>NC_072376.2:126387500-127637500 GCF_028885625.2 Pongo pygmaeus
CATGAGCCTAACACATTGCCTGAGACATATTAGCAGCTCAATCAACATTAATTGAATTAAACAGTATATGACAGGGAAGATGCAATATGAAATCAGTTAAAACAGGGAAGTGGAACTATGGGTATTTTTTATTATTAACATTTTCCTTTAAAAGGAGGATTTAAAACTCCTATTCTTCTAGTCATTTGCACATTTATTCTTTTAACAAGTATGTACCAAGTGTCCATGTATTAGAGCCTGTATTAGATGAGGAATATGATGGCCCCTAAATTAAAAAAAAACCCAGAAAATACAAAATGTAATAGGACATCAACAGATATAACAGATATCCATGTGATACATAAAGGATATCAATTCAAATTTTCAAAGCATAAATGCTTGGTTATTACTACAGATAAGTCAGTTGAAACATCAAATGAAAGCAGTTAAGTTCAAAGGGTCTTCAGAAAAAATGATAACATTTAACCACAGGATGTGGTCAATCTCCTGTCAGACCACAAATAGTCACCAGCTGCAGATAAGTCTACGATTAGAAATGTTTTCAGCCAGCACCACAGTGTATTGGTTTGTGAAAGAAAACAGGCAAGGTATGGGGTTGGTGATTAGAAGTGAAGCTGGGTGGTCATGATCCTATAAATTTACCAAATCCAACAAATTAAAGAGGGCTTATTCAAAGGGCTGTACAATACCTCTCTATTTTGGCTGCCAAATGCTTAGAAGAGTTACTTTCACACAGAAGTCACAAAAAAGGCTGGACATGGTGGCTCACGCCTGTAATCCCAGCACTTTGGGAGGCCGAGGCGGGTGGATCAGTTGAGGCCAGGAGTTCAGGCACAGCCTGGCCCACATGGTGACACCACGTCTCTACCAAAAATACAAAAATCAGCCGGGTGTGGTGGTGCATGCCGGTAATCCCAGCTACTTGGGAGGCTGAGGTAGGAGAATCGCTCGACCCTGGGAGGCAGAGGTTGCAGTGAGCCGAGATCATGCCACTGCACTCCAGCCTGGGGTACACAGTGAGACTCTATCTCAAAAAAAAAAAAAAAAAAAAAAGAGGTCACATAAAAAATGAATAATTGAATGCACATGTGCAAGATAAGATGCCATAGATCATAATCTTTGCCACCCAGATGACAGAATCACATTAATTTGAGGTTTAAATCACTTTTGGGAATGTTGAAACATGCAGAAAAGACAGAAAACTACGATAAATTCCTTTTCCTGGCCTTTTCTGAACTCAACAGTCCACTTTCCTACAGAATAGAAAAAAAATTAGTAGAGGCTATTAATGAGTTCAGAGTTTAGATGCACTTTTGGAAGATTTTGTGGTGTTATTTGATAACAATCAGAATTTCTACATATTTTCATCATTGTAAAATGTTTTACTTTCTATTATTTATTCCGTGAAGTTATTATTTTTTCTTTTCAATATTATCTTCAGTTGCCACTAAGAATAGGAGAGTTTCATGCTAGAGGGAAGGCTGAAGAGAAGAAACGTCTCTCCCTTTTTCACTATGGAAAGTAGCAAAAGAGACTCTCTTTTGACTGTGAATCAGCTCTAGTAATACTGGTCCAGTTCAAAGAGCAGGAATCCCCTTCTTTTAAAAACCATGTATCTTCCTGAAGCTCTGAATGTTCAATTCTTTGTACTTTTGCAATATATGTGTAGAGTTCAGTCATTTTTAAAAGTCCAATTTACCTTCTGAAGATGAAACATAAGTTTTCTCCTCTACTGCTCTCACCTATGCCCAAATCATTGTCATTTTTTTTTGACTCCTCCAATATCCGTTTTCCTCCACTTCCATTCTGCCCTCCTATACTCCTTTGCCACACTGTAGCAAGAGAG
The DNA here is from genome assembly GCF_028885625.2 of Pongo pygmaeus. Lineage (NCBI taxonomy): Eukaryota > Metazoa > Chordata > Mammalia > Primates > Hominidae > Pongo > Pongo pygmaeus. The sequence goes on from NC_072376.2 coordinate 126,389,347, forward strand.
AGCTTTGTAAAATGAAATCGGATTATTTCATATTTCTGATCTTCAAATCTTCCAACGCCTTCCTGGAATACACAGTATAATATCTAAATTCCTCTTTCTGGCCTACAAGGCCTTTGAGCTCTGGCCCACACCTATGTCATGTATTATTTCATATCCTTGCACCCTAGGACTTGGGATGTTTCATGCCACACTGGCCTTTGTTCTGCTCCTCATTGAAGCCACATTTTCTCAGGGCTATACCCATTGTTCACACTGAATGGAATATCTACTCACAGATCTTCTCAACATTTAGGTTTCTTCTCCTGAAACATCATAGCAACCATCCCCGATCACCCTCTAAATCAGCCATCAGCCCCTAGTTACTCACCAAATATCATCCTGTTTTCTTCATAGCACTAGAACTAAAATGATTTGCTGGGTTTCTTTGTTCATTTACTCATTATCCATCCCTTCCTCCTTCAACGACTACAATGTCAGTTCTGTCTTGTCCATCACTGTATTCCAGGACTTGGCAGAGTATATGCATATAGCAGGCATGCAATAAATGTCTACTGATTGAATTACTTAAAAAAAATCAGATGCACTAACATTGAGATCAAACAACCAAAAAAAGCAGACTAGAGTCAAGCAATGAACATTATACATGTTCAGGCCCCAAACATAACAACTGAGATCTTTTTTTTCTTTTCTTTTCCTTTTTTTTTTTTTGAGATGGAGTCTTGCTCTGTCACCCAGGCTGTAGCACAGTGGTGCGATCTTGGCTCACTGCAACCTCTGCCTCCTGGGTTCAAGCAATTCTCCTGCCTTGGCCTCCCCAGTAGCTGGGATTACAGGCACACGCCACCAAGCCTGCCTAATTTTGTGTGAGACAGGGTTTCACCATGTTGACCAGGCTGCTCTCGAACTCCTGACCTCAGGTGATCTGCCTGCCGCAGCCTCCCAAAGTGCAGGGATTACAGGTGTGAGCCACCACACCCAGCCAACTGAGATCTTTTGATCTGACATCTATTATCCTGTTATACAGGGGGAAATCTTAGATCCCCACATAAAATTTTACATTTCTAAGCTTTACAATTCTTATAAAACTACATAAAATAGTCTATGATTTTTCAGGTATCTCAAAGCAAATATGGATGAAATTTGAAACTGGTTAAAATGACAAGCATAGAAGTTAGTCACCTTATGTTAGAACTATGATACTTAGCTATTTAGCTGTGTGACTCAGAAGAATAACTTCTCTGAACTTCAGTGTCCTCATCTATAAAATGGCTAAAACAAGTATCTAATAGTATTGATGTAAAATTAAAGAGCTAAAATAGTTGAAGAACATAAACAGTGTCAGGTACACACTAGGTACCCAATAAACATTAGTTATAATTATTATTGCTTCAAAACAATGAGTCCTCTTTGGTTAATATACTGCAACCACATAACTAGACATCATTTTACTGGGTATTAGGTTTATATACTTAGGAGAAGTAATTAACAATAGCCTGATACTTCAACCATAAGATTTATAAATAAAATCTGTCCACATTGTATGTTCAGGGGTCTCTAATTTTTTTTTATGGAAAAGTGATGTTTTTAAAATTGTGGCAAAATACACACAGCATGAAATTTACTCCTTAAAAAATTCTTAAGGGCACAATTCAGTGGCATTAACCATAATGTTGTGTGACCATTTTCAGAACTCTTGATCATCCCAAACAGAACTCTGTACCCCAGAACTATCCATTCCCCCTCTCCTCCAGCACCTGGTAACCATTACTCTACTGTCTTTCCCTATGAATTTGCCTATTCTAATTATTTCATATAAGTGGAATCATTCAATATTTGTGATTTGGGTCTAGCTTATTTCTCTTAGCCTAATGTTTTCAAGGTTCATCAATGTTGTGGCATGTGTCAGAATTTCATTACATTTTTAAGGCTGTGTAATATTTCATCGTATGTACAGGCTACATTTTGTTTATGCATTTATCTGTTGATGGACATTTGTGTTGTTTCCACGTTTTGGCTATTTTGAATAATGCTGCTTATAAACATTGTAAATATCTGTTTGAGTCCCTGCTTTCAATTCTTTTTGGTATATACTGAGAAGTTAAATTGCTAGATCATATGGCAATTCTATGTTTAACTGTGCAAGGAATCACAAAACTGTTTTCCACAGCTGCTGTGCCATTTTACGTTCCCACCAGCAACCTACATGAGTTCCAACTTCTCTATATCCTGGCCAACACTTGTTACTTTCCATCTTTTGTTTGTTTGTTTGTTTTGTTTTTATAATAGTAATTTTAGCGGGTGTGAAGTACTATTTCATGGTGGTTTAATTTGTATTTCTCTAATGATGAGTAATGTTGAGTGTCTTTCTACGGGCTTATTGGTCATTTGTATATCTTCTTTGAAGAAATGTTTATTCAAGCCTTTTGCTCATTTTTTAATTGATTTTTTTTGTTGTTAAGTTACAGAAGTTCTTTATATATTCTGGATATTAACCCCTTACTAGCTGTATGATTTGCAAATATTTTCCCTATTCTATAGGTTATCTTTTCATTAATTTTTCTTTTTGTAGAGACAGGGTCTTGCTATGTTGCCCAGGCTGGTCTCAAACTCCTGGCCTCAAGTGATTCTCCCACCTCTGCCTCCCAAAGTGCTGGGATTAGAGGCCTGAGCCACTGTGCCTAGCCCATATTTTTACTCTCTTGATTGTGTCCTTTGATGGATAAAAGATTTTTAATTTTGATGAGGTTCAATGTATCTATTTTTTCTTTTGTTGCTTGTGCTTTTGTGTCATATCCAAAAAAACTGTTGGCAAATCCAATGTCACGAAAGTTTTTCTCCTACATGTTCTTCTAAGAGTTTCATAGCTTTAGCTCTTATATTTAGGTCTTTGATCCATTTTAAGTTTTGCACACGGTGTAAGGTAAGGGTCCAACTTTTAAATTTTGCATGGGATATTCAGTTTCGTTCTAAAAATTCTGGTACAATGTAGGAAAATGGTTGAAAGGACCACGTACAACTTGTATATGTCTATAGAGGTTAATTAAAAATGCATTCAAAGTTTCTTTTAAATAGAGAATATAAAACAAAACAATATCCGTGTTACCAGATTTTTAAGTAATTAACTTCTAAATATCTCACATAAGAATTTGAGAGAATTGGCCAATATTTAATCTAAATGATTATCATACAAGATCTTCTCCAAAGGTCAGAATTCATGCAATTCTACCCACTTAAGAATAATATCTCTATAAAAATATTAAATTGGCTTTTATGTTGTTGTAGTTTAGAAAAATCCATTTGTAGCAAATACAAACATATGAGTCGATTCCTTTAGATTATAAGTATTTCACAGTGAAGCAAGTTTATTCCTGTTTTATTGTTTATGGTGAATATAATTGAGATGATTAAGAATATAGTTCTGCCAATAAACAAATTTAGTAAAGTTGCAGGATACAAAATCAACATACAAAAATCAGTAGTACTTCAATATACTAACAACAGAGTATATGAAAAAAATCCAGAAAACAATCTAATTCACAATAACTACAAAAAGGAATAAATTTGAGCAAAGAGATGAAAGGCATGTACATTGAATTCTATAAAACATTGATAAAAGAAATTGAAGACAACACAAATAAATAGAAATATATCCTCTGTTCACGGACTGGAAGAATTAACGTTAATTAAGTTCATACTAATGAAAGTGATCTACTGATTCTATGCAATCTCTACCAAAATTCTAACAGCATTTTTTTCACAGAAATAGAAAAATTTGTATGGAACCATGAAATACTAAAATTTGTATGGAACCTCAAACAGCTAAAGCAATCTTGAGCAAAGAGAACAAAGCTGAAAGCATCACACTATCTGATTTCAAATTCTATTACAAAGGTATAGTAATCAAAACAGCAGTTACTGGCATATTATCAGATTCATAGACCAATAGAAGAGAATTGAGAGCCTAGAAACAAATACATACATTTATGGTCAACTAGTTTTCAACAAAGATGCCAAGAATACATAATGAGGAAAAAGAGAGTCCCTTCAGTAAGTGGTGACAGAAAAACTGGATATTCACATGCAGAAGAATGAAATTAGACATTCATATCACACTACATATAAAAATCAACTCAAAATAGATTAAAGACTTAAATGTAAGATTTAAAACTGTAAAACTACTAGAAGAAAACATGGGGAGAAAGCTCCTTGACATTGGTCTGAGCAATGAATTTTTAAATATGACACCCAAAAGATCAGACAACAAAAGCAAAAATAGATGAGATTACATGAAGCTTAAAAGCTTCTGCTCAAAAAAGGAAACAATCAACAGAGTGAAGAGACAACCTAGAGAACGAGAGAATATATTTGCAAACCATACGTCTGATAATGGGTTAATACACAAAATATATAAGAAACAGACAACTCAAAAGTAAGAAAACAAATAACCTGATTAAAAAGTGGACAAAGGACCTGAATAGACATTTGTCAACAGCAGACATACAAATGGCCAACAGGTGTATGAAAAAATGTTCAACATAACTAATCATCAGGAAAATGCAAATTAAGACTATAATAAAATATCACTTCACACTTGTTAGAACAACTATCATCTAAAACACAAAAGATAAGTGGTGGGGATGTGGAGAAAAGAGAACCCTGGTACACTACTGGTGGGAATGTAAATTACTACAGCCATTATGGAAAATAGTGTGACACTGCCTCAATAATTTAAAAAATACAACTACCATATAATCCAGTAATTCCACTATGAGGTATATATTCAAAGGATATAAAATCAATATATTGAAGAGATGTCTTCACTCCCATACTCACTGCAGCATTAACAATAGCCAAAAAATCAATCTAAGTGTCCATCAACAGATGTGTGGATAAAGATAATATGGCATATAAATACAATGGAATACTATTCAGCCTTTAAAAAGAAGGGAATGTTGTTATTTGTAAAAACATGGATGGCCCTAGAGGATATTATGTTAAAAGAAAAAAGCCAGGCACAGAAAGATAAATACTGCATGATCTAACTTACAATGTGCAGTTTAAAAAAGTCAAACTCTGCTGGGCGTGGTGGCTCACGCCTGTAATCCCAGCACTTTGGGAGGCCGAGGCGGGTGGATCACCTGAGGTCAGGTGTTCAAGACTAGCCTGGCCAACATGGCAAAACCCCATTTCTACTAAAAAATAAAAAAATTAGCTGGGCATGGTGGTAAGCACCTGTAATCCCAGCTACTGAGGAGGCTAAGGCAGGAGAATCACTTGAACCCAGGAAGTGGAGCTTGCATTGAGCTGAGATCGTGCCATTGCCCTCCAGCCTGGGTGACAGAGTGAGACTCCATCTCAAAAAAAAAAAAAAGTCAAACTCAGAAGCAGAGAGTAAAATTGCAGTTACCAGAGGCTAGAGGTTGGAGGGATTGGGAAGTATTGATTAAAGCACACAAAATTTCAGTTAGGAGAATAAGTTCAAGAGATCTATTGTACATCATGGATACTATAGTTAGTAACAATATTTTGTATACTTGAAAATTGCTAAATAGTAGATTTTAAGTGTTCTCACCAACACACACAAAATTAGTTTGGTAAAGTAATGCATATGTTAAATGCATTACATAAATAGCTTGATCTAGCCATTCCACAATGTATATATATATTGAAACACCATTTTATGCACCATAAATATATATAATTTTGTCAATTAGAAAGTAAAATTTAAAAATTTTTAAAGAGTACAGTCCTGAACAGACAGAAAATTCCCTACTCATGCATGTAATATATATGCCTATTTCTTTTCCATAACTTTAATTACTCTTTGAAGTCCAGTTCACAATTCCCCACAATTTCAAAATAGCTGATGTAACTTGCTGACATCACCAGGTGCACTTTAAACTCATCATTGTATGAATTATTCCTATTGCAAACTTAAAGCTGTACTATTAAGAAATAAGTTTCCAACTCTTTCTCTATGGGACACTAAAATATAAAATTATAAAAAATAAAGCTATGATGTCTAATTCTGTGCAATCAATTAATTTTAAAATAATGTTATCACTCTTTACTTGAAAAGATTTTAAGTAATTATTGCGTATAAAAAACAAAATAGGCTGGGCGCTGTGGTTCACACCTATAATCCTGGCACTTTGGGAGGCCTAGGCAGGTGGATCACCTGAGGTCAGGAGTTTGAGACCAGCCTGGCCAACATGGTGAAACCCCATCTCTACTAAAAATATAAAAATTAGCCGGGTGTGGTGGTATATGCCTGCAGTCCCCACTACTCGGAAGGTTGAGGCAGAATTGCTTGAACTCAGGAGGCAGAGGTTGCAGCGAGTGGAGATCGCACCACTGCACTCCAGCCTGGGTGACACAGCGAGACTCTGTCTCAAAAAAAAAAAAAAATCATCATCATCATCATCATCATCATCAAAGCTGTTTGAGGTGATTCATGAGAAGTGATGCTATCAATTAGGTTAAGTGTGTTCATATTTAAAGTGGCACCTATAAACATAGGGAAGAAACGAATAGAGAATGTTAAGATGAGTGCAATCTACAAAGGATGCAATAATAAGCCTTAGATACTCTGAGTAGCGTTTGACATCCACAGGGTCTTTATCAAACTTTGGCTGAATTCTTGCTCTACCATTTATTGTTCTTAAGCAAGTTATTTAACCTCTTTAGCCATCATTTTTTAAATAAAAAGACTAATAGTTGTTTTGTGTTTACATTTGATAAAACAATGTATTCAGCAAAGTACATAGCATGTATTAAGAACTCAACAATTTTGTCTATTTTTGTTATGATAATGATAGAAAAAAATGGGCTTTTAATGTGTTAACCATTATGTCACCTTTATTTTTGAAGGTAACATAGTATGAATAGAGATTTGCAACAAAAAGTCTGCATATAAAATGAAGAGAATGAATATGTGAAGAAACGATTTTAAAAGAATACCATATCTTGTTACACCTAAAACCATTAAAAACCCTAGAAGAAAACCTAGGCAATACCATTCAGGACATAGGCATGGGCAAGGACTTCATGTCTAAAACACCAAAAGCAATGGAAACAAAAGCCAAAATTGACAAATGGGATCTAATTAACTAAAGAGCTTCTGCACAGCAAAAGAAACTACCATCAGAGTGAACAGGCAACCTGCAGAACGGGAGAAAACAATCCATTCATCTGACAAACGGCTAATATTCAGAATCTACAATGAACTCCAACAAATTTACAAGAAAAAAACAACCCCATCAAAAAGTGGGCGAAGGATATGAACAGACACTTCTCAAAAGAAGACATTTATGCAGCCAACAGACACATGAAAAAATGCTCATCATCACTGGACATCAGAGAAATGCAAATCAAAACCACAATGAGATACCATCTCATACCAGTTAGAATGGTGATCATTAAAAAGTCAGGAAACAACAGGTGCTGGAGAGGATGTGGAGAAATAGGAACACTTTTACACTGTTGGTGGGACTGTAAACTAGTTCAACCATTGTGGAAGACAGTGTGGTGATTCCTCAAGGATCTAGAACTAGAAATACCATTTGACCTAGCCATCCCATTACTGGGTATATACCCAAAGGATTATAAATCATGCTGCTATAAAGACACATGCACACGTATGTTTATTGCAGCACTATTCACAATAGTAAAGATTTGGAACCAACCCAAATTTCCATCAATGATAGACTGGATTAAGAAAATGTGGCACATATACACCATGGAATACTATGCAGCCATGAAAAAGGATGAGTTCATGTCCTTTGTAGGGACATGGATGAGGCTGGAAACCATCATTCTCAGCAAACTATCGCAAGGACAGAAAACCAAATACCGCATGTTCTCACTCATAGGTGGGAACTGAACAATGAGAACACTTGGACACAGGAAGGGGAACATCACACACCGGGGCCTCTTGTGGGGTGGGGGGAAGGGGAGGGATAGCATTAGGAGATATACCTAATGTAAATGATGAGTTAATGGGTGCAGCACACCAACATGGCACATGTGTACATATGTAACAAACCTGCATGTTGTGCACATGTACCCTAGAACTTAAAGTATAAAAAAAAAACCACACCTTGTTCCACATAAAAATACAGAAAGCTTTCAGAGCTTTTATCTGATATATAATGTATTCGAATTGCCTTACTAATACAGAGACATTGTGGCACCGAGAAGACAGTACACAGAAGGTCACACAAATAGGCTACACATTTACAATAAGCAAGTTTATTAAACCTCCATGTTCCAAACATTCAGTCTTTTGGAGGGTGATGTCAGTTACTGCAGTAAGAAGTAAACAATGTAATTGCTTGTACCGCCTGAGATCTATCAACAAGGATAGTTATAAATGGATATTCATGCTTAATAATTACAAGCACATAGTTTGTAGCATTAGAATTTATCTTTCCTAGGTTCTACCATCACTATTAATACTTTTTTGGTATCCAATACTACATCTTTGTGTCCAAACATTTTTCTCATTGTGTTTGTTCTTTTCTTTGCTATAATACCAATCAGCTGCTGGAGACAAGATGTCTTAAATGGTTCAAAAGAACGAATACACCTGAGACTTGGTCTTCCAAAAAATTAGCCTAGTCCTTAATGGGAGATACACTCTAATAACTGAAGAGCTGACTTGGAAATATCAAGGTGCCCCAATTCCAATTGTGTGACTTTATACCCTGAGGATGTTTGCCATAATAGGGGACATTTAAAGTAATGGGTGAGATTTATTCAGCACCAACTTTACTGGTCACTTTATGAACACTGTCTTACCTAATCGTTATAAACACCTTATGAAGGAAATAATATTCTCTTCATTTTAGAAATGCAAAACATGATGCTTGATGCAGGTAAGCTGCAGAAAGTCACAAAGCTAGAAAGTGGCTAATCTAGGACACATAAATGGATTAACTTCATATATTAACGATCTTGACCACAATGCTTGCTGCATACTACAAAAGTAACATACTAAACAGCATATTTCGTTTTTACCTTATTTCTAGGTATTGATTTTTATCATAGGCTATATTTATATATAATATTTATTTTACACCACTACATGGTAATATCTTTGACACCCAAAAATATAAAAAACAATAAAAATGAAAGAACTGCAAGTTCTAAAATGGAACAGAGACATTGTAAGAGAGCGACAGACATTCATGTCAAAAGCTTGGGCTAATGCCAAAAATGAGATTTCAATGTCTGAAAAGAGAAATAAAAAAGTAATCATCAATCAAAGTTCTACTATAAACAAGGTTCCTATATACTTTTGCTCATATTTGGGGAGGGAATTTGATTTTGGAAAAGAGGACATGTAAAGAAGACTCCACAGACTTAGCTACAGGTGATTTGTCTTTGAGGGTTAGGCTGACTTTGACAACAATCTGTTCTGCATCCCTCCCTCTCCATATGAAAGATTCTGGGTTTCAAAGGGGTCACATGCCCAGTGACACTGCACTGATATTGGGTCCTTATTCCCTGCCATCTGTCTTGTTTCCCTCATATTTTCTAAGAAAAACATATTTATAGAAACTTTTAGGTCAGGTTGCTTCAAAGTTGCCTTGGAGATAATGCCAGTCACACAACCAGAAAGATTTCAGATTAAAATATTTAAGGAAACAAAAAAGAAAAAAAAATTTGCACTTTAATATAAATGAACAAAGATAACAAACTGTTCATGAGATTTAGCCCTTGAATATAAAGAGTGCTAACTTCAAAAAGGCTTACAATAACAGGAAAAGGGAATTCATTAGAAATTTGCAATTTATATTAATATGCTTTCTTTTATTAAAGCTATTCTCTTCATAAGTGAGTTCAAAATTGCTAATAGTTCATTATCTAAGTTAACAGAGAATAAGACAATTCAATTTGTAAAGTTTCTATTTAAAAAAATCCTAGAAACTACATGAAGCTAGACCAATGAAATATCATTATTTTTCTCAATAATATGCACATAGTAGAAACGAAAAATGAGAAAAATTATGTGATTTTAATGTTTTAAATATTGTTTGTGAATAGCTTAGTTTCTGATCTTTTTCTATAAAATCTGTCTATAACTAGCTGTCTATCTGGGAGTCTAGTTATCTATCTGTATTATATTCTTTCGATGTGAGACACAAGTTTCATAAATGTAATTAACAGAACACAGACTGCACAAGAGAAGTGTGAAAACCAATTTGGAGACAATAAATTCAATTAACTCAAAAAACATACTCTCAAAAAACTTCAAGAGCCAACATCAATCTTGTTTATGTAGAGAGACATGTTGGGCCTAATTCCTGAAAGATTATTTTACTTGAAGATGGGTAAAACCCTGGAACATGAAAACAGTTTTCATTAAAAAAAAAAAAAAAAAAGGAAGTGTTTCACTATTTGTTATTTAAAAAGAATATGGTTATGCTAAACTTCCAGAGTTGGTGCATTCTTCCTTTCTACAGGATACCTTACTAAACCAGACTAAACTGTTTAAATAGAGCTCATCTACATAAGAATTGTTTTGATAAAAATGTTCAGGAAAGGGAAAAGTACCTAGAAACATATCATTAGCTGACAAGGATTGATTGACCTTCAATCATTATTTTACATTAAAAGCCCTCTGAGACTATTTAAAAGATTTTAAAAAATGGTAAAAAGGGCCTAATCTCATACCACAGGAAAGGATGCTTAAAGTATTTACTGGTGGCAATTTTAATTTGGTACACTGGAATGAAATTTTTATTTAAAAGCAAAAACAAACACAAAGGACATGAACAGACACTTCTCAAAAGAAGACATACATGCAGCCAACAATTATATGAAAAAAAGCTCAATATCACTGATCATTAGAGAAATGCAAATCAAAACCACAATGAGATACCATCTCACACCAGTCAGAATGGCTATTATTAAAAAGTCAAAAAATAACAGGTGCTGGGGAGATTGGGGAGAAAGAGAAACCCTTAAACATTGTTGGAGAAACCCTTATATCATTGCGGAAAGCAGTATGGTGATTTCTCAAAGAGCTAGAAGCAGAACTACCATTCGACCCAGCAATTACTTACTGGGTATACTGAGAGGAATATAAAGCATTCTACCATAAAGACACATGCATCCAAATGTTCATTGAAGCACTGTTTACAATAGCAAATACATGGAATCAACCTAAATGCCCATCAATGACAGACTGGATAAAGAAAATGTGGTACATATACACCATGGAATATTATGCAGCCATAAAAAAGGACAAGATCATGTCTTCTGTAGGAACATGGATGGGGCTGGAGGTTATCATCCTTAGCAAACTAACGCAGGAACAGAAAACTCAAAACCACACGTTCTCACTTATAAGTGAGAGCTAAAAGTTATGAACTTATGAACACAAAGAAGGAAACAACAGATACTGGGGTCTACTTGAGGAGAGAGGGTGGGAGGAAGAAGAGGAGAAGAAAAGATAACTATTGAGGACCGGACTGAATACATTAGTGATGTAATAATGTATACAACAAATCCTAGTGACACGTGTTTATCTATGTAACAAACCTTCAAATGTACCCCCAAACCTAAAATAAAAATGGAAAGAAAAACTCCAAACAACAAAACATGTGTTTTGTGTGTACACACACACATGCACATACACACACATACACATACACATACACACACACACAATCTCTAAGTCACTAGATTTTATATCAAGAGCTGGGTTGTTTGTTGTTTGAGGTAATCTTTTAAAAATTAACGTATTCAGAAGCTACAATTATGTTTCTGATTTTCTTGAGCATTTTAGTGCTGATCCTCTCCTTTCCAGAACAAACATGACATGCAAGTTTTTAAAAAATCATCAACCATTTCTTCGACTAAACTCAGCCCATATGGCCCACTCTGGATATTCCAATAAAGCACAATAGGTCTGTTGACAGAATCTGCAGGTGAAGAGGCAAGGAAATACCAAAAACGTGGGTGCAACAGTGAATTGAATAATGAATCCAAGTATAACCTTCAGGCATTGTATAACAAGGCAACCAGAAGCCTCCAGGTAATAAATAAAGAGGCTTTATAAACTACTTCCATACATTTTCCAATGCACACTTTGAACTGATGTAAATTCACACTTACTATTTCCTCCTTCCCTCCTACCTAAAAGAAGGAAGCCTTCCTCCTTGAAGATCAAAGGCTTCATCTCCAATCTTAGTTTGTTCCTGCTCTTCAGAGCTTTACTCTTCAGTTCTCCCTGACTCCCCCACCTTCTTCCTGAGTTTTCACTATCTACTTCTTCACTAGCTTCTTCTAATCTGCCTGTAAGTGAGAGTCTCCCATCAATATCTCTGTCTACCCTCATTCTCTCTCCACCTATTACTCTCTTACCTTTTAACTATCTTCAGTAGATGTCTCACGGACATTCTGAAGGCATTTCAGGGTATGCAAAATATATTCATTTTAATCTACATTCTTATATCACAACTCCTACCTGTGCACCAATCACGCTAAATCCTTGGCTCCACTTTCAGTTCCACACTGTTGCATCCAGTGGTTTACCACCTTTTGCCACATTCTGTCTCCAAAATACTCCTGGACCTGATCCCCTCTTCTTCATTCCCTATCCCACAGAGTTCAGTGCTTCACCGTGTCTCACATAAATTACTAGACAGCCTCCTAATCAATCTCCCAATTCACCTCTCCTTTCTACAAATATATTCTTCACATTGCTGCCATGGTTATTGTTCTAAAATGCAGTGCAATCAGGGCATTTCTCTGATTAAAAATATATTTGATTCCATAAATAGGATCTAAATAAATTATGAGGTTTTAGAGCTCAGAAAGGACCGTTGAAATAATCTATTTTAGCACAGAATAGTGGGATAATCTTTCCAAGGTCATCAGTCACGAAGGAAAAGGGCTAGTATTAGAACCCAAAAGCCTGATTCCTCACTGCATTTAGGCAAAGCTTATTTCCAAGTTTGAGTTTCAGTTTACAAACTGAGATACTTCTTTCTCACTTTTAATGCCATGCAATCATTAAATGTTCTTTTCAACCATATGTCTACATTATAAGGAAGCTGTGAAGCAAGATAAGCCTCAGCTCTTAGTCAGATTTTGACTAAAGTGCTTCACTGGACAGAACTTATTGAGAACAACATTTCTCTCTGTTGATGTCAGTGGAAAAATGCTAGGCATATTTGCCAACTCTCAAACTCTGTTAAATGTTACATATGTGTTCAAAATGGCTAGAGAACACATAAACGAAAACATTAATCCCATAGGCAGCAGACAGACACTGTCACTGCTGAATTTGAGAACTCCATGGGGTCTTATAAGCCCAGTTTTACCAGGGTAAGTCTTCCTTTGTCAGCAGCATATGGTGTGACACACAGGTGAAGTCAGTTGAAGAAAAAAATGAACAGAGCATCTGTGCACTCACTTCTTCAAGTTTTAACAGCCAATTAGGCTTTCTACAGTAATATTTATAGCTCCACAAAACTCAGGTAGTAAATGTAATCACTTTTCCCCTCTGGAGAATGTAGGCTGTTAAACTACAGAAGTGAGGGGGTTTATTCTACTCATTTGCTGACTTAAGGAACTTAAAAAGAAGGGTAATTGTTTATTTGAAGATTACCATCCACTCCATGGATAGAAAGAGAACAGAAGAACTAATATTACGTGTCTGTATGATAAATTGCAGTGTTTTATGCAACAAAATGTAAAACAATTAAAGAAACACCTCATTCACTTGGTATCATTAGGGATAGGGCTATTTTCTTAAATTATTTTTCAAAATAACAAAAGCTCCTTTGAGCTCCAAAACTTTATTTAATTAATTTTGACAGCTATAACAAAATATACTTTAAATTTCTCTGAATTCTTAATTTAAATCTACAAAATATAATTTTCTTAATGACCCAGGATCATAATTATGATTATACAATTCTGTGTTATGCAGTTTTTGGTGCTTAAGAACTACACAGGTTAGTAGAAATATTTGGCCCCTCATCAAGTCCTGTCAAACCACAATGTTTTTATAGCTCTAATTTCTTTGCTGTGCTTCATTTAAACCCTCAGTCAGTCAGCTCTTTATTCTTCTTGTTACTGCAATCAGTGTATCTAGGTCTTTGTCTTTTTTGGTCTGTATTTCTCCCCTTTAATTTCCAGTTTCTAATTGCCTAAATGCTTGGACATTAGATTACAAAACCTGTTAAAATGCATGAAGGTGAAGTGTTCTGATGAAGGGCCTGAGAGTCTTTGTGGAATAAAGTGCATGAGCCTCAGTGAGTGAATATATTTGTTGACAAATATTTTAGTTATGTAAAGTTTTTTTTTGCTTACTGACTTCCTAGTAAGTAGGAATTTGAAGCATAAACTATATTGTTATTTTTTAAAAGAGAAACTTCACATATTTTTTATAAGTATCTTCTAGCTAAAGTAAGAAAATACTCAGTCATCACTTATTAAGCTCTTTTAATATATATATTTAGACAGAGGTTCTCCCTCTGTCATCCAGGCTGGAGTGCAGTGACAAGATCTCATAGCTCACTGCATCCTCAAACTCCTTGTCTCAAGCAATCCTCTCACCTCAGCCTCCTGAATAGCTGGGACTATAGAAATGAGCTGCCATGCCTGGTCCCTTAAAATATTTTTTATTTTTGACATTAAAGAAATACATAATAGATTGAAAATCTACATTCACAGATCTCCGATGTTTAGTCCCATTAACTTATTGGCACATTTGCTTCTAATCTCCTTTACCAACCCCTCACCTTTTTAAAAAGTCAGAATTACTTTAATGAAAATAAGATATTCTCAGTATAGAGACTTAAAACAATGAAGAACAGTATAAAAATGAAAGCAAAAAGAAGAAAAAGCTATCTTAAATCCAAACCAGAAATAATCATCAATATTAAAAGATCAAATCAGATAGTAATCTAGAAGAGTGTGTGTGTGTGCATGTGCCCACACACAAGCACACAGAAGGGTATACAGATGATAGAAACATACACATTTAAAAAACAAACTCATATGATTATTAATCTTAATTTACTGAGCATTAAGTTTAACTCAATTTAAAATTAATAGAAAAAACAAAATGAACCTTAAAAATAAATACTTTTTAACTGCAGATATATTTCTCAAAAGATCACTCTAAATTTTTTTTAAAAGAGAAATTTGAAAAAAAATTAAGAGGCTAGACTAATTTGTTAACTACATGTTTTAATTTAGATGGTATCAACTGACACCCAGCCTTCAACAAAAGATGAAGACATTAGCATTCTCATGCACCCTTCTAATTCCCCTCCCTCACTTCCCTATTTTTGTTAATTATAATTGTGAAACTGCCTAGATTTATACATTCACATTCTCTTGGTTTTCCTAATTCCCAGAATAGTTTAGTATTCACTTCATTTCAAAGAGGATTAAATGCTCATAGCCAATCATTTTACCATAGGTTTTTCATTAATAAATTATTTACTTTCATTGATTTGTATTTTGTTCTTTGTTAGTTCTCCTTCCCCTCCCCCCAGGAAGAGTTTAATGAATTCTTTACTTCGGGTTTTTTTTTTTTCACATTTGAGAATTTTTACTGCTGTGGTTTTCATTAGATAGCATCTTGCTGCCTGGATGCGTAAAGAATTCTTTCCATAATCTTAAAACTTTATTAGCTTAACTAGAACATCTCTCAGATTCATGTTCTGATTCAAAATTTCCTGGAATATGTTGTGTTCTTTCGATATACAGATTCAATCTTTCTTCATTTTGTAAAAGTTCTCTTGAGTTACATATGTTGTTCCATATTTTGGGCTCTCTATTCAGGAACACCAATTACCCTTATGTTGAATTAGCTTTAGCTCTGTTCCACAGACATTAGATTCTCTAAAACTACTCCATTCTCCCCTCCTTCATCCATATACACTATACTGATCATAATAAGTCTTCTCACTGTCACTAATTACATAATCAGTACTGTTTATCAAATACCTTGTATTTTGTCTGTTACTAGTTCAATAATGATGTTAGCTTGGCCCTTGATTTGTTTTCTCACACATATGATATACCTTTTATTTTCTAGGCTTTGAGCTCAGTCTTTATTGAATGTGTATCCTTAGTGAGTTGTTCTTTAATGTGACACAACTGTGAGATTTTCTTTGGCTCATTTGTGTTACAGTTTTTTCCTTTGGGCTCTTTGTATACCATGTTTTTCTTTTTTTTTTATTTAGCTCTAATAAGCTTGTATAATTATTTGCATAAATGTTGTGCCATGGCATATTTTTCCCCATGTTCCATGTGTTTGGACATTTCAGACAAACTCTGTATTTGTTATGAAAGAGTGCACCTGATTTAAGTCTTTCCCTTCCATAAATAACATCATATGCTTTTCCACCACTGTGAGCTACTCATGGAATGCTAGGAATTTCACAGTCCTACCATCCTTCTATAGCTTGAAAGACTGACAGGAGGAAGATGGTTGCAGAATCTGGCTGAGTATTGGTATTGTGTTTTTGTTAGAATACTTGAGCTCTACTCTAAAAGTAGTGTAAATTAGATGCTTTGTACCAGGGTTCAACCCACTTCATTGAAGAAAGATATTCTGTTCCCAAGGAACAGTATCTTAATATTTTGGATCATTTTCTCAACAATGAAATGCCCATTCAATCCTGTTATAGTCAATCCCTTTGTTCACATTTCCCCTTTATTCAAGTATCCTAGGACTCTGTTTCTAATTCTTGTTGGCCAGAAGAGAAAAAGAAAAAGGACTCACTAAGAATGTCTCTCTACATATTTGGTTATTTGTGAGAATTGTCAGGATTGGGTCAACTCAGTGGTATAGCTCTAGAATTACAGAGTAGGTTAATGACCAAGCCACACTCTGTTCCATCTCAGAATTGTTTGTTTTTTATACTGGAGACAAGTTTTTCAAGTGTATTGCTTTAAGTTATCCCTCATTCCCTATTTGGTTCATATCAGTTCAAAATGAAAATGTTTCAGCTAGTTTTGCTTGTTTGGTAGGTATGGCGGAAAGTGTGCCATTGGATTTTATGTTACAGTTTAAATACGATATCTTAAACCAGAAATTTTACTCAAGTTTGTAAATAAATAGTTTTTCACAGAGCTAAAGAGATAACTTTAACAATACATAGATGTAGCCAAAGCTCTTTCTTCTCATTTCTTTCCCTAAATACTTGCAAATTTTAAAAATCATCGTAAGATTTTAACAGAGAAGGTTAGGAGTAAAAAAATCCACATCTTCTAATGCAGTGAAGAGCAATTTGCAGAGGCATGTCCTGTCCTTTGGCAGAAAATAGCATTGAGCTATTTGGTCTGCTACCATTGCTACACAATCAAATTCTTCCATAAAACTGAGTACATCTGAAGAATGACAAACAATTAAAAAATATGCTAGAAAATAAAAACTCCTCTCTTCCAAAAACCAAAGACTATCTCTTAACTATAGAATAAATGGAAAAAGGCAAACTGTATAAATCAGGAGACAGCCTGAGTTATATGTACCAACCACTTACATTATCTTCTCTCCTAAAACGGATATAACAAAAGGCCAGTTTAAAAACTATATTCCACTGAATGTTTTTGGAGACTAAGCTGTGCAGAGGAATTTTTCTGTAAGCAGAAATGGCTAGACAGGTGCTATATTATAGTTGAGTCTTTGCTAAAATTGTTGCTTCTCATCCAGGTTTGGCTGCTCTTTCTCTCTGGAATTACAACACCAATTCTCAAAGTAACATGATGCTCTTCCTTTTACTTTTCCTTAAGCACGTTTCCCCTTAGCATGTGATATGGTTTGGATATTTGTTCTCATCAAATCTCATGTTGAAATGTGACCCCTACTGCTGTAGATGGGGCATAGTGGGAGGTGTTTGGGTCATGGGGGTGGATCCCTCATAAATGGCTTGGTGCCCTCTGCCCACTGCCCTGGCACAACAGTGACTGAGTTCTCACTCGATTAGTTCACAAAATAGCTGATTGTTAAAAGACCCTGGTACTTCTTCCTCTCTCTCTTGCTCCCTCTCTTGCCATGTGACACTGCCTGCTCTCCCTTCACCTTCTACTATGATTGGAAGCTTCCTGAACCCCTCACCAGAAGCAGATGCCAGCACTATGCTTCTTGTACAGTCTACAAAACCATGAGCCAAAATAAACCTTTTTTCTTTATAAATTATCCAGCCTCAGGTATTCCTTTACAGCAATGCAAAGCAGACTAACCCAGCATGCTTGAAAGAGCCTGACATTTTAAAACAGAGAACTTTATTAGAAACTAGAAAAAGAATTCTTGAAATATTTACTGAAAATACAGCCACTGTTTGAAAAAGTCAGCTTTCCAAATACAGGTTTCCCATCCCAAGACTTCCAGCTGACAGTACAGAAGAGTTTTTCTTCAACCAACAGTTTCATGTCCTACCCACATGTAAGGCCAAATTTGGCCCGCAAGGCTACTTACATAACTATGTGGTTTCCTTTCCTCCTAGGTCCCAGATTTTACAATGAAAGATACTATCTCATTTTTTCTAAACAAAAGTGTAATCCCTCATTTATTTTATTCTATTTTAAAACCAAATACCATGACCTTATTAATGAAGCTCTTTCAAACTTTGACATACTTAACCAATTAAAAAGGCAATAGAAAATGACATGTTTGATGTGCATGAATAACTTAACACTCCTCAGTTGGTTCATTAACTTTCGGGATATTCTGTTATGCCACAGTTGCTGAGTGTTCTCAAATACATAGTTTATACTCTCACATGGACATAAACAGAAATGGCTTTTCATATCATATTCATTAAAGTGCTACAATACATCAACCTTTTAAATATAGCACAATGATAATGTTACACATTTAGTACTGATTTAGTACTGATTCAGTAAGATGTACATTTTCTTAACTATAGATATAACTGTCTCTCTAGTTAGACAAGATATTCAGAAAACTAACTAAAATCCAATAATTACCTATGATTACTTCCTTAGCTGTAAAACATACATACTTCTTGTTGCATATACTTTTTGTTGTGATTAAGAGATCAGACTCAGAAGTAGGTCTGTTTGGTATCAAATTCAGGTGTAAAAACTTACTACCATAGAGCTACAGGTAACTATCTTAACTCATGAAGGCTTATTATCTGTAAAATCATGATAATAATAGCAACTACTTCATAAGATTATCAGGATTAAATGAAATAATGTATTCAGGGCTCTGAGTGCAATGAATACCACATATTTAAGCACTTAATTCAAGTTGGCTATAATTATTTTTAAAAGCTATACTATAGTATTCAGAAGAAGTGACCTTTCTGTTTTTTTAAATATATCAGTCATCAGAAATGGAATGTGGGGTAGGGTGGGGGGGAGGGAGAATATTAGAAAAAATAGCTAATGCATGCTGGGCTTAATACCTAGGTGATGGGTTGACAGGTGCAGCAAACCACTATGGCACACATCTACCTATGTAACAAACCTGCACATCCTGCACATGTGCCCCAGCACTAAAAATAAAAACAAAAATAAAAATGCAGTGTGAAAATAGAGGTAAAATAATTTTCTCACAAACAGAATAATTTTATTAATATAAGGAGGTAGAGTCAATAATTGTTATTCTATTTGACCTTTTCTACACCTAAATAACTGAGAAGGAAGAAAAAAAGAAAGACCGGCTGGGCGCGGTGGCTCACACCTGTAATCCCAGCACTTTGGGAGGCCGAGGCAGGTGGATCACCTGAGGTCAAGAGTTTGAGACCAGCCTGACCAACATGGAGAAAGCGTGTCTCTACCAAAAATACAAAATTAGCCAGGTGTGGTGGCGCATGCCTCTAATCCCAGCTACTTGGGAGGCTGAGGCAGGAGATTCACTTGAACCCGGGAGGCAAAGGTTGCGGTGAGCCAAGATCTCCCCATTGCACTCCAGCCTGGCCAACGAGAGCAAAACTGTCTCAAAAAAAAAAAAAAGAAAAGAAAAGAAAAGAAAAGAAAAAGACCAGGTTATGTGTTAAATTAGTCCTTAGAAGGTACTTGATTTTTTTTTTTTTTTCTTTAAAAGGCCTGAAATTTTCAGTTGAAAACTGAGCTCACAGAAACAGCCCAGACTTCTGTAAGATTATGTTCTTCCTTCCCACTACTACAGCCTTCTACTCCTTCTACTTTAGGAATTAAAGTGGTGGTGCTAGCAAAACATTGATATTTGCCTGTGATTTGGGATTAAGAACATTAAATGTCATTGGGTAATTTCCCTGTCTTTTCATGAAAACTAGAACTCACACCAGCTATATTAAGTAAAAGTAGATCTATAGGGGAAAGTCAGATAATTCAATTACAAGTTCAGCTAGGCCTCTGGGAAACTAGAATATCATCAAGGTACTATGCTCATCTCTCTTTCCATGAGGAGAAAGGGACTCTGGCTCAATGATTCTCTGTCTGCCTGCTCAATTCTCCTTCCTTCGGATTGGCTTCTTTTGCATAACTCATTTTTTGCAGCTCCTCATAACTCTCACTTAACCATGGCTTTTGGAGAGCATATTTTGACTCTAGCCCCAAATCTCCAAGACTTTAGAATTTTGGTCTGTCTTGGTTTCACATCCAGGTTGACCAGTTAGATGTTTACATTTGATCCAATAAATTGTCTAGGTCAGAATCATGTGACATGTATGGTGGCCCACCCACATAGGGTGTGCATAGGATTTATTCTCCATGAATAGGATAGGGGTAGGAAGGAAATTTATATATAAACCATAAGACAAACAAAAGCATTTAAATCTAGGACACGTTTCTATTTAGCAGAGCTGTCTCTTTAACCTGAATTTATTGAGGTACAATTTACATATAGCAAAATCCACTCTTTTTGGTGTATAGTTCTGAGTTTCGACAAACACATATCGTCGTGTAACCATCATGTGATCAAGTCAAATGATGTTTCCATCATTAACTCATATCTAAAAATTCTGAAAAGTGTACACCTTAAGTATCCCTCCTTTTACCTTAAAGAAGTGAGCTCATAAGCTGCTCTTACTGAGGAACTTTCCTTTTTAAAAAATTTGCCTTTAAGAGGTAACAGAAACATTATATATATTGATACTGAGACCTGAGTATTTTTACTCATGGCCTATTTCAGGTTGTTATTTAAATAAATATTAAAGGGACTTCTTTAAGCTAGAACTTCATGAAACATGTAATGTATAAGGGCTCAGGTGATGCATCTCTGTACAGTATATACAGTAGACACTTATTGTTATAAGCTTTAGCCAGTATCTGAATTTAGACCACAGCTTGCCGATAAATGGACACTCTCCCATGGCATTCTGCCAGTGGAGGGGTGGAAATGCTTGGGAGATAAACAAAGGTCACAGCTTTATTTAACACTGTCACACACCAAATCGGAAGATAGGCATTCCCTATTGGGGCAGAGACAGTCTGTCCTCCCGTGACTGCTCAGCTCTTCAGTGGAGTCAAATCCTGCCTTTAAAAGGTGGGGCTCACCAAGTGGCCTAAAACAGGTCTCATCTTTCATCAAGGGCTTCTAATTTTAAATTGCTGCCATGCTAAATTTTATCTTGAGTGTTGCCCTCAGTCTCCACCCAGTTTGTTGAGATGTACCACTGGTTTTAAACAAGAATTTTCCAGGGTTTTGAATTCCAATGTGCATTATTTAGCAAATATCCTTCATAGGGCACAAAAAAATGCAAGTTGATTAAGAATTTGAATAAAAGCCTCATTTATGAGCATTGGATATATTTCATGTGGTATACTGAAGCTAACCTACAAAAATATAAATCTCTACTGATACCGCTCTCTGCAATAACAGAATCCACTAAGAAGAGATTAAAAACAAAACCAATCATTTCCTAGGATAAAAGGTTAAAGTTCCAATTTAAACAACACTTAGAAATGCACTGTAGCAGCCTTATGAGTTGCAACCTGGACTCAACTGGTAAAAATGGGTAATATCACATGCTATGAAACTCAACTCCTCTAAAACACGAGGGAGCAGGATTCCTCTGGATAACTTTGCCCAGAAACAACATATCTCTAGTAATGCTGCCAGCAGGAAAATCTAGCTGATAACTGCTGTTTAAAGCACTTATGGTTTGAAATGGGACCCCTTAAAAATAAAATTTCTAGTTTAACTTATATACAGTTACACTTATAAAAGACAAGGGTACAGATAGAATGTACTTACTGAAGTTATTTAATTCTTTCATATTACACACTACATGCAATTTTTTTTCTGTTATGGAATTCAGCATCTTTCATGTAGATTCACCTCACCTGCGTGTGCATTTTATTCCCATTGTGGACTAAAGTACTAGTGTCTCAGTGTTCAGTGCAGACAGACTGAAATGCCTGAGTGAAGGCCACCATGTACTGCAGCCTTTAGTCTGCCTTTACAGATCAGAAAAACCTAAACCAGTCTTCCATAAAGCTTAATCATTGGCTGGGGTACGGAGAAATTGGATTCTTGCATTTACATTATAAAACACCAAATAATATAAGACTATGCCTGGATATGTCAAGTTATTTCTAGCAGTGTTTCCATTGTCAGTAAAAGGTGTTTCTTATCTACAGAATGTGGGCCAAGAGTCGCTGCACTGAGTGGACGTGAATTCTGGGATCTTATGTTGTCAGCATTAGGATTAGGTTGTACAAGAACCTATGGGGAGTAGAATGTGGGAGATGGAGAGTGACCTCAAAGTGTGAGCGTTCTTGGGGTGATTACCATAAGCAAAAATAAAAAAGGGATAATTAAGTGAGTCCAAATGGTTTCAAAGCCCAAAGGCTGTGTGAGTTGTAGAATGTGAAGCATGGGAGCTGGAGATGTTCCTGAGCTTCTCTCTTCACTCCGATGATGAAGAGAGAAAACACAGGAGAGACAGGCCTTCTTGGTTTATGCAGGAAGAAGAGAGGTTTCTTGGAAGGCTTTGGGGTAGCTCACAAAACAAAAGGTAGGCCTGAGGAAGCAGGCTCAGCAATCATGAACCAGAGAGGCTTCCTGGTTTCAGGTGGTAGGAACAGATGTGTCTCAGGCATCTCCACCAGTCAGTTCACTCCTATTTTCAGTCCATAAGTTATTTGGCTCAGGTTACAAATTCCAGAGAAGGGGGTGTACCTCACAAGCTTAGTTCAGGTTTATGCTCACCCCTTAGATAAGGGAGAAAAAGATACCTGGGGCAGACCCACCAGGCTACATATAATGAGGAAAGGTTGGTCCTGCAGTTAAATTGTGGTGGTTTCCAAAAGAACACAATAGCTAAGCAACAAAAATAAAAGTTATTAATGATGCCTATCTTTTATCTTAAGAAAAAAAAGTTTTCTGGTTCTTTATGTATTTCTGCCTAAAGATCCATTAAAAACTGAAGGGCTCACTCATATTCACAGATCCCTGCTGAAGCTGGGAACCAGAGGGCTGAGTCACTCTCCCCTGCTGTTTATCCGGGTCCCACACCAGCTTGCTGTCCTTTCTCATCCTCTCACTTTGGGCCAAATGTAACTAGAGACTTCTCAGCTTATTTTTAGTAGCTGGTAGAGAAACATAATGTGTTCAATTCCTTAATTAATAGTCTCCACAATTTTTCCACTAGAGGAGAGGAGACAAAACAGGTTAACATTTTTATCTCTGTGCATTAAATTATCTATAGATAAAATAAGACCAGGTATCATTTGAATTTCAAATTCAGGCAAGAGTAATTGATTAATTAATTAACAAAAAAGACAATATTTCATATAATCAACATGAGGAATTTCAGATTTGCAGTTGAACCTCTAAAGTGATTTTTTTTCCCTAGACTTCACTAGTTGTCCTTCCCCAGCCTCATGTGTGTGCACGGACACATACATACATACACATATATACATGTGTGTGTATATGCACACACATATTTGTATACACATGTATTTTGTATACACAGGGTAATTAACAGATGTTATCTGATTTCATAAAATTGTGTATGCTACTTTATGTATCTTTATCCTTTTTAACCTTTTGAATCAGAAAGGCATATGGTCAGAGGAAAACTCAGTTTCTCTGATAATGACTGAATTAAATATGCAAACTTACAGTATAGATTAGTATAGATTAGTATATAGTATAGTATAGATTAGTATATATATAGTATAGGTTAGTGTATATATAGATTAGTATATCGTATAGTATAGATAGTATATAGTATAGTATAGATTAGTATATAGTAGATTAGTATATAGAACTTTGTGCTAAAAAATAAAAGCACTTCTTAAAAATACAGTTCCAGTTTTGTAAAGATAACTTAAGTATTGCTTCCAGTATTAAACTGGAAGTAATTGTGTTTAAGAAAAGAGCTTTAATTGGCATGTATATGGGGCCTTGTTGCTATTCACCTAGACTACCCACTTTTGGCCACATTGTTTCCTTTCCTTCAAAGGAAATTTTGCTCCTGGCTTGAATCCTGGCTGCCTCTTCTTTGTCTGACTGTAGTGGACCTATGTGGTTTTTTTGTTTATTTGTTTTTTGTTTCACTTTTTTGCTTTAGTAAACTACTCTCCTACTCTTGGTCCATGTGTCCTGTACTGGTTTGACAACCACCTGTTTCCAGCTCCACAAGCTAGCATGTAATTCCCTTGGTCAGAGTAATTTGTTCAAGGATGAACTATATAACTCAATTTTCATAGAGCTGTTGGAATTAACTGGCAAAAGGCTATCTTTGCAATGACACTT
This sequence comes from Pongo pygmaeus, assembly GCF_028885625.2. Taxonomy (NCBI): domain Eukaryota; kingdom Metazoa; phylum Chordata; class Mammalia; order Primates; family Hominidae; genus Pongo; species Pongo pygmaeus. The sequence continues at coordinate 126,414,038 of NC_072376.2, forward strand.
GTTGCTGTAAGAATGATGTAAGTAAGCCTGGAACTGCTGGAGGTCACCATATTGGGTAAATGTGCCTGGCAATAAAGTAGAAAGGAGGACCTGAGACCAGCTGAACTTGGGCCACCATTGAGCAACATTTGAAACCAGGTCAACTCATACATTTTTCTCAATTATTTGAGGAAATAAGTTAACTTTTTGGCCAAAGCTATTTTGGATTGCTGCCCCTTGCAATATAAAGAGTCCTGAAGAATGCACTGATTTTTACATGTTATTGTCAACCACTTTTCAGCAAAACACCCCCCAAATCAATCCATGTGATTCTAGCTACAAAGGTTTTGTTCACACTTCTTTTCTCAATAGAACAACCTAGGATGTGAGGCTCAGCTCAATTCTGTTACTAAAACACCTTCTGATCATGCTTTGGTCCAAATAGAACCAGCTCTCACAAACCTAGGCTTTATCTCTGTATTTAAGAAACAAACCCACTCCAGTACTATTGATTGAGAGCTTATAACATCCAGAAGCTTACGGAAAAGCCTCTATCTATGAACATTCGCTGGTTATAGTAATAAAGAGACAAAATGGGTGGTCCGTTAGCTCCATGTTCAGGGCATGCAGGTAAAAGAACAGGGTCATGGAACAAGGAAGGGATACAAAAAACAGTTTGAATAAAAAATAAGACTTCAGAAAGTCTCTTGTTAACTTTTTGTTTTAAGGAAAGAGATAAAAACAAACCATTCAAAACTAAATGCAAGCACATAATACCCCATCATCTAAGTTCTGCTAAAGAGTAAATATAAAGTCATATTTTATAGTTGTTCATAGCACTATTTTCAGTGTCAGGCAAATCTAAGTTCAAAACCTAGCACAGCCACTTACTCTGTGACCTTAGGTAAAGGAAATAAACTCTCCTGCCTCAATTTCATCTGTAAAGAAGAATTAGACTAATACCATATACCTTACGGAGTTACTGTCAATGAGACAATGTGTATATGCTTGTCGGTTTGAGAAGGAGGAGTTCATGGTAAGTGCTTAACAAATGTTCACTCTTATTAAGGCCAGACATTCCTTTACAAAAATCAAAATGACTTTCAAGTAATTTCACGTGCTGATAAAGGCAATTCAATAACATGCACCTGAGGCAAATTTCTTTTGTGACTAAGGCTTTTTACTCTTAGGTCTTATTCACATAGTTTAGGTTTTTCAGCAGAGACAACATCCCAGTCTCTAAAACTCTCTTTCACACCGGAACACTCGAAAGGAAGAGCAGGGTCTTTATTCTTAATTATTTTTTGCTTTCTTTAGGAAGAGATTATCTGAACAACTAAAGAGAACTGAAGGATTGAGGTTGCTTTGAGAAATAGTTTCATTGAGAAATAGCTAATATTGAAACACAAAGTTACAGAAACAATGCTTTAAATCTAAGTGTATATGGAAAGTGTTCTTCCTTCTCCAGACTATTAGTAACAGTCAGTTATAAAGTTTTTCCAAACTCTGGGCCTAAATTTTAAAGGTCTAAATATTGCAATTCCTATGGCATGAGGCTGTCTATCATCAGTACACGCTAGTCATAGTCCCCAAGTGTTTTGGGTTTCACAATTATCAGCTAAGCATACCCTTCAAAAAAGTCTGTATCATCAATAATACTAGGACAAGAAGCCAAATACGATGATGTTGTCATCCAGATCAGTAGGTTTCTTTGTTCAAGCAAGAGCAGGCAGAAAATATTTCTTTCTGCCCATGAAAATGCCCCATTTGGGTCAACATTTCTGGAAAGGGTTGAATAGTTTTCAGATTCCAAAATAAGAGATTAAAAAAGCAAACAAAAGAGTCTTTCTTTCCAGGGACTCCAGTGAAGAATGCAACCACTGAGAAAATATATTAATCCATATATACATTGCATGTTTCAGTCTTGGCGCTTTGTGGGTTTGAGAAAGAAAATGACAGGAATGACTTCAATTGCTTAAATAATTATAGCCATTAGTATCAGGCTCCCTGGGTAATTGAATATCCTACTTTACTTGCTGGCTAAAAATAAGTAGCCAAATGTTTCTAAGAAAAAGACAAGGTAAATAGTACATACTGATACTTCAAATCATTAAGCATCATAATAATAAAGAAAAATCAGCATTTCAATTTAAGTACATCATAAATACCATGTGAGACAACACTGCCTCTATTTAGACCATACAGGCATAACTATTTTCATTTCTTAAAATGTATCATCACGTCTCATTTTGCTCAAAAGCAGATATTTGGCTAAACTAAATCTCTAGTTTTAGTACTGACCAAAAATCAATTTCTATGATTCTGAGCATACTAATTAACTATTACTTAGGTAATAGTTGGCACTGAGGCACCATCATGTAACCAAAGTAGCAAGTAGATGAAAGAAAACCTAAAACATTCACTTACAACTCTTTAAACCCTTTGCAAAACAATGCTATATTCTTCCCAGAAGTTTTCTCATGTGCTCTTCTGCAAAAATATTTATTGAACATCTGCTATGTGCTCTAGACACTGGGGATAATACTGATCAAAAGAGAAAAAAGTCCCTGCACTAATGGAGCTTACGTCATAGTTGGTAATATAGAAAATTAACCAGATAAATTAATTCATGGTAGTTTAATAGTGGTAAGCGTCAAAAAAGAAAGAAAGAAAAAAAAAAGCCAAGGAAGGAATTATGAAAAGTTGGTGAAGAAAGCAGATCAACTTTTAGATCGGTGGGCAGGGAAGGCCTCTGTGAGCCAAGCTCTGAGAGGAGAGCTGGGGAGACCATGCAGGTTTCTGGGAGAGGAACACTCAGGGCCAAGGAAAGAGGAAGTGCAAATACCTTGAGCTGCAATATGCCTAGCATGTCCCAGGCTGTGAGGTAGGCAGTGTGGCTGGGGCTGAGTGGGTCAGAAGGAGAGTAGTAGGCAATGTGGCAATGGAGTATTTTGAGCAGAGGAGTGGCATGCTCTTGGAATTTGATAGGATCTCTCTAGCTACTGTGTTGAGAGAAGACTATATGAAGGTGAGGGTAGAAAGAGAAAAACTATTTGGGACACTTTTACAGTGATCCAGGCAAGCGATGACAATGGTTTTGGCCAAGGGGGTGCTGTAGAGATTCAAGATATATTCAAGTTCTGACAGATTCAAGTTCTGAATATATTAGATTCAAGAAGTGCAAATGTCTTGAAGTTGAGATATGCCTAGCATGCACCAGGCTATGAGTAAGGCAGTATGGCTGGAGCTGAGTGAAATATATTCACTTTCTGAATGTATTTTGAATCTAATAGGAGTTGCTGATGAGTCAAATATGGTAAGTAAGAGAAGTGCACAATGAGTCAATAATTACTCTAAGGTTTTTGGACTGTGAGCCTGAAAAGACGGAGTTGCCACTAAGAGGAGCAAGTTTGACCTTAGAGAGATGATGAGAACTGTTTTAGATATCTTAAATTTGAGATGCCAATTAGACATGCAAGTAGAGATAGTGAGTAGGCAACAGAATGCGCAAGTCTGGAGTTTGGGTAGAGGTCTGAGTAGCAGTTGTAAATTTGGATATCATTAGCTTATAGATGGAATAATTTAAAGCCATGATACTGGATGAGATTCTTAAGAAGCAAGTATAAGCAGAAAATGCATGATGCCCAAGGAGCAAGCCCTTGTACTCCTACGTTTAAATGTCTGGGAGATGAGGAAGAACCCACAAAGAAGACACAAAAGGATGGAAGGAAATTACCTCTATGGTATGGCCAAATTACCTCTATGATATTTTGAATATATGCATGTTCATAAGGTTAAATGAATATTCAAAAGACTTAAAATATCTTGAAGAGAGGCACAAAATCCTACTCATTTTGGGCTTCAGGGACCAGCACTGTACCAACTACATAAAAAACACTAAATGTATTTGTTGAATGAATAAGTGAATGGATAAATGAATGTGGAGTCTTAAACATTCACTTTGGCTCAATGAATATTTATTGAGCATTTTCTAGTTCCAGGAACTGAGCAAGACACTGAGAAAACAAATATAGATAGAGATCTATCTGATAGGGAAGACAGACAGGTTAACTTGATAGTATATTGGTTTAATTTCTTGCTAAGAGAAACATCAGGCAATTAAATGGAAATATATCAGACATAGATGAAAAAAGTATGTTATTTAGGAGAATAACAGAACTCCTTTAAAAAAAAATTCTAAAATCTGATTCCCCATCCTCCCTTTTAACAAGAAATATAAGAAATTACAGTGAAAGTCAATGGATAATCATGATTCAAGATAGTCAATTTCCTATGCATAAAACTTGTCATTAACACATCTATCACTTCACAAAAACAGCAAAGAAGAAAGATGAACAAGATCATAAATTATAATTTTCTTCCAGTTCTATGTTGAAAGCTTTTTTTGAGGCTCCAATAAAATTTCTGGTTAATTTTAGGTTACTGATTTGTAATTCAAAACTTATAAACTTAAAAGGAATTATGAAAAATCAAATTAATATTTCTCTTTCAAATAAAACAAAAGTAACATCTTTCTTAAAATAACTGGGACAGAATAACTCTAATCAGTTAGATCTTTGCCCTCACTACCTCACAGAACTGACAAACATCACACAATATGAGTGTATATTAGGTAAAATACATGCATACATCAAGAATAAATATATGAAATTTCAGCTGATGTATGCTCAATAATTGCTTCTACTTTTTGACTTATTAAAAATGTGAAATAATAAGTCAACATTAAACAATTAATAAGTCAACAATTCAACAGATGTTTGTTGAGTGCCTGGTATGTTTTAGTTCTGTTTACATCCTTGCTTTAGTTAGTGAAGGGAAGGAAGGTCTCTCAAAATCTGCTTGTCAAGTCACATAGCTTCCTGGGACCTATTGCCATTATCTTTCCTATTTTAGAAGTTTTACTTATTTTATTCACATAGTCAAAATTAAAAAAAAAAAAAGGGAATAAGTACCTATTTCTGAGTCTGCTAAATGTCTATTAACACAATGCCATTGCATTAACTGTTGTCAATGACACAGCTATCAGCTAGTCAAACCATCATGAGAGATAAAATCTTCTTTTCTCTAATCAGATTATTGTAGTTATTTAGAAATGAAATGTTCTAAAGAGAAGGCTTCAATAGAAGAGGTTCAGATCCCATTAATCATCATATCTATTACTTTTACCACTTTAATTACTCTCTAAACTTTCCACCTTTATTCATTCCCACTGCATTGCTTAGTTCCAAAAACTAGCATCTCTCACTAGGATGCCAATGTTCTCCAACTTGTAGCTAGAATGATTTCTCTAAATGTGTATCTCATCAGGTCACTCCCCTTAACTCTATTTTAAAAAACTAGGATCACATTTTAATGCAAGGAATGATAAAACTGGAAGTTGCTTTGGAAATTGCTCCCAGCTGGTTTCTTCAGTTCTCAGAGCCTTAACGTGCTCTCCTTTCACCCTTAAATGTAATAGCTCATCCACACTAAACTCTACATTTCTACAATTTTCCACATCTCTCTCCTCTGGGCCTTTGCACATGTTGTTCTTCTTGGCATTGCAGGGAGGAGCTAGAATCTGTGACTAAGTAAATTCTACTCAATGTAGAGTCTTCTGTGTCTTCCCATTCCCCAGCTCATTAGACACCATTTCTTTCTGGGAGCTCACCTTGTCTTAGGGCTCACCACAGTTTATTGTTTCTTGTCTCTACTAGGTTGTAAGCTCTTTGTAGGCAGATATGTCTTATTCATGGGTTTAGCTCTAGCACTTAGCAAAGTTCTTTGCATATAATTAGTATTTAATAAGTATTCATTGAATGAATGTATTATAATAGCAAATCTATTTACAGAGAATGTCTAAAGTTCCAAAGCTGAGGGGGATTGGTGGTTGTGGTTAACTGCAAGCCAGCAGCAGAACCTGCCAAGTTTGGGTGTCTCAAGTAGAAGTGAAAAGTAAGCAGGGATTAAGTGGGAGTTGGGCTTCCTGTCTGCAAAGTCCAGGCTGGAAGATGAAATGGATGAGTGCATGGCAGAAAATATCATCACATACTGAAGAAGCTCACTGCTAAACTTAGCCTAACATGTTTTAAATTGTAACTTTTCCAGATTCTCTTTCATAGCAGAATGTCACTGACAGTCCACAGACACTGTTTCCAAAATGACAATTAATACTGAATACAGCAATTCTAGCCTATTTCAAGGAGAACCATCTGACCCAGAAGCTGAAAAGAATTTACTTAAGAAGGCACCAATTTAATAAGCATCCATGATTTTACATTTAATTAACTTTTTGAGAAAATTGTGCTTTCAAAATCTAGTTAAACAAAAGAGGTAGTAAATCTCTTGTGCCAGTTTTCAAAGGGAATGCTTCCAGTTTTTGCCCATTCAGTATGATATTGGCTGTGGGTTTGTCATAGATAGCTCTTATTATTTTGAGATATGTCCCATCAATACCTAATTTATTGAGAGTTTTTAGCATGAAGGGTTGTTGAATTTTTGTCAAAGGCCTTTTCTGCATCTATTGAGATAATCATGTGGTTTTTGTCTTTGGTTCTGTTTATATGCTGGATTACATTTATTGATTTGCGTATATTGAACCAGCCTTGCATCCCAGGGATGAAGCCCACTTGATCATGGTGGATAAGCTTTTTGATGTGCTGCTGGATTCTGTTTGCCAGTATTTTATTGAGGATCTTTGCATCAATGTTCATCAAGGATATTGGTCTAAAATTCTCTTTTTTGGTTGTGTCTCTGCCTGGCTTTGGTATCAGGATGATGCTGGCCTCATAAAATGAGTTAGGGAGGATTCCCTCTTTTTCTATTGATTGGAATAGTTTCAGAAGGAATGGTACCAGTTCCTCCTTGTACCTCTGGTAGAATTCAGCTGTGAACCCAACTGGTCCTGGACTTTTTTTGGTTGGTAAGCTATTGATTATTGCCACAATTTCAGCTCCAAACCACTGCTCAAGGAAATAAAAGAGGACACAAACAAACGGAAGAACATTCCATGCTCATGGGTAGAAAGAATCAATATCGTGAAAATGGCCATACTGCCCAAGGTAATTTACAGATTCAATGCCATCGCCATCAAGCTACCAATGACTTTCTTCACAGAATTGGAAAAAACTACCTTAAAGTTCATATGGAACCAAAAAGAGCCCGCATCACCAAGTCAATCCTAAGCCAAAAGAACAAAGCTGGAGGCATCACACTACCTGACTTCAAACTATACTACAAGGCTACAGTAACCAAAACAGCATGGTACTGGTACCAAAACAGAGATATAGATCAATGGAACAGAACAGAGCCCTCAGAAATAACGCCACATATCTACAACTATCTGATCTTTGACAAACCTGAGAAAAACAAGAAATGGGGAAAGGGTTCCCTATTTAATAAATGGTGCTGGGAAAACTGGCTAGCCATATGTAGAAAGCTGAAACTGGATCCTTTCCTTACACCTTATACAAAAATCAATTCAAGATGGATTAAAGACTTAAATATTAGACCTAAAACCATAAAAACCCTAGAAGAAAACCTAGGCATTACCATTCAGGACATAGGCATAGGCAAGGACTTCATGTCTAAAACACCAAAAGCAATGGGAACAAAAGCCAAAATTGACAAATGGGATCTAATTAAACTAAAGAGCTTCTGCACAGCAAAAGAAACTACCATCAGAGTGAACAGGAAACCTACAAAATGGGAGAAAATTTTCGCAACCTACTCATCTGACAAAGGGCTAATATCCAGAATCTACAATGAACTCAAACAAATTTACAAGAAAAAAACAAACAACCCCATCAAAAAGTGGGCGAAGGACATGAACAGACACTTCTCAAAAGAAGACATTTATGCAGCCAAAAAACACATGAAAAAATGCTCACCATCACTGGCCATCAGAGAAATGCAAATCAAAACCACAATGAGATACCATCTCACACCAGTTAGAATGGCAATCATTAAAAAGTCAGGAAACAACAGTTGCTGGAGAGGATGTGGAGAAATAGGAACACTTTTACACTGTTGGTGGTGTAAACTAGTTCAACCCTTGTGGAACTCAGTGTGGCGATTCCTCAGGGATCTAGAACTAGAAATTCCATTTGACCCAGCCATCCCATTACTGGGTATATACCCAAAGGACTATAAATCATGCTGCTATAAAGACACATGCACATGTATGTTTATTGCGGCATTATTCACAATAGCAAAGACTTGGAACCAACCCAAATGTCCAACAATGATAGACTGGATTAAGAAAATGTGGCACATATACACCATGGAATATTATGCAGCCATAAAAAATGATGAGTTCATGTCCTTTGTAGGGACATGGATGAAACTGGAAGTCATCATTCTCAGTAAACTATCGCAAGAACAAAAAACCAAACACCGCATGTTCTCACTCATAGGTGGGAATTGAACAATGAGAACACATGGTCACAGGAAGGGGAACATCACACTTTAGGGACTGTTGTGGGGTGGGGGCAGGGGGGAGGGATAGCATTGGGAGATATACCTAATGCTAGATGAGGAGTTAGTGGGTGCAGCGCACCAGCATGGCACATGTATACATATGTAACTAACCTGCACATTGCGCACATGTACCATAAAACCTAAAGTATAATAATAATAAAAATAAATAAATAAATAAATAAAAATTTTAAAAAAATGTAAATTTCTAGTTTTGATTTCTGACCTCCAGCTAATGAATTATTATGCCTTGCTTGTATTTTCAAACCCAAACCATTTAGTAGTTTATAACTGGATTTTTATAAAATTTGACATTTTATTTATTTATTTATTTATGACAGAGTCTCTTGCTCTGTCACCCAGGCTGGAGTGCAGTGGCATGATCTCAGTTTACTGCAGCCTCTGCCTCCCAGGTTCCAGTGATTCTCCTGCCTCAGCCTCCCAAGTAGCTGGGATTACAGGTGTGTGCCACCATGCCTGGCTAATTTTTGTATTTTTAATAGAGATTGGGTTTCGTCATCTTGGCCAGGCTGGTCTCCAACTTCTGGCCTCAAGTGATCTGCCTACCTTGGCCTCCCAAAGTGCTGGGATTACAGGTATAAGCCACTGTGCCCAGCCTAAATTTAACATTTTAAATAAAGCATTGTGAGGACTTTTGGTTTCCGGTATGGCGTGTAAGGAGCTTAAAAGTCCATCACTCTGTAATTAGAACAAGCAAAATACTGAACAAACTGACAAATTAACACTCTTCTTAGATCTGCCATAGAAGTGAGTTTACAGTGCAAACTGCTGCCCCTAAAATTGGAGAGTAAGACAGGTTAGGATAGAGTGCCACAATCTATCAGAGCAGAAATCCCTGAGCAGAAACCTCCTCTGAACCATCATGAGGTAGGAAAACATTAACTTTAACTGATGAATTGCTGAAGGATCAGTGTGGACAAGTCTGAAAGATAAAAACTTTAGGGGGACCTAATCTTAAGGGGATCCTCACACTTTTGTGAGTTTTACTTCCCAGAGTTGTATCAGAGCCTCACAGTGAATACCAGAGGAAAAATCTCTTTCTGCTTCTGGAAGGAGGAGAAAAGAAATAACTTTGAAATATGGCAGAGAATGCTGTTTGTCTTAACAAGGTCTGCCCTCAGGAACAACTACTTTAGTAGAGCCCAACCTGCTGGGATTTTATCAGAGTCTAACAAACCTAGGGAAATAGAAATGCCCAACTCTACCCAGCTGTACCCTTGAGTACCAGCGTAGATCACAGTCTAGAGGTACAGGCTTATGAAAACACTGAGATCTAAATACAGGACTACAGAATGCTTCCTCTTTCCCCATAACTTACCACTATTATTATTGAAGGCTTATTTACCAGGGTTGTGCTTTTTTTTTTTTTCCTAACCTAGTGTATTAGTCCATTCTCATATTGCTATAAAGAAAAACCTGAGACTGAGTAATTTGTAACAAGCTTAACTGGCTCTTCTTCAAGCTGCACAGGAAGTATGGCAGCATTTGCTTCTGGGGAGACTTCAGGGAGCTTTTACTCATGGCAGAAAGCAAAGCGGCAACAGGCACTTCACCTGCTGAAAGCAGGAACAAGAGAGAGAAGGAAGAAGGCCACACACATTTAAATGACCAGATCTCATGAGAACTCACTCCTTATCACGAGGACAGTACTAAGAGGATGGTGCTAAACCATTCGTGAGAAATTCAACCCCATGATCGAATCACCTCCCACCAGGCCCCACCTCCAACACTGGGGATTACAATTCAACATGAGATCTGGTGGGGACACAGATCCAAACCATATCACCTAGTACATCATGCCCAGCTTTCAATAAATAACAAGCCATACTAAAGGGCAAAAACACAGTTTGAAGAGACTGAAAAAGTATCAGAACCAGAGTCAAATATGACAAATATGTGGGAATAATCAGACCAGACATTTTTTAAAACTGTGAATCATATATGAAGGGCTTTAATGGAAAAAATAAGATGCCATGCAAGAACAGGTGGATGATGTAAACAGAGAGATGAATATTCTAAGAAAGAATCCAATAGAAATGCTAGCTTGACCATCAAAAACACTATACCAGAAAAATGGAGAATGTCTTTGATAGGCTCATTAGTAGACTAGACAGGGCTGAGAAAAGAATCTCTAAGCCTGAAGATATGGCAATAGAAAAAACTTCTAAAACTGAAGAGCAAAGGAAGAAAACGACTGATAAAAAACAAAGCAAAGAATATCCAAGACAACTTAGATTGTGGGACAATGACGAAAAGTGTAAATATGTGTAATTTGTGTAATGGGAATAGTGGAAGGAGAAGAAAGAGAGAAAGAAATAGTAACAACATTTGAAGCAATAATGACTGATAACTTCCTGAATAATTATTGTGAGACAGCAGTAACAGTTTGACAGTTTCCTCAGATCCAGGAAACTCAGAGAACACAAGGTATGATAAATACTAAAAAACAATCACTAGGCCTACCACATTCAAACATCAGAAAAACAAAGAAAAAGAAAAAACAAAGAAAAAATCTTTACACAGATTCTCAGAAACTAGGCAAGAAGAAGAGTGTGGAATGAAACAAAGTGTTAAGAAGAAAACAAAACCAAAAAACCCTAGAATTCTATATTCTGTGAGATTATCCTTCAAAGGTGAGAAAATAAATACTTTCTCAGACAAACAAAAAGAATCTGTAGACCTGTCTTGCAAGAAATGTTAAACAAAGTTCTTCAGGAGAAGAAAAATTACAAAGATCGGAAACTCAGATCTACAGCCAGAAAGAGAATCAAAGAAGGGATAAGTGAAGACAATAAAAACTATTTTTCTTATTCTAAATTGATCTAATAGGTAACAGCTTGTCCAAAGTAATAATAGCAACAATTTATTCAATTATGTGTGCTTGTGTGTGTGTGTGTGTGTGTGTGTGTACTTATGTATAAGTGAAATAAATAATAGCAGTGATACAAGGGACAGGAGAGAAGAGTAACATTTTGTTATTATAAGATACTGATACTACCCATGAAGTAGTATAGGAGATATTGTGGGTTCAGTTCCACACCACCACAATAAAGCAAATATTACAATAAAATGAGTCACAGTTTTACTTCACAGTGCATATAAAGTTATGTTTGCACTATACCATGGTCTATTAAATGTGCAATAGCGTTATCTCTAAAAACAATGTGACATACCATAATTTTAAAATACTTTACTGCTAAATACGCTAATGATCATCTAAGACTTTAGTGAGTTGTAACCTTTTTACTGGTGGAGGTTCTCGCCTCATTGTTGATGGTGCTGACTGATGGGGTGGTGGCTGCTGAAAGCTAGGGTGGCTGTTGTAGGTTCTTAAAATAAGGCAACAATTAACTTTGCTGCATATTGATTGACTTTTTTTCAGGAAGTTTCTCTAGCATGTGATGCTGTTTGATAGCATTTTACCCATAGGAGAACTTCTTTCAAAATTGGAGTCAATCCTCTCAAACCCTGCTGCTGTGTTATCAATTAACTTTATGTAATATTCTAAATCCTTTGTTGTCATTCAGCAATGTTCACAGTATTTTCACTAGGAGTAGATTCCATCTCAAGATACCACTTTATTTGCTCATTCATAAGAAGCAACTCCTCATTCATGGAAGTTTTATGCTGAGATTACATCAATGCAGTCACATCTGCAGATTCCGCTTCCAGTTCTAGTCTTCATGCTATTTTCACATCTGCAGTTATATCCTCCACTGGAAGCCTCAAACACCTCAAAATCATCCATGAGAGATGGAATCAACATCTTCCAAACTCCTGTTAATGTTGTTATTTTTACCTCCTCCCATGAATAAGTAATGTTCTTAAATGGCATCTAGCATGGTAAATCCCTTCCAGAAGGCTGTCAATTTACTTTGCTCAGATCAATCAGAGGAATGACTATCTAAGGCAGCTATTGCCTTACAAAATGTATTAATAATAATACTTAAAAGATAATATGACTCATTGACCTAGAGGCTGCAGAATGGATGTTGTGTTCGTAGGCATGAAAACAACAATCATCTCTTTGTACATCTCTGTCAGAGCTCTTGGGCAACTAGGTCAATTGTCGGTGTGCAGTAATATTTGAAAGAAATCATTTTTCTCCCCACCAGGCAGTAGATCTCAATGCCAGGCTTAAAATATTCAGTAAACCATAATGTAAACAGATGTGCTGTCATCTCGGCTTTGTTGTTATATTCATTGAGTACAGGCAGAGCAGATTTAGCATCTATCTTAAGGGTCCTAGAATTTTTTTTTTTTTTTGAGATGGAGCCTCGCTCTGTCGTCTAGGCTGGAGTGCAGTGGCATGATCTCAGCTCACTGCAAGCTCCACCTCCCGGGTTCACGCCATTCTCCTGCCTCAGCCTCCCAAGTAGCTGGGACTACAGGCGCGTACCACCAGGCCGGCTAATTTTTTGTATTTTTAGTAGACACGGGGTTTCACTGTGTTAGCCAGGATGATCTCCATCTCCTGACCTGGTGATCTGCCTGTTTCGGCCTCCCAAAGTGCTGGGATTCCAGGCATGAGCCACTGTGCCCGGCCGGGTCCTACAATTTTTGGAATGGTCAATGAGCATTCACATCTTCTTAAAGTCATCATATGTATTAATCCCTCATGAGAAAGTTAACCTGTTCTTTAAAGCTGTCCTTTAAAACTTCTTGTCTCAAGCTATGAAAGTCCCAGATGGCATCTTCTTCCAATAGAAGACTGTTCCATCTACATTGAAAATCTGTTTTTAGTGCACAAAACTTCATCACTTATCTTAGCTAGATCTTTTGGATAAGTTACTGCAGCTTCTCCATCAGCACTTGCTGCTTCACATTGCACTTTTTTGTTATGGAGATGGCTTCTTTCCTTGAATCTCAAGAAACAACCTCTGCTAGATTTCCCCTATTCTTCTGCAGCTTTCTCACTCCTCTCAGCCTTCAAACAACTGAAGAAAGTTAGGGCCTTGTTCTGGATTAGGCTTTGGCTTAAGGAAATGTTATAACTGGTTTGATCACCTATCTGGACCAATGAAGCTTTCTCCAAATTAGCAATAAGGCTGTTTTGCTGTCTTATCGTCTGTTTGCTAAGTGGAATAGCACTCGCAATTTCCTTCAAGAACTTTTCCTTTGCATTCACAACTCAGCTAACTGGCGCACAGGTCTAGCTTTCAGCATATCTCTGCTTTTGATATCCTTTCCTCACTAACCTTAATTCTTTCTAGGTTTTGATTTAAAATGAGAGATGTGTGACTCTTCCTTTCACTTGAGCACTTAGAGGCCAGTGAAAAGTTATTTATTGGTATAATTTCAATATCTTTGTGTCTCAGGGAATAGGAAGGCCTGAGGAAGGGGAAAGAATGGGGGAATGGCCAGTCAGTGGGGGCAGTCAGAACACACACAACTGATCTACAGATTCAATGAAATCCCAATCAAAATCTCAGCAAGTTATTTTTTGATATATACTAACCAATTTTAAAGTTCATATGAAAAGAAAAAAGACCCAGAATAGCCAAGAGAATATTGAAGGAAAAGAACAAAGACAGAAGACTGACACTACTCAACATTGAGACTTACCATAAAGCTACAGCAATCAGACACTGTGCTATTGGCAAAAGAACAGACAAAGAGATCAATGGTACAGAACAGATCTTTGAGTATAGAAATACACTCTTATAAGTATAATCAACTGATCTTTGATAAAAGAGCAAAGGCAATACACTGGAAAAAACATTCTTTAATAAATGGTGCTGAAACAACTGAAAACTCACATTAAAAAAAATGAATGCAGACACAGACCTTACACCTTTCCCCAAAACTAACTCAAAATAGATCACATACCTATGTTTTATGTAAAACACAAAACTCTAAAACTTCCCAGAAAACACAGGAGAATATTTAGATGATCTTGGGTATGCTGATGACTTTTTAGATATAAGGCCAAACACATAATCCATGAAAGAAACAAATTGATAAGCTTAAAAACTTAAACTTAAAAATTTCCACTCTGCAAATGACACTATTGAGAGGATAAGAAAAGCTACAGACTGAAAGAAAATATATCCAAAACACAGACCTGATAAAGCTTCTGTTATCCAAAATATACAAATAACTCTTTTTTGTCCGTTTGTTTGTTTTGAGATGGAGTGTCACTCTGTCACCCAGGCTGGAGTATAGTGGCTTGCAGTATCTTGGCTCACTGCAACCTCTGCCTCTTAGGTTCAAGCCTCTCAAGTAGCTGGGATTACAAGCATGCACCACTATGCCCAGCTAATTTTTGTCTTTTTAGTAGAGATGGGGTTTCATCATGTTGGCCAGGGTGGTCTCAAATTCTTGACTCAAGTGATCTGCCCACTTCAGCCTCTTGAAGTGCTAGGAATATACAAATAACTCTCAAAGCTTAACATGAAAATGAACAATCTAATAAAAAAATGGATGAAAAACCTGAAGAGATACCTCACCATAGAAGAATGCAGATGGTAAACGAGCATATGAGATGACGTTAATCATTGTATGTTGTTAGGAAATTTCAAATTATAACAATGGAATATCACTACACACCTATTAAAATGGCCAATATCAAGAACACTGATAACACCAAATGCTGGTGAGAATTCTTACAAAGGTAAAGCTATGGAGACAGTATGGAGCAACAGGAACTCTCATTCATTGCGGTGTGAATGCAAAATGGTATAGCCACTTAAGAATACTGGCAGTGTTTTAGAAAACTAAATATACACTTACAACATGATTCATCAGCAGCACATTTAGGTATTTACCCAAATGAGTTGAAAACTTATGTCCATGCAAAAACCTATATATGGATGTTTATAGCAGCTTTATTCATAATTGCCAAAATTTGAAAGTAGTCTAGATGTCCGTCATTGGGTGAGTCAATAAACTCTGGTATGTCCAGACAATGAAATATTATTCAACGACAAAAGGAAATAAGCTATAAGGCCATAAAAATAAATAGAAGAAATCTAAATGTGTACAGTTGATTCTTGAACAACATGAGGGGTAGAGTACCAACCCCCCAACAGTTGAAAACCCTTGTATAACTTTTGATTCCCCACAAACTTAACTACTAATAGCCTACTGTTGACTGGAAGCCTGAAGGATAACAGAGTTGATTAACACATATTTTGTATGTTACGTGTTTTATATACTGTATTCTTAAAATAAAGTAAGTTAGAGAAAAGAAAATGTTACTAAGAAAATCATAAGGAAGAGATAATAAATTTACACTCATTAAGTGAAAGTGGGTCATCATAAAGGTCTTATCCTCATCATCTTCACATTGAGAAGACTGAAGAGGAGGAGGAGGAAGAGGAGAAGTTGGTCTTGCTGTCTCAGGAATGGCAAAGGTGGAGGAAAATCCACGTATAAGTGAACCTGTGCAGTTCAAACCCATGTTGTCCCAGGGCTGACTTTATTACTAAGTGAAAGAAATCAATCTAAAAGGTTATATACTGTATGATTCTAACTATATGATATTCTGGAAAAGGTAAAGCTATGGAGACAGTAAAAGATTAGTGGTTGCCAGAAGTTAGGGGGTAAGAAGGACAGAACAGGCAGAAGACAGAAGATTTTTAGGGCAATGCAACTATTCTGTATGATCCTACAATTGTGGTTACAGAACATTATACATTTTTAAAAACCCATACAATGTAAAACACCAAGAGTGAACCCTAGCATAAATTATGGACTCTAGGTGATAATCATGTACCAAAGTGGGTTTATACAGTAGTACAATGTACTACTATAATGTACTAATGTTGTGTGGGGATTTTGATAGTGTAGGAGGTGGTAAACTTGTAGAGATAAGGGTATATGGGAACTTTCTGTATTTCCACTCATTTTTGCTGTAAACTTAAAATTGGTCTAAAATATAAAGTTTATTAAAAGTTTAAAAAGAATTGTCAAAGTTTCAAAGAATCCTATATTCCACAATATTTTATCTAACTTCATGAAGATGAATTATAATAAATATGGGAGGTGATATAACACCAAGAAATCCAGATCTGTATTAAAAAGGGCAATAATAATAATAATTACCATTTTTATTTTAAATTGAGACAGGGTCTCGCTCTGTCAACTAGAAAGCAGTGGCATAATCTTGTCTCACTGCAGCCTTGATGAACTGGGCTCAAGTGATCCTCTCACCTCAGCCTCTCAAGTAGCTGGGACTACAGGTGCATGCCACCACACCAGCTACTTTGTAAAAATGTTTTTGTAGAGATGAGGTCTCACTATGTTGCCCAGGCTGATCTTTAAGTCCTAGGCTTAAGCAATCCTCCTGCCCCGCCTCCTGAAGTGCTGAGGTTACAAGCATGAGCCACAGAATTAATGTGATGGAATAGATATATTAAGAAGAAATCCTTATTCTCATCAAAGAATAAAAATTACCAAAGTGAACAAATAAAATAGAAATAGGCCCTCTGGAATTTATGACAATTATCCCTGAAAAAAATTCTGATATCAAATAGTATTTATCACGAAGAATCTACCTCCATCTGTAGGTTGTAACTAAAGAGTCTTTAGTAGACAAGTTTATATCTTATCCCACAGAAACTGAGTTTTCACGAACATAAAGGAAACATGATGCGTGGGTAGAAGGATTTAATTTGCCACTGTGGAGCACCATAATAGAGAAGTTAATCGTGTATTTTGCCTTCCACTCAGAATAGAATCAAAAGTATATGACAAAGCATCCCTTTCTATTAAAAGGACAGAATGTCATGAGCATTTAAAGTGTTCTTCCTTAAAAAATATAACAAAATCATTAATTGTTTTATTAATTTTTCAATAAAAGGAACACGATCCGGATGTGCCCTTTCATGAGGAAAAAAAACACTAAAATTGTGTAGTATAAATACTGGAAAACCAGTATTTTTCCCACATGAGACATACTAAAATTCTAGATTCATTGGTTTTCACTATAATGAACATTAAATTTCATTTTAAAATAGCCCAGATGTTTTAATTCAAACAAAATTTCATTTTCTAAAAACAAACAAGAAATTTAGTATATTTATAGCATCAGGGTTTGCTATTTAAAATATCATGCATTTTATGTAGATTAACTGTTTCTTCTTCTTTTTTTTTTTTCATTTTTTAAGTCAGGTTCTTGCTCTGTCACCTAGAGTGCAGTGGCATGATCACAGCTCACTGCAGCCTGGAACTTCTGGGCTCAAGTGATTTTCTGCCTCAGTCACCCTAGCAGCTAGGACTACATGCATGTGCCATCACCACAGACTAATTTTTAAAACTTTTTTGTAGACAAAGAGTCTTGCTATATTGCCCAGGCTGGTCTCGAACTCCTGGGCTCAAGCAATCTCCTGTCTCAGCCTCCCAAAGCACTTGTGATTAGAGGTGTGGGCCACTGTGCCCAGCCTGCTTCTTAAATACAAATTATGATCTTGAAACAAAATTCGTAGACTCAGCTATGTTCTATAAAGTATTTTCAAAGGGATTACACTATTTAGTTCTTTTTTTTTTTTATTCCTCCCAACACCTTACTTCAGTGATTTCTAACTGGGGTAAGCTATCTCTAAACTAAGTCCATCTTTGCTTGAAGCTGTCTACACAGAACAATATCATGGCAAATGTTGTATTATACTGTAATTACTAATTTTTTTTTTGGTCTCTTGAACAAGTATTCACTCAACAAACACATAATAATGATTTTCTCTGACATACAGTTCCTGAAATAAATGTCATTAATGAAGGGTAACAAAATATGTCACTCCAAAGTATGCCACTTGTAAAAATTATTTTTTGCTGAAGGCAATTGTGAAGAAGCAGATACAGATAAAGCTCTTTGCTTTCCCTCTGTCTGCCTAAAAGCAGGACATAAATTTGTAGAGTCTTCTCTCCTGCCCTCTCTCCAGGGAAGGCAGAAGTTAGTGACAACCTAGAGCCTGAGCCTGGAGACGGCACCAGAGGAATCCGCATAAGAAACTTTACTACAACTAGCCATTATCTGCCATTAATTATCCTCATCTATTTACCTTCACACAATTTGCTGTTCCTATAGACTCAAAGTCCTTTTCCTTTGTTTTGTCTCTTCTCTAAGAATTTATTGTTCTTTTAAGATGATATATAAGCTGAAGTTCTAACCACCCCTTTGAGTTACTCATCTCTGAGTGCTTCCATGTGAACGTATTATACACAGGTTAATAAACATCTGTTTGTTTGTTTTTTTCCTTAATCTGCCTCCTGTCAGTCTAATTTGCGGAGTCCCAGCCGATGAACCTAAAATGGGTAGAGGGAAAACAATTTTTCAATGCCAACACATATGTTCAGGTGACTGCCCATGTTAAAGCCTTATTTACCATCAGCCCTACAAATGAACTTGATCTGAGATCTGCCTTATCTGCTTAAGGCTGAAGTCTCTGCCTGAAGGCCTCTCCCTTGGGGACTACAATCTAGCTCCATTTCTCTTATCTTTCGGTAAATTCACATCTCTATAAACTTAGCCCTCCTTGTTCTCCAGAGCTGCTGAGGTGTGCCTAGAAACCATGCTAGGCACAAACCCTGGAAAGGATTATTTGAAAAAAATCAGGGCAGTTCATTATTTGCTGTAAAGATGACTTTGCTTTCATAAAAGCCTTTCCCATTCATTCCTGAGTCTATCTGCAAAAGAGACTACTAATGTCTTATTGTTAAAAATGGCTAGATATCTGAATAAAAATATATAAATTTAAAATAGCAAGAAATATGTATATTTCTTGTTATATATATATGTTTCTTGCTATTCTATTTCTTTATACGTATCTTTCTATATATATTTCCTGCTATTATATATATATATATATGTAAATTTAAAATAGCAAGAAGAGGCTGGGCATGGTAGCTCACACCTGAGCACTTGGGGAGGCTGAGGAGGGAGGATAGCTTGAGACTGGAAGTTTGAGACCAGCCTGGGCAACATAGCAAGACCCCATCTCTATAATAAAATAAAATTTAAAAAGAAAAAAAAAGAAGAAAATTTTTCCATAGAATTCATGTTCTCCTTTGTTTTGATTTTTTAGAAAGTAAAAATCATTTCATTAGAAGAAGACTCAATGCACCTATAAAAATAGAACTTCCATTAGATTCTGAATAGCTAACATTCCACAGGAAATATGTACAAGCACCACACTGCCAAAACTATCATCAAAAGGAGGAACACAAGGAACATTCCTTCTTTGGGAATTCAAGCAGTTATTTTACCTCGGAACTCATTGGGTAAGTGGCTCTAATTTTCCATAAGAGTATTTCATTGACATCTTTAAGATATCAATGTATATTTCTTAACTATATTTAAAATGTGCATTTTTCTAAAGCTGCTTACTTTTCCTTTTCATAGATTATTGCTGCTATGATCATGTAATTTTGAGAAATTAGACACTTATATCTGTTTTGCTCTCTTTTCAGTCATTGAAAATGCATACTTTTAACCATTGTTTTTCAATTTTTCTAATGCTGGATGCTTTATTGGATTGTGTTTAGTTTATTAATCTCATTTACTGGTAGATCATTTTCAGGATAACTGCTAATAATGCTCCTCTTAAACTTTAAATACTAAAGAACAATTGCAAGAATTTGAGCCCTTCATTCTAGAGGCCAGAAGTTCAGTTGCCTGTTGCAGCATATTTCAAATTACTATGGTTTGTATGTAAACTTTCACCTTCTTCACTTTGGTTTCAAAGACATTAATAACCCAAACAAATATCATTGCTAAAGACATAATCCACTTTAGTTAAAAATCTTATTCTGTTTCCATGTGAACTGCTTTCTTTATGTTCTTCACCAAATATTGTGCTGAATTTCTAAAAAATGATACAAGAAAAAATAAACTGTGTGATTCTCATCATGCCCTTAATTTAATAAGGAATACAGAAGCTATAAATTTTAAAATATAGGTATAAATAACTTGATGACTGTGGAAAACTGGCAAAGTAGAAGGTTTTGACCTAACACTGAAGTGCTTCTTGCAGCAGAAGGAGATCAAAATATATCACGCCCAAATATGCCACTTTGGCATAAGGATTATTTTGAGCTAAAGCTAAGTGAGAATCAACAGATATAGAGAGAATTATCTGCCCTCCCTTATCTGCCTAAAAGCAGGGAATAAATTTCCCTTTAAGGAAGATGCTCTCCTTCCCCAACACCAGTGAGAAAGATTGACTCATCACAGAAGACAGGGAGTCGACAGCAGATGAGTTTGCAGAAACAGATCTTACTAAAATAGCCCTTATCTTCCATTAGCTCCTTCATATATTTACTAGTCACTTTTCCATAAGTCAATTCTCCATTATCTCTTGAAGCCCAAATTCTCCTAAGGGTATAAAAGCCTGAGCCTAACTGCTTCTTTGAGTTTCACTTCTTTTCTGTGAACTCCCATGCACATAAATATTAATACAAATTATATGCCTTGTCTCTTGTTAATCTCTCTCTCGTTAGTTTAATTCTCATGCCCCAGGCACTGAACCTAAAAGGATAGAAAAAAGTGTTTCCTCCCTGACCGAGCTGTGATCAAACTCACTTCAGAATGTTATTACTTAAGTAATGAGAACTCACAAAAGTGTTTTTTATTCCACCATTCATCATAGCATGAAGAACATATCTCAGTTTACAATACCATACCTTGATCTGCAAAACAAAGGAGATCTGACAAATTAAATGTATTAAGAAATAACAACATGTCTGCTGCTTAAAAAAATATGGTAGGTGTATTGCTCCCAGTAAATATAGAAAAAATAAAAATCCCTATGTTCCAATAACCTCACCTAGCCGTAAGGAACTACCACCCAGGCATGTCAGTGGAGGCTGTGGGGGGAACCTGGACTACAGCCCCCATCAGTCAGTAATAAGATGGCACCTGCTTACTCTGGTATCAGAGAAGACCTGCTAAAGAGAATAGTTAATGAAATCCAAAGTCTTATAAAATAATACCCCCAAATGTTCAGGATATAATCCAAAAATCACTCATCGTATCAAGAACCAGGAAAATCTCAATTTGGATGAGAAGATAATCAACAGGCAGCAACACCAAGATAACAATGCTGTCAGAATTATCTGATACGGATTTTTAATCAGCCATAATAAAAAAAAGCTTCAGAGAGCACTTATGAACACACTTGAAACAAACAAACAAAAGGGAATCTTGGCAAAGAAATAGAGGCTATAAAGAAGAAAAGGAAACTGCAGAAATGAAAAATATAACAGTCATAAAAAACTCAATGGATGGGCCAGGCACAGTGGCTCATGCCTGTAATCCCAGCACTTAGGGAGGCAGAGGCGGGCAGATCACGAGGTCAGGAGTTGGAGACCAGCCTGACCAACATGGTGAAACCCCGTCTCTACTAAAAATACAAAAAAATTAGCCGTTATGGTGGTGCGCGCCTGCAATCCCAGCTACTCAGGGGGCTGACATGGGAGAATCGCTTGAACCCAGGAGGCAGCGGTTGCAGTGAGCAGAGATCACGCCACTGCACTCCAGCCTGGGTGACAGAGTGAGACTCTGTCTCCAAAAAAAAAAAAAACAGAGGAAAGAATTAGACAATCAGACTTGAAGACAGAACAATAATAAATTACCCAAACTAAACAAAAGACAACAGACTACGGGAAAACTACAACAAACAGAGCCTCAGGGACCTCTTAGACTCTAACAAAAGATCCAACATTCATGCCATCAGAGTTCCAAAAGGAAGGGAGAAAGAAGGTGGGGCTAAAAAGGTATTCAAAGAAACAATGTCCAAAAGTTCCCCAAGTTTGCCAAACAAAAATGGACACATTCAGGAGGCTAAGTGAACTCCAAATAAGTAAACTCCAAGAAATCCAAGCCAAGCAAGATACATCATAGACAAACCTAAAAACCAAAGACAATGAAAAAAAGAAACAAAAACCAAAAAATTTTAAAGCAGCCAGAGAGAACTAATACCTTATCTTTAGGGGAAAAACAATTAGAATGACAAAGATGTCTCATCAAAAACCAAGGAATCCAGAAGGAAGTGGCACAACATTGAAAGAACTCTCAACCTGGATTTTATATCTGGCAAAAATATCATTCAGGAATAAAGGGGAAATCGAGACAAGCTCAGAAAAAGGAATACTAACAATTTGTTGCTAGCATACCTATCCTAAAAGAATGGCTAAAGAAAGCTTAAGGAAAAAAAATCATAAAAGAAGGGACTCAAACATTGGAAAGGAAGAAAAAATAATGGAAAAAGTAAAAACAAGAGCTGAGAAAGGACTGAAGAGGAATCACTACTAGAACAACATAAAGCCGGATGAAACTACGGCCACATGAGCAAGCCATGGATGAACTGGGACTGTGGAGAGGAGCCTGTGCAGTAGGATTGTGCAGAAGTAGCGCTTTAGTCTCTATTCTAAATATGGCAGATATGCTTGGCTGCCTACCTGTCAGGCCTCTGAGCCCAAGCCTGCTGGTATGCATCAAGATGGCCTGGAGCAACTGAGGAACCGCAGGAGAGGTGAAAATAGCCAGGTCCTGCCTTGACTGATGACATTCCACCATTGTGATTTGTTCCTGCCCCACCCTAACCGATCAATTGACCCTGTGACATTCCTTCTCCTGGACGATGAGTATCAGAAGCTCCCCACCGAGCATCCTGTAACCCCTGTCCCCGCCTGCAAGAGAAAAATCCCCTTTGACTGTAATTTTCCACTACCCACCCAAATCCTATAAAACTGTCCCACCCCTATCTCCCTTTGCTGATTCCTTTTTCAGAATCAGTCCGCCTGCACCCAGATGACTAAAAAGCGTTACTGCTCACACAAAGCCTGTTTGGTGGTCTCTTCACACGGACGCGCGTGACACTACCCAACAGATAAAACTCCCATTCTTTCTTAATAACAAAATCACAATTTAGTTCTGGACTGGGTATCACATGATTCAGAGGAGGCCAGCTCCCTCACCAGATCTACAGACTAAATTATTATTTGTCAATGCCAGTTGTAATTTCATTCCCTTAACAAATACCTGGTTTAGTGTGGGCTTGAGAAACAGTTCTAATTAAGGATTCTTGAACAGATATCTTCTGAGAGGCTCTTGAGAAAGATTTCTCCATGAATAAAAACTTACGCAATAGAATTTTGATTCCCCTTTTTCTGCCTTTGGAAGTCACTGTGATAACTGAAAATGTGGCAGTCAATTTCAGACCATAGGGGATCTCAAACATGAAGACAAACCCACATAATACTAAAAACAGACAGATGGAAAGAACGTGGTTTCTTAATGATATCATTGAAGTACTGAATTAACCAAACCTAGTATTAACCTACCTTCAAACTCATATTATGTGAAATAATTTTTTTAATCTTTCCCAAAACTCGGTGGCATCACATTAAAATGCTAGACAGTAGTCCATTATATGAATATACTATAATTATGTAGCTATTTCTCTATAATTGGATCCTTAAGTTGGTTTCTTTCTTTTCTTTTCTCCCCCGTTATAGAGGATGATGCGATGAACATCTTTCAGCATAAAATTTTAACCGAATTTAGGGTATACTTTCCATGGACTTTGTTCCGAGGAGTAAAATTACTAAGTCAAATGATACAAACATTTTTTATTCCCTTTGATGAGCACAGTAGCACCAAATTGATTTCCAGAAAGTATGTTCTTATTAAACTCCTACCAACCATATGTGTGGCCTGTTTTACTATATCCCTGCCACTATATCCCTGCCAAGAGTCATTATTTTCCCTTCATTCTTGCTGACAGCGCCTCACTTTAAAAGTCTTGATTAGTTTAGATCAATTTTGGTAATCCAAGTTTCTTCCTTGAGTCTTCTTTTTACTTTAAGACAATAAATTATACATACTCTTAAAAATCAAATGGAAAATTTTGCTTATGTCAAACATTTTTGTGCTACAAGGTAGAATTGAGAACCACTCATGACATCACAGTGGACAATGCAAAGAGAAATAACTATTTCACTTAGGTTAAGGTTAATTCAAATTAAGGTTAAATTAAATTTTAAATAAAACAATGCTGAGTAGTATCCTCTTTTCAAAAGAATTAGAGTTGAATGTTACTTGAAGAACATTAAAAAATATTGTAGCAGTCAGTAATTTGGACTGTACAATGAGAAAAATCATTAATTCAAAACGGTCCTAAATTAGATGGCAAAAATAATGAATACAGAGTATATACTTACAAATCAAACACCAAGTAGTGAAAGCCCTCTTCTGATATGCTATCATGAAGTCGCACTAGAAAAAAATAAGAGAAGAAAAACTGTGTTATATCTATTCCAATGATCAACGTTAAACCCCACTTCACATGGACATATGTCTCCTAGCTAGAAATGTTGGCATTACATTTTATTTTAGCCTTTGATACGTCCGTATCTTTTACAACATAGATTGGGTTCAGATAGACCTAAGGTTTGGGTTCTGGTTCTAAAAATTGGTAACTATGTGATCTTCAAAAAAAACTGCTTAACTTGTAATTGATATTAGTACCTATGCTTTATAAAATGGTTGAGATTAAATGAGATAAAAATCCACAAATTTTCAGGTGAATACTAAACAAATGTTAAGGATCATTATAATATATATCCATATACTCAAAGTTACCAGGTTCTGGCAATTCTTTCACTTCCTTGCCATTCCCTTTGCTATCACCTTAGTCCAAGTCTTCACCAACTCATGCTTGGTCACTACAATAGACAGTAATAGGAATGATTCCAAGTCTAGGAAATGGTTTCCCTGTGTTCTCCCTTTTGTCCAAGAAGTTCTAGGTGGCACTCCCTGGCCAACCTGGCAAAACACAGTTTTTGTTATGTTACTTATTTACTCAGGTCACCCAAATCCATTTACCAAGTCATTAGACCAAAATGTACAGCTTGAACTTTTGCTAAAATAATTTACTAATTTCTCAAATTAATGCCACTTTAAAATTTTCAATGAGCTAGACTTTAACTGACAACTCTAAACTAAATCACACATGTAGAACTACATACTGCTGTATCTGCTATTTATTTGTTCATAAGTCCCACACCTTGTCCCAGTTATCCTTCATAGATAGTGAATTCTTTTTTTTTTTTTTTGCTTATTTATTTTTATTTTTTTACTTTTATTTTAACTTCAGGTGTACATGTGCAGGTCTGCCATATAAGTAAACTCATGTCATGGGGGGTTGATGTACACATTATTTTGTCCCCCAGGTACCAAGCCTAGTACCCAATAGTTATTCTTTCTGCTCCTCTCCCTTCTCCCACCTTCCAACCTCTGGTAGCCCCAGTGAATTTTTCCTATGTATCCAAATCACTTGAAGTGGTGGCTTGATCTTCACTGGGAGCAAAAGAAGGCAGGGAAAGCAATAAAGTTTAAGGACACAACTGCTTTTACAAAAGTCACCACAAAATAATAATGATTTTCTACTACAACCTGTTATGTTTCCCATGCACTGATGACCACCACATGGAAAATGCGAATTTATAAGAACATTTAGGTTATCATACAAACTAAAATTATTTATACAAGGAGACTGTAGTACTCATTCAATCCCCAAGCTCATAGACTTAACATAATCTCTGTGCTTTATCATCTAATTCCATCCCCTTTGGATCTCATTCCTGGCCTCCTATTAAAATATTTTCTGAATTCCTCTCTAGATAGATTATAGTTTGTAAAATATGAATTTTCTATTGTTATTAACATGAGGAGGAGGCCTATACTGTAGGCGACTGGGAATGCAGCCAACAGTTCAGTCTTAAACCCTCTACTTAGCTCTTGAGTGCATGAAATGTAAGCACACTGCAGTCCCCCCTGCCCTGCCACGCTTATCTTACTTGTCACAGTTTCACCCTTGAGGTCATTCATGCAGCATATTTTATCTTTATTTACTACCTTTAATACCTTTCCCTTCTTCAGTATATAGTCTCATCACCAATACTGCCAAACAGGAACCATATTTTATAAGTCTTGCATCCCACACAGGGATCTCGCACATAGTAGATGGTCTTTCATCAAATTGTTTTTGAGCATTTACTGTAGAAGGTTTTGGGATGGAAATTTTCACCAAAGATAGCTATATATATGTTATATATACACATAACACACACACACACACACACATACACAAACACATACACACACACGTATATAAATAAAATAAAATGATGGCTACATAAGCAATTCTTCTATCACTTTAATGGTGTGAAAGGTATTCTTCACGTTGCCAATATCAGAGATGCCTGCTAGCTTTGCTTAAACTTATGCTGCTGAAGAATATAAAGAGTTTGGTTTGATGGTGCATCTTCTAATGACCATTTAGTACAGTAAAGAAAGCTGGGCCATGGACGATAGCTCACTGGCTTCTTGAATGACACAGTTTCAGAGATATCTCACTTAGCAGTTATAATACAGTATGTATTCAAATGAACTTAAATAATGGCATGGCTTCTTAAAGAACTCATACAATTATTCTGGAAAATAAGATGGGTTCCCATGTTATCAAAGTTAAACTGAAAAGTAAAGTCTACAATGTGATCAGGAGGAAATCACCATTACTTTCTTCCATTGTCTGAAGGTAAAAGCCTTAGGTGCAGGTGGGATCTCAGGTGTCCAGATGAAAGAGGTGTACAGCTGAACAGAGGAGAATATTTCAGGTACAACTGGAGAAGTAGCAATAATTTCCGTCTATCCTGGGAATAACATTTTCTTAGAATTATTTCCATTCGCTTATTAATACTAATTAATACTAAATATCATCATTCAGAAATTAATTATTTTTTGAACAAGTCAGGAGTTGTTCACATGGAAACATGATAATCAAACACATGATACAAAAGCACTTAACCAGCTAACATGTGATAAGGGTTTGAGACAAATCATTCAGCCAAGTTTACTTCTTTTGCATCACATAATTCCAAAATAATCTCCAATATGTCTAACCAGCCATTTGACCACGTGAGATTATGAATAAATGTGCTATTCATATCACATATTCAGCATCATATTTACTTGGGATTAATATATACATATTTCCTTCCTTCCTTTATTCCTTCCTTCCTATGTCCCTCCCTACTTCCTTCCACTCTCTTATTTTAAATAATGAACCGATAAAACAGAATTACATGAAATTGTCATGATTTTCACTTACTGTATTAACAAAAGTAGATACTATAGTCTTCACAGAGACATTCCCCATGTTCACAATTACTGTGAGGATGGGTTTGTTTCCTTTAAAAATGTTTAACTCTTCAACTATTATTCTCAGAGTTGATGGTATGTCTAAACCGTCTGGAAGATAGTGTTTTAGTTGTAGACATCATCTATTTCTCTTCAAGCCTTTTCTATTGGTCAAAAGTATCCTTCATTTTCTATTCTTTTTTTCCTTTCTAACAGTTTCTTAAGGATTGAAAATCATGTTTACTTTTACAAAATGTTACATTAATTATTCCCTATAAATAACTGTCAATTCATTTTCACACCAAAGGAATAACACAACATTCTGTTCATCACAGCTGTTAGCTCAAGACTGACGGCATGGCCGGCCTTGACAGCACTGCAGATGCTGCATTTTGAAGCATACTGTACCTCGTTCTTTCTATGACTGCTCTGTTATTGCCATAAGCTGCACATATGAGTGGATGCAATGAGCCTAATTACAGTTGTCCCTGTGACATTTTTAGAGAGAAATTTTAAAAAAGAGAATGAGAAAAACATTTGAGAAAACAGGTTATAATACATTTTGGCAGTCATTCTTTTTGAAGTTTGCTCAAAGGTAAAATTACGTGTATGAATAAATGAATTTTCACAACCTGAAACAGCACAACAGTTCTCAACAAATTTTAAATTTTGGAACTTTAAGTATGGAATTTATAAGGGGGATAAAAGTGCTTCTGAGGCTAAAAATAGTTCCAAAGGTTAGCTGACCCATGGCCTAGTTATTTTCCTTTCTCTCCTGCATGTATTATCACATTTGAATGATTGCAGGATCGCTGCTTTCTTTTCTTGTCCTGTGTTCTTGCATTATTTCATTGCAGTTTCTAGCTAAATATTAGCTCCATAAAGAAGGGGTCAAATAGACCATGGTCCTTGTATGATGTGAGAAATTTTAATTAAATATGATAGAAGTTTTCTATTTAATTCCTCATTTCACTTAAGGGGTTAAAAGATATAATAAAACTTATGTTCTTACTGTCAGGCACAATGCAAATAATTTTTTCAAGAGTTATATTATTTAATATATGCAAGCACCACAAGGACATTTTGCCATAAGCTTTTACAAATGAATGTTCACAGGCTTAGAGGTATGGAGGAAACTTCCAGGTTAACAGCAAGTAATTGGCCTGGCTAGGACCAAAATGTAGAGTTGGATGATTCCAAAGACCTTGTTCTTACTGAGAATACTACATGGGCTCCCTAAAACCTTTCTGTCAACAAACTACTTGCCAAATACCTGGTGGGATATGAACTGGTTTGTCAGGGTAAAATAATATTTAAAAAAAAATTCAAAAGAGAAGAAATAAAAAAATTATTATGGTGACTAGAGAAAGTAGTAACAAGTAAGTAACAGACAATTTCCACAGAAAAAGAAAACAATTTTGACTGTAGGTTTAAAATGTGATGCTATAATTTTGAGGGTACAGAGGTAGCTAGATGACGTCTAGGATATGAAGCCACATTTGTCTCTCTATACACTTCCTAAAGCCCCAGAAAATTGTTATTTTTCCACTTCAAATTAGGAATATGAGAATTGCCAGTGACTCAGCTGTTTTATCTGATAGAACATGTAATGTACCAAAAATGCTAGCAAGTTGAAGAATCTGAAAGCTTACCCAACATACAAAATATCATAAATTTAAATTATTTTCATTTCCAAAAATTAACTTTCACATCATGGACATTATGATAACATGGACAAAAAGGTGTGTATGTGTGTGTGTGCGCGAGAGAGAGAGAGAGAAAGGAAGTGGAAATGAATGGGCAAGGGAGAAGAGGGAAAAGAGTAGGAAAATTAAACTCCAAGTAGAAGCTGTGTCAACAGTGATTTGGTACATCTTATCCATTTTGATGACACATGTTAGAAACACTTCTGTCAAAAGAAAAGGAATATATTATTTTATTGAGACTTAATATCTTTCATAAAAGGCTGACAGGATACAAAGTCAATGTTTTCTATTTCAGTACTACTTCCTTCCTCCTCCATTTCTTAACAGTACCCCCCACACAAAATAAAACCAAGGTTGTTAATTATAATTTTATGAAATTATTTATATAAAATATTATTTGGTTCAAATTATACTGATTCTTACTCTGCCATACAACCCAAACTCACTATCTGTTGCTCTTCACTAAAATTTATTATGGAGATGAGGCAGTCAATTACATTGGTGGACCCCAGTGGACTATGTCTATCATTACTCATGTCCTTGTGCAGTCCCCTCCCACATTACCTCTGGGCTTGGCTATGTGATTTGCTTTCAGTGAGTAGTATGTGTGATGCAAGCAAAACCTTAATAAGTTTTCTACATTGGAGCTGTAATCTTGGAAACCACTTACTGTGCTAAAAGAAAAGATTAGGTTAGATTGGAAGACAAGAGGCCACATGAAGAGAAACCTCTGAGGATGAGATAATTTTGATATTCTATTACTAGCAGAACTCATAGCTAAACGAAACCGCATGAATGACCTCAGCTACACCATGTGAGTAGAGCACCCATCTGACTGAATCCAGTCAACTCATAGAATTATCACAAAAAATAAACTGATGTTATTTTAAGCCATTAAATCTGGGATGGGGATTGTTACCTAACAATAGATAAATAAAACAGAAAAGACTTAATCTGAAATGTGTGGTTGACCACATTGTCCTCTAAATAAGTTTTTCAATATCATAAGCAAATTTAGCAGAAAAAAAGAATGAGTCTGTCCTCAGAAAGTAAGAAAGAATTAGTAAAAATTCTAAAACTGAGCATGGTAGGGCAATGCTGCCAATATTATCATGATACTAATAGAGTAATTCATACAGAACAGATTGTATTATATCCTCATAATCATTGTTTGTCAGCTCTGAGTAATAGTCCTGGTTATTAATGAGGCAGAATTTGCATTTTTAGCTTTGCTGTGTTGCAAAGATTGAGGTAGTTGGATTTGGTTCACATACTGGGATGCAAAAATGGCAGCTTGTAAGTCAGATCCTTTTTATATTCCCATCAGTAGTTAATTATAATTCACAGCTAAAACAAGCACTAGCCAAGTTGGGCCACCCAACACACCAAGTCTACCCCAAAAGAGGGAAGCCAACATTAAATTCATTTGTAAATTAAAAATAATAAATATATACATATATTTATTAATTTTATATCTATATACACTTTTTTCAATATTACATTAAAAATGTAAAAACACACACACACTAGTATTAGAACATTTTAACAGTCAAATTACACCACTCTGGAGAGAAATTTCAGCTCAACCATTATTCTTCTGGCTTTATTTATGACAAAGCTGCTCATTTCTGGAGAGAAAACTTTTCAAATAGAAAACACAAAAGCACTCAAAACTAAGTTCAAAATCAAACTAACACTTCTAGAAAAGTGAAGCCAAATCTCTCTATGTGGTTTTTTAAAAAGTATTTCCTATAACACAAGTAATACAGTTAACAAAACGACACCATTTGAATTTTTATTTTCCCAGTATAAAATATATTAACTTGAGTACATTAGAAAAAATACATGCTGTTTTTTTTTGGAATAGAGATGTTCATTTTTAAAACACTGAATAGAAATATAGACAGATATAGATACATATTAATTTTTATGTTGTTATTAAGGTCAAGAGTCCTATATAGCATTTATACTTTGTCTTTTTTTACTTGTTTTAACATGAAACTTTAACATTTGAGCATAAAAAATTGGGAGTTTGATTAGCTGGCTAAGGCATACAAATGAACTGGTCAGGCTTAGAAGCCACAATCTGTTCTAACTTTAGCTATTTGAACACATAAAGTTACATAAGGGATATGTATTTTTGAAAAACTATTTAGCAATATGCCCCATTTATAAATGCCAAATAAGTAATTATTCATTACTCAAAAGTTAAAATTAATTTCTATATCAGAAATTGAAAAATTATAGTAAAATTTCAGATATTCTTCCTGTAATGACAAAAAAATCTACCTTGTAAACTTAATATCAACTAACATTAAATTATATTTCAAAGCAATTCACTGCTTACACTTAAGAATAGGAATGACTATTAATTAACTACTTTTTAAAATAATCAAATGTAATTATTATATGAAAACTTCATAGGGAATGCCATTCATATTACTTTAAAAACTATTCTAAAAGTACACAAAGAAAGTTACTGGATCCCAAGACAAGTCCTGAAAGTCAAAGCATATCGACTCTGGTGACTATGGTCTCCATCCTTATTCCCAAATCCTCACCCCACTCCTGATTCAAGATTAAAAGCCAAGTTTAGATTATCTTCAATATCTACAGAATCAGATTAGTATAATAGCATTCAGTACTGACTAGAAGAAATCATTATGCCTTTTATAAGCCAGCACTAATTAGAAGCCTAGATAATCCAGCTGGGTTTCCGATGGGTCAAAATAGTTATTACCTGGGAGAATTTCAACCTGGGAAGAAATTAGAAAGTGGGAGATACGATCAGTAACTGTTGACTGTATGGGTATCAGCCACATCTATCACATGACACTACAAACAGCATGAAAGAACAATCAGTTCTTTTGCTTGAAAGAAAAAAGTCATCAATGGCTAAATATAGAAGCTCAGAGAAGACTAAAACAATATAAAAGTAAATAGGTAATTCATGTAGTACTCTGTCCTGCTCATTTTTAATAAAAACATAAATTTAAGGGGAAAGTAAATAATAGATTTAGTAATATCTGGAAAAATTCTTTGTTTTCTTTGAAAAATAATTTGAGATTATCTTGTTGTATATTTTAATTGAATAATTCCATTCTGCTTATTTTGTTTTCTAAAAAGGTAATTTCATTTCTTGGAAAAGTTGATACTCAAGAGTATTGAAACAATACTCATTTATATAGAAAAATCTTCCTTCCTTCTTTAAATTTTGCATTAATATCATTTGTTTATGAATGTTGATCGGTGATTCCAACTTTCCTTTCTTCTTGCCTTATGTTTTTGTTATTCTATCTTCCACTATGTATTGCAAGTTAGTCAGTGATCTCTCATCAATATCCTTAGCCATTACGAATATTTAAAAAGGGCCGGGTGCAGTGGCTCACGCCTGTAATCCCAGTATTTTGGGAGGCTGAGGCAGGCGGATCACTTGAGGTCAGGAGTTTGAGACCAGCCTGGGCAACATGGTGAGACCCTATCTCTATTACAAAAAATTAGCTGGGTGTGGTAACGCATGCCTGTAGTCCCAGCTACTCATGAGGCTGAGGCAGGAGAATCGCTTGAACCAGGGTGGCAGAGGTTGTGGTGAGCTGAGAAATCGCCCCTGTACTCCAGACTGAGCAACAGAGTGATATCCTGTCTTAAAAAAAAAAAAAATCAAAAAAGAAGAGAGACATCTGTCTTGGTCTATCTTACTGTACTCTCTGAACCTTATCAGAAATTTTGATGAGTATGGGAGAAGTAAGGGAAGACAGACAATATATGGAAAAGCAAAGGTATTCCTGAGAAGGCGCATCCCTTGCTGATGAAGAGTTGTTACTTCTGTAAGGAAAAATAGAACAATTTTTTTTTGTTCTTAATTTGAAATGGGGTCTTGCTATGTTGCTGAGGCTGGCCTCCTGAATGCCTGGTTCAAGCAATCCTCCTACCTCAGCCTCCAGAATAGCTGGGATTATACAAACACTACCATTCCTGGCTAGAAGAAACAATTTTTAAAGAAGATAAAAAATAACAAGAATAAAATCAAACATGCTGAAGTATATTTCACATTAAAGGTAACTATTGCTTTGTGAAACTTTTGCTTGGGTCATACACACACATACACACACACACCACACACAGACACACACATATATATATAAAATATACACTGGGCCATGATATAAAACATTTTTTATACTCTAGGTCACAGTAATACTTGATAAGCACTGGATTAGATGATCCTTTAAGAAGATCCTATAAGATCCTTTCTAAGTTTTTACATTTCTACATTCCTGGATGATTATAGCTAATAAATAGTATAGGAAATAAACAATACAGTTATTACCAATACAAAGCTGAATATGATTCTCTAAGTGTAAGAGTTTTCTCTCTTCAACACTCTCGAGTTAAAGTTTAAAACATACTTCATTTTATTTTGGAATTGTTTTTAATGAATAACTAGAGAGAAAACATAGAACATTTATCTTGCCAAATCAAAAATATGCTCTTCAAAAAATTAACTGAGCAGATGAGCTGCTTTTATAACACTAGCCCCTGGAGAATAGTAAATGGAAAATCTTATTAGATCATCTTCTCTTTGTAACTTACTACCATATTATCTTAACACTTGCAACTGTATTTTCCCTAGAGACTCACTAGCCCAAATGCTCTCATCTTTCAATTCCTTTTTTTGAAAATTCATTTACTGCATTTTTCCAAAGTTGATATGTCCTATAAGCAGGAAATCTGTGAGTTTAAAATCCTAATACATGTTAAGACATGCAATGTAACTGGCTTGTAGACATATTGTACTATACTATTATATTATCCAATAACATTTGCCTCTATATATCTATTTTTAGGATGAAAACACTTAAAATATCAGTTTATTTCTCCTGGATAATATACGCAAAAGAAGTATATGAAAAATACATTCTGTAATCTTAGGCTCACAATCTGGGAAAAACATGAGAGTTATTTATGAACTTGCTCATGAATTAGATGCCATTGGAATAATGAAGAATACTAGTAAATATAGCTGCAGGCACCAGTCTGCATCTATCAGGCACCTAATATATTTTTATCTAAGCCTTTGAGAGAACAGTTAGTTCAGCCTAGGTCAATGATGTTTCTAAAGTAAAGAATAATTATCTATTTATCATGAAATCAAGGAAGTTATAATGAATGTCAGACATCTCAAATGTGTGGTGCATTTGCTTGTTTCACTTATCTCATAGACATCTCAAACCAAACAAGCTCAAAGAACTCGTGATCGTCCCCCTAAAACCTGCTTCATCCATGGTCTTCCATCTTTCCAGTTGCTCATAAAAACCCCAAGGTAATTCTTGACCCTTTCTGTGAAAGCAAAATCTAATCTGAGAGCAAATCCTTCTAAACATAATAGGGTGAGATGGAATATACATACATATATAGAGAAAATCTGACCACTTTTCATCTCCTCTACTGTTACAAGCCTGATCTATGGCAAGTCCAGTAGCCTCCTATCTCATTTCTGTGTTTCTACCCTGCCCTCTCACTGTCTTTACCATAGCAGCCAGAACGATCCTGTTAAAACTTAAATCTGATTATTGTCCTTAGGTTCAGAACCCTCCAATGGCTCTGCACTTACTGTCTCTGAGTAAGAGCCGAAATTCCATTCATGGCCTAAAAGGTCCCTCGCTCGCCTACCCTCATTATCCCCCTAACCTCTCCTACTACTTGTCCCTGGCCCACTGCACTCCAACTTCACTGGCATCCTTGCTGCTTCTGGAGAACTCCAGGCAAGCTCCTGTCTCAGAGCCTTTGCACTTGATGTTTCCTCTGCCTGGAATTATTTCCCCTGATATTCACATGGCTCATGGCCTCATCTATTTTAAGTCCCTAAGCAGCTTTCCAGAGTATTCATTTTTGTAAATAAAGATTTTTTTTTGGGAACATAGCCACGTCAATGTGTTAATGTATTATCTATGTTGGTATAAAGCTAGGACTGCACTGTTTAATAATTGCAACAAAGACATGTCCAGAAAACTGAAAATACAAACCCCTTTACAGAAAAAGTCTGTTGACTGCTGGAGTAGAGGGTAAGATTGCTGAAAGAGAGAATATAGGTGCCGAGAGGCCAGAGTCTGGCATGCATAATCTATGTGGCTAACTAAAGAAGCCATGAAGAATGATGGCAGAAGTGGAAAGGACAGAATGTAGTAAGTCAGTTACTATATAATACAACAAATGATGGGAATCACCAAGAGAATGATAGAAAACTGCTGCACTAAGAATGTAGGATGTTATAATCTAAAAAAGTGTTTCTCAAAGATAGGGTTGGGTAAGGATGGCGGTAGGGGATATTGAGGAAGGAGGTGTTAACTATGGTCTTATAAAAGCAGTGAAGAGCAAGAAAACGCCTGTCTATCCCTTGGTTCTGTGGTGTGTAGAGGCCCAAGAAAACAGCCAACACCTCCAGGTGCTGCAGATAAAGCAGCTCACTCGAGAGTCAGACTGCACTCAGCACAAGAAGAAATGAACAGAGATTATTAGAGAACAGGGGGCAGTTTGCAAATATTATGATACTAGACTTATTATTGTACAATTAAAGGGAAAAAGAAAACTAATGAAAAGTGTGAAAAGTTGGCAAATTTCTCACAGTCTAGGCATTAACCCAACAGTTATTCAAACTGCTTAAGATTCAAACTTGGTAAACTTTCTATTTTTTTACAAGAGTTTTTTTTTGTTGTTTTTTTTTTTTTGAGACAGAGTCTCACTCTGTCACCAGGCTGGAGTGCTGTGGCATGATCTTGACTCACTGCAACCTCTGCCTGCCAGGTTCAAGCAATTCTCCTGCCTCAGCTTCCTGAGTAGCTGGGACTACAGGCATGCACCTACATGTCCAGCTAATTTTTGTATTTTTAGAAGAGACAGGATTTCACCATGTTAGCCAGGATGGTCTTGATCTCTTGACCTCGTGATCCGCCTGCCTTGGCCTCCCAAAGTGCTGGGATTACAGGCGTAAGCCACCACACACTGCTAGAAGAGATATTTTTAAGTAAATTTAAGAACCAAATTTAAGAAATATAATTTTTGCTATTTTATTACTATTATATTTCCAAAGGTTCTAAATCTTATTAAAGTGTGATTGTGATTTTACATATTTTTTATTTTTTTGAGACAGAGTCTTGCTCTGTTACCCAGGCTGGAGTGCAGTGGTATGGTCAAGGCTCACTGCAGATTCCAATTCCTGGGCTCAAGTCATCTTCCCATCTCAGCCTTCCAGTTACTAGAGGCACGCACCACCACACCTGGATAATTTTTTGTTTTTGTAGAGATGAGGTCTCACTATGTTGTCCTGGCTTGTGATTTTAAGTGTTTATGCATATGTCCTATATTTATAGCATCTGAATTATTTAGAGAACAATCAATAGTTACTGTGATTTTATTCACTCATTATATAAAGACATTATATCTTCATACTTGGTCTGAATATGCATTTTAATTAAGTTTTCTTCCTAGTTCTTATATGCCAGATGAAATACTGTAAAAAATGAATAAAGAAGATACATGTTCTCAATAAAAACACCCATATGACATTAATTCTTTTTTTGATGAAAATTGGTTTTGCCACCTCTATTCTTAAGCAAACTATTTTGTCAAACTGTCCTTCAACCCTGAACAAAAAAATATTAATAGAAAATATGTTCCAAGATTCTTGGAAAATATATTTACGTCTATAATCTTGACTAGAGTCTTCATTCAGAGATTCTAAGCCAATGGGATAAATGAGTAGCTTTATGAATAGTTGTACCTAAGACTTTTAAGAAGACAGAGCACAGTATTATAAGAAATAAGGTTCTGCCAGGGGGGTTCATTCTTTCAGTCACTCAGCAGATTTTCTTGAATGCTATTTGCTGGGGATATAACTGTGAACAAATCAAGGAATGGTGATCTCAGCACTCATACAGTCATTAAGACGAAATCCTCTCACTAATTTTGTAATTCTGTATTCTGGATTATTGGCTTTGCAGCTAAGGCATATCCCATAAAGCATGTTTCATTTTACAGTCTTCTCATTATCCATGCCCAGGGAAGCACAAGAACACAATATAACTATGCGGCAAACAAATCTAACAAGTCATAGGTTTTAACTAAATGAACTATGAAATGTCTTCATCTATACGGGGCTACTAAATCAACAGTCTTTATCCACTGACAAACTGATTTCATCAAACAACATACCTTTCTGATTTTTCTTTTTTTCGAAAATTAACTTCCTATTGAGAAAGTTTAACAAATTGTTTAACCTGAAAGACAAATTTCCTGGTAAACAACCATTTAACATCCCCTGTGCCTTTGCCTCAAATCCATTACCAACAAGGCAGTCATCCTTTCAAAATGCAAATCTGATTGTATCACACTTGACTAGTTTAAAATTTGTCAACCCTTCCTATTAATTTTATGTTGAGGAGCAAACTTCTTAACATGACCCATTTATCATGTATCATCTAAACTGGGACACTCTGAGAGTGAAAGAGAGTGATTAATTTTTATACCAGTAAACCAGGACAGCCCCTAGTAAAGAGGTTAGTGTGGCTATCCCACCCACAAGGCCCTACCTCTTCAAATTCCTTCACATTCTCCCTCACTGTTTCCCCTCCAGCTCCCTCCAGCAGGCATCTGTGTTAAGAAAAAAATAATATAGCTGGGCACAGTGGCTTATGCCTGTAATCCCAATGCTTTGGGAGGCTAAGGCAGAAGTATCACTTGAGCCCAGGAGTTCGAGACCAGCCCGGGCCACAAAGTGAGGCCCCATCTCTACAAAACATTTTTTAAAAGCTGGACATGGTGTTGCATGCCTTTGGTTTCAGCTACATGGGAGGCTGAAGAAGGAAGATCATTTGAGCTCAGGAGCTCAAGGCTACAGTGAGCCATGTTTGCACCACTGCACTCCAACCTGGGTGACAATGAAACCCTGCCTCAAAAATATATAAATATGTATCTCAATATTCAAAACCTGCAAATGGCCAAAAGAATACATGTCCGTTGAATGACATGATGAAACACTGTTTAACTGACTCACCTGAGGATTATCTAATTCTCTAGAATAGGTATCTTTATTTTGTTTTATTTGCTATTGATTAGGCTTTAATCAGGAGTCTGCAAACCATGGTCTGTGGGCCAACTTGGGATAGGAGAGTGTTTTTATATAGTCCATGAGCATAAGGATACATAACAGAGAACTTATATGGTCCACAAAGCCTAAAAAATTTACTCCTTTACAAAAGAAGTTCGCCAACTTCTGGATTAAGAAAACTGATGATCCTGCAAATGATTCTCAAAGGTTATACCCTTGTTGCCTGTAAAGCAATAACCAGTTTAGTTTTATGGCAATTACATCCTAGCATTCTTTCTTTCAGTGACTATGAATATTTCTGTTACTCCTACACTTTTTTGAACTGGCTTTGCCATCTTGCTAGTTCTCTCATTAGTATTCTGTAATAAGTATTTTATAAAAAATAAAATATAAAGTATTTTGTAAATAAGTAATAATGACTACAGATTAATGATGATCAATGATCATGATGTGTATATATATACACACA
Source organism: Pongo pygmaeus (assembly GCF_028885625.2). Taxonomy (NCBI): domain Eukaryota; kingdom Metazoa; phylum Chordata; class Mammalia; order Primates; family Hominidae; genus Pongo; species Pongo pygmaeus. Next base: position 126,452,935 of record NC_072376.2, read on the forward strand.
CACGCACACCCCCACACAGACACAAACACTTATAGCATGTGTCACTGAACTACAGCGATACATGCTGAGAAGTGTTGTTAGGTGATACTGTTGTGCAAACATCAAGTGTACTTATACAGACCTAGATGGTATAGCCTACTACACACCTAGCCTATATGGTAGTCTATTTCTCCTAGGCCACAAACCTGCACAGTATGTTACTGTACTGAATAAGCAACAACTGTTAACATAATGGTTAGCATCTGCTTATCTGAGCATAGAAAAGATAACAGTAAAAATATGGTATTATCTGACCATCGTCAATGTAGGCAGTCTGTTGTTAACTGAAACATTGTTATGCAGTGACTGTGTGTGTGGGGGTGTGTGTGTGTGTGTGTGTTATGTTTTAATTAGTAAATATATCATGTTATATGAATGTACCACGATCTACATAATCAGTCTTCTGTGTAAGGACATTTGAATTGTCTTCTGTCTTCTGTTCTTCAGCCCTGTCACTCTCACTCACCCTCAAGGAGCTTCTCATTGTGTATTAAATATATATACATCACCGAGCCAGGATTTCAAGGTCTTCTTTGGTCCAGAAGTATTTAACTGATAATCTATTGTTTCTGACCTCTGAGACCCTTTCCTGGAATGCTGCCTACTCTAGTCCCTACCATAGAAGCCCTATGCTTCATGCTTAAATGCCAGCTGCTCACAGTTCATGGCTCAATGCAGACTTTCCTTCTATTTTCTGCAGTTGTTGGAGCCTCACTTCTAGTAAATTTAAGGAAAATAGGAGACTCAGTCAATCTTGAATAAGTTTAACCACCTTGGAAGTAATACATCCTAAGATTTGATGTGTAACAGGTAAAGAAAATAAAAAGTATGTCAAATTTCCATCCACAGCCAAGATGTACCATGGAAAGATGTCTTGAATATAACTTCTACAAAAAATAAGCAAACAAACTTGAATCTTTTCAATCACTTTATAACATGCTTGGTATAAGATAATATTTTTGCTAATTGGCAAAAAAATAGACAAATGGAAAATAAGTATTTCCTGTTGTACTTACATGCCTTAATCAGTTACAATGAACATTCTCGCTCACTTGGCAGGAAAGGTGGGCATATTCCTTTGCTCTGACTTTATATATATTAAGTAACTTTCTGTTCTTAACTTGCCTTCTTATGTGAACTTTCATACAAGTGAGACAACATATGAACAGTAAACACGGTAGTACTCTAAAAGGAACTGTGGTCTGTAAAATCTGGTGGTGTATTTCTGGTCTCTGTATTTACTGGGGCTAGTATATTCTGGCATACATAAGAAACTGCGTTGAAGGAATAAATGGATTGGTGTACCAGTGTATCAGTGGGTTGTTTTAGGTTGAGTCAGTCTCTTAAACCAAATCATCTCTGGTGAATGATAAGCCCATATTTTTGTAATTAGAAAATAAATGGAAAGTCCAAACTTTGGACACATGGTAACCTATAATCAACAAATAGGCACCATAAGAATTGCAGAGAAAGCTGACTTTCAACTTTATACAAAATTTAACATCCTTTTAGCTACAATAATAGTTATCCAACCTTGCATTGTTCTGAAGTTTTGTGTATGTGCCTGATAGAAGCAAAGTCTTCTCTTCTTTCTGACCAAGCACATGGAATCAGTTGGAGGAGACCACCTGCCTACTCAGCCAGATGTCTGGTGATCAATGGAGCAGACACAGGAGGTAGCAGCAGGATCAGACTTATCTTCTAGTTACATGTGCATACTTTTTTAATTCATGGAATGTTGAAGACAGGGAGCAGGCACTCAATAAATAGTCATTGGTGATAAATTCCTTATTCTTCCAGTGAATATTTATTGAGTTCCTACGCTGGGCAAAATATTATAGGTACCAAGAATAAAGCACGAAACAAAATAACATGCCTGACCTCACAAAGCTTATGTGCAAATATGAGAAGACTGATCAATATTAAGCAAATATGTAAATATATACACAGGAAAGTGATAAGTGCTCTGAAAAAAAATAAAGCAGGGTAAGAGGGAAGTGAGTACCAGAAAAAGGGAAAGAAAGGGTATTTGGGAAAAGCATCACTGATAAGGTGAATTTTAAGGAGAGACCAGAAGGAAATGAATAGTGTAAGCCACGGAGATGCCTCAGGGAAGATCATATGGAAGATAGGCAAAAGCAAATACAAAGATCCTATAGCAAGACTTTACTTGACCAGTTTGAGAAACAGTGTGTCTGTAGAAGAGTGAACAGGGGAGAAAGCAGTAGGAGATGAGATCAGAGGTGTGAGTATCGGGGGTGTGAGTATGAGGGGTTATACAAAGCCTTGGAGTATGCCATTATTAAAGGCTTTGGCCCTTCCTCTGAGCTAGATGGGAATTCACTGTAGAGTTCTGAGGAGAGGGTGATGTGTTATGTTTGTTTTAAGAACGCATCCGTGACTGACGTGTTGAAAATACACTGTAAGGAAGCAAAGGTAGAAACATAGAAACATGCATGTAAAAAGTCAGGTGATGTAATCCTAGCCACTCTAGAGGCTAAGGTGGGAAAATCGCTTGAACCCAGGAGGTGGAGGTTGTAGTGAGCCGAGATTGTGCCACTGCACCCCAGCCTGGGTGACAGAGTGAGATATCATCTCAAAAAAAAAAAAAAAGTCAGGTAAAAGATAACAGAGTTTCAAACCAGGGTGGTGACACCAAAGGTACAATGAGATCAGATTCTGAATACATTTTGAAAGTAGAGCAGACAGGAACTGCTGACAGAGTAGGATGTGAGAGGAGAGGAATAATGAATGATGTCAATGTCCTCAGTAACTGGTATACTGGAATATATGAAGATGGAGGTGTAACAGGTTGAAAAGATGGAAGCAAATTGGAAATGCCAAATGTATCATCTAACGGAGAAATCAAGAAAAACAAATTCATTCTTTAGTGGATGAAATCTACTCTTGGCCTACTTGAATATAGCACTTTAAAACTAGGTATCAGAATATTACATGTTGTGTTTGAGAGCAAGAGCTCTAAAGCTGCATGAATGTTGTGTACTATTGTTATTATTAAATTACATTAAAGGAAATTGTTATTAAACATTTGTTTTAAATTTTGCATTAAATAAAACTGATACATTTGTTACGAATAAATATTATATGAAATAAATCCTTTCATACTAGGCAGTTATTTTACCATGTGGGACAATAGGGTTTCAGAGAATGGATAGCCCAAGGAAGAATAGAAGCACTTGACTGGATCAGGAAGTGTTGGTTCGGGCCCTGACTACCAATAGCTTGCCCTCCAATCTTGGCAAAGTAGACAGTGGATCTGGGCCTCCATTCCTTGCAGGCAAATAGAAGGGTTCAGTTAGATGGGTCTCAGCTGTTTTCTTCAACTGGAACAATCCACCAGCACCTAACTTTAAACAACATTTCTCATAATGATGATGTATAATTCACAATGTTTAAAAAAAAAAAAACTCTCTTCAGTGGAGATTTAGGATATTGGTTAAGAAGGGCAATTTAATTTAGCAGTATGATGAATCAGGCTCATATAATCCAGAGACCAGGGAATTCAGACATAAATGCAACATTTTACTTAAGTTCACTTTTATTCACTATACAAATGAAGAATTAAGATTTTTCATAGAGATTTGTAAAAATGTTTTTAAATAATAGGCTTGTTTTATACATGAATAAAGCAGCAAATTATTACATGTAAAATTTCTATTATTTCCCTTTAATCATTGACTGTCTTATGATGCTCTCTTTGAAGTGAAAAAAAGTAGAGAAAAAATACCTTTGAAAATAATGATATTATCCCATTTAATGCCATTAATGGATGGCTGCATCTCTATATAGAAATGTGTTCCTCTATAAGTGAAGGTTAATTTGATTCTTTCAATTTATATCATTTTTCCATTACATTTCACTGTAATTTTGGACTTCTTAATACAGGTGATTCTTATTATCTGCAGTAGTTACGTTCTATAAAGTCATCATGAACATTGAATGAGCAATATATTAAACCACTGTTCCTGGGGGAAATACAGGGTTAGTTTTCTGCAAGCCCCTAGTCACAACATTTCTGTCAACTAATCAATATATAACCTAGTTTTATGTGTGTTTCTGTTTAAAGAGATCTTAATTGATACACATTGTTGATTCATTGACATTGAACCCACAGTAAAAGGCACTATAACTCATGCATGAATGAAGCTTATCTAACACACAGATATTTTCCATAAGGCACATCACAACCTTCTTGAGCTTAGGAACTCTAGACAGCACTGCAGCTTTATATTTGGGGGCCATTTTAAACAGGAAAATTAGCAAGGAAAAGCACCAAAACACGGCATTACATAGATGGTGAAAAGGGCATTTGCTTAGTGTTTATAAAAACTTAAACAAGAAGGCAAAGTGGGGCCTTATTAGACCTTAGCTGCGTACACACATTCACACAATGTGACTCAAACATCTTGCTGCTCTGCATGTCTGTGAAGGTCCACGAGTGACCACCAAAGGGCTTCAAGTACAGATGGGATTACAAATAAATTTTCCAAGAGCAGGCAAACTTGCAGTTACAGAAACCTCAAATAATGAAGATCAACTGTATTTATTTCTTATCAACTGATCATTGCTCTTAGCCCTTTAATTATATTTATCTGCTCTTTAGAACTACTATCAAGATACTGTTGATTAATAAACACAAATACTTAACTGTAGATGAGGAAATCAAATCTACGTGGTTAACCATTCATGAAATTTTTAATAAATCAATTACCACCTAATCAATCTACTTTATAAGTTTGCATTTTGTAGATACAACCTTTCTAAATATTTAATATTGCATGAATTATAAACACTACTAAAAGAGTATCTACAAATTATGACACTGTGTTAGAGAATACATTAGCAAATTACACTACAGTTTATAACCTACTAGAAGATTGGCTTCCATTCAGAAAGAAAATAAAAAAGAAATAGAAAAGGAATAAGAAATACAGCCTTGTTAATTTTAAAAAGCAATCTTTAGTATTAACATAAGCTATAATTAACATTAATGTGAAAATTATATTTAAAAATGCGCAGTAAAATCAGAAGTCTGGGTGACATTTCTTCTGGATTCCTGCCGTGAAACAGTGAAGTTTGAAGTGATTTTGATAACTATCATACTCTCTGATCCTCTCAAAGGACTTATCTTTCCTGGTACAAAGCTTCTGGGCATTAAAATTATTCATCATTTCATGACATATTTGGGGCTCCCTGGCAAAAACAGCTCTCTGAAGATGATGCACGTAAATAAAAAGGGTATAAAAGAAAGTCTTGTATTATGTAATGAAAAATGAAAAGAATGCCCTGTTGATGGTAAAGGTGATTTTTTTTCCTTCTTTTAAGGACAATAAAATCATAGAAAATAAAATGATATCAGTATCATTTTGGAAAAGTTTCTATTTTTAATATCTCCTAAACAAAAATGCTTTTGAACTAAGTTGAAGGTTTGGCTGAACAATCTGTGAACAGGAAAAAGAGCTGCTGTACCTGGTCCTCTTGCTTCAAGTTGCCAGTAATACAAAGCCAAACTGCACCAACAATGCCAAGCCCAGTTGGAAGAACATTTCCACCAACGTAAATAATATTTATTTCTAGAATTGAACAAAATACTTAAACAGTAAAATATATATATATATAACTCAGCAGTGCACTGGAATTAACGGACTAATGGTTTTTATCTGCAACATATTCCTTCAATTATATAATTCATTAAACACAAAGAATAATGAGGAAGAAACTGTGCTAAGTATCAGGCTGAACAGAACTACCCATTGGACAGAGCCTCAGAAAACCTTTTAGAACCTACTAATGTAATTAAATCATCTGAATAAATAAATTTGTATCAGAAACTCCAAGAAGCTAAGGTAATAACAATTTCTGAGTAACCATTTTTGTCACAATTTTGAAAATCAAAAACAGACTCAAAAATTTTTTAATACTTTTTTAAGGAAACATGGCATTAACTGACAAAAGGTAAATTTCTGGTTTTTAAACTTTTTAAAATAAGAAATAACTTTCAGTAAATATTACATTCCATACAGTGACTCAATGCATATATAAACAAATAATATATATACATACATAACTAAAACATAAGTTACAGAAAACAATACTTAATCTTATTACATGTAATATACTCTGACATTTAATGAAATTTATCTCACTATATTTAGTGGTCATTAAAGGGTCATAATGCACAGTTTGAAAAAATCTAGACAACAGTATTTGTTATACCTCTCCCAGTTTGGGGCCTCATCGCTAGTAGTGAATTGACTTAGCAGTGAAAAAAAATTTCATCTCAAGTTCCTTGGATGATAATATATATCAAATAAATTTACTCTTGTCAATTGGATTATGTTCTTGGTAAAAAAAAAAAAAAAAGAAAGGGAGGGAAAAACAAATTCTCCATTCTATAATTTTATTGTGATAGCTTTCAACTCCAACTTTGGGCAGACTTACATACAGGAAATGATGTATAATTCATAATGTTTAAAAAAAAACTCTCTTCAGTGGAGACTTAGGATATTGATTAAGAAGGGCAATTTAATTTAGCAGTATGATGAATCAGGCTCATATAATCCAGAGACCAGGGAATTCAGACATAAATGCAACATTTTACTTAGGTTCACTTTTATCTTTCTTCCTATTCACATCTAATTCAAATCACTATACTACAATATCCACTTGTTAGGTAGCAAAAAATGAATGTGTAGTTATTTTCAATGAAGAAAACTGTTTATACAGAGTTGAGTTGTTTGGGCATGGAGGACAAAGCATAAAATAGAATAGTTTTTAAAAATGCCTTGAGAAACATTATCAATGAATGTTTCCTTACACCTGATCAGAGGTTTTGCAAATGCATATTTATGGCTAGTTTTCTACTTTGTTCATTCATTCATTCTCACTAAAATTAGTGAATTATTAGACCTGGGGTTATGTGGTCTTTGAGAAAAATCACTTGCACATTTGTTCAGTCAAGGTTCTTAGGACTGTTGACTGCAAACACTTGGGTATACTTCACAAATTCTAAGAAATTTATTAAACCAATATTGAATAGCTTCCAGAATTGTTGGGAGGGCTCAGGAATAAGTTTCCAGAAAAAAAAGTCCCAAGACTAAGCTCCAGAACTAGCCTGATGGAAAAACAGCTGCCGCTACGTCTGCTGCAATTAATACCAAGAACGTATGCCAACTGCCAATGCCACCAGGACCAATGTCACTTTCATATCAAAAATTAAATATACTGCTGACTCCTCAAACCACAGCCCTCGACCACCATATTCACTGAGAAAAATGGAAAGTCTGTGCAAAATCTGCCTTCTGACACTGATGAATCCCCAAATGAAGTACAGAAAACATCTGTTAGATGGGACAAGTCTACAAGCCTAGTGACATGCCTGCACACTGGCTGCAAGAAAGACTAGAAATTTGACTTCTGACTTCTAAGTTGCTAAGACATAACTCAGAGTGTTGTAATTTCATGAATTTAGAAAGTCTACTCAAATACTATGGATTTGGCAACTGTCTAGCATATTAGCATTTCATGTAACATATCATGGATCATGACATATTAAAAAAATCAAATCTCAGAATTTCAGAAGTGACAGGGACTTCAGAAAACAATTATAATCCAGCCCCTCAGTTGTACTAATGAAGTCCAGGGGCTATCTATTCATTTAAACCAGAGCCACAAACTGGTATTCTAAAGTCTGTGATGGTCTTTTACATTAGGCCATCCAAAAATCATCTCTTCTTATCTCCTATCACTAATGCTATTTGTGAGCAGAGAATGGTTCAGCTGAGATTGTAGACTGAGTATGGTGGCTCACACTTGTAATCCTAGCACCTTCGGAGGCCATGGCAGGAGGACCACTTGAGCCCAGGAGTTTGAGACCAGCCTGAGCAACATGGCAAAACCTCGTCTCCATTTTTTAAAAATCAAAATAAAAAATAAAGCGAAGAAAATGTAGGGAATTATTATGTTGAAGGTGGTACACTGATAATTTTAAACATCATCCAGACAGGCTGCAGTTGACATTTCCAATATTCAATGAACATTCCCCCTTTAACTGCGAGAATCTGCTAGCTAGTGATTTTGTGAGTTATTGCCCATTAGACGGAGGGCTTCTGGAACACATCGGCTCCTCCCTACACACCAACATACAAAACAGCAAGTCATATGCCTCGGAAGGATGACCCAGACCAAAACCAAAATGTTAACTGGGTAAATATTGTCGTTGGCATCTATTTGCTTTTCATTAGGTTGGAACTGAACTAGAGCTTCAGGGAGATCAATGAGCACAGGGTACAGTGGTAAAAATGTGGCACCATAAACCTGCTTGCAATTAGCAACAGAACCTGAAAATTAATTCAGAAAGTAGATACACGTCAACACTAAGTGAAGAAACAAGTGTTCTGGATGATGAGCATGCTTTACTACTATGATGGTGAAAATAATGTGTCCTTATAGAGTTTATATACACTTGAAAGTTTTGAAGGAAAATGTAAGAGAATAGGGACTCCAATGATGAAATTGTAGATACAAGCCTGCTTTGGTTAGTTGAAACAGTATTATGTAGAATTGGGAAAGTGATAGGCATATGTACTTATGATCCTCCCTCAGGAGCTTTGGCTTAAGAAGTTACAGGCTAACAATACTTGCTATCACTTATTATCCAATCAAAGCCTATATGATGTGAATAGAGAGGTTCCTGATCTAAGTGGAAACACTCTCCAAATCCAAAACAATAAATTATCAAACTTCTCATAAATTCCCTCTCATTCTGCATGTGTGTGTATTATCATTATTATTATTATTATTAGATATGGAGTTTCGCTCTTGTCCGGGCTAGAGTGCGGTGGCACAATCTCGGCTCACTGCATCCTCTGTCTCCTGGGTTTAAGCGATTCTCCTGCCTCAGCCTCCCAAGTAGCTGGAATTGCAGGCATGCACCACCACTCCCAGCTAATTTTGTAATTTTAGTAGAAACAGGGTTTCACCATGTTGGTCAGGCTGGTCTCAAACTCCTGACCTCAGATGATCCACCTGCCTCAGCCTCCCAAAGTGCTTGGATTACAGTTTTGAGCCACCACACCCAGCCCGTGTGTGTGTGTGTGTGTGTGTGTGTGTGTATTATTTGATTGTGCTACTGCACTCCAGCCTGGGTGATACCCCATAGAGAGATACTCCGCCAGGCTGGAGTGCAGTAGCTCAGTTTAAAAAAAAAAAAAAAAGCAAAGGAAGCAGAGAGAGCTAATAATATTCATATGACCTGTAAGTCATTGTCCTGTCATACTATTATACATAATGTAGCATAATATAGTCGGTAAATGTTACCCTGTTAAATCTTGGTTTCTAAGTCTATAGACACTGATAGGTGCTTTCAGGGAGAAACAGAACAGAATGTGAGCAGTTTCAGATCCAATACTTAGGTCCTTGTAAGCTTGAACTGAATCTCAAAGTACTAAAAAGCATCATAAAATAATGTTCAATGCATATTTCCCTAGGACTGAGAAATAATCTATTCCTAGGCATCAAGTCACCCTTATGGTTTTCAAAAGGTAATTTGTTTCCTTAACTATCTGCTTTAAATGAAGGAATAGTTGTTTTGTTATCCAAAGACAAAAGCCAAGATAATCTGGACATAAAGCTATAAAGTAAATGCTACTGAAGAATATATTAGAAAATCTGCAAGTAAATCAATACGAGGAAACTAAACGTAGGCATTAAAAGGCCTATATGTTAAGAGTCTTCATGGGTTGTGAGATTATCTATGTATACAAATAAATATAAAAAAACATTATCTACCTATCCATTTACCTATCTCTGCCATTTTTATGCACAATAACCAAAAGGTAATTCCCACTGCAGGTAATTTTTGGTTATTTCCACTCAAAGGCTACTTCACCATGGAGTTACCACAATTCCTTGGTTTTCTTCAAAAAGGTATTAATATTTTCAAAGGACATGATTCAGGCAGCTTGATACAGAAAACAATGTCAATGCAGGAAAGAAAACAATAGCAACATAGAGTGCAATAGGACACCAAGTCCAATACCAGCAGTCACTGCTCCAAATAATGTAATTTGTAGATCCATTAAAAGCTGCATTTATAGAGATCAGGCACTCATTCAGTTTACCAAACATAATCAAATTACACTTCCAGGGGGAATTAATGTCACAGTATATTTAGTCATTGCTGCAACTGTCATTTCCAATAGGATAAATAAAATAATCCCAGGCCTCCATAGCTGTCACTGAGATAGTACAGAAGTGACTGTTGGCTCCACAGGCAGGATGCCTGGCATGCAGTACCAGCTCAGCCACTTACTGGGTAACTGTGGGTAAAGTGCTTAGCATCTCTGCCTTCTTTCCCTCAATTTGTAAAAATGTACAGAATATAATGTGCTAGCTCAGGAGGTTACTGTGTCTGCTAAACAAGACAATCCATCAAAGGGTTGAGTATCATGCCTGGCACAAGATTTACATTTGATAAATCTTTAGTAGTTGTTATAATTTGAAGAATTAGGTTCAAAAACTTACAACCACGTAATAGTTGGAAAGAGCAGCATTATTGTACATGTTTTATTAAAAATATTTCTGGAGAATGTCTTTACTTGCTTTTAAAAGACTTTTGTCTACCTTTGCTTTTAAAAGACTTTTGTGCTTTTTAGCACAAGTAGATGGCATAGTCCAATCTGTAGTACAGTCCCACAAAACACTTTCCCAACCTTCCAGACTGTTGTTCACAAAAGAGCAGCCTTTCAGGTTTCCCTGTTCCTTCTCCCCTGTTCTGATCCTCTACAGCTGTCCATATTTTCATTTACATGTTGTAGGGAATAGACAGTTTTGAATCATTCATAGCCCTGTCCACCGCTAGGTTCTGACATATTTATTCAGGCTTGTCTGGGAAACTGGAAAAGGTATCGACTTTATGGAGAGAGACACCTCTTAGGCAAGAATTCTTTCAAAGCAAAGACAGAATTGGGCAATTAATATTGACCCACCAATAAAATGAAGAGCATGGTATTTTATCTATTTCTTTGGTGAGGAGAGAAAAGTAGGTAAGAAAAATCCAGAATTTAATGAGGAGAGGGAAAAACCATTATTGAGCATAAAAGGACACCGAGTCCAATGCTGGCAGTCATAGCTCCAAGGAACGACATTTGTGAATCAATTACAAGCTGCTTTCACAGAAATAAGATACTCATTCAGTGTCTGCTTCCCTCAAAATTCCATATGACACTGAGGTACAATTAGCACTACAGCATTTTTGTTTCTACATATTAATTTGACATCTATTTCTTGGGCATTGATTCTGTGCCAGGAGACTTTCTAGGTACTGGAGAATCAAAAGTAAACAAACAGTCATGAAACAAAACCTCATGGAACTTACATTACTATCTATCCGTGAATGCAGCCAAGGCATTCTCTCCAGATCTGTCTAGAATACAGAGGTACCAAGGACTTGAACGTATAGGATCTTTGGAAGCCTAGAAGGCCAGACTCTCTTTACCTACAATATGCATTACCTAGCCTTGTAATTATCCTCACAAAATAGTACACCATCTCAACCCTGAACTATCAGAGCAAAGCGGCAATGTAATTTTTGTCCTATGAGAGGTTATCAACAAAAATGAGGGGTTAGCAAGTCACTTGGTGTCATAGGCAAATATTTATATAAAGATATAATTGATTGCTAATGCTGTATGTGAAAGCACTTTTTGCTGAGTTTTTACAATCTGACCTATGAGAAAGAACTAATCAAAATCATTCTTTCCTTTGATAACCACTTATACTTCCTCCTGGTAAATAGGGTGTCCAAGTGTGCAAATATTTATGCCCAAGTATTTCTCAATGTAGCTTACAGCCTAAATCCAACATATATTGCATGATATATTATAATAATTTGACCAGTTATTATTAAGAACACAAGCCAAGTTAAGGTCTTTTCAAGCTCTAAAATCCTACAATTTGGGTGGGAGATTGTACTACAATTAATGGGCACTGTAATAGATCCTTTATATATAGAATTTCTAATCCTTATAACAATGTGAGGTAGTCTTATTTCCAGCTTTACAGATTTATTTTCAGAAAAAGGAAGGAAAAGGAGCTTATTTCTGCAAAAACAGTACAATGGAGAATCCAGGACTCAAATACAAGTCCATTGTACTTGAAAGCTGATACTTTCAAACTAGTCCCTGGCCTTCACAAATATGTTAGTATGTTAAATACTTGTACTTAACCCTTACAAGAAAATACAGTGGGCATAATGTGAATTAGGGAGTGGAGAAATATACTAGTGGAGAAAATAAATATTCCCTGCTTATGCTTTCTAGTTCGTGCCTTTTTGGTTTTAATGGGTAATCTGCATTTATGGTATATTGATAAAGTTTGTAGTTTATCTGTAAAGGTTGAGAATGACCAATGTAGAAAGGATATGTTTTAGCAAATGCAAGTGCATGTTGGACTGATAGCCTGCTGATAGGAGCTGCACAGCTATGTCTGTGGTTAAAGCAGGCATCTGCTTTGATTGGTTGGTTCTCAAGTCATACTGGTTGTCAAATATTTTAAATAACATTCCTGTTGCATGCTGTCAACTTCTGATTTTATATTCCCAACCCTGAACTCTCTACCAGATTTCAGACTCACATCCAATGACTTCTTTGGCATCTCCAACTCAGAAGTCTAATAGGCATTTTAAAATTAATGTGCCGGTAACAAATCCTTTCATCTTCCCATCACAACATTCTACCTCACTCCCAGCTATGCCCACCTCCACTGAGACAACTCTATCCTCACAGTTTCTCTAGATTTATCCTTGACCTCTCTCTGTCTATAATAACTCATATCCAATCCACCAGTACACTCAGCTCTACTTTCAAAGCACATCCTGCATCTGACCACAGTGTTCTATCTGCATTGCTGCCACCTCAATTCAAGCCACCGATTACTGCAACTGTCTCCTAGCAGGTCTTCCAGCCTCTGCTTTGGCCCTTGCAGTCCTCTTGCAGCATAGCAGCCAGAGTGATCCTCTTCAACCAGAAGTCAGATCAGCTCACTCCTCTCTTCAGAACTTGCTGAAGCCTTCCTATCTTTAATAATCTACTCGGACTGACATAACAAAACACCATTAGACTGGTGGCTTACACAACAGATATTTATTTCTCACAGTTCCGGAGGCTGGGAAGTCCAAGATCAAGGTACAGGCAAATTTGGTTTCAGGTGAAGACCTGCTTCCTGGTTTGCAGATAGATGGCCTCCTTGTCACTGTGAACTCAAATAGTGGAGAGAGAGCTCTAGTCACTTCCTCTTCTTATAAAAACACTTGTGCTCTCAAGGAGGTCCCACCTTCATGATCTCATCTAAATCTAATTACCTCTCAAAGGCCCTATCTCTAAATACCATCGCATTGGGGATTTGAACTTCAACATATGAATTGGGGAGGTGGGCACAAACATTCAGTCCATAACAATCCCACTCAGACGGAAAGTAAAGGTCTTCACCATGACCTAGGGCCCCTGCCCTACTTCCAGTCCCCTCACTCCACACCACACTATGCTACATGGCCTGCAAGCTGCTCCCATCCTTGCCAGATAACCCCCCATCTCACTACCGCTTAGAGGCTCCTCCCTCAGGTATCTGTAAGGCCTGCTCCCTGACTTCCTTCCACACTTGGCCCACTTACCATAATCTGACCACAATATGACAGGCTTTATTTATTTGTCTATTCACAGCCCCTGTTCCCAGAATAGAAGCAGTATAAGGGCAAAGAATTTTGTCAGCTTTGCTTACTGGTGTATCACAGGTGTACAGAAGAGTACCTAACGTGATAGATATTTAAAAAGATTCGCTAAATGGATTAATAAATGTATGAGGACAAATTTTGTAGGACACGTGTAACTCTAAATATACAATGATTTTCCTACAATTCTCAAAATAATTCTATATCCAAAATGGAACATATCCCCCAATGTTTTCATTTTGTTTTTCAAAATAATGTAAAATAAAATATATCAAATGGAATAAGAAAGTTGAGTGAGAGCGAGTGTAAGAGGGAGTTAAAGTCCCATTAGCAAGTTTCATAAACTTGTGAGTCCTTATCTTTCCTCCTGTGGTTTCATTTGTATTTGGTTTCAGAAATTCTCATTGAGGAAGCTAAATGCAATCTTTTGTTTTGGTTTGGGCACATAATCAAATATTTTTAGCTGCAAGAAAACAGTAATCCAACTATTCAGGGGGTTTCCTTGAAATCTGTCCCTTAGAGATTTACTGTGGTATAAACTTGGATGTAAATTTCTATAAAATATCTACCTAGGAAGATATAATCTGAACATTTTTCCTAGAAACTATAAAACTATACAAGTACACATTTTTTTTTTAATTCATAGGTTGGTTCCCAGGCCTTTACCATGCAGAGATAGGCTTCCTGGACATACCAGAGTTGAAATTTTTTGAAATAATAATAAATACTAAATCTTTATACAGTTTCCAGGATTCGACATCAGTTTGTGGACCAAAAGCAAGAAAGAACAGCAGCCTTGTCCATGCCCATCCTTAACCGAACATATAGCTCTCCGTCCTCCTTCTCCCAAATATGGTATTACACATCCACTCATCTCTTAGTGCCTTCCAATTTGTAGCTTCAGAGCTGGCCCCCTTGATCACTCCTCTAATTTCTGAATCCTTTCTGAAGCTAAGAGCTAACAGTGCACTCAAATAATTCTGTGCATTTACCCATGCATAATATGAAGAAGCTAATTCAAGTGAAGAAAAGGGAAGGCTGACTGGGAAGATGAGGTTAAAAACAATGGAGCTTGAACAGGAACACAGAAACAGCTCTGACTAGAAAGACAGGTGTGTGTGTGTGTGTTTGTGTGTGTGTGTGTGTCAGAGACAGAAGGATAGAGACAGAGAGAGAGAAAATTTGAGAGTGGGAACCACAGAGCACAAGAAGAAAAATGAGGTAGAGGTTTGGAGAATATGAGCCTGCCAACAATGAGAGAGGAAGTAGGAAGCATATTATTTTCTTTTCTGAGGTGTGATTCCCATAGAGAGTATCTCCCTTGGGGGTAGGTTAGATACTTAAAAGATGCAAAACACAATGTGCTCTCAGTTCTGCCAGGTACATATTTAAGAGAACAGTTTGGAGTTAAAGGTAGAATGCAGTTGGACCACTTTATAACCTTAGCAAAGCAGGGTTTAAGAAAATAATAGAGGAATTTCACTCTCAGCAAACAGGGACCTGTTTCTGTAATGCGAACTCATTAGGGCTATGCTCCTACTCAGCTTTTGTGCAAGCAACTCTAGATAAAGTACTACTCAAATATCCCCGAAATCTGTCCCCAACTTAATTCAGACACCAGAAAAAAACAAAAACTTAGAGAAACAGAGGTAGTCCAAAGACATATTAGGGAGACAATTGTGGTGAGGTGGAATTTCTCATGTGAATTTAAAAGTTTATTTAAAGGTGAATGTAAAAATCTATTTCCTCCTCTTCCCAGGCAGCTAATAACCTAGCTTTATTGTTAATCAGAAAGAAATAATAAATATAAAAATGTAGGTTAGGCACGGTGGCTCACGCCTGTAATCCCAGCACTTTGGGAGGCCAAGGTGGGAAGATCACCTGAGGCCTGGAATTCGAGACCAGCCTGGGCAACATAGCGAAACTTTGCCTCTACCGAAAAAAAAAAAAAATAGCCCGGTGTGGTAGCGTGCACCTGTAGCCTCAGCTTCTCAGGAGGCTGAGGGAGGACTGCTTGAGCCCATGAATTTGAGGCTACACTGAGCTATGATCTCTTCACTGCACTCTAGCCTGGGCAATAGAGAAAAATCCTGTCTCTTAAGGACAAAAATAAAAAGAAGGAAAAAGAAAAAAAAATGCATAGTAAATTGTGAAAGCAGTGGATATGAATAGGCAAAATCATTATACCATACTCTGTGCTGGATCTAATGACAATTTGTTTGCTAGGCCCTGAAGATAAAAAGTGAATGAGGTCCCTAAGGCCAAATGGCTTTTTGTGGGGGGAATAAGGATATGTAAATAAGTAATGTGGTACCAGAGCCACTACTAGCCTGCATAGGGCCACTGTGCAAATTAGAAAAAGGAAGCCCTGCACCAGCGCTGACTCACTCCTTCAGCCAGGCACCTTTGTACACTACAACACCCACCCTAGAATACCAATTAGGGGCATCAGGGAAGGCTGGGGGGTGATGCCAAAGATGAGGCCTAAACAGAAAGGAGGAGTTCAGCCAGACAAAGTGGGAGGGAGAAGAAGAGTGTCTCCCACCAAGAGAATGTAAGTGGAAAAGTACCAAGAGAAGATGGAAAAATTAGAAATTACAGTTTTGGGGAGGGAGTCTGTATGGCTGGAGAGTAGCAAACAAATAGGGGAACTCAAAATATAAAGGACTTTGCAATGTCAGGATTTTAGAATTTAGCCTGATAAATTAGGGATCCATGGGAGGATTTTGAGGAGAGTGACAGATCCGAAACGCATTTTTAAAAAACCACATTCTTCATAGCAAAGGGAAGAATTCAGAAGAGGGAAGGCTTATTAAAGCATGTGGGTTAGCGGGAGGGGATAGATTTAAAAGCCATTGAGAAAGTTGAAGGGAGAACTGCTAAGTGCTTATATAAGTTGGCAAGGGAAGGAGAGGTAGAGAGGATGACACCAGATTTCTAGCTTGGGCAAGGCTTATAGCAGGGAACACAAGCAGAGAAGCAGGTTTGGGTGGGAGCTGAGTGGGGCAAGGGTGGAAAACAAGTTCCATTTTATGCACAGTATGATTACCGAAGTACCAGAATAGCATCCAAGTGAATATTCCACTAGCTAGTAGGAAATGTGTCTGGAGAGAAACGTTAAACCCTCTAAAATAGATTTGGGAGTTACTAATATACAAATGAAATGCCCTGGGTAGATTTAAGAGGTAGGCAGAAGGGGAATTCACGAAGGAGATTAGGAATGAATGGTTGGAGATAAAGAAGAAATCTAGAAAATACTTATGCTACAAAAGCCAAAGGAGGTAACTCATATGGTTTCCTGGGCCATATTGTTTCCCTACATACAAGACAGACTCAATCCCCATCCTCAGAGAGCTTACTATCTATCAGAAAAGTTAGATGATTAGGTAAATAGTCCTAACAAAACCTAATCAGTATTGTAATGGGGAAGGTATGGAGCATTCAACTATAGAGAGACATCAAGTAGGACCAGAACAAGAAGGTTCCACTGGACTTAGTAATAAGGAGGTGGTGATAATCACTATGAGAACAATTTCTTTGGAACACATAGCAGAAGCCTGAAAGCAGAGGCTTAGAAAATAAATATGCATTAAGGAAATGACAATAGAGTGCTTCTCTTTCAGAAACTGTTCAACAAGAAAGGAATGAGGGGAAAATTACTTACATAGCTAATTGTCTGTTGACAACTTTTATAAGGTAGAAGGATAATTACCTGGCATTATCCATAGACAGACTCATTTTAACTTTCATAATTTGGAGACAACATTGTTCCTTCCTTTCTAAATCTTATCCTTCCAGATTCTTAAATGTGTTCAATGCTCTGTAGAAAACATTCCACAGACAATATGAGCCTCTCTTTATATCTCTAATTTGGGCCCTTAATTACATGCGTCTTTGAACTGCTGAGTATTTTCATGTGTAAATGTCCTAACTTCTCTTACAGGAAGAAAGCCCCTTACATGTCAACAGTGTTTGGTATCATGTTGTTCACATTCTAGTGCTTTATTTAAATAAAAAGTAATACAGCTGCACAGAGAGCTTTCACAGCTTTGAGCAGATGAGGAAGTGAAGAACAGAAGGCTTGTAGAGTAGAAACATGAACTTTGGAATCAAACAAATGTATTTGAATCCTGGTTCCACCCTTCATAAACTAAGCAACCCCAGTCAAATTAATATATCTATTTGAGACTGAACTTTTTCACTGTACAGAG
Source organism: Pongo pygmaeus (assembly GCF_028885625.2). Taxonomy (NCBI): domain Eukaryota; kingdom Metazoa; phylum Chordata; class Mammalia; order Primates; family Hominidae; genus Pongo; species Pongo pygmaeus. The sequence continues at coordinate 126,470,932 of NC_072376.2, forward strand.
CACATAGTAAAGGCTCGATATTTATTGAACTAAATTAAAAACACTTGATATAATATTTATATCTGCAGAGTAGTTGAGAAAATTAAATAAGATAATTATGTTAAGTGTTTAGATACAATATGTTTCAGATTGACACTATCTAAGGATCTTTCTTTCTTGCAGATTTCATTCTCTAGACCTGTTACAAAAGTGATAAAGAGGACAGGGAGCCTAGAGATCTGCAGAGTTTAATAGAAAGTTCCTGGCTCAAAGCTTTACTGGGAATTTAGTTTTCTAAAACATTATCACTAGCACAATGTTTTTTATAAACTGTGGCTGTGAAAACCTGTATCACAATCACCTGGGTGCTTGATTTAAAAAATAGTAAGTTGCCGGGCATGGTGGCTCATGCCTGTAATCCCAGCACTTTGGGAGGCCGAGGTGGGCGGATCATCTGAGGTCGGGAGTTCAAGACAGCCTGACCAACATGGAGAAACCCCGTCTCTACCAAAAATACAAAATTAGCTGGGCATGGTGGCACATTCCTGTAATCCCAGCTACTCAGGAAGGCTGAGGCAGGAGAATCGCTTGAACCCAGGAGGCAGAGATTGCGGTGAGTCGAGATCGTGCCACTGCACTCCAGCCTGGGCAACAAGAGCGAAACTTGGTCTAAAAAAAATAAAAATAACAAAAAATAATAAACAATAAATAAATAAAACAAGCAAACAAAAAATTAAAAAGTGGTAGATTCCTAGAGCCCACTCCAGATCAATTTGTAATGCTGAAGCTCAAGAATCTGCTATTTTATCAAGGGAATCTAACATATAAGAATGCTTCAGAACCACCCTCTAAAAGTCAAACTCACCCCAAATGCATTTTGCCGGTCACTGTGCTCCAAAAACAGGAAACAAGATTAGTTTTCAGACTTCCCTGGATGTAGGAATTATTTGTTATGATTTCCATTCAGGATGGGCTCTGTAGAGTCATTTCTATCGCAAGGAAGCTACAAGCTATAATCTTAGTAAAGTGAAAAATTGAGGGACAGGTAGGAGGATTCCAGAACTACTCCCTTCCAGGGTTGGAGAAAATCAAGGCATATCTGAACACTACCAGAATGTCCACTCACCTCCATTCCCTGTCTCCCACGTTCCTCACACATACAAGTGTCATCAGAAGTGGAGAGATGGACATGCTAAGGCTGAATTAAACCCAAACTGATACCAAACTGGCAGCGGAGTGAAGCTATTTATCCCTCCTCCCTTTTTTGGGCAACAATAGCCATCTAGGCTAAAGGCTTATTTTCTTTTCCATAAAGAGATGGTAAAAGCATACTTCTCCTCTGATAAGGCTGTCTGTGGAAGCTGGTTAGAACAAGGGGCATTCTTTTTTTCTTTTTTTTTTTTTCGAGATGGAGTCGCGCTCTGCTAGAAAGGCACCAGCTGCCCACCAGGGCAAGGGCAAAGCCTTCATGATCCAAAGCCTCCCATTAGGCCCCCTCTCATGTAGTCTCCACCCTACACCTTGCTGCACTGGAAATTAGGGTTCCAATAAGAGCTCCGGATGTGGGTCAAGCCACATCCAAAGCATAGCAGAGACCATGTTCAACTATATCTATAAAATAAAAGAAAGATACTACAATTTAAAATGAAAAGCTAGAAAAACGGAACATCTGAACAGTATTACCAAATCCTTTACAAACAGATATGTAACAAAAGAAGAGCAGAAATTATCTGTGTCCTATAAATTAAGATTAGAAATTAATCAAAATACCAAATTTTTTAATCCACAAAACTGAGTCTTTCCCAGAAGACAAGTGACATTATATTTCTTCAATCCATATTCATTCAAATATATGCTAAAAGTATTATATTTCAATAGAAAGGGATAATTCTGTCTTCCAAGATATAAGATACAAACATGATAAAAAAAATTTAAAAAAAAGTCCAACAAGGGCAGAAGCACTAGTGTAGAGAGTTGGGAAGATAAAAGGGCAATGCCAGAGGCAAGTATGATAGGTTCAGATCAGAAACAGGGCTGTCTATGAAGTCATACCTGGGTGCTCATGCACCCAAATTTAAAGTGTGTAGAACAAATAGTCCAGGGCCCAATAAAAGCAAGTCAAAAAACAAGAGCTAAGCCAGCTGTATCAATCACCAGTCATAAGAACAGGGTCCGGACTGTGTTCATCATTTTTGGAGGTCAGGGAATTCTGATAAGCTGCTGACAGAAAGTAAGAATTGTTCTCTATTTTGGCAGCTCACAGTCTACATCTATGTACAAAAGTAAGTGAATGAGAGTAGGTCAGTATCTCCCACGCTTAGCAGCGGAAACCATCAGACTTTCCTCCCACCGACCATCTTGATAATCTGCTGGATTTGGCTCTTTGCCTTGATTCCAAGTGCTTATTTCCCTTTCCAGGGGAAATTTAAATTATATCTGGTAAGGGCCAACAAGTTCAGAGTTGTATCGCCCTCTCTGAGTAATAACAGACTACTCCTCAGTGTCATGTTAAATTCAAATTAAACTGGACAGAGTATTTAAGGGGACCCAGGCCAGCTTTACAAGTGAAAAACAGGCCCAAAGAATAAAGTAATTCTCTTCATGAGATATTTGCAAATCAAGGTGAATACAATATGCTTTTCTGTACTCTCTGAAAAATGGTCTTATATTACATCAAATTATGTCATTCTAGTTTATACCTATTATTGTCAGAAGAAGTTTGTATAATTAAGAAAGGCAAGCTCACAACTGAAATTATTCTAACTTTGACTTCATAAGAGGTGCAGACCCTGGTATACTCAGGGTGTTTTGAGAGAGATGGGGAAAGGGATGGGTTCAAAAAAAAAAGACCTCAATAAAATCAGAAGAAACAGAAAAAATAATATCCTGTCAGATTCTTGGCTTAGATGGTTGCAAATCTGCCAAATGAAGACAAAGCTGACCTATTATCATACATGGGACAAAAGTTTAAAAGTAAGAGCAAAAGTCAGGAGTCAAAATTATTCTAGAAGCAGCCCTTGTGTGTAAATTCAAAGGTAATCTGAAACAGATCATCAGTTCCCAAGGAAAATGAATAAAGGGAAGGCTTGAGTAGTCTCAGCTTAAGTCCAAAATTCATAGGTTACCTAGGTGTGGCAGTTGGCAGATGAAGGCACCAAGAGGTAGGCAGCTATTATCCAGAGCTTTATCACGAGGCAAGAAATCTAGTCAATGGGCAACCGAGAAGGTAGGTAACAGTAAGACCAACAGCAAGACTGAAACAAAACCAAGCAACAGGGGTAAGACTTTTTGTATCACATTAGACCTAGAATTGAGAGCTGAGCTAAACTAGAAATCAGAGTTGAAATGACACTATCTTCCAGAATTAGAGAAACTCAGAAGTGGGAAGCAAAGCAGATCATCACTGCACCCAGATATTTTAGCTTCTCCCTTCTAGGATTCAGAATCTACAAAGTGGCCAGGAAACACAAATAAAGCTATTTGTCAGATCCAAGAAAAAAAAGCATTAGGGAGTTCAGCAGACCTCCAAGGTCCAAGTAACCCACAAAGATGAAGTCATCTCACTGTAGAGCAGAGGTCAGAAAACTATAGCTCACTTGCCAAATTCAGCTCACCACCTATTTTTGAACAGCCTGTACTGAGAATGTTTTTTTTTGTTGTTTGTTTTTGTTTTTGTTTTTGGAGACGGAGTCTCGCTCTGTTGCCCAGGCTGGAGTGAAGTGGCACAATCTCGGCTCACTACAAGCTCCACCTCCCGGGTTCACGCCATTCTCCTGCCTCAGCCTCCTGAGTAGCTGGGACTACAGGCGCCCGCCACCACGCCCAGCTAATTTTTTGCATTTTTAGTAGCGACAGGGTTTCACCGTGTTAGTCAGGATAGTCTCGATCTCCTGACCTCATGATCCGCCCACCTCAGCCTCCCAACATGCTGGGATTATAGGCATGAGACACCGTGCCCGGCCCGAATGTTTTTTACATCTTGAGATGAATTAAATGAAATTCAGATTTTAGTGTCCATAAGTAAAGGTTTATTGGAACATAGCCATACCTATTCGTTTATGAAGTTTCTATGGCTGTTTTTGTGCTACAATGACAAAGAGGTAGCATTGCCAGCACAGCCCAAAATATTTACTATTGGGTGCTTTAGAGAAAAGTTTGTCAATCCTTGTTCCAGGACAGAGCTCCCAAGTGAGAGTGAGAGATAACCAACCATTTTCTTTCCTGACTACTGTAGTTTGGTAATTTCATTTGAAAAGCAGCTTTTTGCTTGGAAGGGTAGAGTAGTCAAATAAAAGGCTATCCTAGAATAAGGTTTATCCAACCTTATCTGAAAGGCTAGGTAATCCAGCAAGCAGAAAAAAAAAATCCATGACATTTATTGATAGTGCTGTTCTGCTTTCTGGAGTATCATCAAAATGCTCCCGAGGAAGGTAAGGAAGCAGCTAGCAGTTTCAGGTGTCTGCCAGATAAAAGAGACCATGAGCCCCTCACACTCCTGACAAAGATGATTCAAATGCTGCAGGGTGTATGAGAAACACATCAAAGATCAACAAAAGGGTCTGGGCCAAGATTCCAGCCAGCAGAATAGGAATTTCAGAATATGATAAGGAGATGTTAAGGTCAGGCAGTAAAAAGAGGTTTGCTGACTCATGTGGTTTGTTGACTTAGCAAGTCAGGGAGAAGTCAATTGTTTGCTCTCCTGTTTTACAGTCTTTAGGTGTGGGCCAGCCCAGGGCCATTGATAGTCATTTTAGCCAGAAGGAAAGCAAAAGCCTGCAGATGAACTTAAACAAAACAGCTGTGCCATAAGTTAAAATTTATGCTTTTCTCTTAATAGAAGTGTTTGTTCCTCTTCAGATAATCTAAACTTGAACTTAATAAAAATATATGTACCCACGCATTGTTTAATTCCTATAGCATTTATTTATTGAGCGCAGACTCTATGGCAGGTGCTTTTTTAGGTACAATAATAAACAAGAAAAGTCTATGCCCTCATTAAGTTTTACATACTAGTGGGTAGAAAATAATCAAATCAACAAGTAAATATACAAAATCTTGATAAGTGCATCAGAGATAAAGCAAGAAGGATGCTAGGGAGTGCTGGGTGGGGCATGGGGGAGGGAGGCTACTCTTTCGCACACAGCTGTCAGGGCAGGCCTCCACTTTTGGATGAGCAAAGGTCTGCAGGAAGTGAGCCAGCATGCCTCCTTGCTGTATCCTCAGAAAGAACTCCAGGCAAAGGTCCAGCAGGAGGATATCAGGAACAGGTGAAGAAATGCAAGGAGCCCAGAGGGGTTAGAGCAGAGCAACTGAGGAGGAGAGAAGCTAAGATCAGAAGAACAATAAGCTAAGAAGAGAGAGAGAGTGTTCATTGTGGAAGGCCTTACGTGCCATTGTGAGGCCCCCCCCCTTGTACTCTGAGTGCAGTGGGAAGCCACTAATTAGTGTCTGAGGAGAGGAGAGACATGGTCAGATTTGCAGTAGCCAGAGTAATCCTGTTAAAATTAAATCAGATATTGTCACTTCAGTATTTAAACATTAAAACCTTCCAAAATGAAAAACAAATAACTTCATCATAAACCTCCAACCTATTTATTATCTCAAAAAATAATGTTTTCTAGTTTATTGAAAAACCTCATGATAGCCTTACATAATTTTTTAAAAAATTTCACTGACAGGTGTTTTGCAATTGTTACACCGTAGTAACACATCACTGATTCAGATTAATTGGGGAGAAGACCCGTCAAAATTAGTTAAAAGACTAAATTATTCTATTTTATTTAAATAGGTTTCATTACCTTTTTGTGTGTGAAGGAATCAGGATTGCCAAGGTTGCCTAATAAAATCTGTTTTGATGAACAGATTTATAAGGATTGTAATTAGCATATGTCAGCATCAGACTATGCTACCTTGGCTCTGCTTACAGTACAATTTCTATGCTTCAATTTAATTAGATACCTATAAATTGTTTCAAAAGCAGTTTATTTTCTTTACTAGACTTGTCCTTTACTTAAGAAGATGCACTGCCTACTTTTTTTATGAAAAAGAAAATTGCATGGCCCCAGAAGTAAATCAAGTAATGCTGGCTATTTATCTTTTTGTTGTTATTGTAACTCTTACTTTAAATCACTGAGTTCCTCAATATTAGTACTATGGCATTTTGGAGCAGATAATTCATTATTGTGAAGGGCTCTTCTGTGCATTGTAGGATGCTTAGCAGCCTCCACCCAAGAGATGCCAGAATGGCACCCACAATTGTGACAGTCAAAAATGTTTCTACACATTGTCAAATGTCTCCAGAAGGAAGAGAGAGTAGAGGGGGAAAAATCATCCCAGGTTGAAAACTGTTACCTTAAATGAATGATCCTCTGTCTTTCTGTAGGGGAAAAATGGTTCCATCTCTTTTCTCTCATCCATATTATGAATATATTGTTAGAAAATGACCAGAAGATGTAATTTAATTTTGAATGGCAGATTTATATAAGAAATATCAAAAGAAAAGGTCACTGGAATAATCAACACATATGAGAATAACATTTGAAAACCATGTTTTATCAGAGTTCTCTTGGAGAGTTCCTAACAAATAAGCTTAAATGCACATTTGGCACTACAACTTTTAAATGAGAAATTATTTGGAAGAAGGAGATTGGCAGAAGGAAATAATGATCTTCAAAATAGTAACTCATTATAGCTTTAACAAAATTAAGCCTGTAGGTAAAATTTATAGTCTTCCTACTTTTCTAAGTGTATAAATTGATATAACCCTATTTAAAATCGGGGTAGTTGGATTATTATTGTAAAAAGAAGCCTATACTGCATTTTTGTACATCTCAAAATATTTTGTTCCCAAATATAATTTCCTTTTATTCATCTAGAATAAAAATTTAGCTGTTTTATATACTAAATGTTTTAAAATATATTCAGAATGAACGTAATCTAAGAAAATGGCTGTTGTTATTGCTCCTTAAAAGAAGTCAAATTTCTACAAATAAGCATTTTTCATCATTCTGTCTATGGCCCCCTTGGTAATACACTGCTGGGCATGTTCATACGCTCTTACTATCCCATACATGTAGACGACTCAAAACATACATTCATACTCTCTAGAGCTCTATGTGGTATCCCACATGCAAGTCAGATGGGATATATACAAATTAAAGTAGTTGAGCCAACAAAAGATACATGTTTGGGAAAGGCACGAGGGACCGGTAAGAAGTGAGCTTCACTTTAGTGGACAGAATGGGGGGAAAAAGCACCCTAGAAATAAGTGCTCAACCACAGTTAGGTGGTGATGGAGTTGCTACAGACGTTATGTTGCTTTTTCAGAAGATACTTTGAGCACCCAACTTGATTGCTCTTGACTCAGCAGCATTCAGTCTTAGTCTAAGAAAGATGATCACAGTCACAGACAAATATTTCCATCCTGAAGCGGATGCTCACATGGTAAGAAGCTTATATCTTCTGCCAAAAAGTGAAAGATCAGGGGTTTGGGTAGTGGCATTTGCGATTTCTAGTCTTCCTTTTTTGTCCATGGTCCCCCATAATGGATATGTTCCAATCCTTAAAAAATAATGTTTTCAAATCAGTGAAATTTCTAATTTCTCCCAATGTTTTTTCCTCCTTTGTTGCCATTGTCAGTTAAAGGGATCAACATCTCTCTAGTCAGGCAAACTAGAAACCTCAGAGAAACCTCCTAGCCCATCTGCCACAAGTTAATTGCTGCTCAAGATCTGATTCCACAGCAACATCTTTGGTAGCTCTGCCCTCCTTGCCATCCCTGATCCCATTGCTATGGTTGAGGAACTCATCATGCCTTACACCTACATTCACTCCAGAGACTTTCAGATGCTCTTCCAACACCAATTTTTCCTGACACCACATAATTATGCTTATTACTACTAAATCTGTCCTAAAAAACTGATATAATCATGAGTCAACTAAATAAATCTTAAATTTTTTATTTTCTCCAGATTAAAAATCAAATTCCTTCCCAGACTCTCCACTATTATTCTCAATCAACTTTTATTTCTGACACACATACATGATACGCCAATCATTACAGGTTTTTAGTCATTCAAGTGAGATAAAGACTTTTAACTCTATTTTTTCTTTTGTGGGCCTGTCTTTCTCTAATGCTCTTCAGTCCAGTCTCTACAACTTTATGGCAAAATTCTGTTCACCATCCAATATATTTCAGTTAAGATTCTTAGCTTGTATGTTGATGCTCCCATGGCACCTTATTAGTAGTTTCATTATAGTATATAATCACACTATATTTCAGTTGCATACATAATTATTTGTCCTTTAAAATTGTGAACTCTTTTTGGTCAAGAAATATGTCTCATTCATCTTTGTAGTCTACTGGTATTTTAGCTACAACAGAGTTAGGGCTATTCAACTCAATCAAGCTTAATCATTAGAAATAGAAGACAACTGGCCAGGCGTGGTGGCTCATGCCTGTAATCCCAGTACTTTGGGAGGCAGAGGTGGGCAGATCACCTGAGATCAGGAGTTTGAGACCAGCCTAGCCAACATGGCGAAACGCTGTCCCTAATAAAAATACAAAAATTAGCTGGGTGTGGTGGCACGTGCCTGTAATCCCAGCTACTCGGGAGGCTGAGGCAGGAGAATAGCTTGAATGAACCCAGGAGGCAGAGGTTGCAGTGAGCCAAGATCGTGCCACTGCACTCCAGCCAGAGTGACAGAGTGAGACTTCAACTCAAAAAAAGAAATAGAAGACAACTTCCAAAATTATGTATAGTTTTATTTTTCTTATCTTTCATTTTACCTTTCCCCAGATTAATATAATTTTCTTTAATTCCAATATCAAATGTGGACATAAAACTAATCTAATGATTGTTTAAGAAATTAGAGGGCTGGGTGTGGTGGCTCATGCCTGTAATCCCAGCACTTTGGGAGGCTGAGGCAGGTGCATCACCTGAGGTCAGGAGTTCGAGACCAGCCTGGCCAACATGGTGAAACCCCATCTCTACTAAAAATACAAAAATAGCCGGGCGTGGTGGTGTGTGCCTGTAATCTCAGCTGCTCGGGACGCTGAGGCAGGAGAATAGCTTGAACCTGGGAGGCAGAGGTTGCAGTGAGCTGAGATCATGACACTGCACTCTAGCCTGGATGACAAGAGTGAAACTCCATCTCAAAAAAAAAAAAAAAAAAAAGAAATTAGAGAAAAATATAATGGGTGGAAAGAAATTAAATTAATGTTTATTATATTTTTCAAAAGATTTCAAAAAAAAATTTCCAGATCTAATAAAAATATAATGAGATGTTTTATCACTTCAATTTGAAAGTGAGCATTTTGCTCTAAATGAAAAATAGATAAGACAAAGCATAGCATGTTTTTTGACAAATAACCAACACAAATTCATGTGAATATGCAAAACTGCTTATGCCTACAGAAATAATAATTATGGATGTCTCAAGGAAAGTGTTTACAAAATATGAGATTCTGCACATGTATTAGTAAGTAATATCATTTTCCGAACAGAACAAGTGAAAGAAAAGACATCCTACACTTCAAAATAATGTGCTCACGAAACATACTGTTATCTTCTTTGGTGAACAACTTTGTATGCTACAAAAATTTTTCCTCTTATTCTATGCATTTGGTTAAAACACACAATAGCCAATCACTAAAAACTGAAAGTAATCTTTGGAGACTGAATTATAAAAACTACTGAACTTCAACAGTGTGAGCAAAATCTTCTGTCATTTCACAGGATATGTTATAAATTACTACTGAAGTGAAAAATGTGAAAGAATATGTTAAGAGAATTCAAGTCATATCACTGTTTACTTTCCTTCAACATAGACCACTAGCCTTCTAAACTAAATAATAAAATTAACAAGTTATTTCAAACAATAACCTGACACGATCATAAATCCATGGTGAGCTCATTAGAGCTAGATATGATTTTGTTAAACTGATGTACTATAAATCAAATTCAGAGAGCAAACACTTCTACCTATGGAGCATTTTTAAAGAAAACAAATTCCTGTGTTCAAATGTGTAAATAATAAGAATATGAAGCTACCTTTTCTACTGTGGCAAATTCCTACTAAAGTAAACTGCAGCTAGGATAAAAAAGCGACAAAAAGAAATGCTATAATTGAACTCTAAAGTACACTTTCAAAAGTTATCTCAAACCCCTAAATTGGTATTCCTCTGTATACTCTAAGTAAGTTATAAGCAATGATTGTTTTAAAAAAAATTGAGGGCTTATCTGATGTAAGAATTCATCATCACATGACTATCTGGTCCTGATTTCTTTTTCTACAATGTAAACCATAGTTTTAAAATGTTTTGTCATACATTGTACAAATTATATTAATTACTATTGTTTCCTTAGCCTTCATTGTTTTCTGACAATTATTTTATTCATTTTCATGATCAGTAAGAGAGAAAAGTAAAAGACTGTCTTGTACAGCGAGTAAATAATTAATTCAGGGCCAGATGTGACCACCTAAAAGATGTAAAAGATAAGCCAGATTTTTTACCAAGATACTAAAAATTGTCATTAAAATATAATTAGTTCTATAATACCTATATTTTCCATAAGCATTTGAATAATAATGTCATGCTAATATTTCCCTCTGGAACAAGGACTAATAATAAATACTAAAATTAGATAATTTAAGCAAGGATTTTTTAATCAATGTTTATAAAATTTTAAAATTATTTTCTGCACTTATTAAAGAATAGTATGACTAATTCAGTTATACAGCAGCGATACAGTGCAGTATTGAAGAGCACAGATTGTCATGCCAGAATATGCAGGTTTGGATTCCAACTCCACCATTTACTAACTGCCTGATCTTGATTAAATTGTGTAACCTCTTTAGGCTTTAGATTCCTTGCCTGTAAAATGGAGACAAGAATGATATTTGTTTGTTATGAGAATTAAAATAACTAATGCATGGAAAACACTTAGACCAGAGCCTGATAACACAGTTAATAGTTTTATCATTAGTTCTAGTGGTGAAGTTCTTTGGAATTCCAATCTAATTTTTTTTTCTAATTCGGCCTACTTCATTCACATCTTAATACAAGCACTTACCATAGGCAAGTTTATTATCAATGCTACTGGAATAAAAGGAAAAGAGGAATGATTTTTAAGTGAATAAAAGGTGTTATAACTTGCCCAACTATCTTCTGGGCTCCCTAGCGACATGAGTTATTCTTCCTCATGGTGAGAAAAGGGAGTGGAGGTGCGATTCTGCACAACTCAAGCCCCAACAAAACAAAGTACTCCTCATGTTTGGGATTATTTTTCTTTCAAATTTCAGTTTAGGGCCGACTTCTGAGCTGAAGAAATTACTATAAACTTCCATTCCCCTGTTAGGGGATTCTACCCTGAATGTAGTGGAGCTAGGGCAAGATGGAATCAAATAGGCTTAGCAGAATAAATCAGAACCATTTCAGTAAATACTATGCATTGATAGATCAAAGTGTAATCTATGTACTATAAGTAAGTCTAAAAATGAAACTATCCTTCATTTGTAACAGAAGGACTCTTTTTCTCCAGTTTCATGTATAAATCTACCTACTTCTAAATTAACTTAGTGAAGTGGCTTTTTCATTGATACATGGAAAAAAAATATTTACAAAGAAACCAGTAACAAATGTACTCAGATTCAAATTCACCAATGGAAAAGATTTTGAAGTATTATCTTGAATATACAACTTTTATATCCAAATTTTGTCTTTTTAGTAAAATAAGCATTTACTTAAAAAGATGATAAATTTAACTTTCTACCAAGAATTATAAAGAATACATCACTGGCACCGTATTGTATAAACAAAGAAAAAAAAAAGCTAAAACAGATAATTAGAATTTTTTGAACATATTTATTTGAAGAGAAAAATATATCACTGTGCTGGTTCTCACATTTTTAAAAGAGAATAATCAATTTTGCAGGCTGTTATATATTCTAAGAAGTAGTTTGGCCTTCTCACCAAATAATCATAATAAAGAGCTGAGATGTAATCAAATAAGGTAAATATAAAATAATTTGCTTTTTGCTATTAAATAGTATTAAAATACTTTTTATCTGTTAGAAAGTCACTAGAGAAAGCAGTTAACAAGAAAAATTACTTACTCTTGTTTGATTACAAACTATTGTAATTTTTAGGCAGAACCATCAATAAGGGAGAGGTCACAGAAAAAAACTGCAAGTGTCGCTTTCTTAGACTGTTGCTCAATTTCTGATGCCATTGAAAAAGACTTTTAATTGTCATTCATAAAACTATGAACTTTGTTTTCTCAGTAGATCAATTAACATTACTCTGCATTAACTGTATTCTTCTTTCCTATGTGATTTTGTTTCAAAGGGTTCAAAAACTGGAATATTGGTGCAATAAACACATAAGGCAATTACTCATTTATAAGTAAACACTGGGCATATTTAAGAGAAATATTTAGTAAGCTTAACCTGTACAATGTGATTGTATTGGTTCCTTACAGAACCTGAGGAACCTAGAAGACAACTGCATGCAGAGAAGGATAAAAAGGCAAAATTTATGGTTAAAATCATCTGTTAAAGACAAAAGAACAAACAAAAAATGACAGTTAATTTATTTCATAAAAATTTGAGGAATGGTATTTGAGCGAAAAATTTCTTGTGAAGACCAGGGAGATCTAAGATTGTGGTTAAAATATTACTTTTACAGGATGACATCATATCTCCAAGGTCAGCAAAAAGAAGAAACACTACGTGCTAAACGAAGTAATATACAGGTTGTGTGTTTTTCATCTCTTTTTAGATCTGGGTATGATCTTGGGCATATTACTTCACTACTTAAACCTTCAATTTGTAGAATCTAGGTTGGTCTTAGGTAATTCCTAAGAGCCCTTCCAGTTTTAAATTTTGGGAAAAGAAAATTATATAGATCCTAAATACCATTATTACTCATAGGAATGGGAAACATGCTTTTATAGAAAGTAAAGGCTCTTATATATTCTTTAATCTCCACCTGTCAGCACATGAAATTTTATGTACTGTTATACAGGTGAAACAATAAAACATCTTTAAGCAGAGCATCTTTCTTAAACACACTGGTTCTATACCAGGGCTAATATATATGGTAGGTAGCTGTAACTTATGCTCTCTAAAATGTAAAGGCTTTCTCTTCCTGTATTAGTATTGAAAGTTTTTTAGTTAATGTTTATCTTATGTGAGGGAAGGAATCGATTTGAACTAAAAACAACCTCAAAACTCTCCTCAAAAGGGAACAAAAACATTGCTTTTTCAATCTTGCTGCTTCAAGTTAGGTTCCCTAAACATCGCCATCTCTTTACAGAAGCAATCAACAATTTAGGTCTGGCAATATCAGTAAAGAACTGTTACTTTGGACAAATCATATACATTTGGAAAATTTTAGCTTTCCTAAATATTAAAACAAAAAAATTAGAGTTTATGCTAGATAATGTATAGGATCTGCTATTGCAATATTACAATTATCTGATTATGTGTAATACATATATTATATACTATATACAACATACATATCATATAGAATATATGATACTTGAAAGTTTCTGAAATATATTTCCCCATTGTTGAATATGCACATCTCAGAAAGATACTACTAAATGCTAAGAAATGAATTAATTATTTACTACTTGGTAAGCAGTACCCCATAATAATGTACTCAACTGTTTATTTAAATTAATCGTCTTACAAAATATATTAACTCCTCACCAAAGTAAGATGCATTACCTCATTCTCTCTATTGATTCTTGGAAGGAAATAAAAAAGGCAAATATTTTCTCTGCTTTACAAAGAGAGGAACTAGAACTTAGTGAGTGGATGGGATTGTATAGCAGATCACAGAGCAGGCCAGCATCAGAAGGAGAATAAACTGTGGCCCAATGAATCTATAGAGCTTTCCATTAACACTATGCCTCTTATTTTCTGTTACACTTTGTAGTGTATGAGTGAGTGTGTTTATGCATTTTGGGGTAGTGGGTAGGAAAGCCAGTAGAGAGGAGGTAATCATTGAGCTATGACGTGATCTAGAAAGGTTAATTCATTCACTGCACTAGGGGTTCCAGGGTATCACTAAAGACTAGATTCAAAAGGTTACATAGCTCTTCCATTTGCTCTGTAGCTGCTGAAGTTCATTAAGCCATATTATAATGGGAAACACTTACGTTATAAAGATAGTGTTAATCTACAAATATAAATGTTGCTTCAAACTTTCAAAAAATTATCTTGCTCTTTCTAAAGTCTACACAAAATGTAAATAAAAGTCTTTAGGGAATGGGATAACCCGGCAACAGAATTCATCATCCCATGAACTGCAAAGTTGTCTCAAATATTGATCTTTTCCCAAATAAAGGCCCATACATGAATATCTTCTCACTTGGGACAATCAGATAAAGTCAGATCAAAGTTCTCAATATTTTTTCTTTTCCTTTCCTGGCCCAGCTGTTTTTGGACTCTTATGGTTGAATTAAATGAATTTTTTTCCTGTTTTCCTATTTTCTCTTTACCACTGTTTGTTATCTGAGCTTCACCATAAGTTTCAATAAATTCCTCAAATCCAAGACCAGGAATAAAAACAGTATGAATATCAAATAATTTTGAGAATTTGGCTATCACCTCAAATATTTTATTTCAATACCTGAAAGGTATTTTTCTTTTACTTATTTGATACATATGTTGACATATAGCTCAGAATTTCTGGCTTACAACAAATTTGTTAATTCCTCAAAGAAAAATAAGCCCATTTTATTAAAATAAAAGGTGAACAGAATGATCAAACATTAACTAACCTAAGCACAAAGTAAGGTGTTCTCCTCAAATTGCTTCAACACCTTAATGTCAACTATAATCTTTCCAGTTTGAGGTTCAAACAAAAATGGCCTGGCTAGAGCACAGCAAAGATGGAGCTTCTTTAAAAACGGGCTGTACTCTACAATTTGTTGAGCCAAAAGATGCATGGTGCTTTCTTGGATCATGTGGACCACAACAAAGAGAGAACTAACCTGGAGCTGTTTAAACTCTTATCCAAGAAGATGTAGTTGAGGGGTACTAGGCTGATAAGACTAGATTCTGATATCCTGACTGAACACTATTATCACTGATTGTGCTCATGTAACTAGGAAACCATTTTACACACAGCAGACACAGCAAAGCAGATTATGATACATTTTTGCTTAAAATCCCACTATTGGTTTCCTATTGCATGTAGAATGAAACCCAAACTCCTAAATCTGGTTAACGAAACCCTACTTGGTTAAATATCTACCTACCCTGTTCAGTCACTCCCTTTCCCCCATGGCAGTCCATCTACTGGTTTCCCCACTTTTCCCCTAACAAGGAGGGCTCTCTGCGCCTGAAACTCTTTCCCTCTTTTTCATGATGGCTTCCACCTGTCATTTAGATATCAGTTTAAATGTGACCTCCATAGATACATCTCGCCTGACAAAACGCTCTAAAGCAGTGACCGAGACTCTCTCCCTAACCAAACATCAGGCAGGTTCCTCTTTTCAACTAGATCTCACCCTTGGACAATGTCCCTAACCTTCCTAAGCCGGCCTAAATGAAGAATCCTATGAAGTTATTTCCCACCTTTGATATCTCATCAAGGTCTTCATCCTCTACCCTTAATGTCTAAGTCCTTCGCCTGCCTTTAGCAAGAATCTTGTTAGTCCAGTTCAGCAACTCCCTATCCTTGATGTCTCCTCTTAAAAATCTTCCATCCACTGGCCCCCTCACTCTGCTCCTTGACTATAAATCCCCAGCTGTCATTGCTGTGTTTGGAATGAAGTTCAGTTCTTTCCTCGATTGCAATAGTACAAAATAAAATCTGTATCGGCTTTAACTGGTGTCTGGCTCTGTTTGTTTCTGATAGTAGCCACACGGTCCCCTGGTATCAAATTACCCTATTTTAATTCTCTGCATAGAACAAATCCTTATGGCATTATTATGGTGTTTTGTTTATACACTAGGATGCAAAGCTTTGGGAAAAGAGGGGCATTGTCTCTCTCAATCACTGTTTCATCACCAGCGCATATAGCCTAGAACAAACCTTGGCAATGGCTACACACTCAAGAAATTTTGTTGGGTGAGACCATTTTCATGATATATCTAAAGGGGTATGAAAACGCACACAAGAGAATGCTGAAAATTAGCACATATATATATATGATTTATTATAAAAAGGCAAAAATGAATAAATCAAATGTTAAAAGTTGAGCCCTCAGGCTTCTTCTTTATACAATGTTGTATTTTCCAAATTTTCCACTAACAGTATTACTTTTAAAGTCAGAAAAACATAAAAAGTAACACATGAAAAAAAGTAGTTTAATGAATCACCATTTTTAGTTGGTTTAAAATGTGTTTCTTTGGAAGAAACCTTTTACTTGCTGCAAGTTTTCAAGATTATTGATTCTGTGCCAAGAGAAAGACACATTCAAATATAAAAATGAAACAAGCACATTTTCACAGGGGAAAAAATGGTCAGAAATAGTTATTTCCTTCCTTAAAGTTCTAAAGCCTAGCTGATTTTAAAACCAAGGAAACAATAAAAGAGAGAAAAGGGAGAAGAGGATAAGAGTCTGATATTACTTAGATATCACATTACCTATGTCAGGGAAATCAAGAGCAAATGCTGTTTTCCCTGTGTAATCTGATTCAGTCATGATTGAGTACTAGTGATTCATGTGGTGCTGTTAACTAGTGCGATGATCGACAGGAACTGCAGTACTCTCCTCACAACCCTGGGTCAACTACTCTCCAATGCATTTGCAGATGTCCACTTATGGCATCTGTCTTTAAAACACTCCTCCTCTGTTGGCTGTTGCTTACTATTTTATGACAGTCACTGTTGTTATTGATGTTTTAAAATCGTTCTTTACATGAATAAACACAACACTGTCAGATTACATGTTATGGAGATTCATCAATTAAGGTAAGATAAAATGAAAAGGAATTCATCCCCTATTTCTCTC
Source organism: Pongo pygmaeus (assembly GCF_028885625.2). Lineage (NCBI taxonomy): Eukaryota > Metazoa > Chordata > Mammalia > Primates > Hominidae > Pongo > Pongo pygmaeus. The sequence continues at coordinate 126,487,887 of NC_072376.2, forward strand.
ATTAGATAAAAGGCTTTGGTGGAATCTACTGACCTTAGGGCCCTTATGCAGGCTATTGGTTCCCTCTGCCTACAATGTTTTTCGTTTCTTTGCTTGTTTGTTTTTCCCCCAGAGAGCCAAATGACTTCCTTCCTCCCATCTTTTAGGTCTGCATTCAAATGTATTTCACCTTCTCTATGAAATGGTCCTGACCAACTATTTAAAATTGGGATACCCCAACACCCAGTATTTCCCTCTCTGCTTCCTATTTTTCCTCAACAGTTATCACCATCTAATATCCAATGCTTTGTTTACTGCCTGTCTCCCCCAAAACTGCAAGCTCCATGAGGGCAGGGATATTGGTCTGTTTTGTTCCTACCATACACCTAGAAATGTAACTTGTTGAGTGAGTGAATGATACAGGTGAATTTGCCAGTGTTATAATTTTTGAGATTATGTCTCATAAATTTAATCCATCTATGACTTATACCCTGAGATAAAGGATCACTTGAAATCTCTCTTGTGGTTAGAAATGGGTCCTAGGGTTCAAGGACCTTGAATTGTGACAGTTCCTTTTATACTCCTGAAATCTTAAAAGGTTAAAGAAAACCTCCAGTGAGGTAACCAAGGAATTATGACATTTGGCTGTTATGGATCCCCGAAAAAAGATGTACACTGTGTCAGAAGGTGTTGACAATGCTATCTAGGACACAAAAGTTTAGAACTTTCCCCAGCATACTTTCTCTTTTTATAAGTTTAGTCTGTATGTAGTGTCAAAATGAAAAGAGTTCTTGTTTTAGCTTGGCAGTTTTTCGAATGTTTGACTTCAGTATCCTCGAGGAAATGGAGGAAACTAGTTTCATTATCCACAAAAATTGAGTCTCATAGGAGGACCTGATACAAACCAAACCAAACCAAAACAAACAACAACTTTTTGCACAGGAATTGCAAGTTCACTAAACAAAGATTTGATTTTATCTTAAACCTGAGCAAGAGAAGTAATCTTTGAACTATAGTGGTTCATTGCGTAATTTCTCCTTAGCCAATGTTATGGGCAAATGATGTCCTCCCCAAATTCCTATGTTGATATACTAACCCTGATACTTCAGAATGGGACTGTATTATTTGCATATAGAGTGTCTAAAGGGGTAATTAGGTGAGAATGAGGTTATCAGTGTGGGCCCTAATCCAATATGACTGGTGTCCTTACAAGAAGAAATGAGGACGCAGACATCATACAGAGGGAAGACCATGTGAAGACACAGTGAGACGACAGCCACCTGCTTGCTTAGGAAGGAGGTCTCAGAAGAAACCAAACCTGACAACACCTTCATCTTAGATTTCTGGCTTCCAGAGCTATGAGAAGATAAATTTCTGTTGCTTAAGCCACCCAGTCTGTGGTACTCTGTTACTGGCAGTCTTAGCAACCCAATACAGCCAAACAAGAAATGCCATAAATTTTTGTCAGAGTAAAATGCTTCTAAAGAGGTAGATTTATATGTCAGAGTTGTTTTGTTCTCTCCTCAAACCAGAAGGTTCCTTTTAATCAGCTGGCAGTATGTTTTGTTCCTACTATACACCTAGAAATGTAACCTGTTGAGTGAGTGAATGATATAGGTGAATTTGCCAGTGTTACAATTTTTTTTACCCATAGTATCCATTCATTTAAGACCCTAAGATGCACCCACTAAGTGCAGGATACTAAAAACATCAAAGCAGGAATAGAAATTGAATGCTCCTACACATAAAATTAAAACACCTGTAAACTTTTCAGTGAAAGATTTTGCAAATTCTACATCACTGTTACCCCTTTTCTCACTGCTTCTAGATCAGAAATACTTAGGTTAACAATAAAATTGAGGGAGCTGGGACAGTAACATTTTTCCAAAATAATCAAACCTATTATTACAGAATCCAGTTTACACGTATTTCTGAATTTACTTTTTCTTTCCTGTGTTTTTCTTCTTTGTTTCTCATATTCATCACATTTAAAAAATTTTGAAAACAGTTATGCTATTTTATAATTCATGAGGGATAAATATTCTAAAGTACTTTTACTATTTCTAGAATCAAATCAATAACTATAAGGTAAACTTTTTTGTTTTTGGAGACAAGGTCTCATTTTGTCACCCAGGCTGTCTGAAGTGCACGGCTCACTGCAGCCTCAACCTCCTGGGTTCAAGCAATCCTCCCACCTTAGCCTCTCTAGTACCTGGGACCATACATGCACACTACCACATCCAGCTAATTTTTTTAATAGTTTGTAGAGATATGGTCTTGCCATATTGCTCAGGCTGGTCTCAAACTCCTAGGTTCAAGCGATCCTTCTGCCTCAGCCCTCCAAAGTGCTGGGATTATAGGCGTAAGCCACCGCACCTGGCCTAAAGTAAACTTTTTACAAGATACATGGAATGTAATTTAGCTGACTAAAGTGATGACATAAATCCTGTCTTTCCATACTTCAGCAGCAGTAGCTGAACAATTCCTTTTTTTTTTTTTTTTTTTTTTTGAGACTGAGTCTCGCTCTCTCATCCCAGGCTTGAGTGCAGTGGCACGATCTCGGCTCACTGCAAGCTACACCTCCCGGGTTCAAGCCATTCTCTGGCCTCAGCCTCCCGAGTAGCTGGGACTACAGGCGCCCGCCACCACGTCCAGATAATTTTTTTGTATTTTTAGTAGAGACGGGGTTTCACCGTGTTAGCCAGGATGGTCTCCATCTCCTGACCTTGTGATCCACCCACCTCGGCCTCCCAAAGTGCTGGGATTACAGGCGTGAGCCACCACGCCCGGCCTGTAGCCCAACAATTCTTAAAGACACATAAAAGCACTATTCAAATGAGATCTTATATTATTTTTTAAAGTGTTTATACATAATCACAACCTTTTGAAAAAATATATATATAACTTTTCAAAAAATTGTTATACTTGTTTCATTTTTACCTTCACAACTATTTTCCCAATTAGGTAAAGGATTATTGTTTTCATTTTATACGACTCTACAGAAAGGACATTGAACTCATTAACATAGCAGACTCCAAATTATGTGGTTAAAATAAAGCTAATATAACCAGGGATTACCTAAATTTATTTATTTATTCTTTAAATTACACTCAGGTTTTCCACTGGTTGGTACACAGTCAACTTTCAGCACAACAGGAAACATACACTATTAAATTAGTATCTTTGTTTCCACAAACTTAATTTTTCACATTTTTACTTCAAAGATTGCACCAAAAAACAAACAACAAACACAGAAAAACTTCGAGGAATCAAATACCAAGACTGAAAGTTAGGAACCTATTTTTTAAAAGTTATAAATATTCTAGATTATAAAATTAGCATTTTTATTGTGGTACATAACATAAAAATTTTAAATTAACATTTAAAAAACATAAAAATACTTTCTCACCAATATTAGGGTGCTTCAAAAGACGGCAAATTCTAGCTTCTCTTTCTAGTTTCTGATGATCTGTTAAAAAAAAAAACAGAATAAGGCAAAAATAAAGCAAAAAATAATAAAACACAATAAACAGCATAACAAAATGACATAAGGCCTTTGCATTTACTTATCCTTTGATTTCATTTTGAAACAATGATAATTCAAATTTAGAATTAAGTGAATAGCACATAGTTCAACAATCTAATTTTATTTTTCACTGACTTGATGCTTGACAGAGTGCAGTATAGAACAGTGCTAAATTTAGACTTCAGGAAAATAGTGGAAATTACACAAAACAATACTATTCTTTCTCATCTTTACATATTATATATGTAATATATAATTACATATTACAAGTATATATTATTGTAATAAGTTAAATAACCCAGTATAGACATACCAATTTAGAGCAGAGGATGCATATATGGAAATTGAATTGCCAATGGAATAAGCGCTGAATCAGGTAATTATATTTTATCTCTAATGGAGAATGTTCTCTGTTCAGTCATATGTTCTGTTAATCATTCTCCTTACAATTGTTGGCTCAACTTCCTAGGTATATGATGCTTTTCCTAATATCAAAGATTTCCAAAAATCCCGAATTGCTTGCTCATCTTTACCTTTCTATGTTTCCCTAACCATTTCTTTGAAGAAACATGAACCACTATAAACTTGTGTTTGAAGAATTATCTTAATATTCTTCTTTGATTTTTTGGTGGAGGTACCTATAAACATAAATATAACCAAAATGACTCATCAAAACACAAAATAAATCATAGAGAGAGACAAAAACATGGTAGAAACACATGTTGCTGATAAGGGTAGCAGTGTATACTGGTCATTAGTTGAAAACTTATACACAAAATATCTGATTTAAATCTTATAACCACCATCTTATATTGGCAATATTATCTCTATTTTAAAATACAAACGCCAGTAGTTTAACACCACTGCCTCGATTAATGCAAAGCCTCCAGCAATTTCATCCACTATTTCTTTTGCATTTATGATGCAACACATGTCAACACATATAAAAATGTCAACACTTCTTTAAATAAAAGGAAAATAATGTTTTAGTTTTAGTTTGGAAATAGTTTTGACCTTGAAGATCCCCTAAGAGAGTTTCTGGCACTCCCTGGGTCTGCAGACGCACTCTGAAAACCACTGGAGTGTGCTATAATGAACTGTTGTATATAATATATATAATGTAGATTTTTTTGGCCATTTAGAAAAATATTTTAAACACGTATAGTGCTATTAATAGCTCAAGGTGTCAAAAAACAGTGTCTTAATAAATCAGCCTAGCATTAGATAGGCTCTAACAGTGTATCTCCATTATATCTGGATTCCCAAATACAAAGATAGATACTCTCTGGACCTGCCGTTATCTAAAATTATACCTACTTCAAATAAATGTAAATTCTTGAAACTCCCTATTTTTTTAACAAGTACTTATTCTTAAGACAAGCTACTTCCAACTTATTTAGAAGTATGCAAGCAAACACAAAAAGTAAAGGTAGATTTTGAAAATGCCTCTAACAGCAATACCATAAATATTGCAAAGTGTTATACCTAAAGTATATGAAAGAGGCTGGGCACAGTAGCTCACCCCTGTAATCCCTGCACTTTGGTAGGCTGAGGCAGGTGGATTGCTTGAGGCCAGGAGTTCAAGACAAGCCTGGCCAACATGGGGAAATCTCATCTCTACCAAAAAAAATACAAAAATTAGCCGGGTGTGGTGGTGGGCGCCTGTAATCACAGCTACTCAGGAGGCTGAGGCAGGAGAATCACTTGAACCCGGGAGATGGATGTTGCAGTGAGCTGAGAACGTGCCACTGCACTCCAGCCTGGGTGACAGCGGGAGGCTCCATCTAAAAATAATAATAATAATAAAGTACATGAAAGACATAAACAGAGATTCGAATTTTGTTATGGAGACAGGGATATAAAAATATATGTGCTGAACTATGTGATTTTTTAATATATATAAATCGTCTGAAAAATATATAATTACATTAAAATAAAGAACAAAAGGGAAGCAAAAGACCTTTACAGACAGTAAGTTCTACAGAGTTTTTGCTATAGAGATAAACATAATTATAAAAAAAATTATCATTATGGGCTGAACTGTTGTTTCCCCGTAAAATTCATATGAAGCCATCCTAATCTCCACATCCCACAGAATGTGACTGTATTTGGAGATGGAATGTTTAAAGAGGTGACTGAATTAAAATGAGGTCATTATTGTGGGCTCTAGTCTAATATGACTGGTGTCCATATATGAAAAGGGGACTAGTGCACTGACACACACAGAAAGAAGATCACGTGAAGACACGGGGATAAGACAGGCATCTACAAGGCAAGGAGAAAAGCCTCAGAAGAAATCAACGCTTCTGACACCTTCATCTTAGACTTCTGAGCCTCCAGAATTGTGAGAAAATAAATTTCTCACAATTGGCTATTTAAGCCACCTAGTCTGTGGTACTTTGTTGCGGTAGCCCTATCAAACTAATACATCTAATGTATTAGTTTTCTATTGCTATGCGTCTAACACCTCAAACTTAGAAGCTTAAAACAACGCATATGTATAATCTCACAGTTTCTGTGGGTCAGGAACCTGGGCATATCTTAACTGAGCCCTTTGCTTTAGGGTCTCTCACCAGGCTGCAATCAAGGTGTCAGCCATGACTGGGGTCTCATCTAAAGTCTTGACTGAGGAAGGATCTGCTTCCAAGCTGGCGTAGTTGTTGGCAGTACTCAGTTCCTACAGGACTTGTTGAGGTAAGGGTCTCAGTTCCTGGCTAGCTGTTGGCTGGAGGATGCCCTCAGTTCCTTGCATGTGCCAATACGGCAACATGTTTCATCAAAGTCACCAAAGGGAAGAGTATGGTAAGCAAAAGGGCAGGTCACTATCTTATTTAGCCTAATCACAGAAGTGATATCCCATCATGTTTTCCACATTCAATTGGTTAGAAAAAAAAAACTAGGCTGGCCCAATTTCAATGTACGAGGGCATGAACAACAGGAGGCAGGATTATTAGGGCATCTTAGAATTTGTCTGACACAGTAGATTTTTTTTTTTTTTTTTTGAGACAGAGTTTCCCTCTTGTCAACCAAGCAGGAGTGCAATGGCACAATCTCGGTTCACTGCAACCTCCACCCCCGGGGTTCAAGCAATTCTCCTGCCTCAGCCTCCCAAGCAGCTGGGATTGCAGGCACCTGCCACCATGCCCAGCTAATTTTTGTATTTTTGGTAGAGATGTGGTTTCACCATGTTGGCCAGGCTGGTCTCAAACTCCTGACCTCAGGTGATCCACCCTCCTCAGCCTCCCAAAGTGCTGGGATTACGGGCATTAGCCACCGTGCCCAGCCCACAGTAGACTTTATAACAATAGTACTGATGGGCTTTCTCTGAAAAGCAGCTTCACTTACTTTTCCTCCATATAATCACATAACTTAGTGATCTTCTATGAATCATAGGCATTCTGCACTCTCCCACTGGGACATGTTTTGACATCCCAAACATGATGATATAAGTAAATTCTAGTTTCCATTAAAACTAGAAATTAACAATAATGAAAATGCATATCACCTGGTATGTTTCACATTTAACATCAAGTCCACAACCTGACTTTTAGAGAGAGTAGGTAGGTGAGGAGTGATTAAATACCTATTGCAGTATTACCAAAAAGCACATTTCTGTATTTATCCTGCTAAAGAGATGGATTACTTTTAAAGTCTCCTTTACTTTTAATTCTGTCAGCAACAAAAATTACATATGCTACCTCATCATTCCCAGCTCTGACAACTACAGTGGCAAGCGGTAAAGACAGATTATAAAAGGCAAGACAGCCATAATACTGTTTGGTGCCATTTGAAGATTTTTTTATTATCCACAGACCCTGAAGCTACTGTGGAACCAGCCTTATTTATCATTTAATATTTATTAAAGTCCTTGAACTGTAATAGTTTGGCCTTATTATTCCTTTGAAGCTCAAGTCCATACTCTTATATGAATCAAAATATAACACTTCAGGCTGTAATCTTGTCAGGTCTGATAAGGTACAAACTGTTAGTAATATATGGTTGAAGACCTGCCATATAAACAATGCCTTAAGGAAAATACATCATCATTTGGTTTTGACATGAAGTCAGTGGGGGAATAATATTACCAGTAGAAAGACTTTTGGATTTTAAAACATTTCTCAAGAATTTTGGTGAAATGTTGTTATAATATTACTTCCCAGCTAAGATATATTTTAACTTACAAAATATTTTATTTCAAATGAGGTGGAAAATGTGAATTCATACCTAATGAAGTAAATCCTTGACTCCTGTTCCAAATCAAATTTTAATCTTTATGCAAAAGGATAATCCTGATCACAAATGCAAATTAAAGTGCTAGCCCTGATTCATTTTCACACAACAATAGAAATATCATTAAAGCTACATAAAGCAACAATATATCTACTCAGGCAATATCAGGGAATAAGCTCTTATCAATAAGCAAATTTCAAAAGTACTTATTTACTCCTCCAAATACCCAAGCATTAAAATATTAACCTTCTTGGGGGGTTGGGGGAAGATCTAACAGTCATTGCTTTCTTACATGAATGACATATATAAAAGAATTTCATCTTTCTTGACACCACTGAGTCCTCCTTATTAGCATTAATTATTACTCTCCTGTAATCCAGTGAAGTCCTCAGAGGCTACAGAGGTGTGAAAACCCACAGGTACCTGCACCACCTACTAAATGCCAAGGGAGGGGTTTGGGCAAAAGGAGGGGTTGCCTTCTGTCATAATTGGTCAGTTACTGCCCCTTCCAACAAACACACACACATGCATGCACACACATGCATGCATGCACACACACGCACACGCAGGCACACGCACACGCAGGCACACACACACAAATATAAGGATAAAACCTAAGGAAGGCTTGAATTTGCCATGGCCGAGAAGGTTTAACTCTTCTACTCCCCTTCCCCACAAAGAGAATCCCACTCCCAAAATAATCTTATATCAAAATTACAGAGGAGTTGCCCATGGGCGCATGAAAAATGGAATGTTTAAAATCCAGCTCTATCACTAATTTTTACCTTGCTGGCCTTTCGGCTTGTCGGCTTAAGCTGCTGAGCTGCTGTGTTCCCTATTCTTATCTCTTTAGTCCTGACCTTTCCTGGCCTTGTGCTCCAGCTTGAGATCAATGCCTCAGATCTGTTTTTGAGGGCAGGTTAATTCTGCCTCCCTGGCTTCCTTACTACAGCCAGCCTAACTCGATTTTGAAATTTTTCACATTTGTTTCATTTCCAAGAAACTACAGCCTCGAGTAAGAGACATTCTACTTGCCCCTCTGGAAGAAACCTGGCTGGCTACTCATTCTCAGAATAGGGGAAGATAATACTAAATGTACCTAAACTATTTGAAGTTTTATACTGTTGCATCTGCTTATTACATTTTTTTAAAAAATCGCTTCATGAGTTATTGCTGTCAGCTGTTAGTGCTGTGAATGGCTCCAGTACATAAAACAGTTTCAGATGCACATAACAGGGCTTAAATAAAAGTTTGTTGACTGAATAAATGAATGAAAGATGGATGCCCCTTCTTTTTTTCACAATTGCTGTGAACGGAGAACCAGGGAAAACAAAAGCTTAAAAATATAATCATAAATAAGCTGGAAGTGAGAACCTAGAGATCCTCTCTTAAAGAAAGATGCATTTTTTAGTGCATGGATTCTGGAGCACTATAATGTAGCTACTCAGAGGCCTTATTCCTGGAGGTTTTGGAATTACATTGTGAATGCATTTTTCTTGTTAGAGAAATTATGTCTCACTGAATGAGGCATTTCTCTAGAAAGAATATAGAATCTATCCATTTAAGTAGGTCACATTTAAAAACAGACTGCAAGGTAGAAGCAGCTAAGGAAAGGGCCATTTCACTACAAAACCTGAACAGGATGTATATGAATTTAAAGCTGTCATATCCATTTAACAAAAAGTTTAAAAATTCATAATTAAATATTACAAAACTATCCTATGTCATTGTGTCATAAATTTGAATTTTTAACTATTTGACCTAGAATCTTTATGACATTAGGGACCAGTCCTTCTGTTGTCCACTATGCCTTGGAAGAATCAGTAAGATCCTACAACTATATAGGATGATTGTTCTTCTTTTCATGGCAAAGTAGAATTAGATATAGATGCTGAAAATTCCTACATCTTAATTTTGAATGAAAGTTTCTATATCTTAATCTAGAAGTGAAACTTTTTGAAAGTCTATTCTGTGCTGGAAGCTCATACAAATGTAGATTATGAATTATGATGTGAGTCCAACCTTGATTCTATATGGACTAGAAACCATGGCTTCCTTGTGGAGAAGCTCCACCCCAACATTTGAAAAAAAAAAATTACGTGAAAAAAGAACCAAGCCTCTACTTCATTTTACCTTCATTCTGCAGTTTAATCTACGGAGGAAAATGGAATTTTCAACTGACTACAGAGGAATAAAAACCCATAACGAAGGTCCCTAATTTTGTAGAACACTAGACACACTGTAAGAGACAAGCCAGAGAAATGGAAAGACCTCTGGCTTCAGAGTGAAGCAGACAAGAATTGCTATCCTGGTCCCACCACTACTAGATAGGTGTCCAAGTTCCTTGACTTTTCCAAAGCTCCTTCCATAACATGGGCATAAAATACCTAGCACCAGGCACTGTATGTGGAACAAAAGAGGTCCTCAAAAAATTATAGTGTCAACACTATTATCATTATTATTGCTAAAAATGTGTCCAACTTTAAAAGAACTAAATTCCGAAAAGCTACATTAAAAATTATATTAATTCCATAAAAAATTATTTATTTTACATGTATCCTAATATATTATAAAAATAACTTTTTCATAAAATCATATGATTATGCCCTCCAGGCCACTGATAACAGAAATAGTGGGAGAACCACTGGTATCTATGGTCAGAAAGAGATAAATTGAATACAGTAAAATATGGACAAAAACTCACAATTATTCAGTTTTATAGTATATGCTAAACATCTCAAAAATAAATACTATAGAAAAAACTATTATTTGAGTGTAAAATTTGTAAATAAATAAAATTGTTCGGTTTTATATACAAACTTACTATATTCTTTTATTCATCCATTTTGCATATCTGAAACATCTCTTCTGATTAATAGTTTATCATAAAATTGTTTAAGAGGGAGCTGCTGTATAATATATTTATTCTCTTTCACAGGACTGTAAAGGAATAACTATTGATATTTGATGGCACCATTCTTATGTTGTACTACAGAAGAAATTATTTTCCCTCTTCCACGACAATAATGGCATCTATTCAGAGATATAACATTATATCTGTTATTTAAAAATGCTTTACACAAAATTATGAAAATGTAAAGCAAAATCTACATTTTATAGGGCTCTTGTTCAGTTGCAATTTAAGTGACAATACAACTTAACTGTAGTCCTTTTAAAATTATAAACTATAGTGAATCCTAATTTATATAAAATATTTTCATATAAATGTTTATTTAATGTCTGATTATATAAACTATCTACATAGCTATTAAGAAGCAGATGGGCGTACTCTGCTAAGACCTAATAGAAGTTTCAAGAGAGCCTCTTACTAAGCCTTATACTACTTCTAGGTGATGGGCTAAGGGGAATCTGAATTGAGCTTTTATCCCTTGGGAAGGGGGGAAGTGGGAGCATAATTGTGTAGAACAGGGTACATTGGAGGAGGTACAGTATTGAATGGAGACTGTTGGTGGACTGTAGATTTCCTTTGGAAGATCAAGGAAGGAGATGGGCAGGAAACTCTGATTATACCCTTCGTAGCTCTACCTGACATTAGCGATCTCCCCTCAGTTCTCATACCTTCTGTGATAGTGGTGCTGTCTTCCTCTCACGAGAGTGCCTCTGTCTGTCTGCCTGTGTGTCTGTCATTCTGTTAACATGGCTATATCACTCATTGCATGTTCCAAGATATGAAACTTGTCTTATGAAGGTCACCAGAGGATTTAGGCAGGAGGAGTAAACCAGGAAGCATAAGAGGAGACTGGTATGCAGAATGGCCAGATAGCCAGGACATGTACCTTCAGGAGAAAGAGGATCCAAGCAGCACTCAGTAGGTCAGGGTCAAGACCTGTCCAAAGGAGGAAATCAAAACTTCCAGATGGCATTAGGACACACGGTATCAGACAGAGTTCACACAGAACAGATGACCATCTGTCAATAGTACCATTTAAAATTATTATGGCTGGGTATGGTGGCTCACGCCTGTAATCCCAGCACTTTGGGGGGGCCCAGGTGGGCAGATCACAAGGTCAGGAGTTCGTAACCAGCCTGGCCAACACGGTGATACACCGTCTGTACCAAATATACAAAAAAAATACAAAAAAAATACAAAAAATATACAAATAATATACAAAAAATATACAAAAATATACAAAATATACAAAAAATATACAAAATATACAAAAAATATACAAAAATATATTATACAAATACATATATTTACAAAAAATATACAAAAAATAGGTGGGCATGGTAGCGTGTGCCTGTACTCCCAGCTACTCTGGAGGCTGAGGCAGGAGAATCGCTTCAACCCGGGAGGCGGAAGTTGCAGTGAGCCGAGATTGTGCCACTGCATTCCAGCCTGGCTGACAGAGCAAGACTCTGTCTCAAAAAATAAATAAATAAATAAATAACTATGATGTTTCAACTGATTGTTAATATTGTAAGTAACAAGCCCTTATATAAACTGCAAGTTATAAGGATATTAGTTGGTGCATGTTAAGAATTAAAGAGGTTTAAATTTGTCTATATCTTTATTTTAATTGTATATCAATAATTTAATTCATATAAAATTATTCCAATTATGCTATTATAGAGGACTGAGATAAATTTTGTATAATATATTAACTCTACCCTCAGTCTACAATCAAACAGTACTTTCCTTAGATGTAATTTTGCTTGTGAGAAATTTGCTGCACAATTCCATTTTGACTTTTAGGCATAATAGAGCTAAGTCACTTGAGACACTTTGTATTAAAATCCTTCAAGCTTTGGCTATCTAGAGATTAGAAGGAAACAAGGCATACTAAAGATAAACACATCTCTACTACAAATACAAAAAAAAATTAGTCGGGCGCAGTGGTGGGCGCCTGTTGTCCCGGCTACTTGGGAGGCTGAGGCAGGAGAATGGCGTGAACCCGGGAGGCAGAGCTTGCAGTGAGCCAAGATCACGCCACTGCACTCTAGCCTGGGCAACAGAGCGAGACTCCGTCTCAAAAAAAAAAAAAAAAAGATAAACACAATCCACCCTTAACCATCTTTTTCCAGTGGCCCCAATGATTTTTACAGGCAGTTGTACAGTAACACAAGAGAACACTTACTTCAGGGATTTTGCTTTTCTTTTTTTGTTTTCTTATTGTGGTATGATAAACATATTTTGCTATTCTTAAGCATTTTTCCTAAGAATTAAGTACACGAATTTATTCAAAAAGTGAAAAGTATAAAATATTTATATGGTTTTCCACAGGAAAATTTTCCTTAGGTAGTTTAATACTAATACATTAAAAATAGAGATAAAAGAATAACTTTGGATAACAATTTAGAAGAATAAAGGGAATGAAATGTAAAAGAACACAGATTTTTTATGGTTCCTTTAAAGCATCTGGAACATGCTGTTATTCATTTCTTTGTGACTGAGTTCTCCTGAGAGGTAACTGTGAAGCTAAAGTAGCTTAGGCTTCTGAGCCCTTCATATGCACAGACTCCTGAAAGGACCTTAGCAATGTTTACAGACTCCTATGTTTTCATAAAAGTTGCAAAACATGATATCTTAACAGTAATCAGTTATGATCACTATTTCTTTCCACTCTCCTTTTTCCTCCATCACACTTTTCTTTGTGTTGGGCGACACTGGAGCAAGCATGAACATTTTTGAGATCTAATAAAGGGGAAGTTGAGCTGCACTGAACATACATTCAGTTTAGGTTCAATAAAACATATTTACCTGGTTTGCAGTCACTTCTATGTTGAGGTACATTATTACCAGCCATCCCAATATAGGGATGTTTTGGAAATACACCCACCTCCCAGTCTGCCATGAGATAACGATGTGACACACCAGAGGTGTTATCAGCATATGAACCTGAACTACAGATCACCCTGCAAGTGTGTGAACAAAGGAGGAGGAAAAATGTTTTTGTTATTTTTCTGGAATTTGTTATGCTTTGTAGTATTTGTCAGCTTTTTAAAATCTGTAACTTCTTATGACTATTTCATCCTAAATATATATTCACTTTTGAGTTTAATTTTTTATTTGTAATCTTTTCTTTTCCTTAGGAAGAACCTCCCAGATTGCATACATGTGAGGTGCTGCTAAGTGTGGATGCATGCTCCTTGTTATGCTTATGAAAAAAAGTAGAAGATGAGAATGTATTGTTTAAATTCTAAACACAAAAAAGACTTGCATATTAAAATACCTCAGATAATTTATAATATTAACTTTCTTCTTTAAGTGAATAGAAACTCATTTATACTGCTAAAACTAGTCATTAAAATCCCATACATATCTTATATTACATTAGTCATGAGTGACCTGCCATAGTAAAATGATCACTAAGTTGAAAGTCAAGGTAAAGAAATTGGCTTCCAGTACAGACTCTGCCAAGAATGGCAAAAAAGCAAATCTTATACATGTGTAAAGCTATATTTATTCCTCTCTATCCTATTAAGATACTATAAGTTTGAGATACTATGTATTTATTTTTAAGGGAAAAAGTCCTTATATCAGACATGCTACTTAACATATTTGTAATTAACATTTTATTAAGCAAACACAAGGGAACTGATAGTTGTTTTGGAAGGTGAAGTAAGTTGTTACGGTTGAAGTACTTGCAAACTAATAATTAAACTAGCAATTATAAGAATATCCTTTGAATTGAAAAAAGAAAATGCAGTTATCATTGATTGAACTACAATCCCCAAGTTAAAAAATGTAAGACACTTAAAGTATTGCATCTATATATTTTAATTCTATTAATTGAATTAATTAAATTAATTAATTAAAAATAAAATTAATTTAATTTTACATTCCTTGTTTACCACATTTGTGAATGCTTTTATTTCCTATACATATACACACACACACATAAATGAGGTTTAAAGCAGCCACCTAAGTGAAAAAAAATACTACTGAGTCAAGATATTTAAAATAAAATTGTGTATCCCATGTACCTCAAAAATATGTAAAACTATGACATATCAGTTAAAAAATATAAAACAAATGAAATTTTCTGTTTTAGCTGAAACCTTGAGGGCTAAAAACAAAATAATTATCAGATACAGGTGCCAAATCAGAACTTGCCAAGGGTTCATTTGAAGCCATTCTGTCATCATGAGCCCACTGTTTGCTTTCAGCTCTACAAGAGAAGGTAATGAGACCCCCAGAGAGGACTACTCAGGATAGAGTGGTCAGAACATTCTGTATCACCTCCTACTTCACACCACAAAAGAGCTTACTCAAGGGTACCAAATTGGAAGGGAATGAGTGTCTCTGAGAGAAATATTTGAAAAAAATGCATCTACTGGAGTTAGAGAAAAATAACTACTACCTATTTTAAATCTGACTTTAAAGGCAGGAAACTGGCTTGCTAGCTGTCCTGGAATTGCAAAGCCTGGAGGACTCTGTTGTGATCAGGCTATGCTTCCAACAACGGCAAGAAAAAGATGCATCTTTCTCATGGACAGGATACAGGCCCACAGGAAGAATGATCTCACAAGGGACAATGCCCAAAAGGACCACCTGGCAAGGCAATGTAATCCCAAAACTGGGGTGTAATGCCAGAAACCCAGGAGCTGCAAAGACAGCTAAAAACATCCAGCCAAGGGCGGCATGACTATCAGAGGAACTATACCCAGAGGTCCCTAAAAGGATTTATCCAAAGAGAGAGTCAGCAATCATGTATCTAACAGAGGGTAGCAGTGCAGGCTGGAACTGCACCAGTGACTCAGACTTGCCCAGTTCCTTACAGCTCTTCTCTAAAGGGCCCTAAGGGCAGCCAGTGAGTGGGAGAGGAAGTCAGGTGACAAAGAGTGTCAGTACCATACACCCCCGGTGCAAGGAAGCTGTCAAGCCTGAAACAGGCCCAACCTGAGGCAAGAAATTTTAAATGAATACTCTGATCAGGACTTTTAAAATCCTGAAATGAGACTGTTCTTGTGACTAAAAGACACAGCAAAGCTCTGAGATCTAACCAAGACTTCTTACATGGCTGAAATAAATATATTCAGTGGGAAGAGGAATAAAGTAGTTCCCACTTGCATCCCACTAAAGCTAGAGGGTTAGAATTCTGATTACAGTATTTTAATAAAATAGTCATTTATTATAAATATTTAACAAATATATAACCATCTAGTGTTTGAATTTACTGAATATCATTGCCTTTACATCACATACCTCTACTTTCACAGTTCCATGTCCAATACCCTTTGGAAGCAGAGCTAGGAAGAACAATCTAGGTAGATTATACTAAAGCAGTTGTTAAATATGCTTGCATATTTTTTTACAATCATCTAAAATTTTTCTAGATAACCTACACTTCAGGAGTGTATCATCTTATTGATTCTGATATTGAAGTTATGATACATCTGAAATGCAGAATAAAATTCCCCAGACTGAGCAGAGTGGTATTCTTAATTAATCATCATTCTAGATGTCATCGTTCATCATTCATTGAGAAGGAACATTTACCTTTTACCCAGAATGCTCTGTCTCAGGTAAGTACTGCATCATTTAGAACATGCATTTGGCATTGCCATAGCATTACAAGTGGGTCAGGCCTAAAGTAAGAGCTTATTGCAACTCTGCCTGGCTTGATGCCCACAGTTTACAAGGAAGCATATTAAATGCCACTTAAATTGTCTGTGGTTCCTTCTAAATTCTGAAAGAGGAAGATTCCTCTATGTGACAAACTTTAAAGCTGGCAGACAAAAACCTGTCCAGGCTGGACAGTTAATTTCCTCTCCCATGTGAAATTAACAGACCTACTGCCCACCTGCTAAATGTCTGTCTGCAGAGTGATACTGAAAACAATTTCTGACTTGTGTTAATCCACAGATATTCTCAGAGCTTAAAGAAGGCTTTCTAACAGATGGAAAGGGGGTGGCAAGGGAAGCCCCAGGTGCTTAGTGGGTTTTTTATATCACAGTTAACAGAAATCAATGACTACTCCCCCCGAGAGAATGAACAACAGAGGCACTAAGGAGGAACTTCTACTATTTGCTCCTTAAAACTTGAGACTCTAGGAATTCTGCCAAGTGACCTGGAAATAAGGGACTGTGACCAGAAGCCTCTGAAGAGAGCATCATGCATTAGCTTCTTGCAGTAGAATTAAACATACTGCTAACATCCATGCATGCATATTCCATCTTTGACAACTCACCTATCTTCTACACAATAGAAAAAGAAACTCTTCTTCTTTTCACATAGCTTAATTCCTGACTTTTCCCCTACCCTTGTTTTACCTTTTCCTTTCACCTTAATATTGGCTTTAAAAATCTCATTGTAAAACATGATAGATTCTCACTGAAAAACATGTATATTTCAGCTTAAAGAAACAAATACGATGTAAAACTACTCCACTACCTAGATATACCACTATTTACATTTTGATGAGTGTCTTGCCAGTCTTTTCCTAGGCATATATATAACATATTGCTTTCGTCTTTAAAAATCATAACTTATATACTTTCATAAGCTGGTTAAATCCCTTGGGCAATTATTGGTACAGAGCGATTGCTCGCTAGCCAGATAAACAAATGGAGAATGATAAAAGTTTACAAACATGAATGGAGGTGCAGACAGGGAAAGATCGTTTCCAGACAAGATGTATCCCCATATCAGAGAATGCCCCTCAGTGCAATTTCTGTCAAAAGGATCTAACTCATTGGTTCCACAAAAAGTTAGTATAAATGGTAAAGTTCCCATGGAATCAGAGGGAAAGTAATTATTCTGATTAAAAAGTTCATCTCTGAAAGAAAAAAAAAACATGCGACTACTATGTAATTAATGTAGATGCAAAGGTAATTGTAGTCAGAGTGGTAAAATTCCATGTAAAGTTTACAAAATTTGCACATGTGCATAAAATTAAAAATAATAACACCTTCCATCTAAAACAGCTGCACTATTTCCTTCATTCATAATTTATCCCTATGCTTTATTCATTCACAGCTACCACTTGTCTTTGGGTAAGCCAAGATCTGTACAGCTTCTGTACAAATGATTATGACACAATTTCTATCATCTTGGAATATACAAGCCAGATGAGGAAACTCCTTTAGTTCAGATTTTCATATATCTGTATAATGGCCAAAATATAATGAACAATTGGAAAAATATAACATTGAAAATCTAGAAACTTTATCTCTATCATACAAACCATTCAAATCTTATGAAATGTTTACTAGGCACACTAAGTGGTTCTCTTTCCCCACCACCATTCAACCTACTTTACCTATTGAAGACTTGGCATCTATCCAGTCTTCTACTTCACTGAAAGTTTGCCAACATTCTGGGCTATTTCAACAGACACAAGGATAACTGGTTCAACACTCAGCCTGTCAGTTCCTTGACCTCCCTGTCTCCAGTGGTCTTCATTTCCACTCGATTTCAGTCACCACTCTCGCAGTCATTCCTTGAAACTTGGCCATCCTCCTCCAGAATCAGGGAGTTAAAAATCACCATTGCTGGCCATAAACTGCCCATTTTCTAGATTATTCAGTGTCTCCTAGAGTGGCTTTTTTTTTCAAACCATCAGGAATACCAGTCCACTGACTCCTCCACTGTTCCCAATCCATAAGTCACTTTATTTACTTTGCTCCACACAACTCTATGCACTCTTTGACTCTGTCATGCTGGCCTTCTTTGAGTTCCTCAAATGTGCCATTGAAGGAGTTAAAAATATACCATTCTGACATAATGACTATTGTGAATTAAAGGTACTTGAAAAACAGCGGGTACAAGATCATTCTGGCCTCCTTTCTGTTTCTTAAAAGCAGGAACTCTGAAAGGTCCTCTCCCTATACCAGAAGGAAAGCAACATTCTTATCATCAAGGATGGAAATTTGAGCCAAAGAAAATTCTGTACAGACCTTGCTAAAATAGCTCTTGTCTCTTAAGCCTCTCCACATAATTTAGTTGCTTTTTCACAGCTTACTATTCTTTGTCCAATTCAATCTATAACTGATTCACTCTAATTGTTTCTCTGGGTCTTAATTTCTTCATGAGGGCTCCCACTGCTGTGTAAAAGTTATATTAAATAAATTCCTGTGCTTTTCTCCTGTTAATCTGTCCTATGTCAATTTAATTCTTAGGCCTAGCCAGAAAAAACCCTAAAAGCGAAGAGCTAAAATTCAGCCTCACTCCCCCTACACTATTGGGTTGCCTTTAGAACCTTTGTGCATGCTATCCTGGCTGCTGGAATACTAATTGCTCCTCTGTCTGATTTATATCTTTCTATTCATTCTTTATATCTTAAAGCAAGTATCTTTTCTTCAAGGAAGCCATTCCTAATGTGCTCAAACTCCCTACCATTGGCTCGCATACATAGCACAAATTCCACCTCTATATTGTACTTGACCCATTTGTGATTTCTATTTAGCTGAAATATTTTTTTTTAATGCTCTAACAAAATAGGGCCCAAGACAGCAGGATCTATGTTGTTTTTTTTTGTTTCACCATTTTATACCAGCTCCTAAGACAGTGTATGGTCCATAGCAAATACTCGTAAATATTTATTAAATGCATTCAGAATAAACAGGAAGAAGGGGTATCAACAGGAAAGTGAAAGTAACAGAATGGAGACTATATCTGATATAACTTGGCTTACTTCCTTCTTGAAGGAACTTGCTTGTCTTACTTCCATCAGACATGAAGATAATCTGTCAATCATCTAGAGCCTTCTCTAAGAGTCAAGCGATGCAATACCATCTGAATAAGAAGGCCCATGTCAGTAGTGGCCCTTGGATAAGAACTGAGTAGATTCTATTAAATTCAATGATTACTGGATTGACAAAAATGGGATTATTTATTAGGTTATCAATCTCATATATGTGATATATATGATATGATCTGAACGACAGGCATTGAATTAAAGAGATAAATCAGTCAAATAAAAATAATCTCATGTATACAGAGGAAAAAAATGGCTTTTCATGGTAGCAGAATACATATAAATCTAAAGGGGATATCATACTTGTGTTAAGTGGAAAATATGCATAGGATAGTATCTAGTAGGATCTTGATAAAGCTTCAGAGATCAAGCGAAACTATGCAATAATAGCTATCTGATAAAATAAATGTCATGAAAATAAAGATTTTTAAAGCTATCTATGGTAACATCTCAAATAACTAGAATATTTTATAATTTGATTGTTCTGGTCAGCTGAAAATCAGGCTGCCTGCAAGTTAAATGAAAAATACCCTTTT
Source organism: Pongo pygmaeus (assembly GCF_028885625.2). NCBI lineage: Eukaryota > Metazoa > Chordata > Mammalia > Primates > Hominidae > Pongo > Pongo pygmaeus. The sequence continues at coordinate 126,507,821 of NC_072376.2, forward strand.
TGTAAGAGTTGTCATTAGAAATCCTCATAAGCTAGGTTAACTCAAGCCCCGTTTTTAATAAGAATAGTTCTATGAAGAAGCTGCTATTAGGAGACAGGCTAAGCCACACAGTAGAAAAGAAGCTGAGCAGCAGAGAAAGGTGGATCTGAGAGCTCTTTAGCAGGCTCTGGTGAGACCCCGGGCAATGGACCTAACCTTACTGACATCAGTTTCCTCAGCTGTAAGACATGAAATCATCGTTCCCTAGGATCCTTGCAAGACTTCAAAGCCTTTTAGGCATCTATTCTCTTCGTGACATCAGTGGGCTAAAGTAAGACCTTTTCCGTTTCTGTGATTTTATAGTTGGTTCTGTGATTCTTTTATTTTTTCAGTTTTTAAATTTTAGTTGACACATATTATAATAATTGGGGTAACAAGTGATATTTTGATACATGCATACAATGTATAATGATCAAATTAGGGTAATTAGCATATCCATCACCTCAAACATTTGTCATCTGTTTATGTTGGGAACATACAAAATCCTCTCTTGTAGCTATTTGAAAATATATAATAAATTACTAACTATACTTACTCTACACCCTACAGTGTTGTAGAAGACTAGAACTGAAATCTAGCTGTGGTTCAGTGATTCTTAAAGGTCTAAGTGAAGCAAACTAAATCCAGCCCACAGGCATTTCCTTCACCCAATTTTTTGAATATTTAAGTATAAAATACAAAGACAGAAAATTGCAGATGTCATGAGTATATTGCACAATGATCTTTCATAAAATGAACACATACGTGATCAGCACGCAGATCAAGAAACAGATCTGTGTGCCACAACCAGCACCCAGAAGCCTCTCCTGCTCCCTGCCCCTACCTCCACACCAGAATAGCCACTATTCTGATTTCTAATAGCAGAAATTTAGCTTGTTTTTATATAATACTTTGTGTAATAGGAATAACACACTATGTACTGTGCCTTGTTTTTATTTTAACCCTGGAACACATTCCACTCACCTAATGCTGCTCTGGGGTTCTAGTGCAACAACATTGTTAAGAGTTGCAAAATTTAAGATGGATGAATGGAAAGGTGAAAAAAAAACAAATAAGGAAATATGAAAGATTGTTTATGCTACAGAGCTCATTAAACTTTCAAAGGCTTGTTCTAACAGATATAATTAACTCTGTGACCACAACATAAATAAACAGTGTGCAAAGTCAAAAGTAGCTTAGGTTTACTAATACATATATGTCAAAATTTAGACTCTTATCCTCTTCTCTGCTAACACATGTGGTTGTTTTTTAAATACTTGCCTCTCCCCAGCCATTTTCTTTTCTTTCTTAATTCTTCCCTAGATGTCCATCATATATTCCAGCCATATATTCTCCAGTCTCTGCTTTTTCTGTCCTGATTTTAAAAATCAATAATAACATGTAAAAGAAACCCACAGAAATAGTAAGTCATATCCCTTAACCATGGGTAGAGAAAAAGCAAATTTTTAAAAAAGCTTAATTGAGTTTTGACGACTTTGATTTCAGAACATAAAATAATTTTAAGTAAAACTTCTAAATGGAAACTGTGAATTAAAGAACAAATAAAGAAATACTAGCCCTCCATTACAATAGGAAATCTAATTTGGAAATACTCAGCATACAACTTACTTTATCAGATCAACTTCATAGTAGGTGTCAGAATTACTAGTTTTTGTAAGACAAAGATAACCAAATCTAAACTATTTAAGAAAGAATCAGAAAAAAGGAAAGGAAGAAAGTCCTCTCACAATGATTTATTTGAAGACAGCTAAAGAAAAGTTACCTAAAGTGACTGAACCTTTCTTCTTGGGCATGCTTTGTTTAATATGAAAATACAATTTCCAAATTAATAAACTACAGAATATGAAACAGCCCATTATAAAGAAGTCTAGTAATTTGTGGCTTGAGGATTTCCCTTCTACTAGTCCTTTTTCACATTATTATTATTTTTTTCTTTTTTTAAAATCGAGACAGGATCTTGCTACATTGCCCAAGCCAGTCACAAACTTTTTTCACATTATTTAAGTTCTTGTCATTGTTCAGATTCTATGGAAGCAGATGCTGAGATGGCTTATAGGGTGTAAGATATTTATATAGAAAACCTGTAAGATTTTATCAGATCTGGAAAGGAGAAGGAAGAAAGATCAGGAAGCATAAGAAACAACCATAAGGCAAATCCAATGTCTCAAACCAGTGGAGCACTCTAGAACAAACGCTGTCCATCAGAGTTGTCTAGTGCTGGGGTCTTAACTTGGTCATCAGATGTGAGGTGCCACAAGAGGGAGATGACTTTGGGAGGGCCAGCTCTGTGCAGCTGAAGCTGACCCTGACTGCTGGAGGCTCTCCTGACTGCCTTCCTTGGATGGGCATCTGAATGGCCTATCTCTATGTCTGCTACAGTTCTTTCATAGGACATGAGCTTAAAAAAAAGTTTAATAGGTTCAAGAAGCTGAGTGGGACAAACAAACAAAAAGATATAAACCAGAGCAACTCTAGGGTAAGTTCCTCTTAGGAATTATCTGGCTATGGACTGCTGCTTTGATAGATGAGGACACTGAGGCACACAGAGGAGGCAATCTGCCTAGTCACATAGAAAAAACATTCTTTGTGTTATGGAAAAACCTGTCCTTGGCCTGAATGTGGGTGACTCCCATTAGGATATGGAGTGATGGCACCATCCTGTGCAAGGACTAGACACAAATGAAGGCATTTTAATGATAGGTCTGATTTATGGAACACCTTTCTCTGGGGCAGCACTAGAAACTTAGCTAGCACGGGCTAATTAATCTTCACCATCTCCCTGTGAGAAAGGTGGGTCTCAAAGATCATTCCCCTAAATTAGGAGTCAGAAAGAATGAGGTACAAAAGGATTTCTGTAATTTTCCTATAATCATTCATTAAATTATGAAGTGCTGGAAGACCCAGGTATTTCTTAGCTCCCTGTTGACTACATTTACTGAAGCAAATATTGTATTTTACTGATAGTCATATTTAAGCTATATTTCTTTCCCTTTATTCTTCATATTATGAGCAATACTTCTGTATAAAAAGTAAAAAATGAGACACACTGTAGAATACGGTTTGGCTGTGTCCCCACTCAAATCTCATCTTGAACTGTAGTTCCCATAATTCCCACATGTCAGGGGAAGGACCTGGTGGGAGGTAACTGAATCATGGGGGTGGTTACCCCCATGATGTCATGATAGTGAGTGAGATCTCACAAGATCTGATGGTTTTATAAAGGGCTTTTCCCCCTTTGCTCAGCACTTCTCTCTCCTGCCGCCATGTGAAGAAGGATGTGTTTGCTTCTGCTTCCACCATGATTGTAAGTTTCCTGAGGCTTCCCCAGCAATGGGAACTGTGAGTCAATTAAACTTCTTTATAAATTACCCAGTCTTGGGAAGTTCTTAATAGCACCATGAGAATGGACTAATATACTGTATATTCTTCATTTTCAGTGCAAAGATAGTGAGTGACATGGCCAGTCCCAAGAAAACATTCACTAATCCCAGAAAACTTCAAGATTATTTTGAGTAACAAAATCTCACCTCAAATTTTATGCTGAGTTAATTCCATGCTATAAAAATAAGTGATCATAAATTCAGGGGCAAAGATCATGGATAAATCCACTATTTAATCAAACTCTCTATTGAGATTTAAATGACAACTGAAATACAAATATCTTATTTAAATGACTTCTGTTTTACAAATGCCAGTAACATATTCAATTAAAAAAAAACAGCCTTTTCCAGTTCCATTTTGTCATTTGATTAGTCTGTAATTCCAGTTTGCTGGTTTCTCCAGCACAAAGTATATCTGTACTCAAAACTGACATTCTCTACCAAAATATACTAGAAAAAGCATGGGATACAGGAGCAGAGGACCTGAGTTTAAATCCTATTCTATCCCTTCCTTTCTGGGGAAACTGCTAAGCTTAATTTTCCATGCATATATGATGGAAGATGACAATGCTGTACAGGTAACTGCAACAATTAAATCAGATTACATACGTTAAACTTTGCATCACAGAATAGGAGCTAAATGTTTTAGCTGTTTTGATATAAGAGGAAGAGCAATCTTCAGTTTAATTTATTCATTTTTTAAAAAATTGCCACATATAAACTGCTTTAAGAGGAAAGTATATGAGAAATTTATAAAAATGTATTTTTATATGAGAAAAATTAATTTCTCATATAAATTTATAATTTCATATTTTAATTTATTAAAAAGTCACTCAGACTTTTATAAATTAAATTTTAAAATAGAGCTTCATTTATTTTTTCAAATATCAGAATATTATCATTCACCATTTTTATGCATTTCCAAAATTTATAATGAGTACTTTTTCTTCTTTTGGATTTGAATCTCTCATTTACTTCAGTACCATTCAGACTTCAACTTCTGTTCAAGACTGAAAAAAATTATAATGCCATTATGAGTAGGCCATTTCCTCCTTCTTTCTCCTCTTCTCCAACTTAAGTACCTAGAATCCTCACATAATCTCCAATCTTTCTCACATCTATTTTACTAAAATTATGCAAAAACCTATAATTTGATATTTATCTTATTTAAAATTAGGAATTGTATCATCTTAGCATTTGGTTCAGTAAACACAAGAAAAGTGTTCCTTTACAATGGCTATTATTCTAAGCAAATGTTTTAAATAAAATATTCCTCAATTGAAGTCAAAATTAGTCATCGAAGTTTTGCTGGATGAAATAAGGACTAAAGTACATGGGGCCCTATGACTATAATAAACCCATCTGCATTCACTGCTTTACTTAGAAAAATAAAAGACTCATAGTTTCATCATGTTCAATCATCTGCTAGCTACCCTAAATACACTTGAGTCACATGATCTATAATGCAGAAAACAAATAAAAAGGTATTTGGAAATTAGTCAATGCTCATCCAACATCTGAAAACTGCCTTTCTAAATTAAAGTGAAGAGTGAATAAAAATCTAAGGAGCAAAATATTTTAAACACAACTAATATGTGTTATTTTACCCTATTCATGACATTTAATTGGTGATCTCAACTCCAGGTAATAGGCTGTGTGCACTTATTTTTCCCCACCCACCTCCTATCGTACACAGACAAAAGAAACTATCTCAAGTGGGTGTAATGGTTCAGTTTCAAGCATTTCAAAATCCTCCACCACCTGCACAGGAAACTGTGACTGAAAACCAGACAGGGCACCGCAGAGCAGCATCGATGATACAGGAACATGGCTGAGAGGTGAATCTGGTTACTAGACAGTTGAATGAAATCAGCAGAGGTGACATGGTACTCCCAATGAAGAGCACATGACACTTAAGGGCAAATAAACACCACCATACAATGAAAGAAGCACCAAAACCAGAATTACTTATTAAGTGCTACGGAAACACAGATGAAAGAAAATACAATTTTACAACAATGCATAAAAGAGGTGAAGGCTGATATGGGCTTTGAAGAATAAATAGGGGTTTTCTGGTTAGAAAAAGATGAAGTAAATTTCAGATAAAAGGAATAGCATAATTAACATCATAGAGTCAGAAAACTATCTGGAAGGTTTGGAGAGCAGCAATAGTTTAATATACTGGTCTGTGGATAACAACCTCAAATGTGAGCAGAGAGAACCATAAAAAGCTAACAAATTAATCCTGTGCTAATATGTTAAGATTTTCTGCCGCAGGAAATATGGGTTTTGATCAGAGGCACGAGGAACCAGATTCTGTGTGCAACGCAATATAGTAGTTAAGAGTACAGATTTTAGAGTTAGACTGCCTGGGTTCAGACTGACTTTACCACTTAGGATTGTTTGTGACCTAGAGTGAGCTTTTTGACCTCTCTGTACCTCAGTTTCTTCTTTTGTAAAATGAGGATGTTAACAGCACCTACTTCATGGAATTGTTGAGAGATTTATATATAAAAAGTTAGAACAGTGCCTGGCATATAGGAAGCAAGACAAAAGTGCTGGCTATGAATGCTATTTTTGAAAAACAGGGTTGATGACACTGTGGAGTACACAATGGAACCAGAGAATGAAAGTCTATAGGCAGGGAGTTCAATTAGAAAGCTAATGAAAATTGTATCTGTAAAAATTAAACACATCTGTGAGTGCATTTCTTTGTAGAGATATCCACATTGGATAGCCATGTATCATATAAATTAACATGTCATACAAAATATATTTACATAAAAAGTCAGACACATGTATGTATGCATGTGTATGTATCTCCAAATCTCTTAGGCAAACTCATATATATGCCAGAATATAAGATATAAAAAAAAATATACTCCCTACAGACAACCTCGTACGTACTGTATGTATAATTATAATTTCAAATTTAGTAAGTTGGAAGGTAAATGACTGAAGAGAATGATTGCTTTTTTCTTCTTTGTGTAACAGAGGACTTGCTCAGAACAAGGGAAGAAGATGACTATGCAGCTGCTCGGTAACAGCATCTAGTCACACTCTGAGATACCGAGGTCAGCAGGAATAGAGGATGCACACTATGTCCCATCTTGCCTTTCTGCCCAGAAAGTCTCAGTTACTGGAAAAGCTTCAGAAATATTTACCAAAAAATCCATTTAAAATCCTGAAATTCTACTTCTCAGAAAAATAGTATTACTCTTGTCTAGAAATAACATTCAGACCTCAAAGTGCTATACTGTCATTACTTCTAAAAATAAACTGAGCAAATCCAAGTCTTGAGGTCAGTTTCAAATAATGTGCTGCAGCAATGACACAAGCAACGGCCCTACTCTGTCCCACTGGAGGCAGTGCATTCCCTGAGGGCCTGAGAGCCTGAGAGCACAGGCCTGCTGCTCCTCATCTCTCCCTGAAAAGAGCTGGCAGCAGATGACCAGACAGGCCTCTAAGGCAGAAGGTACTGAGCAAAGTTCTTCTCTCTCTGTTGATTCTCTTTAGTAAGGCACCTGGAGAGAGTAAACCAATGATAGGAGGGAGTCGCCAATCCAGCAGCCTCTCCAGATGGCAGCTCAATTTTTCTCCTAGCATCCTCTGAATGATTTTCTAAGACCACCATCATGTGTAAGAATGCTTGATACCACCTTATATCATTTGAACAGATACAAATGACTTACATTTCAGACTTTTTTTTTTTTTTTTTTTTTTAGACAAGGTCTTACTCTGTCACCCAGGCTGGAGTGGAGTGGTGCAATCTCTGCTCACTGCAGCCTCTGCCTCCCAGGGCTCAAACAATCCTCCCACCTCAGCCTCCCAAGTAGCTGGAACTATAGGCGTGCGCCATAACACTTGGCTAATTTTCGTATTTTTTGGTAGACATGGGGTTTCACCATGTTGCCCAGGATGGTCTTGAACTCCTGGCTTCAAGTGATCCTCCCAACTCAGCCTCCCAAAGTGTTGGGATTACAGGCATGAGCCACTGCACCTGGCCACATTTCAGACTTTAAATAGCAAACACATGAGCCCGCGAAAGGTAATAAATTAGGTGTATAAATTATGAAAAATTAGAGAAAAACAAAATTAGGTAATATTACAAGAAGTGACAAGTAGAGGCATTTTAATTTTATGTCAATGTAATTAATTGATGCTATAATATAACCAATACTATTTTTGAGAGATAGGGCTGATGATATTGTGGAGTATGGAACCAGAGAATGAAAGTCTACAAGCAAGGGCCAGGCACAGTGGCTCATGCCTGTAATACTAGCACTTTGGGAGGCTGAGGTAGGTGGATCACTTGAGGTCAGGAGTTCAAGACCAGCTTGACCAACATGGTGAAACCCCTGTCTCTACTAAAAATACAAAATTATCTGGATGTGGTGGTGCATGCCTGTAATCCCAGCTACTCGGGAGGCTGAGGCATGAAAATTGCTTGAACCTGGGAGGTGGAGATTGCAGTGGGCCGTGATCATGCCTTGCACTCCAGCCTTGGCAACAGAAAGAGATTCTGTCTCAAAAAAAAAAAAAGTGATAAACTAAATAAACGAATAATGAATAAAGGCCAAATCACTAAAATGTACTTGATTCTAAGCAAGATCTCTGCTATCACAACTCAATTTTTATCTTGAAAGAAATGGGAAGAAATTATCAAAATATTTTCAGATAATAAACTCCAAATAATTGAAATTTATCTACATAGAAAGTTGTCCTTTACTATCTTTGTAGTAGTGTCTTCTACTATGGTTGTAGTAGTGTCAGTGCCTGTACTTTTTCTCAATTATCTGTAAAAATACCTAAATATTGCTTACATATCTGAAAAGGTACAGGGACATACCTATATTCCCAAGTTTTCCCTTACAAAAGTAATTAACTTTTTATTTCTCCTCTTTGCTAGCAACAAAACTCTCAAAATCTTAAGTAAGGTATCCTTCTAATTGTCATAATAATTCAAACATTTCTTTAGAACCTCTAATTGTAAGAGATGATTTTTATTACACCTTTGATGCATTAATCTTTAAATTTAAGAAGGAAGCACACAGCTTACTTCTGGAATAAATTTCCTCCTGGAGTAATCAAGAATTTTGGAAATTAATTCTGTAAAAATTGTGAGCCACAACCCAAGCATCTGGAGTCCTACAATGCTCTCAATATACTTTTAACATGATCACTGAGAAAAAAGCCATCAGCCCTTATTTCTCAACGAGAGCCATTCTCATCCATATTGATTAGTGTGAGATTTTACGCCAAGCTTTCATGAGTTTTAAAACAAACTTATTAAGCACCTTTCTTATTTACAATACAGGTACGTGTATATACACGCACACATACACATACACTTCAAGTTGCTCAATTTTAAAACAAAGATATCGTTTAAAAATAATATAGGTAGAAGGGACCAAAAAAATATAGCTCCAAAATGTAAAACTCCAGATTAATGGATAGAAGTTTCCCAGGAGGAAAAAAAATCAACTATGTATATAATAAAATGTTTGCAAAATTCACCTGGTAACCAGCCACGAGCACATGCATTCTCTTCTTTGAATTGATATGATTGTGACCTTTCTAATCTGAGTATGGAAAATTATTAACCTTCTTCTCCCTTCTCCATTTGAAAAAAATAATTTCAACAGTCCTCATGTTAGATTTCCATTCAGGTGTTATTGAAGTGTAGGAAAAACACATATTGGAGTATGTGGTAACCTTTTTATATGCTCCCAAGTAAAACCCCTAGCAATACAATATTCACACAAAATGGGTGATGGGATGTTTTTTAACTTACTAACCATCAATTAACCTTACATGTCATTTTCTGTGGCTTGTGGTCACAAACCCTCTTCTTAAGGGCAATCCAGGTCATCAATCAAATCCAATTCAGATGGCTTAACCAACTAGCATGCAAACACTGACAACCTAAAAATCTGTTAGTCCTTTTATTAGATGCACTGAAATGGACCAATGGACACTGCCCTCCAACTCGAAATCAATAAGTCAGACAAAGGGTAGTAATATGGTTTGCTACAAGAAAGGAGCAAGTTTGTCTTGTGACTAAACAAGGAAACTCTCAGTCTCTAAGGGTTTTTATCTGGCACATGCTTCGTACGAAATAAGAAACTCAAGAATTCCTTGGACACCCAACCACCAGTTGAAAATGGGTAGCTTCTGACTGTTCTTGTCAGTAACATAAAAGCAGCCAAATACAAATGGACTATTTTTATTCTCCTTTGTCTTTAAGATGAAATATTAAATCATCAGGCACCCTACCTGTTTCCTACATCCCTTCTCGGTTCAATCATCACACAGAATCTTGTGCAAACATTATAATTTTAAGATACTTCTCTGTTACAAAATAATACATGAATTATAACTAAGAAAGCAGTACACAGAATGCTTATATTTGCAAAATGAAATATACACACGGAGAGAAATAAAACATTCACTACGTAGATCAGGCTCAGCAAAATAAAAGCATTTAATTCTCTTAATTACTAAATAATGACTGATTTTCCATGATTCCTAAATCTGAAAAGGCCTTCCAGAAAATTCTGCAACTCCAGTGTAATCTATCAAAACTATATCTATTGCAAAACAGTCCAAAATTCTTGCCATCCAAAAGCAGCATGAAGCAAACTAATGGATCTCTCCTTAACATTATGTATCTGCCAAAAGTGTGTCCTTCACAAGGAGGTCTGTGTGTTCCCAGAATTTCATCTGGTACTAACCTCATTCAAAAGGGCTTAGAAGCTTTAGTGGGAGGGAGGGTGCATTCACCTTTCTAACTATGCCCAATCTTTAAATATGTGAAAATAAAATAGCTTTCCATCATTTTTCAGTTAAATGACATGCTCTCTGTTATATGTATTTGACATTAAAAATGGCATAGTAACCTTCATCTATTTACAAAATTATCACCTTCATACACGTTTCTAAAATTTGTGTCTCTAGCCTGCACTCTGTTCTGATTTCTAAACATTTCCAGCTGCCAGAGGTCCATCTCCAGATGACTGTCCTATGAGGCACCTCAGAAGGACCCTCCACAGAACAGAACTCATCCTCTTCCAGTTCCTATTGCCCCAACTGATTTCCTCACCTTTGACTCCTTGGTTTCCTTCATCCCTGCATTCAGTCACAGAATTGCCAACTTCCGGACCCTATATATCTCTCAAGTCCATCACATCTTTGCTTTCCAGCTTCCACTAACCGAGGCCACCTCATTATTGCTTCTTGTCTGAAAAGCTAAGAGAGATTTTTAACTGTTTTCAGTCTGTCTCAAAATCAATCCTATACCCCAAAAATGACCATTGAAGAAAAAAGAGCAAAAACAGATTAATATACAAAGATGCAAAAAAAAAGGAAAGAGCACATCAAAAAAAAAAAAAAAATGATAGCCGGGTGCAGTGGCTCATGCCTATAATTCCAGCACTTTGGGAGGCCAAGGCGGGCAGATCACGAGGTCAAGAGATCGAGACCATCCTGGCCAACATGGTGAAACCCCATCTCTACTAAAAAAATACAAAAAACTAGCCGGGCATGGTGGCAGGCACCTGCAGTCCCAGCTACTTGGGAGGCTGAGGCAGGGGAATTACTTGAACCCGGGAGGCAGAGGCTGCAGCGAGCTGAGATTGTGCCACTGCACTCCAGCCTGGCGACAGAGTGAGGCTCCATCTCAAAAAAAAAAAAAATGGTTAAAAGGATAAATTAGAAAAAAAGATTATTTTCCAATTAATTTCCTACTCTTGTCAATCTCTCAGAAAGCTGACTTCCTCCAGCCTTACCCTGAGCATGAACAAAGCTGTTTGATGCTGAGAACAAGAGAACTCTCCAGTTACATTTGTTCCTGCAAATCTCCACTCCAGAATCTGTTTCATGCAGAACCCAACCTAAGATTCAAGGTCTGTAAGTTCCTATTAAACTAGCTACTCCCTGTCTCTCCAACCTTATCTTATTCTACTTTCCCTTTTGTTCATGATACTCCAGATACATTAGTGCCCTTTCTTTGCCTCCATCCTGTCCTTCTTATTCTTTCAGAAACTTTGCACTTCCTTTTTTCTCTGGCTTAAATATTCTCCCCTTGTTTTTTCCACGGGTAGCTCCTTCTCAGCATTCAGGCCTCTGCTCAAATGTTACCAATTCATCTTCCCTTACTGTTCTTTCTCAAGCAGCCCCACTATCATTTTATTAATTGGAATCACATCACTTTTGTTATTTCCTTCATAGCACTTACTACAATCTGAAATTATCATTTTTATTTGACAACTTGTATAAAAGAAATCTGTTCTCATGCCCTACCAGTTTTCCATTCCCACTAGAACACTAACTTCTTGAAGGCAGGGAACACGTTGTCTTGTTTACCACTGTTTCTTCAAAGTCTAGAAAAGTGCCAAACACATAATGAACACTCGATAAATATTTTTTGAACACATAACCAAGCTACTATGAAAAAATTAACATTAAGTTTGAATACCACCAATACCATGGTGGGCGAATAGGTGACATTAGAGAACCTCCATGAAAAATGACAAAATGAAGCCAGATCAGGCATGATAAAAGGAACAAAAAGTAGTTCAAAGAAAAGAACAAAACTTTGCAAACCTCAAAATTTGATGACCAAGGAAAACAACAGAAAATTCTTGAACAATTTAACATGATTTATAATTCACCTCCAATGCAACCCTATCTCCATTCCTGAATTCATACTACTGAAGATGTTGGTAAAATTGTGATGGGAGAACACAAGTCACAGGTCTATAACTTCTACCACTCGGACCAATAATACTTCTCATCTGAATTCCTATATTAGCTAAGAAAAAAAATCTATGGAAGGAGGTTCCAGGATGTTTAATGAGGTAATTTAAATTTAAAAAAATGAGCTCCCAGTTGTGGGCACAAAGGTCCCCCTGAGCAGATGTGTTCCTACACTGATCTTTAGTCTTATGCCTCCAAACAAGTATCATCTTGGATAAACTGAGGCAACAGTATTTAATTATACATTTTATTATTATTTAAGAGCCAAAGTTGTATTTTTCAAAATATCTACTAAATGATGTCTATATTATTGCACATTTCCCAACTTCCTTATCTTTTTGCCATGTATGATGATTAGACTTCTCCCCCATTTAAAAATATCTCATGCTTTCTTACTAATGTCAAACAATTTCCAGATCAGTCCTAGGCAAGTTTTAATTTGAATGAATGTATTCACATATTCATTGATTTCATTATGCACTGTGCAATTTGCTAGATTTATAAGCTACTGTGAGACTAAAATTCAAGAATGGCTGTTCTGTATTTATTAGTTTCCACATAGTTTGGGGCCAGTTGTCTTCTCTTTCTGAACACTTCTCTTGATAACAGTAACAGATCACACAGGAAGTATGAGAGATTGTTTATGAATGCCCTGAGACCCAAAATGCTTAGACATAAACTAAGATTAATTTATTGCACTAAAGAAGTAATTACAAGCAGAGAATAATTAAGATTCACAATTGTCTTGGGATTTACAACACAGAATATTCCTTAATAGAACACGCTGGATCTATAACAACCAGAATCCATGACAGCAATTCACCACCATCACTGTCACAAAAAAGATACTAAAGGGTAGAACACCCTCCATTAATATTAAAAAGACATAGGTCACCCATTACAACACTTTGACTGAAAAACTACAAGACTGAAAACTCTACCTAGTTTGCATGGAGTGTTAGATTTAGGTACCATACTTGCTCTACCAATAGTTGAGAACATGAAGGTATATACTTTAGATTACAGCTATCTGTGCCTCCTGAATTGGACAACTAGCTGGAAAGAAGTGCACATGCTAATGGAAGGAATAAAGGTAATGCTATCAAGCTGAGTAATTTTCCTGAGCTACAATCATTCTATTGATATATCTAGATCTAAAAGGAGCAAATGGGTCAGGGACACAGTGGCTCACGCCTGTAATCCCAGCACTTTGGGAGGCCAAGGTGGGTGGATCACTTGAGGTCAGGAGTTCGAGACCAGCCTGGCCAACATGGTGAAACACCACCTCTATGAAAAGTACAAAAATTAGCCAGACATTGTGTCCGATGCCTGTAATCTCAGCTACTCGGGAGGCTGAGGCAAAAAAATCACTTGAACCTGGGAGGCAGAGGTTGCAATGACCTGAGATCACACCACTGCACTGCACCCTGGGCGACAGAGCAAGACTCCATTTCAAAAAATAAAAATAAAAATAAAATGAGTAAATGTTTCTGAATGGTTAAGGAAATCTCACCAAATACATTTGCCACACTATTTAAATGGGTGGTGAGGGAAACTGGCCAAATTATGCAATGAATCTTCTGTGAAGTGTGGCCAATGAATATAATTCTGTTGTGCTTTAATGAAATTTTCTTCCTATTCCTGAGAAAAGGACAAAGAAAAATAGCAAAACATGAGAAGAATAAAGTCAACCATGAAACAATTACATGAGCAATAATTAAAATGCTGCTGAGGAAACCACTGAATAATTTAAGAGTTCTTGCTAAGTGCCTCAGTCTTCAACTTCTTGTTCTCTAAGAAAAGATTATCTCTAGCACTCAAGGTTCTTTCATAAATTCCAGGTGCCTTGTGTCTGCAGAAGAGTTCTCAACTGACCATATTTCTTCCATTCCCAAATCAAAACACCAATTCATCCCTACCTAAGGAGAACGCAAACAGTTATCCTTAGACCTCCTGGTAAAACATATTTAAAATAAATAACATCAATTTGATATCGTTCACTACATTAAAATATGGCTATAATTTTCTAAGTTTGTGAAAATTTTGAGTAATATTAAATTTTGATTATTTACATTTACATGGTACTATTGTAATTCCTGTTGCTCTAAATATTCATACAAAACATACATGCACAAAATATTTGGGAATAGGGAATATATATATACATATATTCATATATACATATATTCATACATACATATTCATATATCATACATACATATTCATATATCATACATACATATTCATATATCATACATACATATATTCACACTATTCATATATTCATTCATACATACATATATTCATACATACATATATTCACAGTCATATATTCATTCATATTCATATATACATACATACATTCATACATACATATTCACATATACAGACATAAATATATTCATACATACATATTCATATATACATACATACATATATTCATATATACATACATACATATTCAGTGTATATATCTGTGTGTGTGTGTATCTATCTATCTATCTATCTTGATATATTCCCTGGATATAAGTATATACATTTTACATTATTCTTAGAACTATTATCTTCATAGACTATCACTTAAAACAAATCTTTTCAAGTTCTATTAATATAATTTGCAGAACTGCTTATAATGGTTTTCATAAAGACACAGCGTTCATGAAGGTTCTTACTTTTACTTCCGTATTCAGGCAAAAACCCACAGGAAGTTATTATGTTCCTTCTGACCTACAGGAGATGTAAAAAATAAATACAACAAGTCTACAGCAGGTACTAGAAGCTGGTACTAAGCCAACCTTTCTGAGGGATACCATCTACAGAATGGAAGGTAAGGAAGTATTCTGAGTAAGGGGTCATAAGAAAGCCAGTCCTAAAATAATCTCCTCAAGCAGCAGTCCTGGCCTGTGTGGTTTCATTACGTTGTCAGAAGCAACATTTGACAGTTTATGAGCTCCAAAGCTCCCATAAAAAATTCCTAGGAGACCAGCCTGTAAGTCAAGAAAGCCAAAGAGGGCCTTAGTTAGTTCTGCTAAATTCCAAAATGCTAACAGATTTTTTTTTTGAGACTTTATTAGTGTAAAGCATTTAAAATATTGCCTTTTATTGGTAGCTTCAGTTAAGACCTTGCTAAAGATTAGCTACTCACTTGCCAAAACCCAAATACTCCTCGAACTCTGATCCTCATAGAGAAAAAGGAAACACCAAGTAAAGGCAGCAAGCGTCAGAGGAGAAAGAACTAATGCCCTGTTTCCCTTCTCTTTGTGTCTAATTGTTTCTCATATTCCCTGTATTCTAACTGGGATGGAAATGTTTGTTTTTTGAAAGGTTAGTAGGGATTTATTGGAAATTTTCGCTCAGGACCTAATAACTTAAAAGATCTGCTGTGAAATCTGAGGACACGTATGGCTATCACCAAACACAAGTATAAAAATAAAACAATATTTTACTATCAATAAAAATGCTTTCATTTGTCTAGATTAAGATTGGAGATTACTGAAAGGTAATTTTTTTTTACTTTTTTACACTATCTAAATAATATTTTCTAATTTTCATGTCTATCAAAATGAACCCAAATAGGAAGACATATCTGCCACAAACCATTCTATAAGCATTCCAAAGCTAAATGAAAATGAGTTTTAATATATCTACTCACTTATTCATGCTAGAGTAGCATTACCAAGCAAAAACCAAAACACTCCTCCTCTATATACAATCTTCTCATGTATGTTAGTCTTAAAAACCTCACATGAAAATTAAAGACGCATTCATTATCCATATCAGCTAACCAGTTTATCTAGGGGTAGGCGGATTAATACAGGGGTGTAAGAATCAGCCAATTCGCTCAGAGAATGGAAATACCATATGATATCATCTGACCTCAAACTTTAGGAGTTTCCTGACCCCCAGATTAATGGACCATCAAGATACATTAAAGACTTCAGGAAAAGGAAGATCTAGTTTCTTAGCCACTGCTGATTTATTAATGAAGCATTAACACAAACTCATTAATGCTTTCAGCTCTTGCAATGAAGCTGCCGCCCTTTAAGTGCCTCCAATGTGTTTATGTTTTAAGAAGTTAATAATTAAGAAAAAAGGCATCCTGCACATCACTAAAAAATGCTTTATCTATGTCTCAAAAAATAGCTATCTCTATGAATGAAAAAGCCAAGATCGGAGTTTATAAGAGGCTCTTATTTGGGGAATGTGGGTCACATGTTCACCAACTTTAGTGAGAAGTGGGAGGCAGGTTTGACTGGAACATTGCCCAAGATTATCACCAAAACCTGTGGGGTATTGGACAGATAGGAGGGGCAGATCCCCTTTGCTGTGCACACTATCTTACTCTGTGCTTCATCCCATCCATATATGATAAAAAAGAAAGTAATTTATAAGAACGTTGTCAAAAATGTTAAAAGATCAATTTTAATAAGCTTTTCCTTATAAGCCACACCATACAACCTAAGGCACAATTCAGTGCTATCGTACATTGTGTTCTAATTGGTTTACTATGTGAGACCAGGCTTTCTACTAATTAGCAAATTTTTTGAGGCCAGAAACTTTTAGTAATATTTCTCTTATTTCATCCACAGTACAGGTACACAGTGTTCTTTAAGTGTTTATAGATTGATTCATGAATTATTAGCATATGGTTGATGGAAAAATAAATACTGCTAATAAAAGGAACATGAAAATAAGTTTCGCACTTTCTGTTTAGAACATGATTTGATCACAACCTAATAGTCACCAAGAAGATGCTGTCACCTCACTACAATAAGCACTTACTCTGATTACATCACGAAGTGAGAAAAGAAAAGTACAATGTTCCTCCACATCTCCCAAGCTGGATGATAACTGACAATACTAACTTCTGCCTTGGAATTTGTGGGATGGGAAGATAGGTAAGAAGAGTAAGTAAAATAAAGAAAAATAAACTAAGGGGGGAAAAGGTATGACAGTTAGAAGAAATTTTGAAATAATTTCGTATTCAGTCTCAGTGATTCAAATACTGTATATTGACAAGCCTGAATTTTTTATCTCCAAATTTGACCTCTCTACTCCTCCCCTGAATTCTGGACCACATCCAAGGGTCAACTCTCTATCTCCATTTGAATGTCTAAAAGGCATATCAAATTTAACATGACCAAACTTAGCTCTTGTTCCTTCCCACCAACCAAACCTATTGTTCCTGCAGTTTTCTCCATCTCAGTAAATGACAATTCCAGCCTGCTAAATTGCTCAGGCCAAAAACCTTATCTTTGAGGCAATTCGTTCCCTCACACCCCATTTCCAATTTGTCAGCAGCTCCTACGGGGTCTGCTTTCAAAATATAACCAGAATACAACTACTTCTCACCACCTCCCCTACAACCACCTGGGTCCAAGCCAACACTGTCTTACCTGGATCACTTCAATAGCCTCCTAATTTGTCTCCCTTCCTTTCCTGCAGTTTACTTTCAACCAACTTTCAACCAAGTAACCAGATTGACCCCATTGCCTCCTAAGACGGATAACATTATCCCTGCACACAAAACCTTCCAAATGGTCCCCATCGCTCACAGTGTAAATGACACAGCTCTTGCTATGATCTGCAATGCTATGTATGAGCTGTGCCCCTGCCCCTTACCTTATCTTCTATTACTCTCCCTCTGACTCACTGCTCCAAACACACTGGTCTCCTTGCTTCTCTTTGAGCATATTACATATGCTACTAATTCACGACCTTCGCACCTCCTGACACCTCTTCTTAGGAAGCTCTTGCCACAGATATCCACATGGCTATTCCTTTACCTCATTCAAAACTTTTCTCAAATGCACCATACTAAGTGAGGTCTTTGCTAAGCCATCATATTTAAAATTGCAATGCACACTACTTGACAGACAGACAGACACACACACACACACACACACATACACATATACTCCTTAGCCCCCTTCCCTTGCATCATTCTTCTCCACAGCCCTATTACCATCTCACATACTTCTAGTTTACTTAGGACTAAAATGTAAGCTTCATGGAGGTAGGCATTTTCTTCTGTTTTGATCCCTGGTACATCACCAGGACCTAGAATGGTGTCTAACACATATAACAATGAGTAATTATTTGTTTATTAAGTTGGTGGATCCATTAAGAAGCAAGAGAGACGAATTAAAGTCTCTACATAAAAAATCACCCAAAATCAATCTTCAGTCATCTCCCCTGTCTTCTCAAGGGTTGTTATTACCCACTTTCTAATATCTATTGATAATAGCTATTAGGTAAGTGTATTTGTAGGGGCCAGGAGCAGCCCTTGCCTTCTCATCTTTATCACGGATGAGATAAAATATACACAGAAGCCATACAGTAATAATGACTAACATTTGAACGCTTACAATATGCCAGGTACTGTTCTAATCACTTTAATAGATTATTCAATCCTCACATGAATTCCAAAAGGCAGGCTTCTCTTTCATTCTTTCCCAGAGGAGGGAACTGAACTGTAGAAACTTTAAGAAACCTTCACAAAGCTAGGAAGTAGAAGAATCAGAATTCTAACTCAGGTCATCTCTCCAGAGGTCATGTTCATAACCCCTGCATCTAATGGAAAGATGGTCCCATTATGGAGTACAGAGAAGGTAATGCATAAGAACGTTTTGAGGTAGTATGAAAAGCAGCATAATAAGAACTAACACTTGGATATACAAAGAAGCACAATGTCCCTCAATGTCCAAGGAGTCTTGATTTGGTACAGGAAACAGTAGAGACCTGTTGCACCTGAGCCAGGAGGTCAGTCGTACTGGAAGAGGGTCTCACTATAGGCACGCTAACTCTGGTCTCAAGGTTTTGAAGAAAGAAGGGAAGGCAAAATCTACATATGGAAACATGTATATGCAAGAGCATGGAGACAAAAAAGAATGTATTTATTCACTCATTCATTCACTAGCCATTCTAAGCCTCCCATGCTATAGGCACCAGAGGCACTAAGAACCAACAGATAATCCCCGTGCTTAAGCACATAGATAGTTACAGAAGAATGATCAAGAAACCAGCCTAAATAGATGCAGTTTGTTGGAAGAGTGGAGGAAGAGCTTAACAGACAAAAAGGGAAGAGATTATGGAGATTTTCAAGAGCCAGGAGTTTGAATTTGAATGTAAAAATATATTAATTATAACTTTCTGAGGTACACAATAAATATTTGTTGAATAAAGGAAATGCTATTCTAAAATACTTTCAAACGCCTGGCCTACTATCTATTTTCTTCTTTCTGTACTTGGATAACTATTGCAACAGAGGAAATCATTTGCTGACATCTCTCAACCCACCAATAATCTTGGAAAATATGAGAAGGAGTCTTTCTTACTATACTAAGCCAGTTCTTATGAGAAATGACTCATATAATACCTCTCTGTTTTAAGATACCTAAAAAAAATTCCAAAGCATAGATGATTTTTTTTCCTCTGAAAATGACTCCCTCAAATACAAGTCCTTGGAATTAATCAAATAGCCCATTTTCTCCTTGAATTAAACTCCAAAGAACAATTGCAGAAGTCATGGTGTTTAAAAGAACCCAGCTTCTTCCTTTCTGCTCACAAAACTAGCCAGTCACAATGTTTACTCTTCTGGATCACACAGGAGAAATCATTTATAAATGGCAGTACAGATGTTCTTCAACTTATTATAGAGTTACATCCCAATAAACCCATCAGAAGTTAAAAATATTGTTAAGTTGAGAATGCATTTAATACATCTAACTTACTGAACATCACAGCTTAACCTAGCCTACCTTAAAACATGCTCAGAACACTTTCATTAGCCCACATCATCTAGCATGAAGCCTATTTTATAATAAAGTACTGAATATCTCATATAATTTATTGAATACTACACTAAAAGTGAAAAATAAAATGGTTGTATGGTTAATCAAATTACAGTTTCTACTGAATGTGTATCACTTTTGCACCATAATAAAGCTGAAAAATCGTTAAGTCAAACCATCATGGATACCATCTATATTCCATATCAATGCTCTTATTTGATTCTTTCCTCATACATTGACTTGGACATGTAACCAAAGATTTCTCTGTGCCTCAAATTCATCATCCATAAAATGGGGATCTCAATAGATGTACCTTGTACAGTTTCTGTGATAATTTAATGAGGAAAAGCACGTGCCATATGTATACAGCAGTGTCTGGTCCATTGTAAGAACTCAATAAAATGTTAGCTATCCTCATTATTATTATCGTACACATTTTTATTTTCTAGTAGTTTGTATTTTAATTTAAAATATTTTACAAATATATTTACTGCTAAAACAACTCAAACGGTAGGGAAAATAAAAAGTAACCAAGAAAATCCCTTCTTCTCCACCCAGCCTGGCTCCTTTAATCCCATTCTCCAAAGGTGTTACCATCTGTATGTCTTTCCAAACATATTTTGTGATAGGTATATGACATGTTGGATGAAAGAAGCTAATTGCAGAACAGTTTACAGAGTGTGATCCAATTTACATAAATTAAAAAATGGGTATATAGCTACATCACCTGTCATAAAACATGTCTGAAAAGACAGGCAGATAGCAATTTCACTTTGGAGAGTGAAATTAAGGAAGCCAGGGGTGGAGAAGAGGAGAATTTCATGTTTACTTTTTCTACATTTTTGGGATTATGTCTGGATAATAAATTCTAGAAGTATGCCTGCTGGAGCAATGGTTATATCTATATTTCCATTGGATAGATACTGCCAAATTGCCCAGAAGAAATGATGTTTCTCAGTGGTATTCCATCAACTGAGAATACATATAAAGTGATCCCTGGGCTTATCTACTGGCAAAGGCAGCTAAAAGGGATTGACTGAGGAGGCAGCCTGAACAGAGTACAGAAGAGGTTTGCTGGAAAATAGTTGGGGATGGTATATCTCTCATAGGCCATGGAATTAAAGTAAAAAGCATATGAAAAATGGCTACTTTGGTTTTGTTTATCTGATAGTTTTCTCTTTTGTTCAATATCTATGATAAAACCCACATACCTGAACTACCAAGGCTTTACCTTTCCAGACAATGTATTCTCAGAAAAAAGTGACATTTAAGTACCATTGATTCCTTTAACATTATGTTGTGGATACTGAAGCATATAATCTAAGGTTTACTAAGAGGTCGGTTCTCACAGAACATCAACTAGAAGCTCTAGAAGACAGATGACACTACCATATTTCTACTCCCTTCACTCTGCCCCACTTTCCAGTCACCCTCTATGCCTAATCAGTGATTTACATAATCTATAAACATTTTCTGCCCATCATCAAGAAAAATAATCAGATCAGATTTATGGGGAATAAAAAACAGCCCCACATCAAAATAACAAAACAAAACACATTTTGGGAACTCCAATATAGTATATACATAGTACATATATTTTGAATGTTGAGATCAAATTGTTCTAATGCAAACTGAAATAAACTCAATCCTATGTACCTGCATTCATTATGATATAAACCTGTCTTAACTTGTATTTTGATAAACCAAGGCACCAACTTTTAAAAATAAATTTATGAGCAAAAGACAGTCATTCTTTTAGAAAACTACTAGGTACTTTGATAATAGAAATGTTCCTTAGGAATTATGAGTCATGTTAAGAAGCTAGTTCCACTACTTGTTTATTTCATTTCAAATGACTGTGTACTTAAGCATCCTACATTCCTCCTTGTCTATAATATCTCCAGCTGGTACTTTTTGAATATCAAATTCTACTAAATTGTTTCTGTGGAAACGCAAGTATCTAATATCCAATGGGCAACTAAATTGAATTTATTTCAGAGTTACTGATCAAAGCCAGTCAAGACTGAGGTTACTTTTCAAAAAGGAACCAAAGAAAACCTGCTAACTTTAAAGAGGCAACCATTTCCCTGCCCCGAAGAAGGGTTATGGGTTATTATTAATAAGCTCATAATTGTATGTTGTCCATCTTTACTTTTGTCAATGAAATTTAAGTAAAGTGTATTCTACCAATTCATAAAAAGACCAAGGAGGGATAAATTCTTTCAGGTTGAGAAAAATCACCACATACTAACAAAATATTTATTTCTTGTCCAGTTCTCAAGGCTGTAACAGTGGTAAGAAAGTAGGCTATTTCAAGTCCTGCTGGCTCTGTGTGCATGATTCTAAAAGGTAGTCTTGTGCCACACTTCCCAACCTTGTTAACAAAGGGCCCTCCTCCTTAGCTTTAAATAGCAGTATCAAATAACCAACTCCTTCAAATTGAGAAAAAACAACAAAAATAAAAAACACTTTCCTCAAAAACAGAGTAGTATAAGACTGTGAAACAAACAAACACAGGAGGTCCCAGGTAAACTGCTTCAGCTACCTCTCTAGGGTGACCACACAATTCTGTTTCCCTCCTCCTGATGCTGGCTGTGGGCAACTCTGTTTTCTCTGCAGAAAAGGAAAAGAAAGTGATCATAGCTAACTGGCAAGAATAGGCTCAGCTGTGTCTGCTGGTATTTGGAATACTGGAGTGGGCAAAATGCCAGGCCACCCTTTAGATGAGCCTAGGACACCCTAGAAGGGTACCCTTCCTACCCTCTTCAGGAATAGACTAAGGGAAATGAACCTGATCCATCCTTCAGGAAATATCCACCACAGTCCATCATCAGAGTAATTTCAAGTTCTCAAATTTCAACTAATAAGGTTTTAGTTAAACAACACATTCAACTACCACTTACTGATGATGCATGAAATCAGGCACTGATAAAAAAAATTAGCAGAGAAATGGATATATTTTTCTTTAACAATTTCTGTTCTCTATAATCCCATTTCTCTTTACTAGATTAATTCTTCTAAAGCACTGTTTTCTTCATGTCACATCCCTGCTCCAAAAGCTTTCTGCTGTCCCCAGGATAAAGCCCTTTGGGCAATCTTATAGCTTATCATTTCAAACGTAGACACTGTGGGCTATTCAGGTCATTAATCTCATTCACCTCCAAAAGAACTTTTTATTTTTCCCTCTGTCTCTTTGTTTACTTAACTCTCAACAATTGGAATGCTATTCATCTTTTTGCCCATTGAAGGTTGGATTCTCCCAGGAACAGCAGACTCTGAGATGGGGTGTGGTATGCAAAATGTTGATTAGAGAATTCCCTTGGGATCAGAATCTCAGTAAAGAAGCAAAAGGGTGCAGAATTGAACAGGGAGAGAAGCTAGGCCAAAACACTGGTCCAAGGAAAATTGGCCAACACCTTAAGGAGCTCTGGAGCTAAAATACAGCCTCCCAAAGTTGTCTCAGGTTAGCTAAAATGATGGGACCTTCATACCTCCCCTGCCATTCGTCACTGAATATGGGCCACCCTGGGAAAGTTATGACCTTGGACAAGGGGCCTCTTTACAAAGCAGCTGAGACCGTACATAGTTTTTATGTTGTTGTTGTTTTGTTTTTTTTGAAACAGGATCTCACTTTGTTGTCCAGGATGGAGTGCAGTGGCCTAATATGGCTCACTGTAGCCTTGTCCTCCCTAGGCTCAGGTGATCCTTTTACCTCAGCCTCTAGAGTAGCTGGGACCACAGGCATGAGCCACAATGCCCAGCAAATTTTTGTAGAGATGGGGTTTCACCATGTTGCCCAGGCCAGACTGGAACTCTTGAGTTCATGTGATCTGCCTTCCTCAGTCTCCCAAAGTGCTGACATTATAGATGTGAGCCACCATGCCTAGCTCAATTAGTAGTTCTTTGAAGGGGGATCTGTGGAGTGTGTCACTATTTTATCACTCTTTCTGCTCAAATTGTTCCATCCTTCAAGATCCCCTCTAGTGTACTTCTATATCATACAATGCCTGAATACATTCATAATACTGTCACTTAATAAAATTTCACTTGCATTATGTAACATTACTAAGAGGTTATTTTCACTAGAGTATAAGATGCTAGACGCTAAGGTCCATGAGTTCTACCCTCACAACTTCTTTAGAACAAGGGTAAGCAAACTTTTTTATATTAAGGACCAGACAGCAAATATTCTAGGCTTCGCATGTCACATACGGTCTCTGGTGCACATGCATTTTTTATTTACAATCCTTTAAAAATGTAAAAGTCATTCTTAGCTTACTGGCCATATAAAAACAAGACAGATATGGCCAAAGCGACCATCATTTGCCAACTTTTGCTTAAGAATAGCACTGTTGAATGGAAATCTAATGCAAGCCACAAATGCAAACCATATATATAACTTTAAATCATCTGGTAGCCACATTTCAAAAAGCAAAAAAATATGTAAACTTAATTTTAATGGTATATTGTATTTAATCAAAAATATTCTTATTTCAACACAGAATTAATACGAAAATATTGGTTGGGCACAGTGGCTCACGTCTGTTATCCCAGCACTTTGGAAGGCTGAGGCAGGTGGATTACTTGAGATCAGGAGTTCAAGATCAGCTTGGCCAACATGGCGAAATCTCATCTCTACTAAACATACAAAATTAGCTAGGCATGGTGGTATGCACCTGTAATCCCAGCTACTCAGGAAGCTGAGTCATGAGAACCCGGGAGGCAGAGGCTACAGTGAGCTGTGATTGTGCCACTGAATACCATCCTGGGTGACAGAACGAGACTCTATCTTAAAATATATATATATATAAATGAGTGATTTTACATTCAAAATCTTGGAAATCTAGTGTGTATTTCATATTTACATCAAATCTTAATTCAGACTAGACACATTTCATTTTAAGTGCTCACTAGCTACATACAGCCAGTAGCTGCTATACTGGACGGCACAGCTAAAGAAAATAGGGGAGGATGTTTTGATAAATGTGAATTTGTTCATTTAAACAGTACTCACTGAGTTCTAGCTGTTGAGAATACAGATTGATTTGTGCTAAATATGAGAATACAGATTTAATAGGATTGAATTTTTACCCTCAAGTAGTCGAGGGTTCAGTGAGTGATACAGATAGATGATATAATAACAATGTGGTATATTAGTGGTGTAGAGAAAATGCTATAGTAAAATTTTAAAAATAGGTTAGGTCTGTTTTGTGTTTTTTGTGACTTTTGTCTTAAGACAGGGTCTTGCTCCAATGTCCAGGCTGGATGGAGTACAGTGGTGCAATCACAATTCACTGAAGCCTTGACTGGCCCAAACTCAAACAATTTTCCCACCTCAGCCTCCCAAGTAGCTGGGATCACACGCATGAGCCACCATGCCCAGCTGACTTTTTTATTTGCAGAGATGTGGTATCGCTATGTTGCCCAGGCTGGTCTTGAACTCCTGGGCTCAAGCGATCCTCCAGCCTTGGCCTCCCAAAGTCTGCCGTGAGCCACCACGCCTGGCCAGGGATTAGGTCTTAACTGGTCACCAAACCTATAAGAACTTCTTCAATGCACTATTGATTCTTTAAAATCAAAATTTTTTAAGTTAAAATGTTTGGACTTTTAAAGATGTATTTCTTTTTACAAATACCCTCTGAATGAGGGAAATAAATTTGGGATGCAACAGGAATAACGCTACAACTGGATAAGAAGTGCACAATCTTTCATGATGAATTGATGATCTATTTTATAGAAAGCACAAAATGGAAGGTGTATTTTCTCAAAATATATTTTGAATTTCTGCCATGGTTGCAGCTTTCTATTTCCTATGACTTTTTTTTTTTTTTTTTTTTTTTTTTTTTTTTTTTTTTTAAGAACCAGGTACTTCATGTGGCAAAATGATGGCTTCTTAAATCTCAAATACCTGAAAACCTTTTTGCTTGTTTTTGTGCAATCACATTTTGTGATTCTTCAGAAAACATAATTGATACAAAGTAGACTTAGAAGCACAGTATTATTCTTAAAAAGAATCACAAGGCCTTCTTTCCCCATAGTGTTTATCTGGAAATCAGAGGAATACCAAGTGAGACTTAAATATTTTCTATAAATATATAAGATTATCATTTCTATCAGTTCCCCTCTCAGTAATCTAACCAGCTTCTCAGATTTTATGTCCTTAACAATTCTAGAATGAAAATAAATAATCTGCAATGTTTTTTTTTTCTTGTACCTACTGAAATTTCATTATTATAAGCTATTTGATTGTACTGGGATATTCTGGCATATTTTACTAACTAAAAAAATTGACTTTATTGTTTTATATAAGAACAAGAGAAAATTAATTTTCCTCACTAGCAATTTAAGTTTTATTATCCCAAATTCATTTTATTTAAAGCAAGTCCATAATCACACTTTATTCTTACTAGAAACACGTATATTGTAACGTACACCAACAGAGAATAAATGCACTTTTAAATCCCATTAGTACTGTGGAACGTCATCCTAATTTACGTGACATTTTCTGAGGAGAAAGGTTACTATTTGAGAAGGAAGTGAGAAGGGAGAGAGTGATTGCATTCACTCTGAAAACATTCATAGAACCTACAGATCCTCAGGAAAATTCAAATTCTCATACACACTATAAAGCCCACCGTGAATCCACAAAAGTTTATTTACTCTAGGTTAAGAACCTTTTCACTAAAAACTAGATCAAATTTATCAGTGAAAAATAAAGCACTGAAATTAAATGACCAAGAAGGTATTATTAACGAGGCTTTTACAGTTCTGGAAGTTATACTACACAAGAACAAGCTGCCTGAATAAAGTAAGAATTGTCTAAAAGTTAGAACCAGGGTTAAACAAACTATGGCAGGTTAAAAAAAAAAAATGAAGAGCATATTTCTTTTGCACTCAGTTGCTGTTACCATGTTATATTTAATGAGATATCAGGGTGGTTTCCAGAAATATCCCTTCCTCCTTAAAAAGTGGTAGATTCCGGCCAGGCACAGTGGCTCACGCCTGTAATCCCAGCGCTTTGGGAGGCCAGGATCGAGACCATCCTGGCTAACACAGTGAAACCCTATCTCTACTAAAAATACAAAAAAAAAAAAAAAAAAAAAATTAGCCGGGTGTGGAGGCGGGCGCCTGTAGTCCTAGCTACTCTGGAGGCTGAGGCAGGAGAATGTAGTGAACCCGGGAGGTGGAGCTTGCAGTGAGCTGAGATCACCCCACTGCACTCCAGCCTGGGGGACAAAGTGAGACTCCATCTCAAAAAAAAGAAAAGTGGTAAATGGAGCCTAGCACTCCCTATTTCAAAAGCTTGTTTAGATGCTTCAGATTTATCTGATTTCTGCATTCAGCAGCTGTGTACTCCACACTACAACTACCTACACACAAGGGACCACTCAAAGGCCTTTGCATTTGCTTTTAAAAGGTAGCCAGTATCTGGCCTTCAAGTAGGAGACAATGAAAGCTAGCTGGTCTTGAAAAGTTTTTAGTTCTGAACTAAGTGATAGGTATATGAGAACATTCTGTACTATCTTTTCAGCTTTCTCATAAATGTAGAATTGTTACAAAATAAAAAGTTTTAACAAATGTGCTCTTCTGAGAGACTATTCAGAGGTAGCTTTTGCTTTCTCCATAGATCTCCTTAGACTGGAGATTGTATTTTCTTAAAAATGGATAGTGAATGAAATTTAATGGGAAGAAATATATTTCTCTTGCTAATAAGCCTCCCCAACATTTTAAAAGGAAGTAAAGTATTATCCATCAAGAATGCAAAGAAGAAAACCATTCTATCAGTCTCAGTGAGGCCTTCTCAAAGCAAGGAACCCTGGCATAGCTGTGGGGAAGAGCTCCAAAAACCTGTAACACCATGTAACTTTCTGCATGTGGTGGGGGCAGGAGACAGAGACACGGGCGGTGTGTCTCATGTTAAGATCAAGGCTAAAGAGAGAAAATTGCTCCTCATGAGTAAAGGAGATGCTAATTGGCTGGCAAAGTAGTTAAGAAATTTTGAAGTGCTTTTCCAACAGCTGCACTGAGCCACAAATTCTTTTCTATACAAAATGGCTAATTGTAGGACTTATCTTACAGAGAAAAGCTAACATCTATCAAGGACTGAACTAGTATTATTAAACCAGTGATGAACATCCTCTCAAGTACTATACAGCACTTACTGAATGAACATGAACTTTTAATTAAACTAAAAAAGCATGTGTGAAAAACTCAAATTATAAATCTATAAATGTGTAACACTGTAAGAGACAAAATGAAAATGGTAGGTGCACTAATAGAAACTATTCTGTTGAAGTCATGTGAAAATAGGACATTTCCTAGCTAAATCAAAATGATAATTTGACCCCTTGTCTATAACTAAAAAGTTAAATTACTGACATAACGTGGAGTAACAAAATGAGAAAAGTTAAAACTGAAAGAGGTACTATGCTAGTATCTCCCAAGAAACAATGAGATTTTATAAACTATATAGGTTCTGAAGTGAAAAGGAAATGTGGCTCGCTATTTTAACAAAATATGTACATTTTAGAGTGAGTTTTAAAGGATGGTATGGCTACAACTTTGCCTACTATTTAGTGCTATTTAACATTTCTTTAGTAAAATAAGTAATGTAATAAATGGCAAGCTTATTAAATTCCCATCAGCAAATAAAATAGATACAAAGAAATAACTTTGGTGGATTAGAAGTGCTTTTAAAATGGGGTTAGTATATTAGAAAACTCTACATAATTAATGAAATGATTCAGACAGTTGCATTATCAACCATTCAGGCATAAGTTATTTCCCACTGTAAAGAAAGAAAGCATTTTTAACAACACACTTTGAATACATTAAAATCTTTTAAAAGGTTTCTCTTCACATCAAAATATCCTTCATACTTATGCAAGTCTTTCCTGTCATTTTGTAAAATAATATGTTCTGGAATATAAGACACAGCATACAAGGTAAAGGCTGGCCACGTGCAAGAATTGAAATGTAGCAGAAAAAACACACCTTGTAACATAGCAGACCTACAAGTGAAATATGATAGCGAGCCACCATTCTTGTGTTTTAAGCAAGCACATTACTGGGGTTCATAAATAGAAAATTAGTTTAGAAACTCTGAGGTAACCTTCTTATTTTAACTCTTCACTGCTTGACTCATGCTGGCTATCCATGCCCAGTTATGATCTCCACATCTGAAAGGGAATGCAGAGAAATAAAAAGGAAGGAAGCCCACACAGATGATGAAAGGGTTGGAAAAAGAAGAAAGATCAAAAGGATAGGAGTCAGGCTGTGAAGAAAAACCTGAGGGAATGCTTTATAATGTTCTAGAAATATATGGGTTATTATATTGGGAATGGTAACCAGCTGTTCTCCATCTCTATTTAGGACAAACCAGAAGAAAATGGCTTAAATCAAGGCAATGACATATTTGGGTTACTAAGGAAAATTGTGGAATCTTTTCTAGAATTATTTAAACTAGACAGATATTTAATGTACCTAGGCTGGCTCAAGTACAGGAGTGAGAACTATAATCTGATTTACAAGATCCTTTTTAACTCCAATTTCTGCATACACTTTATCAAGACAAATATACTAAAATGCATAAAGGAACTATTAAATATTATTGAACACGGTCAATTACTCCAAATGATAGGGGGCAATAGTATGAAAATTGCTGTAGATCAAACCATAATGTGAGGCAACAGGTAAGATTTTTAACCTCAGAATGCTTCAGCTCTCTAGTGGCATTGTCTGTAGAGGAGACTGTAACAGTATCTACCTGTCTAAGTGCTGTGATAATAAAAATGAGATAATCTGCATAAAGGATCTGGTACCAATTCTCTGGAATATTAGAGGCTCAGTTAATGTTAGCTCCCTTCCATTCTCTGGTGAATACAATACATAAGATTTTGAATTTTCCAAAAGGAATGGAGATACAATACCATGAAACTTCCCTGAATTTTTGCTCATATTATTCACACAACTGAAAAGTGGGTAAGTACAAGTATACCAACCATAAAAAAAAAAGCCCTTTCTCCAGTCTGTAATTTCCCGTCCCATTCTCTCCCCCTTCCCTGGTGTTCATAGGTCTGAGCTTTATTTTGAATAGCACCATGTTTCTATATTATAGGCAAATTGTGGTCATCCAAAAGGGTCCCACATTTGTGTTACTAGTCATCACGGTTCACTTTTTAAGTGGTTCATGACAAAGTCAATGCCAGTATAATCAGAAGGCTTCTAAGGTGTTTAGTATTCATTCAACAAAATTTGGTTACAGATTCCTTCAGAAGCAAACAATTCTATAAACAATTCTCAAGAACTGGGCTGCATGGCTGGAGAGTCTCCAACTGACAATAAAATGAACGAGGAACTGGCGGTGTTTGCCAGAGTTCATGTCCTTTACCCTACCTGTTGCCTGGTAACTAACTGGGCTCACCTCTTCATTCAGACCACTTCTCAGATGCTACAGTAAAATTATTCTCACATGCAAATCACCTAGTAATTTTCACATCAAGAGTGGGAGAAAGTTTTTTTTTTCCTCAGCTGTAGGAATAATCTTTTTTAAAAAGCTAAACATTCCTGACAGTCTACACTCTACCCATAAATGTGCTATCAAACTGAACACGTTTTCTTCCCTTCAAAATAAAAGGTTTTGTTGTTGTTGTTCTTTTTGTTGTTTTTTGAGACAGTCTTGCTCTGTGCCCCAAGCTGGAGTGCAGTGGCATAATCTCGGCTCACTGCAACCTCCGCCTCCTGGGTTCAAGCAATTCTCTCACCTCAGCCTCCTAAGTAGCTGAGACTACAGGCATGCACCATGTCTGGCTAATTTTTGTATTTTTAGTAGAGATAAAGTTTCACCATGCTGGCCAGGCTGGTCTTGAACTCCTGGCCTCAAGTGATCTACCCACCTTGGCCTCCCAAAGTGCTGGGATTACAGGTGTGAACCACTGCGCCTGCCCCAAAATAGAAGTTTGTTTGCTTGTTTTTTTAATGGAACTAAACTATGTGAAAATTTAAGGACAGAAAAATATTGATACAGTAAGCTGATTTGGCTATAAAGACAGAAAATCCTTTTTCCATTTAGTTTTTAAGAATAAATCACTCCATCATCTGTGAAATAAATTACATTCTCTCAAAATCATCTCAATTCTTTGAGTATCCACATTATAATCTAGTTTTTCCTGCAGAGAAATTTTACTTGTAATCCAAAATAAATGTTTTTCTCAATTCCAGATAAATTAAGATTGTCATTTTTTATGACTTAAGAATATTATGCGTTTTAACTTAAATACATTAATATTCACTGAAATATATCAGGACCAGAAAAGGAAAAAAAAAGTGTTTAAAATACTTGTCCCACATCTTCCAATTCAATTACAACACAAGACAAACAGAAAAAATTAGTAGAAAAGGGAAGATTGTTTTTAACATATGGGTATATGTACTTAGAAGGTGAAAGGTACAGGGTGGAATGATTTAAATATTTTGGGGGCTGATTGGCTGAATGTAAGCAGGCTGTACTAGAGAATCACTATCTTACAATCTTCCAAATTCCTTATGTCCCTGGTTCCAAAGAGTCAGAAATGCCAAATGCCATAGGGTAACTATATGAATAAACAATATTCCAATCTGCTCTGCTTTCAAGGAGGCTTTCAGATGTGGAGTAGAGTGAAAAGCCAAAAGCTGTGAGCGACATAGACATATATATATACACACAAGAGAGATTTCACACTGAATATTAATGCCCCAGAAAAGAAACAGGAGTTAACTAGGTAGAACTCTCTTTTCATTTATGAGGAAAAGCAGCTCCAGGTTTTAGAATGTCATTTATTTTTAATTTAATGCCAGGCACGGGGGTGGTGGGACTGGCAAACCTGCACTTTTATCTTTAACTTCATTTATTTCCATGGTTTGATTCTGTTATGAGAAACAAAACAGAGAAAGAAATTAGGATATTTGGATGGAAACTATTTAAGGCTCCAATCACTCTGGGTTCACCAGAATCTCAGAACTACAGATTTTCCGAGATTCTTACATTTCAGGATATTTAAAAACTAGGGTATTTTGACAAGACTTACATATTTGTGAATAAATTCCTGTCAAAAGCTCTCAATGACATATATGTAGATGATAGCAGGTTAAGTTATATTTATTTCCTAGAGTATAGGACCTAAGCTGGAAACTCATCACTAACCAGCCCAGTGAAAAAGGACAATTGTGGAATTTAGAGGATATTCATATCAGGTTTCTGGAGCAAACTCAAGATATGCAAACTGCTTATTACGACTGGAAGAACAAAAGCCAAGGAACCAAAATTATTAATACAAAGACCTTCTGAGCTCCTAGGACTATCTGAGACCATGTATTTCTAACCTCTAACAAAGACAATAAACTACCTTGCTCTTTGGCACATACCTGGAATTACTGTTCACAACACACATCAATCACAGCTACCAATCAATTATTCCTTTCCTTTTATTCAAGAAACACTGAAAATCAAGGGATGATAATTAAGGGATAATTATTTAGATTGATATAGCAAAGCAATGTCTGTACTAAATTTTAGACAAGTCTTAGATCTTGTGTGTGGTTGCAGTTCCATCCTACAGACTATTTCTATTGATATATTGCTGCTGTCTCAGCTGTTGCTGCCACTATAACTTCAGCAGCTAGGCAAGGCAATAACAGAACAGGAAGGTGAGTTTGTCCTATTTTCAGAGAAAATATAGAATCAAAGATTGCTGATTTAGGTATACCAGCTTCATACTGAAAAATGGGAAACTGCTTTAATAAGCTCTCAAGTATCTATCAAGTACACAACTTCAATAGTAAGAGATCGAATGTTTCTCTAATGCATGTCTTCTTTGGACTAATTCTGGAATGTGTTCTACATAATGAATACTTTCTAGCTCAAACTCTTTGAAATCTGAATCTTGTGGAATTGCTACAAAGTTGTGTTATCTTGTTTTAAATTCTAATACCTAGACATATGTAAAAGAGCCTTTAGGTTGAATAAAATTCACTGAATTTTAAATTTCAATGAATTTACAAAAAATATAAATTTATTATATTTTATTAAATATAAAAATATAATTATATATTAGTAAATCTATAAATATACTATATACATCATCTATTATGTTTCCTTATATTATCTATCTTATCATACATACTTAAAGTTGAAAATATATTAGCCTATATCTATGCACAGTTTAGAAGTTCCCAACTTATCCTTCACAATTCATTCTTAAAATACTAACATGCACATAGATAATGCCACTAAATCTCCCTTTACCCCAACTGTCTCAATGGAAACTGTAATAAGCTTAAAAAAGAAAATAATACTGAGAAATAAATATAAAACCTATACTAAAAGCTAAAATATCTACTTGTATAGATGTGAACATATTTTTACTAAGGATATTGTGCCTATTTGAGCTAAAAGAGATATTTAAATGAGTTGATAAAGTTTGGCCACAAAGCAACTGCAAAAGTAAATTGAAATAACACAATAATATTGGTTTACAATGAAATGGTTATTCTGCAAAGAGTCATATCAACATGGAACTAGCCTTTATGTTGACCTATGAAAATAAATGATCTAGGAATTTACTTATAACGGCTATCACAGTGAAATGGACCCTACATTTAACTTATTGAAAACCTATCACGGGGCCTTCACTAACTCTCCACGGTGACATCTCAGCTTAGACTTCATTCTATGCTTAGAAAGAACATCTGAATACAAAATATTTTTTAGGGTGACGAGGTTGTGTGATTTCTAATTGATCTCTAATTTATAATTTTTTAAAATAACGTTACCATTTTCATTAAATATACTTGTTCTCTCACTTTATTTTCCTAGGTAAAAAGAACAAACACTGGTCTCCTAAGTAGAGCAGCCACTCACTAGGGGATGGAACTGGGAGGTCTGGTGAAGGCCCTTGTCTAAACACCTACCCCCAGCCACCACTCCAATGAACAAGCCTTAAACTTCCACATTTAGAAATTCATTATTTTAGAGTAAGTCATTGAACTTTCTTAAAATCTAAGTATCATTTGGAGATAAAACCCATTATGCATCCTGAGTCACTTATACTTTCAAGTATGTGAATGTATCACCTATTGATGCAGTCACCAATCTCTAATGGATAGAAGCAAACTTGAGAAAAGCCCAGAATAGCCAAGAATTAACTTTGACCTACTCAAAAATGTGTCCAAGAATGACCCAGGAAGACTATGGTTGTTTACTGTTATTTTAAATCTCTCATTATCTTTAGAGTAAGGTTCAAGTTCATACATTATTTATAGACTTATGCTTTAAAGCTGATGGGAAATAGTGTTTCCCAAGCTGGATGCTAAGCTGGATATTGTACAAATATACTTCTATTTAAAGACTTGAACTGTTCCTGGCCCAATTAAATATTAACAAATCAGCAAAAGCTATATACAATTACTTCATTCACCTCAAATTACATAATTTGAAAGTTTCAAGGCACATTCATCTTCAAGGCACTAGCTACAGTGATCAACTGAAAACGGCTCCTCTTCTATGCCTATTTCTGAAATTGTAAAAACAGAAATCTGTGAATACTTTGAATTTTCTTAAAATTTAAATTCTAGTGATAGTTTTATCACATAAAAATATGTAACAAAAACATTTATCCACCACCATGTTTACACCAATATTAAGATTTCCCTATTTTTGTTTCCAAAAAGAAAAAAAAGGGAAAAAAAGTCATATATATACGTAAACGCTCAAGCCTCCATCTTTTTCCTTCCTTTCTACCTAGGGATAAAATATTTTTTTAATGGATAGGTATAAGTCCCATGCATGTTTTTAGTCTTTCACTCTACATGTATATCCACGAATATGCACTACTGTTTTCTGCATTTAAAATTTGATACAAATGGTATTATACTGGAAGTGTGCCTTTGAAACTTTACTCACTCTAATTTCCAGATTAACCATGTTGATGTAAATAAATAAATTTCCTCATTTTAACCACTGAATAATGTTTTACTAAATAACTGTATATCACAGTTTATTTTAGCCATTACCCTACTGAGGAGATGGTTAAATTGTGTTCACTTTTTCCCTCATTTACAAACAGTCCTGAATGACCATCTCTGTACAGGCCTACTTACACACAATTGTGAGAGTTACCTTACATTGTAAACTAGTAGGAAAATCCTTGCGTATATAAATGAAAATTGTCAATTTTTCTAGTTATTATCAAATGGTTTTCAAAGTGACTTTGCCAATCTATACTCCTGCAGAAATGGGTACAAGTTTGTTTCTCCATGCTTTCCCCAACAATAAGTGTTACATGACTTATTAATATTACTATATTACATATAATTAAATGTAAACTTGTGATAGTTTGCATTATTATATGTAATATAACAACATTATTATATATAATAACAATATTATATATAGTATTATTAATATGACTCTTTAAGAATAATATTGGCAGCGAGTAGCTGCCAATCTAATGGATGTGACCTGGACTCTCTTTTTGTCAACCTGCATTTTTTAACATTACTCATATCATTGAACATCTTTTCATATAATTACTGACAATTTGAAACAATTCTTTTGTGATAGTTCTTATCCTTTCCTCATTTTTTCTATAAGGACTTCTGTCTTTTTCTTATCAATATGCAGAACTTTTGTTTTTTAATAGCCTGGGTACTTACCCTTCACATGCGATATTTTTTTTCTCTCAGGCTGTGGCTTACATTTTTACATGTAGCATATTCTTTCTTCATGGTAATACAAACTTTTTTTGGGGGGGGTACATTTATTTGTTTTTTTTTTGTTTCTTAATGTGGTAAGTTCTATTAATTTTTTACTGATGGCATCTGTTTTTTGTGATTTTTTAAAACAAATATATCCTTCATTACCAATATATCATACAGATACTCTTCTATAACTTGTTGTAACTTGTTTCTAAAAGCTTTACCATTTTACTTTTCATATTTAGTCTTTTGATCATCACGAATTTATTTTGGGGTAAAGTTTCAAATATTGTCTGTTTTATCTTTTTCCCTGTGGATAAACTAATTTATCATGTATTCAGTGGTCCCTATTTCTTCTATTAATTTATGATACCACCTTTGAGAAACATCAAGTTCCCACATATGTGGATCCATTTTCAGTGCTCTCTTCTATTCTGCCATATCAGTATGTTTCCTTTTCCCTGTACCAATACCACATTCTTTTATTTACCACAAGTAAGTTTGGGTATCTGATATAACAATTACACTCCAATTCCCCTGCTTCTCACTCCATTCTTCTTCTTTTTAAAAATTATCTTTGCTATTTTTGGCCCTTATTATTCCACATAAATCAACTTATCTACTGAACGAGTTCAGGATGGCATCCCAAAATACACCATTTGACATGTTGATCATTTTGAGCTAAAGGCATCTGAAAAACAGCAGGTGCAAGAGATGCACTATGACTTTCCCTTTTCTTCATAAAGCAGGAGTTGAAACTCCCATATCTTCCCTATACCAGAAGAAGAGAAATAGTCTCATCACAAGAGTAGGGGAGTTGAGGCTGAAAGAAATCTGTACAAACAAACCTTCTTAAACTAACCCCTCTCTTCCTAGTCACTTTTCTACAATTGCCACTCTTTGTTCCACATAGTATATAAGCATTTAGAGCTAGTCATTTCTTTGGGTCTCCATTTTTCTTGTGAGAGCATTTTGTTTACAAGCACATGTAAATAAAATGTGTATGTTTTTCTCCTGTTGATCTGTCTTATATCAGTACCAGCTGGAGACCACAGGGAGTTAGAGAAAAATTTTACCTTCCCTACATTATCGAGTTATATGAAAACCCTTATGGTATTTTGCAACTAAAATGTTATTGAATTTATAGATTAATTTGGGGAGACTTGTCATTTTAAACATATTGACTCTTACCCATCCATACAGACACAGCTTTCAATGATACTTTAAAATTTTCTTCATAAAAGATCTTCTACACCTTTATTAGATTTCTTCTCAATTACTTTACATTCTTTTATGTAATTTCTACATGGTCTCTTTTTAAAATTACCCTTCGTAGCTGTATGGTTAGGTGTATAGGAACACTTAATTTTTTATATTGATCTTGATCTAGCAACTTTTGTTGATACTGAAGATTGCTCTGTACATTCTCCTGGACCTCTGCAAATATTGAGAATTTGTTTCTTCCTTTCCAGTATGAAACCTTTTAACAGTGAGCATTCTTCTCTTCTTCCTTAATTTAAAGGAAATGTTTCTAGGTTTCATTTTTAAATATTATTTTTTAGAGTTTTTGGTAGGTACTATTAAGTGGTGTTCCTTTTATTCTCATATGCTATGAGTTTATATCATAAAAGGCTGTTCAATTTTATCAAGTTATTTCTACCAACATTTTTTAAACTTTTAATATAAATTAGATTCATCAGTAACTAGAAAGTATACATTAATATATAGTTAGGTTTTTAGATAACATTCCTCAATTAATTTCTATGGAGCATTCTCATCTTACTAGATGTTATAGGTGGTTTCCAGGATCAAGTCGGTTTGGGAAATGCTGTGAACTGTATACCTCCTTCTTAGCAATTCACAATATATGTCATTAGTTTTGACTCTGAGATATCCTACAGTGAAACAGTATACAGCTGATTGTGTAACAAAAAGTTTCTCAAATTCTCTTGATCAAGTAATTTCTCTTTTCTCAGAACAACTTACTGGCATTTCCAGGGCACTACTGTTCCACAAATCACTGATAGGGAGACCTTGTTTTGGAGTAATTTCAAGAGTCATAAAAAATTATTACACACCTAGAGAGCCATTACTCCCATTAGTTTCTCTGGAAATCCTAACGCCAGAAACAGAAAAAGCCATACTTGTGCCACAGCACAGGAGACTGAAGTCACTGAAGAATTTGCTCCTAGTTTACTTCAAGTACAAGGCTTCTAAGTATGTATTTGCATCAACTTTCTCTACAACTGCTCCATTTCAGTCATTTGCTCACAGTAGTAAAAAAATATTAACAACAAATTTTCTAAGAATCACAGATATGGACCACAACTCAATTTGCTGTACTAGTTAAATTTAGTCTACGATTTCTATCAAGCCCCCAGCTTTTACTAATCAAAAGACAAGTGTGTTGGCTGTCATGACAGTATTGTCCAAAAAAAAAGACAAATGTCAAGAGCCAAGTATCATTCTATTATACACTAAAAGAAAGTAGTCTGTTACTTGACTGACATTTTCTTGTCAGTTGATGAATCTTGAACAAATCACAAGCCTGGGTGGGGCATGGTGGCTCACACCTGAAATCCCAGCACTTTGGGAGGCCAAGGCGTGTGGATCACTTCAGGTCAGGAGTTCGAGACCAGCCTCGCCAACATGGCAAAACCCTGTCTCTACAAAAAATACATAAATTAGCCAGATGTGGTGGTGCACACCTGTAATCCCAGTTACTCTGGAGGCTGAGGCAGGAGAATCGCTTGAACCTGGGAGGTGGAGGTTGTAGTGAGCTGAGATTATGCCACTGTACTCCAGCCTGGGTGACAGAGCAAGACTTCATCCAAAAAAAAAAAAGACATACACACAAGCCTGTAGAACTCATCTCTAACTTGAAATATTTCCTTTGATATACTTAATAAAATTACCGCATAAAAGTAGTAACATCCAGCAAAGTGAACTTACTGATATAAAGGAGGACACATGGTAATGAGCAGAATGTTTAGTTTTATGTGTTTCTAAAACTGAATCCCTACAAATTCATGTTTGGTACCATTTAGGAATATTTTGCACACCAAAACAAAAACAACCCAATGATACAGTTATGAACACAAAATTGAACAAGTGAATAGTGTTCCAAGTTCTTCGTGTTCCAATTATTTTCATTTAATATTGGGAATTAAACGTTTGAAGGAATTCCTATAAAAGATTACATCTTTCTGACCTATTTTACCTTTTCCAAGTTTTAAAAGTGATCAGGTTCAAATAAACATTCTAGTGTTTTGCTAAATAAGCCACTGGGATATGTTTTTTTCTGTCCCTCTCAGAACAGCAATTACCATCACAAATTAAGAGGGAAAGGCAGATGTCTCAAAGAGCAATAAATTTTAATTTGTGAGTAGTTTATATTTTCCAGAATTCTCTTATCTTTTCTATTCATTTATAAAATCAATTAGAAACAGTATCAACAGCCAAAGAAAATGTTTATTAAAAAAAAGAGAAAAATCCTACTTGCAGAAAAACTTCCTTTGCTGGTCTCTACCCAATATGAGTTTTTAAAATGTAGGTGATAAAGTAAGATTTACAGGAACCTTTTGGATAATCTCGTATAATGAATTTTTATAGAATGCTCATGATTGAATTCTTAAAAAATTCCAGGACTTGGTACTGCCTGAAGCTAGAGTTATAAATATATAACTCAACTGTACTTTTATTATGTACATAAGCAAAAGAAAAATAAAATCTTTATCTCCAAAAGTGAGTGTTAAGGGATACACTCTTGTGTATCCTTGGGGGATAGGGAAGGAAGAAACCTCTAAGATCACTGTTCTCACTTTTAACATCTAGTTCAAACCCTAAGTTTAGTCACATTTTATTATATGGGATCCCAAACTAAATAAAAGAATAATGAAGCCAAGCACCTACTCAAAGCGCTGATCTCTATGGGATCTAAAACATCACCTAAAATGTAACCGAATAGAAAGATACAGAACTCAGAGACTACAGAACTGATAAGAAGCTGGAAAGAATACTTAGCTAAGTAGCTTGAAGTTGAAGATTAAAACCCTTCAGGCTCCTGTAACCAGAGGTGATTGATTAGAATAATACTAAATTACATTCCAAGGATCGCAGAGATTTTAACTGTAAAATTTTGGTTTGGACAACAGAGTTGCAAATGTAAAGGCAAAGCTACATTACTCATGATAGCAGATGACAAGCCGAGTTGCTATCAACAGTTCTCAGATAATATTAATTGTTCAAATGTCTAGCATTTGAAGGCGCCACAAATCATAGTCTATTTGGGTACGGCCACAGGTCTTGTTGGCCATGATTTATCTGTGCCACCAGTTAAAGGGTTCTGATTAACAACTCAGTAGTAGTAACCAAATTTAAATTGCATTTTAAAAGTACTCAAAGGTATTTCCCATCTCTAATCAAATACCAATTTTTGGTAAAGAAAATCAACAATCACATTCACACACACACACACACACACACTCACACATTTTAAAAAAATGCCTTCTAATAGATTTAGCAATTCAGAATCACACATCCCACTACTGAGAGCAGTAAACATACTGAGAATATTTAAAAGTAGGAATGCATTAAAATCCTCTTAAAAAGACTGGTGATTTGAATCTGATATTGGCCATCTATAAATGCTAAAAAGTATCCTCAAATTTCAAAAAAAAGCTAATATCAAATTAACCAGAAATGGGTTATTGTCTGACCAGATTATTTCAGCTGCCTATGAAAGGGCATGTTTAGATGCAAAAGCAAACAATAATAATTTTAACAATAGAAATCATAATCACAGAAAAAAAATCCCACTATCCTTTCAAGCAGAACCAAGACATCCCAGCAAATATACTGACTTCAAAATAACTAGCATATTCTCAATATGAAATTCTGTGACAGAAAAATGATCACATTTAGCATATTCTGTTTCATCCAATCAGATATGATGCCCAATTGTATTACCAGTGCATATTTTATCGAATATGCCCATTATTACAACATATTAAGTACAAGTGAATATTTTGTTTCTGGCCTGCTCTCCAGAAACAAATGTTAAGATGTAATTGGTTTACATATGCAAGGATAAACAGGCTGAAATACACATAAAAAACTATATTTCCAAACTTCACTTAGGTAAATATAAAAGAATTACATATGCTTACTCACTTTAACGCTACTTCTATAAATATCACTACTAAGCAGTCAGGAAGGAAGAAACCTAGGCTCTGCACCTAAGGAGCTCATTAGAGATAATCATCTGCGGTAGGCTGTGACAAAATAACAGAGGTGAATTTTCAATTTAATTACCAGTAATAAGAGAGTGGAAAGGTGACTTGTGATCAAAATTCTACAGATCAAGTTGAGATATTAAGGTGATATTCAAGAAATAGCAAATAAAGCTTTTCATAAAAACATCAGATTTACTCTTCTAATTCAGCTACCTAAATACAATTCTCACTGATTGTTCCCTATTCCTACCCTAAAGGGCAGAGAGGGGATATTATTAAAAACACTTTACCCAGGAACCTGAGGATTGGGAAATTCTACAACCAATTGTGTCACTAATACAATATGTAACTTTGTCTAAGTCACATCTCCAGACCTTCTTTTCCTAAGCTGGAAAATGAGAGTGTTGCAGTAAATGAATACCAACGTTCATGTGGGGACCCACTTGGGACTCCATGGTTGGTATAAATTTTATTTTAAGCTGAAGACATCTGCGATTCAACAGATACACAGCCTCTTCAGAGTTTCTCTTATCTGAATAAAAGTAAAAGCAAAGACTTCTAACAAATGAGGACTGCCATAAATTATCTCTTTGCGGTGGCTTCTAATCCCAGCAGAGAGCCCAAGAGTAAATTTATCATAAATCCTCTATCTGGGGGCATTTTCTGGCCCTAAGAAGATATAAAGACCACTTGTACCGGTACAGTCAAACATTGTAACAAAAGTTATCTTCTGTTTGTTCACCAAAAATAACCCACTTGTCTTTCTTAAAGAAACCTATTTGTTCTTCCCACAGGAGTCTTTTCTCCCCACTGCCTTTCCCCTACTAAGTTAGGAATATAATCCCCAAATTCTAATGACCCCTTTAAATTACTCATCACTTAGCACGCCCATGTATATGTATGTTGCATGCATAAACTCATTTTTCTCTTGTTAACCTACAGATTGTCAGTTTAATTCACAGGTTTCCATGTACAAATTTAAGAGAGTATAGAAAAAGTTTTTTGCTTTTCTTCCCTACATTAAACCTTCAAACATTCCTCCAAAGGTCTCAAATTCTAAACCAAAACAACCAAAAGGTGAAAATGGCGAATCAACTTATTTGTCTTCATGATGCCAAATAACTTAAAAGAGTAAGTTGTTTGGAAATTAAATTGCTTAAATTGACCTCTAATTTGATATCTCATATGGAATGGCACAGTAAATTAGAAAGTTTACTAAAGCAGTAAAAGACTGAAAATCTGATCAAAAATTATTGCTGGGTCTCAAAAATGCTCCTCTTCCCTGCTCAATTTCAGAAATGGAGAAATAAAACAATGGAGTAGCTGACTGAGGCCAAAATAATACTTATAAAGACAATATTAAAGTACACGGCTCTTTATTTATATGCAAGCAATGTGCTTTCTTAATACCGAACCCTAGAATTATGCAGGATTATTAAGGTGAACATATAGCTTATTATTCCAACTGGAGTACTCAAGGGAGTGAAACATGGTGCTATGAATAATCATATTTGGGATGACATCAAGTGGAAGTGTCCTGGGCAAAACAAGATATACAGTCATCCAGCCAGAACCCAGCTTTCCCTCCGCAGAGTTGAAACCTGTTCCTCTAGACTACAGAGCCCAATCGGTGCTCCTTGCAGTTAAGCCTATTCCAAAACCCCTAGCCTAATACATTCTTCCCAAATTTATCAGTCCCGTTAAGCTATTTTACCTTCACCAAAGCAGAGATGAAGGGGAAATGAAGTAGGAGAGAGAGAGAGAGTCATTAATTGCACTGATTA
This sequence comes from Pongo pygmaeus, assembly GCF_028885625.2. NCBI lineage: Eukaryota > Metazoa > Chordata > Mammalia > Primates > Hominidae > Pongo > Pongo pygmaeus. The sequence continues at coordinate 126,550,540 of NC_072376.2, forward strand.
AAGTCCCTTTACCTTAAAGGAAATATTAAAAATGGGGAAGAGTCTCTTTCTCTAATGACTTTGTAATTTATTATTTCTGAGCTGGTCCCCTCATATACAAAATGAAAATAATACTATAACTCTTAAGAAAGAGTTGTTTCGAGAATTAAAGAGAAAACACATATAAAATTTTTTGAGTTTCAAAAAAAATTACAATTGCTTTATTACTTTATTAATCATTAAGATTACAGTGTCTAAACACAAGCTTACTGAATATTATTTCATGTACTTCTTTACCAAAAATAACTTTTTTTTTTTTTTGAGACAGAGTCTTACTCTGTCACCCAGGCTAGAATGCAGTGGCACGATCTCGGCTCACTACAACCTCCACCTCCCAGTTTCAAGCAATACTCATGCCTTAGCCTCCTAAGTAGCTGGGAATACAGGCGTGTGCCACCATGCCTGGCTGATTTTTTCATTTTTAGTAGATACGGGGTTTCATCATGTTGGCCAGGCTGGCCTCGAACTCATGGACTCAAGTGATCTGCCTGCCTTGGCCACCCAAAGTGCTGGGATTACAGGCATGAGCCACTGCATCCGGCCACTTTACCAAAAATAATTGTAACTACTTTTCCTACAAAGTAAAATAAATCAGTGAGGTTTCACACTATCCTCCTTACCTGAATTGGGCTAACTGGCCAGTGTTGAAAATTATAAGCACTTAACAATTTAAAAACTCTGCAAAAAATTATATGTATGTATATGTATACATATATATAAAATGAGCAAAATTATACCAATTGAAATTATACATTTCCAATAACTGTTTGACTATGACGTTACTCACCATAAAAGACATAGGTAGCATTCAGGAAACATACAAAGAATGGGGTAGAAAAACACTGAAGGATACTAAATGTACAGGATTGTTATCAAGGTTAAAGTACTTTTAAAAATCTTCTGTTTCTGCAATTAATATTTACTTTTTCTTTATGAAGAGAATAAATTTTATTAATTGCCTTTTCATTACCTATCAGGGTAAGACTTTTGTTATATAACATATTGATGTTATATTACATATTATGTTAATAAAATTCCTAATGTTAAATTAGATTTGCATTCCTGATATTAATACTACTGAATATGTTATTTCATTTGCTCTTATTTTAGATTCTGTGTTTATTCACGTGAACTGTTAATATTTTGGAACAAAGAGACTTCCTTCATAAAATGAAATAGAAACTTTTCTACTTTTCGTATGTTTTGGATTACTTTATATAATATAAAACTGTGGGCTTTGACAACAAAATGAAAATACAAATTTGTTAATTATTTGTTATTTAAGTCTTAAAATTATACTTTTTTCTTTTTATGATTATCGGCATATTGTTTTACTAGTTATTGTATCCTTTTCACTCTGAAAATTATGTTTGGAATTGAGATGTATACCTTGCTTAATGCATAAATGTATACAATATTAACTTTTAACAGTTAATATTTTCTCTATTATTACATTGTGCTTTTATTTTCAATCACCATTAATCTATTAAAATATGTAAGAAATATTAATGTACTTAATAAATATTTACTGAGCATTTACTGCCAGCCAGGCACGTCTATACTCTAGGCATAAAGCATGAAAAAAAAATGCCTCCCAATCTCTTGGATTTTTAGTCCATGCCTTTGGTTATTTGTTTATTATTTGTTTGAAATAAGCGGCTTTTGGTTCTACTGGAAATACTTTTGATTTTTTTCTATTATTTGCCTTTGTATTTTGTTCTTTATAAGTTTTCTTCTTGCTTTCCTTGGTTAATTTCTGTTATCATACAGCCTTAAAGGTAACGTTAGACAATATCTTTTTCCCTTTTGTTAGTAGGTCATTTAGCACATACATTTAACACTATGATAGCTTTTCTTTTTATAACAGCTTCCAACAATATAAATATTCTCCTATAATTTTTTGTTTTAAAATTTCTTCTTCTTTAACCAATACAGTGGTCAAAATTCTTTGCCTTTTCAAACTTTGACATACTAAATCTGTTTTTTCATTCATTTTACTTTATCTTGCATTTAGCTATAAAGATCGTTTTCCCCATTCAGCAATTTAATTTCCAAAGGATCAATTTCTGAGAAAATTTAAAAGTAGATATGCATTAAAACTCATTTTGATTTAATAGGCTTAAGATGTGCAATTAGAAATGCACTACATCAAATGAAAATAAACTATGTAAGAATTCTGAAAATAGATTGTGGGAGGAAGGGTCTCAGATTGAGTAGCATCAAAACCATGTGTATATATAACTATGTATATATCTTAGAAATTAAGCTAAAAAAGATGAATGCCCACATAATTATGTCAAAATACACAGTCTACTACTAACAGATAACCAGCAACTATTTTTGCAGAGTGGAAACAGGGTGTGAAGAAGAATCTTTTCAATTTCATTTTGTAACTCTAGCCTATCGAATTTTATTAATGAAAATAAATTACTCCTAATAATATAAAATATACTTTAAAAAGTGAACGCACTCTCTGTTCTACGTCAAATTTACTTTGCCTATAAAGGAACAAGTCCCTCTGGCCTTTCTAAGCCACTAATGTAAGGTAAACCTCTCTTGCCCTAAATAGTTCACAAGTAGCTTCTAGTTGCTGCTAATAGGTTTAATCTGCTTATAACAAATCACTTATAAATGTATTATCAACAAACCTAAGTATATTTAAATGTATTATCAACAAACCTAACACTAAATTATATTTTAGTGTTAATGTAATAACAAATACCATGGTCTGTAAATTAACTACTGTAATTAACTGGATTTAGAAAAAAAAAATTACTGAGTTTCATTCTTCTAAGTTCCAATAGTTTCAGGTCCAGTAAAAGGAAAAATATTCTTTGTGTTAAATGGACACTAAATTTGGAGATATATATATATACCATCTAAGGAAGTAAATCATACCATATACACACATATATATCTGCCTATAAAGTAGAAATGAAAACCAAATTAATATTTGAGAAAAGTGGTGCTTCTGCAAGATGTTTGAATACTATGGTCAATAACAGCATTCTAAAGTGAAAGCATAGAGATGAAACAAGTTAAAAACCTGCACCTGCACCCAGAACTTGTCATGGATCTAGATAAAGATGAAAATATTTAAGTTTATTGAGATCCTTCTTTATGCTAAACAATGCGCTCAGCACTTGTCATAGATTTCCTGCTCTAATCCTTGCAGTAATCCTCTGAGGTACATATTATATTACTCCTCCAAAATTAAGTATTGAAAGATGAATGTTCTGAACCCTAATGACTTACTGGAAAATTCAAGTCCCGAAAGCTTTTACTTTCATTAGTTTCATTGTACACATTTCCCCTAGACTTAGAAAATGCAACTCTATTCACAACTTTCAAGCACTTTCTGACTGCCTCCACATAAGATTGCTTGTTTTGCTTGGGCTTTTTTTTTTTTTTTTTTTTTGAGTTGGTGTCTCACTCTGTTACTCAGGCTGGGGTGCAGTGGCACAATCATGGCTCACTGCAAGCCTCAAACTCCTGGGCTCGAGTGATCCGCCTGCTTCACCCAACCGAGTAGCTGGGGCTAAGGCGCACATTACCATGCCTGGCTAATTTTTGTTTGTTTGTTTGTTTTTGGTCAAGATGGGGTCTCACTATGTTGCCCAGGATGGTCTTGAACTCCCTAGGCCTCAAGCAATCCTGCCACCTCAGCCTCCCAAAGCGTTGGGATTATAGGTGTGAGCCACCAAGCCTGACCAAAACTGCTTGTTTTTTATGTGGTGTTTTATGAGAATACTAGTGATCACATATCAGTTTATTAGGTAATTGAATTAAACTATGAGAGATCACACTTTATTTTTTTGGAAAGCAATTTTTTTGAAACCCAATACAGTTCTGAAGTTTTAACTGCTCCTCTTAATATAAGGAAGTATAGCTCACTCACTTTCACATGAGATACCCTCTCTTAACACCAAACGCATATTTTCTGAGAATTGGTGTTTAAATAGACTTTAAAAGAGAGAGGATACCCTATGTTTACTAGAGGTCATTGATCAACTAGTCTCCGTTCATGAATTCTTTCTTGTACATTATTCTGGGCTATGAAATAAATGAGAGATAATGCCATGCAAGGACTCCATATTAATAGGTTCATTCTCACAAAATTAATGTAGAGATTCAATGCCATTCAAACAAACATCAGGACAGGTTATTTTTTAAAGAAATTGAGAACTCTCTGTAAATTTATATAAAAATGAAAGAAGCTCGGATAGATAAAACTAGCTTGAAAAAGAATAAATTCACTTCCTGATTGACAGTAAACAAGACAATGCGATATTGGCATGAGGATATACAAATTTATCAGTATAGTGTCCAGAAACTCACTCACACATACATAGCCAATTAGTTTGACAAAGGCACCAAAATAGTTCAATAGGGAATAATGATGTTGGAACAACTGGACAAACACGAAAAAAAAGAACTTTGCCCTTTACCTCATATTATATACAAAAGTAAATTCTAAATGAATCAAAGACTGAAATCTAAAGCTAAAGTAAATCTTCTAGAAGAAAACACAAGAGGAAATTCTTTGTAACTATGAAACAGGCAAAGATTACTTAGGAAAGAGAAAGCGGTAACTATGAAAGACAAAACAAATTGGACTTCAATCAATATTAAATATTTCTACTCATCAAAAGACACACTACTAGAGAAACGAACAGGTAAACCACAGTCTGGAAGAAAATGTTTGTAATACCTATATCTGACAAGAATTTGTATCTGGAATATATAAAGAATTCTTAGAAATCAGCAATAAAAATCCAAATAATGCACATTTTTTAAAGGGCAAAAGTCTTAAATACTTCAAAAGAAAAGGTATACAAATGGCCAATAAACACATTAAAAGGTACCCGACATAGTTTGTCTTTAGGGAAATGCAAATTAAAACCACAATGAGATACCAGTTCACACCCACTAGAACGGCTAAAACAAAGACTGACAATACCAAATGCTGGTATGATATACAGCAATTGCAATTCCCATACATTGCTGGTAGGAAATTGAAATGGTACAACCACTTGAGAGAACTGTTTGGCAGCTTCTTAAAAAGGCAAACATACATCTTACCTTACAATCCATCAATTCTACTCCTAAGTATTTACCCAATAGAAATGAAAACATATTCTAGTACATAAATGCTCATAGCTGGTTTATTCATAAAATTGCTAAGAACTGGAAACAATCTAAATGTCCCTCAACAGGTGAAATGGACCTATATTGATATAATAAAATATTACTACTCCTCAGCCATAAGAAAGAATAAGAAATAAGTAACAACACAGATGAGACTCCAAAAATTATGATAGTTCTATTCCATTCACATGAAGTCCAAGAAAAGGCAAAACTAACATATGGTGATAAAAACCAGATAGTAGTCTGTAGAGTGGGAGGATGTTGGGGGAAAACTGACCAGAAGGAGCATGAAGGAACATTCTGTAGTGCTAGAAACATTCTGTATTTAGTTTGGGGAGGTAGCTACATATGTGTATGCAACTGCGAAAATCCACTGAATACATTTAAGATCTGTGCATTTTATCATATGTAAGTAGTTTCTCAATAAAAGGTATTTTAGGTTTTTTTAAGGTTTGAGCTGTGGTATCAGAAAGAACTAGGTTCAAATTCTGATGCATCATTTTTCATCTTTGTTACCCTGGGAATTTCCTTAACTTCTCAGTCCCCTAGTTTTCTTATTTTCAACTTGGAAGTAATAACAGCACATATGTCACAGGATTTTTGTGAAGATCAAATGAGATAATGGATAGGAAACACTTACTACAGTGCAAGAGAGTCTACTTAGAAAACCTTCACTATTATTAATTCATTATTAATAAAAGTCTTCCAAAGAACAGTCCTAATACAATCACAGCTAAGTACACATGCAATTCTGTACCTAAAACTAATTTCTTGCCACAGTAGCTTTCAACAAAAAGCCTCTTATGGCATTGTAGTTACTGTTTTAAAAAAGTGATATTTGTAAAATTGCTTTTAAATGGACAATGGAAAGACACAGGATTGAATTTGCAGCCACAATAACAGTGAATTATTTATTAACAAACAATGTCCCGCCTAAGTCATCATCATCGTCTCTTTCCTGCACTATTTCAATAGTCTCCTAACTAGTTCCACAGTTCTTACATCTTTCCTTAGCCTATTACCCTAGGGAATACAAAACAATTTTTTAATAAACATAATTTTGATCATGTTATGCCTCTGCTTAAATTTGGCTGACCATGCTCTCTTAAGATAAAATCCACATTTCTCACCACGAGCCAGAGGACCTTCCATGACATAGCTTTTGCTTACCAATCCAATTTCAGTCATGCTCTTCCACCCTCACTAAGTGCACGTGAACTACACTGGGCCTTTCCTTTGTTCTTCCAGCATGGCAAATTCTGTATAATTTCCTGACCTCTGCACTTGCCATTTCTTTTGCCTCAAGTGCTCTTGCCTAGCTGATCCTCTTCTCTTGAGTCTCAATTCAAATGCCTCATTCTCAGAGAAACTTTTCCTGGTCACCCTATCCAAAGCTGGTCTTTCTGAATCAATTTCTATTACATCACCTTGACAGCACTTTATCTTTGCTACACTGAAAGTCTGTGTCCCCTCAAAATTCATATGTTAAATCCTAATGCCCAATGTGACGGTGTTTAGAGTTGGGGCCTTTGGAAGGTGATTAGGTCATGAAGGCAGACCTCTCATGAGTGAAATTAGTGTCCTTATAAAAGAAGCCCCAGAGAACTCCTTTAACCTTTCCACCATATGAAAACACAGAGAAAAGATATCTATCTATGAACAAAAAAGCAGGCCCTGATCAGACACCAAAATCAACCAGGGATTTGATCTTGGACTTTCCAGCCTCCAGAACTGTGAGAAATAAATTGCTGCTGTTTATAAGCCACCCAGTCTATGGTATTCTGTTAAAGCAGCTTGAAGAGACTAAGACACATGTATTAACACCCATACACATCTTAGGTGTATGTTGTTGTCCGTGTCCCACCACTAGATTATAAGGTTTATAAAGACAGAAACTCTTTTGTTCACCTGGTATCCTCCGTTCCTAAAAAACAGTAAGTGTTCAACAAAGTTGTTATATTAATTAATGAATTCATAAGGTTGACTACAACTCTTTAACTTTTCAGATGGCATTAACAGCAAATTCAACAACATACTTACTGTTAACCTTTTTTTCTAAGCTCCTCATTTTATGTTCTGTTCACTTCTTGTTTTCATGTCTTGTGTTTCAGTAGTAGTTTTTTCAAAATAATATGATGAATTAAAATGAGAGTAGTAAGGATAGAAAGTCTCCTGAGATGAAATAATTTTATATCCATAGCAGAAAGGTTTTCCTGTATTTTAGAGATATTTTACTAAGGTACTCATAGATAGTATTAGCCATATATACTATAAAAACATTTGCTGTAGGTAGAAAGACATCTTCTACCAAACTGCAATGTACGCATATTGTTAGAGAAACATTTACACTGAATATCAGGTTCATCAAGGATCAAACTACAAAGGAACCAAAATCATTTCATTTACATAGCCAAGCCTATGACTGAGATATTTTCCACCATACAAAACTTTTTTACCCAATTCATGGAACTTATAATTCCTTCACCTGGCTATAGAAAAGAATGAAACTATTAACTGTTTAAATCACTTCCCTCACAGCAACTTTCTTCCACTTGCTCATTGGTTCAACTCGCTGACTTGACTCTCCTTCTGTAGAGTGAATACATGACTTGACTTTTTCTACCTTTGTTTATTTTTATATCACCTGTGCACACAATATACCAGGTACCACATTTTACATCTTTTGTCACCAACTTATACAACAGCTATAGGACTTACCACTGAACTAGTAGAGTCTTGTAACCAGAAACACAAAGTTGCTTATTTAGCAGTTACTGTGGCATCACATATTTCAAATGACTGACTTAAAAACTGAAACTCATATAATCCTGATTTTATTTGTCATTGATTTCAATATTCACCAACTGAATATTTTAAAGAAGTGCTAGCGAAAAGCCAAACTGAGTGACTAGCATTTCCACCTCTCTCCCATAAATCTGCTTTCACTGAAACAACACCAAAAAGCAAAGACAAGCCACAAAGTAAAAACAAAGATAACGGACATAAAATAGAACTAAGGGTTAGGAGAACTAAGAAGGTCAATGACCACAGGTCATTCATTTTGTAACTCTGTGTATTAGCATTCCCAGGTCTAAAAAGGCACTCACCAAATCTTCCCTAATTATTTCTCAGGCTTTATAAAGAAATAAAATCACAATTGGAAATAATGTCAAAAAGTTTGAGTACTATTCAAATGATGCTGCTGCTATTACTGAGTTCCTGAAGAATCAAAAATTAATAGTGTAATAGATGAAACTATTTTCATAAGCACTATATAACATTATCTTCATTGAACAAGTTTTCTTATCGTTTTATTTCCTGATGATGAAAAAACACTTCAAAGTATAAAAGATAATCTAAGCCAAGGTTATTGCTTTTTTTTTTTTTTTGAGAGAGTCTCACTCTGTCCTCTAGGCTGGAGTGCAATGGTGTGATCTTGGCTCACTACAACCTCTGCCTCCCGGGTTCAAGTGATTACCCTGCCTCAGCCTCCTGAGTAGCTGGGACTACAGGCGTGCGCCACTATGCCTGGCTAATTCTTTGTATGTTAGTAGAGACGGGGTTTCACCATGTTGGTCAGGCTGGTCTCAAACTCCTGACCTCGTGATCTGCCTGCCTTGGCCTTCCAAAGTGCTGGGATTACAGGTGTGAGCCACCGCGCCCGGCCTATTGCTCTTTTTATATGGCCCTTTCTCATAAACTTCATTCCCCTTTGTTACGTCCACAGCCGTATAGAGAAGTAATGTGATTACAGGGCCATAGGAACCAGATCTAGTTCTATGTTAAAAACTTTCTGGGTGATGTGAGGTGGGTCATTTCACTCCTTTGGGCCCGGGTTTCTCATCTTTAAAGTTAGGCAACTAGAGTCCAGCAGGTGTCTAGACTCTTGGGACATCAGCACTCCTTTTTTTTTTTTTTTTTTTTTTTTTTTTTTAAGAAACAAGGTCTTGCTCTGTTGCCCAGGCTGGAATTCAGTGGTGTGATCATAGCTCAGTGTTGCCTCAAACTTCTGGGCTAAAGTGATCCTCCCACCTCAGCCTCCCAGGTAGCTGGAACTATAGGTATGTGCCAGTATGCCCAGCTAAGTTTTCATTTTTTGTATAGACAGGGTCTCCCTATGTTGTCCAGGCTGGTCTTGAACTCCTGGCCCCAAGTGATCCTCCTGCATGGGCCTCTCAAAATGCTGGAATTAAGGTGTGAGCCACCATGCCCCGCCCTGCACTCCTTTGCAATGTCAAAACACTTGCATTGCCACATGACAGCAGTGGTGTTTCTAATATTATTGGTTGAGCTGTTATGAATTCAGTAAAACTTTTAAACAAATTTGACTTTAATCAAAATGATATTAATTCACTATGGTATCAATTACATGATAATTCACATATTTTTACATATTTTAATCAGCATGCATGAATTCAAGACCTCTGGGAGTAATTCAATGATAAGAGTTCTGCACTCACAATTTAGGCACTTTATAACTACAGCAGCTTTAAGTCATCTAAGAAGTGTGACTTTTTACATATTATTTAAATAAAAGGAGCTAAATGTGAATTTTCTGTAGCTCCTCTGACTCCCTGAAAAGTTCATGCCTATTCATTTAGAGCTAATAGTTATCTCATCTTCATCTATGCAGCGCATCCTATCAAAAAATATATATATATTAGGAATATATGCTCTACTAGAAGCACTGTACAATATAAATGAAAAAGACTTAACGTCAATTATTTCATAATTTCCAAATGATTTCAAATGAATACAGGGTAAAAATTAATTTAAATAAGTAATGGATATAAAGTAAAAGAGTGCATAGGACAGCTTTAACAAAAAGTTGGCCCCTGGAGAAGTTTTGAAGGGAAAGATGAGGTAGACTAGTGGAGAGCTTGAGGGGTGAGAGTTGTATGTGCAGAGACAGAGACCGAAATGATAAAGCAATGTGCTTAATGACTAATGGTGATATTCAGCAAACCAGAATCAGGAATGAAAGAACCATTTAATGCAGCTTCTGAAATGATTTCAAAAGAAATCTTTTGAATACTTTCCTATGTTCCTGTAATAACAGTTGCCTTCCATTTATTAAAGGAGTCTTGGTCCTCAGTGTCTTTTCTTCTGAGTAAGCATTTTTACTTTAGTTAGTTTTAAAATGTCTAGGCATGAACACCACAAATGAAAGATCAAAGGGTAACTAGATGCTGTCTAATTTAAAAAACTGTACTCAGCAAGTGCAAATCCTTTTTTAATTGCTAAACTGAACATCTGGGTTTTTTCTCTACTTCTTTTCAGCCTGTGAGTTAAGTGAGTTAAATATCCTCAAACAAAGGGAAAAGTCAAGTTATCAGGTATAAGTATGGCTCCAAATTAAATACCAATAATGTTGAAATTATCAGAAATTAATTTGCCCTTCTATTGATGCTTTGATACCATTGTAAAAGCAGAGCTATGAAAAAAGATATAGTTACTTAACATGTTTTAATACAAAGATAAAATCCGCTTTATTTTTTAAATACAGAAACAGACTCTGATCAAGCATGTAGCTTTTAAACTGTGAAATTACATAAATGGCAGTTTCTTCATGAGTAAACTGTGATACATGTACCTAATTATAATAAGCCTCTTTAAAAGGTGATTACTTGACATCTGACTTTTAAAATACATACACAAACTAATTTTGCTCATGACTCAACCATTGGTAAGCCAAAGGGTAGGCTAAATATGTACAAATGAGAACAGGTTTCCATTCTGCCTTTAAGCTAAACAAGAAAAATGTTGTTTTTAAGGAAAACATTATTTCCATGTTAAAATATGAGAAGGATTCTCACCTGAGTTCTGTAATAGAATAAAAGAACAGATATTTTGTTTAAAATTCTCTTGTTGAAAAATCTTTTTTTAAATAATAGGGGTAGTTGATGTATTTTAGCTTTGAACTGAGGGCATAAAATAAAATCTGTGCACATGGAATCCCTAAGAAACACAGAAGATGAAGAGTAATTTAAAAGCTTTGTTCTGAATGTTGGTTACAAGAGATTAGTTCAGTTGTTTCAATTTACTTTTTTTCTCCTTAACTCTTTCTAAAATAGAACATTAAATGGGCATGAAAAACCTCGTGATGATTTTCATTTGATCTAGTTCAGAGTGTACAAATGGAAAGGAAGGTCATAAAAATACTTCTTGAATCACAATTTACAAATTTACAAAATCATATTCCACTACATTCTAAGGTAGTAGAATTTTTACATTGTTCTTTTTTATTCCTACAGTAATTTTTTTGATTTATCCACTTCAAAAATAATTTTTCCAAATAGATGGCATATATACAGATTACTTAACAAGTATGTAAATCAAATAGTTCAAATTATTCAGTGTTATCTATTGACAATAAGAGAGTGGGAAGGTCCAAGCACTAATGCCAAAGCAGCTTCCTTATTTCAAGAACCAGCTGACAGCCTAGCTAGACTAGTTATTAAAATGACAACACTTTCATAATCAAGATACAATAAATTTGAAAGGCTGATGGGAAAACATTTTACTGTGTTCATATTTCTCTAAATGCAATATATGCCTTCACATTAATACAAAGTAAAAACCAAAGGAAAAAGTATAATATGACCATTCCACTTAATCTTCTAAAGTGTCTCAAAAAATTTTTTAAGCCAGTTTTACTCCTAACTTTAGGAAAATGGAAAAAAAAAAAGAAGCAAAAAAATCAACCCAAATGATCTAAAATATTTTACTATCTTATATGGCAAACTTCTAAATTTATAATCACCAAATGAGTAAAACAGATGCCGAAAATGATCCAAGACATTTTAAAAAAGTAAAACACACACAAACAAAACACAATAAAAACGTTTGCCTATCCAAGAAACTACAATACTGATAGCATATAAGAGCCCAGTTAGAATAATACACAGGAAATATATATAAAATTCTGCCTTTTGCAAACTTGTACAGGCAAGGTGTGGTGGCTCACGCCTGTAATCCTAGCACTTTGGGAGGCCAAGGCGGGTGGATCACTTGAGCTCAGGAGTTTGAGACCAACCTGGCCAACATGGCAAAACCATCTCTACAGAAAAAAAAAAAAAAATACAAAAATTAGCTGGGCATGGTGGTGTGTGCCTGTGGTCACAGCTACTCGGGAGGCTGAGGCAGGAGGATCGCTTGAGCCCACGAGGCAGAGGTTGTGGTGAGCTGAGATTGCACCACTGTACTACAACCTGAGTGACAGAGTGAGACCCTGTCTCAAAAAACAAACAACAACAAAACATAATTTGTACAATACGCAACTATGTATAACTTACAGAGATCAATAAAGTATATATGGTACTTTAAAATTTACAGTGTTTTCATAACAAATCACTTAATTCTTACAATAACTGAGAGATGCACAGGAGAAGGGTTATTATTCTAGCTCTAGTAATAAAATGATGTTCAAAAAAATTAAAACATACTCTAGTAATTTAAAGAACAGCAATTTTGTAAGAAACAGTAAGGTGGCTCAGAAATTTTTACATTTAATGTGAACAATTTGGAAGAAAGGAAAAACAAAAAGACTAGAGTAGTCAGATAAAAGCCAAATGGCATTAAAGTATATTTATGTAAATATATTATCATTGTCATCTTTGCAAATGACAACAAAAAATAAGAATTTCCATAACTTTCTACAAAAGAAAGTACATAATACTTTGAACATCAGATAAAATAAAAATAAAAATAAAAATATCCTTTTGTTTATCCTCTTTGTTGGAGCATCAGAGAGACTTAAAAAGGTTCCACCATCTTTATATGACTACTCAGCAAGGAAATATAGATGGGAAATCTTTACAAAGAAGTATGTAATCTACAACCCATACTGAATTTGAAATCTAAGACCTACACTTTCAAATAGAAATAGCCACCTGACTCACTAGTAGAATTAAAAAAAAAAAACTCCAGCCAGTAACATCACCACAATTATATAAAAGTGTATTTGATGTTACTGCCATCCTAAAATCAGATCTTCTAAGACATCCAACTTACTCCAATCCAATTTTTAGATGCTATTCTTCAATGCTGGTATATTTTGAATAGTTTTACTATATCTAGTGTTAGACATTGAGTGTACAAAGAAACATATTAAACCCTATAGCCTTCAACTAGTTAATCCCAGAAATCAAAACTGTGCATATCATACCTCAATATTTAAAATATACTAATGTAGAAAGGCAGCTTACTACAAAAGTTAATCAGCTGGATTTCGCCAAAGTTTGTTTCTGTTTTGTTGTATTGTATTGTTTTAAATTGAGTGAAACACAGGAAGAAGCAGATAATGCAATGGCATGTATTCCACATTAACATCTTTCTAAATTAGTACTCATAAAAATTTAATCAAGTTTGCAGATTCCCTGCAAGTCTAGGACACTGACAGCACTCCATATCACTGCAATGCAATGTACAGGGCATTTCATATTTGAAAACATAACAAACACTATGGCCTTTCATTCATATTAAAACTAATATGATAAAACTAGTTAAGTGAAAAATAATTATGAAAAACAGATGAAGGGCTAAAGAAAAAATGTATACTACAAAGCTAAAAGTTTAAAAAGGCAAAAATATCCCTCTGGTTCTTCGTGATTCATTAAATCACATTATCATACACTAAGATGTCAAAACGTAAATTAGAGTTTAGAACTGGCAATGTCCAGTTCATCAGAATATCCAATATGCACATTATGAAGAATTCCATCTTTCCCTTCAGGTAAGTAAATATGCATCATGATGTATACTCCAACATCTCTATTTATGTCATAGAATATTAAAAGTAAGCAGTCTACAACATAATAATAGTATCTGGGGGTAAAATGATCTAGCACTTTCCTGTGTACAATAAAGAAATCAAAATTATAAACTCTATCACTGATATCCTTTCTTTCTCTTCATTTCATCCAATTAGAATGTTCAATTCAATAATCATACATACCCTTGTAAAGACAAATCTAAAAAAACTTAACTGTTAACAAATGCCAAAAGATAGAAGCAACCTGCGTGTCCATCAACAGACAAATGGATAAACAAACTGTTGTATATACATAAAATGAACTATTATTCATTCTTAAAAAGAAATAAAATTCTGACACATGCTACAATATAGAAAAACCTTGAAGATATGCAAAGTAAAACAAGTCAGACAGAAAAAGACAAGTAGTGTATGCTTCCACCTACATGAGGTACCCAGAGTAGTCAAATTTGCAGAGACGGAGTGCAAGGGTAGTTGCCAGGGACTCAGGGGAGAGAACAGGGAGATACCACTTAATGAATATAGAGTTCTAGTGAGGGAAGACAAAAAACTTCTGGAGACAGATATTGGTGACAGTTGTATGACAATGTGAATGTACTTAATGCCACTGAATTGTACAGTTTAAAACAGTTAAAATGGTGGATTTTATGTTACAAATATTTTTCCATAACATAAAAAATCTTTATTAACTGCATCTATCCTTCACTGTCCTTTATATTTTTGTTAAGGCATAATAGCATTTTTATAATGCTTTAGTAATCATTTCATATCATCTGGTTGTGACTCTTTATCTTTAAATATAGCATTTCTTTATAATAATAAAATTGGAACTAGATCCAAAACAAAACATCAAGCTCTCTAGTAAATGAGAATATGCATTGGGAAAGAGTGAAGAGATCTCATTTGGGTCAATGAATTTAGGCAAGGTCTAGAATCACTCACTTTTAATTTTTAAATTGTTCTCTCCATCTGGAAAGCCATAGTCACATGGTAAACATGCGCCTAAGACAATGTGCCTTTCAGGTTCCCTCACTCACAACCTCAAAACAGGCTTTTTCAAATCACAATAAGTTAACCAAACTGTCTACGGTCAACTTGCTAATGTTAGAAATCCAAGTTTCCAATTCTCTATAAAAGAAGTGATAAATCACAGCTTTTATATAGCACAACCCCACAAGAATGAGTGAAGAATCTAAATATGTTCTTTGAAAAAAAAAAACTATTGTGAGAAAAAACTAAGTTAGATGAAATAATAAACTCCTATCTATAAAATCACTATACTTAGTTCTCTGATGGCTCTGCCTAAAGAAAACTTAAATATTATACAAGATGGTCTGTAAATGTTCCCTTCCAATCCATCCTCCACAAATAATGGTTTCATGCAGCTGTTTAAATATACCCATATGAAAACCCACAAGGGAGAAAGAATGTGTGGGAAAGTTAAGCAGTCTCATATTTCCAGTAGACTTACCAACCTGATTTTTTTTAAATGAAAATAGGATATTGCACAATGAGTGAATGCAAAAAAATATTTTTAATGTGTAATTATCCTCTTTAGTGGACTCTGGCAAAACATAATTCTGGCAAAACATAACTTTTTATGGTTCCTGTATCTCCTTCTTAAGGAGATATGGTTCCTGTATCTCCATATACTAAATATATCACTAAAAATATAATGAAATAATATTAGTATATATTCACCATTCAAATATCAAGGGAAATTTTCCCAATATGAATTTTCCCATGTCACTGAAAATTTTGGGGGAAGAGTCAACTGAAAGGCTTTAAAAGGCTATTAATCCAGCCTAGTTTTAAAAATTAATCGAAGCATTTTATGAATGATGTAATATGGGGAACAATATTTAATAGCTCACTTGGAAATATACATCAAATTTTAAATATATACAAAAATAAATAACACAACCCAAAAATGGGTTTTTGATTTGTAAAAATAAACTGTGAATTCAAAGATTCCTTCAAAATATGCAGCTTTCTTTGTTCTTTTCCATTCCTTACTGTTCATAGCACTTAGAACCACAGTGTAAATGGAAATACTTCATAGATGTTTTAATCTTGTTTTGTCAGGCAGATCAAGAAAATACAATGCTGCAAAAGAACTGAAATTCAACATTCAAATTTCACTGGAAAGAAAGGCAGGGTGTTGCATTATTAGGCCTTCAATGAATCCTAAATGTACTCTTCAATTTAAAAGATTAAAATGGAAACTTCTCACTGACCATCAAACTAACCCCAGGTTTTAGTGAAAGACAATTTCAATCTACTTCTCCTCAGTCCTCTGCCCCCTATCAATCCCCAGCACAGCTTCCTACCCCAAAAGCAAAAGCCTAGCAAATTTTATGCCAGTGTCAATAGGCTGTGGGTATCTGCCACAGCCTAGCAAGTAATATGCAAAAACAGGCACTCGCCAACAAAAGAGGAACAGAAAGGGGTGGATCCAGTATAAGACTTATAAAACTTTCCACTCAATTAAAAGAAAAATAGCCATCTACATCAATAGTCTAAAAAAAGTCTATGATACAAATAAAGCTCCCAAGCCAAATTCTTTCTAGTAATAATTGACATGAGTAAAGAGATCATTCAATAATAGGTTGATGTTTCTTTGACATGAAATAGATGTTTCTTTCAACTCCAGGCATAGCTAATTTAAAATCATGGTTAAATAAAAACTTTCCTATATGATATAATACTTCTCATTCACAAAGTGAAAATGGTCATAATTTACTTTCTTATTCTGAAACTCAACTTCCACGTCCTGTTTTTTTCAACTTTTATTTTAGATTCAGGGGGTACATGTGCAAGTTTGTTACAAAGATACACTGTGTGATGCTGAGGTTTGGGGTATGATTGAACCCATCACCCAGTTACTAAGCATAGTACCCAATAAGCAGTTTTTTAGCCCTTGACCCCTTCCATTCTCTTCACTCCATTTCTTTTTCACACTTCAAAATATCTAAACTATTCCAAGTGTCTTGGCTATTAATTATATGCACATGTATTATAATGCAAATTAATGTTTAGTAATAACTGAAACCTATACTATAGAGTACTATCTCATAAACTGTTTCCTTTGTACTTCTTGAATGTGTGTATGTACAGTAGTTCCTCCATTCCTAGGTATATACCCAAGAGAAATAAAAACTTATGTCTACACAAAAAACTTGGATATAAATGTTCATAGCAGCATTATTCAGAATGGACAAAAGGTAGAAACAACCCAAAAGTCCATCAGCTGATGAACTGATAAACAAAATGTGGTATACTCATATAATGAAATATTATTTAACAATAAAACATGCTATACTACGGATGCACCTTGAAGCATTATGCTAAATGAAAGAAGCCAATCAGAAAAAAAAATTGTATGATTCCACTGACATGAAATGTTCAGAATAAAATCTATAGAGACAGAAAGTAGATGAGTGGCTGCCTGGGTTTGAGGGAGAGGAGGAGAGGTAAGAAAGATGAATCATTGCTAATAGGTAAGGGGTAATAAATCTCACATTTAAGTCAAGACCTGGACTCTTGATTTCCCACTCCAATCTTAGTACACTCTACTTTTCCCCTTCTCAGTTACAGTGCCACCATTAGATAGTTGGTTTGACTAGTAGTCATCTACTATGAGATGACTACTAGATCTAGTGTAGATCAATAGTCATGCCTCCTCACTTTCCCTCACACCTCACAACCTTTCCATCAGCAAGTCCTAAATTTCCTCCTCCAAAATCCATCCTTCTCACTACTTCTAATGTCACCTTCACATCTCCCCTAGACTGCAAGAGTCTCCTAACTATAGTAGTCTCCTCTTAATTCAGTTTTGCTTTCTGAGGTTTCAGCTACCTGCAGTTAACCACCATCGAAAACTATTAAGTGGAAAAATTCTGAAATAAACAATTAATAAGTTTTAAATTGGGTGCCATTCTGAGAAGCATGATAAAATCTTATAACACCCAACTCAGTCCAGCCCAGGATGTGAATCATCCCTTTGTCCAGGGGATCCACATTGTTTATGCTACCCGCCTGTCAGCCATCTTAGTTATCACAGACTGCTGCAGTACCACAGTGCTGTGTTCAAGCAACCCTTATTTTACTTAGTAATGGCCCCAAAGTGCAAGAGTAGTGATACTGGCAATTGGAATATGCCAAGGAGAAGCCGTTAAGCAAAGGAAGCTATGCTTCCTTTAAGTGAAAAGGTGAAAGTTCTCCCCTTAATAAGGAAATAAAAAAATGTATATGCTAAGATCTATGGTAAGAATAAATCTTCTATCCATGAAATTGTGAAGGAGAAAGAAATTCATGCAGTTTTGCTGTCACACTTCAAACTGCAAAAGTTACATGCACAGAATAACTTTTATTGTAGTATATTATTATTATTGTTCTATTTTATTAGTACTTGCTCATCTCTTACTGTGACTAATTTATAAATTAAACTTTATCATATTTATGTATGTATAGGAAAAATACAGTATATATAGTTCTGTACAATCTGTAGTTTCAGACATCGACTGGGGGTCTTGGAACGTATCCCCCATAGACAAGGGGAGACTACTATAGTCTTGCTTTCACTCACACTTCCTTACAATCTATTCTCCACATGGCAGCCAGAGAGATATTTTTTAAAACAAAATTCTATCCCATTACTTCCCTGCTTCACATCCTTAAATGGCTTATCAATGCATTTAAAATAAGATCCAAATTCCTTAACTTGGCTAAAAGACTCTACACAATCCATCCCCTGCCTACCTCCCAACATCATCATGTACTGCTCTTCTCCTTGCTAATTACACTCCAGCCACACTGACTTTCTTTCTACTCCTGTGCAAGCTCACTGTCACCTTGGTTCTTTGGCCTGGAATGTTCTTTCTTCATATTTTCTCACGGTTTGCTTCTTCTCATCGTTAATGCCTCAGCTCAAATGCTTCATCCTCTGCTCTATCTAAAGTAACTCCAATGAGGTCATTATCTAATTTACAGCCCTGCTATATTTTCTTCATAGCACTGCATGGTACTTATCTATCCAAATGCCTTTTCCCATGTCTCTCATCTTAACTCTGTTCACCAACCTATCCCCCGAATCAAGAACTGTGCCTACACATAGCAGGTGCTCAATAAATATTTGTTAAATAGATGAGTAAATGAATGAACAAATAAATGATGACTGATATAATGAGGGCAATATAAGACATGAGAGACCTTGAGAACCAGAGAAACAAAGTCCAAGAGTTACAAAATTTTCAGCATAAAAAATATCAAACTTTTCCTTATTAGACAAAAGCTATTAACTGGGGAAGGTACAAAGAAGATGTCTTCCGGAACTTTGAAGTCTGAACTCAAGAAACTGTTTTCTTTGTGAAAAATAGGGTGGTAGAGAAGGGAAAAATCAGGAATAATTAGATTTTAAACAACAATAATAATAGCAATGGGAGAAGAAACGGGCAAAAGAATAATACAGTGGAAAAAACATTGTATGTAAAAAGAAAAAACAACACCAAACAGATTCTAATCACACCTACCTCAATAACAATTCTTGAGTTCATTTTTTTTTCCTCAGGGAGCAAAGTAAACCTCTGTAGTGAACTTAGAAAAGAAAATTTTAAAAAGAGACAGACTTTTTAAAAAAGGTATTAGGAATACCAATGCTTTTGGGAAAAGTTACCAAACCAAAAGCCCCAGTCATCACAGTCACTAAACCAGAGACATATAGATAGGAATGTAAGCAAGGCACAAGAAATAGAATATTCATGATGATGAACCATATTCAACTTTGGTAATATGACATCCAGGATGAACCAATTTATGTTTTCATAGCATGTACTACCTATTTCTGATCTATGATAATTTTTATCTATAAATAGTACTTTCCTACTGATAAAAACTACGTACAACCCTGAGCCATCAAAAGCTGGCTGTAGAGTCCTTTGTTTATGCAGAAAAATGGAATGAAATTGAATAGTAATAAGGGAAACTTAGATTGTAAATTAAAGATTTTCCAGGTTTCACTTTCAAGTAGAAAAAGAAATATGCTACTGAACATTCCAAAATGACATCAATCTGGCCGTTATCCCTAGAGAATAAAATTTTCTTTTCAATTTTTTGTTTTCTAACTGCCTCCCTCACCTCATCTCTCTGCTAGATGCAACTTGGAAGGAACATAATAGAATGATAATATCAAGGATTTTGCTATTAGCTAGTTTGGGTTTAAATTCCAGTTGCTCTATTACTACTAACCGTGTGAATTAAGAAAAATTAATGTAAACAAAAGATACCTCTTCTCCTTAAATCTTTTAAAAATGCCAGAATCTCTGCAGTCTCACGTTGCTGAGCCATAGGTTCCGGGAGCCATTTTTGGACACTTTGGTGCTAGATTCAAGGCCTGTACCTGCTAATGATTCAGGTTGTTACTACTACTGCACAATGCTTTTGGTTGTCTCCTTTCTAAAGTCTCCAAAGACCATCCAACTACTCAACCACACTTCTATTTCTCTTCTTCTCAGCAGAACTATAACTGCCCTCTTCTCCACCTCAAAATCTTTCGGTATGTGCTGTTTTCTCACTCTTGGTGCCCACTGAGGAAAAAGAACGCATTTTCCCCAAGCTAATCTCTTATTCTCACTCATGCCCACAACCTCCTCAACTGTGCCCAATAAATACTACCCTCTCTCTTTGCATTATCAGTTCTTCTCTTCCTTAGTCTTTTTCCTCTTCTTTCAAATAAGCTTTGGTTTTATTTATCCCCAGAGTTAATTCCCTGACCTGATGAATCCCTGGAATTACTCCCAATTCTCTTTTTCTCTTTTATCTTCCCTACTTTTTTTCTTTTTGAGATAAGAGTCTCGCTGTGTCACCCGGGCTGGAGTGCAGTGGCGCAATCTTGGCTCACTGCAAGCTCTGCTTTCCGGGTTCATGCTATTCTCCTGCCTCAGCCTCCTGAGTAGCTGGGACTACAGGTGCCCACCACCACGCCCGGCTAATTTTTTGTATTTTTAGTAGACAAGGGGTTTCACAGTGTTAGCCAGATGGTCTGGATCTCCTGACCTCGCGATCCACCTGCCTAGGCCTCCCAAAGTGCTGGGATTACAGGCGTGAGCCACCACGCCCAGCCCCCTATTTTCTTAAACAAGCAAGCTTTTGCATGTTATCTCCATTTGTTCCTTAATCCCAAGAAAGTCATTAATTCTTTATCCTTCAGCAAACATTAAATACCTATTTTATTTTATGCAATGTGCTAGGTTTGAGCACATGAAAACAAGTAACAGTCTAATGACCCAATCCTCATGACCTTGTCCTGAACACTACTGAAATTCTGCCATGTGGGAAATCAAGGCCTTTTTTGGTCTTCATTTCTCTCTACTTCTCTACAATTCTGAACATTACTAGCCACCCCTCCTTTGCAAAAATTCCCTCCCTCAGAATTCAAATCACTGCATTATCCTAATTTCCTTCATACCTTTCTGCCATATCCTTCCATTTATCCTAAACTAGCCCTCTTTTCATCCATTAAAATGCAGTATTTCCCTACACCACTATCCTAGGCCCTCTTTTCTTTCCTTTCTATACTCTCCATTGTTATCTTATCCACTAGCATAGCTTCTACTATCTTCTCCATGCAAATGAATCACAAAATTGATTATCATAGCCGCAAAATTGATTATCACAGTTTTATAGATAAGAAAACCAAGGCTTGAGAAGGTCACAAGAACTTGGAAGTGGTAGAGCCACTTCTTGAATCTTGACAATCTGATTTCATAGCCAATGCTGGTAACCTGCACAGTACATTGCATGTTCTCCAGAGGCACTTTTCAAGGACCACACCCAATTTTCAAAGGACTTTTTGATGTCAATGTGAATATATTGCGTATACTGCAAATACATATCAATTAATCATCTTCCCTCATCAAAATCAGTTCTTGATTCTCACTTCTCAACTAGTTACACGAAAACTAATTCTCCCCATGACTCAGCTTTGAAACTTCAGCCCTCCTACCACATCTGTTATTATCTTAAGGTTTCAGAATCTCAGTGTCTCTCATAATCTAGGCCAATCCATCATATTCATTCACTGCTACCAAGTAATATCACAGAGGCTCTCTTTAATGTGTCTCTGGTATACTTAAGAGCAAATTCGCAATTTGGTAAACTACCTTTACGTGTTTTTAACCTTTTCTTTCCTGATTTTCCAAACAGATTGTCTATCCTTTGCCCAAATAAACATTTTTGGTTCTTCCCTAAACATTGATACTTTCCTGCATTCCTGTGTCTTTTTCCTTTTCTTCCTTCTATGCACCGCCACTTCTGCTTCCTCAATGTTACCTTTCTTGCTTCTGCCATTAAATGTCGTCACTAGGCTACACTGAATTCTCATAATACTTTCTTCTGATACTGAAGATACATATATATCTTCTCCATAATTATCTATGTGTGTCTCCTATTCATCAAACCAGTTTGTAAGTTTTTTGTGGGAACTGATCATATATTATTATCTTTACGTCCCCCACAGCTTACTTTCGACAGGCATAATACAAATAGTTTTTCTCTTCTAATATCTTTTAGATAAAATGCTAACCTCACTTTCTTTCCTCATTAATAGTAGATATAGGCTGTCACATTCCTCAATATTAATGTTAAGCTCCCAAAGGTATTTGCAGAAAATAAGTGATGTAGAGTTTATTTTCTTGGGGATAAAGCAGGATATGAAATGTTTTAAAGATAGAACATTTTTATAGGAATAGGATTTCTGACCCAGAAAGCTGGCCAAATTCCAATCCAGGTAATTCACTCCTGTTCCCCTAATCCTTCTGGGATTTCAGCTGGATAATGCTGTCTCCTCCATTCTCTGGCCCAGGAAGGAATATGATGTACCCTACAAAACAGCTGCAACATGCCACACAGGGATGGCAGGCCTTACAACACTGGGCACAGGAGTCTCTGAATGTCCCTTACCCACACTCCAGAAGTACTACAAAACTCAATTAGGAAAGGTCTGAAGGTCTTTGAATGAAAGATGCTAAATAAGCATTAGTGTGAGTTACAATAATTTTCCAAAGACTCATTTCTCACGCCCTTTTCCTCTTTTATCCCCTAAGCTTGTTATAGAAGGGCTGAACAAATTATTTGCATTCAGGGTGAAGGAGAAATTATCCTCTCAAAGCTAAGTGCTATTTTTAAAATTGACCTTGTGTGTGTTCACTGTATATTTCTAATACTGGTATTTCTAAGTTTAGATTTATTTGGTTTGGATTATTTCAAAACATATACCTTAAAACCTTCTATCTGTTTTAAAGTTTGTAGAAGGTCAACAAATATTAACTCAATTTCTATAAATCATTATTATTTTAAATGTGATCTCAATGATCCTTTAGCCACCCCTGTTCATGCCTCAGAGCCTCTTTATTATTTTATGTTATTGGGAGATTATGGACATTATGATTATCGGCACTAAATGAAGGATACAGTGTTGCAGGTAACCCAATAATTGGTTCTCTGTCAATATAAGACAGTATATACTTTTTTCTTTCAAACGGACTTTTTAAAAGTTAACAATTAAATCTTGTTTTCCCTTTTCCTTATCACACAGATGCATTGGGTGAAGGGGGCAAAGTCAACCCAAGGAAATTTTTCCCAAAAATAACTTCAAAAGTTACAGAAAAGTAGGTCCCAATCCTATCTATAGGAGGTAAATAGTTCTCGTTGACAGCTTTTATTTTTCTTCTCTAATTCTATTAGAATGAAAAATGGCCTGAAATCAGGAGATCTACATTTAAGGAACAGGAGTGACTCTGATACTAAAATTCTACTTGAGGTGTGGAATTAGGATTTTTCCCAACCTGCTTTCTAATGATTATACCAACCCTGAGTCACTATTTTTGAAGTCAATAGGCTTTCTGCTCTACTCCCAAAGTTCCTACATCAACCAAAAAAAAAAAATCTACCATTAATAATACATATATATATATATATATATATATATATACATGAGTAAAACAATGATCCTTTTTACCCCCTGTAAACTACAAGGCAAGCAGTCCTCAAAACTAATAAAAATAGCAAAATCTTACATATTAATTTTTTTTACTGTTGCTAAAATTCTTCTAAAAACAGGGAAAAAATTGCATGGCTGGGCCTTGCTAGGGAGGCTAAATATTTAAATCGAAGTTGTCTTCTAAGTGAATGGACAATTGTTTCATTATTTAAATCATGGGCATAAAGAAGTGACTATTTCCCTACTACCAGCTTATGCCAAATTATAAACTATATCACAGAATTAATCTAACAGAATTTTGAACTTTTTTTTTTTAAAAAAACATTCAATAGTTAGGAAAAGCATATGCAAATCTTACTGCTAAAAGTTCTAGGTCCTCAAATGTGTGTATCATAAGATGATATCGTCTGGGAATCATTTTATTCCTTTATGAATTCAATAAATACCTGTGGTGGGTGCCAAACACCACTCTTGACAATAGGCATTCAAGCAGTTAATAATGTCAGTACCATTTTTAGATACCTTAGTTTTGGATTTGAGCAGAAACCTATGAACTTTTTTAAAACAGTCATTAATCCATATTGCAACCATAGGAACTACCTTTTCTTATTTATAAATACAAACTGGATTGTCTACTGCACTTTTAAAGTACTAGCTGATTTTTTTAAAAAAATTCTAATTATCCTCCCGTCCTTTATTTTCTACTTAGTCACTCTTAATTTTTTGTATTGCCCCAAGGCTCACTAAAACAAAATATGAGGTAGGTAAGAGGTTAATTATTCCTCTCTTATCTCCTGCTCATTTCAAATAACTCAGTGTTGTAAAATTCTACAATCTGCCTTATTTAAGAAACTCCAGCAGTTCTTGCCATACTTAATGATTCATTGGAAGAAAAAACTCCCATTCTTTTCACCCGTTTTTGCATGTTTCATGAAACTCTATACCTGATAAGTCGATCACCAAGAGTTAGAAAGTGCTTATCTCAAGTTCAGTCTTTATTGGTACATTCCAATATTCTGGCTTCTCATGAGTATTTTTTCAACATATACTTTGAACTTGTTTTTTTTCCTACTTATCTCTCAGTTCAAAACTGATTCTTTTGGAAACCCAGTTCAAACATCAGCTCCTCTAGGAAGTTTTCCCTGACCTCTCATCAACCCAACAGTTAGCTCCTACACTTCAGAACCCAGTAAACACTCCCACTGTTAGATTTATCAACCTGAATGGTAATTTTACTTGACTTTACATCTGTTCACCTTGAAAGAAGGGACTTTTGTCCTTTGTACCTTCATTTATCCAGCACCTAGCAGGACCAGAATATGGTGAATAAGCATTTTTTGTTAAATGGAAATTGAAATTTACAATCACGCTTCTTAAAATTCAATTTCTCGCTCGCATACTTTGTCATTGGTGGAAACATACAAAATTCACAGGAAGTAATTAGGCAAGAATAATTTTGATGATATTTAATCCTCTAACCCATTAATTCTCCTCTATGAATATTTTCTAAGAAACTGATCAGAACTATAAAAAAAAAGTTATACAAAAGAATGTTTATAATAGTGCCAGTCATCATAGCAAAAAGCAAAAATTAAAAAAAAATCCTAGGAATATCGAAATAATTAATTGGTGTTCTAGTCACTTAGTGAAGTATAATTCACTTATTAAGAATTCAAAAGATTTGCAGTACATAGGGAAATTTTATAATTTTAAGTAAAAAGGCAGGACACAAAATTGTAATATTTTAGTCCAGTATTCTGAAGAAAAAGAAAGTGACAAAATGTTAACAATGCTTGTTTGGGGGAAATGAACTACAAATGTGTCTTTCCCTCATTCTATTTTTCCACATTTCCCCAAATTCTATAATTAGAATATATATATTTTATGATACGATTATTTTAAAATGTATTTATACAAAACTGTAATAAAGATTTATTTCAGAGGTATGTCTGAAGTTTGTAATTCTCTCTATACCTAACAAATATTAACATTTAGTATTAAAGCATATAAAATTCACTTTATCAAAGTAATAAAATATCCATCATGGATACAATTTCTACAAAACTGCCAAAATGTACACCTGAACTAACTCCCCAAATCACTATTGCCACTATGATTAAAGCCTTTAAGTCATCATTTAAAAATGATAGGAATACTTTTATGAAAAGAATATTTTCTCATATGTAATAGCTATAAATAGAATGTAATATATAATATTAAATATATTAGAATAGATATTAGAAATATGTCTCTAATTTAGTATATATATTAGCACTGTAAAGCTATAGAATTATGAACCCCACCCAGTGTCTTGCAACATATCACACAAGAAATTTCCTTGAGGAGAGAACACAAGTGCTTTTCAACATGCATTCTAAGTTTAAAGAGACTTCCAATACAGAAACAAGTACACTCTCCCTCACCAAATTTCTCAACTGAGAGACACAGCAGTTGAAACAGCTGGCCTCTAACTGCCTTTACTAAAAAAATCAAATATCCTCTAAGCTAATAACATCCATGATATGTATATCTAAAACTCTAAAAGTGTCACCATACTGCTTAAAAATGAGCTTTGTCAAAAAATAAATGAAAAAGTAATCAAATACCTCTGTAGAATGGATCAATTTTTTTTTAAACTCAAACACGTTAAAATAATTTAATCATGACATGAGTCTGGAATTATTAAAGTGGTGCTGATGGCACAGACCATGAAAATGTTAGCCCTCATTAATGAGCCACTTTATAATACATGGTTTAAAAAAAGAGTAGCAATAAGAATTTGGAAGTAGTTGCTCAAAAAGAAAATACTGAATTATACAAAACTCCAATAAAGCAGAATTTGTCATGACAGAACTTATGAAATAATTTGTGAATTAGAAATTAATTTATAGAGTTATTGTATGCTATTTGATATGAAGTCTTAGTCAATTTTCATTTACTTTGCCAGTCATAAGTTTCTCTTTGAAGCATGTCTATTTCAAGATACAGAATCTTATTTGGTCATGCAATTATTTGTCCACTTATCCAACAAACATTTACAAGTATCTGCAATATTCATTACTGTGCCAGGCGCAGACTGAAAGATAAACTAAGAAATGTCACCAAATGCCTGAAGGCCACAACATGTATGGCTGCAATACAAGGGGAGAAATCTGGCAAGCTCCATAAGATATGAAATATCTATTGAAAGGACAAAGAAGGAGACAACAATCTCTCTGGCTAGAGAAAGTAAGGAGAGGTGGGGGAAGAAGTTAGAGACCATGGAGGAGGCAGGACCTGCACCGGATCTTAAAGGAGAGAGTACTGCAACAGTACCAGGTATACTCACTCCATTAGGAAGATGGAGCAGGAACTTTCTCCCTCCCTGTGAACAGATTGCTTACTCCCTTCTCAAGCAGGCTCACCTAATTTATTCAAAACACAACCTCGCACATCAATCTTTTCAGGAAATCTGTGAGACCAAACTCCCCAAGCCTGTCTCTGCATGCTCTCAAAGGCCCTGTGCACGCATCTATCACAGCCCTTTCACTAACTCTACTAAATGCCAGGCTGTCATCCACACTCATAGGCCAGGAAATACTTGAGGAAGGAATGTCTGTCTTTCACCTCTGTATCTCTAAAACTTATCAAATTGCCCAGCAAAGCAAGTGCTAAAAGATCTAATGATGAGCTGAATAAACGAATAAAAAATGTGCAACTATTATCTACCAAACCCATTTAGGAGGCTATCTAAAAGAGTTGAAGCAGCCAGGCACAGTGAGTAGCTCACACCTGTAATCCCAGGACTTTGAGAGCCAGAGATGGGGGATTGCCTTACAGCCAGGAGTTCAAGACCAACCAGCCTGGGGAACACAGAGAGACTCTGTCTTTACAAAAAATAAAAACAAAAACTACTTGGGCATGGTGCCACATGACTGTAGTTCCAGCTACTCAGGAGGCTGAGGCAGGAGGATCACTTGAGCCCAGGCATTGGAGGCTGCAGTAAGCTAGGTTCTCACAAATGCACTAGAGCCTGGGTAACAGAGAAACTGTGTCTTAAAACACAAAACAAAGAGTTGAAGCAAAAAGAAAAGAGAGTTCAAATTGGGATGGTGAAAAGGAAGAAATGAAAAAGGTGTTGAGATGGGATAAGAAAAAGAAAAAAATCAGTCATGCTTGAAAGCTTAGAAAAATTATTGTGCCATTCACAGAGGGGGAAAGTTGATGAGTCTACTGGGAATATGCTGAGTTTGGGGCTGTATTAACCCTCAGCAGAAATTCAAATTATCCAGAACATTGCCTCAAAAAAATGCAAAAGTACTTATTTCCTCAACAAAACATCAAATTTTAATTTAAACACTAATAGCATAATGTGGCATATATCAACTATCCACAATTTCTTTATAAAACAGAAAATTTTGATAAATTTTCACTTACTATATTTACTTTAATAAGTTACTTTTATATAAGTTATTCATGCTTTATTTCAATGTGTATACATTATCATTAATAAAATTTCGGCCAGGTGCGGCGGCTCACGCCTGTAATCCCAGCACTTTGGAAGGCCTAAGTAGGTGGATCACGAGGTCCGGTGTTCGAGACCAGCCTGACCAACATGGTGAAATCCCGCCTCTACTAAAAATGGAAAAATTAGCCAGGCGTGGTGGCACGCACCTGTAATCCCAGCTACTCAGGAGGCTGAGGCAGGAAAATCGCTTGAACCTGGGAGGCGGAGGTTGCAGTGAGCCGAGATAGCACCACTGCACTCCAGCTTGGGCGACAGAGCGAGACTCTGTCTCAAAATAAATAAATAAATAAATAATTTAAAAAAAAATTTTATCAGACATAGGAAGAAAATTTCCTGTCACTAAAAAAATTCCAAATAAATTAAGTATTGCCTATATTTAAAAGAGAGGGTAAAATTATATACTAATATATGAGAAGTAATGCATTTTATTCCATGAGTTTACACATATATCGCACAAAATAAAATAAAATACAATTTACCTAGAAAATGGCCACATATATTTATTCCATGAATGACTGACTGGCCCACTGAGATCAGCCAGTTAATTAAAAAACTCCAGGGTATGAAGAAATAAAAAGAGGTTTCTATCCTAAAAAAGTTAGGGATAGTGATTAGCTCTCGGGGAGATACAAAGGATAGGGATCAACAAAAAGCGCACGGGTAGCTTCAAAAGTAGGGAGAATGTTCTACTTATTGAGTGGAGGCTTATTGGGTGCTTATTGTTATAAAATTAAATATATATGATATAATTATATATATCAAATTTTATGCAATAAAACTTTTAACATTCCTATGTAATCAATCTAACTAAAGGAAAATAGGAAACCTATTGTAAAACAATTAACTGTATATAAATATTATATCACAATACTTTCTCTGTGTACCTTTATACTACTTGTTGCACCTAAGTTATTTTTCCAACAAATATAGAACTTGACAATTTTATATTTTTCTTTAAATTGCCACATTTTTGTAAGAATTTGCTACATACAACATTGTTCAAAAGGAAACCACAAAACAACAAAAATTTGTCTTCCATTGTTCACTGGTTAAACAAGATGAACCAGAAGAGTAGAACAGCTTTCTGAGTAGGTTTCTCTGGGCTTCGGTTAAGGGCTAAGTTTTTGTTTGCAGTGACAACTGAATCATTTAGAAGAAGTAATCCTAGAAACTTACTGTATAGTGAGATATTTTTAATCAGTTAATGAATTAAGTTTACCAAAATACTGAACTCCTCTTTAACTATTTTCCTACCATTTTATAATAATAACATTTTTCACTATATTGTTTTCCTTCCAGAAAACAGCATGGAGGGACTGTCTGAAACTTCACTTTGATCTTGTTACAGTAGCATTTAAAAGACTATCTTTTCTCACAGGTTGGAACTCTAAATGTATTTTCCCAAAGAAATACTCAATTCCCCACACTGCAATGGGAAGATAAAATGTAAGGCATAGTGTTTTGTATGAAGGACTCTGAAGTTTGTAAGATCAGTTAAGCACACAGAGGTAAATATAGAGAGGTTAAGATATGTTCTCTCTAATAGCAATCAACAGGAGGTGACAGTGGAAAGAGTCAGAATTTATAGTCAGAGAAAACCAGATTGAAATCCTGACTCTTATCACTTACTAATTTTGAGGCCTTATACAAGAGCCTCAGTATCCTTTTTTAAAATGGACATAATATTGTTCTAGGAGGCTGCAGTGTGGATTAAATAAAATAAAACAAAGTATCTTGTAAATATATACCTATTGTCTCATAGAAGGGGCTCTTCAAATATTGGCTATTAATATTTATATTTTTCTAAATTATTATTAATGATGAAGATGGTATTATTGATTTTGGTAGTAATAAACATAGTTTAAGGAGTTAAAATGAGACTGTAACACAAGAAAAGGGGGTCAGGTAACTAAAAAAAATCAATGATGTCATTGTGTCATTGTGTGTAATTACAATGATAGCTAAGAGATTTAAAAACAAAACCAAACAAACTTAACAAAAAAGCTGCCCTCTCTCCTCTTCAAACCTACCAATTTCCCTATGCTAGAGTAAGAGAGGTTATGGTAGATGAAAGGTCTATGATTTCTCCTTAAGTATTGCTAAATCTCTCTCAACTGGAATTAAAGGAATTTTGTCACTTAAGAAACAGCCTACTTCATTTAAAATAATTTTATTCTAAAAATAACTGTATACTGATAATTACAACAAATTTACCATACGAATAACATAACATTTTGTTATAATCAGATATTTAAACTACTTTGAGCAACTTCCCCAAATCATTTATTTAGACTTTTTTTTTTCAGTTGGGTGGAGGGGGGGTGGTACTTAAGCCCCAGCTACATTATAGCTTTCAAAATTTCTTTAAATCAATACTATATGAAAGCCTTTCTTTATCTCCCTGGGCAGAAATAATCTTGTCCTCCTTTAAAAGCCCATAGTACTTTATTCATGCTTGAATTGTAATGCCATTTATGTCTTCTATTATGTCTATTTAGGTAGATAGCCTTTATTTTTCCTAACACTGTCCACTGAAATCATTTAATATTTATTAAATAAACACATAAAATAAAGACGTGAATATGCTTAATGATCTATAAAGTGATTTGAAATATAAAGATATGTTTTAGAGTTAAAATATTGCTAATACTCCATTTAATGCATTGCAGTGTAGTTTACTAAAAATACTACTGTAACTTAAAATCTTTAACACAGACTCTATATAATCATTAATTGCCAATGATTTATTAAAACACTGCATACATTACACCCCAATAAATGGGGAAGACTGATATTAAAAAATATACCAACCCAGCCCTAGAAGTACTATGAGTCAACCTCAGTATAAGCCCAAGGAAAAGACTTTAAAAATATATTAAAATTCTAAGTTAGATGCCCAAGAAAAGCCCAGTACATTTAAGATTTCTAGTAATTCGTGATTATTACCATTAAAAAGATCCATAAAAGGTGATATATTGCTAAATTTTAATTTTTATATTGTTTATTCAGCATTTCAATGAAAATAAGAAGTATTAATCTAATTGTCTAAACAAAGTTCTCACACAATCAGGTAGAGGTTTACACTAGTTATTAATACCACAGTATGGCACCTGACAACCACTTTCTTTATTAAGTTTTCTTCATTTAATGAAATACAGAAAAGAATTCTATTATTTCCTGGAGGTGTGGATATACTTTTTTTTTTTTATTATTTGTATCTCCTAACTAGTTCTGAATAGCAGTAATGTTTTCATTCAATGAAAGAAGAAAATAAATGTTTAATATCAAGACCTATAGAAGAATGTAAATACAACTAAACATAAGTAAAGGATACAAAATAATAAGGATGACACATGCCACTTCTGGGTCCATAACTGAAGAGTTGTGGAGATTCCATGTACAAATATAAAAATGATTTACTAATTTTTTTCTTAAAACGTTGTTCTTGCCAAGAAACCTTCAAATTTTAATTTGTCCAATTGTTCCAATTTGCCAAATCAATAATGTATAATCAGAACTTAATCCATCTACATAGTCTCAGTTCTACTTCCAATTCAAGACAAGTAACCATGAAGCTGAGAAATTACAGTACTTTCTTGACTGCCTGGATGCCAAAAATAAAAGAAAAGTAGCAAGAATTAGTTTTTAACATCCCTTTTATAACATCAAAAAAGGTTACTTAGGGATATATATATATCTATATACACACACACACACAAACACACACACAAAACATTTAGATTTTATAGATGAAGCCTAATTTTGCATACATGGTCAAGTAGTTTTATAAAGTCCTGATTCATGTACTACTAATATCACCAGTTTAGGAATTAATAAAACTAGTAAAATCAAAGAATATCAAAATGACTTAACTGATTAAGCCTGAAGTTTTACAGAAATATAAAATGAAATCCCTTTTAACTTTAGCAATGGAGTAGAGGTAAAATATACTTGTAATAACTTATTTTTTAACCCTATACTATAATGTATTATATTTTACAAAAACAGTGACTGTGACACATCAGAATCTATGTAACAGTCAAATGGTTTCTAACGATCAAGAAATACACTGAGAGATGAATGTCAAGAAGCCATTACTTCCACATAAAATATTTTACCACCACGAGGCTTTGAAATGCAAAATAAATCACAGGTACTATTTCTAAATTATCTGCCATCAGAACCATCAGTCCACTGGATTCTGAACTGCAGTCACAGCTCTTCTTGGACTTTATACAATTTGACAATGGTGTACAGTTCTAAATATGTATAAATAAACAGAATATCAAAGCAGCAGAAAAAAATTGGCTTTTGTTAAGTACTAACCTAACTGTGTTTGGGATTAAAATGGTGTAATTTCTAATTCTCATGGTGAAAATATAAGGCAAAAATTCTATTATCACTATTCAACATTTACTAAGCATGCCCTCAATGCCCATCTAACAAAAACTGTTTAGAAGATAGAAATTACATATAAAATATAAGATGCTTGAGATGCTTCCATACTATTTTTTATTTTCAAAATAAGCCAAATTATGTACGAGTGTACTCATCTACATGCTCAGTATAATGAATGTTCTATGCATGCACATGCTAACACAAAAGGTAAGAAATTCTTCAATTGACTCAGAGTTCCCCAAATATGGTATGTATGACTAACAGCTGAGAGGAAATACAACTGAAACTGTCTGCTGGAAATCCATTAAAATCTAGGCACAGAAAAATGCCTGGTTGATAGTATAGTTGGATGCGCAAATTTATGCAGGAATGTAGCCAAATTTTTGGCAATTCCCTCATGGTCTTATATTTATTAACAATAGCCCTTTCTTTTTCAGTTGTAATGTTACATTTCAAGAACATTAGTGGAGCTGGAGGACCTGCCTGGTCTTTAAAACAAATAGACTAAAGGCTTGGGTATACGGAGTCATGGAATTTCAAATACAAACAAAAATTTGCACAAAAAAAGTATGCTACACAAAAGCTTCCATATGCAACTCTCAAAAATCAGTACCTCAGAAAAAACAAGCATACTATTTTGCAATTCTTTCTACATTTGCCTTTGAACATATTCATTATTTTAAAAATTTTTCTGCAAAAATGATTTGTATCATATTCTCTGAAATGAGTGTTATTAAAAGAATTCATATGTTAAGACATATCCTCTTAATATACTACTTCACGGATTTATTTTCAGTATTTGCTTGTTGTTAGGAGTAAATTAAGTACTTAACTCTTACAAGTCATTTAACAACCACATTTGATTCTCGTTACTCTGTACTGAGCCCCTTCTATGCTCTCAATTCTGTGGAATGTTATATCAAAAAATGAAAGCATGGTATTTTTTTCTTCAAGAGTTTATAATTCAATATGAGTACAAGTTAAACAAATGTATTCATTCAAAGGCACAAATATTCTACAACCAGCTCTGATTAGTGTGACAATATAAAATAAAATTGTTGACCATTTTGAAGGAAAAGTTCTGTAATTTTTCAGGAGAACAATAATAAGAGGTAAAATTGACACAATACTTTGCAGTTTAAGAAATGATTCTCATTGAATTCCCTGAATCCTCAGAACACCCCATGAGACTCCATGAGTATGATTTCCCATTTTACTGATGAAGAACCTGATATCCAGAAAAGGAAAGAGACAAAACCAAATTTATGCCTAAGTAGTAGCGCAAAGACTCAAACGTAGTTCTCACAGCTAAATCAAGGCTGCCACTGGATTTATAAGCTCTTTCATAAAAGTAATCTAATTTGATCATTATGACAATTTTATTAGATAATAATAGCAGATAATATTCATTGACTGCATATAGTGGGGCAGGTGCTGTTCTATGCTATGTTAATTCATTCACTCCACACAAAACCCTATGAGGAAGGGTTCTGTTATTACTCCTGTTTTACAGATGAAGAAACTGAGGCTCAGAGAAACTAGTTAACGTGCTCAAGATCACACAGCCAGTAGGTATGGGCAGCAGAAGTTAAACTCAGAGCTTCTGATTGCAGCATTAATAATGTTCTTCACCACCAGCTCACTCTTAGGTAGGTTAACATACAACAGGTTAAGAAACTTGCCCAAAGTCACAAGGAAAAATAATTGCAGAGAATGGGCAAGAAGAATGTCTCCTAACTCTTCACGCTAGTTCCTTTTCCTAAGTAGAATAATTAAAATCATTACATCCAGAAGGGGTAAAAAGCTTTGGGACATGTAGGTAGTTCTTTGAAGCAGAATATGAGCAAGTAAGGAACACTGGTGGAGTAGCAAGGAGAAAAGATTCCATCAGGCCAAAGAAGGCTTCTTCTCCACAGATTGAAGGGAAAAGAGAGTAAAATGTATGTGATCAGGGATAAGTATATTTGTTATTCTGATTTAGGGAGGACAAATTCAGATGAGTGAAGAGGGATGGCTCTAATTAAGAAAGTCAGTAAAAGTGAAGCACTACACTGATTTGTTTTGAAAGAAACACCACCAAAAATCTTGGAATAGGTATTGTAATGCTTTCAAAAGAAATGATACCCCCACCACAGCCAAAAGTATCTAGCACACAGAAGGAAGTAAGAGAAGCACTGAAAGATTCTAACTACACATTTTCATTTTTTTAAATTAAAATGTCACTTATAGTTTAGCAATTCCTTTTTGTTGTTAAAACCTTTCTGTGGAGTAGAGACTAAGAGAACATAATTGACATAACATTCTTCTCATTAGTTTTCATACCATGATTCTATGGTGCTGATTACTTTATAGATCTTTCTCAGAATCATGACAAAATCAGATGAAGGAAATTAAAACAACATCCCATGTGAATGGATAAACTAAAATACCAACCTAAACCTAAAGTGCACGTTAAAAGTAGAATTTGCAACAAATATGGAAAAACTTATCATGGCAGAGACCGAAAGCAGTGATGCCAGGATTTTGGTAAGAAGCACTTTTGAAAAGACATATTAAATGAGGAAAACTAAACCTAATGGAATTTCTTCTCTCATTACTTAAAATAAACCAGGTCACTGAGATGAGCTTACACTGTGGTATTTTGTTCATTTTCATTTCATTTTTATTTCATCAAACCATAAATTCCCATGGAAATACCTCAGACACGTGCCCACAATAATTGGAATGCCTAACATTTCAGCATAAGTACTTTTGCATGAGTTCAACTAAATAAAAAGAATGCAGTGAGAGCCCTCCAAGTTTTTTGGTTATGTCAACAGCTATTTTACAACTATGAATTATCTCTGTAGCTATAAACTACATGTGTAAAATACATTACATGAGTCTGTGTGAAGCCTTAACGCAAAGACCAAGTAAAGGTGTGAGCTGCACACAAAAACATCAAAATAAAACTAAACTTCCTAGAATATAGCAATCATAAATTTTTTTCTTACCAAAGCTATTACTGTTAAATATACCTTGATGAATTAAGTTCAAGTGTAACTACAATTGAAATATATGATTCAACTGAGCTATGACCTACTTTCCTCTCAAAAGCAAAAGGGAATTATGACAGTTGTGAGACTTATATTTTTCCTTTCCATGGTCTAAAAGTTATTTTATACTTAAACTATAAGCAAAATGCACCTGACATTTATTTGCTTTAAAATATAGTTATTCATGCTATTGCTCATAGGACAGATAGAATTTTAATAGCAATGTATCAAATAATAATTATATCTTTACATTTATTTTTAAGCTGTACAGACCAAGAAGCATTCAGGAAGAAAATAATCTCAATATGTAATATGATACCTAAGTCTAAAATTCAGTTACAACTACATGATATATTTACATACAACAGAACCTATAATCAACATGACAAATACAAAATTAACCAATATATGTGGTTGAAAATACCCACCCCTAGCAGAAAGCTTTTTGGTGTTGATAATTTTGGCAGCATATTCTTGTCCAGTAGGAATTTTCATACATCTTCTCACCACTGAGAATGCCCCCCTGGAAACCAATAATTAGCAGGTCATTAATATAACAGATATAATATTTCATTAAAAATTTATAAAATCTGAGCATTTTTATTGATTTTAGTGGATTGCCAGTGAAGTACAGTAATATCCAGTAAATGAACAATTCTTCCTGGAAACCCAGACTTTCTTTAATGTTGAAGAATAAAAGTAAATTTTATTTAACTGGGAGCACACATTATTAATCAACAAAATGAAAGGAACTGCCAATTATGACCGCTCTTGTTTGCACAAGAAATTTGAAAACATTTTACAGTTCACACTCACAGCACCAAATGCTCTGAGAAAAACCCTGCACAGAACAGAGCAGACGAGGAGCAGCAAAAAAATCTGCTGCCTACTTATTTTGGTAGGAAACAAAAAATTAATGTGGTTCCAAGTAAGTAAACATGACGATTATTTTCATTAAAATATAAACCTTGAGCAGATTAGTATGGTTTAACAAATCCTGGTATGGTGATTTCTCTATGCCTTGTTTTGGACTGGGGGAGGGGAGAGATTTGAATTAAGCTGCTCTTCCGACATATTCTCCATGTTTTAACACCAGACAATATATACATACCTAATTTTTATTACTTTTAAAAATATTCACCTTTCCTTTAATTACAGTATAAACCAACAACATACATATAAACGCACTCCTTTCATAAAAGTAACAGTCGAAACTAGTGAAAGAGGAATTGGGTTTGGGTTCGATGCTACAAAAATCAACATTCACAGCTCAGCCCCTAGGTCCCTTTGCATAAGTCCTCAGTAGGTCTCCTGCCTCCTTCCCTAACATCTCCAAGTAGTTCTGCCAGTCGGGTGAAGGAGGTGGTTTTACACAATTCTAGGCTACTCTTAAGAGCGCTCTCAGTCTCCAGAGGGCTTTTCCGCTGCCCGTATAAATAAATCCTCCCAGAGAACGCAAAGATGCACACGTAAATCCTAGGAAGAATGATGGTGAGCGGTAATCTGGTGCAAAGAATAACACTGGATATAGGGCAAGGGGTTGGGTTCTGTTGGGTGGCCCTTTTCCTGGACAGAACAACTACTGGATGCGAAATAGACTCTATGCCAAGTTGAACTTTCGGCATCAATAAATATGGCACCGTCTGAGGCTGTGAG
This sequence comes from Pongo pygmaeus, assembly GCF_028885625.2. NCBI lineage: Eukaryota > Metazoa > Chordata > Mammalia > Primates > Hominidae > Pongo > Pongo pygmaeus. Next base: position 126,588,093 of record NC_072376.2, read on the forward strand.
TTCTCATCAGTACCTGGGTCATACGGCCGACACGCCGGCTAACCAGGAGGCATCTCTATTTACAGAAAACATGATCTATGTTGCATTTTACATGGGTTCTAATTTCCTCTCCAAACACACATTACACAGGCGGGCGCGCACACTTCTCAGGATGACAGCTACAACTGCAGAGATCGTAAATTCACTAAGTCTCTCACTGCAGGAGGGTGAGGGTCCGGGAGAACGTGGGCTAGGGACCATCAAAATGAGCCACAGTTGGGGTAAGGGTCCTACCCCTTCTCTGCTCCCTCCCCTTATTAAGACAGTACCTTCCCCAGAGCTGACAACCCAGGAGCCCTCCTCCCACTCCTCTCCCAAACTCCCTCGCCGGAAGACGGAGGCCGGTGGGTCGGGGGCAACGCGACCCGCCCTCAGCTGGAAAGGGGATATGCGGATGCCGGGCAAAGGTGCTTACTTTCCAAGCTCCTCGAAAAGCTGATACTCGTCCGTGAACCTGGTGCAGGTTGTGGTCGAAGCCATCCTCGGTCCGAGCTGTGCCCTGGCTGTGAGCGCGACGGACCAGAAGCGAGCAGACGCGCGGCTAACCCCGGGACTGGCCCCGCGGCGCTGTCACCCAGGGCCGCCCTTACTTTCCTGGTCCGAAAGTAGCTCGCCCGCGAGGGAGTGTGCGCAGGGGCGGGGCGGGAGGGGAGATGACCAGAAAGGGTGGCGTGGGGTCTCCTCCCCACGGTCCGCCGATCCTCCTCCTCCTGCGGGCCTCGCTTCCTTCTTCTCCACTGGACGCTCCACCCGCCCCTTTTCCAGTCCCTGTCCCCAAATGCAGGGGGTAAAGTACTCAAGAAGAGGGGGCCGGGAAATGGAAAAACAACCGGGCACGGGGCGAGTGGCAAGCAGTTGCGAAACGATCCGCACTGGAGCAGAAGGGGTAGAAGCAGAGGGGAGGGAGTCCGAGGGGGCGGAGGTGGAGTGCAGCGGAGCCGAGGCCGCGGAGCCCAGAGCGGACAGCCTGAGCCCAGCGGCAGCTGTCAGCAGGCTCAGGCGCGGGGCGCGCCGGGGCTCCGGCGAGCGTGCGCGGCCGAGGCCGGCTTCCCTCCGGCGGGCAGCAGCGGCTCCGGCGAAGCGAGGCACCTTGTCTGCCTCGCGCTGCTCACGAGCCCGCGCGGCTTCAAGACGGCGCGGCGAGAGAAAGAGCGCTCGGCTCAGGCGAAGCCTCTTCTGCCGTCCCCAGGCCTCCGTCTCCTCCCCCGGCACCTCCTCCCGCCGCTCCCTCCGCTTGCCAGCACCCCCTCCCTGGCGAAGCCCCCTCCTCGCTGGTCCCACACCTCCCTCTAGCGACTCCAAGCCTGTCCCTTCGTGGATCTCTCGCTCTCCCTCCTTTGGTTGCACTCACGAGCACACCAGTCTAGGGAGAAACCAGGTTGGTGGAGGAGGATGTGCGGGGGAGAGGACTGGAGGTTTGGGTGAATGAGGCGAGACGTCACAGTTACCCATTTAAACCCGCACAGAGAAGGCTGCTTCAATCTGGGGCTGACTGAGCGGGAAGATGCAAGGCTACTCGAGGATGGCCCGGGGCAGCCGCCGTGGGTCACGGAAGCCCACGCCCCTGTTTTGGGCGCCGGGAAGCAGGGACCTTTCCAGGCCGGCTCCCGGGCCACGACACCCGGTGGGCCGAGCAAGGGAGAGCAACCACTTCATCTCCACGCCGCTCGGAGTTGACACAGCAGGGGCCGGATGTGGGCTGTTCATTGCTCTCAGAGAAGGGTCCCAACCCTTCCCACAGCCACCAGCGACTGTGGGGGCAAAACCCAGCCTCAGCGGGGTTCACTGCGTCGCCAGCTCCCCAGAACCGGGCGCAGGTTTTCTCCCTCCCCCGCAGCCCCTTCTGCAAGGGGCAATGACGGCCACTGAGCCACATTTCACTTGCCACCTCCAGGCCCACCTCCCCCGCTGTTTTCCAGGATGGTGGCTGAGACTCTGGCAATCCCCAAAGGCCTTTGCTTTGGCTGTGAACGTTGAAAGAATGAAAGCAAAAACTCCGCCGCTCAACCACACCTTCCCTTCCCTTCTGAGTAAACTCCCCTGTAATCTCAGTAAATTCTGATAGTAAGGCGAATTCTCGCGATATTTCCCACTCTGGCGGTCGGGGCGAGGTAGTAGGAAGGCTTGGGTGTAGGTCACGCGACCCGGCGGGGGCTGACGTCATTCACATCACGTGAACACGTCTAGCCTGTTTCGCTTTGCAAAGGGAAAAAAGAAAAGGGGAGGTCGTGTGTGCTTTTGCTTTCAGCCAGATAGTGGCAATTGAGTGCACTCCGTAAATGGCTATCTGGAAAAACCATTTAGCCGTTCAAGAATGTGTCCTTTCCTTTAGCATATCTGCCATTGTTTTCAGTAGGAGGAAAAAAAAGCATGCATTACAATTTAAAATAGATAAACTGCTGCCGATTGCTAGAACAACTTCTGGGCCCTCTTTCCAGTTATCTTTAATGAAACTATGCAATTGCAAATTTAGCCGCAGACCGAAAACAGCGTTATGGACGGTCTTTTTCAAATTACTGCTAATTGTTCTACAGCACGGGACTATAAAAACCTTGCAATCCTATTGCTAATTTGCTCGTGGTATTACTTCATAGACTTAAAATTTCACAGCTGAAAGATAAAAGATAACTTGCAGACACAAGAGAATCTAAGATTTAAAGGCGCTGCTGCTTGCTCCCAAAGACTGCTATTAATTAATGTTACTTTGTGGTCATAGATAATCCTAATTCCTTTTTTCCTGATCTGGGGAACGCTTCTGCCAATGAGTGAGCTTTTTACTGAAGTACTAAAAATGTTCACAAATTTTAACGTTTATTACAACAAAATTGAAGTTCGTATGTATTTTGATTCCCGGCCATAAAAGGCAAGAAATAACTGTGCAAAATGTAGTGCTATAGAAAAAGATGATACCAAAAACTGCATAAAAGAAACATGGTCTCTAAATATTAATAATTGGGCTATAAATTGAAAAAAAACACAATTTGGTCTTGGCTAAAGATTTGTAATATCTGAACTATTTAGCAATGTGGCTCCAAGGTGATAATGAAATAATTTAATATTTTTCCCTGAATCTAAGATTGAAACAGAAAAAGTAAAATTAAAACAATAAATAAAGGTAATATAAAAGTTTACATATGGGAAGAAAATTGTTTCTTAAATATTCAAGTAATGAAGTCTACATAATTACAGTATTTATCTCAGTTATTTAAACTACCAATAATTGTAAATGGTTATAATTGTGCAGTACAATAAAGGAAACATAACTGAGTTTTAATACTGATGTATTATTAGACAATAAATGTGTACATTTTTTACAGCAAACACAGCTTAATCTGTACGTACTCTTTCTTTGACTTATATTTTAGACTAAATATTTCTCTTATTTGAACAAATATTTACAGTTATTTCTGAAGTTTGAACCTCCTTAAAAAGTAGTCAGATAGCTGGGCGCGGTGGCTCATGCCTGTAATCTCGGCACTTTGGGAGGCCGAGGCGGGTGGATCATCTGAGGTCAAGGGTTCGAAACCATCCTGGCCAACATGGCAAAACCCCATCTCTAATAAAAATACAAGATTAGTCGGGCATGGTGGCGTATGCTTGTAATCCCAGCCACTTTGGAGGGTGAGGCAGGAGAATCACTTGAACCTGGGAGAAGGAGGGAGGTTGCAGTGAGCCGAAATCGTGCCACTGCCCTCCAGCCTGGGCAACAAGAGCAAAACTCTGTCTGAAAAAAAAAAAAAAAAAAAAGTAGTCAGATCAAAGACTTTGTTGTTGTTCTACTTCAACATCATTTCAGGAATAGCTACAAAATAGAGTTAAATTCTAAAAAGTGTAGAAATGTAGACCTATAAACATAATAACACTGGAAGTTAGTGCCAAATATATTTACATTTCATTATGCATGCCTTACTAATTGCATGTCTGATGAACATGGTGGAGAAAGTTAAGAGGGAGAGTTAGTGAATAAAAAGTTAGTCATTAAAGTTGTTGAAGATAATAAGGCAGGCTTTATTCAAGGGGGTCCATGGTGATCAGAACCACTGCAACCAGATCTTGCAGGAGGAGAGAGAGATTGGACTGTATTTCAACTCTTAAAAGGCCAAGTGGGGATTTACAAGCAAGGAGCAGGGTAGAGGGCTGTGGATATAAAATGACTAGGTATTCTCCCTCTTTCCTCTTTGGCAACTTGGAATTTAAAAAAAATCCAAGACTTCAGTCGTTTCACCCAGAAAGTACAAGTTTTTAATGCTTACATTAACAAAGGCAGATATTAACAGATACTAACATTCATTGATTTCCCTTGCTACAAAGTTATAAGATAAGAAACAACGAAGAGATAATGTTATCTTTATAGCTCCCCAAAGTGCAGAGTCCATCAGTAAAAAGCAGATTCCTGTGAAAATTTTAGCAGGCGCTGTGTTGAAGCCACTCTTCACTGCAGATTTGGAGGCTAGGGGAAAAAAACAACAGCAAGTTGCTGCCTTTCCAAACTATGGTAACTAAACCATATAGAGCCAGACAGATAATCTACTGATGAGCAGATAATCTGTTTACCAGACCATCCATTAGTGCAAGATGAATTTGCAGTTAAGAGATAAACTATTCATAAAAGCAAAGCTAACAACGAAGAGATTTTCTTTGTTTCATCATGTGCTGAAAGAATTTTTTTCCTAAAAATAAAAATAAATGTGCAAATAAATATGAAAACAAGTGATATCCATACAATGAAGAAATGTCTGTTTTCCATTACTTGCAAGTACATTGGTCAGCATGCTTGACCCTCTGTGAACATACATGTTTCCCTGACATCTGCTAAAAGAATTGCAGTAGGAAGGTACATTAAATAAGATGTATAATTCACAATAATTGCATAAAAGGTTATAAAGTCACTAATAAAGAAAATAAATTAACAGATTTTGACTCTTCTGTGTACCTCTAATGATTTTCACTGACTTTCAACTGTTGCAAACACTTATTACACTGGACTGTAATTAGACTGTCAGACCCTTCCTGGCAGGGACTCTCATTCAGTCCCCCCCACTGTATCACTAGCACAGGGTTTTTGCCACAACAGGTGCTCAAAAATATCTTTAAAAAAAAAAAAAAAAAGAATATTATGGTATTAACAGTCTTGTCTTTCCAAATATTAAAAATGCCCAATCTTTAATAGGATATAATGAGGCCCCTTTGTTGCAATATTTAGTAGATTCTTTGTAATCCTGAAGTAACTTGACTTCTCTATAATTTCATACTCTTGACCTGAAATTCTCTCTGTTGGTTTTCATGTCTGATACCACACTTTCTATTCACAATACCTCACCCATTCCACAACATTTCTTCAGTATCATTCCTGGTCTCTTTTTTCCCTGCCTCTATGGTAAGTGGTAGTGCTTTCAACCTAGGATTCCATCTTAGGTTGCCTTTTTTTCTCATTTTACACAGCTTTCCTGGGCTGCCTTCATAACTATCACTGTGTTAATTATCATATGTCTTAAATTTGACTCTCCAGATGTAGACCCTAAGACAAGAATGTATGGAAAAGGGATTTATTGAGGTAGTATTTCCAGGGACAAGGATAATGTTAAAGAAAAAAATCTCATTCAATGATACTTGCTGAAGTATAGTAAGACAGATTTTATTCAGACTATCACAGTAGGTATAGTTACCACTGCAAGGGGGTTTTGCAGTAGGGGAGAGAGATTGGGCTGAACTTCAAATGCAAAAAAAAGAAAAAAAAAGAAAAAGTGGGAATTTATATCTAAGGAGTGGGAGTGGAGGAAGGTAGATGAATGGAAAATTACTAAAAGGAAACTTCTGAGGTAAGGGGATAGTCTGGCTAAACCTACCTAACAAGATTCTTACTGAAGGCAGGCTGGAAAATTCTGGATAAACAAACTTAGCAGGATTCTTAATAAAATTGGGCTGATGCAAACATTTGACATGGAAATTCAAACGTCGAGGGTAGGAAAGAGGATTGAGAGAAGCCTAACTAAAATTTGGTCAAGGAGAGACTCTTTGTCAGTAGAGAACTGGAGAGCATGGGACAAAAACAATGCAAAAACAAAAAGCAGCATGTGCCTTCAAGTAGTCTCAGCATCAGCCTTATTTTCAGGGAGCTCTGGAGTATATGTTATACCCAGTTTTGTTACCCTCAAAGCAAGGGCTTTCCTATTTCTTCACCAGTCATTCATTGATCACTAGCAATGGAAGAGGGAAACAAACGGACATAAACTCCCTTGGGGTCAGGGTCTGGCCGTCCTTCCTGGCGGGCTGAACAGCTCCAGTGGCTCCAGAGTATGCCACTGAGGAAAAAGTCACAGGTAGAGGCTATTACAAGAAAAGACTGCAGAAGTGGGGTATGCACACAGAACTAGGGCATGGGCACAGAACTGGGATTCCAGAGAACGGAGAGGGGAAGCACCAACAGAATCAGCTGGATACTAAAGTGCTAATGACCCTGCAATCTCTGTCTGTAGCAAAGGTCTTTTTCTGAGCTTCAGACTCGTATTGCCCGCTCCCTACAGGAAACTTCCTCTTGGACATTGCACCTCTGACTCAACATGTCTAAAATTAATATGTCTTCCTTCTACATCAGCACCTCCTCCATATCTCAGTGAAATTTCAGGGTCATCCCACAATCAATTACAAGTCCATATACATCATAACATTCCTACTGCAAATGCCTTAGTTTAGGCCACCATCGTTTCTCACTTGGATTCAGAGGAATTCATACTAAAGAAATCTATCATGTCTTTTCTCAATATAGATATCATTATTAGCTCCCAATATATCTTTAGAAAAAAGTTCAAAAAGTCTTTAGTACACCCTACCAGGCATTTCAAACTCTGCGCACTGCTTAGTTTCATACTCATTCCTTGTACCCACACATACCCTAACTCCTAAACATTTCTAGAATTATCTTGCCATTTCTCATTACCAGCATTCTAGATCAAACTATTGTCTTCTCTCAACCAGTTTGCGGAAACAACCTCTTAACTGCATTAATAATTGTGCTTTCTTCCCTCTCCTTCACACAGCTGAGAGAAACTTCTTTTGAAAATAAATTTGATCCCACCATTCCTTTGCTAAAATGTTTCAAGTATGTCTCCAGTGATCTTGAAATAAAGACCAAAATCTATCAAGGTTTAAAAAGCCTTACATGATCCTCCAATATTGTTATACTTATTATGATTAGTATTTTCACCTGTCTGAAAATTTTTGAATGGTATGAGGCAGGCAGGTATCTACTTTCATTTTCTTTTCCCCTCAAATGGATAGCTAGTTTTGCCAGTGCATTAACTGAATAGTCCATCTGTCCATCTTTATCTTTTCCCACTTGTTTGAAAGACCTTTTTTTTTTTTTTTTTTTTCGGAGACAGAGTCTCACTCTGCTTCCTAGGTGCTGGAATGCAGTGGTGCGATCTCAGCTCACTACAACCTCCACCTCCTGGATTCAAGCAATTCTCGTGCCTCAGCCTCCTGAGTAGCTGGAACTACAGGCATGCACCACCATGTCCAACTTTTTGTATTTTCAGTAGAGACAGGCTTTCACCATGTTGCCCAGGCCGGTCTCAAACTCCTGAGCTCAGGCAATCTTTGGCCTCCCAAAGTGCACGGATTACAGGCGTGAGCCACTGTGCCTGGCCTGAAAGACCTTTAAAAAAAATCATATATTCATTTACATTGGATTGTTTCATTACTCTTCATTATGTTCAGTTTATCACTTTGTCAATTCCTTTAACAGTACTCTTCTCTTGATTCATGTAGCTTTAGAGGAGGGTAGCATTTCTCCCAACATTCTTGATGTTTAAAACTTAACTTTTCCTAAAAGCCAATGGCTTAGCCTTTAAATTACCTTGGTCAAAAGTCGAAAATTATTTTTTCATCATGTAGGGGCCAATACCAAGGATTCACTATATGCTATGTAGCGGGTAGCTAATACAACTATAATCAAAATAGACTTTAGTATATATTTTTAATCTATTATCACCAAACCTACAGAATTATAGTACTCTGTCTCATTTACGTAATGAGAGGTCCAGCCAATTTATTATTATTATTATTGAGATGGAGTCTCACTCTCTCTTGGAGTGCAATGGCACGATCTTGGCTCACTACAACCTCCAAGTCCCAGGTTCAAGCGATTCTCCTGCCTCAGCCTCCTGAGTAGCTGGGATTACAGGTGCCCACCACTACCCTCGGCTTTTTGTATTTTTAGTAGATAAGGGGTTTCACCACGTTGGCCAGGCTGGTCTCGAACTCCTGACATCAGGTGATTCGCCAGCCTCAAGCCTCCCAAAGTGCTGGGATTACAGGCGTGAGCCACCTCGACCAGTGCTAATTTATTATTATTCAGGTGCTACTTATTCATTTCCTACATCGTCAAGGGCCCTGTTATTTCTTGTTCCCCTGCTTTTTTGTTTCCTAGAGTTGGCTTAGACTTGTTGATTCATTCCTTCAAAAAGCAGACAGAAGTTTTAAAAATCTGTTTGCCTAATGACTTAACACATGTGGCTAAACCTAACCACCAAGGTCTGTTCCATCCTATTACACAAATAAGGTTTGGGCTGAATACACAGCTAGAATACCAGATTTTCCTGTTTTGAGATTAATTTTTTGGCAAAGAAATGGAGCAAAAGTGATATATGCCGCTTCCAGACCTGGTTCATGAAAACCTCCTTTGCATGTTCTCTAATGTTCTTCGGTCTCTGAACGACTGGGATGGCAATTCCTAGGGCAATCATAAGTATCCTATTGAAGACTGCAGAACCACTGTCAGCCTGGGGCCCTGAAAGACTTCATACAACAGAGCTGCTGCTAATATGCAACCCTTGCTCTGACCAAAGAAATAAACTTCCTGTTCTTTAAGGAACCGAATTTTGAGGATTCTATTTGTTTCCGTAATTTAGCCTCCCCTATCTAAAACAAAGTAAGGAAACAAATTTTTAAAATCAAAAGCGCTATACAAATATTTATTGTAATTTAAACCTTAAGAATAAAATTATGATTAAATGAAAACATGTGATTTGCATTAAGGCCATATTTTATTTTTGTCTATTGTGCCTGTGTCCATGAGTGTGGTAATTGAGAGTTAGCTATGTTGCAGAATGGCCCAACTCCAACCAGAACAAGTATCTTTATAGTTAAATAAAATTTTTTTTAAAAAAACACTACCTTCTTGTTCCTATTTTCCCCGCCTTCTTCCCCCACTGCCCCCACACATGATTTCCAATGAGGAAAACAGATTTTTAAAGGTTCTGAAAGTTATGACAATACCATTGAGAAGGTGATGCATCTTTATCCTTAAAGCTCTCCCATTTTTAATGTTTTTCTGTTTCATTTATCAGTGGTGAAAAAAAAAAGAGCCTCAATTAGTAATTTGTATGTGAACAACACCTCTTTTTCACAACTGCTTGGTTCGTTTAACAAGGAAAGAGTGCTGTCAACTTAAGAGTGAAAAGGTGTTTTTGAAGGTAGAGGTAATTATGGTGGGTTGTCAAACAACATAGTAATAGAAAACAAAATGAAGGACCCCCTACAGCTTAAATATGAAGACTGGTGTAATTAATTTTGCAACATTTATCCTATAAATTGTGTGTGTGTGTGTGTGTGTGTGTGTGTGTGTGTGTGTGTGTGTGTGTGTGTTAGACCAGGTGCTCTGAGACTATAATGTGGAAAAAATAGTGTCTCCACTTTTATAGGGTTTATTTTTCAGTGGGACAAATAGGCATTAAACCAATTAACTCATTAAAAAATTAAGTAATATAAAGGAAGAATATGGAGAATTATGAGGACGTGTATTATTTGTCTTGGTGGAGTAGGCACAGAAGGTTTTTCTGAGAATGTATGAGCAAAATGAGATCCAAAGGACCCTATTATTTTGTTAATAATAGTTAATAGTTTTAATATTAATAATAATAACTAAATTAAAGAGAAAGTACAGTGAAAAGCATTCTAGTAGATGAAACAGGACAAATTCAAGGAACCAAGTGGGTCTGATGTGGTAAGAGTGTAGTAAGTGAAGTGATTCTATAGAATTGGGCAGAAGAGTGTCTCACGGGGCACTTAAAATTATGTGAAGAACTGTGCAAACACTGAAAAGATTTAAGAATGGGTGTGACATGTCTGTATTATAGAGTTCATTATCACTGACCGGTGGAAAATGAATTTTCCCTATCCACAGTGACTTTAAAAGGCAAGGTAAGGAAAAGTGATAGCTAGACTTTAGGTGGTGGTAGTAAAAATATAGATCAATGAATATTTAAAATATATTTGGAAAATAAATAAATAGTAAAAAAAATTTAAAAATTGGCAATTGATAACTTCTGTGTTACTATAAATCAGATAAAACTGCAGAGCACTTATGTTGGTATGACTGGGGTGTTTTTGTTTTTAAATGCTGCTCAGGAAATATAAAACCACAAATCAATGAATTACTGTTTGCTTCAGACAATTCCATCAGATCGAGTTATTAGAGATTGGACCCTGCCACCTGGTCAAGTAGCTTGCTTATTGGTTTAGTTATAAAGACTTACTTTACTGTTTTCACCAATTTTAAACTAGTAGATCATAAACTTTGCCCAATTCTCAATCAATTCCCCTTCGAGAAAGACTTTATTAAACCACTTGAGGCCAGACTTTAAATGCTATAAATATCTCACCTCTAGTTTCCTTCTGAAGCCCTAAGATTCTAACAAGATGGTATTCTATTTGTAGCGCTTTATTGACAGATTGTTTAAAGATATTTTGGGGAGTTAATGTAAACATAGGAAGTTCACAAACACTGGGATAGTCATACCATAAAATATATAAAGCTATTATTGCATTGAATTATGCTGTAGGGAAGTATTGTGATAGAAAATTGTCACAATATATTAATAAAATTAAAGTTATTGAAAAGTTTACATATTTTAACCTCAGTTTTGTGTTTGGTTGTTTACATGGATAGATGATGGGTAGATATTAAGTTCTCTAAGTAAAACTATTTTTAATTATGATTACCTCCTATGGAGGTGGAAATAATAATTTTTTACAATTTTTTTTTTTTTTTGAGACAGAGTCTGTCTCTGTTGCCCAGGCCCAAATGCAGAGTGCCACAATCATGGCTCACTGCAGCCTCAATCACCTGGACTCAAGCAACCCACCCACCTCAGCCTCCTGAGTAGCTGGGACCACAAGTGTGCACTGCAACGGACCTGGCTAATTTTTTTATTTTTTATATTTTTCTCCCTATGTTGCCTAGGCTGGTCTCGAACTCCTGGGCTCAAGCAATCCTTTTACCTCAGCCTCCCAAAGTGCTGGGATTGCAGGGCTGAGCTACTGCACTGGGCCCAGAATTGTAATTTTTTTTTTTTTTGGAGACAGAGTCTTGCTGTGTCGCCCAGGCTGGAGTGCAGTGGCACTATCTCGGCTCACTGCAAGCTGCGCCTCCTGGGTTCACACCATTCTCCTGCCTCAGCCTCCCGAGTAGCTGGGACTACAGGCGCCCACCTCCTCACCCGGCTAATTTTTTTGTATTTTTAGTAGAGACGGGGTTTCACTGTGTTAGCCAGGATGGTCTCGATCTCTTGACCTCATGATCTGTCCACCTCGGCCTCCCAAATTGCTGGTGAGAGGTGACAATGCGCTAGCAGCCCTCACTGGCTCTCTGCACCTTCTTAGCCTTGGCGTCCACTCTGGCCATGCTTGAGGAGCCCTTCAGCCCCCCGCTGCACCATGGGAGCCCCTCTCTGGGCTGGCCAAGGCCAGAGCCGGCTCTCTCTGCTTGCGGGGAGGCGTGGAGGGAGAGGAGCCGGCGGAACCTGGGCTGTGGCACTCGTGGGTCAGCACGAGTTCCAGGTGGGCTCCGAGTGGGTGCGGGTTCAACGGCCTGCACTCAGAGCAGCTGGCGTGAGGGGCTTAGCACTCGGGCCAGCAGCTACGGAGGGTGCACCGGGTCCCCCAGCACAGCCAGCCTGCTCGCGCCTCACTCGAGAATCAGCCGCCTCCCCGCACGGCAGGGCTTGGGACCTGAAGCCCCCCATGCCGGAGCCCCCTGCCCCCCACCCCCAACCCGTGGGCTCTGGTGCTGCCCCAGCCTCCCTGACAGGCACTGCCCCCTGTTCCTTGGCACTGGGTCCCATAGACTGCCCAAAGGCTGAGGAGTACAGGAGTACAGTGCGGGACTGGCAGGCAGCTCCATGCGGCCCAGGAGCAGGATTCACTAGGTGAAGCCAGTTGGGCTCCTGAGTCAGGTGGGCACTTGCAAAACTTTTATGTCTAGCTGAAGGACTGCAAATGCACCAATCAGCACCCTACGTCTAGCTCAAGGTTTGTAAATGCACCAACCAGTGCTCTGTGTCTAGCTAAGCTAGTGGGGACTTGGAGAACTTTTATGTCTAGCTAAAGGATTGTAAATGCACCAATCAGCACTCTGTGTTTGGCTCAAGGTTTGTAAACACACCAATCAGCACCCTGTCAAAATGAGCCAATCAGCTCTCTGTAAAATGGACCAATCAGCAGGATGTGGGTGGGGTCAGATAAAGGAATAAAAGCAGGCTGCCCGAGCAAGCAGGGGCAACATGCTCAGGTCGTCTTTCGTGGTGTGTAAGCTGTTGTTTTGCTCTTTGCAATAAATCTTGCTGCTGCTCACTCTTTGGGTACCTGCTGCGTTTATGAGCTGTAACACTTGGAAGGTCTGCAGCTTCACTCCTGAGGCCAGTGAGACCACGAACCCACAGGAAGGAACCAACAACTCCAGACGTGCCGCCTTTAAGAGCTGTAACACCATGAATGTCTGCAGCTTCACTCCTGAAGTCAGCCAGATTACGAACCCACCCATAAGAAGAAACTCTGGGCACACTATGTTTTAGAACTGTGACACTCACTGCCAGGGTCTGTGGCTTCATTCTTGAAGTCAGTGAGACCGAGAACCCACCAATTCCGAACACATCTGGGATTACAGGGGTGAGCCACCGCGCCCGGCCTAAAATTTTTCTTCATTGAATGTATTTTACTTATACAATAAAAGGAAGGAGTACCACAAAGAAATATAACTTTTGTATTTACATATATTTGTGTATTAGAAGTAGATTCCAGAATCATAAGTGCGGAATTTATAAGCTCTGTGATTGAGATTTGGCGATGGGGAAATAGGATAGGGACAAGGAATAACTTCTTTGCATGGCCTAGTTTCACAGTAATCTTGTAAGATATATAATATTTTTCATTTTATGAATGAGAAAACGTGGGTTCAAATGTTTAACTTTCTCACTGAAAATATGGGTCAATTCAAATTTAATACTCAAGAATATCTAAGATAATAGTAACGGGTAACATTTGTTGAGTGTTTGCTATATGATTCAGAACCTTCTGAGATAGTTGTCTGTTATCCTCATTTTATAGATGAGGAAACGGGCACAGTCATGTGCGTTCAAAGGAAGTGACTGAGTAAGAAAGCAAACCCAGGTAGGCTGAGCCCCAAAGCTTGTATTTTTAATCACTGTATATTACCTTCCATATTTTTATTCATTTCCTATGCCACAGCTAGAAACTCATAGATATACTATACTTTTCAGAGGGGCAATGCTAAAAATATTTAGCTATTTAAGTTTGGCTGATTTTTAAGGGGAAGAGCAGTGTGAAGTGAGAAAATGGACTGTAGAAGTAATTTGTCTTCTGAGGAAAATCAGCTGAATTTCCTTCTTTGCTAATTAGCAACCCTAGTCCCTAAGTGTCAAATAATATCAGCCAGTCAGCACTGCTTTTTCCAGAGAGATTGGTGACTTGTTTTCTAAACACACTACTTCTGTAGTTACCATAATACGTCCTACTATAGAAGTTTGGCTAAGCCCATCTTTCCTCTCTTCCTTTTAGGGATCACCTTCAGTTTTTACTTCTCCCTGATTCTGGTACCTCCATAACCCAATTTAGTATTCTATTTTATAGTAGGATAATTCAAGTAAGGGTCTGCAAATCTAGACTAAGTTGTAAGGAGGGGAAAGGAATGATAAACTCCTAAATCCTCACTGCATATCCCAGCAACTAGAGACAAACTCATTTTTTTTCTTTTTTCTTTTTGATACAGAGTGTCACTCTGTCACCCAGGCTGGAGTGCAGTGGCACAATCTCGGCTTGCTGCAATCTCCGCCTCCTGGGTTCAAGCAATTCTCCTGCCTCAGCCTCCTGAGTAGCTGAGACTGCAGGCATGCACCACACGCCCAGCTAATAAAACTCATTTTCTTAATGCCATTCTCCTGGCTCCACCCCCAAGCCCCATCTCAAATCCTTATCCCATTTCCAAGATCTGCTTCCTCATCTTTAGGCTCTTCCAATGGGCTGGCAAGGTCAGAATGTGGATATTCTCAGAAATGTAAAGGAAGGATTAACATTCATATGGATTCTGTCAATAGCTATCACCGCCCTCTGTTTAAGTCTGTGCGGTCTGGCTTCCATCCCTGTACTCTGAGGATCCTGCTTATGACCAAGGACTCCCAATGATCAAATCCAGCCAACTGAGTTAAGCCTCAACCTCATGTGAATCTATAGAAATCTGCATAGCCAGTTACCACTTCTGAACTGTTTTGACTCAATTCAATTCCAACATTAAGTCACCAAATGTTAGCACAGACTCTGCAGGTTAAGGGCTCAGCTCCACAAAACTGTCCCCACTTCAGACTTCTGTCCCAAGTCCCAGGTTGCTACATGTATGTATAACCAGCTGGCTATAAATTATGGGGAGGGGTTCCCATATTCCCCTCCACAGGTTTGATAATTTGTTAGAAACACTCACAAAACCCAGGAAAACAGTTTGCCATTTTATTATAAGAGATAGGAGTTTTCAATCCTTGGAGTAATAATGTGTGACTGTTGTTTTCTTGTTTCTCATTTCTAGCAATTTCCAAATCCTATAATTCTGTACTAAAAGTATCTCTTTCAACTCCCATTAGGATTTATTCCTTCCCACTTATATGCCGTTACGGAAGGTGTTTTTATTAAAGAATGCAAATGAACAGCCAGGTGAAGAGGCCCAGAAGGGTTCCCAATGCAGGAGCTTCTGTTCCATGGAATTGGGGGTGTGCTACCTCCCAGCACATGGACCAAATTTAAGTGTGCATCAACCTGGCTGTTCCCCAAAACCCATCATTTAGAGTTTTTTATGGAGGTTTTCAGTTATGGAGGAACGATTTATTAAATCAGGTCATTATTGATTCATTCAATCTTCAGCTCCCTCTCCTCTCCCTGGAGTCAGGGGAGGGGCTGAAGTTTCTAACCCTCTAGTCATGCTTTAGTTTTTCCAGTGACCAGAACCGATCCTATCTGGGGGACCACAGCCACCAGTCATCTCATTAGCATACAAAAGAGACAACTCCTGAGATTTCAAAGGTTTTAGAAGCTGAGTGCCAGAAACTGGCGATAAAGACCAAATACATATGTATCACACCATTTTTTCTTGAAACTGTCTTCCTTGGACTTTCTCAATTCCAGTTCTCCTGGTTTTTCTACTGCTACGAATTGTTCCTTCATTATTCATTTTGTTGCGTTGTTCTTCCTTTCCTTTTTTCTTAAACTTGGGTCTTTCCCATTGCTTTGGCATGTATAACACTGCCAAAGCCCTTAGCCATTATCTCCATATAGATAAATCACACATCACGATAATTAGTCTCAGTAGTTCTGAGTAGCTCATTGTTATTTCCCACTTCCTTTTTGTTGCCAATGTGTATCCTTTCTAAAGTTTCAATATCTGCTTGCGGTACAATTTTCCTATTTATTCAAATTCAATCGGAGTAATAATGCTTGACTGCTCTTCACTTGTATTCTTCATTTCCAACAAGTATCAAATCCTATAGATTCTGTATTAAAAGTATCTCTTTCATCTGTCCATTAGGATTTATTCTTTCCCACTTACATGCCATCATCATGAAGGGAGCTTTTATTATCATAGCTCAGTGACTGCCATGTCTCCTGACTGTTTCACCTATTGAGCCGCCTCTTCCAAACTACCAGCTTATGGCTTCAGTCTTCTATGATTCCCATTAGTCACCTTCTATATTAAAAATGAGAACAACTTAAGAAATTAGGTCCTAAAATAAATTTCCCAGCGTATGCATTCCTTCCATAATAACTATTACTTATTTAGCATATACTATGCGCCAAAAACATCATTAGCCATGTTACTGATAGAGATAGGAGACAGCCAAGGGTCCCCGGCAAAACCCCACCTTTAAGCCTAAAGCAGCCTGAAGGCTGAAAAGCCGGACTGCTGATCCTGGATGAAGCCAGGCTTTTCCTGACTGATTGTTTCTGAATGATGCCCATCTGCGCACTGGGAGGACGGGGTGGAGCCTTGGGAAGTTCCCGCCATTTGCAAGGGGGAGGAACCTGACCTCTCCTGTTCTGTGTGGTGACCTGGGATTCAATCTGTGAGGCGGGAAACCTGCTAGCAGGAGTTTCTCTCACTTTGCTGAGAGTTATTTTTCCTTTTTTCTTTTCGCCCAATAAACCCTGCTCTACTCACCCTCCAATGCATCCGCGTGCCTAAATTTTCCTGATTGTGTGACAAGAACGTGTTTTTTTCCAACAACATTTTATATGTCACTTTTAACCTCTTGAACAACTCAGAAAACTAAAGCTTATTATATCTATTGTTGGTTTTAGCAAACAAGATTCAATTAGTGATATATTTGCTTCCATAATGTCAAACCTACTAGAAGGCAGATAGCTCTGTCATTTGATCCAGATCTCTTGGATTCCCAAAGCTCATTCTGAAAATGTAATATATAAGATGCTACCAAGATGCACATACTAGAGAATCACTGAATGAAAATAAAAATATTTGTATTATGTCACTATATATTGAAAAAAATTAAAAATTAATACAATGAAGTTAGGACGTTTAGTCTTTAGGGATTTTTGTTGATGTAGAATAAAATTAAGTATAAAGCAAGAAAATATTGTTACTTTTACCTGCTCTAAATTTCTTATCTCAGATTCATGAAATGGTAACTTCTATGTCAGCGAAGTATTTATTTACATCCAAACTGGGATTGTAACTATAAGAAGGAAAATATCTTACTACTCTGCAAATAATGGCAGGGACTTCTTCTGGAAGGTATTATGTGAAATTGATGCTTGTAAACACATGATTACAAAATATGTTTATAACGAACTACGTGCTTGAGTTTGCCTCTCATACACAATAATAAAGTGCTGACTCCGTATTCCTCCAGCTAGAAGGAAACTAAGTAAATATATGAAAATGGTTCTGTGAATGCCCAAGATGTCACAGTGTGTAAGAAAACAAGGCTTTCCCCCACAACCATCATAGTAAAATAAAACAGAAAAAAAAAACAAAAAAACTTTGGTAAACTGTAAGCTACTGCTCAGAGGTTTTATTGTAATAACATATTCACTGGTTCCACTTTGGTTCTTGTTTATCTCTCTGTTTCCATCTTTGTTTTATGTCATTAATATGTGTTTGTATATAAGTTTCTGATTCCTTCTTTTAGTAGCATCCCTCCAATTTTATGTTTATGAATTGTTCCAAAGAGGGGGAAAAAAAAGGTATTTTGTGTCAAACAACATGGCTTATTGTCCAGCCTGAGGAAGCCATTATACATAGGAAGTGAATGAAAATTAAACTCATTCTGGATGCAGTTGAAGACAATCCTTTTTGTTCACTATATTCAAGAAGGATTTATCAGTCTCTGAAACTTGAGAGACCCAGAATCTGAAAGGGATTTCAAGAGATCAATCTAGAAGTAAAAGGAAGGTACCTTGATGTATTCAAACATCAATTCAATATAGGTTATTGCCAGAATCTTATCAGAATCTGCCAGTGATTCCTAGACATTACTTTAAAGCCGGTATTTATATAACTAATACAATTCTTTGATTTCAAGTGGCAGAAAGAAGTGGAAGAATTTATTATAACGATTCAAGAGTATTTTACAGAACGCAATGACAGGAATAATCCTTGTCTTAAAGAGATTTAGAATTTATAAATGGAAAAACATCAAAAAGTTAGCAGTATTCTGACTCCATCTCTCATTTGTACTTCTTTCTGTGCTGTACTGTTTATTTTACATGGTATAAAAGGCCAACGATACCCCATAAGGGTATAGGGGTTGCTCACTATACAAGGATTTTCAGCTGAAGGAGTTAATATACAATCCTAGTTCTGCTAGCCATGCAGTGAACCCTGAGGGCTGAGTTGTCCTAGAAAGGGTATCTCTTCCAGTTTCCAAAAGGCAGCATATGGTCAAGTGGAGGCCCCATCAAATGGGTTTGCATGTTTCAGATCCAATCACCCAGAGAAAATGAATATGAATAAAATGAATAAATTGCAAATCACCAGAAAAGAGATTTTGATTGAATGTGCTACCCAGTCCTGGCTTAATTAGCTGTGATTCAGAAGGTAAGGATATGTGTTTAAAAAAGAAGTTGTCAATCAGATAGAATTTGGTAGATGCGGTAGTTCTTCACAAAACCTCTTTTCTTTTCTCTTTTCTTTTTTTTTTTTTTTTTAATTGAGACAGGGTCTCACTGGTGCCCAGACTGCAGTGCAGTGACACAATCATGGTTCATTATAGACTTGACCTCCTGGACTCAAGTGGTCCTCTCGCTTCAGCCTCCCAAGCTGCTGGGACTATAGGCACATGCCATACCCTTGGCTAAGTTTTGCACTTTTTTGTAGAGAGAGATTTTACCATGTTGTGCAGGCTAGTCTCAAACTCTTGGGCTCAAGCAATTCTCCCGCCTTGGCCTCCCAATGTGCTGGGATTACAGGCATGAGCCATCGCACCCAGTTCTAATTTTTATATTTCAGACTGCCCACTGACCACACAAATTTCCTAAGAGTTGATTATTTATGTTTATATTAGAATGAGAAATGCAACAAGTAGAAATGATAAAAATGATCTAGATTTGGAGCAAGAGCTAGTTTCTAGTTTTTTTCTCCATGTATTTAAAATTATTTATAGGTTGGCTTTGCATTTCCAGGGGACTGGAGATCCATTTATTTTTCGATTAAAATATAAGGTATGATTGTTGAAATATTTGTTTTGTATGTTTTCCCCAAAATAATTTTAATCTTTCTTTTGAGGTTACCAAATTTAGCAAATAAAAATACAGGGCACCCTGTTAAATCTGAACTTCAGATAAACAATAAATTATTTAGTATATGCCCATGTAATATTTGAGACACAGTATACTTAAAATTATTGCATGGGACATATTGATGTTAAATAATTATTCACTGTCTGAAATCCAAATTTAACTGGGCATTCCTTATTTCATCTGGCATACTTACTTCCTTTTTGTTATAGGTTGAACCTTATAGAATTACTGTAGGAGACCAGAATATGCAGCACCAAAGTGTGGATTGTTCACATTTTGCTGAAGACGATTAAGAAGAAGCAAATGCAGGAAAGCTTTCTGCCCTCCCTCTTTTTATTTTTAGTTTTTATTTGCTTAAAAGCGGTATATAGATTTATAAATACGAAAGGTTTGGACACTTCTCATCTGAAATACCCAAGGAATCTACATTAGTAACCTTTACTGACTAGCCTTTATGCATCATTTATTTGCCTTTCCCCAAGTTGCTGACCACAGAGACTCAAAGTCTTTTTCCTTTGTCTTATTTCTCTAAAAAGTGTACCATTCTTTGTTGAAGATGCTATGTAAGCTGGGATTCAAAGCCACTCCTTTGAGAATTACTCATTCCCTGGGTGTCTCCTATGTATACATGAAATATACATATTAATTTTTGTGTTGTTTTTCTTTTATCTGTCTTTTGGAACAGGGATCCTTTCCAACTAAGAATCTACGTGGCTTGAAGAAAAAAAACCGCTACACTATGTTTACACATTTCTAGATCTAAATTTGGCAGAGAAATTAGGTCAAGGAAATAGACATATGTCCCTACATATAAAATTCATTAAAGCTTGACTTGATGACTTTACAGTAAAATATGATAAATTATTACCTGGTCTATATGAGTGAAATTCAAAGTCTATACATTTTCTTTAATCAAAAAAAATGAGAGAAGAATAATATGTTTTGTTTTCGTAGTATTATATGTATACTCAATCAGACAATGCAGCAATGATATTTTACAAATAAAATATAATTATCACATAATTTCATCAAAAACTAATTTACTTTTTTAGAGATTAAAAAGTCAGATATCATTTCCATGCATTACTATTTTGTGTCTCTATTTTTTCTTTTTAATCTTAAATATTTGTAATAGCCTTACATTAACTACACAGAATCACTGCAGTTATTTATAGCTGGCCATTTTTTTGAATAAAACTAATTTTGTTTTTAGTTCTTGAAATGGAAGAAAAAGACGTGTTTCTGCAGTTTAAAAAATAGCACACTGTGAGTTAAATTAAAAACTTACATAATAGAGTTTTGCAAAAGTGTTAACTATCTTATTAAGTCATATATAACTTGGCATAATTGTTATTTAAATGCACACAAAATGCATTTGATGTTAGATTTAATCAGGTAATTCCAGTAAGAATATCAATTTTTTAGGACATTAGAGAAATATCTTAATTTTCATTTATTACTCAAAAATAATGACACCATGATTATTTTATGGATTTGATGAGCACCTATTCTGTTCCACGTAGTAAATTAGTCAAAATATGTATTTTAATCTTGTTTCCTTCCTATAATTTCTATCAGGTAAATATTATAGTCTAGAGTTTTTAAAAAACTGTTAGAAACTGGTGCTTAGAAATATTTATTAGTTCCTCTAAGTAACATATAAATAATAAGTGGTCACCTCTGGTCCTGAAGCCAAAAAACTAAATTTATTGTATTTATAAAATATTTTACTCACTTTCAAGTCAGGAAGAACTGATAATTTATCCTGGTTTTGGGATTTTTTTCTTATTCCCAATAAAAATAAATATTAAAATTTAATTAACATTGATATCCAACAACTTTTTTGGTGTAATGAATAATTTGGCTTGAGCTGTAGTACACTGAGAAGGGGACATGGATAATATCTAATCCTCTCTTGGAAATGTTTTTGTAAGTTATACTAATTTTTCAATTTATTTGAAGAATACTGTCAGTCTTAGAGAATAAGCAAGATAGTGTTGACCACTAGAGGGCTTGAAATTTGTGATCACCGTTAGTAATCTAGAAATATTGATGGACATTTCATTAAGGGCTTCTGGTAAATTTTGAAAAGAAATAGACACTTTGACTCCATGGATCTTATATAAAGAACAAATGTTGTAGTTAAAATTAATTTTAATGTTTATGTTTATTGGAATCTTCTAAACAACTGTAGCATTAGGGTGGTTATTTTACAATTATTACTTGATAAATTTCCCAAAGCACCTTAATGAAAGTGGAAGACAATATAATTAGAGTGAAGTACTAGAATGAACAAGAGGGAGAGGCTCTTAGAATACCTACTCAGAAGAAAGACCAATAGATGACTAGAAAAGACTCTCTGGAGATAAGAAGAGAAAAGATGACAAAGAGGCAAAGAGAACCAACCAAAAAAAATTGTTTTTTCCTTGAGTTAATTGATAAATATTAGTAATGTGAAGCCAAGGGTAGAGAGACTGGGCTAAGTATTAATAATTATAAAAGTGACATTTATTAGATGCTTACTACATGCCGAGACTCTGCTGACATTTACATACATTAACTCATTGAAACATCAGAAAAACCTCATGATATTTATTATATTCTTACTATTTTACAAATAAGGAAACATCACATCTTTCCTTCATAGACCCTCATTCCTCCCCCTAAAAAAAATAAAAACCCAAAAACATTCAATGAGGGCTGTGGCAGACACAGTTTAGTTTTTCTAAAGCAGATGCAGTCTGTAGAGACTAAAGGTTTGGAGCTTATTGAGTTTGAGATGTAGGACAAAGCAAAGGTACCTAGTGAGGATGCATTCTTTATAGGCTTTGGAAGAACTGAGTCAGTGCATTTAACAACATCTGAGAGTAGGAAGTTAAATGCCATTGAACAATATCTGATAGTTGGAAGATGGAAATTACATATGGTCCAAAATCTTGTATGGGGGACAAGGGAAAGATAAAATGGTTAATGGATTACAATGTTAAATGACTAGGTATTTAAAGGCTTATCTAGGTCATAGATTCTTAAAGGCTATATACATGGTGAAATAAAGCAAAACACAACAGAAAGCAAACACATGATGCACTAAATATGTGTTCTGTAACAATTTCTTGCTATAGCTAGTTGTAAGGAAATCCTGTATTTTTGTTACTCCCTGAAGAGCTGAAAAGGAGGTAGAGGTCAAGTCATTGGCTTATGGAATGTTATCTTGAGAGAATTGCATGTAAAAATGCACTTATGGTGGTTTTAAATGCAAGCACACTCAAGCTGAAACACACAATAATAGGTAACATATCTACAGAAAAAAATCTTTTAACGAGCAGGAAGTGACAGATGAAAGCATAGAATTAGCCATTGTCTTCAGCAAGATGTTGTTCACACTGATTCCAATAAGCATAATTATGTAATATTCTCCAGTAGTGTTCAACCACTTGAATGTAGGAACATATTTCAGTTAGTTGGATTTGACCAGTGTTTAGGTTTTGCCAGGGAAGAATAATTGAGGGAGAAAGAAAAAGGGGCATTAAGGACATTTGTTAGAAAGTAAGCCGGGCACAATGGCTCATGATTGTAATCCCAACACTTTGGGAGGCCTAGGCAGGAGTATTGCTTCAGCCCAGGAGTTCAAGACCTGCCTAGGCAACACAGTGAGACCTCCATCTCCAGAAAAATAAGAAAGCTGGGTGTGGTGGTGAGCACCTGTAATCTAAAATATTCAGGAGGCTGAGGGGGGAGGAATGCTTGAGTCCAGAAAGGTGAGGTTACAGTGAGCTATGATTATGCCTCTGCATTCCAGCCTAGGTGATAGAATGTGACTCAGTCTTTCTCTCTCTCTCTCTCAAAAAAAAAAGTAGTTATTTGATGGAAATCATGAAAAACAAGCTGTACAAGTGACATGTGAGGACACAGGGTAAAATGAATAAAGGAAAGTTATAGGGTTAATGAATTAGTGCTAGTAATGAACTGGTGAATTGCATGAGTGGAGTACTAGAGTAAGTAGGCTAGAAGAATAGGAAATGACAGAATGAGATGTTTAAAAGAGAAATTCAAAGATGGTACAGGGTGATGGCAATGTGATATGACACGTGAGTGGGTCATGGAAGAGTGACAGAGGACAAGATTATTAGAGGTAAGGAAACAAAGTGATTGAGGTCAAGGTGTTAGTTGGGTCATCTAACTGGATTTTGAAGTAGATAGCCATGATGACAGAAAATATATAAATGAGTGAAGAGCAGTGACTCAGAGGTCCCTACGTTGCTTAACAAGAAGGGAATCCATAGTGGCAAAGAATGATAACGTGTGTTTCGAAAGACATGAGAGTTTTGAAGGGTGAAATAGGAGTGACAGTTTGGAAGTAGCAACAGGGAGCAAAGAGGACGCTACCTCAAGGTCTAAGCATATGTAGTATGTAGCATATAAGAGGAAAATAATAGGCTGGGTGTGGTGGCTCATGCCTGTAATCCCAGCACTTTGGGAGGCGGAGGCGGGTGGATCATGAGGTCAGGAGTTCGAGACCAGCCTGGCCAACATGGTGAAACCCCGTCTCTACTAAAAATACAAAAAATTAGCCGGGCATGGTGACATGAGCCTGTAATCCCAGCTACTCGGGAGGCTGAGGCAGAATTGCTTTAACCCGGGAGGTGGAGGTTGCAGTGAGCTGAGATGGCTCCACTGCATTCCAGCCTGGGCAACAGAGTGAGACTCCGTCTCAGGGGGGAAAAAGAAGAAAAAATAAAGACATTTTCCACTTGAAGGGATCTAGGGAAAGCAGAGTTTGCTGGAGTCAGGTTAATTTCAACAAGAATCTGAAGGAAATGTTCAATAAAGAGATTAAGGAAGTAGAGGAATTTTCTGATAACTGGAAACAAGCTTTGGTGGAAGGACTTGGATGACCAAGAATGTGGGAGATATGATCAGATTGGTGACGCTGAAAGCAGGGTGGTGATAAATACCTGTGAAATTAGATGAACTGGGAAGCTTGGATTTCTGATGGTGATACAAGGGAACTGGTATTGGAAGCATGATGAAATTCATTTCAGAAGCCACAGAGCACTGAGTTTGGAGGTCATGGGGTGGCTGTTCTTGCCTTCAGCTGAAGATGGGGTGATAGGGAGGAGGTGGGTCTCATTCCTGGGATATCAGAAAATCTTGTGCCCAATGTTGCTGGCAAAAGAGCAATAATTCAGTTATGTTTAATTCCCCCAAAAGCCCTCTCTACTAAGTAATTCTATTTATTGGAAAAATTCCCACAGAATCTGTAAAGCCCAAAAGTCCCTTTGTTTGTGAACCATTTTCTGGCTTCAACATCCCATAGTTAGTCATTTCCTCTGTTACCCAACACACTTTGCACAAATAGCACTTTGCACAAACCTTCTGTCTCTCTCACTATACACTAAGCTTCTTGACCCAAGAACTGTGGTTTACTTTGTATCTTTGCCAGAAAGTGGATCATATCCACAAACTGGATGACAAACTCAGGGCCTACTCCTCAATAGTCTTTGAGGAGTAAGTGAATTAGAAGTCTGCTTAAGTTGTGTTACTATTATTACTAGCTGTTGAACATTTACCTAAGGGTAAGCATTGTGCTAGGAGCTGCATATACATAATCCTGATTTTGTCGGTTTTCTCTTGATTATGCTTATGTTCTTCTGAGAGATAGAATTTTAATTAATCAAACTAAAGGTTAAATACTGCAATGACAAAAATAGAGAAAATGAAGGTGTTAATTTTACTGTGATGTTTATTATTTATTACTGTAACTGTTTTAAGATAAGAAACTTTCTGTAAAGTAAAATGATTCAAAGGGGGAAAATGGCTTACATGATTCAAATATGATCAAAACTTATTTTGAGTTTGTAAGAGAAAAATATGCAAATTAGAGTGTGTTTGACAGTAAACTCAGCTAGGAATATGCAAAGAATCCTCAAACACCAATTTCACTGAGACAGAAAGAAATATGCAAATGCTAGAGTGACAGTGTCATGAAATGTCACAGAAATTTTGGCATAGGTAATGAAATTAGAAATTCTATTTTGCATTTAAATTATTTAAAATTATACTAAATTTTTTTAAAAATAGGAGATGCCAAATACCTTCATGTGCTTTCAATTTCATAACACTCTCCTTCCCTAAGGAAAATGCTATTGAATATCCAGGGCTTATGAGGAGCTTGCACAAGCCAGGGTCCCAAAGGGTCTGTGATATGGATCCTATATTCTGAGTTGCACAGGAGAATCATACCAACTTCCAGCATTGGTAAAAATTTAGGCATGCAAGTCTGGGATAAGGACTCTCTGATATTTTGAAAGAGGAAGATTTGAGCACTTCCTTATATCTCAGAAGCAACAAAGAATCCTTTTTTCAAAAAATTTTTATCCTCTGGGACATTTACAGAAGCATCACATTAAACCTGGATGAATGAATGTATCCCAACTACTTCGTAGTTGCTGGCATTGCATTGAATGTATTCTACGACTTAGTCAGTTGCTGACATTGCACATGTGATGGATGCCATGACTATACCTAGGATACAAGTAGAAGTAACGTCAACAGCAGCAAGTATTTTTTGAAATGGAATGGTTGTAAGTTTTGGTGTCCACAAGTAGGTTCTTAATAGTTTAAGCATTTATTTAATTACTTGATCTAAGTGGCCAGCTAAATCAAATGATTCCGTAAAATGACTAAAACTAGTAAAACAGAGGACTTGAATTATATAGTTGATATTCCTATTCAAATAGGTAGATAATTTGCCAATCTTCACTTCATTTGATGCTTCATAGCCATATCTTCAAGTTCATGGGCAAATAGAGCAGTAGTAGGTTCACTATGTAATCAGCAGGATATAGAAGAGGCCAGACTGGTAAAATTAGAATTTTTTAATTGTGTGGGTCACAGTCTCTGAAAGAATAATACTTATGTTTTATTCTCTAATCTGCCAAAATTGCTGGACTGTGAACAAACCTTCAGATGCTTACTCAGATTGAACTATTTTAATACCCAACGATTACTATTTAGACTAAGTCAAATGAGGCAGATTTGGTAAAATAACTGCTGGACACATCTCAATAAAATTTATGTTTAGTATTTAAAAATTTGGACAGAAAACAGGAACAAGTGTTACTAACTATTCTCAGGTGTTACTAAACTTATCAACTATAATCTCAGAAGTTCTATGTTTACCTTTGAATTTTATTTGCTGACTTTATTCACCAGAGCTGTTACGACTTTTCCTAAAGTTAACTATCCTGCTGAGTCTTGGATGCTAAGTGTGCAGGATAAGTTAGAAGAAGTCAGGATCTGGGGTTGGCCATGTAGAAGTAATATTAGCTAAATGGTAAATAGGAAGGTAAGAGATTGTGTTCAGAGAGGTCAGCTAGGAAACAGAGTGATAACACAAAATATTCAGTTTAAAACTGTCAGGTTGTAGGGATCAGGATACCAGGCTGAGAGATTAAGGGAAAATGGTCAGAGATCTATGAGAGATGGAAAATTAAGATGGTTCAAGTACTTAAACTTTTGAGTATGTGTGGCAGGAGGCTATAATCTGAAGCATAGGGTCTAAATAGTTATAGGTAGTTATTATTACTGGTAGCTATTCTTAACTATTTTTATGAGCTTTATACTAAAACTACTAAGACAGAGGTTCTTACAGAGCTCTTAAGGCTAGAAATGTTATTAAAATATTGGACTTGAATGAATTGGTACTTAGAGGTAGGTGAGACCTGAATGGAATAGGGGACTGATGAGTAGAGAGCTAGACAATTTTCCTACCTACATGATTCTGAAAAGGAAGTGCTTAGATTTGCATCCCAGCTCCATCACATACTACCTGTATGGATTAAATTCATGTCATTTAACCTCTTTCATAATATTTAATATAGAAGATTGCTATGATAATAAATGAAATAAGTGCCTGACATCATGTCAGATTCAGAGTAGCCACTCAATAAATGTCAATTTCTGTCCTTCTTCATCTACTACCTAAGCACACTTTGTTTTACAGCATTATGTTTATTCTTGTATATCTCAGTAAACTCTCTATTTTTTTTTTTTTTAACAAGTGTAAAGCTTTCTTTATTTTTATTTTTAAAGGTTTAAACTCTCCTTATACATAATACAATCATTTTCTGATCTCATGTGGTGTCAATCTACATATAATGAGTTCTAATAAATTCTGAGGACAACAAAATCTTTGTGGTGCCCATGTATATATGTGCATGTGTACACATACACACGCATACACACACACACACACACACACACTGGAAGCTCTAGCATGCCAGTTTAGGCCCCATGGATAATCTAATTTCCCCTAAACCCAAAGACCTACTAAGGAAAATATTAAAATGGATATAGGGCCTGGATCATGAGGTCTTGAAAATGGAATTGGGACTAATAAAGAGGGGGGCAGTCTTTCTTGGGATAATTTTGGTTTTGTAGTTTGGGTTAGGAAGGATTTTTTTTGTGTCTCCTTGGCTGGTGCCACTCATGTGCCTTCTGATGTAACTTCCTCAGGCTTTCTTTCAAATGTTTCAAGAAGTGGCTATTAGATAAATCGTGATCAATAATCCTTTTCTGCCTGTATGAGCGATCTTATAAAATAATTATAAGTTCTGTCTGTAGAGAGCCCTTTCACCTCAGGGGAATGTATATTAGTATTTAGGAGGAGAACAAGTCAATATAACTAAGACCAAATGAGCAAAGAGATGTACATGATGGTGGCCTAATTTTGGGAGCCTCCCCAACAGAAGCATCAGAAACAGCAAAGATACCAAATAAGGCAACAGAATAGTGAGCAGCACCAAAAAATAACAAGAATTAAGCAGATGACCTCATTTCTATAAGCCTCCTTTTACTTATGTGTAAAATGAGACAACAGTCATTCTTCATAGAGATATTAAAGAGGTTAGATTATATGAAATACAATTTGATACACAAAGTTCTCAGCATTGACCTGGCACATACTATGTATTCACTAAACAGATGCTACTGTAGAGAGGCAGCATACTGACAAGGACATAGGCTTTTAGATCAGACTGCCTGAACTACTGATCATGCTGACTGTGTGACCTGGGCAAGTCACTAACCCCATTGTGCCACATCTGTAAAATGAAAGTAGTCATGATGTTACTTTATAAGATTGTTGTAATAATTGAGTTAATACATATGAAGCCCTTAAAATAATATCTACCATTTAAGGAGAACTCAAAGAGTGTTAGCCATTATTCATCATTCTAATTCAGGATGCTAATTAAATCTTTATATTGTTTGAATAATTAAACTACTTTTATAGTTTTTTTTTTTTTTTTTTTTTGCACTTGTAGTACTTACAGTTTGTATTTAGGAAGTTCTTACATATTTTTTTTTTTTCTTCTTCTTCTTCTTCTTATTATTATACTTTAGGTTTTATGGTACATGTGCGCAATGTGCAGGTAAGTTACATATGTATACATGTGCCATGCTGGTGCGCTGCACCCACCAACTCGTCATCTAGCATTAGGTATATCTCCCAATGCTATCCCTCCCCCCTCCCCCGACCCCACAACAGTCCCCAGAGTGTGATGTTCCCCTTCCTGTGTCCATGTGTTCTCATTGTTCAATTCCCACCTATGAGTGAGAATATGCGGTGTTTGGTTTTTTGTTCTTGCGATAGTTTACTGAGAATGATGATTTCCAATTTCATCCATGTCCCTACAAAGGACGTGAACTCATCATTTTTTATGGCTGCATAGTATTCCATGGTGTATATGTGCCACATTTTCTTAATCCAGTCTATCATTGTTGGACATTTGGGTTGGTTCCAAGTCTTTGCTATTGTGAATAATGCCGCAATAAACATACGTGTGCATGTGTCTTTATAGCAGCATGATTTATAGTCCTTTGGGTATATACCCAGTAATGGGATGGCTGGGTCGAATGGAATTTCTAGTTCTAGATCCCTGAGGAATCGCCACACTGACTTCCACAAGGGTTGAACTAGTTTACAGTCCCACCAACAGTGTAAAAGTGTTCCTATTTCTCCACATCCTCTCCAGCACCTGTTGTTTCCTGACTTTTTAATGATTGCCATTCTAACTGGTGTGAGATGGTATCTCATTGTGGTTTTGATTTGCATTTCTCTGATGGCCAGTGATGGTGAGCATTTTTTCATGTGTTTTTTGGCTGCATAAATGTCTTCTTTTGAGAAGTGTCTGTTCATGTCCTTCGCCCACTTTTTGATGGGGTTGTTTGTTTTTTTCTTGTAAATTTGTTGGAGTTCATTGTAGATTCTGGATATTAGCCCTTTGTCAGATGAGTAGGTTGCGAAAATTTTCTCCCATTTTGTAGGTTGCCTGTTCACTCTGATGGTGGTTTCTTTTGCTGTGCAGAAGCTCTTGAGTTTAATTAGATCCCATTTGTCAATTTTGGCTTTTGTTGCCATTGCTTTTGGTGTTTTAGACATGAAGTCCTTGCCCATGCCTATGTCCTGAATGGTAATGCCTAGGTTTTCTTCTAGGGTTTTTATGGTTTTAGGTCTAACATTTAAGTCTTTAATCCATCTTGAATTGATTTTTGTATAAGGTGTAAGGAAGGGATCCAGTTTCAGCTTTCTACATATGGCTAGCCAGTTTTCCCAGCACCATTTATTAAATAGGGAATCCTTTCCCCATTTCTTGTTTTTGTCAGGTTTGTCAAAGATCAGATACTTGTAGATATGTGGCATTATTTCTGACGGCTCTGTTCTGTTCCATTGATCTATATCTCTGTTTTGGTACCAGTACCATAAGTGTGTTGGCATTTTATCACTAGTATCTACCTGACACATGGTAGGTGATCAAAAATGTATTCTATAGATATAGCATGTTTGGAAAGTATTCCCCTCCTAAAGGAAATATTCCCTTCCTAATAGGAAGATAATATGGAAAACTTTAAGACATTCTAAATTTTACCAAGGACTTAACAACAACAACAACAACAACAAGATATATATACATCATTTATACTTTCTAGGATAGATGTCAATGAGATTTACAAAAATTAGACTGATGGAACTCTGTGGTGATAGGAATCAGAAACTTGGTCAGTTAAAACACTTAGAAGTGGGCCTCCTTCCCAGTAAAGTAGTTGAAAATACTAGACACTTGCTTTCTTGGCCTCCTTTGCTGCTGATGTGAACTTCACTAGAAAGATACATAACCCTCAGCCACGATCATGTTAAGAATATCCTTCCCCAAGTAGGGACTTGGGGAAGATAGCACTGCTGGGAGCAGCAGTGGCCCTGGGGCATAGTCCAACAAAAGTGCTAGATGGATTGGTTGCAGAGTGGTATCTTCCACAAATTGGTTATACAACATGATTTTGGGCATTCTTTCTCAATTTTCTTTCCTAGGGATTCTGTGAGTAATCAATACCCTTTTCAATTCTACTTGCAACAAAACAGAAAGAATAGATTTTAAATATGCTGTCACCTAAGGTACTCCGAACATATTTTTCTTTTCTTTACATTTTATCATGTTGGTGACATCGTAAAGGAAAAGATGCTGGGGGGGAGGGCATCTTTCAAGGAGAAAAGAAAGATTTATGTTGGTACTTAAAATGAGTTAAAATTTATTTCTAACAATATTAATGGACAACAACAGCTGTAGCAAGGAGAGAAAGTGTGTATAGTAGATTAAAAATTGAAGATGAAATACTAGAATGGTGTCAGAAATTTTGAGTTTAATACTCTAGAAATAAAGTGATTCTGATTAATATGAGGGTGAATTCAGAGACAGAGAAGAGTCCGATGTAACTGATTACATTAGCTCCCTTCCTCAATAACATTGCTGGCTACTGCCAAAACATTCCCATATCTAATTATTCCAGCACTGCTGCCCTTCCATATCATCAAATTTTCGTTCTCTACTGGATAATTTAAATCAACATGCACATATACTGTAATATCTCTCACCTACAAAACCCTGCCCTGTTCCTATATCACCTTCTGTTTATATTCTACTCTATTTGTAGCAAAACTCAAGGAATAATTATCTAAACTCATCTTTATTTCCTCTCTTCTCATTCTCTCTTGAACCCACTTCATAAATCTTTCTTCCTCATTTAACCAAAACTACTCTTGTCAAGACCGTTTGTGATCTTTTTGTTGCTCATTTCAACAGTTTACTTTCAGTTCTCAAATTTCTTGACCCCTTCCAACAGAATTAGGCACAGTTAATTAGTCTCTTGCTTTTGAACTACTTTCTGTGCTTGGACTTTAGGACAACACACTCTCTCCTATCTCACTTTTCATTCTTTTCCCTTCTTTTGTGGGTTCTTTCTCATTTTTCCAATCTCTAAGCTTTGGAATATCTCAAAGCTCAATTGTTAGAATACCACTCTTTTCTATGTAAACTCATTCCATAAGTGATCTCAATCCAATTTGCTATTGGATTTTAAATGCTATAGATTTCAAGATTCATAACTCTAGCCTAGATTTCACTCTTGTATGTCCAATTATCTACCTGATGTCTCTACTTGAATGTCTAATAGACATTTCAAACATTACATGTCTTAAACCAGACACCTGATTCCTCTATCATAAACACTAGAATCAGCTTTTTCTGTAATCTTGTCCGTATGTAATTTCTGTCATGCATTATTTGACAATGGGGATATGTTCTGAGAATCGTGTGCTTAGGTGATTTCCTAACTGTGCAAACTAAAAGTGTACTTATACAAACCTAGATGTTACAGCCTACTATAAATCTAGGCTATATGGTATGGCCTATTATTCCTAAGTTACAAACCTGAATAGCATGAGTACTGCAGGCAATTGTAACACAATGGTAAGTATTTCTGCATCTACACATGTGTAAATATAATCTTATGAGACAACCATTGTATAAGCGGTCAATCATTGACTAAAACATTGTTGTATGGCACATAACTGTATACAGTTAATTAAAATTCCATCTTTGCAGTTGTTTAAACAAAACTCTAAAGTTATATTTGCCTCCTTTCTTTATCTCACATTCAATCTATCAGCAAATATTGTTGGTTATACCTCAAAATGTATCTTAAATTTGACCATTTTTCAATATCTCCATTGCTACTACTTTGGTTCAAGATACAATACGTCTTGCCTGAATTACTGTAAAAGCCTTCAACTGGTTTCCCCACTTGTGCTCTAGACTCCTAGTCCCTCTTTTCCACCTAGCAATCAGTGTGAATTTTTTAAAATAGGTCAGATTATGTGATTTTTTTTCTACACTCAGTAAAATCTAAAGCCTATTCTCTGACCTTCAATGCCCTACATAATCTTCCTCCTGTTACTTCGCTGAATTTAACTACTCCTATTCTCACTTTGTTCACTGTGTTCCAGCCTTACTGGCCTCCTTGCTATTTCCCTCTCACCAAGCACCCACCTAATTTTGCAATTGTCATTTTCTCAGCATAGGACATAGATAGCCAAGACATAATTTTCTTTTCCCATTTCTTTCTAGTCCTTCTTTAATTGTCACTTTGTTGTGAGACATAACATCCTCCCTAGACCCTATATGTCCATGAAGCTGTCTATGGTACTGGATTATAGTCATCTCTCACTTATTGCCTTAGAGCCTAGGCCTCAGAAGGTGACCTAATACTTGCCTTAAAACTTACTTTTCCTGACTCCAATTAACCTCCATAGCTAGTTGCCAGCCCTACCTTTGGTCTTCCTTAACTTAGATCACAATTAAAAGCAGCTTCCCACTGAGAAGTTCCTCAAACCTACAGCTCAGTTCTCTGGCGTGTTTCCTCATATTGCCATGCTTGTTGCTTTCCTTTTGAACTTTGATGATGAAAGAGGGAAGTCTGTAAAACTTCCAGTTCCAAAATGATGGTGTAGAAGCAAGCTGGCTTTACTACCCCAAAAGAAAACCAAAATCAAATATACAGTACCAAGATTATCACCAGCAATATACAAGAACACAAATATGAAAAGGAGACAGTTCTCAGGGGCCACAGAGAACTGAAAAAACTCTGAGAAGAAAGTAAAGAATTAGCCTTTCATATCTGAGATACTTCTCTTCCCAATCTTCCCAGAACCAAGTACATGGAAAATTTCCCCCATCTCACAGTTTCTAAACTGAAAAAAGTAAGATTGAGTTGAATAACCAAATTCTCCACCATCTGGGGATCCCTGGAAGTAGACCTGTCCCTGTCTCAACCCATGAGAAGCATTGAGAGTGCCTAAAAGGAGAAATGTCCTGAGGACAGCCGGAGACAAAGGGGAGAGGCAGGATTACCATCCCCAGCCCTGGAAACTCTGCTTTGTAATTCAGCCAAAGGAGGTGGCAAATTAGAGTGGCTGTTCAGCAGCCCTATGCTGTAGGAGGTTTGTTCCACAGGTACCCTGAGCATGAACCCCTAGAAAGCCATCCCGCACTACCAGGATATCCCATTTGAGATCTCTCCTATATGGGATGGGTGGTGATTGCTTACTAGAATTGAGGCAAACCTGGGCAGGAGGTGTCATTTAGTGTTGAAAAGGAGGCAGCAACCTGGGGGACAAAAAGAGAATAATCTAATAAATTATAAAGACTGTCTAAGGAAACATATCCAATAAAAAACAAAGCAAGCCAGACAAAGAAAAATGGAATAAGTGACCAACTCTTCAATGCAAATACATAGATGTACATACAAAGAAACAACAGCAAGCAGGGGACTATGACTTTCCCCTGAAAAAAGCAATTCAGTAATTAAAGAAATTTAACAAAGAGATTGAAGTAATAGGACAAAAACCAAACAGAAATCTTGAAACTGAGAAATACATTTGCTGAGTTGAAAAATTCGTTGGAGGTTCTCAACAGTGCAATGAATCAATCAGAGGAAAGAATCAGTGAGCTAGAAGATAAGCTATTTGAAAATATATAGTGAAAAGAGAAAAAAGAAAAAAGAATGAAAAGAAACAAAGATTGCCTGTAAGATATAAAAAATGACATCAACTCACTTGAGCCTAGGAAGTCAAGGCTGCAGTGAGTGATAATTGAACCATTGCACTCCAGCTTAGGTGATAGAGCAAGATCCTGTAAAAAAGAAAAGAAAAAGATGATAAAAAAAGAAAATTACCTCAAAATACTTAATCTAAGAACAATCAGCGTTCAAGATGGCCTTGAGCAAGAGCAAGGGGTAGAAAGCTTATTCAAAGAAAGAATAACAGAAAACTTTTCAAATCTTGAGAAAAAGATAAATATCCAGGTACAGGAAAGCCAGAGAACACTAAACAGATGCAACCCAAATAAAACTACCTCAAGGCATATAATAACCAAACTCTTTGTCACGAACAAAGTGAGGATCCAGAAAGCAGCAAGAGAAAAGAAGCAAATAACATATAAAGGAGCTCTGATTGGTCTGGCAATCAACTTCTCAATGGAAACCATACAGGCCAGTGGGGAGGGAGATGACATTTTCAAAGTGTTGAAAGCAAAAAAAAAAAAAACCTCTGCCATTCAAGAATACTGTATTCAGCTAAGTTATCCTTTAAATATGAAGGAGAGATAAAATTTTTACCAGACAAACAAAAGGCGGGATAATTCACCACCACGAGACTCATCTTACAAGAAATGCTAAAGGGTGTTCTTCAGTCTGAAAGAAAAAGAAAACTAACATACAAAAATTAAAAAAAAATGAAGGTATAAAACTCACTGGTAAAACTGAGTACAGAAAAACCCAGAATACTCTGATACTGTAATTGTCAGGTGCAATTCATTCATAACTCTAGTATGAAGCCCAAAAGACAAATCTATTTAAAACAATGATGACTACAACAACCTGTCAAGATATATGACATATAAAATATGCACATTGAGACAAAAGAAAGCCAAAATTGGGGTAGAGGGGATGGAGTTAAAGTTTAGAGATTTTTCCGCTTTTTCTTTGTTTCTATTTTTTTCATTGTGCTCTAAGATAAGTTGTCAACTATTTAAAATAGTCATACCTATATGATGTTTTTCGTAACCCTCATGGTAACCACAATGTAAACCTACATTTATTCACTAAATGTAAAAAGCAGTAAATTAAAACATGCTACCAGAGAAAAGCACTTAACAAAAAAGCAGAGAAGAAAGGAGTTACAAATCACCCAGAAAACAAGCAACAAAATGGCAGTACTAAGTCCTCACCTACCAGTAATAACACAATGTAAACGGACTCAATTCTTCAGTTAAGAGAAACACAGTGGCCCAATGAATAAATAAATAAGACCCAATTATATGCTGCCTATAGGAAACCCACTTCACCTATAAAGACACACATAGACTTAAAGTGAAGGAGTGGAAAAAGATATTCCAGGCAACTGAAAACCAAAAAAGAGCAGGAGTAGCTATACACGTATCAAATAAAATAGACTACAAATCAGAGACTGTCAAAACAGACTAAGAAGGTCAGTAGATAATGATAAAGGGGTTAATTTAGCAAAAGAATATAAGACTTATAAATATCCATGTACCAAACACTGGTGCTACCAAATATATAAAGTAAACATTAATAGATTTAAAGGCAGGGATAGACTGCAATACAATCATAGTATGGGACTTCAGCACATTATTCTCAGTAATGGACAGATCATCCAGACAGAAAATCAACAAAGAAACATCAGAGTTAAACCACACACTAGATCAAATAGGTCTAACTAACATTTAGAGGACATTTCATCCAACTGCTGCAGAATACACATTATTTTCATAAGCACATGGAACATTTTCCAGAATAGACCAAATCTTAGTCCACAAAAAAGTCTTAACATATTCAGAAAAGTAGAAATCACAACAACTATCTTTTCCTGACCACAATGGAATAAAACTAGAAATCAACAAGAGGAACCTCAGAAACTACACAAACACATGAAAATTAAACAATATGTTCCTAAATCGCCAATGGGTCAATGACAAAATTAAGAAGAAAATTTAAAATTTTCTTGAAACAAATGAGAATGGAAACACAACATACTAAAATCTCTGGGATACAATAAATGCAGTGCAAAGAGTCAAGTTTATAGCAATAAATGCCTATATAAAAAAAGTAGAAAGACTTCAAATAAACAATCCGATGATGCACCTCAAAGACCTAGAAAGGCAAGAAGTCAAATCCAACAATAGTAGAAGGAAAGAAATAATAAAGATCGGAGGAGAAATAAATGAAATTAAGACTACAAACCCCCCAAAATCAATAAAACAAAAGGTGGTTTTTTAAAAAGATAAAATTGAGAAACCTTTTGCTAGCCCAACAAAGAAAAGACTCAAAAAAAATTCAGAAATTAAAAAGAAGACAGAACAACATAGACCTAGAAATATAAAGAATTTTTAGAGACTATTATGAATGAATTTATACCAACAAATATGAAGACTCAGAAGAAATGGATAAATATCTGGACATATACAACCTACCAAGATTGAATCATGAAATAGAAAACTTCAACAAACAAACAGTGAGTAATGAGATTAAAGCCATTTTTTTTTTAAAAAGCCTCCCACGAAAGAAAAGCCTGGGACCTGATGGCTTTACTCATAAATTCTACCAAATATTTAAAGAAGAACTAATACAAATTCTACTCAAATTCTTCAAGAAAACTTAAGAAGAGGGATACTTCCAAAAACTTATGCTATGAAGCCATCATTACCCTAACACTAAAGCGAGACAAGGATACAACAACAAAAGAAAACTACAGGCCAGTATCACTGAAGAACATAGATGCAAAAATTCTTAACAAAGCAAAACAAATTCCACAACACATTAAAAAGCTGTTTTACCATAATCAAGTCAGATTCATTCCAGAGTTGCAAGGATAGTTCAACACACAAAAATCAAGAAACATGATACATCACAGAAGCAGAATCAAGAACAAATAACTGGGCTGGGCGCAGTGGCTCAGCCTGTAATCCCAGCACTTTGGGAGGCCAAGGTGGGCAGATCACAAGGTCAGGAGTTCGAGATCAGCCTGCCCAATAAGGTGAAACCCCATCTCTACTAAAAATACAAAAATTAGCTGGGCGTGGTGGTGGGCACCTGTAGTCCCAGCTACTCAGGAGGCTGAGGCAGGAGAATTGTTTAAACCCAGGAGGTGGAGGTTGCAGTGAGCCGAGATTGCACCACCGCACGCCAGCCTGGGCGACAGAGTAAGACTCCGTCTTAGGAAAAAAAAAAAAAAAAAGAACAAAGCATATAATGATTTTAATAGATGCTGCAAAAGCATTTTGTAAAATTGGACATTCCTTTAGTAAAAAACCCCATACAATCTGGATAGAAAGGAAACATACCTTAAATTAATAAAGGCCAAACATGGCAAATCCACAGCTAATATCAGACTGAATGGGGAACAATTGAAGGCCTTTCCTCTAAGATCTATAACAAGACAAGTATGCCCACTTTCATCACCTTTATTCAACATAATACTGAAAATCCTGACCAGAGCAATTAGGCAAATAAAATGAAGGGCATCCAAAATGGAAAAAAAAGTCCAATTAGCCTTGTTCATAGATAACATAATATTGTACTTTAAAAAGCCTAAAGATTCCACCAAGAAACAGTGAAAACCGATAAATAATTCCACTTACAATAGCTACAAAGTATATAAAATACTTAGGAATCAATCTAACCAAAGAAGTGAAAGACCTACACAAGAAATATATAAAATACTGATGAGTTAAGTTGAAGAGGATACAAAAAAAGGAAAGATATTCCATGCTCATGGATTGGAAGAATTAATATTGTTAAATTGGCAATATAATTCAAAGTAATTTTCAGATTCAGTGCAATTCATATTAAAATACTACTGACATTTTTCACAGAAATAGAAAAACAGTCTTACATTTTTATGGAATCACAAAAGATGCCAAGTAGCCAAAGCATTCCTTAGCAATAAATGACAAAGCTAGAGGCGTCGAACTACCTGACTTAAAAATATACTACAAAGCTACAGTAACCAAAACAACATGGTTTACAGTCATAAAAACAGAAACATAGACCAATGGAACATAATGGAGAACCCAGATATACATTTATGTATTTACAGCCTACTCATTTTTTACAAAGATGCCAAGAACATACAATAGGGAAAGGACAGTCTCTTTAATAAATGATGCTGGAAAACTGGATAATCATATGCAGAAGAATGAAACTAGACCCCTATGTCTCACCATATACAAAAATAAAATCAATATGCATTGAAGACTTAAATCTAAGACCTATCAAACTATGAAACTACTAGAAGAAATCATGGAAATGCTCCAGGATATTGTACTAGGCAAAGTTTTTTGTGTAAGACCTCAAAAGCACAGGCAACCAAAGCAAAAAATGGGCAGATGGGATTACATCAAACTAAATATCTTATCACATACACACATCAACACAGTAAAAAACCCATGGAATGCAAGAAAATATTTGCAAACTACCCATCTGAAAAAAGATTAATAACCAAAATATATAAGGAGCTCAAACAACTCAATAGTGGAAAAAAACCCAAATAATCCAATTAAACAATAGGCAAAAGTTCTGAATAGACATTTCTCAAGAGAAGCCATACAAATGGCCAACAGGTATATGAAAAAGTGCTCAACATCTCTGATTATCAGAGAAATGCAACTCAAAACCAAAAATAAGATATCATCTCACCACAGTTAAAATGCCTTTTATCAAAAAGACAGGGAATAATGAATGCTGGCTAGGATGCAGAGAAAAAGGAACACATGTACACTGTTTTTGGGAATGTAAATTAGTACAGCCACTATGAAAAACACTGTAAAGTTTCCTCAGAAAAACAAAAAATAGAACTACCATTTGATTCAGCAATTTCACTTCTGGGTATATATCCAAAAGATAGGATATCAATATATTGAAGAGATATCTACACTCCCACATTTATTGAAGCACTATTTACAATAGCCAAAATATGAAATCAATCTTTAACTGTCCATCAATGGATGAATAAAAAATGTGGCATATACACACAATGGAATATTACTCAGCTATTAAAAAGGAAAGAAATTCTGTCATTTGCAGCAACATGAATGAAACTGGAGATCATTATGTTAAGTAAGCGAAGCACAGAAAGACAAATATATTGCATGTTTTCATTTATATGTGGGAGCTAAAAAAGCAGATCTCATGAAGACAGAGAGTAAATTGGTGATTACCAGAAGCCAGAAAGGGGAGGGGAGAAGGGGATGAGGAGAGGTTGACTAATGAATACAAATATATAGTTTAATAGAAGACATAAATCTAGCTTTTGATAGATTAGTAGGGTGACTGTGGTCTACAATAATCTATTGTATATTTCAAAATAGCTAGAAGAGAATAATTTAAATGTTTCTAGCATCAAGAAAATACAAGTATTTAAGGTGACTTAAGGTGATCGATTACACTGATCTAATCTTCACAAATTAAATAAATATACAAAATTATCACATGCACCCTCAAAATATTTACATCTCTTCTATATCAATAAAATAAAGAAAACAGAGTTTTTTAAAAGAAGGAAGACTGTAGAAGTTGAAGGGAAGACAGGAACAGATGTGCCAGCTGTCCAGGTTTGACTTCTTAATAGGCTTTAGTTAGAGTCTAATCTTTCCCTAGGATTCCTTTTGCAAATTAGATAAACTATACTGTGTCCAAGAAGTAAACTCTACTTTGGCAAAATTCAAATAATATAACCATATTTCTAAATACAAGTGTGTAGCATCAGGAATTGAGTATAAATAGAATATTACTTTATCATTCAGGAAAAGAAAAGTTTAATCAGCTGTCAAAAGGTACTAAACTAAAGCTTAATGATTTATATTAGTATTTCCAGATTATATAAACGTAGCATAGGCAGGTATATAAAAATGTTCATGGAGATGAAAAGTCTATTTGTGGTCCTAATTATTTTAAATTTGAAAATAATAAGCTACATGGAAAGTCAGAATAAAAACAAGCTTAAAAGAAAAGGAAAATGCTGGTTAGGAGGAGAGTTTCAGAGAATTAGATGAAATAAATTCAGAAATGTTTTGGGCCAAAATACCATCACCACTGTTGTTTGAATAACAATTTAAATGGCCTTTTCTATTGCCATTATTTTTTTATCTCTCTTTTCTCTCTATCAGGAGACAGTGATTTGTCTGAAACATGCTACTACCTTGTTTAAAAAATCTACTATTCTTCAAATTCTAACGAATTAAGTTTAAAATCCATTGCATGACATACAAAGTCTTACTTTTTAAGATTTATCTCTGATTTATCTCTATTTGCATATATTTAGATGTAAAATAGATCTTCCTGACTGTGCAAGGCACTTTTGCTCTCCCAGGCCTTTGGTTAGGTTATTTTCCCATGCAACAGTGCCTTTATATTCCTTTCATGGCTGGAGGAATCTTATGTATTCTTTAAGGTAAACTCAAAAGTCACTCCCTATGAAAGGCACTAATTCAAATGGGATTTTTAAAAGCTCTCCTCATTAACGAAAGTAAAGATTTTAAAACATATAAGCTAGTATTTGTAACATACATATAACATTTGCAAATGAAAACATGGCATGCTTGTATGGAGTTTCTTAATGCAAGAATTTAAGTCATTTAATAAATATAAAGAAAGAATTGTCTGTACCTCCAGAGTAGCTACTATGGTAACACAAACCTAGCATCTTACAAAACAAAACAAAAAAAACAGAGTAGGTATTATGGTTTGAATGTTTGTCCCCTCCAAAACTCATGATAAAACTTAATTACCATTGTAACTATATTAACAGGTGGGGTTACTAAGATGTTAAGATCATTAAGATATTAATAGGTGATTAGGCCATAGGGCTCTGCCCTCACGGGTGAGATTAATACCATTATGAAAAGACTAGTTTGGCCCTTTCTTGCCCTCTCTTTGCCCTTTCACTTTATGCCATTTGATAATACAGCAAGAAGGCCCTCACGAGATGCCAACACCTTAATATTGGAATTTCCAGCCTCCAGAACTGTTAGCCAGTAAATTTTTATTCATTATAAATCTCCCATTCTGTTTTTGTTTTGTTTTGTTTTGAGACAGAGTCTCGCTCTGTCGCCCAGGCTGGAGTGCAGTGGCGCAATCTTGGCTCATTGCAAGCTCTGCCTCCCAGGTTCACGCCATTCTCCTGCCTCAGCCTCCCCAGTAGCTGGGACTACAGGCGCCCGCCACCACACCCAGCTAATTTTTTGTATTTTTAGTAGAGACGGGGTTTCACCATATTAGCCAGGATGGTCTCGATGTCCTGACCTCGTGATCCGCCCACCTCGGCCTCCCAAAGTGGCATTGTGTTTTATTCTGTTACAGCAGCACAAAATAGACTTAGGCAGTAGGAAAATAAAATAAAATTAAGTGTGATGATATAATCAAAGTACATATCATATCATATTACATGCATGTTATATTACATGCATGTAACAAAATACCCACAGACACCATAAAAATGTGCAAATATTATATATCTATAAAAATACACAAAAAACCCTACTTAAATTCCATTGGATGCTTAACATACCAATAGCTCCTAAGAGTACATTATGCTTATCCAGATGTTTACAATGGCGAGAAATAAACTAAGGGCAACTGAAGCAATTCCTTGCTTTTGGAACTGTTAAAAAAAATTTGCAAGATATATTTCATTACTGACAGTTTTTTTTTTTAAATGAACTCAGATAGATGCAGTTTTTCAGCTAAAGGGCTCATTGATAGAACTGGTAAGTTATGCTTCACTCTGCTTTTAAAGATGGCTGTTAATGTGACTGATGTTTCTTGCTAACATGGTGAAATATAGTGAATCCTGACAGTTTCTTTAGCAGCTGGGTAGTAAATCTAGCAGCCAATCCAAGTTCTTATTTGTCTTGATGTTTCTTGTTTTATAGCTAGGGTAATGAAAAGCTAAGCATTCAAATAATAGGCCTGCTTCCTGAGTCCACTGGCAGTTTCTGATTGGCTGGCAGACAGGCCTCCCTGTTCTAGGAAAGACAGGCAAAATCCAGACCTCTTATGTTCTAGGAAAGAAAAATGTTGTTGATGACTGGCCCACAGGCCCTAATTAAGAAAGAGTCTGAAGCATGATGGATATAT
The DNA here is from genome assembly GCF_028885625.2 of Pongo pygmaeus. Taxonomy (NCBI): domain Eukaryota; kingdom Metazoa; phylum Chordata; class Mammalia; order Primates; family Hominidae; genus Pongo; species Pongo pygmaeus. The sequence goes on from NC_072376.2 coordinate 126,630,273, forward strand.
TTTTTAAAATTTATGCTAGCATTGGAGCCATCTAATTCAAAAGTATGAAAATAAAAGCATAAAAGTAAGAGATATATTTTGTATTTGTTACCCTGGACATACCAGGCATTACATATCTGTTGCTTTCTATGAATGATTAGCCAAAAGCATGGCAAAGGAAGCACTGAATGATTTATGAACTTATTGTTAGTTTTCATTTTAGATGATATTTTTTCCATCAATTATGAAAATGTAAGAAGATACACAGAGCTTTATGCAGGATTATTTCCATAAAGCTTAATGGCTATGTTTTATGATTCAGAATATAAGCATCTTAATCATTGCAATAAATATTTGTAGTAGTATGCAGTTTGGCTCATTTGCTTATTTATTTTTCCTTCCCAGTTTTTTTCATCACCTTTATATTATACTCTTAGGGACTGTATGCCTGCTAACATCCAAAGAATTCTTGAATGAATTACATACATTAAATACTATCTTTTGTCAGTGTTATTCTAGAAATTTAATTAGAAATGTAAAATATCTTCAAACAGTTTAGAAAAGTGGCTACTTATAAATAACGTTAAAAAGCCATTCTATCTTAGAAACATTGCTTAAGGAAGGAAAAAAATCTATATAAAGGCATGATGAGACCACAATTCTTCGGGGGAAGATATGACGGAAAGAAACGGCAAACTGTATGTCATATCAATGGAATTAAATTGAAATGTAATAGTCAATGGTTTGATGGGAAAATAACTATGACATTAAGTTGTATAAAAAGAATGACAGCCTGAAGAAATTATGAGTTTCTGTCTTTATAGTTACTACTAATCAGGTTTTATACTGAAGTCATGATTGATTTGCATTCTACAGTTGATTTGTGATATGAAAAATTTGCAATGAAATAACAGTCCATTTACTGCTAATTTTGGGGGAAATTTTCTTGTGTTATATACCACAACAAAGTTAATCCAGTAGTGGGATCGGAGTGGTCACCCAAAGCTGATAGAGCAGTCCATTCTTTTAAAATTTATAAGATTCCTTTTATCTCAGGTATTTCTAGTTCCTCTAATATTTAAAAGTATAGATGTTAAGAGTATCACTTCAATACTTCTGGAGGTCAGAGATATTACTTACCCAATTATCTGAAGCATTAAAAAATATATATAGAGATAAAGGATCTCGCTATATTGCTCAGGCTAGTCTTTAACCCTTGGATTCTAGCAATCCCCCTGCCTTGACCTTGCAAAGTGCTGGGGTTACAGGCATGAGCCACCATGCCTGGTCACTTGAAGCATTTTTAATTGAATTGTATGTATTGTACAAGATCAATAAAAATTGTTCATTTATAAACTAACTAGAAATATTGAATGCTGAATGCTTGTTGAAGGTCATATAGTCTGTGGTGGATATACTCTGTATATTATTAGTAATTTATTACTGTGGAATAAATCGTCCTGACATTTAGTATCTTAACAAAAGATTTATTATTTCCTGGTTTCTCTGTGTTAGGCATCTATGGGTGGCTTACCTGGGTGCCTCTGCCATAAAGTCTTTAACAAGACTGTAATCAAGATGGCAGACAGGGCAGTGTTCTCATCTGAAGGCTTGACTGAAGGAGATTCAATTTCAAGTTCGTTCATGTGACTGTTGGCAGGACGCAGTCCTCCACAGGCTTTTGGACTAACGTCTCAGTTCCTCACTGGCTGGTGGCTGGTAGCCTCCTTCAGTTCACAGCCACATGAATTTCTCCATAGGGCAGTTCATAAGAGAGTGGCTGCTTTCCTCAGAATGAGTGAATGGGCAGCAAAAGAGGGCATCAAGATGGAAGCTACAGTCTCTTTTTAACATAACCTTGAAAGTAACAATCATTTCTGCATATGCTGTTAGTTAGAAATGAGTTACTAATTCCTGCCTACACTCAAGAGAAGGGTATTACACAAAGACATGAATAGCAGAAGGTGGGGATCACTGGGGTTTATCTTAGAGGTTGCTCACCATGTGCCCAATTATATGTGAAGAAATACTCAGAGTTTTAGTAACATTTTTAAGCATAATGAGTAGTACATTTAGGAACTGGAGTCAAAATTGTTATCTTATTGATTTCAAAGTCCAGAGTATTTACATTGCAATACATTGCACTCCTATGGTAATAAAAAAATAAGTTTAAATGATCTGAGGAAGCACTGGGACAAGTCAAAGAATCAATATTAATAAGATTTTTTTTCAAAATGAGCTAGGTTGTACTTTAAGAGGTCATCCCAAACAGGAATGTACTATTTCTATTTGTAGATTAGAAAAAAGCAAATGTAGAAGGATGACAGGATTGTGTAGATAAATATTTCAAATAAATCCTACACATAAATACTAGAAATTAATACATAAACTTTATGTTTGTTCAAAAAATTTAAAAAGTTAAATGAATTTAAATTTCCAGCAACAAATATTTAGAAAATAAGAGTACAACATTATTCAGAGTGGCATAAGAAATCAAACACCTGTCATGAGATATGAAATGCCTATGATCAGGAAACTACCAACTTCAAGAGGACAATAATAAGAGGAGTGATATACCATGCTCATAGTTTCAACGACTATATTGTAAAAAAGCTAATTCTTCTTAAATTGTTTTATAGTAAAACAATTAAATTGATTCCAAATCAATTAAATTGGTCAAATTGATACAATTCATTCCAAATCTTAATTTCAATGCTTTGTGAGTGTATGTGTATGTTTGTGCAAATTGATCATCAACTGTTATAAAATTTACATGGAAATGAAAAGGTCCCAGAATGGCCAATATTACCTGGAAGAAGGATAGTAATGTGGAGGATTTACATTTAATGTGAAGATCATAAACCTATAATGTGGTATTGGTGCAAGGTTAGACAAGTAAACCAAAGGTACAAGTCTATAAAACAGACCAACACACACGTAGTCACTTGATTTTTAATGATGGTAGTGCTTCAGGGCAATGAAGAAAATGGTACTGGGTTAATTGGATATTCATATGAAACAAAGCGAATCACAGCATACACAAACATTAGTTTGTAATCTAAATGTGAATTTTAATGCAATAATCTTTTAGAGGAAAGCTTAGGAAGAAATTTCACGAATTTGAATTTGAGATCGGCAAAGATTTCTTTAAAGCAACACCATGGAAAGATGGTTAAATTGGACCACAAAAAATTTAAACCCCCTATTAATCAAAGGCACCACTAGGAAGTGAAAAGACAAAGTGGAGGCAATATTTACAACATTTACAACTGACAGGAAACAGGTATCCAGAATCTGTAATGAACTTCTTACAAATGAATAAGAGAACAAAGGACAGGCCAATTAAAAAAAATAGGCTGGGGAAATGAACAGGTACTTCATAAGATGATATCCTAGTGGCAAATAAATAGATAAAAAAGGTAGATTAACCTCATTGGTAATCAGAAAATCAAAACAACACACCTAAAGAATGATTAAAATTAAACAAAATTAGACTGACAATCTTAAGCATTGGCTTATTAGTCCATTCTCACACTGTTATAAAGAAATGCCTGAAACTGGGTAATTTATGAAGAAAAAAGGTTTAATTGGCTCATGGTTCCACAGGCTGTACAGAAAGCATGGCTGGGGAGGCCTCAGGAAACTTACAATTATGGCAGAAGGTGAAGCTGGCACATCTTACGTGGCCCCAGCCAGAAGAAAGAGAGTGAAGGAGGAGGTACTACACACTTTTAAACAACCAGATCTCGTGAGAACTCACTATCATGAGAACACTTCTCACTATCATGAGAACAGAAAAATCTGTCCCCATAATCCAATCATCTCCCACCAGTTCCCTCCTCCAACATTAAGGTTCACAATTCAACATAAGATTTGGGTGGGGACCCAAATCCAAACCATATCAATTGGCAATAATGTAAACTCATAGGATTGTACTTTAGTGAAATCACTTTTGAAAACTCGTTGGGCATTATTTACTAATGGTGAACACATGTTTACCAATGACCCAGAAATCCTAGGTTTGCAACAAGCAGAAATGGAACATGTGTGCACCAAAAGAAATACATTAAGATGTCCATAACAGTATAATTTTAATAGCCCAAAACTGGAAACAATTCAAATGTCTACCAAAGTAAAATGGGAAAATAAATATGATATGGCAATGAAAAAAAGATTAAACTACTGCTACTTAAAACAACACATTACTCTACAAACATAATTGTGAGTGGCAGAAGCAAGACATAAAATAATATATTCTGTATGATTTTATTTATACAGCTCAAAAAGAGGTAAAAATAAATCTCTGGTGTTGGAAATTAGGATAGCAATACACCTTGACGAAGAGGAAAGGGGGATTCTGGGATTTTGGAGTTGGTCTATTTCTTGATCCTGATGGTGGTTACATGGCTATTTATACTTTGTGATAATTCATTGAGCTGTGTATTTATTTGAAAATATTAACACTTATTTAAAAATATTTAAAAGCCTGATTAATGGAATTGGATATATATTTTTTAAATCTAAAATGTTAAAGGGCCAACAATTAAATGGAGTGAATATTATAAAATGAATTTTAGGTTACACAAGCCTTTATTGACAATTATATAGATCTGAGCTCTGAGAACAAACTTCTTAATAAATTTACCAATGCAAATATATGGATGGGGCATGGAAATGATTACAATGACTAGAACACTATAATATCTTTTGTGCAGAAGTAATGGGTGATTATGAGAAGATGTTATTATAAAAAAATAATTTATAGGCAAAAAAACTAAGTGCTGGTGATGTTTCATTATATTTTAAATATCTCAGAAAATAAAAATTTTAAATTAGAATACCAGATAATTATAATTCAGTAAACTGATTTTATAGCACTTCTACAACTCTCTCTTCCTATATGAAAATTTATAATCTGGTTTAACTGAAGAATAAAACTATATAATGGCCAGCAATTTAAGACTCCTATTTGCATAGGGCATTTTATCAAACAAAGATGACAAGACTGTGTATGTAATTATTAGAATCTGGAGAGCATCCTAAGAATAAGGACAGAGCTAACTATGTTCCTGATGTAGGGTCTGAGATGGCAGCAATGAAAACCTCCTCTGTTGCAGCTATCTTAAGTCTAGTTAAGCACAGAATAAAGGAGCCAGTCAATTCATTTGCATTTTATTGTCAAATGCCAATATTTCTTTTATGTGTGACATAATTAAGAAGGGAGTGTGTATCTTCTATATGTTTTATTTACTATGATTATACCTAATGCATTAGAGTAAGTGATCAATCAGATGTATATCCACATTGTCTTAAAAGAATTAAAAGTCCATGTCAATATCAATAACTAGTATTGTGTTAATTAGATGAATGAGAGGTAGTGGACTACAAGTCTGACACTTGGCCTGTAATCTTGACCATTGTCTAACTGTGTCCACATGGACAAATCAATTGACATCCGAAAACCTTATTTTTCTCAGTATAAAACAAGGGTCTTAGGCTCATTTAAACAAATGTTTTCATCTGCTCTATAAAGCTATGTGACAGCTATCTGATAATCGGTTTTTACTACTAAAAAGGAAAAAAATTATATAGAGTCTCTCACTGCCTCACAGCTTTCTAGATCACTGTAAGAAAAATAGAAAGAACATTGAAATATTGGACCTGAAGTCAGAAAATAGAAAATGAATCTCAGTTCTATTCTTACTAGCTTTGGGATGATGAGAAAGTCACCACATTTCTTTAAGCTTTAATTTTGTTCTCTTTAAAACTTTTACCTCTAAAAGCACTCACTTCAGAGCAAGATCCCAAAAGTTGTTAACTCAATCTCAATACAACATATTTACATGTGAAAAAATGTATTATTTTGTATTTTCCCCCCAGAAGGTTTTTGAGGAAATTTATATCATCCTTACCAGCTTTTCTACTCTTTACTAGCTTAATTTATCATTATGGATAAGAATTACATTCTACCTCTCTTTGATTTAAGTCTCTGCATCTTCACATTTTCAAATTTGGTGAATATTTCTGGTATCTAACTTTTCCCCTCATGTTATAGCATATTCAGTGAGATGCATCATTTTAGGTTACCCATTTTTCCCCTGTAGCAAACTCAGGACTACTTTGCATGCAATTTGTATAATATAAGCTTTGATATATGCAATATTCATTTTTAAAAAGAATCTCTAAAAGCATGTTAGATAAAACTAAATTAACTAGCAGAAACTTACTGCAAATGTGCTGGAACCCAGGATTTCAGCAAGGAAGTTGATGGAATTGTTCCTTTGGTTTAGGATATTGGCTGCTGTGCAGACAAATCACAATTTCTGTCTCTCATTTAAATTCTTGTGAGATAATCTGATTGATGTCACTCAGCCAATAGACTGGATGCCCTTCAGTCAGAGTCCAACACTGGAATAAAAGCTGAGATCTGGGTGGTGAAGTAAGTGACAGAAATAAGGCTGTATGAGATGCCCAGGAATAATTGGATGGGATGGTGCCTAGAAAAAGGGGCCATGAATAGGAGTATATTCTCTGAGGAAGGAGTTCAGCAAGTTTTCATGTCCTTATGTGCCCACTGTCATGCAGTGCAACACGAAGATGAAATGTGTTTATAGTTTACCCGAACCTAAAAATACAAGGATGCTAAAAATGATAATTGTAGACTATTTGTGATGTCTGGATTGCAAATTTCAACTCTGACTACATATGTTTTAGAGTTTAGATAGCAAATTATTTCTTACTGTAATGATTCTATGCTATGCCATACATGTGCCATTAATGATTATATCTTCCACATTTATTTCATTTCATCATGTAAGAAATTGGACACATATGCATAAATTTCTAAGTTAAAATTTATCTGAGACTTTAAAGTCTTCTTTTTTCATAGGATTTATTAATTTTGAAGAAAGCATAAAGTACTTCAAATTTAAAAGGACATGGCTAAAAAACCAAATGAATTATATGTATCTGAATTATTTCTTAAACCAAAGCCCAATTTAAAGTGATAGTCTAAGTTGAATATATTACTTGCATTTATAATTTTACCAGTATTCATGTATATGTGCATCTAGTATCTGTTTGATTTTGAAATATAGGGAAATAAAATGAAATTGATTTTTTTAAGTGTGTAATAATATGCCACTCCAAAATAAGCCACTTTGGCATGAGGATTATTTTGAGCTAAAGGCACCTAAAAAACAGCAAGTACAAGAAGGTCACTCTGACCTCCCCTTTTTTTTTTCCTAAAAGCGGGAGACAGAACTCCCATATGGAAGATATCCTCCTCATTCTAGAAAGAAAATAACATTCTCATCAGCAGAGATGGGGACTCAGAGTTGAGAAAAATCTGTACAAACAAACCTTGTTAAACTAACCCTTATCTTCCTAGTTCCCTTTTCACCATTAACTACCCTACCCCAAGTCCTTCAATCTTGTCACATTTTCATAATTTACTACTCAGTGTCCAATTCAATATAGAAGCATTCAACTCTAACTCCTTCTTTGGGTCTTTATTTCCTCATGATGGCTTCCATGTCATGTAAAACTAAAATTTATACTCAGTAAATATGTGTGCTTTTCTCATGTTATCTATCTTATGTCAATTAATTCTCAGGCCCAGCTGAAAACCCTAAGAAGGTAGAGATAAAATTTTTGCCTTCACTAAACTGTTTTTCTGAGGATGGTTGTGTAAAAAAATTTTTTAAAAATTATATGTGTGTGTATATATATATATACACACACACATATATATATATCTCCACAGTTTATCACCAAAATGTTGGCTTCCATTACCCAATTTAGATGTGACCTAAATAACTCCAATCAAAAGAGAAAAAAAAAAAAAAAAAAAAACCCTTTCTCAAAGAAAAAAGACTAAAAAAAAGAAAATTTTTCTCATAGCTACCAGCTAACAATGATGGCAACATTTTGCCTCCTGTGTTGCCCTTTAAAAGGGCAATAGAAAAAAGCCTTGGAGTGAAGGAAGAAAGCTTGCTGCTTACAGACAGGAATGCTGCTTACTGTAAGCCTGGACAGCCCTAGTTTTCTCCATTCCGGGTCATGCTCTGAAGCGGGGCTGATGGCGAAATGTCACATCACCAGAGTACCTGCCTAGGGAAAGTACACCATGCTCATCACGCCATCAGAAACTTGGCCATTCCCCAAACTAGCATAATCTTAGTGAGGCATTTCCTGGGCACAAAAGTGTCTCATCTGCCACACCAAATTTGCAGATGCAATTTTTCCCCCGCGTTTCCCTTGAAAAGAGAGTAGTAGTTATGAAAGCCACCAAGAAGCATAACATTCCAGGGAATATATATTTTTTCACTCAAGTGCTTTGAAAAAAGTTCTTAAGGTGGGTGAATTTAGGAAAAACTATTATATGTTAGAATAAATTATTACATGAATCAGAACTCAGAGCACAGTGTCTGAATTACTACTGTTAGTTATCATTGTTACAGATTCCAAGTTTTAAAATAAATTCTAATTTATTCCTTTAAAAAATTTTTTTCACATAATTCTCTATGACTCTTTTTTTAGAGAAAAAAGAAAAGATCTTTTCTGCCTTTAGAATAATACATAACAGAAAACCTTTTGATAGTTTTGAGAAATGGTAAGCATAAAATCCAAATTATGGCAGTTCTCATTATAATGGCATGGAATAATCACCTCATTAGTAGTGATTATCTTGATATTAATAGCAGTTTCTGACCTACAGATTTTTTTTGGCAAATGCTTAGTATGGTTTGCAACAATGTGCAAACCATTTTTTACTATATATTTTTTACTTCTCAGTATTGAAGGAATTAGTTGAATGATTTATGAGATATTGGATAATGTGAAATGTATTGACTGTCAGGAATCTTGTTTCAAGGAACGGCACTCCTTAGGAGTATGTGTGTGTGAGTGTGTGTGTATGTGCGTGTTTGTGTGTGTGTGTGTATCTTTCTTCCTCATTTATTTTCTTGCATTATTATATTCTGAATCAAATTGCATTCTGGAAATGAATACTAGCCTTAGGAGAAGCATTGCATTTTGATGGTGAATGATTTTGTAGAAATTATGCACGGTTGATGGTAACTTTGTCAGTATTGTTGAAGTGTTTTCCTATATTTAAAATTTTAAGTTAGCAAATATTGAGAGTCGGAAATTCCTTATCCTCCCATTTTCCACTGTGTGTTTGTTTAAAACCCTCACTTCAATAATCCAAATTTCCCTTTGTTCATTGCCATGAAAGGAATAAGTTGGTGAACAAAATGAGCCAACATTTTGTCTACTAAAGACATTTTTCCCTTTTTATGTGCAATCATTTTTCTTAATTTAAATAACAAAGCCATTTAACTGGATACTTTTTAAAATTGAGAGATAAAAAGCACTATTTATTAGCTTTAAAAAGTATTGCTTAATTCTTTATCCTCTTTTCACAAAGATGGGTCCTTTTTCTTGGTCAATATTTTAACACACTTCTTTATTATGTTATTATTTGTGGTCTGAATTAAGTAAGAAATTTGCAGGAAGAAAAAACCTCAGAGGTTAAAATATTTGATTTCTGCGTTTTGAACACATTTTAAACATGCTAGTTGTTAGAAGCAAAAATCAAGAATCAAACCTTTATTCTTTGAAAACTACTTAAAATAAAATGTTTTTATGAGTCAAATTAGTATTTGGAAAGGACTCTGGAATGCTTACATCATACATAAACCACAGAGTCATCGCCACATTGGTTGAAATGAATACTTATTGTGTGGAAAGTGTTTTGGAACAAATGTGTTAGAAAAATGCATTTCAGGGAGATAGCTGGCAAAGCAACTTAGTGTTATATAATCAGGACTTCTCCTTAAATGTTTTTTTATTCTACCTATTCTATTATATAAAATCTAAAAATGTCTCTTTGAAGAACCAATTCATTAGATTTCCTTTTATACTTCTTTTGGATATAAGATGACAAGAATATCAAAGTTCTTGAAAATAGGGAACATCTCAAACATAGCTCTTTAGGTGGTTTCACTAAAGATTAGGTAACATTCTGCCAACTTCAGAAACCCATCTGATTTAGAAAATCATCCCATGGCAAAGTAGTCTGTATTCATGATGACAGAATTCTCTGAGCTTCCCTTTCACACCTTCTGCTTCCTAGTTTCTTGTGACATTTTTTGGAGAAAACCTAGCAAGAATAAAGTTCAACATAGGAAATCTAAATGATGAATCATCATGAGGCCTTTTAGAAAAGAACCAATAGTTCCTTCTAGAGGAAGACTATGACCAGGCTATTTGCAAACAGGGTGTCATAGACTGTTTGCTTTCTTTCATCTCAATGATACAAGAAATATGAATAAATGCTGGTGATATTTCAGGAACAATTAGCAAACACTAAACTGTTTAAGTGTTACATGTAAGAAAGGAAGAGATCACAATGCCAGAGGAGATCCCACAAGATCAATGCTTTCTAGATGCTTTGATATTTAACAAACTGTGTGGAAAGCAGCATTAGAACATTGAAGCCTATCTGTTATATACATTTATAAATTAAGTTGAATCATAGTTCTATTGATGCAGACAACTTGTCAGCATTTAAAAATTAAGACTTTTGGTACACTAGTAATAAAAACACAACTTGTGCTCTGAAGTGGAAAGTTACAACATCCAATCATTGATTTTCTGCCTCTTGTTGGAATGAGACTGACTGAAGTCTGAACAATGCTGCAATTGAAACATCAGTTCTCACAAAATACATCCCGTTTCTCCCAGGGATGAGCATGTCGCTCCAGGTCTGGGTTTTCTTACTTTTTTTTCAATGCTTAAATATTCCTCTGTCAATTAAAGAATGGATATGTGCTCAAATATGCAAGTAGGCATGGCAAAATTGCATAGAAACCAGACAGAACATTAATATTCCCACAAAGCAGCAAGCGAGAACAGGGAGCTTTTCCTGCTTTGATTAGTTACAAGAGTTGTGGCAAGATGTGCTTTAAATTATTGGTTTCTCTTAATGTTTTCTAGTTCTCTATCATTTTCTTTCTATTCTTCCTGGGGACACTTTTATACAAACACAAAGAACTATAACAACAACAAAAAAAACCTACCCAACCCCAAACTCTGATTAGCCTGACGATGTTCTTTAACTCAGTATTTTGATTTCTAATAAATGTAATATTAAAAATTTTCCTTTGTACAGCAAATTTACATTAGGGATTGGGCGTAGGCAGCATTATTATCTTCATTTTGATTTTTGGAACATTTCAGAAGATTCTGATACTAATTGGATAATAATAATAATAAATTCAGAGTAAATTTGTGTTTTGGTCCATATGATGCTCAATATGCTATTGCAATTTAATATCCATTAAATTATATGATTTTTCATTTCTTTCATTTTATATATGAAGAAAAATAGGGCCCCTCCAGACATTCATTCTTGCTGAGAAAGGGATAGTTGAAGTATCATTCAAAATATACATAGTTCTAACACTTAAATTACTTGCTGAAGAAAAATAATCATCCACCCGAGCAACCAACCAACCGGCCAACCAAAAGACCCTTTGTGAGAATATTAGAATGATTATTTACTGGTGTGTGAACTCTATACAAGGAACTCCAACTCCTGAACCTATTTCTTTATCTCTGAAAGAGAAATAAAAATTATAATAGCATCTACCCTGTTGAATCATTGTGAAGAGTAAATGAGAGAAGACATGCAAAGTAAGTGATACACGGTTTGTGTTATGGACTGAATGTTTGTGTTCCCCACAAATCATAGGTTGATGCATAACCCCAAAGTTACAGCATTTGGAGACGGGGCCTTTGGGAGGTAATTAGGGTTAGACAAGGTCACAGGGGTAAGGCCCTCATGGTGGGATTAGTTCCCTTATAAGAGGAGCCACCAGAAAGTTTTGTTTCTTCTCTATTTCTGTGTGTATGCAAAGAGGTTATGTGAACACATGGGGAGATGACTGTGACCTACAAGCCAAGGGAAGAGGACTTAGAATAAAACCTACCTTGCTGGCACCTTGATCTTGGACTTTCCGGCCTCTAGAACTGTGAGAAATAAGTTCTCATTGTTTAAGCTGTTCAGTATATGGCATTTTGTTATGGCCGCCTTAGAAGTCTATGTTAGCTAGGATGATGATCATAATCATGATCTTGGAATAAAGTTATCTAGACTATGTGAAGGCCCTAGTCTCCATTGCTCCTTGATTTGTTACTTCATTATGCTAATTAATGATATAAGATTCTCTGAGAGGAAGTACTTATTTTATTTACTCTTCTATCTTCCACAATGTATAATACAAGTTCTGTGTACAGTAGATGCTAAAATTACAAATAAAAATCTGACTTTCTGCTAACTTGAAGATTTTATTAGATAGGATTTCTTCATGATCTATCCCACAGCCATTCTCTGTTTCTACTTTGTTATTATCTTAGTCATACTTTCATACATATTATAAATTAATTTTACATCAAATTTCATAGAAAAAAGATGTGTGCCATATTTTCTATGTGTGAATTTGTGTATTGCATTTTAACTGCAAAAAAAAGATGTATGCTCTTTGGCTGCGAAAAAGATGCATGCTCCTTTATCAGGGTCAAGTGAAAACAGCTGCAGTTGTCTAGATGTGAAGGCATGGCAATGGCATACACCAGCCTTGGCTTATAAAACATTTTTTCTTTGGATTATTACAGTCTACCTGCAAAGCTGATTGAATTTAAATAATGGAGGAATAAATATTCTAAATATTTCATTAGCTCCTCACTGTGTAAATGATAGAAATGAAAAGCTATGTCCTATCTAATATATGGGTGTGGTAGTAGCAAAAATAAACAATTAGATGAAAGTGCCCTATTTATAGAAGAACTGATGTGCCTCATTTGTATAACATGTGACAGTAGATTATGAAAATATTTTTATTCCAAATCTCAATTATGGCTAAAATCAAATGCTCAATTTCTTTTGCCCTTGCTTTCCTACTTTTTAATACCAGCTAAGTCCAAGATTATTGTGGGCTAAGAAAGAACTCATCAGGAGGCCTATGTTCTCACCAAAGAATATTCAACTAACCATCAATAGTTCACTATCAGCCACAACCACCACAAGCATAATATTTATTGGAGGTTTTCTGTGAAAAATGCACAACGAAGGGCTATGGAGATAGAAATTTAATTTTCATAATAGTTCAATGATAATTATCCCCATTTACACATAAGAAACCTAAGGTGTAGAGAGATTAAATAATTGTCCAATTTCACACAAACTACAAATTGATTTCAACCGGGACTGTGTGTTTGTAAATGCTATTCACAAAGAGCAAGCTGTCTAGTACAGAAGGCAAAATGTGCATATAAAAAGGTCTCAGAAAGAGGCCAGGCGTGGTGGCTCACTTCTGTAATCCCAGCAGTTTGGGAGGCCGAGGCAAGTGGGTCACGTAAGGTCGGGAGTTTGAGATCAGCCTGGTCAATATGGTGAAACCCTGTCTCTACTAAAGGTTGTGGTGGCGGGTGCCTGTAGTCCCAGCTACTTGGGAGGCTGAGGCGCGAGAATCGCTTGAACCTGGGAGGCAGAGGTTACAGTGAGCCCAGATTGCACCACTGGACTCCAGCCTGGGTGACAGAGTGAGACTCCATCTCAAAACTAACTAACTAACTAACTAACTAACTAAATGAATAAATAAATAAAATAAATAAAATCCAACAAAGAAGGCAGGGATTTTGCTTATTAGTGTTCCCATTGCTGGAAACAGTTCCATCCAGGCCACTTAGAACCAGGAATACTGTATTGGGCAGCAATATTCTTTTATTCTTTTCTCTTTGCAAATATGCATAGAATACAGCTACAGAAAATAATTAAATGGGAAATACATGTTTAGTAAAATTTGTGAATTATATGTATAAATTATAATGCCTTCTAAGCAAATCTCAATGTAGACAGGCATTACAGCATAGTGATTAAGACCACAATCATAGAAGTCAATCTGCTACTTATTAGCTCTGAAGCCTTGGGCAAGTTACTTACCCTCTATGGGCATCAGTTTTCTAACCTATAAAATGGGTATAATAATGGTACTTCCTTATACAGTTGTTATCACAGGATTAAATGAGGTAATAATATTTGTAGAACACTCAGCATAATGCTCGGCATATAATACTCAATAAAAGCTCGTTGTATTATCATCATTACATCTATATAAGACATGGAAAACACAGAATCTTGGTTTTGTTGTTTGTTTTTTAGTTTTAGTGTTTCTCCCCTAGTTGTCAGAAACCAATCTAAAGAAAACCTGGATCCTTTAGTTTCCCAGAACAAGTATCATTTACTTTGCTCTTTTGTTTTTGTGGCTCTTTGCTTTTTCTAGTTAATATCACTTTCCTTTCTTCTCCTTTCCAACTGACCTATTAACCTTTTCCTCTCTCAGGGAAAAAAACAATCCAACGACTATGACAATAAGAGCAACCTCTCTCTGCAGCTTATTCTTTCTCAGAATCCTGCAGCACAAACTTGACCACCTCTCTTAATGGCGGCCTTTGAATTCTGCCTCTCCTACTCCTCAGATTCTCTGTGGCACGGGATGAAGGTCCATGGGAAGGCCACTAAAGTGCTGAAGTAAGCCAAAGTTATTTCCAATGAGACTTGTAAGAAAGGGAGGAAGTGATCTGAGCAAAAAGGAAAGGGAAGAGCATTGTGGAAAGTGAAAACATCAAAAGTAAATGTGCTGCAATACATTTCATTCTTGATAGTTCCTTTGGAAAGAATCTTCTCTGGTAATTGTTGGGCAATGTCACAGCTTTTGAGTGCTATGACTTCTAAAGATTTTTGTAAAAATGGTTGTTATTCTTATGAAAATTGTACAATTTATAGTCCCATCAACTCGGGATAGGTTTAGGGCTAACTCTAGGCAAACAGTTAAATATGAATAATTACTGTTAATATTTTTGAAGTTTCATTTTTATTTTTGATTGACACATAATAATTGTACATATTTATGGGGTGATGATTTTATATACACCCACAACATGTGATGATTGAATCATGGTAACCAATGTATCTATCACCTTAAATAGTAAAATTTTTTTTGCGGTATGAATGTTCAAAAATCCTCATCCAGCTGTTTTGTAACATACAGTACATTATTGTTAACTATAGTAATTTTACTGTCTCATAGGACACCAGAACATATTCCTCATATCTAACTGTAGCATTGTACTTACCGACCAATCTTTCCCCTCCCCTATCTTCAGCCTCTGGTAACCACTACTCTATTCTCAATTTCTACAAGATCAACTTTTTTTTAGATTCCACATATAAATGTGATTATGTGGTATTTTTTTTGTGTGCCTGGCTTATTTCACTTAATATAATGTCTTTCAGGTTCATCCATGTTACTGCAAATGACAGAATTTCGTATTTTTTATGGCTGAATGGTATTCCATTATATATATTTTATATATGTGTGTGTGTGTGCATGTGTGCACGCACATGTGTGCATATAACACTTTCTTTATTCATCTGTTGATTCTACATTTTGGCTATTGTGAATAGTGCTGCAATAAACGGGAGAATGCACATGTCTCTTTGATATGCTGATTTCATTTTAATTGGAGATAAACCCAGTAGTGGGATTACTGGATCATATGGTAGTTCTATTTTTGAGGAATATCTATCCTGTTTTTCATGGTAGTTGAGCTAATTTACCTTTTCACCAAGAGTATGGAAGGGTTTCCTTTTCTCTACATTCCTGCAAGCATCTTTTACTTATTGTAGTTTTGGTAATTCCAACAGCTGCGTAGTCATCTCTTATTGTGGATTTGGTTTGAAATTTCCTGATGATCAGTGATGCTGGAAATTTTTTATACCTATTGGCCATTTGTGTATCTTCTTATGAGAAATGTCTGTTTAATTTTTTTGCCATTTTTAAAATCTAGTTATTTGTTTTCTTGCCATTGAGTTGTCTGAGTTTCTTATGTATTTTAGATATTAATCTTTTCTCAGATTTATAGTTTCCAAATATATTCTCCCATTCTGTAGATTGTCTCTTCATTCTGTTGATTGTTTCCCTTGCTGTGAAGAAGCCTTTTAGTTTGATGTAACCCCATTTGTCTACTTTTGTTTTTGTTGCTTGGGCTATTGAGGTCTTGTCCAAAAAAATCTTTGTCCAGCCCAAGGTCATGAAGCATTTCTGCCATGTTTTCTTCTAGTAGCCTCATAGTTTCAGGTCTTACATTTAAGTGTTTAATCCATTTTGAATTGATTTTCATATATGGTGAGAGGTAAGGGTCCAATTTCCTTTTGCATGTTGATATGCAGTTCTCCCAACATCATTTATTGAAAAGACTGTTCTTTCCCCCATTTGTGTTCTTGGCGCTTTTGTCAAAAGTCAATTGATTATTAGTATATGGGTTTATTTCCAGGCTTTCTATCCTGTTCCATTGGTCTATGTCTGTTTTTATGCCAGTACCATGCTGTTTTGATTACTATATCTTAGTGGTGTATTTTGAAGTCAAGTAGTGTGGTGCCTCCAGTTTTGTTCTTTTTACTCAAGATTACTTTGGCTATTCAGGGTCTTTATGGTTCCATATGAATTTTAAGATAGTTTTTTCTATTTTTTAAGATTGTCTTTGACATTTTGATGAGGATTGCATTGAATCTGTATATACTTTGGGTAGTATGGACATTTTAACAATATTAATTCTTCCAATCCACGAATGTGAGATATCTTTTCATGTATTTGTGTCTGCTTCAATTTCTTTCATCAATGTTTTACAGTTTTCATTGTAAAGATTTTTCATCTTGGTTAAATTTATTCCTAAGTATTCTATTTATTTGTGGCTATGGTGAATGGGATTATTTTTTGATTTCTATTTCAGATAGTTATTAGCATATAGAAATATTATGTTTTTTGTGTGTTGATTTTATATCCTGCAACTTTAGTAACTTTATTAGTTCTAGCAGTTTTCTGATGAAGTTTTTAGGGTTTTCTGTGTATACAAGCCTATGTCATCTGCACATAGGAACAATTTAACTCCTTTGTTTCCAATTTGAATGCTGTTTTCTTTTTTCTTGAGACAGTGTCTCAGGCTGGAGTGCAATGGTGCCATCATGGCCTTCTGAAGCCTTGACCTCCCAGGATCAAGTGACCCTCCCACCTCAGCCTCCTGAGTAGATGGGACTACAAGTATGTGCCATCATGCCCAGCTAATTTTTAAAAATATTTAAAAATTTTTAAATATATTTTTGTAGAGACAGGGTCTCCCTATGTGGTCCAGGCTGGTCTTGAACTCCTAGGCTCAAGCAATTGGATGCCTTTTAGTATTTTCTCTTGCTTAATTGCTTTACTTAGGACTTCTAGTACTATGTTGAATAGAAGTGGTGAAGGATACGTTCTTACCTTGTTTCAGATTTTAGAGGGAAAGCTTTCAACTTATTCAGTACAATGCTAGTGTGTGTTTGTCAGACTTGGCCTTCATTGTGTTGATGTACACAATGTACCTAATTTGTTGAGATTTTTTATTGTTTTTATCACCTTTTGTACCTAATTTGTTGAGAGTTTTTATCATGAAGAAATGTTGGATTTTATCAAATGCTTCTTAGCATCTATTGAAATGGTATGTTTTTTGTTCTTCATTCTGTTTATGTGATACGTCATGTTTATTGATTTGCATATGTTGAATCATCCTTGCATCTCTGGAATGAATCCCACTTGGTCATGGCGAGTGATCTTTTGAATGTGCTGTTGAATTCATTTTGCTAGTATTTTGTGGAGGATTTTTACATCTATGTTCATCAGGGATATGGCATATAGTTTTCTTTTTCTTTTTTCGGTATTCTGTTCTTGTTTTGGTATTAGGATAATGCAGGCCTCATAGACTAAGTTTGGAAGATTTCTGTATTCAATTATTCAAATAGTTCGAGAATTGGTATTAGTTCTTCACAAAATGTTTGGTTGAATTCAGCAATGAATCCATAAGGTCCTGGGCTTTTCTTTGATGATATAATTTTTATTACTGATTCAATCTCCTAAACCATTATTGGTCTGTTCAGCTGTTCTATCTCTTCAAAGTTCAATTTTAAGAAATTAATGTTACAATACTATTAATAGCTATACTGTAAGTAACATTATGTTCCATTTTCCAATCATGAAATGATTTTATGTAATATATTATTTGATCCTTAAATAATCCCATTGAAAAGTTAGGTAGCATTAGTGTCATTTTGCCATTTTATAATGTGGAATCAGAAGGTTACTGATTTTAAATAAAGCCACTTGACTATTGAATGGTAGATCTAGGATATAAATTCAAGTATTCAGATTTTATTCTCATGCTTAACTACTATCCCTTCAGTGATAACTCAAGAGTGACCAGACATGGGTAGAGCCTGATGTCTTGCCAGATTAATGACAAATGATTGTGGAGCCCTACAGTTTTACAGATACTGTGCTAGACATTGGGGTGAGAACTGTGACCAAGAGAGATGAGATGTTTACCATCCTTAAGTTTATGAAATAGTCAGGAGAGAGAGTAAATACAAAGAACAAATTAATATATAGGATATTTATTGATTATGGTAATGCTATCTATGAAGAAAATTAACAGCATGGTAAGACAGAGAGTAACTGGGGGAAGCCATTTATGGTAGGATGATTAGGTGAGATGGTGACGTTGAAAGATGTGAGTAAAGGTGAGAATACAGTTAAAAGATGAGTATATGCTGCTACAGAAAAGGCCAGTGGAAGTGCATTCCAGCCTAAACTGAAACTAGAAAAACTTGGATATAGGAAAATAAATGTTGTCATATGGGACAGACAGTGAACTACTGTATCTGGATTGTGAGGAGTGAGGAAGAGAGTGATTGAAAGTTGAAGAGGAAACAGAAGCCAAATTATGGAGTAAGTATAAAGGGAGAATTTTGGAAGGTCAGTCCAGTTCATGAAGGCAATCTTAACTGCATTCCAGACTCAATCCACAAGGGTAGACTCCTGGCAACCATGTTTGTACATAATCCCACTTCCTTGGCCAGAGTTCTCATGCAATAGAAATATATTGAACATCTGCTATGTGCACTGTGTAATAGGTGATCAAAACACATCCAGTTGCTGCCCTTGTGAAGTTTTAAAGTTCAATACGCGTGTGCCCAGATCCAAGAATGGCCAGTTAGAACTTTTTTCTAGGAATTTGAAACTGGGAACTAGAGAGGGATTTGGTTTCTGTGTAACTGAAGCTATAACATGAAAACTCGGAGCTGCTGGAAACCAAATTCTGCCACATCATCTGGGAAGTCCAGAAGTCCAGTCTGCAGAGACAGAAGAATGAAGGACACAGAAAGAAATAATACTCTCATGATCCGTGTTGGCTTTACATTCATGGATTTTAGTCCTTCTAGAAGCCGTGTTGCATTCAGCAGCCTTGTTCTTTGGGATAACTTATAATCCTGTAATATAGTCCTCATATTCCTAATATGTTCTGAGCTATTTTGTGGTTTTCAGTAAAGTAAATTTAATGTATATTCTAGACCTAACTAGGGCAGGACAGGCTCAGGAAAAATGAGCTCTAGGGTTTAAGCATGACAAGATTTGAGAATTAGGTGAATAATTTGTAATCCTAGAAGATAAAACAAGCAAACAAACAAACAAAAAAAACCACACACCTCTTCACATGGTTATTAGAAATTTGGAGCATTGGGTGTGGGGAAACACCATTTAAAGAAATGGAAAAAGCACTCCGTTGATGATGATTATGGTAGTGATGCTAAAGATGATGAGAAGATGCCACGTACTAAGAACTAAATATTTGCCAGATGGAGAATAATTATAGTGTACTTCACTGAAGCATCTGTCAGTCTCTAAATTATCCCCTTCACAAACTCACAAATGCAGTAACAAGGTGGGCAGATTCCAGGAAGCCATGTTTAAACATGACCTGTCCCCTATATCCACATCTGATGGGAGTATTTATTTATTAAACAGATATTTATTGAGTACCTATCATATATGGAGTGGTGAACCAAAGAGATAACATTTCTGCTTTTTTGGGGCTTTTGGCAAAGATAGGATGGTAAAGATAGAATGAGCTAAGGTACTATGCTTGATGCTTCCAGGTAGATTCACCCTAACCCTCCAAAGTAAGTAGTGATATTCTTATTTTACAGAGAAGAAAGCTAAGCTCTCTTTCCCTAACCAGGGAAATTAAGTTGCTAATAACTAGAAAGTGAATAAAGGGCAAAGGCAGCTCTATCCTAACTCTGAGCCTTTCTCAAGTCTGTGATTATCCTAGTTGCACCATTTATGTCCTATAAGCAGGACACAGAAACATTTCGCTGTGATCTGTG
This sequence comes from Pongo pygmaeus, assembly GCF_028885625.2. Taxonomy (NCBI): domain Eukaryota; kingdom Metazoa; phylum Chordata; class Mammalia; order Primates; family Hominidae; genus Pongo; species Pongo pygmaeus. Next base: position 126,650,569 of record NC_072376.2, read on the forward strand.
GGCTGGAAAGTGACAACTACTGCAGCTGCTAGGATAGGAAGCTTTGCACTGGACACCTCAATGTACAGCTGGACTGGCAAAGCACTAAACATGTCCATCACCATGTTTGCTAGGAACAGCAAGCTATGAAACCTAGAGATGGTCTCCTTCTCACTTCTGTCTTCCAAATTTTGCATGAGTACACCTTATTGTCAGCACCTAGTTTGCACTTAGAACACTAACTGCAAAGGAGTCTGGGGAAATGTAGCTTTCAGGTTTCCAGCCTCCGAATGAATGATGGTACACCAGGAGGAGGGGATAAATTCTTAGCAACCCAGTGCTTAGTATTTGGCATCCCATTACACTAAGATGCCTTGAATATTTGCCTAGAAATGTGATACTTCATATTGGCAGGTTTGGACATGCAGAGGTTTGTCTGGTGTTGCTTGGGATTTTTCTGGGTTTTGAGTTACTCCACATATTTTTGCCACACAATTAATTACTTGTACCATTTCAAATTAAAGGAGACTTTATAAAGAGATACCTATGTGCAGACTCAAGAGAGGACTGAAATACCTGGGAGTCAGAAGCCTAAAGTTTGTGTGTATATTTTTTTCCCTGCAGGTTCCCAATAACTGTGTGTCACCTTCAACAAGATCTCTAGCATCTTTGGGTTTTTTAGCCTTTTCTCCACTGTAACAAGTATAATGGCTCTCGCCACTTCTCTGCCTCTAAGGGTGTTGTCAGAATTAATGAGACATCAGGGTGAAAAGCTTTCTACATTTTTTTCCCCTCAGAGAATGCTGGAATGTAAATAAAAGTAATATCTGTATTTTGTGAAGAACTTTTCTTTCTGCATGTCTTCATAACATTTAGAAAAGAGTTTACAGATTTTTTTTTTTTTTTGAGCAATGGCAATTACCGTAGGTGTTACATATAATAAGGGAACTTTATCTGTCAAGAGAAACAAAGGAGGAACTAAAAACTTGAGTCAGAGAAAGTCTGCTCCTGGCTTACTCTTTAATGGAATGAGTAGGAGGGCTGAGAAAATCACAAGTAAAATATTACTGTACAGAGAGCATCTGAAAGTAGGAGGAGAAACTACTTAAAGTTGCCAACCTGAAAGTAGAAAAAGAAAAGTGATACTGACTGCTGACAAGTTGCTGAAATGTCTTAGATATACTAGAGAGAGAAGATGAAAGTTGGAGGTCAAAATCTTTGTGCTTTAGGGTTAAACTGCTCAGATCAATGATAATAATATCACTGATCATTCTGTTCCATTGGAAGTTAAACTCTAACAAGTCAAAAATATTCTCAACAATTTATTTAATTAATTAACCAATGAATTGTTTGTTAACATAGGCAACAAGTACTATATCAATTCTCTCACTTCAATGGAATGCAATACTCTGGATTCTGATGGGTGTTAATGCTGTCAAACATACACATATTAATAAGATTTATTCTTGGTCATCTGTAGATAATGACTTTCTAAATAAAGCTGTTCTTGGAGATAGAAAATATTCAACTCTGGTATTTATAGTACTGTCCATATTTATAATCAAATTGCTTTTTTGTTTAGAATCCTGTGTTTTAGGATGTTAAGCATTTTGGAAAATATTGTGGGGGCACATATAATTATTATTTCTTTTGGGTAAAGTACAGCTAAGCAAAGATAGGCCAAATGTCAAAGAGTGGTCCAGAAGTCACACTGAGAGTTCAATTTCCTCGCCCACTGAACGTAGTCCCTGAATGCCTCTGAAAAACCATGACTAATCACTTATTCTTTTCAAGTATCTTATGAGGATATCTTTCTTAAAAGTATTTTACTCAGTTTCAAAAGATTTTTTATTATCTAATGCCTTTTCCCTAACTCAAAACAAATAGTACTTTTCAGTAATCATTGCCCTTTTCACATCAATCTTTCTCCACATTGGTTGAACAATACTCTTTGGAAAAAAATAAGCTGAATAGTACAATATATAGTAAGTTGAGTACATAATATCTTCTTCTAATAGGTCTTCACATTTTTGCATCAAACTTGTTGTCTTAAATTCAACATCTTCTTTTGAGTAATAATAACTTATGAATAACTTATGCAGAACATTGTTAAAGGTGAAAGCATCATAGAAACAGGAACTCCAGGGCATTTAAACATATCGCGAATGAGGCTTTATAAAGACTATGAAGGCTAATTTGTATATCAAATATAAACAGGGTTACTAGTGAAAACAAGGTCCAAATAGGTTAATTCAAAATAGCATATTTGAGATACGAGCCAACATGGCCGAATAGGAACAGCTCCGGTCTACAGCTCCCAGCGTGAGTGACGCCGAACACGGGCGATTTCTGCATTTCCATCTGAGGTAGCGGGTATATCTCACTAGGGAGTGCCAGACAGTGGGCGCAGGACACTGGGTGCAGCGCACCGTGTGCGAGCCGAAGCAGGGGGCGAGGCATTGCCTCACTGGGGAAGCACAAGGAGTCAGGGTGTTCCCTTTCCTAGTCAAAGAAAGGGGTGACAGACGGCACCTGGAAAATCAGGTAACTCCCACCCTAATACTGCGCTTTTCCGACGGGCTTAAAAAACGGCGCACCAGGAGATTATATCCTGCACCTGGCTCGGAGGGTCCTACGCCCACAGAGTCTCGCTGATTGCTAGCACAGCAGTCTGAGATCAAACCGCAAGGCGGCAGTGAGGCTGGGGGAGGGGTGCCCACCATTGCCCAGGCTTGCTTAGGTAAACAAAGCAGCCTGGAAGCTCGAACTGGGTGGAGCCCACCACAGCTCAAGGAGGCCTGCCTGCCTCTGTAGGCTCCACCTCTGGGGGCAGGGCACAGACAAACAAAAAGACAGCAGTAACCTCTGCAGACTTAAATGTCCCTGTCTGACAGCTTTGAAGAGAGCAGTGGTTCTCCCAGCATGCAGCTGGAGATCTGAGAACAGGTAGACTGCCTCCTCAAGTGGGTCCCTGACCCCTGACCCCCGAGCAGCCTAACTGGGAGGCACCTCCCAGTAGGGGCAGACTGACACCTCACACGGCCGGGTACTCCTCTGAGACAAAATTTCCAGAGGAACGATCAGACAGCAGCATTTGCAGTTCACGAAAATCCTCTGTTCTGCAGCCACCGCTGCTGTTACCCAGGCAAACAGGGTCTGGAGTGGACCTCTAGCAAACTCCAACAGACCTGCAGCTGAGGGTCCTGTCTGTTAGAAGGAAAACTAACAAACAGAAAGGACATCCACACCAAACACCCATCTGTACATCACCATCATCAAAGACCAAAAGTAGATAAAACCACAAAGATGGGGAAAAAACAGAGCAGAAAAACTGGAAACTCTAAAAAGCAGAGCGCCTCTCCTCCTCCAAAGGAACACAGTTCCTCACCAGCAACGGAACAAAGCTGGACGGAGAATGACTTTGACGAGTTGAGAGAAGAAGGCTCCAGACGATCAAACTACTCCGAGCTACAGGAGGAAATTCAAACCAAAGGCAAAGAAGTTAAAAACTTTGAAAAAAATTTAGAAGAATGTATAACTAGAATAACCAATACAGAGAAGTGCTTAAAGGAGCTGATGGAGCTGAAAGCCAAGGCTCGAGAACTATGTGAAGAATGCAGAAGCCTCAGGAGCCGATGCAATCAACTGGAAGAAAGGGTATCAGTGATGGAGGATGAAATGAATGAAATGAAGTGAGAAGGGAAGTTTAGAGAAAAAATAATAAAAAGAAATGAACAAAGCCTCCAAGAAATATGGGACTATGTGAAAAGACCAAATCTACGTCTGACTGGTGTACCTGAAAGTGACGAGGAGAATGGAACCAAGTTGGAAAACACTCTGCAGGATATTATCCAGGAGAACTTCCCCAATCTAGCAAGGCAGGCCAACATTCAGATTCAGGCAATACAGAGAATGCCACAAAGATACTCCTCGAGAAGAGCAACTCCAAGACACATAATTGTCAGATTCACCAAAGTTGAAATGAAGGAAAAAATGTTAAGGGCAGCCAGAGAGAAAGGTCGGCTTACCCACAAAGGGAAGCTCCTCAGACTAACAGCTGATCTCTCAGCAGAAACTCTACAAGCCAGAAGAGAGTGGGGGCCAATATTCAACATTCTTAAAGAAAAGAATTTTCAACCCAGAATTTCATATCCAGCCAAACTAAGCTTCATAAGTGAAGGAGAAGTAAAATCCTTTACAGACAAGCAAATGCTGAGAGATTTTGTCACCACCAGGCCTGCCCTAAAAGAGCTCCTGAAAGAAGCACAAAACATGGAAAGGAACAACCGGTACCAGCCACTGCAAAATCATGCCAAATTGTAAAGACCATCGCGGCTAGGAAGAAACTGCATCAACTAACGAGCAAAATAACCAGCTAACATCATAATGACAGGATCAAATTCACACATAATAATATTAACTTTAAATGTAAATGGACTAAATGCTCCAATTAAAAGACACAGACTGGCAAATTGGATAAAGAGTCAAGACCCATCAGTGTGCTGTATTCAGGAAACCCATCTCACATGCAGAGACACACATAGGCTCAAAATAAAAGGATGGAGGAAGATCTACCAAGCAAATGGAAAACAAAAAAAGGCAGGGGTTGCAATCCTAGTCTCTGATAAAACAGACTTTAAACCAACAAAGATCAAAAGAGACAAAGAAGGCCATTACATAATGGTAAAGGGATTAATTCAACAAGAAGAGCTAACTATCCTAAATATATATGCACCCAATACAGGAGCACCCAGATTCATAAAGCAAGTCCTGAGTGACCTACAAAGAGACTTAGACTCCCACACAATAATAATGGGAGACTTTAATACCCCACTGTCAACATTAGACAGATCAATGAGGCAGAAAGTTAAGAAGAATACCCAGGAATTGAACTCAGCTCTGCACCAAGCAGACCTAATAGACATCTACAGAACTCTCCACCCCAAATCAACAGAATATACATTTTTTCCAGCACCACACCACACCTATTCCAAAATTGACCACATAGTTGGAAGTAAAGCTCTCCTCAGCAATGTAAAAGAACAGAAATTATAACAAACTGCCTCTCAGACCACAGTGCAATCAAACTAGAACTCAGGATTAAGAAACTCACTCAAAACCGCTCAACTACATGGAAACTGAATGACCTGCTCCTGAATGACTACTGGGTACATAATGAAATGAAGGCAGAAATAAAGATGTTCTTTGAAACCAATGAGAACAAAGACACAACATACCAGAATCTCTGGGACACATTCAAAGCAGTGTGTAGAGGGAAATTTATAGCACTAAATGTCCACAAGAGAAAGCAGGAAGGAGCCAATATTGACACCCTAACATCACAATTAAAAGAACTAGAAAAGCAAGAGCAAACACATTCAAAAGCTAGCAGAAGGCAAGAAATAACTAAGATCAGAGCAGAACTGAAGGAAATAGAGACGCAAAAAACCCTTCAAAAAATTAATGAATCCAGGAGCTTGTTTTTTGAAAGGATCAACAAAATTGATAGACCGCTAGCAAGACTAATAAAGAAGAAAAGAGAGAAGAATCAAATAGACGCAATAAAAAATGATAAAGGGGATATCACCACTGATCCCACAGAAATGCAAACTACCATCAGAGAATACTACAAACACCTCTAAGCAAATAAACTAGAAAATCTAGAAGAAATGGATAAATTGCTCCACACATACACCCTCCCAAGACTAAACCAGGAAGAATTTGAATCTCTGAATAGACCAATAACAGGCTCTGAAATTGTGGCAATAATCAATAGCTTACCAACCAAAAGGAGTCCAGGACCAGATAGATTCACAGCCGAATTCTACCAGAGGTACAAGGAGGAACTGGTACCATTCCTTCTGAAACTATTCCTATCAATAGAAAAAGAGGGAATCCTCCCTAACTCATTTTATGAGGCCAGAATCATCCTGATACCAAAGCCAGGCAGAGACACAACCAAAAAAGAGAATTTTAGACCAATATCCTTGATGAATGTTGATGCAAAAATCCTCAATAAAATACTGGCAAACCGAATCCAGCAGCACATCAAAAAGCTAGCTTATCCGCCATGATCAAGTGGGCTTCATCCCTGGAATGCAAGACTGGTTCAATATACGCAAGTCAATAAATGTAATCCAGCATATAAACAGAACCAAAGACAAAAACCACATGATTATCTCAATAGATGCAGAAAAGGCCTTTGACAAAATTCAACAACTCTTCATGCTAAAAACTCCCAATAAATTAGGTATTGATGGGACTTATCTCAAAATAATAAGAGCTATCTATGACAAACCCACAGCCAATATCATACTGAATGGGCAAAACTGGAAGCATTCCCTCTGAAAACTGGCACAAGACAGGGATGCCCTCTCTCACCACTCCTATTCAACATAGTGTTGGAAGTTCTGGCCAGGGCAATTAGGCAGGAGAAGGAAATAAAGGGTATTCAATTAGGAAAAGAGGAAGTCAAATTGTCCCTGTTTGCAGATGACATGATTTATATCTAGAAAACCCCATCGTCTCAGCCCAAAATCTCCTTAAGCTGACAGGCAACTTCAGCAAAGTCTCAGGATACAAAATCAATGTACAAAAATCACAAGCATTCTTATTCACCAATAACAGACAAACAGAGAGCCAAATCATGAGTGAACTCCCATTCACAATTGCTTCAAAGAGAATAAAATACCTAGGAATCCAACTTACAAGGGATGTGAAGGACCTCTTCAAGGTGAACCACCAACCACTGCTCAATGAAATAAAAGAGGATACAAACAAATGGAAGAACATGCCATGCTCATGGGTAGGAAGAATCAATATCGTGAAAATGGCCATACTGCCCAAGGTAGTTTATAGATTCAATGCCATCCCCATCAAGCTACCAATGACTTTCTTCATAGAATTGGAAAAAACTACTTTAAAGTTCATATGGAACCAAAAAAGAGCCCGCATTGCCAAGTCAATCCCAAGCCAAAAGGACAAAGCTGGAGGCATCATGCTACCTGACTTCAAACTATACTACAAGGCTACAGTAACCAAAACAGCATGGTACTGTTACCAAAACAGAGATATAGATCAATGGAACAGAACAGAGCCCTCAGAAATAACGCCGCATATTTACAACTATCTGACAAACCTGAGAAAAACAAGCAAAGGGGAAAGGATTCCCTGTTTGATAAATGGTGCTGGGAAAACTGGTTGGCCATATGTAGAAAGCTGAAACTGGATCCCTTCCTTACATCTTATACAAAAATTAATTCAAGATGGATTAAAGACTTACATGTTAGACCTAAAACCATAAAAACCCTAGAAGAAAACCTAGGCAATACCATTCAGGATATAGGCATGGGCAAGGACTTCATGTCTAAAACACCAAAAGCAATGGCAACAAAAGCCAAAATTGACAAATGGGATCTAATTAAACTCAAGAGCTTCTGCACAGCAAAAGAAGCTACCATCAGAGTGAACAGGCAACCTACAAAATGGGAGAAAATTTTTGCAATCTACTCATCTGACAAAGGGCTAATATCCAGAATCTACAATGAACTCAAACAAATTTACAAGAAAAAAACAAACAACCCCATCAAAAAGTGGGCAAAGGACGTGAACAGACACTTCTCAAAAGAAGACATTTATGCAGCCAAAAAACACATGAAAAAATGCTCACCATCACTGGCCATCGGAGAAATGCAAATCAAAACCACAATGAGATACCATCTCACACCAGTTAGAATGGCAATCATTCAAAAGTCAGGAAACAACAGGTGCTGGAGAGGATGTGGAGAAATAGGAACACTTTTACACTGTTGGTGGGACTGTAAACTAGTTCAACCCTTGTGGAAGTCAGTGTGGCGATTCCTCAGGGATCTAGAACTAGAAATACCATTTGACCCAGCCATCCCATTACTGGGTATATACCCAAAGGACTATAAATCATGCTGCTATAAAGACACATGCACACGTATGTTTATTGCGGCACTATTCACAATAGCAAAGACTTGGAACCAACCCAAATGTCCAACAATGATAGACTGGATTAAGAAAATGTGGCACATATACACCATGGAATACTATGCAGCCATAAAAAACGATGAGTTCATGTCCTTTGTAGGGACATGGATGAAATTGGAAATCATCATTCTCAGTAAACTATCGCAAGGACAAAAAACCAAACACCGCATGTTCTCACTCATAGGTGGGAATTGAACAATGAGAACACATGGGCACAGGAAGGGGAAAATCACACTCTGGGGACTGTTGTGGGGCGGGGGGAGGGGGGAGGGATAGCATTAGGAGATATACCTAATGCTAAATGATGAGTTAATGGGTGCAGCACACCAGCATGGCACATGTATACATATGTAACTAACCTGCACATTGTGCACATGTACCCTAAAACTTAAAGTACAATAATAATAAAATAAAAAAAAACAAAAACAAAATAGCATATTTATATCTTTTTAAACATCCCTCAGAAAACAATATTTGAAGCAATGAGGATAATCTACATATTTCTTACAAAAATACATTTGGTTTACAAAGAGCAAGATGAGCAATTAAAGGAAAACTATTAAGGATGTTGTAAGTGTCTGGGGCTAAGATTTCAGAATTAGAGTTTGGGATTAAGAAGCAATTTCTTGCATACTAAAGTTGTAGAGGTGTCAATATGAATGTGTGGCTTCCTTGAATAGTGCTCATGTATGCAGGGAATGGTGTTGATAATGCAACTATTATCATTTTTGTGATTTGGTTTGGAAAGGACAGGAAAGGATAATTGTATAAGAGAAGCAATGGTACAAATCAAATGAAAATTCAGATGATCAGCCAGGTCCAAGATGCATGGAGAATGAAGACAGAAACTTGTGAAAGTTTTTTTTGTTTGTTTGTTTGTTTTTAAAAGAGGGATTGATATCTGAGAAAGAGCAAGTTACTGGAAGTCTTCAACTTGGAAGTCGAAGAATAGATAGGAAATATGTTTATAGAGAATGTTAGCTAAAATTTTCAGACGTTTTAGTTTGCAGGGCATGACAAGATGGAGGGTAAAGCTATAAGAGTGGGTAGTTGTGAAAGAAATGCAAAGGGAAATTATTGCATTAGTGATCTATTGCTGTTACAAATCACAAACTTAGTGGCTTAAGACAATATTAATTATCTCACAGTTTCTGTGAGTCATGAGTCCAGTTACTGCCTAGCTGGATTCTCTTCTTAGGGTCTTACAATGCTGTAATTAATGTGTTGGCTGGAGTGTGTTCTCATTTGAGATTTGACTGTTGAGGAATCTATTTTCAAGCTCACTCAGATTACTGGAAGAATTTCCTTGCAGTTGTAGGACTGAGGGCTCTGGCCTCTTGTTGGTTGTGAGCTGAAACTGCCTTGAGCTCCTACAGTCAATTCTCATCATTTAGAAGCTATTCGCAGTTCCCACAGGTCACCTGAAGTTCTTTGCTATATGAGCTTTCCCAACATGGTTTCTTACTTCATCAAACCAGCAAGGAGACATATGCTAGGGTGCCATCCCGTCATCTTTACCATAATCTGTTTGTTAGAAGTAAGTTACAGGCTCGCCCTGTGATTAAAGTTGGGGTGGGGGCGGCGGGTGGATTACACAAAGATGTGAATGCCAGAAAATGGGAATCATGAGTTCACCTTAGAAGCTGTCCACCTCAACTGGTAATGGAAAAACTCTCAATATAGTATGACTCTGAAGTTTTCCAACTTAATAGAATGAACCAGTTTCCAATGTGTAATAAATGCAGGGCAATCGCTAAAAAATAACAGAGTACAAAAGTTGACATAGCTGTCTAGTCTGAATCTAAGAAGAGCAGATTTTTGTATTTGGCTGGTGGAATAAGGCAGGAAACAGCATTCACCACAGAAAACGAGAACCTAAACCAGGGCTCATGAAGCTTGAAAGAATCAGCAGCCTCCACTGCAGAGGCTTCAGGGAAACTGTGGTTAGAACTAAAGAGCAGAGAGATTATTTTGTGAATAGGTTGATATGTGACACATGTTGTTTACCATGGCATGAGTTAGAAAAGCCATGGGAAAATGAGATGAAGGAGAGCAGAGGGGAATGTAACTTGTAAATGTAAATGTAGCTTGTGTTACATTTCCATCCATTTTCCTCTATCCTTTCTGTTACTTGTTATATATGTGTCTCTTAAAAATAGTAGGCCTGATGTTTCTGAATCTTATGGCCCTTTAATTATTTGAAGACAAGTTTCACATCTTCTCTGTTTCAGAAAAGTTGTTGTGAGAAAGAGGCTTACTTTTAGTCCAGCATTAAAGGATTTTACATTTTTATAAAGGATAAATTATTTCAAAAGTCTTAGACAAGGTCTGTCCCCTCCCTGCTGAGCCCGTGCAAACTCTCAGGAGATTCCAGTCACTCTCTCTCCCAATAAGACTTCCTGTCTTCTCTTTCCTAGTTCTTTCTCTCTCCTTCTCAAATTACAGTGTTGCTTTAGGAGGACTGAATATAGAAAGGGTTTGAGGAAGGATTGTGATGGAGGAGGGAAAGCACAATATTCTCCTTTATTTGTTCCTCCATCTCAAACCTGAGCAGAAAAAACAAAACAAATAAACAAAGCAATGCCAAAACAAAAACCTTTTATTAAAGAGGAGATTACAGAAAGATACCCGTTCTGCATGGTTGGTACTGACAGCTACATCATGAGGGAAAATAATTGCTTTTAATCCTTTTCTCTCCCTTCCAAAAAAAGTATACTGGTTCTCAGAAATCCTTGTTAAACAGAGAAGAAAAAAATTGTCTGGTTAGTCAGACTTCAAGGTCAAAGGAAGTATGCCTGGCTGCAACATAAGGAGTTCATATACTGAATGACTCCTTTTAAAATTAGTCTCATTCAAAGTAACAATTTTCACATAATCATTTGATTAAGTGCTTCAAATAACAAAAATTGGAATGGAATCAACTTCTTAGAAATTTTTTGTTGTTGTTCTATTACTTTGAATATTCAAACAGGCTATAAAAAAAAATCACCGAGATGTTCCAAAAATGAGCTGTGGAGCAGTATCTAGAGATTATGGTCAAGAACAGCCCACATTGGATGACCCTAACTTATTATGTAACACTTGGCTTATCCACACTTGGAATAGTCCTTGTTTGGATACCATGTGTGCAGTTATTCTTGCCAGGATGCCAACAGTGTAGCTGTCTTTTAACGAACCCTACGCTGGTGGTCTCCAGGTGGTTGAATGCTTCTAATCACTTCAAATGTGTTTGTTTTACAATGCCTAAGTAAATTATTTAATGAAGGATTATGGAATACAACAAAATAGCTACTTGAGGAAAACCAAAACAACATTATGATAAAGTATATACCAGTGTTCCTAATAGTTACTTAAGCATACACATGTAGCTAATTATCTATTCTTGACTAATTTGTAATCTCTCTACCCTAGCATCATTATTTTTATATTTCATTCATTTAGTAAGCATTTATAGAATGCTTAGTATATGCTAGTCACTGTTCTAGGTGCCTGGGTACAGTAAGTGCAACCAAGCACAGTCCAGTCATCAGGGAACTATTGTCTTAGGTGAAGAGAGGCATACGCTAATCACATAAGCATGCCCAAAAGCAAAAATCACAATCCTTCAATTATTACAAAGGAAAGATACATGGATGCTCTTTTCAGAGCACTGTATATGGATGGCTGCTGGTGATTGCGGGTCCTCTTATGACCCTTACAGCTAGGTGGCAAGTTTAAGTCCTCCTGATGGAAGAGTTTTCTCATGCCTGTTCCTGATCCAGTCCATCCCTCAATGCCTTTCAGAGACCTCACCCAAACTTTGAACGCTCAGTTTCTCCATCACTTTTTCCCTAGTCTGAGTAGCTTCTCCACCAAGTGCCTCTCCTTTTATGTCCTCTGAATCATGTTGCTTCTAGGAGCAGAAAAATTCAGCCTTCAAACTGACTTCCAAAGCTTTCTGTCTCAAACAGTGGCTGATGACTTCACTCTTTGTAAAGGTCTTTGGTTGATGGAAGCCATGTGTTGGGAAAAGTGCCTCAGAGTACTACTGAGAAAGCACAGGGAGAGACAATACTCAGTAAATACACAAATCAATTCTTTGAGGTGTAATCCTGCCACATTAGTAAAGCACATAGGTAGGTGTCTGGTACAGAAGGAGGGATAGTGAATTGTGGTCAGGCACAAGAGGATGGAGTTCAAAGCAGCAAATCACAGATGAACCAATCTATAGGAGTGCAAAGATCAGAATCATAGCAAGATGGAATCCACAGTTACATTAATGAAGTTTGACAAATGTATGAAATTCTAACAGTGGGCGTTCTGGTGGTTTTCTGTGTCAGGAACAAATCATAGTAGATTTGCCAATATACAGTGGGCAAAATCAGGTGATTAGTGTTCATGGCTGAGGTGGGAGGGTGAAGAGATTCAGACGAAACCCTTAGCAAAGTCTTATCAAAGTCATATAGTCCCAGATCTTGTCTAGGGCTTTTGACACAATTATATCTTATAATGCTGAACTAAAAGAAAGTCCCTGTCTCACAACACTTTGGAAGAGAGAAGATGTGACCATTTTCTGTAAATAATTAAAGGGCTGTGATATTTCAAAACGTCAGTCTTATTGTTCAGGATCCAGAGAGCAGAGATAGAATTTTGACAAATAAAGAATTTTCTAACAGTGGGCGCTGTTTGAAAATGAAAGAGAATACCTTGTGAGGCACCTTGTGTGGACATATTCAGAGGCTGCACAGCCTTTTGTCAGGGATGAATGGAAATTCATGCATCAACCGCGGGATTGAAATGAACTCTAAGCTTCCCTCCTACTTCACAATTTCTAGGGTGAACATTCTCAACAAAAAAATCTCCTTCAAAGGACAATGGTTTTACAATATGTTTTTATGAATTTACTGTTTTATAAGCACAATGACAAGACATTTAAGAAATAATAATACAACTGAAAATGAAATGTGATACTTTGGTTTTCAAGTTGCTATGATAGATTTTTCTGGCTTTACATTGGACACTTATGGTATGTCTTAGGAGAGGAGTTAGGGGACTAAATGAAAAAGTGAAGAATTGTTAATAGTATTTTTAATTTCTGATGCTCCAAATGCTGTTTTGTTTTGTTGAAATTTGCAGAAGTTTAGTTCTCAACTCCATCATAAGCCAAATAATTTAATTTATCATTGCACAAAAAATAGGCATCGTGTATTTTTTGGCATAAAACATGGTTACATTAGATAATGTAGAAAAATTTGGAAACGACTACTTCTATTTCTCTCCAATGTTGACTGCTAGAGATCCAGCAAATACTCTTTAATTAAGGCAGGCTCTCCAAAACAAAATCCCCTTCTGCCTGAGTTTGCTTCTAGAATGTAAATACTGAACATAGTCACTGATGACTAATGTGTGTGTGTGTGTGTATATATATATATATATATATATCACTGTATGTACAAGGCATATAAAACTCTCAATTTAAGCTTTATAAACTGTTCATTTCTGTGATTTATGTCTTTCTGAAGGTATGTTCCATGTCTAAGTTCTGCTTTTTATTCATTCACATAATATTTGCTGATTTCCTACTATGTGCAAAGAGCTGTGTTAGATACTCTAAGGAATACAAAGGTGTATAAAATAAGGCATTTTCTTCCTGGTGATTTTAATATTGGAGTATAAAATAAGATAACTACACAGAACCAGAGCTTAAGGTATAATAATATCAGATAAGCACGTTAATAGTGGTATAAACCAAGTATTTGTGAGATCAGAGGAGAGACAGACCACTTCTTACTGAGGAGACCCAATTGGGCTCCTGGAGGAAGTAGCATTTGATTGGAGCTCTAAAGGATGAGTAGGATTTTATAAGTAAATATGGGGTGTTAGATTTTTATGGAATGACATTCAAAAAGGCAGGGGAGAGAGAGGAATGTTCAAGAAATAGTGATCAGATCTGCTCAGTTGGATTCTTACAAATAAGTCTGGGGTCAGATCAAGCATATGCTTTCAGCATCAGGCTAAGGGGTTTGGACTTGAGTTTGTAGAGAATGAGATGTTTGAAACAGTTCTTTAGAAAAATCAGCCTGAGAACAGTTTTCAGGGGAGTGATGTCAGGTAGAGAGAACTGTTAGAAGTATAAGCCTGAAGATAATGGTAGCAGAAATGGAATGGTATGAAAAATATTGGGAAGACTTAATCTACAGAATTTAGTGTATTGGTATGGGAGGGAAAGTGGAAGGAATATGGAGAGGTTTGCAGTAATTTCAAAGTTTAAAGTTTAGGTGATTAATAAGACATTAATAACATTGACAGAAATAGCAAAGAGAGGATAAAATTTTGAATTTGAATTTTTGAATTTAGATGTTTTGATTCTGAGATGGTAATAGTGTATCCACAAGAAAAATCTTCAAGCATAAGAATAAAGATATCAGCCTCGGAAGTAAGACACATCTAGGTTTGAATGCTTCTCTACCACATATTGGGTAATTACTTCTTTTTGAGCCTTGGTTTCTGATCTTTAAAATCGAGCTAATTTTAGTACCTGAATATAGGTTTGTGTGTCAAGTAAATGAGGTAATTTATGTAAAATTCTTCTCATGAGGAGGGATATAGTGTGGCTTAATATCAGTTAGCTAGTTCTGCTGATAATATTGCTGTTAGTAGGCAGGAGAAAACAAGAGTTTGGAGAGTGTGAGAGAAGCTAGGACTAAAAGTACAGTTTTGCTTGTCATCCTTGATTCATGGTTGCTTGAAGCCACTTTAATGGATGAAAACAATGATCCAACCTTGGGGAAATAGCCACATTCAGGAGATAAGAAAGAATAGGATTCATTAACAGTATCAGAGAAAGAGTTACAGGAGATGCCAGAGGAAGAATTATTAAAGTTGTGGGATTCTAACCAGGTACACTTCAAAAAGAACTAGCGAGCAGGGTCAGTTACATTTTGCTAAAATCTCAAGGAGGATGTGGGTGAATAGAAGGCTACTGAGTATTATTTAGGTCACTGGTACCACTCAAAGGCACTTAGCAGAGGAGTATGTTTTTGGATTTTAGCCTTTGGCAAGACTTCCCTCAAACTGTTTAATTTGTGGTGTCACATTTCATGGTATCAATTATGTTTGTCATTCACCACCTTGTACCTAGAAGTCTTAAACATCTGAGTTCAGCCATATTATAAGTTGAGAATTTCCAAAATCTTCTACAAACCTTCTAGAGCTATCAGAGACTCTAAATGTAGCCATCATTCTTATGCTTGCTTAAAAGGAAGGTAATACTGGCCAGGCACAGTGGCTTATGCATGTAATCCCAGTACTTTGGGAGGCTGAGGCAGGCAGATCACCTGAGGTTGGGAGTTGGAGACCAACCTGACCAACTTGGAGAAACCCTGTCTTTACTAACAATACAAAAATTAGCCAAGTGTGGTGGCACATGCCTGTAATCCCAGCTACTCAGGAGGCAGAGGCACGAGAATTTCTTGAACCTGGGAGGCGGAGGTTGCGGTGACCTGAGATTGCACCATTGCACTCAAGCCTGGACAACAAGAGCGAAACTCCATCTCAAAAAAAAAAAAAAAAAAGAAAAAAGGAAGGTAATACTAATACTTTGAAATTAAATGGCTCTTTCTATTTTAATGCATTTTTACTTGGACTAGTTAATTTTATCCTTACAATTACTGTATTAGTTAAGTAGAAGTGTTCTAGTTCCCCATTTTATATACAAGGGTCCTTAACTTTCAAAATGTTAAAAAGTCAGTAAGTGAAAAGAGTTTGAGTTTGAATTTAATAGTTAATAGCTATTATTAATAACTAGTCAAGAATTTGCACCAAAATATTCCCTTCTTTAGTGATCCTCTCTTTCCTTCTTTGAAATCTATCCCTGTCTTCTCATTTGAAAAAATCCCTTCTTCCATCTCAATTACTCCTTGTATTTTTTAAAATAATTATCTTCAATTGATACTCTGTATGAGTAATCATTTTAGGCTAGCGATGTGAGTCCAGGCTATACTTTTTATTGAGGTGAGAGAGGAATGATGAACTCTCTATATAAGCTTGATTTTTGGCTCTGCTAAAGAAAAGACAGAAAGAGAGAGAAAAAAAAACACCCTATGATTAGGGTTTAGCAAAAGCACTAGAGAGTCTTGGTTGTCATGGAGACCACCACAGCCACCACTTTATATGCAGATAATGTGCAGGAATGGTAGGCAGGAAAGTTTATATATCCATATAGTTCACCAATGGTGAAATGGTAGCAATAAAAAAGTGGCCTTGGGAGATAAGAATAGCCAACACAGGTGATGGCAGGAAGAAATTTGAAGCCAGAGGCTGAGGGAGAGGTTTTGGCTGGGAATTTCAGGCAGGCAATGTCTTTGAAAGTCCTTATATGGTAGTCATTAGTGCTGCTTATCAAATACTTCTGGCTCCCTTCCTCCTGAGTGCGTGATAGGACTAATACTTCTGGCACCTTTTTGGGTAGGGGGAGCTATGTCATTAGTTTCAGCCAAAGAGCTATCAGCAGAAGTGGCATGTGCCATTTCCAGGCCTAGCATTTAGCTGCTTGGATAAGACACTCCAGAGCTTGGTTTGCCTTCTGGCTCATTGATTGGCAATATCCATGAGCTCAGGTCCCTCTGTGACTATGAAGAGGTGAGCCTCCCAGTTGATCCATGGTGGACATGCAGGGCAGGAAATGAGCCCTTGTTATTTAAAACCACAGAGATTGTTGGCTTGTGTTTTACCTCAGTGTTGCCCAGCCTGTTTTGAGTAATATAACTAATAAATAACAAGGGTAAATTGGCAGGCTCTATATAAGAAGTTTTTCCAGTTATCTGTTGTATGTAACAAACCACTACAAGACTTAGTGGCATAAAAATAACAAAAGTTCTATTATGCTCATGGATTCTGTGGGCTCAGAATTCAGAAAAGCCAAAATGGGGCTGGCTTTTCTCTGTTTCACAGTGGCTGGGGCCTTGGTTGGGAGGACTGGAATGACCAGGGTTAGAATTATCTAACCTGGTGGCTTCTTCTTGTACATGTCTAGCACTTGGGCTTGATGGCTGAAGGATAGGGTCAGCTAGGCCTGTCCAACAAGCACCTCCATGTGGCTTGAGCTTTTCACAACATGATCACCAGAATTTGAGAGGAAGCATCCAGAGAGCAATTATTCCAGAAGGTCTAGTGGAAGCTTTTTGGTCTTTTGTTACACATGGCATCAGCTCTGTGCATTGTGTTAGTTATGAGAAAGTCATTAGACCAAGACAAGATTCCAGGGGTGATGGTGGTAGAAGGGGGTTAGAGTTAGACTTCACTTCTCCAGGGGAGGAATTTCAAAGAATTTGCAGCCATTTTTTTTTTAAAGCCATAATGGAAGGGTAAAGAAAAGATTGCATAGTCACAGAAGGAAATTCTTGTATAATGTGGTCAAATCACAGTTCATTTCATAAAAACAAGACGCTATTTTTGTATAGTGTTCTGCAGCTTATAATAAACGTTCACATGTCTTATCTCATGTGATCCTCCCAACAGTTCCATGATGTAATGCAGGACAGTTACTTTTATCTCTAGAAAGCAAAAGAAGAAGAAAAATTCTGAGAGGAGTCTGAACTAACTAAACACTATACCACTGAAATGGATATATAGACATTTAAATTGATCTTCTAATACTTCAAACTACCAATAATTACTCTGGATTAAACAAATAAAATTATATGCTTACTAGTTATTAGGCACTTTCTTTGGTGCTATGAATATACAAAGATGAGTTAAATATTTTTTCAAGATCTGGAAAAGGCAAAGTTGTATACAGAAAACAAAGCCAAAGGCAGAATGGCATAAGAGCTAATGATAACGGCCCAGTGACAAGAATATGTAGAGGAAGAATCACTTAGTTTAGATGATGAGAAAGTGGTATTTAAGCAGAGTCTTGAAGAATTAGAAATATTTAGATTGGTGGAAAAGGGAGACAAAACTTCTCCAGCATGTGCAAAGGCACAAACTACATGTGTTCAGAGTTTACTACTGAAGAAGAAACTGTGACTGGAGTATAAGGCAAAAAAAAAAAAAAAAAGAGTAGAAGGGAAGGGAAGCTGAAGGTGTACGTTAGTCAATTCACTTCAAATTGTCTCAAGCCTGCCTACGATGCCTTTATTTTGAGATCTATGCAACAGAATATATTAAGTATTTTTCATGTACAAATCATTTTCTATCTTTGGAGACTACTTATTATCACTAAGCTCTTTATCATCGCATACGTTTCTTCAAAATCATCTCAGTTAATGGTCTCACTCTCATTGCAAGCTAATCTCTTTGGTTACAAACTGCTTATCTTTCTGACAGAGTCTTTACTAGGTTTTTGCATCCACATATGGACTATGCCAGAAATTAATAATACTGTAGATGGTCTTGAAATTTTCAAAAATCTTCTTGAAGGAAGAGAGAATTATTAAAGGAATAAGCAGAGAATTATTAATGAATTTTTTAGAGTCACTCTCACAATGATCTACCTCTAAAATAACATTGAAAAAATAAAGCATCTTTCTTCTTGGCTGATTTTCAAAACGATCTTTCTCCAGTTTTTAACACCTTTCTTTAAGCTACTCCATCTTGTTCTACCCCTACACCTCCTATCCTCTCCTCCCTCAAATTGCTAAAAATCCATAACCTATTTGTTTTCTGTTATCCACCATTAAATGTCCTTCTGGATGAGATGAAAAGCTTTGCACTTTCAATAAAATATTATCTCACCAGGATTTTTTGATGTAACTTTTTATGACCATTAGGAGACAGTGAACATGAAATGATTAAATAGAAATGACTTCAAAGTACTGTTGCTAGGAGTATTTAATGTATTACCTTGAAAGTATAATGACACTGAGCATATGGATCTTATTTCATTTTATGCTCCAAACAGGAAATTACTTTTTTGCCTAAAGGAGTTTAAGCTGTTGTAAAGTTCCCACAGCATAGAGAAGAATATCGGTCCTGCAGAGAGAATGCAATGATTAAAGCAGAAGACATCAATCCTGATCTAAAGAACAAGAACACCACACTGCCAGCAGGCTGGGGCATATTACATGAGTGAAACCTTCTGCAGAAATCACTTGAATATAGCAGCACAATTAAAACCCATTAATAAGAAACTGGGAGGAAGAAAACAGATACCCCAGACCCAATTAGTTGAACAGTGAACTGCAAAAGCTGTATAGAAATAGAATCCATCATAGCATCAAGAGTTACAATATACCATCAAATCCTTTAGGAAAATGTACAAGTACCCTGCACACACGTATACGTAAGGTTGCACGGTAAACTGGGTGTATTTTTTATTATAAAATGTGGGGTCAGCTAATTTAAATAACCATTTTTATCATTTTTATAAGGTTCAAAGTCTTATAGATATTGTTAAATGTAGAATCCTAAGTGGAATGACCGAATATCTAGCTTTTACAGTTAGGATCCTGGTGCTTTGATTGGCAAAAACCTGGAGAGAGGTAAGTATCAGAATTAGGACTTTATGAAATATGCTACATATTTCTTATGTATTCCTGTTACATGGAGAATAATTTGAGACAGAGTGCACAAGTAATTTGACCAATGTTACCCACACAGGTAACAGTACACAGTTCAGTTCAGAACCTGAGCTCTGAGCTGAGGCTGTTTCCTTTATTCACTGCTGCTTCAAGGCTCAGGAGATACCTCCTGCCTTACGCTTGAGTGGATTCAGGGTGTAAGGCATTACTCACAATTGTCCTGGTGGTAGAAGCAGAATTCCTGTCTGATTATTTTTGTTCTGGACATTGGGCCCCTCTGATGTTAATAGAAATATCACACTAATTTTTTTTTTAAATTAATGCTCTCATGGTGACAGCCACAGTTTACAAATGATGTTGCTGAAAGTAACAATTCTTCACTTTAAGGAAAAATATGCGATTGGTATCTACTAGCGTATTAGCATACTTTTTCATCTGGCTGAGTTTAAAGTCTTTTGCTGAATGTCTGATAGACTTATATTGAGTCAAAGCAATAAAGATGGTGATGAATTTTATACATTCTACCTCTTAAAGGTCGTTTTGGTTCAGAGAAGAGAATTTTGGATTACAATTACATAATTATGCCAAAATGTATTTACAAGAATAAGTAGGCAACAATTGCTCCTTCTTAACAACTGCAACTTTGGCAAAATGCATAACTTTCAGAGATTCTCAGGATCTAAGAGAAAAAGATTCATTAGAACTGTAGACATTAATGATGTCTAGTTGAAAACGTATTTTCAGCAGTTAGCACTTTTAGAATTGGCATCAGCTTAAATGTTTTTAACCTGCTCACATAAAAGGAAATTATATATTAAATGTTCAAAGCAATTATTTTTTGTGTTTAACAAAATCTTGCATTAGGAATACGACATAGATGAAAATGAAGTACATAAAATAAACAAATTGCCTCTCTCACTTTTGGCAGCACCTAATTTTATGCAGTTATCTTTAATATTATATCAACTACTCATTTTTCCACAAATATGCATGAAAATCATGTTAAATATTTTTAAAGGAATTTGCTATCTCTTGAGCCAAATTATTGATATTCTGCTTTTATAATATTCCCAAGGACAAGAAAAAAGTATGCACTGTTTTCAAGGGCAATTGCTCATTACCAGTGGAGCTGACATGGCCAATTCAAAGCATTGGTAAGTCAGCCCCGAGTGAAATGGACACAGCTGGATTACTTTACCTAGTTTCACATGGCTAATTCAAAGCACAGCTTATTGACTTAAGGATAAAACATCATACCCGTTAAACAATGTAGCTTGGCACCCATTTGACTTAGGAATAATTTCATTCAACACAGCCAAATGTTTATATATACAAAGGAAAGTACTAAGACACTATGATGAAGATTAACAAGTAGTTTTTAAGACTATGTTGCAGACACGTTTACATCGCTAAGTATGTTTTGCTTAAAGTGTTCTAGATTTCCTGAGTTATTAAAATATGTAAAACAAAAATATAACTCATATACTTAAACCTATACACACATATATACCTGAAAATAAAAATTGATAAATAGCATCACATCAAACTATTTTAAAGCAAGAATATACAGAGACTGTAATGTGGAGACATCAATAATTTGGACCAGAAGGAATAATGGTCCTCTGTGCGAAGAGGTCAGAAAACTGAGGCCAGAGCTGAAGGAATTAACCTGGCTTTTTTGCTGAGTTCCCATCAGAAGGGTGGCCAGCATCCAACATATAATGTTCAAAGGGTGGTGAACTCTTTGGACAGAGGGCAAGGCAGAAAAGATCTGCAAGAGTAGCCACAGTCAGTATTGGGTAGATGGCCACATGGCTCCTGATGATTTCTCAGTAGACCAGGATTATAGGGAGCAAGATTAAGCCCCTAAAAGCTGAGCCAGTGCCCCTGTGTTCTAGTCTCAGGGGATAATGCTGCTGAAGGCCTGAAAAGCACAGCTATTTAAATGGTGTGCAGGTTTTACAATCAGTTAGACCTGGATTATAATCCCAGCTCTCCCACACACTTGTCATGTTATGTAACCTTTTTAAGTTTAACCTCTCTAAATCTCAGTTTAATCACTGATAAGGTAGAGCTAAAAATACTTAGTTCAGAATATTTTTTGAGGATCATGTGACATAGAATCTGGTGGTTAAGGATTCAGGGACTGAGAATGTAAAGATTAAATTATAGGTTCTGGAACCAGACTCCTTGAATTAGGATGCCAATTTATGTATTTGGGTAATTTTACTTAATTCTCTCTGCTTCAGTTTTCTCATCTCTGTGAATGCGGAGCTAAGTGCTCCTATCTTTTAGGGTTTGTTGTTAATGCCGGGTATGTAATAGTAATCAGTGAGGTTAATCATCATTATCTATGCCATTATATGAACATAAAAAAGACTTTTGTAAATGTTGCTACTATTTTTGTTATTAAGACAAGAATATTTACATGAGCTAAACATGGCAGTGATGAGAAAGCTGTGATTAGTGAAGACCTGTGAAACCAGGGCTCCTCTAAAATTTAAAACCACAAGCTTAATTCCAGATATGTTGAAATAGGTTCTATGCTGACCATGTGTGATTTGCCATTACCAAGAATGACTCAGCATCTGAGTAAGTAAGGGTCACTCTAAATGAAAAGGCCATAAGCTAAGGCTGAACAAGAAGAGGGAAGTGAGAAAATACAAGACCATGCGGCCAGCATTGTAAGTTTTAAGAAGAAAACTAGATACATGTCTACTAAGAATTTTGTTATGTCTTTCTCAGAGTTATTGTAACATCCCTGGCTTGTTCTGCTCTGCTAAGAAGCTACTGAAGATGTGTCACAATAAGTCATTTCTCACTGGGATCATCCCTTTAATTGCGTTTAAAAACAATTTACACTAAAGAACATTACTAGACACTTAGATTCTCAAGATCTTAATTTCCTTAGCTGAAAAATTGAGGGATTGTATAAGTTCTGTAATAACCTTTCAATTGATAATTTATATGATTCTATGATCACATACCATATTTGGCTTTCCCTAGCATGCCACCTTCAGAGAGAGGAATGGGTGATAGTTGTAGCCACATTTTAGGAAGGTCCTTATGGAACTTCATGTAATTAAAAACCTTTGGTTAAAGTCCACTGCCATAAATTCAGTGCTATAGTGGGCTCTATTCAGTAGAGATTTCAGTTTATAACATGTGTACGTTAAATAAAGTAATTTATAATGAACCAAAGCCTGAGGGAGATCTGACTATTTTGCAGTACATTGTATTTTACCATTTTCTATTACAGGGTAGAACTGCCTATAAAGGGAATTGCTTCAAAATTTATGTTACGATTCATATTGGAAGCTTCTCACTTCACTTGATTCATTAAATCTTATAGCTATTCTAAATTCTGAAGTACTCTTGGCTTTGTAGATATTATCTGTCTCAATAGTCATCATTACTTCTTCAAAAGCATTTTGCTTTTTTCTCCTATGATACATGATGAAGCAACAATTATAACTAACATCTTCTAAGAGTAGCATGTGGCACCCTGTGCTCAGTGGGTGAGCTGCATTATCTCATTTAATCTTCATAGGAACCCCGCAAGGCAGGTGCTATCAGTACTGCCATTTTATAGAAGAGTAAACTGAAGTTTTGAAGGGGTCAGTATCTTGCTCCGGGTTACACAAGTGGCAAAGTTGGGACACTCTGGCTACTAATTTCACACTTCTAATTACTCAGCTTTCTAGATGACCATGAGGGAGGAGTTGACAACAAAGATGGCAAAAGCTTGTGCATTTAAATGTGCAACCTTCACTAATAAAAAAACCCCAAAATGTTCAAGTGTACTTTGAGCACTTATCGTTATTTTGTAGAATTTGGGAATTCTTTCTAATGGCAAGTATATTGTTTTCTAAAAGTCTGTCCACTGTACTTTTCTCAGATGGACAAGTCTATTAAAATCTATTTTTAGCAAAACTAACAATTCGTCCATGCTTTCAGTAAGTTCAGTAATTATTTCTTTTTGGAAGTGGCTTATAAAACTTCCCTGGAGCATCTTTGCCTTTTATGCTCTCGAAAAGTAAATTATTCTGAGTTCCCTCTGTCCTTAAAGAGCTGTTATTACTAACTGAATCCTTAGCATCACAAATAGGCCAAGGGGTAAGAGGCTTTTATTGATACTGTTCATTAAAATATTCATAACTAGGAATTTAAGATGCATTCCCTGTTGAGTGCAATCAAGCTATTATTGCGTTTGTGTATCTTTCACCTAGTTTTTTTGAAGTAATTTTCCAAACTATAAAAAGTGTTAGATCTTATAAGTGGAGCACATACTTTTGGTGTATTGTGGGAGACTGGGAATGTGACAGAGGGTTTTTCTCTCCCCAAGATGTCTTGTCAATTAATTCTTTAACCACTAATTGATGGGTGGTACAAGACACTGGGCTGGGTACTTTGGCAGATATGGAAAATACAAGTATATGGTCCCTGGGACAAAAAGATATATATTTAAAGAAATCAAGAACAACTTATAAAGTCTCACAAGAATACTGACAGCACTAAATTCTTTACAGAGAGAGGAATTTGTGTGGTGTTGTTTTGGAAGATTTAATAGAAGTGGTGAGAGTGAGCTTGTTTCTGAAGGATGAACAGGAGGTAAAGGCCGGGAGGGATACAATAAACTAAATCTAGAGGCAGGACTATAACCTCAAGACATGCTCAGGACAGCAAATATGTCTCCCAGCTAAAGGGAATATGTGTGTAAGGGCAAAATGAAAAAAAAAAATGAGGATAGCTTGTATCCAGGTGGTAAAGAAGCTTGAAGGCTAATTTAAGAAGTTGGATCTTAATCATCAAAAGAGGCAATGAAAGTTTGTAAAGTGGATAATCAACATGGTGGTAAAAACAAATTTTAAAGAAAGATAAAAAACATGACTCTCCTACAAGGAAGAAAATAAACATTCATTAAACATGATATAGTGACGGTGGCCTGCAGTCACCTCGTGGCCGTCCAGAATTACAAGGCTGTCTGCAGAGATTTGAAAAATGGCAACAAATGGAAGTGTCAGCATCTTTAGTTCAGTATCCTTGGCTGTGGAGTATGTAGATTCACTTTTACCTGAGAATCCTCCACAAGAACCATTTTAAAATGCATGGAACTATATGCATTTTATATGAAATAAAATAAAATGTATAATTATATGTTGAATAATTATACAAAGTTCCAAATTGCAAGTAACTTGAAAAATCTTTTAGATATATACTGGTCATTTCAGAAATCCTTAATAGTGGTGTTGGCTTTATATTTAACTTTAAACATCATTTAGAATTTGCCTAAAGATCAAAATGTCATGCATTGAACCTTATCAATTGATAGTAGTGAATGACTGAAGTTTCCAAATCAGGAAAAACCAACACCAAGAACTTCCATTGTTATCTGGAGTTGACAGTTTGGGTTGATTCTCTCTTTGAAGAGTCCTTTTTGATTGCAGCGCAGTACTGGCATCTATGAATTAAAGCATTTCTTGATGTAAGTGGAGTATTTTAGTCTAAAGATTTTTCAAGTTAGTTGCATTTTTTTAATTGAGAAGCTTTATTTCTGCTGTCTACCCTTTCATTTTTATATATCAAATTTCCATTGTCATTAAAACTGTATCTTGAAACTTTGTGAACTGACTTGCTATATTTGCACTTTGAACTATTGAAATAAATTTTAACTTTTGTCTGAAAAAAAGATGATGTAACTCATAATAAAGGGAAAAGGCAAATGTTAAAAAAAACTCAAAGAACAGACACATTTATTGATTGGGAATATTGAAATGAATGTGCAAATGGAGGCAAAACTGTTGTTTTAGAATAAGGAGAGTGTCTCTTCACTGGATGGAATATTTGCATGTCTATAGGTAAGATTTATTTTGCATCTTTATTAGCTATCTACAAAGTATAAAGTTGTAATAATCAGAAAATTCAGTGTATAGTGTTGTGCAAGCTGAACTGAAATGGAGGCTAAAGGTCTCTTTAATGGTGGATAGGATGTCTATGATGTGAATGGTATAGGAGAAAGGAATGTAAAAGCAAATATGTGGTCTGGACATAATTTCATGATTAATCATGAAATTACAAGGGAGAATGAAGAATGTGTGATGTATGTGAGTTTCTAATTTCCATCCCCATGCAAATAAGAGTAGTATAGACAAAAAAAACATATGAGCTTAATTTTATACAATCGAGTCTAAAGTGCCATTTAAATGGAATTGTCCAATTGTGTTCCTTTTATTTACTTTCCACAGTGGGAATTGCATGTTCTACTCTACTGTTATACGTTCCCTAGGAATTTATACTCTGCTAGAATAGTGGGCACTTCTCCTGTGAAGTGAGCTCTTTGGAGTGGTAAGCAGGATGCAGGCAAAAGAAGGCCTATTATATATCAGTGTATAGAGACTTATCATTGGATAAGGCATTTTGTTTCTAGAAAGTGCCTGAAATGAAAATATGTTTCCTTGCAGGTAGGATCTTCCTTTCTAAGGCTAAAGCTATCAGATTGGTGTGTTAAAGGAATAACAGGGCCCAGAGGAAATGTGGCTCAGGGCTGGTAAATTTTAGGGCTGGAAAATGATAAATATTTGTTGTGTGCTGTTTGTGTGCATGGCACTCTTTTAGGTATTTTCCTAGCATTACCTTCTATTACCCTCACAAGAACCCAATGGGTAGGTGATATTAGTATCACTCCACTTATGAACAAAGAGACTAAGAGAGTTTAAGTTACTTGCCATGGCTCACAGGCCTACTAATGTCAGAGCCAGGACTGAGCTTGGGCTTGTGATTCCATACATGCAGCTACTTACCCCTCTCCACTGCCACTTACGAAGAGTAAAAGGTTCACAATGATGGCTCTTCAAGGGAAGTCAGAACTAGGATGAGGGTTATAGCAAAACTCCTGCCTAGAAATGTGAAAGTTCTGCATGTCTGGGGACAGGAAAATAGAAGTGAACAAGTAAAAGAAGATCATTCCTAGCTGGAAATCTGGAGGTTTTGAATTCAGGATAACAAGGATATCAAATTTTATCTTAGGATTGTGTCTTTACACAGAGTTGTTTCTTTGGGGACAATCAACATTCTGGTAGGAGTGTGGGCTATGAAACACCACCTGTAAATTCATAAGTGTCTTTGCTATTTACTAAGCAGTTTAACGCTGCACAATGTGCTCTCTGTGCTGCAGTCTTCTCAACTGTAAAATGGGTATGACAGCTTCATTAGCATTATTGTGAGGAATAAATGAGTTCACTTGTAGAGCACTTAGAACAGTTCCTGGAACATAGTAAGCATTCTGTGAATATTTGCTATCATAAACAACATTGATTATATTAATGACACAATTAACTTTCCAGAGCATTTGAGTATATTGTGGTTGTATCAGTCATGGTTCTTTAAAGAAACAAAACCAATATGATATGTGTGTGTTTGTGTATCTATCTATCATCAGCCTATGTATCTATCTATCTATCTATCTATCTATCTATCTATCTATGTGTGTGTATATATATATATCTTTATTTTAAAAAGTTAATTCACATGATTGTGAAGTCTTGGCAAGTCCAAAATTTGATGAGGGAGACTGGCAGGCTAGAGACTCAGGAAAGAGTTACAGTTCCATTCCAAAAGCGGTCAGGCTGGAGACCCAGGAAGAGTCCATGTTGAAGTACAAAGCAGTCTGCTGGAGAATTCCTTCTTGCTTCTGGTGGGTCACTCTTGTTCTATTCAGGCCTTCATCCACATTATGGAGGGCAATCTTCTTCACTCAAAGTTAACTGATTTAAATGTTAATCCCACTCAAAAGCATCCTCAGAGAAACATCCACAATAATGTTTGATAAGATATCTGGACACTATGGACCAGCAAAGTTGACGTATAAAATTAGCCATCAAAGTGGTAAATCATCTTAGCTTTTGCATCACAGCCTTTGACCACTTGGACCACTTATTTTATGCCATAGAAAAATAAACTTATAATTGGATGTCAGATGTCAACTATTTCTTTAGAGAGTATGTCTTTTAGAGTATATTTCTTTCATTCTTTTGTCTCTTATGATTTTGAAGGATTTTTTCCCTCACCCCATGCATATTTAACTAGTGGAACCAGATGAGATCCAGCCTTTTGGGGAGGTATTCAAAAGCATTTTCCTTAAAACACATCCATAGTCAATGCCCTTTCCCTTAAAGTAATTCTTAATGAACCCACAAAGGAATAAAAAATAAATGAGGCAAATGGAAATTTATTCAGGTTAGATTTTAACTTTTTATAAAATCTTTTATGGAATCTTACTGTTGGCTTCTTTGTTCAAAGTTTGAAGAGATTTATACTGAAGATGATGCTAGCCTTGCTGCAGTTTTAAAATTTCTTTTGTGAAATCCTTCACTTTTTTAATCAGGCTTCTGTTGAGAATCACTGGTCTCGTTCTGCAACAAATCCCCTTCTGTATACACCTTTGGAAACACTGCAGGAACAGACTTCCATTTGCTTATCTGTTAATCATTCTGAGTCCTTATTGAGTAGCTCGTTCTTCATTCAGGGATCTCTGGAGTGTACCTCAGTCACAAACAGGATGTTAGTTTTGTGAGTGTAGTTTTGGGTATTTGTTTTACACATATAGACTCAAGCAAGAAATTATTGTTTTATCCTAGGTTAATAAAAAGGCATATCATAGAGTTCTTACTTTAGCTCAAGTCCAGCATTACAGCTATCTTCCTTATCATCTGGTTGGAAGTTCTTTTTCCTGGGACGTTGATTTGATGTTAATTTTAAACACCATTTTCCTTTCCAAGTATTTTAAGCTGTGAAATTAATATGTGCTCACTGCAGCTAGTGAAACAAGGAAAAAATTGTTAAGGAAAAGCTAATGATTTCTTTCTACCTCTTTGAGGAGACCAAAGCCAACAACTCCAAGGTTATAGAAACACATACAAAGACATGCTAGTGTTGTTTGATTTTATAAATGACATAACACACATGAATTTGCAACTTGTTTTCATCCTTTAACAATTCACTATGGACAGCTCTATAGGTCAACAGATAGATGTATTTCTCATTTAAAAAATCGCTCCTGTTTCAGCCTGGGTTCTCACAAAAGATCTCAGATAAAGGCTTGTCTACAGGGAGTTTATTCTAGAAAGTGATCCCAAGGACCAGGAGTGGAGGACTGGAAATAGTGAAGCAGACGAGGAGGGAAATAGTGAAGCAGAGGAGGAGGGAAAGAGTGAAGCAGGGGAGGAGTGGCTCAATATGAAGCTGGTCAGAACTGTGGGAAACTGGGGATTTTGCAGAGCAGTGTAGAATGCATCTTGGAGTGATCCGCCCAAGGGACAGAAGAGAAGCCACTTACCTATGGGCTCCCACTCTCTTGTGGCCAGGGTATGTCCCATGCCCTTTGCAATTTCAGGTTTGCATGTGTGTTGGAATGGCTGAGTTAATACTTACAAATGTCCCAAAGTGTTGACAGAGAGACTCTGGGAACAAAGCAGGAAGTGTGCCATGCAGCTGAAGCAAAGTACTGTCAATCATACCTGCAAGCATCTGGTTGCTACAGCGACAGCTGGAGTAAAATGTGGACTTGAGAGTATGTGAGATGATACCCAAGAGATGTCTAAAACAACCACATAATGTTCCATAATGTGTATGTACCACATCTGTTTAACAATACACAGTTGGATAGATATTTTTTTCCCATTTTATTTTTTGCTACCACAATGTTGCCCTGAAAATCCTTATACATATATTCTTATTTACTAATGCTTTTAGGTCTATATAATGTATTCCTCAAAGTGTAGTTGCTGGTTCAAAGCACTTTTCATCTACTAACTCATTCATTCCTCCCACAGCTGAGTCATTATTCCTGTCCTTGTGTTTCACATGAGGAATCAGGGCACGTTGGAGTCCAAGAAATAAAGGCAGTTTGAATTTTTAAATGGCTACAAAAAACTAGATTCCAAAATATTCTTGGACTGTAAAAAAAGAAAATTTTGACATTATTAAATCAATGTGTTTTTATTTCCTTAACCTATAAATCATGTTTTCTGCAGCATCATATCTTCAGTGAAGGGAGGCAGGTAGATGCCACTCCCAGAAAAAGGAGGCTATGAACTAGCAGAACTCTTTCACACAAGAAAATGAAGTGGAAAGCCTAATGCTTGCTGATAAATGTACCTGGAAGGTCACCACTGGGGTGGGCTGGGGGAATTATCCATAGTTGAGGACAACATGGTTGACTGCTTGAGCATAAGACCTCAGTGGGGATTGTAGCTTTTTGCAGGGAAAACTGGTGGGCCCTGAGCGAACTCAGATACCCCAGGTCCACTAACCACCTTATGTTTTAGAAGACAGCAGGGCAACCAGCTGTCAGGCAGACAAGGAAGTGAGCAAGCTATGGAGCTTGTGATTAGGACCAGGTTATAGAGGCCTTTGACAACAAAATAACTCAGTTAGTTGGAGTAGCCTTTAAGTCATGATGTCTGAGATTCTTGAGGAGAGAACGGTATCATATTCATTTTGCAGCCTTGGTAATAAGGAGATGCTGTTTCAAGCACGCAGGAAGACATGCTTATATCCAGATGGAGCTAAAAAACAAAGTAAAAAACAAGCTACAATATGAAGATCCCTTAAGAGGCAGATATGAGCAGCCTAAAGATCTTCCAGTGAATTCCTTTTCACTTTGACTGCACTTGTTTCCTGGGCCAGTCATAATCTTAAGGACAAAAGCCTCATGGATAACATGAGATTCCTTTACTCAATGAACCAAACTTCTAATAAGTATTTTAAAAATCTGTAAATAATGAATTTGAACATGATATGGCATGTTGCATTACTTTTCTGTTAGTGCCATAACAAATTACCACAGATTTGATGTCAACACAAATTTATTATCTAACAGTTTCCGTAGGTCAGAAGTTCATGTAAGCCCTGCTGGGTCCTTTGCTTAGGGTCTCACAAGGCTAAAATCAAGGTTCTGGCTAGGCTGCTTTCCTTACTAGAAGCTCTGGGGAAGAATCTGCTTCCAAGATTGTTCATGTTGTTGGCTGAACTAACTCTCTTGTTGGAAGGTTGGAGGTCTCTGCCTCCTTGCTGGCTGTCACCCAAGGGCTAGTCTTTGCTCCCTGAACTGCCTGCATTCTTTCTCATGCTTTCCATGTGGTCCCCTCTAGCAATGGTGGGTTGAGTCCCTCTCACACTTTCAGTCTCTCGGACTTCTTTTCTAACATCTCTTTGACTGCAGCCAGAGAAGTTTCTCTGCTTTTCAGAGTTTGTGTGATTATATTGGGCCCATCTGGATAAGGCACAATAATCTCTTTATTTAAATGTCCAGTGACCTTAATTTTATCTGCCATATAATGTTCATGTAATATTCCATGTAACATATTCACAGGTTTCAGGGATAAGGGCATGGACCTCTTTGTGAGGGTTCATTCCACCTACCACATACATTATTGACACATAGGAAGGAGGTGGCAATACCATCCAGAGAAAAGACAGGGCACAGAAAGGCGTCATCAAAGAAGTAACATTTGAGTTGTGTTTCTAACAAGGAATGGGATTCCATCAAACAGCGTGGGTATATGAACGTTAATTTAGACAAGTACAAAGTTAGGAAGACATGAAAACATTTGGACATATTTGGGATTGGCACATGGTTTAGTGTAGCTAAAATATGCCTAGGCTTAAATCTTGGTTCTGCTGCATTACTGGTTATGTAATCTTGTAAGCCTTTAATATCTTAGCCTTGGTTTCTTCTTCTGTTAAATGGGGGTAAAAATAATGCTGACAAAATGTGAGAATTAAATGAGCAAAAATACCAAAGCACATATCACATAGCATATTTCACATTACAAATGCAAAATCAAAGATAGCTACATCATTAGAATTATTATTATTATTACTACTAGAGCTAGAGAGGATTGGGAAAGAATGGAGAAGTGGCAGGAGTTGAGTGAGGCTAAGTATGTAGGCTGGGGTCAGAGTGTGATGCTAGAGTGAGATAGTATTAATCACAGTTTTTTTAAAAAAATCATTTTCTTTTCTTGTCTTCTCTGACATCACACTTCTATGGGTTTTATCTTACTTTTGAAGCTTGCATCTCAATTTTCTTTAGTGGGTTATAGCCTGAGTCTTCCAGACTTCTTGGGAGACCATGTCTTTTCCCTAAAAGATGAGTCTATTTCCTGGATTTAATAAGCATATCTTTAGCTCTTGTTCCCAACTTCTACTCTGAACTGGGACCTTACTTGGTTATTTCAACCTAAGTATTATCCCTCACCACACCCCTTTGTTCTTGTGCCTTCACTACTCCCCGGTCTCCCACCTCACCCGCATTATCACCCCCAACACCACACCCAAGACTATTATTCATTTCCAGTGCTTTTTGTCTCCGTTCTTGATTCCCAGCAATAAAAAATAATTGCAACTAATAGTTCCTGGAGTGCAGTTTTATTCTTATGCACTTTCCATATGCCATTTCTTTTAATTGTCAGACCCATCCCAAACTCAGTATCTTTCCATTCTGAAGTCCCTAAAATAGATGATCACTCCATATTCCGTACTGTCTCTGTACCTTGCACATGCTCTTGTGGCTGCACATATTGCAGTGTGTTGTAAAGAGCTGTTAACATATCTGACTCTCCTGGAATTACTCCGTGGGCAACTTGCAAGTCCATGCCTTTTCATCTTTGTATTTGCCGTATCTAATGAACTTCATCACTCATACTAGTAGTAGAGACTCACAAAATAGTTGTTGAAACAGCTGATTTTAACAAACCACAGGCAACAGGAGGTCACCAAAGTACGTTTTTAAGTTAGTGAATACATTATCAAAAAAGTGTTTCAGCAAGATAATTCTGGTAGCTATGCTAGGTAGGTTGGAGGGAAATGAGAGATAAATGACAGAGAATCTAAGAAGTTTCTTTATACTCCAAATGAGAGATGGTGAAGGTTTGGCAGTGACCATAGAAATTAAAAAGAATGAATAAATGTGAGAGATTCTTCGAGGCAGAATATCTGATTTATTGAGCAGTGGGACAAAGGAGGTGGAGGAGAGAGGAATAGAGGACAACGCTGCAGTTTTTAGCTTGGTTGACCAGGTGAGATAAATGTTGAGATAGGGAGCTTAGAAGGAAGACTTGCTTAATGAAAAAACAAATACTAGGTATGGTTTTGAACATGTTTGGATAGAGGTGCCTGAGGGACATGCTGCTAGAAATATCTAATAGGAAATTGGAGATTGAGGTCATGTATATATTTTCTATGTTTTAAAGCATTGATTCAAATATGTATGTTGATTTTAAGAGTGTTTGTACAACTTCAGGAGACATTTCCTATTCTTTGTTTTCTAAGCCTTTATCTCCTTCTTTACTATCTAACCACAGTGTACTCAGTGCTGTATAGTAAGAATAAGGAGTAGAAAAATTAAGTCCACAGAGGGTTTGGCACCTCCTCACCCCTTCGTTATTCTGACCTCCTCATTGAGAAAGAGCACAAACACACAGTGCTCATGACCACAGAGGCAATGAATACACAGAAGTCAAGAATGGAAAATTGCTCAAGGTCCTATGGGAATTAATAGTGAAACTTACCTACATATTTTAACTCCCCAAAGTTTTAACTCAAGAGAGCATTAGACAAATATAGTTTAACTCTCTCTAAAG
Organism: Pongo pygmaeus; assembly: GCF_028885625.2. Taxonomy (NCBI): domain Eukaryota; kingdom Metazoa; phylum Chordata; class Mammalia; order Primates; family Hominidae; genus Pongo; species Pongo pygmaeus. Next base: position 126,683,705 of record NC_072376.2, read on the forward strand.
ATGAAGAATCCATCGCTTCTCTCCCATTCAAGATATAACAATAATGTCTTAATGACATTGTCTCCAGAGAATGTTAGGCTGTCTTGAAAACCCGTGACATTAGCCTTTTAGTTTAACTAGATTCTTGTGATTTTAGATGAGACATTTAAGGGCATTTGTCCTTTATGACCTCTAATGCAATTGAAGAAGCAACGTGGTACACGTTTCCCAGAATAGGAAGGAAAAGAGAATTATGATGTATGTAGCATGAGGTGGAATGATTTCCCTGAAGACTGTGATTGCATTGTGCAGATTTTGTGCCTAATTAGCATTTCCACATGTGGATTTGATTGTCCTATGGTATTGCATGTTCATACTTACCAAGGATACAAGAACAAGTAACAGCTTTCTTACCAATAAGACATCTTATTTTCCTTGCACTTACTGGCTGCATAGAAACTACAGACAATAAATCTCTCTTGAACATTTGTGAGATTTCCTCTTAAAATGAAGGAAATGTATACCTCCTACAGATTGCAAGCAATTCTAAACTCTTTCCTAGGAAATTTCTCCTTAAATTCTTTGTGGCAAAATGCAATTTATTTTGAGTAGTCTTGAGTTCCTTAGGACTTTAATAAGTTTAATGAATGTTTAGCTGTCATTTCCTACATCAATGCTGTCTACTATGAGCAGCCATGAGCTTTAGATATTAGTTCTTTATTTGATCTACCAGACCAACTCCTTTCAGGGCTGGCAGGTCGGCACTAGGCATTTAAAAAATTTGTTTGATTCTGAATGCCGTAAGAAACAATAGTAAAATAGTACTTTGATGTAAGGTGGATATTAGAAATGGAAATAATATGTTCATCAGTGTTGGCAACTACTGTTCCTCTGTCATTCTGATCTCCTCAAGGAGGAGGAATGCAAATGCCCGTCAAGGACCACTGTGGACACAATAGACACAGAAGCACCAAAAATGGTTATATTATATGTACATGCAGATGGTGGGGTGCACTGTAAGACAATGTGTCACTCAGCCCATGGGAGTTGGAGACTAAAGCTTTTATGGGAGACAGGGGATTATAAAGGTAGGAGTTCTGGAGGCTATCTTTATTTGTCATCCAAGTGCAGAGGGCTTTGATGTGGGCGTACTTTAAGCAGGTAGGAGATCTTGGTTTTAGTTAGATGAGTACTAGATCGAGCCATATGAGAAAGAGAGAGAAGATTAGACTGCCAAGACTAGTGTAGCTCTTTCTTTTTCTTTTCTTTTCTTTCTTTTTTTTTTTTTTTTTGAGACAGAGTCTCGCTCTTTCACCCAGGCTGGAGTGCAGTGGCGCAATCTGGGCTCACTCCAACATCCGCCTTCCTTCCGGGTTCAAGTGTTTCTCCTGCCTCAGCCTCCTGTACTCAGATTACAGGTGCATGCCACCACACCCGGCTAATTTTTGTATTTTTAGTAGAGACAGGGTTTCACCATGTTGGTCAGGCAGGTCTTGAACTCCTACCTCATGATCTGCCTGCCTTGGCCTCCCAAAGTGCTGGGATTGCAGACATGAGCCACCGCGCCTGGCCTAGTGTGGCTCTTAGTTTGAAGGAAGAGTGACAAAAGTGAGGCCAGGTGGTCTTCGAGGCTCCAGTGTTTTCTGACCTAGTTTTCTAAGCTAGGAGAGAAGATAAAGATTTGCGGCAAAACCCCGGCTATGAATGAGGATTATATGCTTGCCTGTGCCGCTGCAGAAACTGCAAGACAGGCACTCACTCAGTGGAGGAGAGAGATGCCCTAGCATCTGACAGAGTAAGCCTGGGGGAGAGGCAACCTCTATGAAATCCTCAGCACAAACTGCACAATGGGAAAAGAGTTGTTTCTAGAAGAGATAATTATGTGCCAGACCAGAGCCTTCTGATTTAGATAGTCTTGTAAAAAATTTAAAAAGACAATTATGAAGTTTGTCATATGGCATTGGAGAAAAATCTCCCTATTAAGTTCTAGGATTCTTCGAGATGATTTGGTTTCCACCTGGCTACCCAAAGAGAATTGCTTGGCTGCTATAGCAACTGTGTCCCTGGATATACAGCAATTGACAAAAACACTCTTTATATGCTGATTTTTATGCGTATAAATGTAGGCTGGGCTGGTGAGATGGATAAAATAACAAGCTGGATGATAAAATTGCTATAAGACAATGCTGTAACTATCCTTTATCACACACTTTACATTCCATTCATCAACAAATCCTGTCAACTCCACCACTCTCACTCTGGTCTAAGCCACCACCATCTCTCACCTGGATTTTTGCAGCAGGCTCTGAACTGGTCTCCTGTATGCCCTCTTGTCTTTCACCCATCTACTCTCTAAACAACTGTCAGAGGAGTCATTTACAAATACAATTCAGATTACCTTATTCTTTCCATTTAAACCCTCCAATGGTGTATCAGTCAGCTCTTGCTTCAACAATTCTGCTTAACAAACCGCCATAACTTTTAGTAGTTTACAATAGCATTCATTTTTCTCACCCACAGGCAGCTGAGGTAGCTCTGCTTCAGGCTTTATGATGGGTTCTGGTGTGTTCCATGAATCTTATTCTGGAGCCCTTGCTGAAGAGGCAGTGACCTGGAGCCTTTTCTTCGGATGATGTATTAGTTTGTTCTCACACTGCTAATAAAGACATGCCCGAGACTGGGTAATTTATAAAGGAAAGAGGTTTAATTGACTCACAGTTCCACATGGCTGGGGAGACCTCACAATCATGGCAGAGGATGAATGGGGAGCAAAGTCACATCTTATATGGTGGCAGCCAAGAGAGCAGGTGCAGGGGAACTCCCCTTTGCAAAACCATCAGATCTCGTGGGACTTATTCACTATGATGAGAACAGCATAGGAAAGACCTGTCCCCGTGATTCAGTTACCTTCTACCAGGTCCCTTCCACAACACATGGGAATTATGGAAGCTACAATTCAAGATGAGAGTTGGGCGAGGACACAGCCAAACCATACCAGATGCTAATCAAGGTAAAGTCTCCAGAAGCCTAGACAGCCAATGTGAGCATATTTAAGGCTTCTGAGTCACATTTGTTAACATTCCATTGGCCAAGGCAAGTCACATGCATCAAGGGTATGAGGAAATATACTCTACTTCCATAGGAGGACACTGCAACAAAATATGGCAAAGGATATGAGTGTGTAATTCTGTTATAGACAAGTGAAACATTGTGAGGAATAACTGAGTCTCCCCAAAGTGGCTTCCAGTGGCACTTGGAAAAAAACCCCAAAACTGCAGCCTTTATTGCAGCTTGTAAGGATCTATGTTATCTGGCCTCTGGCTACCTTTCTGAAATAATTTTCTACCACTTCTTACCTTTCTTTCTCTGTTGCAGGTGCTTTGGTCCTTCTTCTGTTCCTTGTACTCTCCCAGCATATTGTTCCTGTACTTTCACATTCTTCATTACTTCTGCCTGAAATTCCCTGCACACCCCTGCACAGCTTCCTCTGTTTTGCCTCATTCTGACCGCTGATCAAATGACAGTGCCTAAGAAAGTTCTTCCCCAGCTGCACAGTTTAACATAGCAGCACTTACAACACTCCTTTTTAACCTGCTTTATTATTTTTCTCCTCAGCACTTAGCACTACTTGTCAAGTGTTCTTAACTTATTTATTTGATTCTTGTCTGTCTGTCTCCTACAGGAGAATGTAAGCTCTGTGAACGCAAGGGCATTGATGATCCACACATTGTGGAGGTGCAAAAGATAATTGTTGAATGAATGGATAAGCTGAATTGCATTAACTGCCAGGTTCCATTCATTTCCTGCAGCTTCTTTGGGATATACCAGTATGTGGCCATGTGAAGAGATAAAACACTCACAGGCCAAGTGCAAAGTTGTTGTTGTTTTCCCTCTATAGATTCTTGCATACAAGCTCCTTTCACACAGGGAAAATATTGATCTCAGAGTCATTTTTCTTACATATTCCTTTCCAGGTAGTTCTTGCCAGGTTTTAGAAACTGAAGGCCTAAAGATTTTGCTATGAGCTTCGATCACTCATTTGCTTGAGTCAATGCACTCTGGATTGTTTGTGTGTTTGTGTATATCAGGAATTGGCAAATTTAATGTTGGGTGCCAAGTTACCAACTCGTGTTTTTTGTTTTGTTTTAACTTTTCTTTTCAGGGGCAGAAGTTCACTTTTTTTAATTAGGTGTGGATATATTTGAATATGTGATTGTTCTTACTTTTCAGACCTAGGGGTTTGACTGAGAGTAAATGATCTGGCACTTGAGAGAGATATTGAAGCAGGCACTTTCAGAAACAGGATCTCCTTAGAGACTGGTATATAGGGAGAATTGGAGATGGCGAGAGGCTCAGTTTCTACTGGACAGGTCCAACAACAGCATGCAGATCACGGGTGGATAATCTCTCACATATGCAAGTATGCCAAACCTACAATATCTCATGCCTACTCTGCAGGCCAGGCCTAGCCAAATGTCAGCCACCGGGAGGCCAGTGTGTACTGCAGCAGGGCGGGAGTCATTTCCAAAAAAGAGCTCATTATCAGTTAATAATTTGGGATGAAGTTATGAAGAAGAGCTGTGATTTCGAGTTCTGGGAATCAAGCCAAAATCTGGAACTGGGATGGCAGCCAATCAGTGTGTCAAGCTGAGCAGCAAGGAAACCAGGGAACAAGGCGAAGGTCCACCATGGGATAACAAGAAAAAAGAGCAAGATATGGAGGGGCAGTTCTGAAAGTCATTCTGTGAATGCCGCTTGCGTGCCATGGAATTCCTCTTAGGTATGGCATATGATTGAGCTGAACCAGGTGTATAAAAGATGTGTGCTCAGAATCTTTATATAAATTATAGTTCCATTTATTTATTTATCTTTAATTGCCATTATTGTTTGGGTAAAAGGTATAATTCAAAGGTATATAGATTTTGGAATTAGAAGGAACATGAGTTGTATAACAACAAAATTCAAAAGTGTGCTAACATGTTCTAAATTAGTCATTTGTTTATTCTGTTATTTTTAACTTTTCTTAGGCTTGAGGTCTCCTTCTGTTGCCCAAGCTAAGAGTACAGTGGCACTATCATGGCTCACTGCAGCCCTGAACTCCTGGCCTCAAGTGATCCTCCCACCTCTGCCTCCTGGGTTGGGATTACAGGTGTGAGCCACCCCACCTGGTTCAAGTCATTTGATAGATGAATATTTAGTCCTCATAGGTAGCAAGATTGTTACTCCAGTTGAAGGTAGAAGAGAAAGGATGGAAGGTAGAAGGAAGTTGAAGGTAGAAGAGAAAGGATGGAAGGTGGAAGAGAAAGGATGTGAAAATAAATAATTGGGTCTATTTCTAAGCACAAATTTCTTCTTTCAGAACTCGAACAATATATTTAGATCCTAATGGGGGTGACATTTAATGGAATACATATTTTTAAATTATTAAAGTACACAGTTTAAACAAAATATTTTTGTATCTAACCAATACATATTTTAACATCTTTAAATTTTAATTTATCATCATTTTATTTTATCTTTAAGTTTACTTTAGGTCAGTATGCTGACATAAAGAACAAACTTTAAAATAAAATCTATAATTATACTGGCAATAGTAAACATATTGGTAAGCAAGCAGGTCTCATTCATGCAATTGTTTTGGGCATCAGGTAGTTTTAAATGAACACTAGTGAAAACTGCATTCCAATAATTCAAACTGGTTTACTAAGATTTTCTCTCTTTGTAAAAAAAATCACATAGTCTAGGAAAACATCTTTCATTTGAGATATTGACAAGGCACACTTTCTAGGATTATTTGATTCATATAATTAATTATTCTGTTCTGCCTGATACATACATATTTTTTATTTCCAGCAGATTCCTTTTCTCTATTTACCCTCTTCCCAAACGAGTTTTAGACAGTGGATAATTTCAAATCAATTGTCTTGAATAATATAAGGACTTTCTTGTTTATTCATGGGAAGTCCTCATCACAATGTCTGGCACAAAGTAGGCAGTCTCTAACATGGGTGTCTGTACTCTCCTCAGACTTACATGTTTCCTCATCTTTCCTATTGTTCCCTCATTCAACAAATACTTACTGAGTGCCAGACAGGCTGGTCCAAAATTATATGATAATGAACTGCCCAAGTGGGATGCATTATGGCACTGGGCAGGGTCAAGGCCAAGACTATAATCAAGTTATATGGCCCATTTATATTTCCCAGTATTTCTAACAGAATTGTATCTTTTCAGTTTGAGTCTTCAATGGTTCTATAAGCAAAAGCTCCCAGTTACTTGCCAAACTCTCTATGCCAAAATATAAAGATAATATAAAATTCTTCATTTATAGTATTTTTTCATAACAACATTATTTTTCATCATAGTATCATTGTATTATTATCTATTTCTGCATAACAAATGACCTCAACATCTAGCAGCTTAAAACAATAAATGTTTATTATCTCAAAAGTTTTCTTAAAGTCAGGAATGCAGAAGCAGCTTCTCCTGGTGGGTCTGACTCAGGGTTCCTCCTGAGATTATAGTCAAATGTTAGCCAGGGCTGCAGTCATCTGAAGGCTTGACTGGGCCTAAAGCATTCAGGGGTTACATGGATATATTGCACAGTGGTGAAGCCTGGGCTTTGAGTGTGTTCATCCCCCATATAGTGAACATTGTACCCAATAGGCAATTTTGCAACCTTCCCTCTTCCTACCCTCCCACTTTTGTAGTTCCTAGTGTCTGTTATTTCTCTTTGTATATCCACATACACCTATTGTTTAGCTTCCACTTATAAGTAAGAACATGCAGTATTTAATTTTTCTCTTTCTGAGTTATTTCACTTAGGATAATGGGCGCTAGCTCCATCCACATTGCTGCAAAAGACATGATTTCATTCTTTTTTATGGCTGCACAGTATTCCATTTTATATATATATATATATCACATTTTCTTTATTCAGTCATCCATTGATGGATATTTATGTGAATTCCATGACTTTGCTTTTGTGAGTAGTGATGCAATAAACATAGGTTTGCAGGGTCTTTTGGATATAATGATTTCTTTTCTTTTGAGCAGATAGTAGTGGGATTGCTGGATTAAACGGTAGTTAAATTTTTAGTTTCTTAAGAAATCCTCATACTGTTTTCCATGGTGGTTGTACTGATTTACATTTCTACTAACAGTGTACAAGTGTTCCCATTTCTGCATATTCTCTCCAACATTTATCTTTTTTTTTTTGATGATAGCCATTCTAACAGATGTGAGGTGATATCTCATTGTGGTTTTAATTTGCATTTCCCCGATTGGTGATGTTGAGCATTTTTTCATATACTTGTTGACCATTTGTATGTCTTCTTATGAGAAACGTCTGTTCAGATCCTTTGCCCATTTTTAAAGTGTTTTATTTATTTTCTTACTATTCAATTGTTTGAGTTCCTTTTATATTTTGGATATTCACCCCTTATCAGATGTATGGTTTGCAAATACATTCTCCCATTTCATAGATTATCTCTTAACTGTTTATTGTTTCTTTGGCTGTGCAGAAACTTTTTAGTATGACGTAATCCCATTTGTCTATTTTTGCTTTTTGTTCTTGTAGTTCTACAGTTTCAAGTCAAGTGTTTAATCCATTTTGAGTTTGTTTCTGTATAAAGTGTGAGATAGGTGTCTGATTTTATTCCTTTGTGTCTGGATATAAAGTTTTTCCAACACCATTCATTGAGGAAACTGTCCTTTCCCCTATCTGTGTTCTTGGCACCTTGATCAAAGTCAATTGATCATAAATGTGTGAGTTTACTTACGGGCTCTCTATTCTGTTCCATTGGTCTATGTGTCTGTTTTTATGCCAGTAGAGTGCTGTTTTGAGCACTTTAGCTTTGTAATGGCTTTTGAAATCAGATAGTAATGCCTCTGGGTTTTTTTTTTTTCCCTCAAAATTGCCTTGGCTATTTGGAATCTTTTGTAGTTCCATATAAATTTTAGGAATATTTTTTCTATTTCTGTGAAAAATGTCATTGGAATTTTGATAGAGATTGCATTGAATCTGTAGATCACTTTGGGTAATATGGACATTTTAACATTAATTCTTCCAATCCATGAACATGTGACATGATTCTAATTTTATTATTTGTTAAGTACTGTCTACACGATAAGCATTGTACTAAGGACCTTAAGAGATGAGAAACAATAAATAAGACACAATCTCTGATACTAGGAATATGATGATAACATCCACTTGTTCAGTGCTTTTCCTATAGACAAGACACATTATACATCTGACCTTCATTTATTGAGGTTAGCAGAGTAGATGCTATCCCCATTTTAGAGATGAGGAAAGTAAGGCTTAGGGCATTTAAAGGATTTATTCTATACTGCAGGCCAAGGAGGGCCAAATCTGAGCTCAAACTCAGGTATTCTAACTGCATGTAGAGCATGTTTCCTGTACACAAGGTATGAACTTAGTACATAGCTAGTGCTTTCAAAAATGTGCACTGATTGAAAACAAGAACACAAATGACTAAAATTTTAAAAGGCTATTTAGAAGGATGCATGAGTGTTGCAAAGTAAGCATTGCTCTGAATCTCAAGTATGGAATATGAGATCCTTTATATCTCAGGATAATCTTCTACTCAGGCCCCAGAAAGGGAGTAAGGGGAATGTGTCTGTGGACCAACGTTATCTCTTTGGATTCATTGCTTTGTTTTTAATATTAAAAAAATACTTTCCCTGTTAGAGAAGTTTTAGGATCATAGCAAAATTGAGCAGACATTACTGAGAGTTCTCATACGCCCTGCCTGCCCCTACACATGCACATTCTCCTCACTATCAACATCCAGCACCAGAGTGGTACATATGTTACAATCGATGAACCTGCATTGACACATCACTTTCACCTGAAGTCCATAGTTTACATTAGTGTTCACTCTTGGTTTTGTACATTCTGTGGATGTGGACAAATGTAGATGATATATATCCGTTACTATAGTAGGATACAGAATAGTTTCACTCTCCTAAAAATCCACTATGCTCCAACTATTCATCCCTCTTTTCTTTGTAACCCTGCAACTTCTAATCCTCCTACTATCTCCATATTAAACACTTAAAAAAAATCATGTCTTTCATATGGCTTAAAATACATTAATTCCTTCATTACTTTATTGCTACTATCTCTTCATTTTATTCATCATCTTGTTTTACCTACGTTCTCTTGTTTAAAAAAATGACTCCAAAAGAAAAAAGAAATTAAATATTAAAAAATAAGAGTGTAATTATAAGATTTCTTTAGATACTCTCTACATTGATGGTTATCCATGTCTTGGTTGTACGGGGGAATTAGGTCATGTTCTTAGGTATTTTTGATTAAAGGGAGCTGTTTAAATTATGGGTGTGTAAGAAAGTTATAGTTTCAAATACAAAATATATATTTGCATTACACAGGTTTAAAATGATAATTTCTCAAGTTTGTTATTAATTTTAATTTTTAAAAATATCATTTTCCCTGGAGAGGTAGAAATGGCACCTAGGTCCAAGGGGAAATTACTTTACAGAAGCTATGCAATTTAACTGGATTTGCTTTTAATAATGCGTGACATGAAAAGGTTAATTTGAAATGTTAAGAAGCAGTGAATTCCTTAAAGAATTCACTAAAAGTTAGTTTTACTTTACAAATTACTTTGCTGTACCGTCTTTCTTGCCTGAGGGTCATTTGGTACTGAAGCTTAGGCTGTTGGATATAAAATAAGAATGAGAAGAAATAATGTAACATCAAATAGAACAAAATTTCACATTCGAATGCTCTGACACAAATGAAACCACCATTTTACACATTTTTAGGTATCTTTTATTTTTAATATGTCTTCAATTTAGTATATTTTAGTATATTTATTTTAGAATATTTTAAATTTAATGTCCTAAACCTAATGTCCTTTATTTTTAGTATATCTTCAATTTAGCACATTTAGTATGTCTATTTTAGTATATATAGTATATTTTCAATTTAATGTCCCAAACTTACACAGATTAATAATGTAGTTTAAAAGAAAGAAAAATTAGATTTAATGTGCTAAGAACAATTTTTACTTATTTTGTTTCATTATAGTGAATTCTTTTTTATTTATCTTTTAGGAATCATTATTCCTAAGTGTGATTTTGAAATATTTCTTTCAGTTCATTCAGCTGTAAGTTTTAGACCTGATAAATGGATAAATGTTTAACATTCCTGCTCAGAATTTGAATATGTAGTACAAGTATTCTAATAAAGTAAAAAATAAAATAACCATCTTTTACGTTAGGTAGTTCACTAGTTATTGACCCAGTAATAAGTCATCTCATAAGTCAAATAGTTTCAAGGCCAGAACCTCAGTATAATTTATCAATTCATTCATCTCTCAAGTATTTATCAAATATCTTTTAATTCTTTACAAAAGTACACAATCTTGGCTCTCTTTTCCTGATTTTCAATATAAAGCTTGACTTACGACTAAATAGTAGCAGTATCAGATAGGACTATAATCTCAGGTTAGGGATCTTTGTACTGTAAGAATTTCCTCCAGAATATTTACAGATTCAACTAAATTTTTGTAACAAAATACATCCTTTCACAACTACCTAAAATAATAAAAAATGTGAGCTCTTGACACCTGTGAAGTTTAAAGAAAAAATAGTTAGTGGTTGCAGAAGGACTCAAATATAAACTGGAAAAGCCAAGATGGAGGGCTGCTCAGAGCTATTATTCGCTAGGTGAGGTTAGCTTGTAGAATGCAAACAGACTTCAATTCTAGTGGTTCTGTAACCAGGGGCAGCTCAGCTAACCTCTCTCAGTTTGTTTCTTTTTATGGGAACAGCAACCATCTCAGAGCATTTCTGTGGGAACTAATATAATACATGAAGAAGTTCTCAACGTAAATGGTCTTTATTCATTCATTTTGCGCTTGATATTAATAAATATTTATTTACACCTTTAGATTAGGCACCAGGCTCCCATATGCTAGTGAAGGAGGAAGGCGTGGCTTCACATTTAGAAATTTTACCATAATGGAGGAGAATGTTATATAACTGCTAGTTGCCCACTGCGATGGTTAACACCGTCTACTTGATTGGATTGAAGGGTGCAAAGTATTGATCCTGGGTGTGTCTGTGAGGGTGTTGCCAAAAGAGATCGACATTTGAGTCAGTGGGCTGGGGAAGACGGACCCACCCTTAATCTGGTGGACACAATCTAATCGGCTGCTAGTGAATATAAAGCAGGCAGAAAAACTTGAAAAGGTGAGATTGGCCTAGCCTCCCAGCCTACATCTTTCTCCCGTGCTGGATGCTTCCTGCCCTCAAACACTGGATTCCAAGTTCTTCAGTTTTGAGACTCGGACTGGCTCTCCTTCCTCCTCAAGCTTGCAGATGGCCTATTGTGGGATCTTCTGATCATGTAAGTTAATACTTAATAAACTCTATCAGGAGATATATATATATATATATAAATAAAATAGGATATCTATATCTATAAATAAAAATAACTATAATCTATATCTATAAATAAATAGGTACATCTCCTGTTAGTTCTGCCCTTCTAGGGAACCCTGATTAATACATCCACCTTCATGAGTGGCTATTAAAACATCCCAAGAAAAAGAATAGGCAAAATTGTTTAGTATGATTCTATGAAATAGTGACATAGAAGTGGCATTTATAGGTTTCACCAGATTTCTGTGCTAAGTTCAATCATTGTTGTTTTCATTTAATGTTTATTAACTGAATTTATATTTTCTTTTTTTTATAGTACAGAGTGACGAAAAGACTGAGATACTGAGAATTATTTTGCAAATGCAGAAGTAGCATGATCTATAGGCAGATAGGAATTACATCAAGAGTGAGGAAATATAATCTTTGATCATTTAAAAAATATTAGTGCAATCATAGATAATTAATGTAATCTCCTTGTGGCATGAATTCCGCACTTGCTAAATAAACAGCTTGTCCAGTTCATTTAATGAAAATCATATCAACAAATATTTATTTTATAATATTCTATGCATTATGGAAAAAAGTAGAAGCCCTGAGTTTTCAGTCAAGCTAAAGAGATAAGAATTCAAACTATGAAATGAGATTTAAAAATGAGACAGAAGAAGATTTCATAGGACAAGAAATATTTACTTGCCAATGAATGGTACATGCTATATGTGCTATAGGAACTAAAATGAGAAAAAGATTGATCCACACTGTTAAGCGTAGGGAAGAATTTATAAGAAACGTAGGGGGGCTACTAAATCCTGAGAGATATAAACATTTGAATACATGAAAAATGTCAAAGTGAAGAGAATGTCTAAAGATACTTCGGGTCTATAAATCCCTTTAGGAAGTAAAAAAAAATTTCCAGTTCTCAACTAAACGGATAGACAGTACGTGTTCCTTAAAAAATAACTAATCTTTTTCTAAAAAGTGCTGCCTAACCTGCCTTTAGGATTATCTTACATGCAGCGAACAAAAGGACACAAGGATACATACAGGCAAACACATACCACGTCATTTCCTGGTCAGATATTTAAGAATGAATGATGCCTTAGGTTGGCATTTTATTGTTGTTGTTGGCTGGTCACTATTTACTAAAGTCTGTCCCTTATTTGCAAATAAAATTATAATCTCTTAAAATATCCTTTATACATAGTTAGGAGCGTGGATACTGATACTGCACCACCTGGGTTTAAATCCTAGTCTCACTACCTACAACGCGTATGACTTTGGATAAGTTACTTAACCTCTTTGTTTCTCAGTTTCTTCTTCAGTAAAAAGAGGATAATAATAGTACCTATTACACAGCGTTGTTGAGAGAATTAATTTATATATATAAAGTATTTAAAAGGGAGCCTGGCACATTGTATTATGTGTGTGGGAGCTGCTTATAGGATTTGATATGTGTGTGTGTGTATATATATATGTTACATATAATTGTGTGTATATATATGTTGTATATAATATATATGTATGTTATACATAGATGGTTCCTGACTTATGGCAGTTCAACTTACGATTTTTTGACTTCACAATAGGTTTATCGGGGCATTAAATGTATTTTTGATTTATGATATTATTGACTATGACAGGTTTATCAGGAAATAACTCCATTGTGAGTCAAGAAGCATCTGTATACATACACATATATAAATATATAAGCAAGTATATATTTAAATATATAAAATAAATATTTCAGTGTAAATATATATAACAGTTGCTAGCATCTTTACATATACAAATATATGTATATAAAGGGTGCTAGTAACTTAAATTATAAAATGATAATAATTATGTTTAATCATAATTTTCAGTCATAGAATGATTACTATTGAAGACAATACAATGTTTACTAAGTGATAGAGAAGTGGAAATGAGAATCTTTGAGATACTGTATTAGAAAAAGATAAAATTGAAAATTGGCCCCAGAACACATTCAGTATTTATCTTATAAGTGATAATATGGTTCACATTTTTTCTCAAAGCACTAGTGTTTCTGCAAGTCAGTTCTGTAGCTATTGGGATCACCTAATATGCAGATAACCCCATGAGGCAGCATCAGCTGATGAACTCTCTGGCTTTGTTTACTTTGAGATGTTTTAAAATTTCATTGGATTGAGTGAACTCTGCCATCTTTTAGCAACTATTTTTCTCCTATTCACAGTAGCCTAGATTAAATAAGGCTAGAGACTTTTAAAATAGTAGGTGCTTCTTTCTTATCATGCTTGGATTCAATGTATAAAGTGAAAAATAATTTATGTATGCATTGTTGCATCTGGCTACTAATGCATGAGGCAAAGGCTTCAAATTTTATTTATAATTTGTAATGATGAAAGGTCTGATTAAATATACAAATATAGCTACAGAGTCACTGCTCATTAAAGATATCTGATCTCTTCTGACTTTTTTTTATATGAAAGAGGGTTGGTGTCATTTAGGAAATTTTTTTTTTTAAATACTGAAGCCTAGGGGACAAACTATTTAGTTTCTTGGTCAATCTTAGTTTTTATTTATATTCTTTTTTGACTGTCTAGGCTCTCTCTGATGAATAATATTACATTGGAAAATTCTTTATTTATTTTCCTCTTTATATCTCCAGATCCCATATATTGAACATAATATCACACCTGACTAATTTAAAATCCTGTGCCTGAGCGATGCATACTTTTGTGTTCATTTTATTATCTAGTATAGTATCAGTGTGCAATTTCTTCTATCACAATTTTGAAAGCTATAATGATAGCACAGTGAAGTAACTATGTGTTAATTATCCATAACTAATGAAAACAAAACTTGTTTTTCCTACACTCATGAGACAATTTATATGTGATGGATGTGCCAGAAACTTTTTTCATAAATACTTAGGGTATATTCGTTCTATTTTAAGGAATAAAATAATACAATTAGTTTGAATTTATCATCTCATTATTTTTGAGTAGGTAAGGATTAGTTCGGCCATTATACAACATTTACCCATTAGTACTAATGAAGAAGGAATGCCCTAGCCTTTTCTATCTAACAAATCTTTTATTTTTAATGAAGCAGATTTAAAGCTGATTAAGTTACCTGAAGTACATTTACTTTGAATTCCTTGCTTAATGTGGGTTCCATGGGCAGACTTCACTGTTTTTAGAAAATGTTTTCCTCCTGGCCCACTGTTACTCAGCTTCCAAAGTATTCTTCAAAAAGGACCATGAATATCATCTTGTTTACAGCTTGAATAGAGTGACCTAAGGTAGCCAGCACAAATCCAAGAACTATTACTCAGAAAAACTTATTTAATTATAAAATTAGTCTACAGCAATAGTTTTCATGGAATCTTTGGAGCCCTGTTTATTTAAGACATCTCATCCCAACAGAAATAGAAGGGACCTGTTTTGAAAACCAATGTTCTAGACTAGAGAATCCATTTTTTCTTTCCCCCATCACTTTATATACAAATTGATAACTAGGGTTGTTAAAGACTTTGCATACATATTGAAAACTAGATATAATGAAGGCAAAGTGTTACTATATATATTCTTAAATCTCTAAATTAAATTTTGAGATAACCCTAGATATAATTTGACAATTAGGTTAAAAAATGGTACTTTCTGCCCATAATTCTCCATATTAAACAACCCTATCATTGTTTAATTTGAACTTTGCCTACAAGTCAACATCTAAATCTTTAGTTTCATTTGTGTAGCTACTCTGCCTTCCATTCTCACAGTTAATGCAATACCAGGTATATGAAAGAGAAGTTATTGTGATCTTGTTCCTTAGACTGTCCTCAGTGCTAACAGAGGCATAAACATCTTACGTATAAGCAGTCTAAAAATAAGATTTCTGGGCAAAACCTCCATGCTTCCTGCTGCTTTTCACTGCACAGATCATTCCCTGGCATAACAATCCCTTCATTTCAGCTGTACTGCTCATAATATTTTTGTTCTCCAAAATTATAGCTCTTTTGTTACAGGTTGATGAAGCTTAGTGGGTGGAAATGCTGTGCATTTATACTAAATAAACACACCCTTCTTAGCTTTTCTCCATAGACATGTCTTTGACCACACACTGCATCATTCATTCCACCATTCATAAAACATCTAGTGAATATCTAGTGTTTCAAGCTCTGTGGTTCTGTGTAAAGATTGTAAAGTCAAAAAGAGAAAAAAGAAAAAATCTTCCCTATGAAAAGCCTGAATAATGGTATGGGAACCCTAATTACAAAAAAGGGATGAGCACTTCAAACAAGTATGGGGTTCTGAAATTGAAAAAGTGATCTAATTCTAGTGCAGATTAGGAGCCAGAAAAAGGCTAGGTACTCACTAAATATTAGTTGAATGAATAAATAGATCATGATACTATTCTCACATCCTAGCCAATGTATAAGACATTAAGTAGGCTGGGCGCGGTGGCTCACACCTGTAATCCCAGCACTTTGGGAGGCTGAGGCGGGTGGATCACAAGGTCAGGAGATCGAGACCATCCTGGTTAACACGGTGAAACCCCATCTCTACTAAAACTACAAAAAATTAGCTGGGCTTGGTGGTGGCGCCTGTAGTCCCAGCTACTCAGGAGGCTGAGGCAGGAGAATGGCGTGAACCCGGGAGGCAGAGCTTGCAGTGAGCCGAGATCGCGCCACTGCACTCCATCCAGCCTGGGCCACAGAGCGAGACTCCATCTCAAAAAAAAAAAGGATATTAAGTAGAAAAAAATAATATTTTTATTTTGCAGTAAATGAGACAAAAACATTTATTTGTTGGCAATATGGCATATACAAAGAATATCCAAGAAAATGATTTGAAAACCCTTGTATGAACAAAATGATTCTAAAAATGGATCAGGTATATGAAGGACACAAAAAATCAAGAGTTTTCCAGTGTAATAATTACTGCTTAGCGGATGTAATGAACGAAAATTATTTCATTTCGAATAGCAATAAAATATTATCAAGGGAGAATTCTAAGAAGAAATACCACGATTCACATTAATTACAGAACTTTACCAAAAAAAAAGAGAAAATTCATGTGTAGAGACAAAATATTCCTCATGAGAGTATTTTAAATATCTCAGTTATTTCCAAATTAATATATACATTCATTACAATTCTAAGTGAAAAGAATAGTAGGATCATTTTGGGACTGTGAAATAAAGGTTTGAGTGTTAATTTGGAATGATTAAAAACTTAAAGGAGCTAAATGCCTTTTTTTTAAGAAAAAATAAACTGGAATCTTGCCTATTAAGACAATAGGCCTGATAGATTTAAAAATATATTATAAAAATAGAAATACATCATTTGTTGTTATAAGAATTGATAAACTAATCAAACAGTAGTGTATATGTTGTGTATGTATGTTTATGTAATATAATAGTCATTGAAATTTATTTATACATATAGAGGTAGATGGATGGATTCTTCAACAAATGGCATTGAGAAATGGCCTTTTTCTTCACAGTGGGAATGGGGGTTGTTACCTTAAACCTCATTATATCATGTACCAATATCAAGCCCAAGTGAATCAAAAAGTTAAGTATAAAAAAACTCTAAAATATACTAGAAGAAAATTTAAATATTAACAGAATAGGTGTGTATCATCTAAGAATATACACTATGTAAGAAAATACAAATGAAATACAAAATTTAAAATTTTTGTATGGGAAAAACCTCCAAAAGGTGAATGGGAAACTAGGAAAATGTAATAAACCATACATAAGAAGTTAATATGCTTACTATATAAAGACTTTCAAAGAGCAATGAAAAAATGTTTTAGTTCCCAACAGAAAAACTGACAATGGTGCAGACAATTCATACAATAAAAAAAGACAAATGGCCACAAAAAACTGTGTAAACTCTCAAACTCACTAATCCTAAAAAAGCAATTAAAAGGCTAGGCACAGTGGCTCATGCCTGTAATCTCAGCACTTTGGGAGTTCTAGGTGGGCGGATCACCTGAGGTCAGGAGTTTGAGACCAGCCTGGCCAACATGGTGAAACCTCATCTCTACTAAAAGTATAAAAGGTAGCCTGGCACGGTGGCATGTGCCTGTAATCCCAGCTACTCAGAAGGCTGGGGCAGGAAAATAACTTGAACTTGAGAGGCAGAGGTTGCAGTGAGCTGAGATAGCACCACTGAACTGCAGCCTGGGCGGCAGAGTGAGACTTTGTTTAAAAAAAAAAAAGAAAGAAAAGCAAGTAAAAGTAAGTTGTAATAAATGCCAAAAACACAGAAATCCTCAATGTTGCTGAAGATACGATTAGACAGACTGTTTTATATACTGCTGGCCAAAATCTAAATAGAAATATTATTTCTTAGAAACCAGATTTTTAGGAAAACTGATTTATATACATTTATCTTTGCATGATTTAATAAGAAAATTATAAACCTAAATATCCAGTTATAAGGGAATGTGTGTATCACTTTTGTTACATCTATAAAAGATACCACCAGTAAATATTTAGCTTTTAGAGAAGAGCATTTATTATTTTTTAATATGGAAGTAACATTATAATTATAAAAAATCAGAGATAATGAAAAACATAACAAAAAATTACCTATAGTTCATCCACACAAACATTTTCTATCTTTAAAGTTAAAATTAAACTGTATAATAAGTTAAAATTAAGCTGTAAACAATGTTATATATATGTGTGTTACAAAAAAAAAAGAATGGAAATTCCTAAAAAAAAAAGTATTTGAATTAAGGCAGATACTGTTGTGACCATTCTTTGATCTACTAAAACTTTTTCTGAACAGCAATTGGAATAGAATAGTATGTGTGGTGGATTATTTGCAAAGACAGCCATCAGTAAGTCCTTCCATCCCTGTATATGTATGCCTCTCCTTCTATGAAGAGGTAAAGTCTGTTTTCCTCTGCCCTTGAATTTGGGCTGTGATATGGTTTGGCTTTGTGTCCCCACCCAAATCTCATCTTCAGTTGTGGTCAAGGGAGAGACCTCATGGGAGGTGATTGTATCGTGGAGGCGGTTTCTTCCATGCTGTTCTCATGACAGTGAGTGAGTTCTCATGAGATCCGATGGTTTTATAAGGGACTCTTCCCCCTTTGCTCTTCCACTCTTCTCTCTCTGATGCCATGTGAAGAAGGTCCCTTTGCCTTCTGGCATAATTGTAAGTTTCCTGAGGCCCCCCAGCCATGTGGAACTGTGAGTCAATTGAAACTCAGGTAATTATTTATAGCATTGTGAAAACAGACTAATATAGGCTGGTTGTGTGACTCGTTTTGACCAGTAGACTGTGTTGAAGTGATATTGGTTGACGCCTGGACCTAGATCTTAAGAGACTTTGCAGCTCCCATTTGTCACTCTCTTAGAAGCCACCCACCATGTAAAGAATTCCAGCTACTGGCTAGAAAAAAGTCCATGGGGACAGAGACAAAAATCTTGGAGGAAGAAAAACCATAAAGTAGAGAGGTCCAGCCAACTCCCAGTTATTCTAGCCATCCCGGTTGAATGCCAGATTTATAGATGAAGCCATCTTAGATCCTCTGGCCTTTCTTAGTGAAATGTATGCAAATGGAAGAATTGTTTGCTATTTTCGTCTTTTATAAAGCCATTGATGATGAAATAAAACTAAATTCTGCCAAAATAGATGTCAAGAGGCTTATTCTGAGCCAGTGTGAGTGACCATGGCCTGGGGTTATACAACCTCAAGGGGTCCTGGGAAAGTGTATCTGAGGTGGTCAAGTTATAGTTTGGATTTATATATGGAAGATTCTGCAGGGTGAGGTGCAACATCTCAATGTGGAGTTGGGGGTTGTGTAGTGGGGAACTTGTAAGTCATAGGTGGGTTTTAGGGGTTCTTTAGTTGACAATTGATTGAGAGAGTTAAACTATTGTCCAAAGACTTGGATTCAGTAGAAAGGAATGCTTGAGTTAAGGTTTTTGTTATGTAGATAAAGCCTCTCAGGTAGCAGCCCTGGGTGAGAATAGATGGTAAATATCTCTTTTCAAGCCTTAAAGGTGTAAGACTCACAGTTAATCTCTCCTAGATCCAGGAAAGGCCTAGAAAGGATAGACCTGCCTGCATTAATGGAGATTCTCTACAGATGCAAATTTCTCCCACAAAATATGACTTTGCCGGGCCATTTCAACTTGTTGGCCCTGTGTTAGCTATTTCTAAATACATCAAATTAAAGTATTTTGGGGTGAAATATTTTGATTTCCTTCAGGATTTGCTATCTATCATGTGATGCTACACCAGAGTCAGGTTGGAAAGTAAGCCACATTATACTTGGTTAATAATAAACATCTAATGAGATTTTATGGTTTGTAGGGCAATATCTTCTAGGCCCCTTAGATGGGAATTTTGGCAAGAGAAGAAAAGGTCAGATTCTAGTCCTCATCATTAAGTATTGTGGTGTTTCGTTATACAACAGGAGGTAACTGAAATGTTGTGTGAACCAGATCTGGCTAATGAGAAGAGGATCTTCTGAGGCACAGAGCTGATGGGCATGTACCTTTTTTTCTTTTTGCTCCTTTCTTTTTCTCCTTCCTGAAACAGGATTGTCGCAAATGCAGCAGCCATTTTATGACCATGAAATGAAAAGCACGAGGATGAAGACCTATATGTTAAGAATAGCGGAGAAGAGAGAGAGAGAGAGCCAGAGCCAATGCTAATGACATTGCTAATGACATCCCTGAACTACCATGCTTTCCTCACTTCTCTCTATCCATAGAATTCTTGTAGTTGAATAAGCACTTAAATGTTTGCATGTTAAATTTTTCTGTTAGGGTTGTTCCTTGCCCTTGAATGTAACTTAAATGGACTCAGCAGATTTTAAAATTTTCATTAGAATTTTAAGACTTTACAATATTTATGACATAATTGTATATAGCAGATTCAGGTTACAAATATAATGGTACTAACAGTAAGAAAAGTATCCATTTCTGTCTATTTTAAAATCTATTGGAGATAGAATAGGATGGGATACTACTCCTTTTTCATGTAGTTTTTTTTTCTTCTTCTTCTCTTCACAAAACCCACACCACTACCTCACTGATGCTATGCCCACTAACCCCAGGCTTTAGTCACACAGGAAATAGCTGCCGTTCTGTGCTTTCATAATGGTTAACCATGCCTTTCACTTAAAGAATTCCAGAAATTGGCTTTAGGAGAACTAAACATTGAATGAATCTTGTGAAGTGTCCCACCTTGGGAAGGAATGCTGAACAGTTGATTTACAGCCTTATTGCTGCTGGCCAGACCACCAGGTAGCCCATTACTCAAGATAACCATAGCAACAAGATGTGCTGACCTGCATGCCCTACCTCTCATGTGCTTTGCCCAGCTCAGCCTGCATACCTTACCCCTGATGTCAATTCCTGTGCTTTGCTTAATAAAAATAAAAAAATACCTACTGCAGATTTTAGGCTTTTTCAGAGAGCCAGCCAGAGGATCCTTACACCTCACCTCTGCTGTCTCCCTTTTGCTCAACCACAAGTCCCAAAATAAAAATCTTGTCTGAGAAATCTGCTTGGCCCTGTGTTAACTTCTGTTACATGGGAGCCAAAGAGCCTGTGGTCTGTAACAGGTTCTCTGGCAACTGTGAAGGGATTATAAGACGTGGTGAGCATTTTTCTCCAAGGAGGAGGCTTGTGAGCCAGCAGGATGGCGGGGTGTGCGTGCCTCCTTCATGGGTGATAGGTGGTCGCCTGAATCTTTGATTCAGCATTGCCACAGTTGGTGAGTTTTCTTCTTGCCTCCCCAAGACTGCCGGACAATGCTTCTCTCTTCTCCTGTCCCCTATTTGTTGTGTCTTTTTCCTTCTTCTTTCCTCCTACTTTTCCTTCACTTTTCATTAACTTCATCAGCTCAAATTGAATAGACACCTATGCAGGACAGATTGCAATGGCTGATTGGTTCAGCTGGTAGGACTGTCATCTTTAAGTCTGCTAAGCACTTTTCCTCCCTTTCCCACACCTAAGGGGAAAGGAAGCCTGTGGGCTTTTCTGTTGTCTATCTTTTCTGGCATATCCTATGGAGTCTGGGTGCTGCCTTTTGAGGGGAGAATTGACAGTACACGGTTCCAGAGTTTGAGCTACTGACTTCCTAATCCATTTTTCCCTGTTTGATTTGACAACATATTCCCCTATGCCTCCTGTTGGGTGGCATCTTGTAAAAAGTGAGAGACTTTTGCCTATGATTCCATAAAACAGAAAAAGATGTGCTTTTTTTGTTTTTTTTTTTGTTTGTTTTTTTTTTTTGGTAGCATGGCTTGGCCCCCACAGCTATGGCCAGTGAGCAGGGTCATCAAAAACCACTCTGCTCTTCCAGAAGCTGCAGAGAGAGAGAACCCTAAAACCTGACATGCCAGAAAAGGTAAACATTTCTTACCAGCCAGACTCCTGGCCTCTCTCTCTGTGTAAACCAGTTGATGAAATGTGAAAATCACTGTTTGTCTCCCCTGCAAGGTTTTGATTAATGGGAAAAGGGATTTGTGAGACTAGTCTTCAGCTGTAGCAAATCTTGTGTACTTTGAGCTATATAAATTTGTCTTTCTGTGTTGTTCTGTCATAAAGTGTGGCCCCATAGGATAAAATACAAGCCTAGGCCCTCTGTAAGCCTTCTGTTGCAAGCCAGCCCTGCAGACTGGTCAGCTACAAACTTTGCTGTGGGTCCCTGAAAAAAAAACCAGATGAGGTTTCCCTCTCATCTTGTTTTACGTCCTTGGGAGCTTGACCTTGTGACCATGTGGGGTTACCTCTCCTGGTCTCTACCATCTGGAGGGCTGGAGTTTTCGGGTTCATGTCAGGCAGCTAGCCTGAAAGGACTTGGAGTCTGAGCTGCATCAGCATACTCTTTGTCCTGAATGTGTCATGCCCTTGGGTGAGTTTTGTCTTAAATGGTCCCATCTCTATGTGGCTTTAGTTGTCTTTTGCTGTCTTAGGTCATTTCTGAGAATGAATTCTTGGGAACCATGTAGATGCCTCCTCTACTCCCTCTAGATATACGTTTTGCTTATATAGTAAAAACCTCTAAAATTACTATCTAAATTTCAAAAGTCTTTTGGATTCACTCACTATTGGAACTAAGTACACCATCAAAAGAAAAAAAGGACTTCAGAGATCTCTTATTCTCAACAATTAAAGAAAAAATGGTTTAAAATAAAAGAAGGATGCGTAATAATGTCATAGCTAGGCTTTAAAATGATCTTGAGCATCCTGGTCAACAGAGTGAAATGCAAATTTTTAGAAAGTAAAAAGTTATATTGAGCAGTTAACAATATTTTGCAACCTAAAACATGACTGCTCTACGCTCCTTCTGGGAAGAGCAGTGGCAACTGCCATATGCTGTAGCTCAGTAGCTATAGACCTTGCCCTTTCATGATGTGTGTAGCCTTGGTTCAATTCTCAGCTTAAGGAATAGGTTCTTTTTGTTTTGATAATTATGTAACCTTTAATACTTATTGATTCTTTTCTCCTCCATGAACAACTTCTGAATTTGTCTCTTGTATTTTTCTTTCTCTGAGTTATCTTTGGGGCAATTCTAGCTCTTGTAAAAACCACTTGCCATCTTTTTGGAGACAACCTGTGATTCTGTGGTTAAGTCATAACCTTACTTAAGGCTTATTGGTTTCACTCAAGAAAATACCTTTAGGAAAACAAAAGGCTTAAAAGCTAGAGGTGTCAGCTGTTTGTCCCAGCTAAAGTCTAGTAATAAAAGATTTAAAAGAATTTTTAAATAAAAGAGCTCTATGCTTAGAAGTGAGCTTAATTAAAAGGGGATATCCAAACTATACGTATACTTAAAAGGCCGTTATGTTTTTTCTCTTCTTGGATCTTGTTTTTTGAATATATATATTATATACATATTTTTTCATCTCAGTTGACTGAATTGTTTCTCCATTTACTTTTGTCTGTCTTCTTGCTACCCTCAAGTTCACATGAGAGGACCTAAGGTAATTTCTGACAGCCTTGGGAAAAACAGAGGAGGTCTCACAGGCCCTGTTTTGGGAGAAATCTGTTTTCTTCATGGAACCCAAATAATTATAAGTGGACAGATCCCTCTCAAAACCTAAGGCTCTGCTGTGTTTTGCATTGCATTGTGTTACCCGACCTCTTTGACTTTTGTGGGCATCAGAAATTACTTTGCATTATTAAAAAAAAAACCTTAATTTGTAATAGCTAAATAAGAGACATACTTTAAAAAATGTCTAATGGCAATTGTTTATAGTGAGCAGCTACTACTACAAGCCGGTACTCCTTTCTTTGTGCATTTAGATAAGAAAAACATGCTCTTGAGCACCTAGAAGGTATAGAATGGGGGATGGGCTGATTACAGAGTGGGCTGATTGGAGTTGGGTTGCCCACCAGCCTTGGAGAAATGTCCTTGCAATGAAATACACTGTGAAAGTGCTGCAATATCCCATCCCATAGTATGTCTCTCTTTTTTGGGACCCAAGATTCAGTGTAAAAACGGGATTCTTGAAAACCCTCCACGCGTAAGAGTATCTGTTTTTCCTGGCGATCTCACCTGAACTTTTACTCAAACCATATTTTCTTGGTTTGATTAAAATAGAAATTCTCTATCTTATTTCACCTAAGAGTTGTCCCTTTAGATATACAAATTAGAGTTGCCTCGCTGACAATTGCTTAGGATGGGGAACAGGTAGTCAACAGACTAATCGTCTAAAATGGAAAACAAAAGATTTTTCTTTGCCTTTTAAATAACTATAGAAAAAAGAGAGAGAAGGAAATAAATTCAATTGGCCTCATGCTGTCTTTATTGGGTCTTATTGTTTGGAAAGCTGAGTCTCCCCTCTATCAATGAGTAAAGGTTTTTGGCTTAAAAAATTTTTAGAGTTATCACTTTGGCTAAATAAATGGCTTATAGTAGCCTGGGATTCTATTTTGTGTTATCAAGTGTTTTAAACCTTTTGATATCTGACAAACTTTTCAAGATCAAATTAAGCATTAGGTCCTTTTAGGTCCAAAAGAGATATATTTGGCTCATTTGGTATATTAAACCTATACAGGAAACATTGTTAAATAAAAAATGTTGTTTAACCTTCATTAGATTATATTCCTATAAATGTGTTAATATGTATTTGAAAATTATATGAGATTCCTATAATTCTGATATGCCTCAGTATATGTTATTAATAATTGTAATTGTTATGTTAAATTATTGTGTGCCACAGAGATTACCAGATTTCTTTTTTCTTTCTTTTTTTTTTTTTTTTTGAGATGGAGTTTTGCTCTTGTTGCCCAAGCTGGAGTGCAATAGCTCAATCTCGGCTCACTGCAACCTCTGTCTCCCAGGTTCAAGCGATTCTCATGCCTCAGCCTCCCAAGTAGCTGGGGTTACAGGCATGCACCACCACGCCCCACTAATTTTTGTATTTTTAGTAGAGATGGGGTTTCACCATGTTGGCCAGGCTGGTCTCAAACTCCTGACCTCAGGTGATCCATCTGCCTCAGCCTTCCAAAGTGCTGGGATTACAGGCGTGAGCCACCACGCCTGGCCTGATTACCAGATTTTCTTGTTAATTGTGTCATTAGTCATGGCTATCCTAAGACTTTTGCCATCCACAGACAATTGTTACCTTGTTTTGATTCTTTTCAAAAGGCAGTTTATAATCAGCTATAGAACTCTGACAGGTGTTCTTGAAAGCAGGTCTCTGATAACTTTGGAGATTGGACAATTAGAATAGAGTAAAAAACTTCTAAGACTTTCCTGGAGATGTTACATGTTAATAAGTATTGAGTGGAACAAGAGTTAATTGCATGGACTAAACTAATAGAAAATTGAAATAATCTTTTTATAAATTTCCTGAAATTCTGCTGACCCTTTTTGTTTTGGTTTTCAGAGTCAAGAAAACTTTTTTCCTGTTGAACTAGTTATATCTTTTAACAATTGAGTACTATATATTCCTATAAGCAAATTTGGAGCATAGCATGTTTCTTTCTACCTGATTTCTTCAGAATTTGGAAACTATTTGTGACTATTCTTAACTCATAGCAATTAGTTATTTGCATAAGTTCAATAACAATCTGTTTTCTTTTGTAACAGAACACAAGTTGGGACACTGGCTATTTTACCAGGCTTTTGACCGAAATGGCATGCTTCTAACTGCTTTAAAAATTTGAGGTTGACTTATAAAGCTGATAGAAAGCCCCTTGGAGAAACTGGCCTCATACCTTGTCTACACAGTCCCTGTATAGAGTAAAAAATGTCACTTTCTAACAGGTTCTGGAACTCCAAGTTTTACTGGGACCTTAAGAGGGGAGGAATTCACACAATTCATACAAGTATTTGTAGCAACAGATAAATCAGTGGCTAGGCTCAAGGCTTTAAAAAGTCTAAGCTAAGGTTCCTTATAGAACAAAGTTCCAGCAAAATAAAAAAATATATCTATGAGAGTCTATACGACAAATAATTATTCTTGCCGCACTTTATGCAAATAATCAGGCCAAGTATAATAAGACTAAAACTTATTTGCAAACATATCAGTACTACCATGATTTGTGTTTGATAAAAGTGAAACTGGAGACAAAAAGACCATAATATACCTGTTGTTGGATTCTAGTCTTGTCCATTGTTATTGAGTTTTTAAATATTATTTTCCATGCAACAAATATCCAAACTAACATTTTCAAATTTTTCTTCCGTTTTTCTGACTTAAACACAATAAAATTGCTAGTATCTCTTTTCTAAGGCCCTGCGGACTAAAATTTATTTCTTATAACACAGGCAAGAAAATTGTGTCAGATTGCCAGCATCTTCCTCCTCTGTAACTAAAGATGCTTTGAGTGTAACGTCCGGGTAGATTGTGCCCACAATTAATGTTTGTTTTTCTTCTGTTTCCATATGAACGCCTCTTATTAAAAGTCTATTTGTCTTATATTTTGACAACAGGAAGTTAGTTTTCCAGTCAATTCACTTACATTTCAAATGGCATCTGATCTCTTCTTATAAGCATTGTTAAACTGGGCTTAAGCATTTTATTAATCACTGGGTGCTATTTGATTTTTAAAATAATTATGTTATATTCAACAGGGGTACAGATAATTAAAGTTTATGTCTTCAGGCTTCAGCCATTCCAAGTCACGCTACTGATGGCCCAAGGAGTCCAACCCTTACCATCGCAGGAGGATCCAAGTTCCTACTGATCTTTAGAACAGTCAGTGAAAAATGTCCATGCCCTCCAAGGTTAGGCAGGGATGACAATCCTATTCAGTAGGAAGTAGCTTCAGAAGATGAGATATTTGGCCCTTTCTAAGAATAAGGAGAATATAATCTCTCAGGGAGGAACTGAGATAGAATAGGAGTGGAATGTGGTTCCCTCTTCACATATTTTTTCTTCTTTATTCTCTTCACAAAATCCACAGCACTATCTTGCTGATGCTATACCAACTAATCCTGAGGCTTTAGTCACACATAGAAAATAGCCATTCTTCTGTGCTCTCATAATGTTTAACCACACCTTTTATTTAAAATATTCTAAAAGTTGGCCTTAGGAAATCTTAACACTGAACCACAGTTGCAGAGTGTCCCACCTCGGGAAAGAATGCTGAACAATTGATTTACAGCCTTATTGTTGCTGGCCAGACCACCAGGTGGCCCATTACTCAAGATAACCATAGCAACAAGATGCGCTGACCTGCGTACCCTACCCATCATGTGCTTTGCCCAGCTCAGCCTGCATGCTTTACCCCTGATGTCAATTCCTGTGCTTTGCCTAATCAAGCAAATAAAAAACCCTACTGGATTTTTTTAAGGAGCCAGCCAGAGGATTCTTACACCTCACTTCTGCTGTCTCCCTTGCACTTCAGCACAAGCCCCAAAATAAAAGCTTTGTCTAGGAAATCTGCTTGGCCTCGTGTTAATTTCCATTACAGGGGCAGCCAAAGAATCCTGTGATCTATAACTCTCTCTCTCTTTCTGTCATAAATGAATAAATGAAAACTGAAATGCATCCAATGCCACGGAGAACCTTTATTAGTGATCATTTCACTTAATAATTTAATTAGTCTCACCACGCCTTGTTTCTTCAGCCATAAAATAGGGTTACATAATGTAGCTACTTTGTAGGGCCATTGGGAGGCAGAGAAAATATATATAAGATGCCTAGATTTGTGCTCACACGAAGTAAACGCCTAATAAATGTTGGCATTAAACATTTATGTGAAGAATGTTTTGATTTTCATGTTCTTTTTAAATACTTTTTTACTTCTCCAATTTTCTACAATGAGAAGAATTACTTAATAATCACAAAGCAAAACAAAGCATGAAGGGCTTTAGAAAAATCTCTGGGTGATATTAATTCAATATTGAGCTCCAAATATAAAGTTCTATACAGCAAAGTTGAGTTTTAAAATTTGTGGCTTATAAATAGTGCCTGTCAGGCCAGGCGCAGTGGCTCATGCCTGTAATCTCAGCACTCTGGGAGGCTGAGACAGGCCGATCACCTGAGGTCAGGAGTTCGAGACTAGGCTGGCCAACATGGTGAAACTCCATCTCTACTAAAAATACAAAAAATTAGCCGGGCATGGTGGCACGTGCCTGTGATCCCAGCTACTCAGGAGGCTGAGGCAGGAGAATCCCTTGAACCTGGGAGGTGGAGGTTGCAGTGAGTGGAGACTGCGCCACTGCACTCCAGCCTGGGTGACAGAGTGAGACCCTGTCTCAAAAAAAAAAAGAAAAGAAAAGAAATAGGGCCCATCAGAATAACTTTATACACAATTTGAAATATTTTATCAATATTCTTTAAATATTTTAATATTAAATATTAATAGCAATAATGGATCTTCATGGTAAAATGTATCTTTGTGTTATGCTCATCTACATATACTTGACTAAATTTGTGTACCTTAAAGTTGCCACAAAACCCCACCTCCTAAAGGCTACAGTGTTTCTGGATGGGTGGTTCACAAAATATCTAGTTGAACTTGTCTAAGATTTTTCTGAGCATATGGTGAAGAGGTGGGAGATGATGCTTTCAGTTACTCATACTCACTGGCTTTGCCTGGGCTGTTATATTTCTGGAACTTTAATATTATTCAAAATAAAGTAGAGAATTGAGCACAATGTATTTGATTATTTCTGACTGTTGGTTGGTCTCCAGTGTTGATAAGAGTCTGGCAATAATAACACAGCAATACAATCTAATGGCTTTGGATTCTTGAGTTTTAAGTCATTTTGTAACTCAAAGATGGATGTTCCAATTTTAGTTTCACTGCTGACTGGCTGCCTATTGTTATCACACTGTCCTGTTTTTCTTAAGCATAAAATGGGGTTATAATGTTGACCTTTGTTTCTCTTTCAGAGTATTTGTTTCAAAATTCTTTAAGGTGTAGTGTAACAATGCATATAATATGCCCAGACAAATTAAAAATATATAACTAGGAAAATAACTCAGGGAAATATCTTGAAATAAGAAAAATAAAATAAACCTAGAAGTGAGTAGTAAATTTCTTGCCAAGAGATACTGTGTACTTATTGGATACAGGCCATGATTTCAACTCAGTGTGCTTTAGCAGCCAATGAAAAAGGAAAAAAAATGGGTTATACAACTCGGAGCGTCAATAAAATAAAGCTGATCATGTCAATGAGCACAAAATCAAAACAAAGCAGTTGCTCAAGAGAAACTATGTTACTAGTAATTTCTCCACAGTAAATATATAGGTACTTTTCATAGGGCAGTTTCTTATATGATTCTTTAAATTAGACCAATAAATGAACACCAAAACGTAATTTTATATAATTAATCTATATGGGGCCAGAGCACTATGTACTCACATACAAGCTTTTTGATAATCTGGCTTAACCCATGCACTCACATTGAAGCTCCTAGAGAGACTTAGAAGGATTGCATATCTTTTATGCAGTCCTCAATTATGCATCTTTAAAGTGTACCTTTGTTAAGAAGCAGATTGCAATTATAACATATTGCCAGTTAGATTTCAAGTCAACTCACAGTTAAGTTTCAATGGACTGAAAAGGAGAATTGACTTCTTGTGAAAATTGAGTTTAAGAAGAACAGAAAGCTAACCAACCTCCTCATTCAGATGGGTGTAGAAGTCATTGGTGGGCAGGGCTGGGCCAGGATTCTTGTCTTGAATATGAGTCATGGAATCAGGTTGTTCGACAGAAGAGCAAACTAAAAATAATCATCTGGACACAGTGGCTCATGACTATAATCCCAGCACTATGAGAGGCCACAGTGGGAAGATAGCTTGAGGCCAGAAGCTCAAGACCAGCCTAGGAAACATTGTGAGATCCCAGTCTCTACAAAAAACCAAAAAGAGAAAAAAAGTTAGCTGGATGTAGTTACTTTTGGGAGGCTGAGGTAGGAGGATCACTTGAGTTTGAGAAGTCAAGGGCAACAGAGCAAGAAACTGTCAAAAAATAATAATAAAACCAAACAGAAACTAAAAATAATAAATTGAAAACAGACATTTAAAGAGATGAGTCTAAACACAAAACAGAAACAAAACATAACTTTAAGGTAAAATTTATTCTAAAAATAAAATATCAGTTTTAAAATATGGAAAAAGCAATTAAGTTTAAAACAATTAAGTTTGAAAATATATGCAATATAAATAGCTAGATCTAAAAAGTAAAGTTATGAATGAGATTATTAAGACTAAAAGTAGTTTCTAAGAATGTACAAATAAAGTTAAATTGTTTTTATTGAAAATGTAGGAGTCACCATTTAAGTTAAAGAAAAATAACAGTGAGGCAGAAAATCCAAAATATAAGAATAATGAAATTAGAATAAAACTTAGGAATAAATGTTATACAAGTTAATAATACATTTTAAGTCAATTCTGAGGTGCTGAACCATAGAAATCGATGTTTAGTAAAGTCAGAAAACTCAACCACAGTGTAGGTAGGCTACTGGGAGTCCTTAGTAAGGAAAGGTTTTGGTTTGAGGTGGCTTGTAGGTGCACTCTTCCTTAAAGGAGCAGAACTATGCAAATTCTTTAGCCCATGTCTTTAGTAAAGGCCCTCATTCTTGTCAAAATTTTCACAATTATAAATAAAATTGTGATAAACACTTATATATCTACATCTTTGCACTTTTTTAAAGAAAAAAGTTCTGAAAGTTTAGTTGGCTAAAGTATATACTTTTTTTTTTAAGATTTTTGATGCTATATAATGCCAATTTGTCCTCCTATGACTAGTAGTAATTTATATTTAAACCAACAGTTCGTGAAACATCTATTTCACTCCCCCCTTGTATAAGGTTATTATGATACCATTTTCATTACCGCTGATAATTGAAAAATGTCTTATTTCAAATTGTGTTTCTTTTTGATTGGTACTGAGATTGAACCAACACTCATTAAAGAAATATTTGTTTATTCTGAACTCTTCCTCTTTTCTCTGTTTATCTTCTTATAAACAGATGAGAATAATTCTCACAAGGCAGATAACTTAACTGGCAAATGACTTTGGTGTAGTCATTATATACAAAACATGTTTGTCCATATCTCTTTTGTTAAGCAGGCCTTTCCCAAGCTTCCTGATCACCAGCTAGCTCTCAAACCTGGCTTGATTCCTAAGACAATGGAAATATGATGAATTAATGGTAGTTATTTAAATTCCCGAGTTTATTTGGTGACATAAAACATGCTAAGATGACTCATGAACTTTCAGTTTAACTAAAATTAAAATGAAACAATAAGTTAAACTCAAACTGATCTACTGAATAATCAAAAATAGATGTCAGCTGGGTGCAGTGGCTCACACCTGTGATTCTAGCACTTTGGGCGGCCAAGGTGGGAGAATTGCTTGAGCCCAGGAGTTTGAGACCAGTCTGGGCAACATAGAGAGACCTTGTCTCTATAAAAAATACTTAAAAAATTAGCTGGGCGTGGTGGTGGGTGTCTGTGGTCCCAGGTACTCGGGATGCTGAGGTGGGAGGACTGCTTGAGCTTAGAAGGTCGAGGCTGCAGTGATCCGTGATTGTACCACCCTGCATGGGTGACCAAGTGAGACTCTGTCTTAAAAAAAAAAAAGTCTACATATCAATGGCTGGTTTAGGATTATTGAATTATCTAATTATTTTGTTTCTTTTTGTGTATCAGATCTCACAAATGAAAGCAAAGTGATACAAAATTAATATATTTTAATTGTTTGTAACATTCTATCCAATTCAAATTTTATTTTCTGATACAATTTATGGACTACACATTTATGTTCTTGTCTAATGCATAGTTAAGTCTTCTTTGGTTGGCCTTTAAAATGTTTTTATACTGTCCATTTAGAGGATATTGCATATTCTGAAGATAGGGTCAATGGCTTCTATGCTCTAAATCAGTGAACTAGAAAATAACGTCTGTACATTAAGAAATATTCACATCCTCACAAAAATAGTTTAAATCGTGAAAAGGGAAGACTGACATTCTCACATTTTAAAATTAGATTTCAGATCATAACAGGAAAGATTTAAAATTTCTTAGAAAACATAAAAATTACAAAGTATATAGCAAAAAATCTTAAGTAATTTTTACTTTAATGGCAATTGTTCAAAATGTAGAGAACTGTCTGAAAGCTAGAAAATCCAAGATTGACATTTCATTAGATACTATTTTAGGATTGTTTTTCTTGCTTTTAATAGAGTTCATTGAGAATGATTTTTCACAAGCAAAGAGACATTAAACATGTAAATGTAAGACTTTTATTTTAGGAAAATGGTTGACTAGCTGAGTAGGTAAACCCATCCCAGCATGGAATGTCTGCAGTAATAGATTAAAAGTGAAAATCTTTTGAAAAGTCATGGTAAAGATGATAAATTAAGAAAAACCATCAGAGGGCAGAACTGACAAGAAAACACAAATCCAAAATAGATGAGGTTGAAGTCAGTGTTTGCTGTTTACCTGAACAGCATCTGCCAGTAGTTGGCAACCTTGAACCTGAATTATAATGTTGCCTGCATGCATGGAGGCTGGAAAGAAATTACCAATAGTATGAACTTGAGTTTCATAGAAGGCTGGATCAGAGATAACCTCAAAAATCTGAGACTGCTCTTCCCAGACAGCAACACCCTCAGTGACTGAACTTGAGGGAAAACACCCTTGCAGAGGAAATGTTAACACTTGTCTGTCTCCTTGCAATATTAATTATGCATTTTTATATTTTATCATGCTTTGATATCTTGGGGTCTTGCTGATCTTGGAGAGACTGTCCCTTCCAATGATAGCTAATTGCTAGAGATAGCGAACAACTTGCCTATGAGCATACCTTTCATATGCAAGCCAAACAATCCCGTCTCTACCTTCAGCCACCTCCTTTATTAACTCTCACACACCATACCAATATTCTCCCTGCTCTAAATCACCAACCAGGTACTAGGTAACTAGAGACCACCACTATAGCCCAAGGCCTGCTGAAATTTTAAAAACAATTTCAATCTTGTACTTGCTCAGCTTGCCTACTCCCTTTGTTCCTGAAAACAAACAAACAAACAACACAATCACGGCTTTTGCCCATGTTTCCCTTTGTCCCTTCTGTCCCCTAATTGACCCTGGTGCTTCCCCAAGTGGCTTTGCATGGTGTGGCATGCCCTATCCTCTGGGGGACTGTGAGCAATAAACTCTTCTTTCAAGGCAGTTATCTCCATGTCCGTCATTTTATCATACCTGATTAAAACAAATCCCAGGTACATATTAAAACATCTTGGCTTTGGGTAGAACAGAATGTAAAATTAAAAACAAATACAAAAACAATGAAAATCCTTTAAACTCCTAATCAGAAGCCCTTACATACATAGGTATGAGGCAAGAATCACATTGCCATGTGACTTCAAAATCCAAGTCAATAATTAAGTTAAAGTGATTCTGAATTGGTGATGGTCCCATGAGCTTGGCAAAAGGAGACAAACCTGCTATGGGGGAAAGAACTTAGACAATTTCCAGGCAATTTTTAGAGTTCCAGTGAGTATCATCTCACAACAAAATACCATTAAAAACATGAAGAAATAAGTCATAAACAAAGTTAGCAGAAATCAAATTAAATTAAATTCTCCTTTCCTCAGGGCCCAGTGGCTTGGAACTTCTGCTTACAGTGGAGGTAGAGAAAACAATTTCTCACAACCTTGTTCCTTTTCCAGGACTTAGTTCTCTGGTGCTGGGGTGGGAAGGAAGAAGGGTCAAAAAGGCGTTTCCATATGCAACTGCCCATAGTTGATTAGCTGATGTTTATTTTGTTCGTTGAAATTGCTCTTCCATTACTTAAGCAAACGCACCATGAGGTAGATTACTTATCCTTTTCTGTTTTTTTGCAGCCACACTTCTATGGTAGGCATTCAACTGCTGGTTTTCTAAAGGGTAGATGTTTGTTGGTTCTGTGAAGGGTTCTAAGGAAGCCTTACCCTTTATAGTTCCCTAGCTTGGGAGAGTCAGCTGAGGCTTAACCACTTAACCTGCTCATTTCTGCTGTGGGAGGGGCATTCTATTACTTCGTGTTCAGAATTTTCTCTTCTAGTAGCTCTCTTGAAGTGAATTAATGTATCTTACTGATAAATTAATTTCTTTTTTTTTTTTTTAGACGGAGTCTCGCTCTGTCACCCAGGCTGTAGTGCAGTGGAAGTGGCATGATTTTGGCTCACTGCAACCTCCACTTCCCAGGTTCAAGCAATTCTCTGCCTCAGCCTCCTGAGTAGCTGGGATTACAGGTGCCTGCCACCACGCCCAGCGAATTTTTTTTGTATTTTTAGTACAGACGAGGTTTCACCATCTTGGCCAGGCTAGTCTTGAACTCCTGACCTCATGATCCACTTGCCTCGGCCCCCGCAAAAGTGCTGGGATTACAGGCGTGTGCCACCGCGCCTGGCCTGATAAATTAATTTCTAACCAGCACCTAAGGTGATTGTCAGAAATATCTGTATCCTTGCCATACAACAGAACAGGCATACAGGTTACCTCCCCACCTTCTCCTTGCTGTTTTCTCTCCTCAGTATCTTTCTTGACTTTCTTTTCTCTCATTAGCAGCTGTAAGTCTAGGGCACCAGATATCCTGCCGGCTCAGTAGTTAGGAAATTTCACACAAGGGATGATCAGTAGTCACAACTTAGTGAAAGGGGTAATGGTTTTGGCATCCTCCATCTTGTAGGATGAGAGAGAATATATTGGATGCTTCTCACCAATGGCAGGAGTAAGAGAAGCTGCTCCACAAATTCTCATTCCCGTCAGTAATGACTTCTAGCCTGCCTTCATTTTATATAGTCCAGAGGAAGTCAGGAAGTAAAGGGTTGGAATGATGAAGAGCTCCAACTGTGCTGAAATAGTGCCCCTTAGCAAGCCTCTCTTGAATGTGATTGAGCCCACAGCTGGTAGTTTTCCGACTTTAGAATTTTACATTACTTGACATTAGACTGTGGATTGTTTAATCAATTCTGGGAAAATCAGAAAATGCATTTGCATTATTTGGCTTTAGACTGTGGATTCTAGGCATTAATTCTGGGACAATAAGAAAGTTTTCTACCAGTATTCTACAACAGTGCTATAGTGACATAACTTATCATCAAAGAACAAAAATTTTCATTTGCATAAATATTAGCATATAACTAACATCATTGAATTCTCTGTACCATATTAAAACTAACATTTGTAATGACAATTTAAGTTTTCAAATATGGAAAACTGGTTGTTGGAGATAGTATAAAAATATAAATAATATTATAAATGAACCATAAAGGTAAGGCTTGTGCAGTTAAATACAGGTGTATTAGTCTGTTTTTATTCTGCTAATAAAGACATACCCAAGACTGGGCAATTTATGAAGGAAGGAGGTTTAATTGACTTACAGTTCCACATGGCTGAGAAAGCCTCACGATTATGACAAAAGGAAAACAAGATACATCTTACATGGCAGCAGGCAAGGGAGCTTGTGCAGGTAAACTCTCCGTTATAAAACCGTCAAATCTCATGAGACTTACTCACTACCACGAGAACAGTATGGAGGAAACTGTCCTCATGATTCAATTATTTCCACCTGGCCCTGACTTTGACCCATGAGAATTATTACAACTCAAGGTGAGATTTGGGTGGGAACACAGCCAAATCATATCAATGGGTAAGATTATTATTCTAGTTGCACAATTGTTCTGAATGAGTTGTGAAGAGAGCCATTCAACCTGAGAGATTCTGGGTTGTTAATTTCCTTTATGAATTCAATTTTATGCTTCTGAGATGTATCCTATTCTACACTACTTCGAACTTAGAGGGAAAATTCTTTTTAAATTTTCATTTCTAGTCTCTCTGTTTCTTAACCAGTTTAGTATAATAATAATATAAATTTTGGGTAGCTATGCAAAGTATTGTAATCCAGTCTTTCTATATATTAGTATAAGAAAATGGCAAGCTACTTCCACATAGAATATTGATCCAAAAGTATAATTAAGTAAAAAATCAATTTAAGGTCTCCTTCTCATCTGATGGCCAAAGTTTAGTAAGATTTGTTTTTACTTAGTGTTTATTTATTCATGAGTTCTTACTGATTTCATACTAATAGTTAATTTCAGACTTTTGTCTTTTAAGATTGATGTATAGATGAACTTCTCAAATTCATGTCAAGTCCAGTATCTTTCAAAACCATTATATTTCTTTAGAAAACAAAGAAATTGAGAAATTCTGATTTAAAATTATGACAACAGCCTTATCTATTGACAAAATTCTCAATTATTGAAAATCAAAGAGTAGTTAGAACAAAATGAAGATTGACTTTGAGGTAATGCTCAGTATATATCTATGAATGAATTTATTAAACCTGTAGTTGCTGTAATTGGGAGAAACAATAGCTCTTGAAAACACAGCTGAGGTTTATGAATGACTCTTGCCTGGTGCAACAACTTAACAAGCTCTCTGGGGAGGGTTTATCACAAGTATCTGTATCATATAAATTGCTTCCAGCTGGATTAGCAATAGTTGGTCTGTTCCTGAAGTTTCCAGATGAAGTTAAAACAAAGGGCAATACTTTTCACAGTTCCACAAAGCCACACCCTGAAAAAGAGAAATCATTTTTAAAAGTTTTATTTTATGGAAGAACTGTGTCTTCAAGATACATTCCTAGAGCTTCATTTTGAAAATACCTGTTACCTTATGTATTATTCAAAAGCAAACATTCGTGAAACTCTTTTCAAATTACTTTGACCTTTTACTTTTCCACTGGCTATTTGGCCAGATAATTGATGTGACAGAGGCTTAGATTTTAACTGTTGTGTGGTGATAAAAACGCAAGGGTTGACTTATCTTTGTGGTGGGATATTACTTATGACCACAGAATTTTAGATTGTCACCTGAGATCTTGGTTCCCTCAATTATTAATTTTGCATTTTTTTTCTAAAGTAATTAACTGATTAAAATGCATAGGATGTCTTTCCCAACCCACCTATTTAAAAACCCTATCATTCATGGAAAGAAACAAATCTTAATTTAAGTTCCTCAAGTTGCATTCTTCAGGTTTGAATATATAAAAGAGGAATGCAGAATTCTTTTTTGGCAAACACTATTGTTAACTGATTTCCTATTCTTCTTTTCCAGAAAACTCTAGTGGACGTATATGATTCATTTCAATAGGCTAAAAAACATTACTGTCATAAAAGTTCACTTTTGTTCATTTTTTATCATTTTGGAAAAGCTAAAATATTGTACATCATTATGTTATTTGTGAACATACTTTCCTATTCCAATGTTCAACATGCTTTAATGATTCAAGCAGACACTTCTTGGGTCATCTGGTGTCCCTCTTCCTGCCACCTATAGTCTTGGAAGAGTTTGATGTATAAGCTAATGTCAATATCATGGTTTCTCATATTCTTTATTCCTAAAAACCTGGGCTTTTTGAAGTATAGCTGATTCAATGTTTTAAGATCAGATAAATAAGAATGGGCTTTAAATATCTTGATGTTATCAAAAACAAGAATACTTTTAGCAATATCAGAGGTGACATGGAAAAGGGCAAGGCTGGGGAGGAGGCCCTGGGCTGTGAGAAGGCTTCTCAGGGCCCAGTGTATGAGGTAACATCAGAAAAGAAAATAAAAATGATTAAATTAAATTCAAAGAAGTTGTCTGTTAAAGCAGACATGATTCCATTATAAAACTGTATCAGGCGGGGCACCAGGGCTCACACCTGTTATCCCAGCATTTTGGGAGGCTGAGGCGGGAGGATCACCTGAGGTCAGGAGTTTGAGACTAGCCTGGTCAACATGGTGAAACCGTGTCTCTACTAAAAATCCAAAAAATTAGCTGGGCATGGTGGTGGGTGCCTGCAATCCCAGCTACCTGGGAGGCTGAGGCAGGAGAATTACTTGAACCTGGGAGGCAGAGGTTGCAGTGGCTGAGATTGCGTCACTGCACTCCAGCCTGGGCAACAAAAGTGAAACTCCATAAAAAAAAAAAAAAACTCCAAAAACAGAAACTGTATTAGTTCGTTCTTACACTCCTATGAAGAAATACCCTAAACAGGATAATTTATAAAGGAAAGAGGTTTAATTGATTCACAGTTCTGCAGGGCTGGGGAAGCCTCAGGAAACTTACAATCATCGCAGAAGGGGAAGCAAACATGTCCTTCTTCACATGGCAGCAGCAAGGAGAAGTGCAGAGCAAAGTTGGGGGGAAAGCTTTTTATAAAGCCATCTGATCTCATGAGAATTCACTCACTATCATGAGAACAGCATGGACGTAACTGCCACCATGATTCAATTACCCCCACCCGATCCCTTCCATGACACATGGGGATTATAAGAACTACAATTCAAGATGAGATTTGGGTGGAGACACAGCCAAACCATATAAAAAATGGAAAAAGCTCAAATTAAAAAGTGGTTGGGGCTTCCAAGATGGCTGAATAGGAACAGCTCCGGTCTGCAGCTCCCAGCGAGATCAAGGTAGAAGACGGGTGATTTCTGCATTTCCAACTGGAAACAGTGGGAGCTCATTTTTTTCTGGTTGCTTGTGTAAGGCGGCTTTTGACTCAAGGTCTCACAGCAGTCTACGCTCTGGATGCTTCTCTAGTTTATTAGCATGTGGAGACTGGATATCTTCCAGGCATACAATGATTCTACTTCTATTAGGTTTCTTTCAGTATGAGGAAACACATTGTCTTCAGATGACACCACATTCCACTGAAAGCTGCAGTTTTGCTAGAAAGTTCTTTCTTATTCTGAGCGGAAATTTGACTCCCAGTAACTTTGATTAGTCACCTATAGCAGTTTTAAAAACATTTTAATCTACTCATAAGCTTTAATGACTTTAAGCTAATGCCTCTTATACAGTAATGTGTTTAACATGATGTTTAAATATGTCTGTTAGCAACTGTACTTTCATTAACTATGATAAGTAAGAATAATATATTTCTATTATTAGCAATAATATTCTACCATAATTTGCACTTAGGTACTTTTCATTTTATATTTTTATAAACACATAGGTACAGCAACTTCCCTGGCTATGAGTCTCTCCAGGCTGGAGAATAAGTGTGAGGTATTGAGAGGAGAGGTAAGGTTGAACTCATCATTTGATTGATTTCAGGCTCTTTATTCTTTGTTGCTCTGTTAACCACCTACAGCCAAAGGATGAGGTTAGTCTCAGGTGGGACTCAGATGGGATGCATCAAGCTCGAGGGGATCAGTGACATCTATTTTTAAACACTATGATTTGTGAAAAATCAATTTTGCCTTTTGCTGCCTTGTTTTGATTTAGTCCAACTCTCTCTTTTTGTAGAAAACTAAGCCGCTGTACAAATGGCTGGTCTAAGAGCACCACAGCTTTCCTGCAAAGTTGTCATTTTTCTCATCTTAAAAAAACCCCGAAAAACCTGGTCTGACTAATAAAACATTGGTGTTTTGTTGTTGTTTTTTTTCTCTGTAGAGGATACCAGCAACATGAAGCCTCTAGCTTCCTATTTTGGTTTCTCTTATATATCAAGATTGCCTGTTTGATCTGGAGAAAGGGAGCAAAATAAATGAAATGAAGTTATTGATGTTTTTATGTAATTGGCATTTTCTCTCTTTTCACACACAATTATATGGAGTTCATTCTGTAATGCTGGCTTAATCCCTGCTACTAGAGAATTTCAAAGACAACTCATGCTGTGAATGTGAGGTGAGAGCTAGGTGAATGACTAAAATAGGACAAATTTGACCCTATTGCTATTATTTATAAGAGCTATAGTAGAATCGTATCTTGAAGGATACTTCAAAGTTCTCTAAAGAAAAAATAAATAATAATAGGAACACTACTAACAGTACATTCTCTAGGATAAAGGCACGTTAGATCATTTGAGAATAGTTAATTGAAATGACAGACTTTAGAAGTCAGGTTTCAGAAATGTATAGACAATACTTTTTAGTGTAAGAGAAAAGACAGCAACTCCCAGGTAAATTTTCAAGGATTTATTTGGCAGTATTTCATGAGCATGTACAGCATCCAAATAAGCTAATAAAATGCTTCATCTCAGTAAACAGCTGCTTACAAAGGGATTTTAAAGATAAATGTCAAAAGAGAAAGATGCTTTAAAGGTTAAATAAATCATGGAGTAAATTAGCATTAATAACAAGTTATAAGGAAATTAGAACATTTTTCACAGTATTGTTTCATAATGAATTGTTCACAACAAATAAATCTTGATGAAAAGCAAGATTTATTTCTGAATTGTAAAGAAAACAAAATAATTTATAGTAGAAATAATGGTCAGAAGGTGGTTAGAGGGAAAAGGAGAAATATAGTATATTAATAGCCTGAAGTTTATTAAAATTTTTACTTTGTTTTTAGTAAGACTGAGTAGGCAAAATTTACAAGTGAAGTTAGATAACAAATAGCTATTATTTCTTCAAATTCAGTTATCTTAAGACAATTAAAAATAATTCAAAATATATGCTACAAAAATTCTCCCATAACACAGTGTTAATTAGGTAATATGACAAACGCAACAACACCATATTAGTAGAATATGATTTAATAAACTACTTTTTGCTTGAAAGGATTAGTGTAGTTTAATAGAAAACAGTGCTACATCTTTATTCACAAGTATTTAAATTTTATATTAATTTTACTTACAAAAATGATCATGTATATAAAATAGGAAAAATGCAGGCAATCAGGAAATGATATTCACTAATATAACTCATAATTCACAAAGCACAGCCTTGTATATTATTTTATTGTGCAGGGTAGTAACATGAATTCACTTTAAACAAATTGGCATCCTGTCAGTATATGCCTTTTTCCACTAGGAAACATAACAAGACAAATGTTTGAGCTGCAAACACATTTTCTTATTTAATAGCCACTAACAGCAATAATTAGTTGGAAACTCTAATCCAATCAAGTGTGATTATAATTAAATATATACACACAAAGATAATTAAGAATTTTTCTGGTAATAGTAAATAAAGTTATCTATTGTTGAAATATGATCACTATTTTTGACTATTAGTAAAAGTATTAATTTCTGGTCAACAGTCATTTTCACTCTTAGATTAGGCTGGAATATAAGTGGCTATGTGGAAATATGCATCCTAGTATAAAAGTTTGCCCAAAGATTGTTTAACGATAGATACAGAGACTCTAATTTATTAATTTCAACATATGAGTTTGGTTTTTAAAAATATTAAAGAGATTATAATTACTGAAAGAGGGAGAAGGGAAAATAAAGATGACAAAGAGAAAAGAGCCAGAGAAGCAGGGAGAGATGAATAGGCAGAGGAAATAGTGATGGGGTGGAGTGGAGCAATGCAGAGAAATACAAGGATAGTCACTGCAAAGATAAGAACAATGGAGAAGAATTCAAGGGGAATCATGTTACCTCCGTAGAAGACCCTATAATCAGAAAGCAATAAATATGGGACCCACTATTTTTTAATTTATTTGATAGGAATTGAGGTTAGACTGTAATATTGGACATGACTCAATTTTGAATTCAGTGCATATGCAGATTTTATTGCACTTAACATTCAATATGATTATTGACATCACCTTTGTTTCATAATTTAATTAAAAAAAACTGGATTTGAACTATTAAAAATTATAAAATTAATTACATTCAGCTTCAACCTGTTGAAACAAACCTGCTAGCATGTCCCCTGGTGGTAGTCTTCTATAACATGTATTGGGGCTGGATATTTAGGTCCCAGGAATTTCTGCATGTTGGTTAATATGATTAAAAAAAAAAAAGAAAAAGAAACATAGGGTGGGTAAATTAGGCTTTTTTGTTCTGTGTTTCATGTTAATTGAATGCTACAGTGTGCAAGACACTCTGCTAGGCATGTATTAATTTTATTCCTGGATTTGGGCAAATATCTGGGGGTGGAATTGCTATGTCACATATATATATATATATATATAGACTCCGGTAGTCGTGAGAAGTATAACAAACACAGGGAAGTACATAAACTCCAGCTATATAGCTTAATGAATTTTAGAAAACTGAACATATACCCACAAACAGCACAGAGATAAAAATATTAGCAGAACCCCAGAAGCCCCACTTGTGCCCCTTCTAGTAACCCCTCAACACATCCCCCTCAATAGAATAACACTCCATTATATGAGAATATCACAATTTATTTACTCATTCTCTTGCTGATGAATAATTGAGGGTGCTTTTCAGTGTTAGGATACTATAAATAGTGCTTCTATGAATTATACCTTTACATGACTTTTGGTGAATATCTATACAAGCATTTCTCCAGGGTATATTCCTAGGAATGAAATTTCTGGGTTATAGGGATATAAATGTTAAACTTTCATGGATACAGCCAAAACGTTTTCTGGTGTGGTTATATTAGTTTACACTCTCACCAACACTCCCACTCAGTTGTTCCACATACTTACCAACACTTGGTATTATCTTTTTCACTTTAGCCTTTCTGATATAAATGTAGTGGCATAGCATTACGATTTTAATTTACGTTTCTCTAATGCCTAATGATTTTGAGCACATTGTCATATATTTATTGTGCATTTGTGTATCACCTTTTGTGAGGAACCTTTCCATTATTTTCTCTTATTGATTTGTAGGAGTTCATTATATATTCTGGGGACTTTTTGTTATATTTACTGTGAATAATTATTCTAGCCAGTAGCTTGGATTTAGCAGCTTTTAGCTTTTTTGAGGAATAATTTACATGTCATACAGTTGCCCATTGTAACTATACAGTTCAGTGATTTTTTTAGTACATTCTGCAGTTATGCAATCATCCCTATGATTCAGTTTTAAGGTACCTCCTTTACCCTGAAGTTTCCCTCATTCCTGTTTTCTGTCAGTCCATGCTCCAACTTCCATCTGCAACCACCGATCTATGTCAGAAAGTGAATATTCTCATGTTTCTGCATAGTTAGGACTTTCTGACAAATGTTACTGGCACCTGGGTTAAAGGACAAGCTTGGACGTTAAAGGGTGTTAGGGAATTATCTGTTCTTAAAGAGTAATAAAACTTAACTTCTGTCAGAGCCAACAGCTTGCATTTTGGGGTACTTTCCCCTCTCTTCTTCAGAACATTCATTTACAGTCCAAAGGATTGTAAAAGACCAGGGAGCAAATGTTTCTCTCTCAGGAAGGGAGGAGAGGGAGGGCATTTTATATATATATATATTTCCAGATTCACAATTTTAGGCTTCCTCTCCTATGATGCGACCCCTGTACATGTAGTCCTAAACACGTGGCTCTCCTTGCATCACCTGTGCGACACTGCTGCAGTTATTGCTGTAATGAACAATGATGACTCTGAATTCCAGAAACTGCATGCTTGCATTCAGGATAACAAGGAATAAATACAGATCATAAAAACTTACCAAGTTTACTGACAAGAATGAGATCCTGTTTGAAATGTAGTTTTCTGAAAGAGATTAGAGGATGGCCCCCAGGCTAACAGGATTTGAAAGAAGACAGCAAGAGCCAACAGCAGACAGATTGAAAGGATTGGAAGACAATTGTTGGTCGAAGGCTGGGGGTAGGTTGGAGCAAGCAGCCCAAATGGTTTTAGGTTTTAGAGAAGGCTTTTAGTTTTTGCCCTCTCTTCCTAGCAAGAGAAGAAAGGGTCTAGGAATTCTCAACGTTGGGCTTTGGGTGGGTGGGTAGAGAATGTTACAAATCTATGTTGTTCACTCTTCTATGTAAGAGGAGAAGAAATACCCAAGGTAGGCTTTGGATAGATCCCAAATAGAAGTTACCTTGTTCACTGCTCTCTCTTCTAGGCAGAAAGAGAAAGGATTAATTAGTTCCCAAAGCTGAAGCTGGCTTTGGACATTGCAGCTGCTAAACTGCTTGGACCTGAAGGGAGCGGTATCTCACTTACTCAGGTGGGAACACTTTGTTGGCTTCCTGATCGCTCACTCCCACTCTGATCTCAGCTCCTTGAAGGTTTTGGGGTGGGGCTCAGGTCTTCTCGTCACCAGAAGGCGGAGATAGCTCTACACACTCATCCCTTTATGCTGGGAGAACTTTGGAAGGGAGGAATTCACTTGTTGATACCTCTGTTGGACATAGGTATAATGTGCCTAGTTCTGTGGCAGAAACGGATGTGGGACTCGGGTATGGAGAAGGGTGCCAAGAAAGTAAAATGCGCAGTTATGCTTGCGTATGAGTTCAGAAAGAAATAGCCCTAGCACAGCCGGGATGCTGAGAAGTGCAGAGGCAAGGGGCCAAATAAAAAGGTAAGGGGAAAAACCTCTCCACCCACCCGCCTCACCTAGTCTCCACTGCCACTGAAGCCGCCATTGCTCCCAGCTGGGAGAGAGCAGGATTCCTCAGCAGCTGTGACCTTAATCTCTGAAACACTATGTTAACTGTTAGGACTTGGAGCAAAACTTGGAGAAAAGAAAAAAAAAGTTTAATAAAACACTGTATTGTTTTGTTGCTACTGTGTCTGACTGTATAGTAGAAATAATTGCAGGACTTTTTATGCTTGTAATTCCCCGCCTCATAGGTGCTAGAGGGGATTATTTAATTAAGAATAGCTAAAGATAGAGAAGTTTTAGTGGGATTTGCCTTTGAGACAGAATAACTCTCTGACTGAGGACTTAACGCTATTTGCCCAAAGGGAGCCTCTGGAAATTCTGGTGATGATGACATAAAAAATATGGTTTCGGATACTAAATTAAATCAAGAGTTTTTTAAAAACCTTGGTTATAAAAAGGTTTTTTTCTCACAGTTGTTTAGGATTTAGAAGGTCAGCTGAAGGTATTCCCTGTTCATAATTCTCAAAGTTGAAGGACTTTAATTCTTAAAGCATTGTTTCTAGAGAGATTAATACGACAGAAGTGATATTAAAAATTATTTTTGGATTTTTATACTGAAAGACAAATTTTACTTTTCTTTGATTATGCAATAAGATGCTGTCTACTTATAATTATTGGCTGAAGAATTGCTACAAAGAGTGGATAGGTAGACATTTCTAATAAGCCTTTGTTATTCTCTTGTTTGTTTTTCAATTATTGGGATTGATTTTATCTAAAATTGCATAAAACAACTGACAAAAAATGTTATAGGATTGCAGTAAATTTGAGCACAAGGCAATTTCAAATCATAGATATGAAATTGAAAGTTAGG
Organism: Pongo pygmaeus; assembly: GCF_028885625.2. Taxonomy (NCBI): domain Eukaryota; kingdom Metazoa; phylum Chordata; class Mammalia; order Primates; family Hominidae; genus Pongo; species Pongo pygmaeus. Next base: position 126,728,661 of record NC_072376.2, read on the forward strand.
TAAATATGTTCAAATCTACCTAATCCCCGAAGGCAACATTCAGGTTCTGTGCTTTAAATAATACCATGTTTAACCAATGAATCAACCAAATTCACAGAGATGCTATGACTAGTAAAATATTTAAGAAAAATATATCTTTAAAAAAGCAGAATTTCTGCTCTGCCAAATTGGAGAGGTTTGTAATAAAATAACACAAGGATGTGAGGTATGTTCCATTTGGCTTTATAATTCTATGAAGACATAGAGGTTTATTTTCTAATTATATTTTTTTCCTTTCACGATTCGGTACAAAAAATTATTGACAATTTAAGCCCTCATCTCTTTTTTCTGGGAACTCATTTAAGCTAATGTATTCTGTAATATTCCAAGTAGTGTTAGAATAATCATGTTCTATCCTGTTATGTAATAAAGATGATAGATAAAATTTGGTCTCAATTTTGTGTAATTTTTGCTTCGCTTTTGCTGTAACACCATGTTGCTATAACTATACATTATTAGAGTTAGTTATTTATAGTGTTAGAAATTTCTGCATTTCATATCATTGCTGTTAAAGGTATTAAGGATGATTAGTTCTATTTTTCAACAATGAAATCCCTGTACCAGAAATAGAAAGTGGAAAGTTAGGCAAATGTGGTTGAACATATGGATAAATGTGATTATCTTATGTATTCACTCAGAAACATTGAGTGCTAAGTATAAGTAGGACATCATTTTATATACTGGCCATGCATATGTAAACAGAACTTACAGAAATCACTTTTCTTAAGAAGTTTATATTCTAGGGGAATGAAACAGACAATAAGGAAAACTTGTGAGTAAAATCTGAAGCATATTAAATGCTAATGAGAAAGATCAAGCAGGAAAGTGGGGTAGCCGTGGTGGGAGGATGGCGGAGATGAAGTGTTTGATTATTGGGTTCATGGCTGCATCTTCTAGGAGAATGTGCACTACTTGAAGGTAGGGGCACTACCCGAAGGCAAGGACTCTACGTGATGTCAGTTGCCATCACATCCCGACACACACCATTACATGGGGGCACTTAACAAATGCTGAATGAATGGATGGATAAACTTGGTGTAGAGTGAATCCTCCCCTTAGCCTGATCTACTCTTTTTCACACTACTTTATATGGTATATAATGTTATAATTAGTTATGTTTATTATTTATTGTCTGCTTCACTCAGCTAGAAGATAACCTGCCCAAGGGTAAGAATTTTTATTCATTTCATACACCGATATATCCCAAGATCCTAGAACATTGCCTGAGAGAGTAAGATTCAGCAAGTATTTGTTGAATGAATGAATGAATTCTATGAAGTCATTGTATGAGGAAACAATTTAGCTATTAGTTTACCATAGACGAATTGTGCTGCTTTTGGCAAGGAAATTTTTTCCTGCCAACATCACACATTCTACTACTGACAAATTCACAATCTGCATGTTCAAAAATGGTATGAATAAAATGCTTAGGAAGCTGATCCTGATGCGAAATTCATGTGCCTTAGAAAATCAAGAAACACCTGCACGTGAAAATACATAGCATTTTTAGTTATATTAGCTTAAACCTGGAAACAACCCAAGTGTCCATTAACAAGTGAAAAGATAAAAAATGGCATATCTATATAATAAAATACGGTTCAGTAACATAAAGAAATAATGTGGAGATGTGCGCACTAATATGGTATATTCTCACAGAGGAATGTTGAAAGTACAAAAAAGTATTATTATTCAACTATCAATGACAGTGTTCCTCTGTTCTTGAGAATTTTAAAAGGGGCCTGGTCAAGAAAACAAAAATATCCATTCAATTTTTAGAAAAAAGGAAGAAAGAGTATGTAAAAACAGATGAAACAAGTTCTTTAGTTAGACTTGACACTTGACAGACCTGAGGTAGATGTTTTCACTGGCTGAAAGGTACTACAAATGTTTTTGTTGTTGATGTTTTTATTGGAAAAAAAAGTTTTTATATCCCTTCTCAACCCAGAAACATAGCCATATTCAAAAATTATTTTCTGACAAAGCTAATGAGAGTTTCTTTTGAAACCCTAAGAAAGATCAGAGGTTTAAAAGAGGTGCAGTTGACACTTGAAACAACCACAGGCAGCCTAGAAACGCATCCTGAAGATCACAGTTTAGGAAACTAACACCTGAGAATGAATCCCCCATATTAACATGGCGTCAGTGATTAGGGCACAAAACTCAAGGACACAGTGTTTTCCTTCCTGGCCATCTTGAAATTCCTAGTGATTTGCTGACAGCATTTTTAGAAACATTTTTTTCATGACTTACACATGACTATTAGATTATATTTTAATTTCTTGAGGGCAAGACACTGAGACTTCTCGTAAACCACATCCTGCCTAGAGCCCTGGGCAGGTGGCAGGCACTCTCTAAAACAGTGATCAACATCCATGAAGCCATTTCCAGTAGAACACTGTGGGCTAAATTATTTTCACTGAGAAGATTATAATCATTTATAGAGAACTTAGAATTACATCACAATAGGTGATACCTACTGGTATTTCATAATCCTAATTTGCCTCTTTGCTTCTTTTTTTGTCTTTCTAGGAACTTCTAGAAGATTCTATGTTTACACTATGTTTCCAATAACAGTATAGTTCCTCAGAACCCTAGTCCTGTGCATTGTGCCACAGAGAGCAGTTTTGTGGTGAAATTATGAAATACTGTATAACATTTTCCTTCTGTCAGGGTTACAATACAAGCTAAGATTTTAAAAATTCTAAGAAAAATCTGCATTAAAGTGACTCCTTTGACTTTTTTTAACCCACCATCTCCCAAACTTACTTTCTTCAGAACTCTTTTTTAGTGTAAAGATGTCTATTTTAAAAAAATGTATAAGATGCCATCTATTTTAAGACATTTATGTGCCACCAGGAAAGAAAAACATGAACAATATGCCTTTATTTTTAAGACTCATTTAAAAGATACTGTCGACAAAACAAAAACTTTAGGAAATACAACTTTGCTCTATAAAATAAAATGGAACCATATATTCTAGAAATAAAATATTAAAATTAAAATCCTTTAAATCATTTTACCCAATTTAGTAATTTCAGTACTAGATTACAGATTCTTTTATACATTTTCAGAAACTGTGAGCTGCGATATAAATGGATTATATCACAGTCCTTTGAGCTGTGATATAAATGGATTATATCACAGTCCTTTGAGCTGTGATGTAAATGTATTTAATGGTATGCTGTCATACCACCACACACATTTTCTGATCACAGTTATAACTTCAAAGATCACAATTCTAGCTATCTGTGACTTTTCAAGTGTATACTGTGAGCTTTGAGGCCTCTGCATTAGGAGAGGGCACGTCAAAGAAAACACCAGGGTCTACAGGACCCACACCAATCTATGCTCTTTGATGACCCATGATAAAATTCATTACTGATAATACTCCTTTAATTCTCCTCATGACATTTGCATGTGGGGTTTCCAAGCAAGATTACTTACTCCAGGCAGGATCCATATCTTCCATTTCTCTGTATCTCCCCACAGTGTCCACTTTGTATAAGAGTAAGGTTATTACTTTTAATGGGAAAAACCACAACTACTTTTGCACCAACCTAATATAAATGCTATTTATTATTATGGGAACATCTTTCTCCATGTCGTAGCCAAGTGGAAGCATCTATCTGTAAAATCATATTACATTACTGTGGTTGTTAGCAAACCATTCCTTCAATTGCCTATTAGTAAAGATTTTTATATTTTAGGACGAATGATACAATTTTAGCTAGAAGTTAGATCAGAAAAGCCACAGTAAATTTTCTAGTGCCATAAAGTAAATCATTTTCATAATTAAGATACATAAATAGTTTATGATAGAAACAATAAAGTTGTCTCAACTCTGCACAAACATTGAATTTCCAAGTAATTTGTAAGGAATATATTCATCTTATTACATTCAAAATCTTGGTTGAACAATGATGATTATAAAGTTTTCTGAATGATGTTTTTTATAGTCTATGAATTCACACAGTATTACATTAATTTATAGTATTACAGTGCTTGGTAATTTGAAGAAATGAAATAAAATTCTTCTAATGGTATGCAGGAAATAAAAATAAAATAAAGTCATTTGCATAACTTTTTATGAAAACAAAATAATATTTTTCTGTAAAAATAAATTAGGTTTTTTATACTGAAATGTTCTTCTATTAAAGTGTTTAGAAAATAGTTACATTCATTGTGGGCAGTGTGCTCAAACATTCTTATCTGCCATTCCCTCATGCATGATAAAATGAGGTGCAAGCTGTTCACATGTGAGAAAAACAGCTTTTCACAGGAAAAGAAACATATATATATATAAAAAATAGAATTAATTTAAAAACCCAAGTGTCATATGACAGACATACAAAAATTCACCAAGAAAATATATTCTTCAAGGCCTTTGAGGTGACACAATCTTCGACTGTAATTTATCAAAGGTAGTTTTAATCATGCTACCCTGTAACTTCCATCAAATTAGCATGCTTGCGGATGATAGTTTATTGTTCTCCTCCTATAATTTAAAGCAGTGTTTGGTCAGTTGACTGAAGCACAGCAGTCAAACTCAGGACTCACCACGTTTTCTAAAGGGGCAAGAGAAATAAACATCTCCACTCTCTCTAAGCGTGGCTTGCAAGAGTAGCACCTTGGCACTGAGCAGGACAGTTTTCGGTGTGGCGGCCAGGTGGCAGAAGTCTCTGGAGTGGCACAGCATGAAAACAAGCCTGACGCTTAGGCCAGCGATATTATCGAGCCAAATTTGCTGGTTTACCTAGGAAACAGATGAAAGATAAGAACTGATTAAAGTTTAACCAAACAGGAAATATTTGTGCTTATCCACAAGTAACACCTGAATGGCAAGTTGAACCTGAGACTGCTTTCTGCTGTTTCTTCTTCTTTATTTTGCTTTTCTTTTGCTTTTTCTCAGCCTGATTTTTGCTTGGCTTCTTTTTCTTGGCTTCCTCTTTATACCATGGTCCCCAGACCCCTCCATTGAGCCTAGGGTTACTTCTGGGGTCTTTGGGGGGATACCTGACCGGCACTGCAGTTTTGTTGAACTGTGAGAGCCTCCGTAGGAGCTTCTTCACGATTCCTGGATACCTGTTAGATAGGTCCACCCTCTCATATGGGTCGGCTGTGATGTTGAAAAGCCATACACTTTTGCCAGTTGACAAGGTAATCCGTTCATTGTGCCACCGGTTCGGTCCCAGGTTGCTGAAAGACTGAGGGGGGACCCAGTCGCTGTAGCCAGGATTTCCTGTAAGCAATTTCCAGTGCTGCACTCTAATGGCTGACTGGATTGCAGTGTTCCAGATCCCATAGCCTGCTGCCCAGGAGCCATTTTTTGCCTTGGTGTATATGGGGTCAATGTTATGCAAAATATCTACTCGGGGTGAGCGAAGACCCTCACTTATGGTCTCCCAGATATCATAGCCATCTAGTTGAATGTCCTCATCAATCTGTCCTTCAGCCAGTGAAATCAGAGTGGGGTACCAGTCAGTGATGTGCACAAGTTCCTTACACACTGTTCCCTTGTTTTTCAGAAGTGGGCTATGCACAAAGCCTACAGCCCGGATCCCTCCTTCCCAATATGTTCCTTTGCTACCTCTGAGAGGCCAGTTACTCCCTCCTGCCGTAGGCTGGCCACCATTATCTGAAGAGTAAATGATAATGCTGTTGTTATAGAAACCATAAGTCTTTAGAGCCAATGTCACGTTGTTGATTGCTTCATCTAAGCAGGAAAGCATGGCAGCATATCTCCTCCTATTTATGTTGATAATGGATCGGTAGTGTTCAAAATACCTGCCAGGAGCTTGCAGTGGTGAATGAACAGCTTGATAGGCAATATATAAAAATATAGGCTTTGTGGGGTTATGGGAAGCTAAGATTTGCTGTACTCTCTGAGTGTACATCTGTGTGGAGTATATGCCATTGTCATAGTCCCAGGCAGCATTGTCATTTTCATACAAGTCATAGCCACACATCCCAGGACTGTCACATTTGTAGTGTGTATAGTAATCCCCACTTCCCAAAAGGGAACCAAAAAAGGTATCAAATCCTCTTCTGGTGGGCATGCATTCTTTTCTGTAAAAACCCAAGTGCCATTTTCCGACCATATGCGTTGAATATCCAACCTCCTTCAGTTTCTGAGGTAGGGTGGCATTGTCCAGAGGTAAACAGTTGGGTTGGGTAGGTCTTATGATAGAATGTTGAAGTCCGGTGTGTATCTGATACCTTAAGAAAAGAGAAAAAATTTGTTATCAGGGCAGGATAAAAGAGATATTCTACATAAAACAATGATCCCTAAATTAAAAAATGTTTCTATGGGCATCATTGTTAAATTATAATTGACCCCAATGATAAATGACCAATTCAGCGTTTCTGCTGTTTACTCACAAGTCTTACTCTAATTAACTTCCTATTTAACATTTGAAATACATTTCAATCTAAACCAGTACTTTTGAAACTAAAATTTTGCCACTTATCTCAAAAGTCTTTTGGAGACGGAGTCACGGTTGTCACCCAGGAGTGCAGTGGCGTGATCTCGGCTCACTGCAACTTTCACCTCCCAGGTTCAAGTGATTCTCCTGCCTCAGCCTCCCCAGTAGCTGGGATTACAGGCATGCACCAATATGCCCAGATTTTTTTTTGTATTTTTAGTAGAGACAAGGTTTCACCACGTTGGCCAGGCTAGTCTTGAACTCCTGACCTCAAGTGATCTACCTGCCTCGGCCTCCCAAAGTGCTGCGATTACAGGCGCGAAGCCACTGTGCCCAGCCTCAGAGTCTTTTAAAGTTCTTATAGTGGAATTAATTTGAATAAACTTTAATCTCTTAATTACATGACTGAAAACTGACAAGGTAAGAGAAAAGATATACAGAATCAGAGTGTTATTATTATTATTGCTTTTAACCTAGGGGCCTTCTAAATCATTAGCTCCTAAATAGTTTCCTGAGGTCATTTATTTCAAGCTAACTCTGAAGTACTAAAAATACAAGGAAAAATTATAGAAAAATCTCCTGTTTGATTGTAAAACAATAGTTCATTCTTTTTTTTGAGACAGTCTCGCTCTGTCGCCCAGGCTGGAGCGCAGTGGCGTGATCTAGGCTCACTGTAAGCTCCGCCTCCCGGGTTCACGCCATTCTCCTGTCTCAGCCTCCCAAGTAGCTGGGACTACAGGCGCCTGCCACCACGCCCAGATAATTTTTTTGTATTTTTTTTAAATTAGAGACGGGGTTTCACTGTATCAGCCAGGATGGTCTCGATCTCCTAACCTCGTGATCCGCCCGCCTCGGCCTCCCAAACTGCTGGGATTGCAGGCGTGAGCCACCGTGCCCGACCCTTAATCTCTAAACTGTTAGATCTCTGAAACGAGAAAGAGGTTTCTGACTACACAATACATTATTGTTTAAAAATCATTTTAGAATAAATGTTTTAGCTAGTGCTACAAATTATATTTTTCCAAAAATAACAGGTAATAAGTCCTAATGTATGTTTCTCACAGTGTCTCTTTTTAAAAAACTATAATCACTTATAAAATAGTCTAAGAAAGCATAATACTTTCTAATATGTTAAAAATTAAGTGAATGTTAATTTGTTGCATTTTTCTCTTTCCAATGGTATTTGCCAAGGGCGTTTTCCAAGAAGGGGTTATTATTACACAAGTGTATGAATTTTCACTTGGGCCACGATATACTAGTTAGTTTCTGACATTTAAAAACTGATTCTATAGTTATAAGTTGAAAAACACTTTTAAAATAGAAAATATAAAAATGAAAATTAAATTAAGGTTGCAGAAAATTGTCAGGGTAAATATGTAGATATTCTTGGAATCAAATTACAAAAAAAATATTGAGGTCAAAAGCAACTTTTTTCACAGTGATTTAACCTGAAAGGCCAACATGTTATACATGCCTTGGATGAATAGTTCAATTTATTTTTAATGTTTTAATGATAGCATGATGAAACTATGAGCTTGAAGTGTTAATTGCAACACACACTGATGTTTCTGTGGGCACTGGAGTGATATCTAATCACTATTGCAAAGCAGCATTGACATGGACCCTGTTTACTCCACTGATCATTTAGCTGTCAGTTTTGCAATAGTCATGATCGTGGTAATTTAAAATGTAAGAAATTCCCAAAGAAATAATCGTTTCATAAACATCATAAGAACCAAGTTTAGAAGGCATTGTTACTGTTCTTGATAATTTTTTTTTTTTTTTTTTTTTAGACAGAGTCTGGCTCTATCACCCAGGCTGGAGTGCAGTGGCACGCTCTTGGCCCACTGCAACCTCTGCCTCCTGGGTTCAAATGATTCTCCTGCCTCAGCCACCCGAGTAGCTGGAATTACAGGTGCATACCACCACGCCTGGCTAATTTTTGTATTTTTAGGGTTTCACTAAAATATCATACGGTTTCACTATGTTGGCCAGGCTGGTTTCGAACTTCTGACCTCAGATGATCCACCTGCCCTGGCCTCCCAAAGTACTGCCACTGCACCTGGCCTGTTCTTGATAATTTTTGGTCCAGTCCAGGATCCAAAACATTCAATTGAGAAAAAACTAATTTTTTAACAAGTGAATGTTTTAGACACAAGTGAATGTTTTCTAAAATTAGAAAAAAAACTAATTTTTCACACAACTACATGACAAATTAGTAAATACCCATTAATGGAAACTTGGAGGAAATTAAAAAGGGAGACATCTATATGGGTAAAAATTTTGGGAATCATTCATGGGGATGAGTTATTAACAAAATAATTATGTTATGCAGAAAATGGATTTGACTGGAATGTCTATTTAATTCATCAAATGGTAAACCAATTAAGCATTTCTAATTAAATTGGTCATTTTCTCACCTATTGGCAAAGGCAACAGGAAAAGAGGCTTATGAAAAACATAAAATAAAGGAAACGTTTGCAGAAAAAAAAGAAAGCAAGAAGAGGTTTGCTGCTTTCAGAAAATGGTGTAGCGTTTGCAGATAAGTAGGAGTTCAGAGCTATTAATCAGCTACGAGGTTTCTGTCTTCTCTAGAAAGTAGAATGGTTTTTAAATTGGAAAATTTAAAACCAGCAACATAAAAGTCTGACAGCAGCTTATAACAGGGAAGAGGTTTTCAGAGCAGCTCCTGCTTAAATGAGTTCCAGCCTCCATGGTGGAATAGGAGGAAGTTTCAGGTAATTTGGGGTGTGGGTTAAGGGTGTAGGTTTTGGAATCAAACAGACCTGGGTTTGAATTTGCTCCACTGCTTATTATCTGTGTGGTTTTGTGAAGTACTTAATCCCTCTGATCCTCAGTTTCCTCCTCTGTAAAATAGGGATAATAATACATATTGGGTTGCTGCAAGCATTGGAAGGGAGCAGAGTCTAGTAAGGAAGGTACATTTATTCAGTGATAGCTTTAACAATTATCCCAGAATGCTGAATCGGGTGTCACTAACATTTGCATAACGCTTTTTAATTTATAGATTTTTTATATGCATTGTTGCATTTAAGTTTCACTACAACAGTGAGAAGTCAGATTTTTTAAGTTCATTTTATAGATGAGAGAATAGAGATGTAGAGAATTTGTGGTTTTCTCCCCAGCACCCTCAACCTGCCCCACCAGGCTGTGAAACTGATTCTTGATCAGCAGTGGCAAAGTCCGATGCGCTCTCTGTTCTTTTTAAGAGTTAATATCAGTACTTTTTGAAAAATCAAGGAGTAGAGGAAAGATGCCAGAAGTCTTGAGAAGCAAATCTGTTCTAACTTTCCAATTAAAGAAAGGAAGGATTTTTAAACCGGATAGTGAGACTTATGTTGATCCCAGAAAAATTTGAGAATGATTTTTTTAAAGTACATGATTTGTGAGCATTTCAAAAATAACAAATGGGACAAAGTCAAAAAAGAAAAGTCCTGCCAAGTTAGCTTTATTGTCTTTTTTAAAAAAGGATCAGCATTAGGTAAATAGCTTAGGAATGATTTAGCATTTGAAAGGGCTGCCCATTATTCTTTTTAAATAAAATAATGAAAAATCAACTGTATGTTAGCACTTTAGTTGGGGGTAGGAATGATAATCTTACACTTTAATGAAAGTGAATATAATATGAAAATTTTTTTTACTGATATGCTTTTCTCTGGCCTCCACAACTCTGTGGGGCAGGTAGGAGTGTTTCATTTAATTGAAAAAAAGAAAAGAAAAGAAAGAAAAACAACTCAGAAAATAAGTCCTCATAGCACTATTCAAAATAGCAAGACCTGGAATCAACCTGAATCCCCATAAATAGGAGATTGGATAAAGAAAATGTGGTACGTATAACCCACAGAATACTATGCAGCCATAAAAAGGAACAAAATCATGTCCTTTGCAGTAACATGGATGCAGCTGGAGGCCATTATCCTAAGTGAATTAACACAGGAACAGAAAACCAAATACCACATGTTCTCACTTATAAGTGAGTGCTAAACTTTGATTGCACATGAACACAAAGAAGGGAACAAAAGACACCAGGACCCACTTGAGGATGGAGGGTGGGAGAAAGGTGAGGCTTGAAAAACTACCCATAGGGTACTATGCTCACTACCTGGGTGACGAAATAATCTGTACACCAAACCTCCGTGACATGCAATTTATCCATGTAACAAAACTGCACATAAACCCCCAGAACCTAAAATAAAAACTGGAAGGAATTAAAGAGACTAAGGAGACATGACAATTAAATGCAATATGTGGTTTTGAATTGGAATAGTTTCAATAAATAACGTATTTAGAGAACTGGCAAAACTTAAATGGGATCTCAGGATTAAAATGGAATAACAATGCTTCCTGATTTTGATGGTTTTGTGGCTAACATAGGAGAATACTATTGTTTGTAGGAAATACTGAAGTATTGAGGGTGATGGGACATCACGTTGGCTTTTAACTCTTAATTCAGGAAAAATGCTATTTGTGCTGCACTTGCAATTTTTCTATAAGATTGTCTCAAAATTTAAAACAAGATGTAAGAAAATCTAACTGGGATAAATAAAAGATATTTAAAAATCAACTTTTTACATGTTAGCTATATAAGACTACATAAATGGATCTGAGAAGTTGAATATATCAGACAACAAATTTAATAAAAAGCAAAAGAGACAAATGAGAGCTATAGTTGTAATTAATCTTTATATAAAGGCAGTGTGCAAATTCTGACGAGTAATAATCCCATTATGTTAATTAGAACACATCTGAAAAATAGTATTCAATATTTAAGCATGTGCCCCTAATATATGCACATTTACTTATTTATAAATTACACTCATGCATATTGTATTAATTTAGGAACATTATAAAACTTACACAGAATAGAAATTAAAAGGGATGAGATAAAAATAAATGTAAGTAGAATTTCTTATATTTCTTTTTCTTTTTACATACTAATGAATCATCTTGCATTACCCTTTGGTGTATGTATTCCAATTTGGAGACCACTGGTATAGAAAGTGGATTTTAGAAAGATGAGAATTGAAACACAGACTGTTTAGAAAAGAATTTTTCTAAACAATTCTTCTAATTGTTTAGAAGAGATTGTTTAGAGATTGTTTAGATTTGTCTAGGTCAGAGATGATGGTGGCTTGGACTACCATCTAGTGGCAGTAAAAATGGAAAGAGGTAGATGGATGAAATGTATATTTGGATTTAGAACTGATAGGACTAAATCAGTGAGAGAAGGATAGAAGGAGTGGAAAAGAAAAGAATTAGGAATGATTTCCAGATTTGTTGCTTTTATAACCTGGAGAGTGGTGGATAGTTCAACTCCTCTCTGTTTTATTTCAAAGCATAGAATTAGGACTAATGGTCAATATTATAAAGAGGCTGATTTCAACTCAATGTGAAAAATAACATTCTAAAAAAGAAAATAAACAAACAAAAAAAATAGTAAACAGGCTAGATAAGCATTTGCCAAGGATTTTGTAAAAGGGATTCCTGAATTGGAAACGAAGTGCTAGATGACCTCTAATATGGTTTGGCTGTGCCCCCACCCAAATCGCATCTGAACTGTAGTTCCCATAATCCCCACATGTTGTGAGAGGGACCTGGTGAGAGGTAATTGAATCATGGGGGCAGTTTTCCTCATGCTATTCTCGTGATAGTAAGTTCTCATGAGATCCCATGATTTCATAAGGAGCTTTCCCCTTCGGTTGGCTCTCATTTCTCTCTCCTATCGCCATGTGAAGAAGGATGTGTTTGCTTTCCCTTCTGCCATGTTTGTAAGTTTCCTCAGGCCTCCCCAGCCTTGTGAAACTGTGAGTCAATTAAACCTCTTTTCTTTATAAATTACCCAGCCTCAGGTATATCCTTATAGCAGCATGAGAACAGAGTACTACACCTCTAAGCTTCTTTCTAACTATAAGAATCCATGAGTCAAAGACTATTGCTCAATGTGTCAGTAAAGCGTCTCCATTTAACATCAGAACAGCTTCACGATACCAAGTTTATAATATAATTTACAGATATTTCATAGGGAAGATTCCACAAACATCAATTATATATTTAACATTTATTTGTTTAATATGAAATTAGTTTAAAAATAGATTTTTCATATAATATATTCCAAATGCTTGTATTACCTTGGCTAAAAAGTAAAATAATTGTGAAATTTAGTAAGTTTTTTTGTCACAGTCTGGCTACCACGTGAAGAAAATTCCATATGAATAATAGTAAACCTAGAGTTGTTGCCAAATCTGTTAAAAGCAACCACCATCATTCTCACTTTACTGCCAACTTAAAAGAAAAATGCTAAGTAGACCTTTCAGCTTGGCATTAGAATATGTGAAGGTTTATAATTTTTTGTATTAATTTATATTACTGGGTGCTGGATACTATAGTCTATGAATTCTCCTTTGTCTGAAAATATTGTCTAAGTTGTTATTGTTTTAACCTAATTACATATTTAATGTACTCTCATAAGTAGGATAAAATATGAATACTAATAGTTTTATGCAGACTTTAAAGTCCAGAATGATTAGCGAGTAAAAAATAGGCCAATAATGGAGTAGAAATTCATATTTTGAAGGGAAGGAAATAAATGCAAGAGACCGTAGTTTACAAATCAAATATCACTCGGATATTTATGTAGGAAGAATATAACTAATTTTCCATATTCTGAAAGGTGTTTGCTTATGACTGCCTTCCAAAAGACTCTCTTGTCTATAAATAAATTCTATTTACGGGCCTTAATTTTATCTTTCAGTTAATTATATCTTCTGGAAAGGGGTGAAAGTGGGGCAGGCTGTAGCAACAAATATATGCCTAGTTGTTTAATCTCATGAATAAGCGAATTCATTGCTTGTTAAACACTCTTTCTCCTACACTGTGCTAGCTTTGGGGATTACAACAGGTGAATAAGATGGTCTCTGCTCTCAAGGAACTCAGTATAATTGGAGAAACAGACAAGCCGTTAGAGGATTATTATGACAGGACTAAGTGTTACAGTAGAGAACCACAGGATTTTATAAGTGCTCATAGTAGAGTCAGGAAACCTCTCAGAAGGGGCCATGTTTCATTTGAGTTTTAGTGCATTCAGGAGTATCTGGGTGAGTGTGGAATGAAAGCAGGTAGTGCAAGCAGCTGAAACGACTTGGACAAAAGAGCATTCACAAGGGAAGGTGAATCTGAGATGATTTTTGCAGCAGGAGGAGCCATCCAGGTGAAGAGTTGAAGGGAAGACAGTGTTTCAGCAAGAGAAGCAGAATGTTTGAATGCAAAAAGTGAGAGAGAATTTGGGTCTCTGTAGATCAACAATTTAGAATATTAGAATATAAGGGCAGAGATTCAGACGTATCTTGATGGGAGACTAGTCTATAGAGGTAAGTAGGTGCTCAATGACAGGGTGCTGTATTAGAGGATAGAGCTGTACTAAGGTTTTCTTACTTAATGTGAAGGTCACACGAAGTCACAGAATACTTTTGAAAAGAGAATGACACAATCGAAGCTTTGCGTTGGAAAAATCAACTCTGGTTGTAGTGTGAAGAATGGATTGGAGTGGAACAAGACCTAGGCAGGGGGATGTGACCTAATCTAAGAGATAAAGGATGATATCCAAGACTGAGATTCGTTACAGTGAGGATGCAGTAAAGGGAAGATTAGCTATTATAAAGCGAGACATTTGATAGGGTTACAGACTATATGTGGGAAGTGTGGGAGAAGGAAATGTTAAAGATGAGTCCAAAGTGTCTGGTCTGGGTGGCCGGGTGAAAGGAAATCTTTGCATTGAGTTAAGAAATCCAGAAAAGGGATAGGAATAAATAGGAAGACAATGATTCCTGCCCTGCATTTAGCTAGAGGCACCTGTCAGATATCCACTTGGAGATGTATAGGATAAAGTAAAATAAATATTTGACAAATACATTTTAGCTGCTCCTGACACACACATGCACAAAAGGGTAACTATGTGAGATGACGAGTGTGTTAATTTGCTTCACCATAGTAACTAATTTAGTACTTATGGCCAGCCCATTATATCATACTGTATACCTTAAATATACACAATAAAATGTATTTAAAAGAAAAGAGTGGTGTGCTACCCAAATTAGATCACCATAATGTTTTTCACCTGCATTAAAGTTAAGAGGATATGTATTTCTTAATGACAAATAGTGGAATGCAATGTTACAATACAAATGCAGTTAATTTAATTATGAAATAGAGATTTGAGACTCATTGGCTTTTAGGCGGTAGGCGAATTCATGGGAACTCATGTCATCATCTAAAGACAAAATGGAGAAGGCCATAGATGGAGCCCAGGAGATACCATCATTGAGAAGAAAAGCAAGGAGCAGCCTTAAAAGAGTCTGAGGAAAATCAGCTACCCTGTGAGCTAGAGTAGTGGAGAAGAGTTTTAGAATCAACTGCATCACTTACTATAGAGAAGCCAGGGAAAGTGAGAAGTGCACAGCATCAACTGGATTTGGCAATACATGTAGATCTTATGAGCTATTCTTTAGTAGAATGGTGTGGGAAGAAACTAGATTATAGTGGATTGAGACATGAATGGAAAGTGAAAACGTATAGAGGTAAGCATACACTATTTCAAGATATGTAGATGGAAAAAAAAAGAATATGGTGGGACTAGAAGTGCTGATGTAGAAAAGTGTTTATGATGTATTATTAAGTAAAAGACCATCTGGCTATGGAAGAATATCTATTGTATTATTACATTTTTACAATAAAAAAATGTATAGGTTCCATAAGGGCAGGAACTTTGTTCACTAGTATACACATATCACCTGAAACAATACATGGCTCATAACAGCACATCAATTGTTGAATGAATAAATGAGAATGTGTGTGTGTGTGTGTGTTCATAAAGAGAGAAAGATAAAGAAAAAATGTATACATATATGACAATCTGTTGAACATGATTATTTCTGGGAACATAATAATTGTGGGAGGAGAAGCTTTCAACTTGTTATGTAAATTTACATGTAAATAAAATTTACATGATTAGGTTTCAAAAAAACTAGCTTATTCTACTCTAATTGTATCAAGGCAACTAATTAATTTGAAATAAAAAATATTACATATAAATGTCAAATGAATGGACACACTCACTCATCTCCTATTCTGCCTAGCAGGGACATCTACTCAGGAGATTACCTTCGGACTAGACAAAAGGGGATGGAATGAGCTAAATAAATTCTGTAATTACCCCTCAAATCCAGAGAAAATGTCTCCTTTCACTACAGAAGCAGATAAGGAAACTTGTCAAGTAACTTTTAAAATTTCTGCCTTTGGATAATCTTTCCTAGTCTCTGCTATTTGTCCTTGCAATTGCCTTACTCATCCACTGTCGGTGAACCTTCAGGACACCAAAGCTTTTTCTACATTGATTACAATTTTCCTGGTCTCTTTGGAAACATAGCTACAAATAACACGCTAAGTGATTCTTTTCTGGAAATAGTTTTCATCCAAAAGTAAGTTTCTTTCCTACTAGATGGTCTTTTCTCTGACTCTTATTATCTCATGTTCTTTTCTCTTTTTTGGAATTATTTATTTGAAGACCCATACTTCAAAAAAATAAGATTTAATATATAAGTTACAGACTACCAAATACCTATTGACATGAATATTCACTTATGTAATTAATGAATCTCTCATTTATAAAATTACTTACAGAATAAAATTTAAGAGGGAACTCCAGGGGTACATTTTAAAATTATCTAATTTATAGAGACTGTTTCAAGGATACATACACTCCATAAAGCAAGTGTACCCACACTGCCAAAATAATATTTATATTTTTCTTGCTATTTTCAATATGACCACAGAATAATGTATTTTTAAAGAAATGTACAAGTTTTCATCTCCTCTATTCCAAGCAAAAAATGCACTTAGATATGTAGACTAGGGAGTAGCTTAAATACTAAACTATTCCTGATACTACCAACTTTGTCCTATAGACCGGAATTGTTAAGGAAGATATCCTTAAGTAATATCATCGTAATATTAGTTAGAATCCTCAACGTAAGATATAGATTGCTTAAAGAGAATTTAAAATACTTTCATTTTTAAATTTTTATTTGTTTATTTTTTGAGATGGAGTCTCGCTCTGTCACCCAGGCTGGAGTGCAATAGTGCGGTCTCAGCTCACTGCAACCTCCGCCTCCTGGGTTCAAGTCATTTTCCTGCCTCAGCCTCCCGAGTAGCTGGGATTACAGGCACCCACCGCCATGCCCAGCTAATTTTTGTATTTATATTAGAGACGGGGTTTCACCATGTTGGCCAGGCTGGTCTCGAACTCCTGACCTTGTAATCCACCCACTTCAGCCTCCCAAAGTGCTGGGATTACAGGTGTGAGCCACTGCACCCAGCCTAAAACCCTTTCAATATTTTAAAAATATGATCTCTCACTCTGCTTTACATGAATTGGTCCATTAATATTTAGTTATTCTAATATGGGCAAGACTGCCATATTTAAGAAGTTTAACATTTTCTTTGTACCTTTGACTTTGAAGAAAGAAAAATTATCAAAAGTTTCATATTTATGTTCACCAGGTGGTTTTTCCAGAAAACAGCCCGACAAAAAAATGGTAATGTTCTCCCATTCTTGAGCAGAATTGCTTTCTTTTAGCCAGGGTTAGGAAAGATCTGTCAAATAACTGAGTGTCTTTGCACCTGCAATTAGCCACACACATAGATGAAAGTATTTCATGTCAAACTCATATGGACATATCAGTGTCTTAGCTGCAAGCCATGTGACAACAAACTGAAATCCAAGATAACTTAGTAGAGAAAATGAGGCAGTCTCCAGAAAAAATTATCACAAATTTATTAGGTACCCACATTATTCCAGGTACTGTACTGTGGAGAAACATAAGGAATAGTGAGAGTTTATGAGAAATAATTCTGTAAGAAACATTGTGATATACTATATATCCACAGTAGAGAATAATTTTTATGATTTAGAGAAAGTTGAGAAGAGAATATATTTGCTTATTCTTCAAAACAGTTGAGTTTCCTACACTGTCCGTTCATTATTTATAAAGGGCATTTATAATTCTGTGTTATAAAGCAGTTTCAGCTAAAAATAAAGAGAATTATTGAGTAAACACTGCATTAATTTGGTATGACCAGACTCTCA
The DNA here is from genome assembly GCF_028885625.2 of Pongo pygmaeus. Taxonomy (NCBI): domain Eukaryota; kingdom Metazoa; phylum Chordata; class Mammalia; order Primates; family Hominidae; genus Pongo; species Pongo pygmaeus. Next base: position 126,746,283 of record NC_072376.2, read on the forward strand.
AGGCTAGAGGCATCTAGGTATCATTGTAGGCTACAGTGATACCTGATTGATACTATCAATGTAGGCTGCAGATATCATTAAAAATAGTATATAGGCCCAATTGACAGGTATTAGATATTTTTCCCTAAAATATAAATCTCTGAACTTGTAATCTATCTGTGACTTTGCCCTTTTATTAGCATCTTTTCTAAATTCCAATGGTAATGGTTATTGGCTCTATCTCTAATACAGATATTGAGCTATTTTGAATAGTTTAGGATTCATTATTAATGGCAGTATTATTAAGCAATTAGTCCTGGCAGATCAAGATATGGAATTAACATTTTATATTCTGAAGTGAACTTTATAAGTAGCTTATTTAAAGCTACTCTCATTTAGAGAGTAAGAAAATTAGCAAATTAAAATGGACGCTTTGCCCTGATATTTATTATAGATCATCTTTCCTCCTCTATTACATGTACAGTAGCATGGTTATAGCTGACTTAATTTTATATAATTATTTTCACTTAACTTTCTCCTTTATGTAGAAAAATACCCAGAGTTTTTGTCTGAAATATACTGTAGGGATAACAATTTTTAAAACCAGAAATAAAAAGAGAAAATAAATATACCCTGAAGATCTCTAATAAATAAAATTTGTTGCCTTGAAATACCTCCAGGATGAAATTCTCCCCACTCTACCTCTGGATCAGAACATCTGTATCACAGTTACCCTTCATCTGCTGCAGGTAAAATACTTGCCTGATTTCTGTCATCACTGAATATGAAAAGCAGATGGTCTGCACTCTTTCTACAACAATAGGGATCATATTTTTGTTCCCAGAAAAGACATCCCAAAATTGCAAGTAAAGTGAAAAGTGATCACTGCCTAGGCAGACTGTTTCCCTCCAGTGAGGGTTCACTGCTTATAGACTGGAAAGGACACTAACTGGAAAGCTTGCAGTTTTAATCTCACATGCTCTCTGGCAACTCTCTTATTTTCTGCGAAAAGTTTGCCCCTCATGGTCAGGGTTGAATCCATAGCCCAGAGTCTCACAGGGTGTTTCCTGGGTGGTATGTGAGAAAATGAATATTTTATATTTGTTATAAATCTGGTGGGTAGAGAGATTGGTAGAGGGCTTACTTTATCTCTAGACATTCTGCCTAATGACTTGACATCATAGGAATTTCTCCAGTATGTATTGTGGAAACAATCCGGCCTACCTTTTCTATTGAGAGAACCCACAATATCAGAAATCAGAATGCCTGGATTTGAATTCTGCCTCTACAGGCTGTGTAAACTTGAGCATGCCGCTCAACCTGAACCTCAGTCTTTTCATTTATAAAGGCAATATTAATGATAACAGCACACCAATGCCACAGGATTTTTTTTTCTTTTTTTTGGGTGGTGAGGTATAGAATAAAATGAAATAAAATATATTAAACATATTGCAAATTGTAAAATTTTATAAAAATGCTAGTTATAACTAATTGTTACTACATGTTCTCTCTTTTTTTTGTCCTGTGGTACATCATCTCTTCAACTCCATGTCTTCCTCCTCCTTCTGCTCTATTGTGTGCAAGTGGTGAAACCAAAGCAAAACATGATACCATTGCTTGGGTCTCATGAAATACTGTCTTGCCCACTCTCTTTCTTTTTCCTGGTAGTCAGATTGGAATTTCTAATTGTCAAACTGAAGTTCAACCCATGGAGCTGCTTTCTGTTTTTCCTTTTATTTGACTAATGCGTCAGTTCTTTAAATATCTATGGAGGAATGCAAAGAAATAATTCACAGTGCTCTATAGGGAGACACACGTTAACTTGCCAATTAACTTCATTTTTACAAAACAATAAATATGTGGAACAGAAAATTTTGTAACAAGGGGGATAGGTGCTGAATCTAAGAGAATATTCATGGTATGCTGTGCTGTAATTACTTATAATCAAAAACCAACTGACGGATACATCTCAGCTGGGATATTCCATCCAATATTTTTCTTATTCTTTACTCATATCATAACAGGTAAGTTTCCAAAATATTATACCAATACTGCATCTATTACCCTGGGAAAGCATACCCATTTTTAACCACAGGTTTCTTAGCTGATTGTATTCTGGGAAGCACCCAGAAAGTACCATTAAAATTCACTGCAGTCAAAGCTGTTTCTTACAGTGTTGCTTCTCTTAGTGCCTGTTGCCCCCTTTCCTGTACCAATGAGAGGAATCATGTGTCTTCATGCTATGCCTTGCCTGCCACCTCCTTCCAAAATTTCTGTTATAACATCCAAAACTGTCACCTCCATATTCTTGAGCTTTTGCAGTCCTGGAAAGCAAAATGTTGTTTTAGCTGTCTTTTTACCAAGATACAAGACACAGATTCTCGAAGTTAATTTAAGGATATTTTATAATAATATAAGTGAAAATGCATGTAAAAGTGCAATGATTAGCTAAAAATTATATTCAGAAGCCATATTAATGCAATTCTTATATGTCACATTCAGAAAAATTATATTAGAACACAAGCTAAAAATAAATCATTCATCACAATATAGTTAGAGGAATATTAAGAGAATAATAAGTGATTTGACCTACTAAAGGAGAATTACATGATTTCCCTTTGAAATTTACCAGCATATTATTAGACACTTCAATATGATTCTTATGAATCTTCAATATGATTCTTCAATATGAATACTTACCAATAATTCTGAAGTTCTACTATTCATCCTTTACATTAGGTTTATTTTACTTTGAATTGTTATCCTGTAAAACAATATAGCTGAAAATCAAAATGGCAAATCCATTTCAAAGAATTTCTATGCCTCAGTTTCCTAATTTGCATGAAATGGGATTAATAATAACACTTTTCTCACTGAGTTACCATGAAGATTAAATGAGCTTATAAATGTAGGTACGCAAAATAACGCCTAGCACACAGAAACACAATATTTAAGAAATTACGGAGTTCAATATGGTTGTTAGAATTTTATCAGCCTTACATTTCCCAACCTATTGGTTATTGTCTGCTCTTACCTAACCAATGAGTAATAAGAATCTCTAATAAACCACCACTTTTGGTCAACTCTTGGTGCAGTAACAAAGAAGAATATCACAATTATCAGAAAACATGACTCAGGCACATCTTCCTTTTCCAACTACATATATCCACGAGGCTGAATTGTCCTCATACACTTCAACAGAAACAATAACTAACAACAAGAAATCCAGCTATCTTCTATTAGAGCAGACATTAAAGAGATTTGAAAAAATGACAAATAATGCTACTTTTCTCAGTACTCATCTTTTATTTTGTAGAATATATTTATATTCATAAAATATTTATGTTATGTGTAAAAGGCTTGTTATTACTTTTGAATGAATAAATAAATATTTTTGAAAATTCTCAGTTTTAGTTTCTATTACGGTAAAAATCAATAGATGTGACTCAGATAAGCAAAAGCTGTTTGGGGTCTTTAGTGCTTTGTAAGAATACAAATGGATCCTGATGCCAAAAAGTTTGAGAACTGCTAACATCTAAAATTTCTTTAAATTATTTTATGGTTAAAATTTTCTGAATAGATATATTAATCAATGACAATTTACGCCAAACATTCTTTCTTTAAATTTCAAAAATCTCACATTATAAAGCCTAAATAACAAATGATTTTGTGATACAGTGTTTTGTTGTAAAAAGAATATGAGATTTGGATTTTAAATTCCAATACTGAATCCATTACTAATGCTGTAGTAAGATGAAAAAATTATTATTATTATTATTTTGAGACAGGGTCTCATTCTGTCACCCAGGCTGGAGTGCAGTGGCATTATCACAGTTCAATGCAGCCTCAACCTCCCAGGCTTAAGTGATCCTCCCACCTCAGCCTCGTGAGTAGCTGGTACTACAGGCGCATGTCACCATGCCCAGAACATTTTTTCTTCAAATTATCTTTAATGGCAAGATATTAGGCTGATCCTGGCATAATTCATGTCAGTGGTGAAATTTTTCCATACTGCTTTCTTCAACTTCTAGAGTATTTGGCTTTGGTTTTTACAAAAAGTTAAAAATAAATAAATATAAAAATACCATTTTTCCTATCTAGGTTGCACTGAAGCTGAGAGATGTGTAGTCCTAGACTAGAAGAAGAGATTCAGCTGAGACCAAGGGCTCAGTTGCAGAAAGAAGTGACCATGAGGCTGTGAAATCCTAACAATAAACTGAAATCCCTGAAAGACTACTGGGCTGCTAGGAATTGAAACCAGTCTTATATAGTGAAATCCCAAAGAAAAGGCCAAACCAAGGTGACAGCAAGGTTACTCCATAGACTTAGGTAAGTCACTTCTCTATGTATTCACATCTGCTTCTGTAAAGTGGATCAATAATACTTACCTCACAGGGTTGTTTTAAAACACATTTACATGTGTTAATGTAAATGAAATATCTATATAAATTATAACATGCTCAACAAACTGTTATTGTTGATATTGTGAAAGTAACCAAAGGAGCCCCAAATGTAGTCAGACCACATGACTGTCAGGGCATGTTCCATCATTTGGCTCCTTCGCTTATCCTTTCTAAACCTAGATTTCTCTATCCATATGAGGTAGAAGGGACATATGTGATGGTGTGGGCTTTGGGAAGGGGCAGTGTGTGAGGTGGGGAGCCAGAGAGATGGCAGAAGCTTGTTGCTCTGCAACATAATCCCGTGTTTTTAGAAAAATTAGTAATGCCTTAGAAAAGCACTGCGAATCTTGCGGAGAAAGAAGAGAGGCTCATGACTCAGCATGACAAAGAGAGGAACCTGAAAGATGGGTAAACGCAGGAGGGCAGCCTGAAAAAGGCTAAGAAATGTTGGGTGTTGAAGCAGTTTTGTACCTAGCAGGAACCCTGCTTGTAAAGTGAGTATGGTCAATTTTTATTAAATTTTTTTTTTTTTTGCAGGAGCTAGAAACAAGCTGCTTCTATAGAAATAAAGCACTTCCTTCTTGTGTATGCTGTCTACCCCTTCACATTTTAGTAAAATAGAGGACAGATTAATATTCCTTCATGTATTTGTTGGAATAGGACCTTAGAGCTGACAGTTATAGTTTCTGAGAGTTAAAAAAATTAACACTGTTTTGCCAAAGATTATAATTGTTCTCTAACTCTTATACAAGATGATTTTGGTGAGGATAAAAACGTTTCCACAGAGTATTCACGTTTGCATGAGTGTTCAAATATAAAATATTCTATAGAAAAGCATCAGTAGGTAATAGGTACAGATGAGCAGACTTAAAACACACATTCATAAAACACAACAGTAAAAGTAAAAATCATCCAGATCACTTTGCAACATCTGTATACACTGTGGACAATAATATGTTTGCAGAAACAAGTCCAAATAACTATTGGTGATACCCTAAAGAAACATACTAGTCAACATTAAGAAAACTCTTCAAAACACTAACAAAATTTCTTCTATTAAATGAGGAGTCTGAAATCAGGGAGCCTCAAGGGGGTTTCAGTTCTAACATTCTCTAAGTCAGTGACTTTTTTTAGCCACTAAAAGCTGAAATATAGACTAAATTCTCCTAAAATGAAAACTTTGTTTAAAAAGACAAATCCTAAAGAATTCAGAAGGCTGCATGTCTCTTTGGAGGCTGACAGAAGTGTGGCACGTAGTTATTATCGAAGTCCATGAGGGGACAAGAGTTCTGAGCATTGTCTACTTTGAGTGTCAACTATGAGAAAGTCAATCTGGCAAGCATTATATACATCATCCTATTTTAGAGTAAAAATGAAGTTTTAGAAGTTTTAAGTATCAATGAGGCCCAGGAAACCAGAAATGTCACATTCATATTCTCGAACAATTTAATCTGAACCACCGACAAGCATTAGAAGACATTAAATAAAGAGCAGTGGCGCTAATAATAACAGACTGGAACATTAAAGCTGGGCTTGCTACATGACATGAGATAGCTGGACTGTATAGGTGCTGCATGGAGTTGATTTAGATTCATCCAACAAAGAGAGAGTGCAGTATATTGTTTATAATTCCCTGAAATACACACACACACACATACATACATACACTTTAAATAATCATAACTGTGCAACCAAAATAAATAGCTAAAAATTATAAGCTTCAAACTTAAATAAAAGTATAGGCCATAAAAAATTGATTACAAGCCTTGAGAGGAAAGAATCTTGCTGACATATGTGCTTTGCAACTTCCATAAACTGTGCTGAGTATTACTCATTTCCGTAAGAGAAGGAAGATTACAAAGAACAGGTCTGTTAGGACTTTGGGGTGGGATGTGTGTTAGTAAAAGACTTAGTTAAGATTCCTTAGTTATGATTCTTTTTGCTTATATAAGCTTTTTTTCTTATTATCTTGGATGATAGCTTTTCTGTTTTAACGTTGACTGAGAAGGGGCAAAGGCTCTCAAAGTTATTCACCTGAAACTACAAAATTTATTTAAAAGCATAAGGAATGTAACCTTTAACCAAGGTTCTGGGCTCTAGATCTCACAAAGCCAGTTAGATTCAGCGGCTTGTTATGGTGAAATTTGTTCACCCAGGCTGTAAATGAAGCCACCAGCTTAGTGAATATTAACTTTAGGAATAATCTCACTAGCCTTGTATTAATTCAACTTGTCACATAGCCTAGCTTCTCTTCTTAGTCAGAATGCTACTGCACTTTGAGGCCAGCTTTCTTTTTTGCAAACTGCTGAAATAAAGACTGTGCCTAGCAGTTTCTCAGCCAAATATGACATAAAATTTCATCTTTCACAATAGTCACATGCAGGCAACCTGGGCACAACAAGCAAGAATGGAATACCTTGGTGAAAACTTCAGGTGGACAGTGAGTCTGAATAAATGGGCAAATACTTTAGACTATTTGTAAGGAATTCTCAAATAGTTATAAGAAGAAATCAAATAATAGTCATAATGCTTGGACAGCATGGACAGGGCAGTTGTTTCTTTACCTTGTGATCCAACTTCCCCATACAAATGTGAAAGAGAGCAGTATCAACATCATAGTTTGTGAGGAAGGTGAAGTAATGTCTACTACAAGAAAGAACATTTTAAAAATCAAGGAAATATCTCTGTCTCTAATTCTCTTCCCAAGGGACATCTTCTGATTAAGTAAAATCTTATGCCTTAGTCAAAGATATTATGTTAGAAAAGTACTGTGCTGAAATTTGTGGTGTGAAATTACAAACCAGCCCAAATCAAATATTGTTATTCAATTTTAAATAGTTTCAATTACTAAGAGTTTGTAATCAACAAAGAAATGTAATTTAACACTTAATTTTCATATTTCATATGTAAACAGGATTACTAACAAATATTCTAATTATTCTTTCATGATTAACTATTGTTCCATGTTTAATTATGAAATGTGTAACATGATATCATCCCATCAGCTCTATTGCTATGCAATATATTTCCCCCAAATATATTAGACATGTTCTGTAGTTGATGGAAGTAATGGTAGATTCAACTCTGACCAATCACTGTTATATTTTCACTACCTGGAAAATGACAATGTTTACAGCTGTCTTCATGCTTTTACTTATACATTACAGAAAACAAGAAAGTACTATTTGATAGTAATTAGATAGCATCAAAAAGATTTAGTGTAATATGAAACAGTGTAACAATTTAGAATGCTCTATCTGGTGATTTGTTAAACATGCCAATTTTGCTTGGTTATATGAAAGCAATTTTCTTTAGTATAAGTCAGATTCTTTCCAGTGTACTCCATGGGACAGTGCAATTTGTTGTACTACATACAGAAATGTTAAATGACCTATGTAAAGTTTAATTTTATATGTCAACTTGGCTAGGATATGGTAACAAGATAGTATTCTAGATGTTTCTGTGAAAGTATTTTTAAACATGAGATTATCATTTAAGTCGGTTGACTTTGAGTAAAACAGATTACCCTCCATAATGTGGATGGGCCGCTCTGAATTAGTGCAAGGCCTTAATAAAAAAAGACTGATGTCTCCTGAAGAAGATGGAATTCTGCCGGCAGGTTGCCTTAGGACTTGAACTGCTGCATTGGGGTCTTCCTCTCCTGGGTCTCCAGCCTGCGGGCCTATCCTGTAGATTTTGGGCTTGCTAGTCTCCGTGGCTGCATGAGCCAATTCCTTAAAATAAATTTATTTCTTTCTGTTTATATACATCCAGCTGTTCTCTTTCTCTAGAGAAGACTAATACAAACTATTTCTTAGAATAATAAAAGATGCCTTTAAAGTGTCTTAGAAATACATTATTCTTGAATGCCTTTGATATTTCTTGAACTTTCAGAGAATAAAAAATAATATAGAAGCAAAATTTTGAGGAAAATAGCTCTTAGATTTCAGCCTATGTAGATCAGAGTAAACTGAATTCTACTTATTCTTCAAAAGAAAATATGAGACAAAAATTAAGAAAGAGGAAAAAAGTTTTATTTCACACTGAAAGTTGTAAACAAGTTTCTCTAATTAGCATTAGATTTTCTCTATTGCTCAATAAAATAGTAAACAGGAAAGATTTTGTTCTTTAGTTTCTTTTTAAATTTTCTTAGTAAACAAATATTGTCAATGGTGTATACCTTTCCAGCATCCTTTCCAGTATCCTATTTGCACTGCCATTGTCCATGTTTAAAAGTAAAGGAGAAGTAATTTAACTAAATAAAATGAAAATTCAGTTTCTTAGTTATATTAGCCATATTTCAGATGTTCAATAGCCATATGTGACTAGTGGGAACTGTATTGGATAGTGAAGATGTAGAACATTCCTACAAAAATAAAATTATTCTATAAAATAAAATTTCCATAAAAATAAAATTCCTATAAAATAAAAGTTCTATTGGATCACATTTCTCTAGCATAAGACTGCATAGGTTCAAATTTAGTTCTGGAGCTAATTATCAAGTGAATTTGTCTTCTTTGTGCTTTAGTTTTCTCGTAGATAGCATAATAATAAATATAATCTACTATCTATAGAATCTACATATATATATATATATACACACACACATACAGGGGAGTTTATTAAGTATTAACTTACACAATCACAAGGTCCCACAATAGGCTGTCTGCGAGCTGAAGAGCAAGGAGAGCCAGTCAGAGTCCCAAAACTGAAGAACTTGGAGTCCAATGTTCGAGGGCAGGAAGCAGCCAGCATGGGAAAAAGATGTAGTCTGGGAGGCTAGGCCAGTCTCTCCTTCTCATGTTTTTCTGCCTGCTTTATATTTGGTGGCAGGTGATTAGATGGTGCCAACCAGATTAAGGGTGGGTCGGTCTTTCCCAGCCCACTGACTCAAATGTTAATCTCCTTAGGCAACACCCTCACAGACACACCCAGGATCAATACTTTGTATCCTTCAATCCGATCAAGTTGACACTTGGTATTAACCATCACAAGTCCACCCCTTGTCAACTTGAACCCATACACATCTCCTGAGATGATACATAATTTTCAAATAAAGACAATAATAAGGTCATAATTACACCTAACATAATACAACTTCCTTCATACAACCAGAAGTGCACCAATCCCCACTCAAATACTATTACATAAAGTTTTAACAATACTTAAAAGCTGATATAAAGTCAATAAATCTTATGGCACATGATAAAGGAAAAGAAAAGAAAATGAAGATATTTTCTTAGCATAAGTGTTATACATGCACAAACATGTTCTTAACAAAAGAGGGAGGAAACACTCATGACAGTTACAGTCCTCGTTTCTGCAGCTGGTCACGTGGTCGTAGCTGGTATTTATGACTACGTTCTTCTACTACACATTCTGTATTACCTTTGCCCTCTGCAAGCACCTCAGCAGGCTGTGGTTTTTTTTCCTGGTGGACTGACCCAAACCTTCATTCCTGAAGGGTCTGGAACATTTGTAGTCCTGCCGGGATTGGGCTGTTGTAGTTTCCCATTGACCTTAATCACAGGGCATGGTAATACTAAGAGACACCCTAATGGAGCTCCTGTATCCATGCATACTCTTCCTTACCTCCGTTATGGAGCAGTAGACAGATTTCATCTTGATAGTCCGGGTCAATCACCCCAGCCAACACTAACTCCCTTCTTAGCCTGTTGACTTAAAGGTAGGACGAACCCAAAGTGTCCAGGTGGCAATCTTAGCTTCCAGTTTAATGGAATCTTTAAGTCTCCTGGTGGCAGCATTCCTCCCTCTGGAAGTAAGATCTCTAGGCCAGCAGAAGGTAATGTTGCAGGAACAGGGAGCAAAAATTTTGCTAGTGGATCACTAGGGGTGATGGTGAATGGTACCTATTCCACTCCCACCCCTTGATTTCCTGGACCCGTGAATCCTGACTATGGGAGAAACAGTACCATATATTGGACACTGATTCAGAGCATACACAGCCTTCTGGAGAACTTTGCCCCAGCCCTGCAAAGTACTATCACCTAGTTAGTGTTGTAATTGTGATTTCAAAAGGCCACTCCACCATTCTATCAATCCAGCTGTTTCAGGATGATAGGGAACAGGGTAAAACCAGTGAATTCCACGAGCATGAGCCCACTGCCACACTGCTTTATCCGTAAAGTGAGTGCCTTGGTCAGAGGCAATGCTGTGTGGAATACCATGATGGTGGATGAGGCATCCCATGAGTCCACAGATGGTAGTCTTGGCAGAAGCATTGTATGCAGGATAGGCAAACCCATATCTGGAGTAAATATCTATTCCAGTGAGGACAAACCACTGCCCTTTACATGATGCAAGAAGTCCAATATAATCAACCTGCCACCAGGTAGCTGGCTGATCACCATATCGAGGGCTCAGTGTTGGTCTCTGCTGCTGGGAAATTGGGCACTCAGCAGTGGCTGTAGCCAGGTCAGCCTTGGTGAGTGGAAGTCCATGTTGTGGAGCCCATGCATAACCTCCATCCCTGCCACCATGACCACTTTGTTCATGGACCCATTGGGCAATGACAGAGATGGCTGGGGAAAGAGGCTGAGTCGTGTCTACAGAATGGGCCATCCTATCCCTTGATTATTAAAATCCTCCTCTGCTGAGGTCACCTGTTAGTGAGCACTCACATGGGATACAAATATCTTCACAGTTTTTGACCACTCAAAGACGTCCATCCATGTACTTATTCCCCAAATTTCTTTGTCACCAATTTTCTAATCGTGCTTCTTCCAAGTCCCTGACCACCCAGCTAAACCTTTGACTACAGCCCATGAATCAGTACATAATTGCACATCCAGCCATTTCTCCTTCCATGCAAAATGCACAACCAGGTGCGCTGCTCAAATTTCTGCCCACTGGAAGATTTCCCTTCACCTCTGTCCTTCAGGGATGTCCTAGAAAGGGGCTGAAGTGCTGCAACTGTCCACTTTTGGGTGGTGTCTGCATGTTGTGCAGAACCATCTATGAACCAGGCCATAGTCTTCTCTTTCTTTATCAACTGATCATAGAGAACTCCCCATAAGGCCATTGGTGCAGGCTGGGGGAGGTAGGAGGAAGGCAGGGTGGCAGGAGTGGAGACCATGGGTATTTGAGCCACTTCCTCATGTAACTTACTTGTGCCTTCGGGACCTACTAGAGCTAGATCATGTATATACCATTTACATTTGATGGTGGAATGCTGCTGTGCACAACCTACTTTATGGCTAGATGGGTCAGAAAGCACTCAGTTCATGATAGGCACTTCAGGTCACATGGTGACTTGATGACCCATAGTCAAATGTTCAGTTTCCACCAAAGTCCAGTAACAGGCCAAGAGCTGTCTCTCAAAAGGAGAGTAGTTATCTGCAGAAGATGGTGCAGGGTCCTGCTCCAAAATCCTAGAGGACTCTGCTATGATTCACTTATGGGAGCCTGCCAAAGGCTCCAAACAGCATCCCTGTCTGCCACTGCCACCTCAAACTCCATTGAATCTGCTGGGTCATATTGTCCAAGTGGCAGAGCAGCTTGCACAGCAGCCTGGACCTGTTGCAGAGCGTTCTCTTGTTCTGGACCCCACTCAAACTGGCAAACTTTCAGGTCACTCAATAAAAGGGTCAGAGTAACACACCCAAATGAGGAATGTGTTGTCTCAAAAATCCAAATAGGCCCACTAGGCATTGTGCCTCTTTCCTGATTGTAGGAGGGGCCAAATGCAGCAACTTATCCTTCACCTTAGAAGGAATATCATAACAGACCCCACTCCACTGGAGCCCACACAACTGGACCCATAGAAATTTTACTGAGGTAGAAGGTCCCTGAATTTTAGTTGGATTTACTTCCCATCATCTGACACACAACTGTCTCACCAATAAGTTTAGTGTGTTTGCTACTTCTTGTTCACTGGATCCAATCAGCATAATGTTATCAATGTAATAGACCAGTGTGATATCTTGCAGAAGCAAGAAGTGATCAAGTTCTCTCTCAGTAAGATTATCACACAAAGCTGGAGAGTTGATATACCCCTGACATAGGACAGTAAAGGTATATTGCTGGCCTTGCCAGCTGAAGGCAAATTGCTTCTGGGGGGCCTTATGGACAGGAATGGAGAAAAAGGCATTTGGCAAGTCAGTGGCTGCATACCAGGTACCAGGAGATGTATTAATTTTGTCAAGCAATGAAACCACATCTGGTACAGCAGCTGCAATTGGAGTCACTACTTGGTTATGCTTAGGAGAATCCATTGTTATTCTCCAAGATCCATCTGTCTTCTGCACAGGCCAATGGAAGAGTTGAATGGGGATGTGGTGGGAATCACCACCCCTGCGTCTTTCAAGTCCTTGATGGTGACACTAATCTCTGCAGTCCATCCAGGGATACAATATTATTTTTGACTCACTATTTTTCTAGGTAGAGGCAGCTCTAATGGCTCCCATTTGGCCTTTCCCACCGTAATAGCCCTTACCCTACCAGTCAGGAAGCCAATGTGTGGGTTCTGCCAGCTGCTAAGTATGTCTATGAAAATTATGCATTCTGGCACTGGGGAAATGACCACAGAATGAATCTGGGGATACATTGGACCTGCTGTAAGTCAGACCTGAGCTAAAATCCCATTAATTACTTGACCTTCATAAGCCCCTACTTTAACTGGAGGACCACAATGATGTTTTGGGTTCCCTCGAATTAATGTCAGCTCAGAGCCAGTGTCTGGTAGTCTCAGAAATGTCTGATTATTTCCCTTTCCCCAATGCTCCGTTACACTTGTAAAAGGCCGGAGGTCTCCTTGGGCAAGGATGGGAGAAAGATTCATTGCATAAAATGTCGGTAATATAGTGGGGTCCTTCCTCAAGAGGAACTGGCCTCCCCTTCATTCAAGGGGTTTGGGGTGTGTAAACTGGATAAAGTCTGGAAATTGATTGAGGAGCTGTGATTCTCTGTTTTTATAATTCAAAATAGTCTTTTGTCCATTTGACCTAGAAGTTTTCTCATTATATAAATTAAGTAGGAATGCAGTAGGCTTCCTATCAATTTCACTTCTAGGAACACTGTGATTAATTAGCCAATGCTAGAGGTCTACACGAGTCAGGCCATTCTGATTGCTGCTTTGTCTCTGCTGTCTATTATGGCAGCTACACCCACCTTGCCTTTGATGGTTGAGTGCCATCACTTGGCCCCTGCCACCTCGGGATCCAATTATTCCCATTGTATTTACATTTTGTAGTTGAGTCACTGTGGTTCCCACTGTTAGATCTGACATACAGAGAAGAGCAATTACAGGGCTCTTCAAAGATGCAGGTGCTGCCCTCACAAATCTGTTTTGCAAGGCATTGGTCAAAGGTATGTCTTCTGGAACCTCCCAGTTGGGATGAGTAGGTTTAAAGTGACAAATCTACTCCACCATCCTAATCTCCCTAAGCCTTTGGATCCCTTCCTGTACATTAAACCAGGGGAGATCAGGCATTTCCAGCTTGCTCACAGTGGGCCATCTTTAAATATATATTTAGCTAACCAAGCAAATCAACTATTAGAACGTTTTATTGACTCATCAAGCTGCAACATTAAAAGCAGAGTCCCTACTTAGTGGGCCCAAATCAAGAAATTTAGCCTGATCCAACTCTATGTTTCTTCCACCATTGTCCAATACCCTTAATATGCATTCTCATGCCTGTTCTCCAGATTGCTGTTTATATAAATTAGAGAACTCAAAAAGTTCTTTCTGAGTGTAGAGCATCTCCTCATGGGTTACACTCTCAACCTCACCTCTAGGGGCCCACTGGGACTTTAGTCTGGTTATAGGTCTAGAAGCAAACAGGGGTGTTGGGGTGGCTCCTGAGGAGAATCATTATCTTGCCTGGCAACTGCCTCAGGGGAGGCCATCACTGTTGCCTCAGGCAGCACAGGGTTTATCTCCTCAGACAAAGGTGGAAAGGCTGATGGAAGCATGGGTTGGGGCGGGAGGGATGTTGCCACTACTGGGAATGGGGAAGTTGACCCTTCCGGCAAAAAAGGTTCATCAGAGTTTACAAACTCAGTGTCCCCAGCTTTATCAGGGTCCTCCCACACGTCCCCATTCCAAGTTGCAGGGTCCTGTTCTTTTCCAATCAATGCCCTCACTTTAACAGTAGACACCTGGTGAGGCTGTGCATGCACCTTTTTTGGCAGGTCAGCCACTCGCATGATAAGAGCTTGTGTCTGTTTTTCCACAATTTCAGCTCTTTCTATACAGGGGATAAGACTCTCGCTCAGGGCATTCTTAGCAGGTTTGAGGCTCAGTATCTGCTTCTGAAGCCATGGGACAGAATCTCTTGGTTCATCATTTTCTTTCATCAGTTTGTCAACTGAACTTATGAACAACCAACCAGCTTCATTGTGTTCCTTGGTTCTCCACATATGGTCAAAGGTATTATGTATAGAGTCACTAAGCTCCTTGCCTCTCACAAGCAGTGAGTGAATCAGGAGTGTCAAATGCATTTATTTTGCATAACTCTCTAAACAGTTCATGTCAAGGGCTATCAGTGTTCTCTATGCTATTAGAAGTAGATTCCTTAGCATTTTTGGGTCTAATCATATTAAGCAGCCAACTCCAGGAACCCCAAAACCAATGAAAGAACTCCATCCTTAATATTCTACTCCTCTAGAACCATCCTGGTATCCAAATCTGTATTAGTCAAGGTTCTCTAGAGGGACAGAACTAACAGAAATGGGAGTTTAGTAAGTATTAACTTACACTATCACAAGGTCCCACAATAGGCTGTCTGCAAGCTGAGGAGCAAGGAGAGCCAGTCAGAGTCCCAAAACTGAAGGACTTGGAGTCTGATGTTGGAGCACAGGAAGCATGCAGCATGGGAGAACGATGTAGGCTTGGAGGCTAGGCCAGTCTCAACTTTTCACGTTTTTCTGCCTGCTTTATATTTGCTGCCAGCTGATTAGATTGTGCCCACCAGATTAAGGATGGGTTGGCCAACTCAAATATTAATCTCCTTTGGCAACACCCTCACAGACACACTCAGGATTAATATTTTGTGTCCTTCAATCCAATCAAACTGACACCTCATATATTAACCATCACAATAAACACTCAATAATTGGTAGTTTTTACTGTTAGTAAATTATTATAGCCCCCAGTTTGAAAGTGAACATTTTTTTATAACTTAATTCTAAAATTTTGAAGTATAAATAAATGTACATAAAAGGCTACCCTTGGCTCAGCCTCCTTTACTTTGGCTCACATTCTACATTTTAAGCAAGAAGAAAAACAAGAATAGAATATTCCTCTTCATTAACAACTTTACTCTCCTCTTGGACCTACTGTGATCCAAGATTAAGTGAAAAGAAGAAGGAGAAGGAATTAATGAGATAATCAAAACATAAAGGGTACAGAAGAAGGAGGCTATTTGAGCTATGAAAGGAGCAGCTATCTTTTCCACCTGCTTACAATAGAGTAACACCACCCTTAACAAAGAAGATGTAATCTCCCATACTCCATGCCTCATTTTATGTTATTAGTATTTCTATAAAAGTAAATGTCTTCAAGAAACTATTTTTGCCAGTTATGATTAAAAATACATTTCAAATTATTTTGGAATCCGGAGAGGTTAAATATGTTTCTCCTCTGAGCAAGCAAGCCTTACGTGCAGGCAGGACCTCATGTCAAGGGGCTCAGGGTATTTGCAAGAAAAAAGTAATAATTGCAAAACCAAATAAATAATAGACATAAAAAATAATAAAAACAATTAGAATCAAATGGAAACACAAGAAACGCTTGATCCAGGAGACATTAAAATGTAATTTTAATACCTGAATCAAAATAAACCAAAATGTAAACACCGGTGCAATGAAATAATTAATCCCAATCAGTAAAGAATGATGAGAATTCATAACAAATACACAAACTATGACTGGAACTGTATACTTCCAAGCTGCTTAAAAGAAACCAAGACTTCAACTATAATGACCCACATAAACTGAAAGCAAAGGAGTGGCAAAAGATATTCCATGCAACTAGAAACTTAAAAAGACCAGGAGTAGCTATACTTTCTATACTTATATCAGATAAAAATAGACTACAAATCAAAGACAGTAAAAACTGACAAAAAAGGTCACCGTGTAATGATAAAGTGGTCAATTTAGCAAGACACTACAACAACTATAAATATCTATGCACTGAACACCAGAGCTCCCATGTATATAAAGCAAATATTAGTAGATCCAAAGGCAGTGATGAAGTGTGATGTAATCATAGTAGGGAACTTCAACACCCCACTCTCAGTAATAGACAAATTATCCAGATAGAAAATCAACAACAACAACAAAAAGTTAAACTAGACATTAGACTAATAGCCCTAACTGACATATACAGAATGTTTAACCCAGAATACATATTATTTTCATCAGCAAATGGAACATTTTCCAGAATAGGCCATTTCTTAGGCAACAAAACAAGTCTCTACAAATCTAATACAGTAGAAATCATATCAAATATCTTTTCTGACCAATATGGAACAAAGCTGGAAATCAATTGCAAGAGGAACCTTGGAAACTGCACAAACACATGGAAATTAGACAACATGCTCCTGAATGACCAGTGGGTCAAAGAAGAAATTAAGAAGAAAAATTTAAATTTTCTCCAAACAATGAAAATTGATATATAACACACCCAAATCTATGGAATACAGCAAAAACAGTATGAAGAGGAAAGTTTATAGCAATAAATGCTCATGTCAAAAAAGTAGAAAAACTTCAAATAAACAATCGAATGATTTACCTCAAGAAATAGAAAAGCAAGAACAAATTAAATTCAACCTTAATAGAAGAAAAGAAATAATAAATGTCAGATTGTAAATAAGTAAAATTGAGCTAACAAAACAATACAGAAGATCACTTAAGTGAAAAGTTGGTATTTTGAAGAGAGAAACAGAATTGACAAACTTTTAAGCTAGACTAACTAAAAAGAAAACAGAGAAGACCTAAATAAATAAAATCAAACAAAAAAGGAGACATAACAACTGAGACCACAGAAATACAAAGAATATTTAGAGACTATTACAAACAACTTTATGCCAACAAGTTAGAAAACCTAGAAGAAATGGATAAATTGGTAGATGCGTACAGCCTGCCGAAATAGAACCATGAAGAAACAGAAAATCTCAACAAACCTATAGGTAACGAGATTGAAACTGTAATAAAATGTCTCTCATCTAAGAAAAACCCTCATGGCTTCACTGGTGAATTTTATCAAACATTTAAAGAAAAACCATTACCAATTCTACTAAAATTCTTCAAAAAAAATTGAAGAAAAGGGAATATATTAAAGCTCATGCTACCAGGCCAGTGTTGCTCTGATACCAAAACCAGACAGAGACACAACAAAAAAGGAAAACTACAGGCCAATATCAGTGATGAACAGGGATGCAAAAATTATCAGCAAATCCTGGCAAACTCAATTCAACTCCTCATTAAAAAGGTTTTCACTATGATCAAGTGGGATTTCATCCTAGGGATGCAAGGATGGCTCGAAATAAGTAAATCAATAAATTACTTATTATATTAACAACAATTATCACAATAAATTACATCACATTAACAGAAGAAAGAAAAAAACCCATATGACAATTTTAATAGATGCTGAAAAAGCTTCTGATAAAATTCAACATATGACAAACCTTCACCAAACTGGGTGTGAAGGAACATACTTTAAAATAATAAAAGCGATATACATGATAAACCCATAGTCAACATCATACTGAACAGGGAAAAGTTAAAAGCCTTTCCTCTAAGATCTGAAACAGCACAAGAATTCCTGTTTTTAGCATTTTTATAGAATTATGTTTATTTAACATAATAGTGGAAGTCCTGGCCAGAGCAATCAGGCAAGAGAAAGAAAGAAAAGGGATCCAAATTGGCAAAAAAGAAGTCAAGTTTACCTTGTATACAGACAACATGGTCTCATATTTAGAAATGCCTGAAGACTACCAAAAAACTGTTAGAATTGATAAAGGAATTTAGTAAAGTTGCAGAACACGAAATTAAGATACATCCCAATTAAAATGACTTGTATCAAAAAGATAGTAAATAACGGATGCTGGCAAGGATGTGGAGAAAGGGAACCTCATACGCTGTTGGTGAAAATATAAATTAGTACAGCCACTATGGAAAACAGTATGGAGGTTTCCAAAACAACTAAAAATAGAGCTACCATGTAATCCAGCAAATTCCACCGCTGGGTGTATACTCAATATATTGAAGATACATCTGCACTCCCATGTTTATTGAAGCAATATTTGTAATAATCAAAATATGAAATCAACCTAAGTGTTCATTAATAGATAAAAAAGTGGTACATATGTACACACAAGGGATATTATTCATCAATAAAAAAGAATTAACTCCTGTCATTTCCGGCAACATGGATGGAACTGGAGGTCTTTATATTAAGTAAAATAGGTCAAGCACAGAAAGATAAATTTTGCATGTTTCCACTCATATATGGGAGCTAAAACATATCATGTCTTTGAGATTGAAGTAGATTGGTGATCACAAGTAAGATCAGTAAGGTGACTATGGTTAATATTAATTGATTGTACATTTCCAAATAGCTAGAAGAGAATAATTTGAATGTTCCTGTTATGAAGAAAAGATGAATATTTAAGATGAATATCCCATTTACCTTGATTGGATTATATGAGTGTATTTTGTTGATACCTATTAGATGTACATATTTTCAGGGTACATGTGAAATTATATTAAACTGTCACATGTAGTCTGAAAATATGTATGTCTACTAGGTATCAACAAAAAATTTCTCAATTAATAATTTAAAATCGTGTATTCTAAATCTTGGGATTTATCTTTTACTACACTGGAATATGAATTGACCCAAGAAGTAAAAGCAAACTAAACCACTTTTCCAGTGCAAATCTGAATTAGAAATTAATCTATTTTCTTAATTTGATGGATTGGTCAATTATTCCTCTGCTTTCCGATTTAGCCTAAGTATATACTATGATTCTCAAACTTTCCCTAAAATGAGAATTAGCAATGTCTGGATTTCAAATTACTCTCCTTCTGAAAGTCTGCATAAAACTTTAAAATGTATTTTAAACATTCTTTCAACACTGAAGTAATTAACTAAGGATAGCTAGTCAGGAAATTAAATGTCAAATAAAACCAAATAATCAGAGAAGGTGCTGTCTGTTATATCCTCATGATAATTTGCAATGTAAATAAATGCAAAATATGATTCTGTAACCTACAAAAAGCACTGTGATCATATGGGCAACAGCTCTGACTTAGTTTGATCTTTTCCTCATTCATATAGTAAACATTTATTGAACAACTTCTGTGAGTATGTCACAGTTTTTGTTGCCATGAGCAATGTCAAGATATATCAAAAGGAGCTAAATAAGAAGGACAAGACATAGAAATGTACACAAGACAGAAAACCCTTTGGGTGTTCTAAAGAGGAGGAACCTAGTTCTGGCTGACTAGACAGAAAAATAAAGAAAGGGTTCATGTCATGTGGCTTATAAGTTAGTAAACAGTAGTATCTGAGTCTTACCATTCTGGCTCTCCTCTTTGTACATGCATTCTGAAATAAAGTTATCACTTAAAAGATCATTGAATGAATGAGTAAATGAGTAGATGAATGCATTTTGTGTATATGTATGTCCATGGAACAGGCTGCCATTCAAAAGAAAAAGGATGTATCTGCTACCCTCTTAAAAAAGACATTTGCATGTTGCGGTAACCAGAAGTGGATCAGATGTATTCCAAGGGGGAATCTGATTTAGCAGTAAAATATGAAATGAAGACCACTTGAAAAACACATGTACAACTTCCATTAGGTAGCTGCTTCCCACACTTCATATATAGGCACTTGAATTTGTAATTTCTGGTGTACATAATAGCTATTCAACAAATAAATGTATAAATACATGCAGAAGTGAATGTTGAATGTTAAATAGTATTTGCTGTCAAATCAGCCTGTTCATTTCCATTTTAGCATATTCTAAAATGATCATACTGTTGTTACTTGCCCCTCATTTGCTGCCCACTAGGATGTCAGGCTCCATGCAGGCAGGGCCTTTTTTGGCACCTTTATCACTGTATTGTTCATGTATTGTACAGTGCCCGATGCATAGTGTAACTCAAATGGTGCAGTATGAGTAAAAACATTAATGTAGAAGCATGGCAGAGTGGAGAAGACAGTAAAATTCACTATTATAAACAAGAAAATTTGCCTTGAAAAACAGACTCATCACTGACAAGTGATATTTGTTGAGTTTTTATGGTTTAAGTGTCATTAGGCAGGATACTATATGGGATTTAAATACTAAAAACCAGAAAAAGAATATAAAAAATTATAGATTTTGTTTATAATTCATGTTCATAAAATGAAGACAATATAATCTTCTCCACTATAACCCATCAAGACAGAAAAATAGTTTTTCATTAAACATTTTGATTTGACTACAGAATGTTGCTATGTAAAGAAGACAAATTTTTAACAGCTAGAATGAAAAATAGTGAACTAAGTTTAAAAAAATAATTTAGTTCTACTTTTTATACTACACTAAAATAATCTAACCACAAAACTAGTTATTAAAAATATTTTAAAAGGCAGCATGCATCCCTGTCAAATCAGAATCAGATTCATCGTAGGCTTTCCTTAATCTAAAAATAATTAGAAGGGCACTGTCATTAATCATAAAGGTGAAGCTACTTTATTATAGCTCAAATACCAAACTATTTTTATTTTGGAACTCATAAAAGCAGAATAATAATGAAGCAAAACATTAAAAAAATCACCTCTGAGAATACAATAAACATTTGGTTATTTCAAATAAAATATTAATGTGTCTTTAACATCTGTTCATACGTTCACATCCTTGCTTTTAGCTGTATTGTACTGAGTCTGAGAACACAAGAACACTACTGCAGCTAAGAGCACGCAATCTTGTAAAATTCAACAAATACACAAAACTATTTTCAAAGAAAATTAACCAACATAGGAAAGTATATGCCATCATTTATTAATAAATAAATGTGTTCACTCAGTAAGTAATATTCACTGATTATGAACATATTCTGGTTGTAATTTCAGTGGTACTGGGAAGATTCATTTCCTTCAATATCTGCTCTATGCAAGGGCCGGAGATTCTCAGTGTTCACACATTATTTAGGTTACACTTTTTCCACCACTTCTGACCATGAATAATTGTTCAAATCATGCTAATAATCCTGTAGTGACACGTAAGAACACGAACCCTTAGGAAGAATTAGATCCTGCTGGATCAAAGCCACAGGAAAGCTCCAGATGCGTAGAAAATATGGATAATAAAGTAGGTATTGATGGAGCATAACTCAAAATAATAAGAGCCACTTATGACAAACCCACAGTCAATATCATATTGAATTGGCAAAAGCTGGAAGCATTCTCCTTGAAAACAGCCACAAGAAAAGGATGCCCTTTCTCACCACTCCTATCCAATACAGTATTGGAAGTTCTGGCCAGGGCAATCAGGTAAGAGAAAGAAATAAAGTGTATTCGTATAGAAACAGAGGAGGTCAAATTGTCTGTGTTTGCAATGACATGATCCTATATCTAGAAAACCCCATCGTCTCAGCCTAAAAGCTACTTAAGCTGATAAGTAACTTAAGCAAAGTCTTAGGATATAAAATCAATGTGCAAAAATCACAGGCATTCCTATACACCAACAGCAGAGAAGCAGAGAGCCAAATCATGAATGAACTCTCATTCACAATTGCTACAAACGGAATAAAATATCTAGGAATACAGCTAATAAGGGAAGGGAAGGACCTCTTCAAGGAGAGCTACAAACCACTGCTCAAGGACATCAGAGAGGACAAAAACAAATAGAAAAACATTCTATGCTCATGGATAGGAAGAATCAATATGAAAATGGCCATATTGACTAAAGTAATTTGCAGATTCAATGCTATTCCCATTAAATTACTGTTTACATTCTTCAGAGAATTAGAAAAAAACTACTTTAAAATTCATATGGAACCAAAAAAGAGCTGGTATACCCAGAATAATCCTAAGTAAAAAGAATAAACCTGGAAGCATCATGCTATCCAACTTCAAACTATACTATGAGGATACAGTAACCAAAACAGCATGGTACTGGTACAAAAACAGACACATAGACCAATGAAACAGAATAGATAACTCAGAAATAAGACCACACATCTACAACCATCTGATCTTCAAAAAACCTGACAAAAACAAGCAATGGGAAAAGGATTCCCTATGTAATAAATGGTGCTGGGAGAACTGGCTAGGCCATATGCAGAAAATTGAAACTGGACCCCTTCCTTACACTTTATACAAAAATTAACTCAAGATGGACTAAAGACTTAAGTGTAAAACCCCAAACCATAAAAACCCTAGAAGAAAATCCAGGCAATACCATTTAGGACATAGGCATGGGCAAAGATTTCATGATGAAAACATCAAAAACAATTGCAACAAAAGCAAAAATTGACAAATAGAATCTAAGTAAACTAAAGAGCTTCTGCACAGCAAAAGAAACTATCATCAGAGTGTACAGGCAACCTGCAGAATGTGAGAAAATTTTTGCAATCTGTCCATCTGTAATGGTGTAATATCCAGAATCTACAAAGGTAGATTACAGAGGTATCCAGAATATACAAAGAATTTAAACAAATTTACAAGAAAAAAAAACTGCCCCATTAAAAATGGGGCAAAGTAGGTGAACAAACATTCCTCAAAAGAAGACATTTATGTGTCCAAGAAACACATGAAAAAAGCTCAACATCACTGATCATTAGAGAAATGCAAATCAAAACCCCACAATGAGATATCATCTCATGCCAGTCAGAATGGCAATTATTAAAATGTCAAGAAACAACAGATGCTGGCGAGGCTGTGGAGAAATAAGAACACTTACACTGCTGATGGGAATGTAAATTAGTTCAACCACTGTGGAAGACAGGGTGGTGATTCCTCAAAGACCTAGAACCAAAAATACCATTTGCCCCAGCAATCTCATTGCTGGGTTTATACCCAAAGGAATATAAATCATTCTGTTATAAAGATACATGCTTGCATATGTTCACTGCAACACTATTCACAATAGCAAACACATGGAATCAACCCAAATGCCCATCAATGACAGACTGGATAAAGAAAATGTGGTACATATACAACATGGAATACTATGCAGCCTTTAAAGGGAATAAGATCATGTCCTTTGCAGGGACATGGATGGAGCTGGAAACCATTATCCTCAGCAAACTAATGCAGGAGCAGAAAACCAAACAGTGCATGTTCTCACTTACAAGTGGGAGCTGAACAATAGGAACACAGGAACATAAGGAGGAGAACAACACACAGTGGGGCCTATAGGGACTGGGGGGTTGGGGAAAGGAGAGAAACAGGAAAAAATAGCTAATGCATGCTGGGCTTAATATTTAGGTGATGGTTTGACAGGTGCAGCAAACCACCATGGCACACGTTACCTATGTAACAAATCTGCACATCCTGCACATGTACCCTGGAACTTAAAAAAAAAAAAATGTATATAAAGACAGAGTATCCAGAGAAGGAGGCGGAACTACCAAACATGGATTTCGCCCACTTTAAAACTATGTCTAGAACTGGCTGTAAGAAGAATTACATTAAAGAGTAAATTCAAAATGGATTAAAATTTTAAAATAAGATAATTTTTTTTTCATCTTGAATTCAAATTTTTTTACAGGCAACATGCATACTTGTTGAGTCTGGGCATGTATATTAAGGCAAATTACTCTTAGGGTGAGGTCTTAGAGGTCCTTTACACAACTGATTTCTTTGTTCTCTTCCAGTTTCTTCAATGTCCTCTCTGAAGTAAACCTCCAGGTTACAGAGAAAAAGAAGGTGGTCAGGTAGCTGAGTAGCCTTCAAAGAGTTATCACAGAGAGCAAATAGATCTTTCTTTTTTTAATTTTTTAATTTTTATTTTTTATTATTATTATACTTTAAGTTTTAGGGTACATGTGCACAATGTGCAGGTTAGTTACATATGTATACATGTGCCATGCTGGTGTGCTGCACCCATTAACTCGCCATTTAGCATTAGGTATATCTCCTAATGCTATCCCTCCCCCCTCCCCCCACTCCACAACAGTCCCCAGAGTGTGATGTTCCCCTTCCTATGTCCATGTGTGGTTCTATATCTAAACTTCTGCACTCCTCACAGAGCTGGGAACATTGTAGAGGCTACAAATATATTTTTAGAGAGGGTGAATGAGTTCTTTCTAGATGTAAATGTGATATATGCAGCAACATGAGAACACACTCCATATTCTGAAAATACAATGCACTTTTTAGTTTCTAAGGACATTGCAAAGTTGCAAAACAAAACAAACACTTTGCAGTTACATATATGAACAATCCAAAGTGTAGTTTTTTGGTACCTCTGGTAATTGTAAAGGATACAAGAGTCACTTATTTATATTCGTGTTTTGATTCAGAAAATGTTTATTTGGTTTCTACCACATGGAAGAAAATCTACTAGGAATTTAATAGGATAATGCAAAGATGAGAAGGCATGGCATATATGTCCTCAAACAACTTGTGTCTAGTATCAGTGTGGCCAAGAAGCCCCTAAAAATCATAATTTAATAACATTGTAGAACATTTAAGAACATTATCAAAATAATAATTTAAGATAGATGTGCTGTTAAAAATTACAAAATGTCATTTAATTAAAATTCAAAACGTGAATTAAATATATAATGTGTAAGGCACCAAATTAACTCTGCAGTAGAAACAAAAATAAACATACAATTTCCAATGTTAATTAAATTATGATCTAGATAAATCACTAATTTATATATACAAATTACTGTCAGCAAGGCAAAATGTTAAATTAATATTGCCAAGTTAAGATGCAACAATTCAAAACAAGAATGCTTAAAAATCTTTTCATTCATTATCTACTTTAGCAGAATTCTGAGGCAGATAACATTATTATTATGGATTAGAAATTAGAGTTTTAGAAAGTGAAAACATGTAAGAAGGACATGTTTCCAGAAAGCAGAGGTTCAGGGGTAGAGGGTGGAGCAGGTGACAGAGATATCAACGACTTGAAATCCTTGAAGTATGACTAGACTGTTTAGAATGTTAAGATACTTAGGAAGGCAGATTGGATTCCAGTTACAAGGAATCTTGTTAAGTAAATGAGGTGAATTTGAAGAGTCCAAGAGTGCAAGAACAGTCAAGTTTAACTGGAATGTAAAGAATAAGTAGTGAGTGATAAAGGCTGGAAAAGCAAAGAAAGGTCAGATCATGGCAGGACTTGAAGATATAAACTACCTTAATAGCCTCTAAATTTATGTTTCCACTCCTACTTCCCATTTCCCATGTCCTTCTGCTCAAATTAATTTAACAAACAGCTTCCAGATCAATATTTTATAAGTAAAGCCCAATGATATAATCCTACTGCTAAATAAAACCAGTTAACCTACAAAGTACCTAAAGTATAGATATCTCAGAATACTAGGCTCTTGAAATTATGGCTGCAACCTTTCGCAAACCCAAGTCACAAATGTCTATTTCCTCTCTGTTCCAAATAAACCCCAAACAATATCACTCCTAGGACTTCAGTTGGAGTAAATCTTTGATCTGGAACCATTTCCATATTTAAAGGCCACTTCCAATGCCATCTCTGTCATGGACTTTCCTCTCTCCTTTAAGCACAAGGTAGAATACAATCAACAAGAACTTGGAATGTTCTTCAATTTCAGCATGCAGTGGTTATGAGTGATCTTTCCAGATTTCCTTTTTAACTTGGCGTACGCACAACAAACAGTTCTGCTAGAATTTCAGAGGTTTTTTTTAAAATGGAAAAGTGATTTTAAAATTATGAAGAAAATTTACCACATTTCTTTTAAAATTACTGAATAGGATGCATGATGTATGTTCTATCATAACCAAGAATAATTGTTATCCCTTTGGTGCAGCTAATAGATATATGTGAAGAAAATATCTTGCCTTATGAGACAGAAATTTACCTAGCTATTAAAAAAAAGTAACAACTTGCAGTGCGAAACATCTTTCTCCTAAGAATTCCAAGATATTCATTCCTAAAGGTAGATTTTGAATCTCTTTGGTGGATCCCAATACATCTCAAATCCAATCAGTGTCAAGGTTTATATGGAAGCCACTAACCTCCTTTTGGCCAAAGTACATCACTGTGGTCTGAAACTTGCTTAGACAACTTTAATTAAGAGGAGCCAGCATGTGCCATAGGCTCCAATTTCAACCCTCTTTGCTCTTGTTTTTCTCTTGGGAATCATATGTCCTTGAATCAGTGCTTCATATCTTAGCTCACATCTTAAGATTTGACTTGTGTCTCCTACTCCTACATTATCTGCCACAGCCCTGTGCAGGAATCCTTGCCACACTTCTTGCTCTCCTGTGACACAAGGGCCTAGGATCATGACTGCCCTGAGTACCATTCTGTGATGTTCCATCACATGACAGGAGGCAGTTTGGATTCCCCAACTGAGCAGAATTCCTCTGTAAATATCTCAAATACATTTTCCTGGGATTGACCTCTCATTTCTTTTAAAAAGTATTAAGTGAACACTACTTTTTGCCAGGTACTAGTATAGATGAGACAGGGCTTCTCACTTCCCACAGGGGGAGCCAGATGATAAAAAAATTAAACCACTTTGCAACCAAGAAAATTCAGGTCGTGATAACTGCTATGGGAAAAGGCAAAATAAGCTAATGGAAGAGAGTGACAGAAGGCAGTTACATTAAATTAGGTGGGAAGGGAGACATCTTTGAGGGTGTAGCTTTCGAGCTGACACCCGAATAATGAGATGGAGCCAGTCAAGTGCAGATATGGGAAAAGTCATTGAAGCAGAAGGAATGGTAGACATAAGGATCCTGAGCTGGGAATCAGATCAGTATGTTCATGAACAGCGGGAAAGACAGGCTGGAGAACAGAATTAGGGAAGATGGCAGGAAACAAGGGCAAGGAGGTAGGCCGGGATGAGAGTATGTCATGCCTTGTAGGCTGAGTCTTGCAATTTGGATTTTATTCTCATTGAAATGGCAAAGACATTGAAAAATTTGGGGAGAAATGTGATCTAATTTAAGTTTTCCAAATCTCCCTGGCTGACTTATAGAGAATAGAATTTTGGTAGCAAAGAGGAAACTATGAACGCTGCTGCAAAAGCAAGTGATGTTTGTGGTTTGGGCTGTGGCTTCGAACCAGGAGACTCTGAGAAGTGATCTTTAGGAAACGATTTGCAGGTAGAAGTGACAGGGCCAGATAAGGGATGCACGTGTATATGTGTATGTTTATTTATGAATCGGTATGGATCTATGTGTTTGGGCTGCAGAAAATGAATGTACAAGAGGCAGGATGACATGTAGGATTCCGGTTTAAACAACTCAGCCAATGATGGAAAAAAAAAAAAGAGAAATGAATAGCTCTCTTAAAAGTTTGAGACCACTACATTAATCTCATAGTTCCCTGTCAGGTAGGCAGGCATCTTAGGTTTCCTCAAGAAAAATGATCTCATAATTTTGGACTCATCTAGTTACCAAAAGAGATCTATTAACTACAATAAAATTAGTTAAAACAACATGTCCAATAAAATTATATGCAGTGTCGAGAACATATTGTCCAAGATCTAGAACCGGGCAAAAGAGATAACTGGGTTTCCTTTCAGGAAAATGCCAGGAGGTAGAGTGCTCTAGCAGCTCTCAGGGGATTATCAGCTCTATAGGGTTGTGAGTCTTATGATTGACTAGACTGTTTTACAGCTTAATAGGTGTAGAAGTTAAGTGGTAGAAGACTGAGAGTAATACAAATGATTTTTGCCATAGCAATGTAAATGAATTTTATTCAGTAGAGGTACAACTGATTTCTACCCTTTAGAAAAGATGAGTCCTAACATTATATTTTGTTGCCTATGAATATTAACATTTTGTAACTATTAACAAATTCATTTTAACATTCCTAATTGTATACATACATATATATATATATATATATATATCTGTATCTGTATATCTATCTATCTGTCTTCAAATTCCCATTTGAATTTGTATTGGCATCTTAATTGTTCTGTCCTTAATTAATGACTTAAATAAATAAAATATTTGGCATGTTTATATCTGAATAGGAATAATTTATTTAGCTTATGAAGTTACATTTTAACAAGAGTAAAAATAGTGCAGACATTTTTGAAGTCCAAATAGAAACTCATATGCTCTTTGTTGGTGTCTCTTTTTAAAAATATATATACATATTTTAAGAGACAGGGTCTTAGTCTTGTCACCCAGGCTGGGGTGCAATGGTGAAATCACAGCTCACTGACGTCCTGGGTTCAAGCAATCCTCCCACCTCAGCCTTTCTAGAAGCTGGGACAATAGGTGTGTGCCACCACACCCAGCTAATTGTTTGTATTTTTTGTAGCAATGGGGTCTCACTATGTTGCCTAGACTAGTATCAAACTCCTGGGCTCAAGTGATCCTCCCACATCAGCCTCCTAAAGTGCTGGAATTACAAGTGAGAGCCACCATACCTGGCCCTTTTGTGGTGTCTCTTCAAATGCTAATTCCTGACAATGACACAAGAGAGGACAGAAGTAAGTAAACTTTTAATAGTTAGGATCAAAATTGATTGGTAGAGTTATGGATAATATTTGAGTACAAATAGAATTGATCCTAAGACATTCATGCTATAGGGGAATTTTTTTTTGAGGGAGCTCATTATTTCATAAAAGGCATTACAAACAACTCTGAGAAAACCAGCTTAACTGCTCTCATAAATTCCATTGCTACATTTACATATTAAAATTCCCAATGCAGTTTATTTTTATGTATCTCACATTTATATAAATAGATATAACAACCATTGTTTAGAAGTACACTGTATACTTGTATTTTGTCTGTCCTTTGATTTCTTCTCACTTGCTTCCTGATGAAAAGAAAAATAATTCTCCCAAGTAATTCCACACAACTTATTTTCTGATTTGAACCAACAATCTTGGTTGTTGACAGGATTCTTGAGGGCTGAAAAATGTCACTTTGTTCATAGTTTCAGGCAGAGTGATCTAGGAAAGCAATTTCTCATAAAATACTTTTCTTCTTCTCTTTAAACATTTTTTTCCTTAAGAATTGCTTTTTCTTCTTGGTATAAAAATAATTTGCTTTGTGGTTATTGGGATGCGAGTCACTTCTGTAAGTCACTTTTAACTATGTTCCCCTGGCTGGGTGAAACAAAGTAAAAAAGAAAGCCAGAGTTTATCCCTCCACCCTTTTCTAGTTGTCTTTTTCTTCACTTTTTCATCTGCCTGCTTTATGCTTTTCTTGAACTGTCGACAATAGAGGCTGTGCTTGCTCTCCAAGGTTAAAATGAAAAGAAATCCTAAATGTAGCCCCCATGTTTTAATGACTTGCAAATCACCATGCATGAAAACAATGATGCAGGCATACATTGAAATTTTACACCAAGAAGACTCCTTTGCACATCAAACGGCATTTTTAGGTGCATAAAAAATTGTGCCTAAAAGAAAAGAATGTTAAGATCTTAAAGATAATTTTAAAACATCATATATTACAGTAGACTAGGAGCCCTGATTTTGCACATTGTCTCCAATGATCATTTCAAAGTAAAAAAAAAAAAAAAAAAAAAAATCAATGAAAGTGGTTTTACACACACACCATACACACACACACACATCAGTAAATATGATTTATATATTTGATATGCCAAACTCTCCCCATCTCTAATAAAAATACAAAAGTTCTATTTTAATTTGCATAAATCTACATTTCTCCTTGACCTCAATAATAGTAATAATGCACTTATAATATTTTGCATAAATTGTACAATTTATTTTCACACGTTATTATAACTGAGCTTAGTAGCTGTTCCATGAGGAAACAAAGGCAGTATTAAAATTACTTTGGTGACTTGAATTACAGCTGTTTTGTTTTTCTGTATAGTGATTTCTAATTCCTTATTTTCTCTTCCAAAATTTATTTAGTTTATCAATTATAAAAATGTTAAGGATATTGTAGTAGTTCAGGTTATGTATATAATTTAGAAGTTCTGATGTTTAAACCTTCATACATTAGAGGAGAGGCATCAGCAAAATGAAGTGGTATCCAATATATCCAACATTTGATGATTCACTAAAAAATAATTGTAAGTATTACCTCTCATCAATTCCATAAACTAGGTAAAAACCATTAGATTAAGTTTTTGTCAATAAGATATTTTGTAATATAGACATATATATTCAAATATTTTAAATTGTGATATTTAGGTCCTCCAATAGGGATTTAAAATTGAAAAATAGGCCAGATGTGGTGGCTGAGACCTGTAATCCCAGCACGTTGGGAAGCCAAGGGAGGAAGATAACTTGAACCCAGGAGTTGGAGATCAGCCTGGGCAACATGGCAAACCCCATTTCTACTAAAAATACAAAAATTAGCTAGGTGTCTTGGCATGCACCTGTGGTCCCAGCTGCTTCAGAGGTTGAGGCACGAGAATCGTTTGAATTTGGCAGTTGGAGGTTGCAGTGAGCCGAGATTGTGCAGCTGTACTCCAGCCTGGACAAGAGAATGAGATTCTGTTTCAAAAGAAAGAAAGAGGAAAGAAAAAAGAAAGAAAGAAAGAAAAAGAGAGAGAGAGGGAAGGAGGGAAGGAAGGAAGGAAGGAGAGAGGGAGAGTGAGGGAGGGAGGAAGGAAGGAAGGGAAAGGAAGGAAGGAAGGAAGGAGAGAGGGAGAGAGAGGGAGGGAGGGAGGAAGGAAGGGAAAGGAAAGAAGGAAGGAGAAAAAATTGAAAAACAACTTTTATCTTTATTGGGTAGAGAATAATCTACCTGAGCAATTAAATTTTAAAAAGTATATGGACTGTATTTTATAAGTTATTTCATAAATTTTACCCTTTTTTGTTCATTAAGCTTGAGAAATTATATGCTTTTGTAAGTGTAGTATGGCAAAACATATTATCGAACTTGTCTGAATACGGATATTTTCTTTAATTATGGCATTTTCAAAAGTAAGCCTTTAAATGTTTAATCAAAATACATTGGCCAGGCACGGTGGCTCATGCCTATAATCCCAGCACTTTGGGAGGCTAAGGTGGGTGGATCACTTGAAGCCAGGAGTTTAAGACCAGCCTGGGAAACATGGTGAAACCCCATCTCTAATAAAAATACAAAAATTAGCAGAGCGTGGTGGTGCACACATGTAGTTCCAGCTACTTGGGAGGCTGAGGCACGAGAATTGCTTGAACCCAGGAGGTGGAGGTTGCAGCGAGCCGAGATTGTGCCACTGCACTCCAGCCTGGGTGACAGAGCGAGATTCTGTCTTAAAAAAAATTAACATAGTATTTTGTTTATTATATTAGGAAGTAGTGGGCTTGTGAGTTATTTACAGCTTCAACCCACTGTCTTATTTATATTAGCCTGAGTAGGAAATTACCTGTTGAAATTTATATTCTCTCATAACTATAGATCAGTAAATCCAAATGGTTTACTGACATCAACAGGAAATTTGAATCAGGACAACTTTAAAATTGTTATTCTTTTCTTCAGAAATTTCCTTAGAGTTAACAAAGATTTGAGTATTCTCTGGAACCCTAAAGGTATATTAAGTGTCATATTTTATAGTATCTAGGCAGCTTTATTTATTTTAAAACTAAACCACTTATCCTTTATTATGCTATAATAATAGCTGCAAGCATACTATATTCTAGAATTTTTTTCCAGACATATTGTTAATGTTATCATTAGTCTTGGGTTATTTATTATGCTTCACTGATTTTAGCTATATGTATATGTCTAAGTGATCATAGTTTAGAACCAAGTTTCATAGCACATATTGGAAAACCTAACAATTATATTAGTGCAGGAGCTGAAAGGAAACAATCCAGCACCGTGACATGGAGGAGCTGGCTGTAGCCATTCCACAACCTCTTCTAGGTCTCTTGGTATTTGGCTTTGTTCTTGGAATTTTCTGTTATCTCTTCATTGCAACAGATGCTCAAAGAGTTTGTTAAAGTCCACCTTTAAGAAATGTGCTACATCCTATTCACAATAGCAAAGACTTGGAACCAACCCAAATGCCCATCAATGATAGACTGGATAAAGAAAATGTGGCACATATGCACCATGGAATACTAAGCAGCTATAAAAAAAGAATGAGTTCATGTCCTTTGCAGGAACATGGATGAAGCTAGAAACCATCATTCTCAGCAAACTAACACAGGAACAGAAAAT
The DNA here is from genome assembly GCF_028885625.2 of Pongo pygmaeus. NCBI lineage: Eukaryota > Metazoa > Chordata > Mammalia > Primates > Hominidae > Pongo > Pongo pygmaeus. The sequence goes on from NC_072376.2 coordinate 126,778,935, forward strand.
CAAACACCGCATGTTCTCACTCATAAGTGGGAGTTGAACAATGAGAACATATGGGCACAGGGAGGGGAACATAACAGGGGGCTGCAAGGGGGTGAGGGGCTAGGGGAGGGATAGCATTAGGAGAAATACCTAATGTAGATGACGGGTTGATGGGTGCAGCAAACCACCATGGCACAAATGTACCTAATGTAACAAACCTGAACGTTCTGCACATGTATCCCAGAACTTAAAGTATAATAATAATAATAAAACAACAAAACGAAATATGCTACATCTTCCCTAGCACTTTTTTCTGGCTAGAATTGAAGATCTGGTGAGTACCAGAGACTATCTCTTTCCTTTATGCTTGACTTTCATCAAAGGAGGTAAAAAAAGGCTCATGGACACAACTTGAGGTGGTGGACACTGGACCTTGCCGTTTCCGAAAGAAGTTCAAGAATCTGCACCCAGTGAACAAGGACTAGCCTTTCATCATTCCATAGGTATTTACTGATGGCTCCCTTAAGGCCCAACTTAAACGTAGACAGAGATGATGTTACTAGCTGAGTGTTATTGAGGATTTAGTCCATACCAGTCTCTGTACTAAGGACTTTACCTCCCTTTCCCTATTTGCTCCTCATTGCCTCATGGGATAGATATATTAGTGTCATTTGAATATGAAGAAACGTAGGCAAAAAGAGTGAAAACTGATGATCTCTTCACTGTTAATGCACTTTTGCGGTCTGTACTCCACTCTAAGTATATTTTATTAGATCCTTATGTCTTGCAACACCCTTGAGAAGTAGAAGAGCATTGCTATGGCACACAGTTTGTCTTCCCCTTAATTTTAAAAGCTCTTTGGTGGACATGAAAGAAGTGTAGGAGATGTTCTTTCCTCTAGTTTCCCCCCATTTTTAATCTGGAAATGGAGGCAGACACTGTAGAAGCCCAGGCTCTGGGGGTTCATAGAAATAGATGCTATACAGATGTAAGCTATATGGTTCTCGGGAAATAAAATGAAGTTCTAATAAAATGTACTGAAAAGTGATTACACGGCACTAATAATGTGGGACTGTCTGAAAGGAGAAACCTGCTTCTGAAAGAACGGCTTCTCCTTTTCCCTCCCTTTGAAGTGATTTCAGCTGCCCAGAGCTGCCCTGAAGGAAATCCATCATAGAGAGGAAAGAATAGTCCTATTCTAACCCTCCCCCTTCTTTTTATGCTCCCCTAATACCTGCCCCTGCTGCAGCCTCATCATTGCTTTATGACTGGCTGGTGAAGGGAAAAGCTATTCCTAGCATAGCAGATGTAGGAAGCCCCAGCCAGATGAGCCCTGGAGCTGGCAGTAGGTTTGGTTTGGTAATAAGAAAACAGCTCAAGAGAAGCATGGGAAAGGGACATTGAACTATTCACTGAGAAACATTATCCAACAGTTGTGAGATAAATCTTGAAAGAGAGAGAAAGAGGGAAAAAGGGTGAATATGAGATGAGGGAAATGGAAGAAAGAGAGGGAGAGGAAGAGGGGAGATAGTAATTTTGCTTCAAAAGGCCTGCAAATTCTGGAGGTATATAAATTCTGTTTGGTTTTGTAATATGAATATTAAAATATTACACATCAGCCCCTTAAACTTATGCTAAAGTGACTGTATTCTCTTTATTTTTATAGCTATTAAGTCTCGCACATTAAGAGGGGATGCTTTCCTGATTATACTGTGACTAGGCATAAGAATAGGAATTATTTTCTCTGGAGTTTGTTATGAGGCAGCGCCCTATTCTTAAAGAAATTTGCATACAGTTGAAGCACTGGTATACTGATGTTGTGTCCTGTCATTCTGTTTATGTCACCAAACACTGCCAACTCTGTCCAAGACTAAGAATTGGGAGAAAGGATTGGGAATAAAAGGAAATAAATGGAAGTTTTAAAAATGCTTGAAGAAACAAATATAAAATAGAAAAAGAAACCAGAATCATAAAAGATAAAGATTTATGAGAAGGCATTAGAAACCCAGGGCAGTACAGCTATAAAGGCCCATACTTGTTACTTGGTACTACAGCTGTCAAAAATGCTTCCAGTAGGGGGAAGTTCAATATCTCACTAGACAGCTCATTTTATTTCTGAAGAGTTTACTAATATAAGGTTCACATTTGGATTAATCCAGGCTCTTCTTGTCTGGAATCTTAACAAATCTGGAATCTCTTCTATGTTAATGTTCTTCAAATATGTGAAGACAGTTACCACGTTTCTGAGTTGTCTCAGTTATTCCAGCCAATCCTCATGCTCTTTGGTTGCCAGATCTCCTTGGCACACACTTCAGTGTGTCAGTGTCCCTCTTACAATCTGGCACTTTGAATTGAACATAATCCTTCAGATGTGGTCTGGACAGTGTAAAGTTCAATGGGACTACTCCCTTTCTTGATTTGAAGTCGACACTTCATTAAGACTCACACGAGCTTATTTGGCAACACGTCATACTGTTGGCACATGGTGAACTTGTAGGCAGCTAAAACCCCAAGTTATTTTTTTTTCTATATTCACTGTTCTTAAGCCAGTTGTCCTCTCTCTTGTAGAAGAGGAGTTTATTTTATGAATCTACAGAAAGAATGTTTTGTTTCTTGATGCTTTCTCTCATTCTTCCTGCTCTTTAAAGATCTAGAAGATACTTAATTTTGTCCTTCAATATGTTAGCCCTCCCTCCTGTTAATTTTGGTCAATATGTGTCTTCATCTGAATCACGTGTTCAAGAGTTTGAGGGGACAGAACTAACTCAGAACAAAGCCTTATAAATTGTTATTGAATAACTGCTCTTAGGTTAACTTTGATTTGTTACTCAATTCACTTTGAATGGCACGTTCAACTTTTTACTTACCATTCAGTTTATTTTTTTTTCTGATTGAAAGGATTGTCTTTTCTACAAGGCTTGTTGAAACTGAGATATAGCACATGTATAACCTCCCCGGATTTTGCATGCTGGAAGAAATTTACTTTTCTTTTTCATTTTTTAAGAGACAGGGTCTCACTACATTGCCCAAGCTGGAGTGCAGTGACCATTCACAGGTGCATTCATAGTGTACCGCAGCTTAAACTCCTGGCCTCAAGCAATCCTCTCATCTCAGCCTCTCGAGTAGCTGGCACCACTGCAAGAAATTTAAGTGATATATTTTGGGCTTGAATTATTTTCAAACAATTTAAGACCACTTCTAATAATCACCAATTCCTGTAGTAACTTACTGAATAAAAATCAACTTCCCAGCCAACTTGATTTTTTAAAATCAGGGAACCATAGTCAACCTATTAATTAGTTTTATTTCTAAAATCCAGACTTCTCTCTTTTTTGACATTGAGATACTAGTCTTCAGTATCCTTGCTTTTTATGAGCCTTCAATGAATGCTTTAAAATATTTTCATACACATATCAATATTTAAAATATGCCATGTAATGTAATGCACCCTGGTTTCTCAATTTAGCGAACTGTTCTTACAGTCTGTTAACCCACGAAACCAAGCGCTTTCATACAAGGTTAAACCCGTGGGTGAGGTAATGCTGAAAGCAGTCACTAGAGGGAAATAGAGGGCTGAGAACTAGGTACAGGAATGGTCGATCCCTGGTTAGAAGGACCAAGAGAACGATAGGCTGGAGAAGGCTAAACCTCTGTAGAAGAGGCTACTCTCAGGTTTACCCGGAAATTCCACTTTAGAGATGGTTCACATAAGAACAGAGATAGAGCTGGGATGCAATCAAGACAGATCAGCCAGTCAGCACTCAGTTGGAAGACACATCAATGACAACGTTTTTAGGAAGTTTGATATCAATGCTAGAAAATGACCTTGAAGCAGGAGTCTTAGTGTCATGGTTGAAATCTGCAGTCCAAGCTAAGATCAAAATTATATCAATTCAGCAATAATCGTTACAATTTATTGACTGTCTACTATATATCTAGCAATGAACCAATATTATCTCCCATTCTTGGAACAAGCTTTGGAAAGTAATATTTTCCCCATTTCACAAAAAGGAAACTGAAGAACAGGATTTAAGAAGTTTAAGTGGCAAAACTGGGATCTCAACAGAGATTAGTTGAGCTGCAAGGCATGTACTCACTATGCTGAAAGACTGGACAATACCGTATTCTGATTCAATAATTAGAACTCTGGGAAGAGAGCTCTGTAAAAGCTTGGAGCAATCTTCTCCTCAACTCTAAGGCCTTCTGTCTTAGAATTTGTGGTGAGTGGACACATCTTCTCACTTATCATGCATAGGCTTCTATTTTCTGTAATCAAATTTCATCAGTCCTTCACAGATTTGAAGTTCATTCTGCTTTTTTAGGACCATGCAAACAAAATATATCCTATTAATACATTTCATTTTCTTTAAAGTCAAGGCAAATGAATACTTTGTAAACTTAATGTATGGCTTTTTAAAAGTTATATGTAATGAATACAAACAGTACAGTGAAAATTCTCAGTGAGAATTTGAATTTCTAATAGGATTTGAATTTCCAATAGGATCTGCACCTCTTGGCCCAAATATTGGCCACATAAACATGGCACCAGATCTATCTGGTAAAAATGCATATTAAGTAGTTTAGGGAGCAAATGTTTATAGGGGGTAAAAGAATTTTCAGTTTTAGCATCTGTAAAGCCAATATTAGGTGAACAGGTAAATGAATTCAGGGATAAAATGATCAGTAGCAGCATAATAAAAGGATTTTAAAAGCACTGAACCTTAAATAACTCAATGGAAGTAAAGAGAAAGTTCAAAAAATGATTCACAAGATAGCTCAAGCGATAAGGTCCCTGATTTCAAGGATGTATACATATGTTTGAATAAAATTGTTTCAAGAAATCTGAGGTTCAAAAGGCAATATTTCTAAACATACTGGAAGCATTCTAAAACAAGCTAGAGTACTATAGTAATAAGCATGGTTCTTTATAGTTTTCCTGTTCTGGGTTTCTAATGCTTTTCTCAAGACAGAGGGAATTAAAATAATATATTACCATCAAAATCCATGTTAGGTCTTCTGATGGGATTTCCTGTGGTTTCCTCAAGTCACCGACATCTCACTACATATTTGAATATATCCATTACATATCTCAATGTGTTTAAACCTATTAAGAATGATCTCCCTCCTGTTTGTCTTCTTCCTCCACAACATATACGAATACAAGATTCCTTGCAATTAATACAAATTTCTTCCTTGAACTTAATAATGTTTTCTTAGCAGATTTCTCTGATCCAAAAAAAGTAATTTGCAAGGAATATGAAATAGAAAACAACTTCAAGTTTATAGACTGGAGACCCATAATTCATATTATTTGTATATGTTTTCATCTTTTCTGAAAATACAGATTTTAAATACTTGTAAAAAATAAATGGGATGTTTGTTTTAAATTCTGCCTCAATCCAAATACCTGAAAAGCCCTGTATTTCAAAAACTTGAAATTTCATTCTAATTTTATTTAAGGTTAAACATACAAGTGTGCTTTAAAAGTTCACATCTATCTCCCTTAATTTGGGCTGTACAAATTGTCCTGAAGATTTACATAGTTATTATGGCTTTTTTTTTGATGCACAAGGAACCAATAGGTGATAATTTATCTCATAGCAGCAGGATAGATGAGCCCAGCTCACACTGGGCACTTACTGAGCAACGTCCTACTTGCTGAAAACGGAACCTTATAAAAGTTGGGCTGTTTCTAAAATGTCCATGAGCATTCTAAACCTATAGTCTGAGCCAGATGTCTGGAAGCTCTTAGAGATGATTTTTATTTTTTCTAATACAGTCATATCTTTCCCTTTGCTGTTTTCTTTGCACTTATCTGTCTTGTCTTATTCGGTTTGGCTCCTTCTGTCCCCGCTGTAAACAGAAGTATGTTCTTTCTTCTCCCTCTCAATTTATTGACTTTTCTTTTTCTTTTTCTTTTTTCTTTGAGCATATGTGAGCATACAGCATCTGTTTCCAAGCCTATGCCAGATGGATGAAAATAATTATTGGAGAAATCTGAGAAAAGGAAGGTCAAGGCACTTTTAACATCAGCAGAAGATAATGAAAGGGTAGAACAAAAATCGAAAATCAGAGACACTGTCAGGAGTAAACTAAAGCCACTTCTCAGAGTTTCCATAGATCCAATGGCACTGCCATAAATCTAGATTGAGAAAGTCCATTAGCAGTTATTGCAGATACACTTACCTTCTCCTCACCCCAAATTCTAAATAAAATATATCAAAATAAATGAACAGATTAGTTATTATTTAAATATTAACCCAATTTGCCAGCTTCTTTTAGGTCGTAAATTTACATGGACTCATGGTAGTCCAAATGACTGTATAACCAATCAGGATATTTAGGAAAAAAAAAAAAAGAATCAGTGGCAATACTCAAGCCCAGGTTCTATGCCATCTGCAAGAGCTGTGCCATAGTTTTTATTATAAAAGAAACTACTATTAGGATGCAGTTGGACTGGTTTTTCCAAGCACCAAATCCATATGGGTAGAACTCAATAAATACCATGCAAATAATAATTACTAACATCTGTAGAGTGCTTTCCGGTCTACATGTTGCTTTGTTTAACCTTCATAACTGTTATAATCCTCTTTTATAGCTCAGGAAACCGAGGCTTAGGGAGGTAAAGTGATCTAGTTAAGAGCACACAGCAAAAAACTGTTTTAAACCATAAATATCAACTCTAAAATGAAGTTTTTTCATTCCAAATCCAGAGCTTCTGCTACCTTGTGGTGCCTCTCTGAAAATGTTTTAACAACAATAATGTTGTGATTATACCTTTCAATGTAATTTTTAGAAAATGTTGCCTTTTAGTATCTTCCAGCCACAGCAGCTAATATTTTATGAGTCATATTTCTGAGTTATTTGTAGTATGGAAACTGAACATTTGAAAACATTATTGAAATCTATTTAAAAACTCTTATTTGGTTAATTTGTAAACCTCAACCTCCTTGCCTCAAGTGATCCTTCCACCTCAGCCTCCCGAGTAGCTGGGACTAAAGACATGCACCACCATGCCTGGCTAGTTTTTGTAGAGACAGGGTTTTGTCATGTTGCCCAGGCTGGTTTCAAAGAGTTTGTAGTGATTTTGAAAGCAAGCTAGATAAAGCCTACTTTATGAAACATGTGCTTAGAATAAAATAGATTAGGATTTAAATTCATAATAATAAAGAGCCACCTCTCCTTATAGGGAATATTCAATATATTCCCCTAGAACATAGTTAATTGTTAATCACTTAACAGGAAGACTAGGAGAAGGGGTTCTAAGACATTAAAAGCAAAAATGGGAAGAAATGTTTTAAATAAACTAGAAATCAGTGGGACCACACATTCATTTAATAAATCTTTACTGGCCATTTACTATATATCATATAACGCCAAATACTTGGGGAAATTTAAATTTTATAAGACAAAGCCTATCCTTTTGAAGAGCTCAAAGTGCAATGGAGAAGAAAGCAATGAATAAAATATTTGAATTAAGACGGAGAAACTTGTGTACAGGAATAAGCAAGGGAAGTAAAATTAAATTAGAGTTCCGAAGGATAAATTGTACCTTCACAGGATGAGAAATGGGTAAAATGCATTTGGAAAGGAGCAGCTCATGCAATGGCATAAAAGTATGAGAAAGAGATTAAGTTCATGAAATGGTGACATGGTCACTGCAAGTAGGTCACGGGGTACTTGAACGAGTGGTGGGAAAGGAGTCTGAAAGACTACAGGGGCCGGTTTGAGAGGGGTCTTTGATGACACGACGAGATGTAGTGACTTTGCAGGCTCCAGGGTGCCAATAGCCTATGCTTTTCAGGCAGGCAATAGCACCATGGAATGTGCAATTTAGAAAGACAATTCCGGTGGCTTAATGTGGGAAGAGACTGGTGGCAATGCAGCATTTTACAGGCTGTTGCAGTTGTAGCAGCAAGATGGGCCTATAGAATATTGTCCTAAATTAGAGGGTGTATTTTACTTTAGAATAATCAATGCCATTAATAATTGTAGGCAGTTCATAATATAAAATGTTTTCAAGCAAGGGTAGGTTTGGGGAGGAAGGCCTTGAGGAAGATTCATTATATAGTAAGCTAATAGGAATAAAGGCTTCAATGTGATGTCTGACGTCTTAGGATGGTGACAGTTGTTTTAGTTTTAGCTCTCCAAAAAGTATTTCCACCATTTTACTTAAATATCTCTATTAGCATCCTTAAATATTAGGGATTTCTTCTTCTTTTAAAAAAGTTAATTTCAGAGACCTCTCCTGATAAAAAAATAGAAAGAAACTCTTTATGCTTGCAAAGCTAATAAGCAATACATTGTATTGGGAAAAAATATAAAAATAAGTAGAGAACCTTTTATTTAAAAATGGAAATAAGTCTTTAAAGTCATTTTTTCTGCAACAAATGTGGTCTTTTGTTACATGGAGTGGGAAAAATCTTAAATCAAACTTTCCAGGATATAACATTAAAAAACAAAACCCATCAACTCTGAGCTCTCTCTCTACTGTTGAGCACAAAACCAAAATCACAAATGCACAACATTTACTTTCATAGTTCATGGTGACTGATTTGTGTATTGAACACAATGATTTTCTTCCTCTGTGCTTCTTTAAAAAAAGTAACATTAACTTGCAAAAAAGACTCCAAATTGCTTATGTAGGAACAAACTTAAAAGTGAGACAGAATTTCATCTACAAGGCTTAAAAACATCTCTTAATTGTTATGATGTAACAGCAGTCTAAAAATTTTTATCAACAAACAAAAAATCAGTCAAGCACACAGACCTTCTGAGACCATCTTGTCTGGATAACATCTTCAAAGTTAGGACTCAGTGATTACTAGTCTATGTTCTATGCTAAGGTGCTCAAGAAAAACAACTTCATATAGAGTGACATATACAAGTGCAGCAAATCTTTTTAAATTTGCATGTTGTTTTGGGAGCCTTTTAAAAGAAACTGTAAGCCAGCATATGGAAAGTTATAAATGCAGCCCAAGTTTGCTTGGAATCTAATTAGAGATGCCTTCCAGCTGTTGCCACTGCCTGGAGCCTCTATTTCCTCTTACTCTCTCCTTCCAAACAAACCATGGAAAAGCAAGCTGAACACCAGTTCTCCTGCCTGATGCAACATGAACTGAATTAGGCAGTCTGGCAAAAAGGAGATGAAAAAATCAGCCTCCTTATTAAATGTTGCTGTACATAAAATGTACAATGAAAATTCAGTCGAATTAAGGACAGAGGTATAGAAGCAAAATTAACGTTAAAAAATTTAAGTGCATTACCAGCAGCAGGAAAGGCATTATAAATATTATGACTAAAGACAGCATGGTGTCTAATGTTCACCTGTTTGTAGAAAAATGAAGGAATCCATTGATTATTTTTCTATTTGCACTATGTTCTCCAAACTAGACACCTATGATAACCAAAGAAGGTCTTTGAACCCCTAACTTTGATAAAGATCAGGCTCCTACATCATAGATTGGTTATTTTTTTCTCTATGGATATTAACCTGCATGTTTTGACTTTAGCTGATACATATATACAAATAGATACATAACAGAGCTTAAGGCATGGAAGGTTGGGAAAAGGATGTGGCATTGATGTAGCTCTTTGAAGGAAATAAAATTTCAAACAGGCTGAGAAGAGGGTGATTGTGGTATAAATTTACCTCTCCCATTTCTTTAATCTTCTGCTTTCCACTAATTTCCCTACATTTTCTCCTCAGCCTTCACCTTCAAGCATATGTCTCTCTCTATCTTGAAAATATCCTCTCTTTGAACCTGCTATTTTTTAAATTGCCACAACATCTCTCTTTCCTTTGTTGCAAGGTTAAACCCCGCACGCAGGCTACACCCACTCTTGCCATTTCTACTCTACCAACCCTTTTAATAACCTCTCCAGAATCAAACCATTTGTGTTTTGGGAGCGGGATGGGGGTGGGAAGATAAAAATGAGGACTTTCTTCTTAAAATAGCAATTTAAAAGCATGATAAAATTTAAATAATAACTAGAGCTGTCTGAAGAGAACATTTCTTTTCAGGCAAATGTGAAATTAAGTAATCTGTTTCATGTTGCGGTAGACATTTTTCTGAATGGCTCACACAGAACATAAACCTTAAAAGCCAACAGCATACTGTGGGGGGAATAATTTCTGTTTACCCTCAGTTCAGTGTTCTGTCCCATTAACAGCTCTACCTCTAAATATGCATGACATTTCCTTTCAAAAATTTTCTGTTTAATGTTTCAAATGCACACACTAGATCTGACTTAGTAAACCAATTCCTTAATAATGAGTCATCTGGCCAAACATGAGTCAGAGTAATAAAGCTCTCGAGACACTTCACTGTTTGAACTTTAAGGACATATATAAACCTGTGAACAATTTCACAGCCTCAAGAAAGAATTTTTAGCTGTTATGAGAGGCTGGGTAAGAGAACCAGCACTTCCCTGTTTTCATGTCTTATCTTTTCTGAATTTGTAACATTGATTAGAAGAACCTCTGTTCTATAATTTTTTATTTACAGAGATTGCAATGATCATGTGTAGCATTAAAATACAAATTTCACAGAAAGTCAGTATATTTTACTTTATGTATATTAAACATGTTTTTTTTCTTGAACATTTGGCAACTATAATCAACATGAGATTAACTGTTTCATCAGAATGTGTTTATATGGTTGCATATTATCAAATGGAATTTGGTTTCTGAAAAATGGAATGAAAATATGGAACCAAATGGCAGAGCTAAAAGTCAGAATATTCCCAACCTTGTATTTTAGTTAATTTTACTGTGATCTATCAGCCACCCAACAGATTTTTTTTCTGAAAGTCTTCTAGTTTCTCTTGTCTTCAAGCCTATGTTCATTGGGCATTAAGTAGTGTACCTTCTATCATTGCTTCTCTCTTGAATTATTGTTCTCTTTCCATTCTTAGTGTTATCATTATGTTTTTTTTCAGTATTTTGTTTCTCATTCAGACAGCTTCCTACTGGTTTCCCTGTTTTAGAGTTGGAGAAATAATAATGAGTCATTGATAAAATAACAATTAGGCAATGATAAAATGCTAAGAAAACAAGGTATTGACAATGAGTTGTAGTGGGCATTTTACAAAATACACATTGATGGAGAATAAATTTTATGTGTGGTTCCCTATACCTGTCCTGGTATGCCTAACTACAGCTTAGTTGTTGAATAATAGTTTCCTTGTATGCTTTCCTCACTACTGGGCTATTGAATTTGATGACAAGTGAAAAATTTGAGAGCTCGAGATCATCTGAAAACGCTTCTCTACTTTACAAACATTGTTGTTTTCTAATTATTTTCTATGTACCTCCAGTATCCTGGTTTGGATGTTAAAGTATTTCATGCTCATCTCCATGGTGGTGTTATAACACCGCAGGATTATTACTGAACTGCCTCAACTTTAATAGCTATAATTGATTCTGGTGTATTCATCAAAATGACAGCTATAATTTGTAGAAAAAAAGAATCAAAGAATTTTCTTATAAAAGATGTGTTTAATAGATCTGTAGCTCTTTATTATTGCTGCTGCTGATTCATTATTTTCACATTTTATAACTTGATGCTGGTACTTCTTGAGAATGATTGCCTTATTAACGTATTATTTATTTGTAGCATTAAGTCAGTAACTTGTTTTCTTGATATGTTAAGAAAATTCCCTCAGAGTAGATTGAATAGGCCAGTGTATTTCAAACAATGACCCAGGAGCCCTGGAGATTGGCAGAAGTGCCCCGAGCCTGCCTTAGAAGGAAGGGGTTGAGGCTGGAACCTGCACTAGCAGATCTGCTTTCTTTTGTTTTATATGCTGGACTTCTTTTCCATCAAAAAATTCATTTGACTGAAAAGTGCCACAGTGAAAAAGAGTTTGAAAAATTATAGAATAAGTTTCAAGTCCAACAGGGAAATAAACCAATTTACCTTTGGCAAACATAGGTAATGTGAACTGGGCAGCTCCTCTAGGTGAAAAATAAGTAATGCGAGAGAGAGACTACAATGCAGATCCTGAGCAGACACCATGGAGATGGGACACGCACACTCTGATCACACCTGGAGGAGGCATCCAGCACGTTGGAAGTGAAGTAGCACTTACCCGACAACATAACCTGGCTTGCCTAAAGTTTTACACTTTAAGATTTAAAATAAAGGGGCTTAGAGGAGGGATTTGAACTTGTGAAAGATTACGAGATTCTTATTCTTTAAAAAATAAACAATCACAAATGTTCTTTTGCAGGATATGTTCTGTAGTGCTTGTTCTTAAAATCTAAGAAAGGGAATGTTTGGGCTAACATGTTACATCAGATGGAGGTTGGACGTTTTGATTTCAATACTGTGTGTGGTAACTAAGGTGAATGCATTAAAACAAACATTCCTCTCAATGAAATCTTTCTCAGTGTCTGCACAGCTGTTAACTCTCTGGCCCAGAAAACTGCAGCAAAAGCCAGCAGTAATACAACTTATTCAGGTTGGCCCATAAACTGTTTAGTGAGTACTTCACTTTTGGAGAACAAAAAGAAGAGATCACCAATGTGGAAAAGTTGTAATAAATGACTATGTTCTGTAAATTAAAGCAAATGACCTATTTTTAGCTATTTTAAAATAAGAAGCAAAATAGGTGGACTTCAAGTTTTAACAAAAATCTTGCCAGAGGTAAATCCTTAAAAATTATAATTCTAAAAATGTAAGTGCAGGACCACCAACTACTGCTCAGACTCTTTTACCTTGACATTAATCCAAGAGAAAGGGAAAAACATGCATGTGTGCCTGTGTTTGTCTCTCTCTCTCTCTGTGTGTGTGTGTGTGTAAACACTTGATATTTGATGCAATCAATAGTCTGAAGTAGCAACATTTTCATTTTGATGAAAATAGGGACGTTGAGTTCATACATTGGCTCTTTGTGTTGATTTCTTTTTATCACCAACCATCTGGCCATATGGATGCACTAATAACATGCAGAGTTTTGGCTACAAATCCAAAGTAGTGAAGTAAGGGAGAATGGTGAATTCACCTAGTTCATTCAACTCTGGGACAGCCATGAGGCCAGACAAGTATGCTTGCCCTAATGTAGCACCCTGCCCCAACATTCACCTGTGCTGCTTTTTCTTTCTTTTGAAATATTAGTGAGTGGCTGAGCCAGAACTCAGATGCAGACCTTCTGACACCACTTACTATGATAAAAGAAAAAAAAAATCTATAACTGCAATGCTTCAAAATATAAAACCTAAGGGAGTCATAAAAAGAAGGGAGAAACAAAGACTATTATTTATTGGTAGGCTTTGAAATGTGAAATGTAATTGTCAAAGAGATCCCTGTAACTTGTGATACATGTCTGCTTGAGCAAGCACCTTTTTTTTTTTTTTTTTTTTTTTGCTAATAGTTGAATGAATAAACTTGAATTGGTCCTTGACTCCTCCTTTTCTTCCTGTTGCATTTGTAGTTCATCAAAAAATCTTGTCTGCTCTATCTGCAGAATATACTCAGAATCCATCACTTTCCATCACCCCTCCCTCCATCCCACGATCTGTCACACAGGTTAATGCTATGGTCACTTTAACAGATCCACCTGCTCTCCATCTGACCTGCATGATCTATCCTCAACACAGCCACTAAAGCAGTTCTGTTAAAAACGAAGTTAGATCAGGTTCCCCTTCTGCTCCAAGCTTCCCAGTGGATCCCATTTTAGTCGAGTGAAAGTCAGTGCCCCTGCCTGGGCCTACATTACACTACAGGATCTGGCTTCTTTAACTGCTTTGATCCCATTTCCTCTTAATCTCTCCTGGTCTGTCTCTGAACTAGCTTAGTGGGGCTGTCCTGTAATGGTACTTGAACACACCAGGGGTGTTCCTGTTGTAATACTTATGCATTCACTCTTCTTTCTGCCTGGAGAAGTTACATACAATGATCCCTTCCTTGCCTCCCTTCTTATGAAGGCCTTCAGTGACCTTTGTAATATTGTCCTCTCAATTTCTGTGACTCCCAATCCTCTTTCCTGCCTTATCTTCTTTCTTAGAGAATGTCACCCTCTAGCATACTATATAGTTTTCTTATTTTTGTCTTCTAGTCCATCCTCATGTTGCTATAAAGGACTGCCTGAGACTGGGTAGTTTATAAAGGAAAGAGGTTTAATTGACTCACAGTTCCACCTGGCTGGGGAGGCCTCAGGAAACTTACAATCATGGGGGAAAGGGAAGCAAACATGTCCTTCTTCACATGATGGCAGGAAGGAGAAGTGCCGAGCAAAAGAGGGAAAAGCGCCTTATAAAACCATCAGATCTTGTGAGAACTCACTCACTATCATGAGAACAGCTGCATGGGGGTAACACCACCATGATTCAATTACCTGCTGCAGGGTCCCTCCCAGGACACTTAGGGATTATGAGAACTACAATTCGAGATGAGATTTGGGCAGGAACAAAGCCAAACCATAATCACCCAGTGTCTAGAACAGCACCTGGCAAAGAGTAGGTTCTCAATATTGAATGAATGGATGAATGAATGATGGATGAATTTCAGGGAAATAAAAACGACACCACTTAAATCAAGGGCCATTACTTAATGAACGATTAACTGATAGTGGAGTGTCACAAGGGTTACAAATTAGTCGATGAATAGTTTTCTTCCTTTTAGAATTTCTAAAGGTATACATTTAACCTTGGGAGTTTCCTTTATGTAATTAAGAAATAATCACACTCAGCTACATCATGGGTTTGAGGTGAGGACTAAATGACATAATCCAGTGTATTAACATTGATCTTAAAACACTATTTTAAATTACTTTTTTAAATTTTATTATTTCGACATCTGGAATCATTCAGAGACACAGTGGAAAAGAAAACAGATCTAAAAAGCTCTATTCTTGGAAACGAACCACTGAATTATTTTAATTTTAGCAAATCTCAGACTATTGATCCAATTGACCCATTTTTCTTTTAGAGATAAATAATGACAGTGAATTATCTAGCTAAGGTGGCTATAACACTTTAGAAAATTATGATATACTGTATATGCCACATACTCTGAAACTGATGAAAACCAGATAAAATTCATAGCTTCCTGATTTAAACAACACACTGAAATAAGCATTTGTTTTCTTCAAGTTCACACTGTAGTAGAAAAGGAGCACATAAAAAAGAATATACACCAAAATGTTTACATCTCCTAGTACCTTTAATTTCATGATTCAGTTCTCAGAAACTCATTATTCAGTTATCAGTTGCTTTTTGCTCTTGAACCAATTACTAAGCCTAAAATAAGAATATATAAACTTATTTTATGGGAGAACAGACATACATTAATAGAGATGTTTCTTCCAAGATTGAACTCTATGAGACCTTAAACAAGCTTTCAATTGCAGACTTTAGGAGGAAAAACACAAGTCAACTGACTTGATTCTAAGATAGTACTTAAATTAAATAGTCATATGCATATAGCAGGTGTTAAATAAACAGTTGGGAGAAAAAAAAAAGAGACAAAGACGGCAATAAATCGCCATGGAGCATTAAAGATCAAAACTCTACCGCAGTGTTATTCAGTATGATTCCCAGACCAGCAACTTCACCTTCACCAGGGAGCTTATTGGAAATGCAGAACAAAGACCTCCACCCTAGCCCTTCTGAAATACTAGGGTAGGACCAGAGGCATAATATTTTAACAAGTTCTCTGAGTAATTCTTATACATTGCTCTATTATATACCTCTTACAGTCCTAAATATCTAATTGTTAATATTTGAGAGGTTGTTAGGATCAATAATATATGTGGAAAAAAATTATAAAATCTTTTCACAGTCAAATTTAAACAAAAGATTGTATAGGAACTAGATATTACTTCAAAACACAGTAACAAAAATAGAACTAGAATTATATTTTAAATACCTCGTGGCATCTACACTTATGGAATATTTAAGTTCTTCATTTCATCTCTCAATAAGAGAAACATAGTTTGATTAATAGGTTAAGTATTCTTAGAAATTCTGAAAGGTAATATTGACATCATTAATTTATATATGAAACAAATAAAAAACAAGAACTTCTTCCAACTTCCCAAAACTGTGTGGGAAATAATTTTGAATATGAGTTTCTGGTTTTTAGAATAACTACATCTACTTAGCCTGCTGTTGCTTTACTTTAATAACAAAAGATATTTATTGTTTTCTACTCTAAAGAAAGCTGTGCAGGGATAACAAACCCATCCTGTCAGCCATCTGAATAATGTCATTGAAAAATCCTAGTATTGGGGTTGGAATCTTAGCTTCATTACTTACATGGGACCTTGGCCAACATACCTTACTTCTCTGAACTTGATTTCTTCAAGTGTAAAATGTGGATAATAATAATTACTCTAGAGTTATGAGACTTGGAGAATATATAAAAGAGATACAGATACAGATATACACATATATAGAGAGATAAATATATTTTTTAGAGATAGATATACTAAGAATATATATTAGAGGGTAATGTACATAAGGTATATTTCTTAGCATATACATGCCAAATAAATGTTAAATTGCTATTAACAAGATTTTATGCTCAACTAAATCTTTTATTTAGGAAAAATCTATGATTAAACTATAGAGTTACAAAGACAGCCAAACTAGGAACAAAGTAAAAAATTGACTTCAAATGTTTGAGTTTATATTTCCAAGTATTTTAAAAATATCTAAACCAAATTAAATTTTAATTTGAGTCTGAATCACTCCGCACATACGTTCATTACGACCTTATCCTGTGCAAGAACCTGGTGTGTTCAAAGGATCTAACACAATCTTTAACCTCATAATGTTCAACTCCAAAGATAATTTTAAAAAATCTGATAAAACAATGTAAAAATTATTTGGTTTCAGATTGAAGATTAGGGACAATGTTTTAAATAAATTTCTAACAAATTATAAATTTATTTAAAAATTTTCAATTATAGATTGTAGTAGAGATTAATTAATATTATAATACAGGTATGCTATCAAATTTACAGTATGTATTAATATAGCTTAATAATTGAAATGGCGTTAGTATATATAATTCGTGAATTTTTGCTAGGTAGAAGTACAGAAAAATTAAGTCAAGTAAATTGTGCACTTTGTTTTGGTTTATTTTTAGATAGAAGGAACTTATACTCATTTATGTGATGGTAGAAATGCTTTAGTAGAGATAAAAAAATGACAAAGAAAGAATGTAAAATTGTAAAATCTAAGTCCTTGAGGAGGAAAAAAGTGGCTTGGGGAGGCATGGGTCTTTGACTGATGCATGTATCTCAATGCCTACTGGAAGAAGAAGGCTGCACACGTGCTGTCAATGCTGGTAAGTTGGTAAATTTGGTGTTGGTAATGAAAGGGATAATTTATTATTGCTTCTAATTCTCAATGGAATTTTGAAGTAAGGCAATGAGCTGATGAAAGGATATTAGCAGTTTGAGGAGATGAGAAGTTTGGAAATAGTAGGTCTGAAGAATGGGACACATAATATAGGAAGGTAAAAAAACTGCTGGCATTTTTAGTGCCTATTTTAGATTTGTGGCTATGAATTTAATTTAATCAAACATTGGTTGCCACCCAAATTTTTGCTGCTGTGTCCAGCTGCTGGCTGGACCTTCTTGGGCACTGAATGTTGCAAAACCATGCCTATCAAGCCCATTTGGACTTTGTGCACGGAACAATTCAGCACTCTGACAGGGTCCAGTCAGTTGCCACATCCTCTTTCTCATCTATGGCTGGTCCTTACCCTCTCTACCAAGCTTGAGAACAACCAAGTTTCAAGAAAAGCATATCATGGTATCTCCTCAGGAAGGGGACAATGACCTAGTGATTATTTTCTGGCATGTCTCCCTACGAGGCTCAGTTGGTTGGTAGATTTGGTGTTGGTGATAGGATAGAGAAATTTTATCATTGATTATATTCAGTCAGTGGAGAGAGAATTCATTGTCATAAAATGAAGGTTTTGAGAGAGATAATTTTCAACATCTCTTTGAGCTCTAAAAATTCTATCACTCTTTGTTGGCTGCCACATCTTATTATTCCCAAGAAAAAGTGTGTAAAGCTTACATAAGGTAAACCTAAAAGGTTCATAAGTATGCTGTCATTTCTGATATGGATTCTACATATGCGCATTTGGAATAAAATTTATAGGAGTAGTTGAGACTTTGGAAATACTCTTCCCTTTCTATTCAAAATAAATTCCCTGAAAATTCAGTTAAATCTAAAACTTATAATGTATTGAGCATTTGTTATATGCCAGGTAATGCTCTATGTATTTTCACCCTTAGGGTCTTATTTAATAAGATAAGAAAGAATGGTCTTTTAAGTTCCTACTACTCTCATTTGATGAGGAGATCTACAGGCTTTACGCAACCTAAGGTTTCACTTGAAGTGTGGAGCTGGGGTTAGACATAGGTGTCCAATCCTATGCCTCCTGCTTCTCAAATAACTTCCACTTAAAATAACTGCTTTCTCTGAATATAATTTAAAATTATGCTTGAACAATTACTAAAGGTTGCTACCAATCTAAATATCTATGTTCGTCCAACTCTATCAAATATGGCATCATATTTCAGTTGATGAGCAATGGTAATATGATGTTAACAATTTTTAAATCAAAACATTCCTCTTAAATTTTAAGCTATTGTACTAACAGATAAAAATTTGAAAGCTCCTAAAATTCAGAATGAATATAGAATGTCATTCTGACATTTTCAATATGTCAGTCATAAAACACTTAACATAGTTTTTGAATATTTTCTCCTTCAGAGCTTTTCACTTGGTTTAATTATTGCATAAATGTTTATTGAGAGTCTGCTTATCAGCCAACATTCATTAACTATTTATGGGCTAAGTTAAAGTTTCCCAGCCTGGAGGTAACCAAGATTATCAAGGTTATATGGGTTTCTATGTGGCAGGCTCTGTTCTAAATGCTTTAGGTACACAATTCTACTTAATCCTCATAATAATCCCATGAGGTACTACAATGATCATCCCCATTTTCCCATGAAAAAACTGAAGGATAGTTTAAGTTATATGGCTGATGTCACATAAGTTCTTTGCTTTTAATCACTGTGATATATATATATGAGAGATATGTATATACATATAATATTTATGTATTTTTTAATTAGACTATATGAAGTTTATAATTTAGTGTATTCTCGTACACTTAGGGATTAAGAGGAAAGAGATAAGTAAGTATAAAAACTGAAACAGAAGTATGCAGAAAAGACGGTAGGAACAGAGCAGAATGCACTTGACTCTGCCTGAGGTGGGGTGAGAAAATGACCAGAAAAGCACTGGTGAGGAGATGAGGGTGGTAGAGAGTCTAGAAAGATGCAATGATGTCTTCCCAGAGGTGAATGAAGAACATTCTACCAAAGGAAGCCCTGCTTAGAAGGAAACAGGAAAATGAGGATGCGGCCCTAGTGGGAAAGTACAAGTACTCTGGCAGTGATAATCCAAAGAAGGTATACACGGAAAATTGTTGGGAGATGGCAACAGAACCTTGGCAGAGGCCAGATTTTGAAGGCCCTTATATGGAATGCTTAGAAATTATGCTTTAGTCTCCAAGTAGTGGAAACTTCTAAAAATTTTAAGCAGGGAAGTGTCATGATTTCGACTATTGTAGGAATTTTACTCAGGTCTTATTGTAGAGGTGGATTCAGAACCTGTAAGCAATATAATCATTTAGGAGGTTATTGAAATAGTGATAATAGAGCACAGATGTCTCAATACCTATGAACCCTAAAACAATATATTAATTCAAAACTATTATGTACCTTCTAAGTGGTAGTCCCAGGGGTGACCTGGAATTCAAAGCTGGATAATATATATTAATAATATTCAATAACATGTCGACATTTTTGATTGAAGGAATTTGAAGTAATTAATCACTGGCCTTTCCATTACCCTATTTTCAATTTCTCATTTAGTGTTATAATTTTAACATCACTGTTTAAATACACGTTTCCTCTCACTTGCCACAGGCTTAGCAGGGTTCCAATAGATTCTGCCAAACATGACAACCAACAACAACTAAAACAGTTTGCAAGTGCAGAGACCTTAAAAAATACACCCCAGTCACCTTTTTGGACATCTCAGAACTAACAATATCATGCAGAAGACCATGCCAGATAAAATATATTAAAATTAAAACATATGGGGTTTAATTTTAACCCTTTTTTTAATCAACAGATTAAAATTGGATGAGACCTATGACTATACTTACAGAAAGCTTTAAAAAAGAATAAAAGCCACTTCTTGTAAGGTTTTTATATGATTAAAATTGTGAAGACATAACTCTAAATTTAAAATAATGTTTACTTTAAAATTACATAATATGTAAAATTCTCAAAGTACTTTCACATATGTTATGTCAATTGATGAGTGGAATAACTTTTAAGATTGGTAAGTCAATAATATCATTACTATGATTCTACAGATGAAAACAATGCATCTCAGAAATATCAAAAAATGTATTCAAGGTCAAAGTCAGTAATTTGTTGAATCAGCACTGTACAGTAACTCAGATTTCCTTACTATAAATTATATGCTATTTCTTCTCAATCACATTGCCTTCCAGGGGGAAATAAATAATCATTTATTCATCTATTCATCCATTCATTCATTCTTCACACATTTACTTAGTGCCTATTAGTACAAAGCACTGGATTGGGTGCTGTGAGATTTATGGAGATTATAAATCAGCTTTGCTGCTTAGGGGACCAGCAAGGGAAGGAAGAGGTTCAGTAATAGCTGTGAAAGAGTGGAAAATCATGCCTAATGAGACAGTTACAGAAAGGAGTAAGAAAGCTCATCGTTGAGATAAATTATTTCTGGCTAAGGAATCATGGAAAGCTGTATAAGCAAAGTGGTATTTTAGGTGAGTTTTAATGAGTGGTTGGCATTTGGGCAAAGAGAGATAGGGTGTAAATTCCAAGGAGTGAAAACAGAAATGAGCCAAAGAAGAGAGGAAATCAAGATGTTCTTGAGAAACTGTGAATCATCCATTTCCCTGGAGTAGAGTTTGAGGTAGAAGGCGAAAGATATGGCTAAAAATATTGTTTAAAGACCGGACTGAGGTGTTTATAATTTTCATAGGAGGCAGAATGGGGTGATGAAAAATAATAAAGTCACACAAGTTTAGGTTCAAATAGCTCTGCTGCTTAAGAAGCTGTGTGACATGACCAATTTATATAATTTCTCCAAAATTTTCATATGCCATCCATAAAATGTGGACATTTGTGAAATATTTTAGAAATATTTTTCAAATAAAAAAATTTTTACCTTCAGCGTGAATGTGAAGATCAAATAACAGGATGTCTGAAAAACAAATGGCACAAGAAGGCCTTCAGTATAAAATTCTTTCTTTTCCTATTCTTTGGTAGTCAGTGGGGGACCTGGGAGGGTGTTCGCTGAGGATGGTGATGTTATAAGAGTCTGTTTCAGTAAAGCAAATGTGTTGGGTAAATTAGAGGAGAGAGGGGCTGGTCAAGGTGGCTCATTCCTGTAGTTCCAGCACTTTGAGAGGGCAAGGTGGGTGGATCACTTAAGCCCAGGAGTTAGAGACCAGCTTGGACAACATGGCAAAACCCTGTCTCTACAAAAAATGCAAAAATTAGCCTGGCATGATGGTGCACACCTGTAGTCCCAGGTACTTGGGAGGCTGAAGCAGGAGGATGACTTGAGCCTGGGAGGTTGTGGCTGCAATGAGCCATGATTATGCCGCTGCACTCCAGCCTGGGTGACACAGCAGGACCCTATCTCAAAAAACACTAAAAAAAAATAAAAAATAAAAAATAAAATAGAAGAGAGAGATTAAAAGATGAGAAGAAGAAAGTCTTTTATTTTTATTATTTTTTTACAATAGGGCATGGAAAAAATGCCTCAATAAGGTAACACTACTGGGAATATATCTAGAATTATAAAAGAACACTGAAACAAACTCTAATTACATCAAGGTAAAGTCTTACAAAAAAGATGAAATCAAAATTAATTTTAGAATATTGCTATAAGAAAAAACTGAATGAAACCAAACTGAAATAAAAAGACTTTTATACTGAGTTCATATTAAAAGCAGGGGCTCTAGGTCTCTTGGTCCTCCTATCTTTGATTTCTAAGAGTTGTCATTTGGATGACACAAGACATTGTCAGCCTTCTGCGCCTGGATAATTTCCACCTTTAAGAACAGCTATTTCGGAAACTCAATAGAATTATCTAAATAGGAATTCACTTCAGTGGCTTTTTGTAAAGACTCTTTAAAATCATGGACTTTGAGCTTAAGAGTGTGCCAATAGTTTACTTGACCATAATTCTACTATCAGAAAACCCATATGGTCAAATAGGAATTGGCAGCTCTTTGTCAAATGGTTTGACTATTGAGCCATTCTTTTTGAAATGGATGTGTGAGGTGTCAAAGCCACCCCCTCCACTTGTTATATTCATTTTCCAGAGTCAAAGTAAGGCTTGAAGGAAACTCTTGTTTTTCCTGAACTTCTAACAGTAAACATGTACATTTTTCTAAATGTTTAAGTATCAACTAAATATTTATGAAAGTAATGACTGAACTCATATAACTAATGTAATTTATATTTACTGAGTCTTGTCTGGGTGTAACATGCTGCTTAAAACTAGGCCTTGAATAAAAGAAGTGGATGGAAGAGGAAGCATGCATGACCGTGATGTTTACAATAAGCTGATGGGAAATGAGTGTGTGTGTACACACATGCCTATGAAATGAAATAATCAAACTCTATTGCCCTAAGCTTACTTGACTCTGTCTCCTATCAGAGTGGCTGAAAGAATTCAGTTACGTTTTCAGGGTTTCCAACACTAGGACAATTCTAACTTGAAAATTTAATATCTAAAATATTTGTAATATTTTGTAAACTGGAAGACATGTTCCCCTGCCTTGACAGGCCACCACCATCCACAGAGGAGGCCTATCTGGATTCTATCTTCCTAGACCAAACTAGGCCACCAGAGCTCCCGACTGAGTGCCTGACTGTACAGTGTGGCTGTAGCTGACAAGGCCCAGCTGAGGCAATTCCAGAAAGAGGCTATAATTAAAACCAGAAACTCACCACTTTCTAAGAGATGATCTGGAAAAAAAAAAAAACCCACCATGATTTTCATCCCTATTTATTTAAGTCTTTACCAAAATTTCAAACTTTCCAATACATTTGCTTTCATTCAGATTCTAATATCTATATGTCTATGTCCCTCCTCTACTCTCACTCAGTCCATTCCCCATCCCAACTCCCTAACCCTTTCCAATATGCCCACTGTTATTTAGCAAAATCCTCCTTTAAACTTTTGTTTTCTAAGAGGTGGGGTCTTGCTGTTACCCAGGCTAGAGTGTGGTGGCCCAATCATAACTCTTTGCAGCCTCAAATTCCTGTGCTCAAGGGATCCTCCCATCTCAGCCTCCCTAGTAGCTGGGACTACAGGTGCATGCCACCACACACAGCTAATTATTTTTAATTTTTAGACACAGGGCCTCACTATGTTGTGCAGTCTGGTCTCAAAGCAAAATCCTCTTTAACTTCATCTCTTCCCCGGACAGCCCCTGTACCTTTTTGCTGTAATTAATTGCTGGCTGTCCCTGCCATATTTTCAAGTTGGGGCTGGGCTTTTACTCACATCCCAATATTCACAGAGCCTGGAGCAGGTACGGGTGCTCTCTTAGTTTCTCACTGGCACTTCTAGACAATTTTGGCTCTTGTCTCCCTTTAAAAGCTCAACGCCTTTGAAAAGTAAGGCAACAGACAATAGACTCACTATCTTTGCTGTTAGAGTCCTTCATCCAATTTCAGGCCTTTTCGGAACCTGACCCCTCATTCATAGATGATCCCAGCACTGGCTCGCTGGCGTCTTTGCTACTTATTCTCTTTTTGTTCTCAGTGATTTCTCAATGGATATCCATGGGAGTGATTATTCAACACTCTGTCCTTCAAATACTTTGCCTTCCTTACTTCCAAAGATGTTTTCCCCCACCTGACCTTAGCACTCATTACCATATAATTTTCAAAACCTGTACTACATAACTAAATTTTGATCCCATGCACACACTTTCCCAATCACTATTATCTATGTTTTCAACTTTCCAAGTTTACTGTAGTGTTCTCATTTCAACGACATCCGGACAGTTAATTTATTGACCTCAGCACTTTTTAAGAGAACATAAGCCCCCATAGTATTCCTGCTTTCTTTGCAAAGAGTCCACGATCCACCATGCTAGTTATTTGGCAAATCTCAAAAACTAGTTAATTCCACCTCTTCAACTGTACTTCTGCACACAAACACCAAGCAGGGTGGGAGAAAAACAAACAAAAAATGCCTGGTGTCTGTTAAAATTTATGACCACAAATCTCAAGTGGGCTCTCATTACAGCCCAGTATTTTTACTGCATTTCTTTACCCAATTCACTTTCTCACTCTCCTAGCAGATATTTTGTATCTCTCTCCCTCTCTCATTAAACCTTCAGATCTTCCTTCTCAGCTAATTACCTGTAGGATAATTCAGAAGAGAATTACTTCAGAGTCCCAAAACCAAATCTTCCAAGCTATTTGCATCTGTACATCTATACTCTCTCTTCTTTCCTAGGAAAATTAATGAACTGGTATAAAAATAGCCAAGGCAATTTTGAAGAACAAGGAGGAGGTTTTACATTCAAGATAGTAATATTTATTATAAAGCTATAGTAGTTAAGAGACCATAGCATTGACACAACAAATTGACAGCGAAAACAATGAGAATTGGAATGGAAAAGTGCAGAAACAGATCAAACATGTGCATTCATCTGATTTATGAAAAGGTGATGCTGCAGTGCAATGGAGACGGTATGGTCTTTTTAATAAACAGTGTGGGTCAAATGGGTATACCCATGGAAAAAAATAATCTTGAACTCTCATTTACACCATACGAAAAACTAATTTCAGATGAATCGTAATCTAAATATAAAAACAAAACAATAAAACTCTTTGGGATAAAAGACCATGGTCATGATCTTGGGGTAGGGAGAATATCTTAAATAGGACATAAAAAGAAAAAGATTATAACATGGATTACAAGAAAATTAAAACCTCCTGTTAATAAAAAAATGAAAAGTCACTAAAAAAACCAAACACACCAAAACTACTAAAAAACATAACACTAAAAAACCAAAACACTTGAGGAGAGTGAAGAAGCAAGCTACAGTATGGGAAAAGAGACTTACAATACAAACATCTAACAAAGGAATAGAATGTATAAATAACTACCACAAGTTCATAAGGCAGAAACAATCATCTAAAGAGAAATTAGGCAAAATACTTGAATAAATACTTCTTTAAAGGGGATATAAAATCGGTCCATAAAAATGTGAAAAGATGCTCAACTTTATTAGTTGTCAGGAAAATGCAAATTTAAACCTTAATGATGTAGCAGTGCATAATGACCAGAGTGGCTAAAATGAAAAAAGATGATACTAAATGTTAACAAAGATGTGAAGCAAGTAGAACATTCCATACAATTACTGGTGAGAGTACAAACTGGTACAATCACTTTGGGAAACTTGAGCATTATCTACCAAAACTGAACATAGACATCCCTTTAACCCAGGATTTCCACTTCTTGATAGATATCTAAGAGAAACGCATAACCTACGTTCACAAAAAACATATACAAGTATTTTTATGGTAGCACTGTTTATAATAACCCAACTATGAAAACAACCCAAATGTCTATTAACAGTAGAATGGGTAAATAAATTGTAATATGCTTATGCAAAGGAATACTATTCAATGATAGTAAATATCTACAGGCAACAACATGGAAAAATTTTACAAACATAATGCTAAAAGAAACCAGACATAGAAGAGTACCCTCTCTGTAATTCCATTTGTATAAAGTTCAAAACCAGGCAAAATTAATTTAAGGTATGAGAAACTGGGAGAGTGATTATCCATGGTGAGGGATACCAGTTGGGTAGCGGGTTGTTTTAAGCACAGTGAATTTATCAAATATCCTATTAGAAATAAACATTATTTGAGTTACCTTCGCATTTGTTAACAGCGATCATCATGGTATTTCAAGTGGGATAAATGAGTAACAAAATAGTAAAAACACAAAATTACTATCAAAGATATGAATTCAATTCAGATTGTCAACATTTCCTCCTCTGAAGTCTGCATAAAACATGTCTAGGTTTTGCAAAACTTATAATTCACTTTATGAAGCCTTCACTATATTCTCTTTTAAGAAAAAAATGATATTTTTAATCCATATCTTTATTTGCAAAACTGTAAAAAAAAAAAGTGAGTAAATTACTTTGAAATAAATCAAACACAGGCAGTCACTTTCCCAATCAACCTTTTATCTCATCAGGACAACTGTGAACACCTAGAATGCTGTTTCTCAAAGCCCAGTGCAGAGAATCCCTACATCACTACCCCTCTTAGCATCTGTTGCCACATCAATATAAAATGGGCATAACAGGAGCAACTATCTAAAGTTGTTGCAAGGATTAAATGAGACAATGCATATAAAATTCATTACCCCAGAACACAGTGACTGCTCAGTAGACGCTAACATTTAATACTAACAGTCTTAATTTATTTTTGATAATGTCATCATCACAATAACCTGACATGCTCATTAAATCACTATTGATTTCTAGACTTAACCCCCGACCTACCAAAGCTGAAGGGCCCAGAAATCTGCATTTTAACTAGCATTTGGACTGATTCTTTTTGCACATTACAACTTGAGAACTACTATCCAGAGATCAGGGCTCACTTCTTGTTTCTTCTTCATAGCTCCAATGCAGGGGTCTGTACACATGAATGCTTATTGACAGGCTGATTGATAATCAATATTGCCAGACTAGTATGATGTAAATTATTAAGGGAATCTGCAATTTGTTACAGATTCGTGTAGTAAAAGAAAATGGATTTTTAATTTTTGACTCCAGAAAAATATAAAGGGAGGGCTGTTTTGTTAATAGTATCAAAAGTAACTTCAGCTTCAATTATGTAAACTCTTTGTCATGTGAAGATATTTGAATCATGTCACGTTTCACATAACCCATTTTATTTCCCTTAAAATAGTTTAGTTCATTTCAGTTTTTTTTTATGGCTTCCTTTTTTAATTTAGAAGATCCACAAGGCATAGACATGTGTTCATAGAGAGAACAAATGACCATATTCTCTGGGACCTGCATTATTAACTCATTTATGCCTAGTGTTCCATTATTGGAATTCTAAGCATGTGGGAGTAATTTATATACTACTGCTCAAGATCATTGCCAGGGTCTGATTGCAAAAATTCAAAAAATTGCAACCTCAGGCATAAATGGGTTAATAATGAGTCCAGAACTGGGCTTCCATAACTGCTTTATTTCTTACATCTGTGTTCATTTAAATGAAGGTTCCAGCAATTTGTCTAAAAGGAGAAATTGCAAGTGAAAAAGTATTCAAATGTTTAATTCAAATAGAAATTTAAATCAAATCACAGTAGCTATTTGTACTTTTTGTCTATAAAAGTTATACAACCTGTTGCACTGAATAAAAACTTTTAATGAGAAAAGAAATCTCATCAGATGTTTGATTGCCTTGAAATTACAGAGACATTAATCTTTCACCAAAGAGAAAAATTAGGAAATATTTCCAGCTTAGTTTCTGTTTCATTTTATTAAATAAACATAATGGTTAAAAGATAAAACCTACATATTGTTTCAGTGCAAGATAATGTTTAAGAACAAATTTTCTTGTTTGGTGAAAAGCCTTGAACACATGCTTTACTGTGAAAAATAAATTCATATAGTTCAGTTACATATTTTCAACCACTGTTGGCTATCTGTGTAAATCTTAATTCTATAAGTTAGTTGAAGAGGTCCAGTGAAGCTTTGTGAGACATTTATTTCATGAGCCAAATATAAGGGTGTTTGGAATTAGACATGAAGAACTTGACCTCTAGGCCACCAGATGGACTTGTTATTTTCCAGCCAATAATCTACTCCTTTATAAATATCAAATATCCTTGATTTTCTGATGCCACAGTTAACCTTTAAAAGGACCCCGAAGTACAGTGAGACTTTTCTCATTCTCAGGAGAGGGAAGGACAATAATTTTTTTCTTTTCTGGCAATGATGTTAAGTTCTGACAGTTTGCTAAGCAGTGGAAATCATGCTGTAAGCAAAAGTCTCTGCGAGACAGAGATTCTTACAAAATCGTCTTTATTTTTCCAATGGATACTGGCTACTTTTATAGGATCCAATTCCAAGAACAACTTCTCAGATGCAAGGGTTCCCTGTCCTGCAACTGAAATCACAAGACATAGATTGAAATGGCTAAGGCTTTTCTTCTACCTCTGTCCAGCTTAACCCCTGCCCTTCCTAGTTTATCTTCGTTCCACAGGCTGAATTTGTACATCCAAATCAATTACAGTAGCCTGTGTTCTGATAGGATAGAGTAAAAGTATGAAAATGTGTGAACAATTTAAGTAGAAGATTTAGCTACTTAGCAAAGCAGCAACAATATGAGAAGCACTTTACTTAAGCATCCAAATAGTCTGATTTCTGTTGGTTAGTCAGAAAATTCCAGACCTGTGAAGAGCAGCAGAAAACTGCAGATGAAGTTTGACTCCTCTTGAGTACTTACCGTTGTATTTCCTTGCATTTTGAGAACTGCTTTGCTAATTAAATATGGCCTTCATTAGGGGGTCTTATAAGAGAAAATAACCCATCAAAGACCGAAGCAGAGTCATACATAAACTGGTCATATTTTACATTACTCTGTATCTGTTTCGTTGGCTCATTTTCTCTGATAATTGAATTCTAGATTTAAGAATGCACCAAGAGCAAAAAAAATTTTTGATCTTTCTTATCAGTGATGGTGAGTGTGAATTCTAGTATGACATCTGAAACAAAATCTGAGCATGCTCAAAAGTAGAATAGATTTGAAACAGGAGACCATTTCTGGAAATCTCTGGTTGGTGGGTATCTATACGTTCTCATCTCATTTAAAAACTTACAATTGGCTCTGTAAAAAGGAAAACTAGACTACACTAGTGACTAGAAAATTAAGATTATTAACATTGTATCCATTTTAACACGGTACCCCAGTACCATACATCATTCATTCATTCTTCATTCATTCAGTTGTTCCCCATACTTTCTGTCACTCCCTTAAATTTGGAGCTGGATCTTCATTAAATGCTTAAGATTTCTCCAAGGAATAAATATAAGAAGTAGGAACACTTACTTTCCAGTAATAAACTGACTCCTGGATGGTGTGCAAATAGGCTGGACATAGTAGTTCTCCAGTTTAACTCCTTCGGCAGCGAGCTTGTCAAGAGTGGGTGTTTTAATCTCAGATCCGTGGTAACCCACATCTCTAAATCCCTGATCATCCGCTAGGATGAAAATGAGATGGGGCTGGGAGGTGGAATTTGTTCTGGGCTCTAGTCTCTCTCCAGCTTGAGCTAGTAAGGCCCCTTCTTCCTCCTCTTCTAAGGCCTGGCCCCAGGACAGGTAACCGTAAGTGAGGAGGCAGAGGATCCAGAATCCTGCCAGCGCCCCCATTGCTAGCATCTTTCCAGGACAGACCCAGGCCTGTGGAGAAGGCGGAGGCGGATGCCCCGCACAGCCCCTGGGAGCCATTCACTCGGGTCCCAGGTGAGACTCCACGCGGAGAACCACGCGCCCCGCGCCGCTGCGGGCGCACACATGCACCCAACAGACGGTGAAGACTCTCCACCTGGCAAGAAATCCTCCTCTCCTCTCAGCTGTCACCATGTCCGACAGCTTAAATCTTCCAGAAGTGATGGCTTAATGGATGGGACTCCGGAAGAACAAGGAGGGCTCGCTCTTCTCCAGCATATTTCACTTTCTCCTCCTCCTACCCACTCCCTAGAGCAGCTTCCACCAAGGAAAAAAAAGAAAAAAGTTAATATCTCCACCCAAAAGTTCTCTGGAGAAAAAAACCAAGCAAGGAATTGAAAATCACACTGGACAGGAACTTTTCGTGGCCAGAGCGCCCTGGACGTTGGGGAGCGAGGCTGACTGTCCTGGGAGTGCTGGTACGGAGGGCGGCGGGATCGGCCGTCTGTCCTGCGGTCTCCACACCTGGAAAGAACTGCCAAGTGGACGCGTCGCGTCTGGCTCTGATCAGACAGATAAACTGCCGTAGTGGACCGGCCTGCTGATCACCTTCTCCACTTTCCCAGGGCTATTTTCCCCAGTCCTTTCCTAGGCGTTTGCCAATCTCCCCGACACTCACCAGGTGGCGAAGTGAGGAAGAAGCCGTTTCCGGATCTCCCTCCACCTCTGCAGAAACTCGGGGCAGCAATTCCTTTTCGCGGCTGCTAGGGATCCTGAAGGCCAAAGCCGGGTGCCTAGCCGCGCCGCCGGTCCGCGCGGAGCCCGCTTGGTCTTTGCGTAGTTGGCGCACCCGGCGCAGGCGCTGCAAGCTGCGTGCGTTTTCTCAGCTAACTTATTTAGCTTTGGCACTCCGAGTTCTTTTGCCTCCTCCCTCTTTTCTCTCCAGTGAATCACAGAACGGTACTTTCTTCCTTAGCTCCCCCGGGAAGAGGGGGAGGGGGAAAAGGACGGTTTAGAGGCTCGATCTTTCCTTTTTCTTTTCCGGGAGGTGGATGGCCAAGGCAGAGGAGGCTTTGCCAGAGGGAGAGCTGCGTGCTGCTCGAGCCCGACGGGATTCCGGGGGATCCGCCTGGGCTACCGCGTCCCAAGAGTGTCGCCTCCTGCCCATCACCCCGCTAGAGGGAAAGGAGGGCGGCGCGAATGGGGAAGGGTGAAGCGGGCACTTCTTTTCGTGGGTCTGTTGGTGAAGAGCCCCGTCTCCTGTCCCTAAAGTTGCGCTTGCAAACTTTTTCTAGCTGCTGGAGGGAGTGAGAGAGAAGGAGCAGGAGTAAAAACAAAATGCGTATGACACTCTTTCCTCTTTCCAACTTCCTTTTCAGGTTTTCCTTTACTAGTCCCCCCACCCCCATCATTTTCCTATTCCTTTTGTCCCTTTTTTTTTTTTTTCTTTCAGTAATGATGACAAATTTTTAAGTTTTATTTCCTCTCCCAATAGCTGGCTTTTACAGCCTGATTCTTCGTTACCCTTTCCCTATGTGAAGATACTGGAATTGCCCGCTCCCTCTTACCTCTCCCCTAACTTACCCACAGGGTGTCTCCAGCCAAAAGCATGGAGAGGAAGAGGTTATGCATTTCTCCTTCAAGAACTGCGAAGCCAGTCTGCATTCCTGCATTAAAGAAGCCAGTGTTTCCCATCCAGTAATTCAGGGAGCTTCATCATTTTTTTCCTTCTTTCTTTTTTACCATGTGGAGTAAAACCATTGTAAAAACTCGTCTTGGTTGTAAAAATACTCTTGATTTTACTAGAGTCATAGAGTTTTAAAGTCCTGCTCAAAGGCAGAAGAGGGATGTATAGTACAGTCTCTCTTTATAGAAGAGGCAATGAATGCCAAGAGCCACTGAGATATTTTTTTCTACCACCAAATTTATTCAACAGTTACTTACTGAATACCTACTGTGGGCTGGCACATACCATGTTAGATTCTCTCAATTGACTGAAACATAAATCTAGGTTTCATTTAGCCACTTATTTCTAATTCTCTCCTGTTGCTAAAGTTTCTGCTGAGTTCCCAGGCAAAATTTTGTGAAATGGGAACTTTGAAAGGCGTGATGGTGCTCCATGAAGTTAACCTTGCTAGCTGCTGTAGGCCTTCTGGTCTCTGTTCTTTCTTGCAGCCCTTCTGGCTAATCTGGGGAGAGATACTCAGTTTTAGAAGCCATGTTCAGAAATGTGAGTTTAGCAATTCTGTAAATTAAGTCACCAAATATGTAATGAGAGTACTGAGTGTCAGGGGATTGAAAAGCATTGAGAGGTAGGGCCCTAGGCTTAATGGGCCTAGCCAGGTGCTTGAATGGGAAAGATGCAAACATTCTGATCAATCTAGCCTTTTATTTGGGGAGACAGTGACTTCTTGTGACATAGCACAAGAAGTATCCATGTTCTGTGCGAGAAGGAGACACATTTTCAGTTGAGGTTCCAAGCAATAATAATAAACAATCAAAATGTATGGAATACTTACCATGTGTTAACCATAGTATTCTATATACTGATACATACACACATATACAGTTGCATCTATCAGGGACTAGTTTCAGAACCCTGAGGGATACCAAAATTCATGGATGTTCAAGTCCCTTATGTAAAATGGTGCACTATGTATATAAAACCTACATATTAATATATCTTCTATGCTTTAAAACATCTCTAGATTACTTATGATACCTAATACAATGTAAATGCTATGAAAATAGTTGTTGGACTGTACTATTTTTATTGTTGTATTGTTATTTTTTTTTGTTTCCTTCTTTCCTCGAATGTTTCCAGTCTATAGTTGGTTGAGTCCCATAATGTAGAACCTGCGAATACAGAGGGCTGACTGGGTATGTTTGTTTATATAGTGCTGCATACAGTTTATTTCTTTTCCGTCTATATCAACATTATGAGGTATTCTTCCATTCAACAAGTATTTGGGGAGCTGGGCCAATGCTAGAGGACAGGAAGGTAATGATGCAATAAATCAGTCTCTGCTCTGTTGGAATATACACCAGAGTGGAGAAGAAATACATTCATCAATGAATCACCCTACAACTCCAACAGTGACTTACTATATTACTTACTATACAACTGTTCTGAAAAAAGGAACATTTTCAAAGAAATTTTAAAACACAAAAAACAATTTAGACTGGGTACAATTACTGGGTGAGGTGGTTCAGGGGAATGATCTTTAAACTGAGGGCATGTTATTTTGTTTGCCATTGCCTTTCTACAGAAAATTTAGACTTAGAAATCTGACTTCAAAGCCGATGGTTTACAAAAGATATTCTTCCTACAAATGGGCTTTAAAGTCTTTGCCAGCCACATAGCACAGAGATAACACAGCTGCCAGAGTTAGAATTCTAATCCCCACACGAGGCATGCAGACACTCTACGCTCAGGATGGAAGGACTGAATTCAGGCCCTAAAAGGTCATTTCTGGATTAAGCAGTACTAACACTAAGAAAGACTAAGAACTACTAACAATTAGTAATAACAGCCAAGAAACAAGAATGGCCATGCCACAGTAGACCAAATGAGATGTGACTCAAAGAGGAAAATCAAAGTCAGCTGAGTGCCCTACCCACAGTAGGTAGGACTTATTTCACATCCCTAAGGAAGACAGGGAGAATGACATCAGAATCTATTGAATGCTCTAAGCTTTATAGTGCATATACTGGTAGTATAAGTACATATGATTTGCATTTCTCATTATAGGTTTGGGTTTCATGCGCTCTAAGCAACAGTTTTAGTGTTCTCATGAAGTCTCCAGTTAAAGACCCTCTGTAACTTACTAGATCTTTCCTGATTTTAGAATCAGCATTTTAGTATTTGCATTTTAGTATTCAGGCATCAGCTGCCCTTACAGACTTCCATCTTAGGTTGATTTCAGCTTGAATATGCTTATATTACACATAAACTCTAGTTGTGGAATGGTTATATAAAAATTTAAGCTGTTATTTGATTCAGAAAAAAAAAGGAAAGAAAAATAGAATTGCCTAGAAATGAAATCTGTATGGACTGAGTATTCAAGTAAGGGTTAATCAGGAGGTGAGATAAAGCTATGCCTTAAAGTATGATAAAAATTTAGGAAGGAGGAGAGAAAGTTAAAGGAAGGACATTTCAAATTAAAGAAAAGAGAAAGCCAGTTTTCTGAACACATGTTTGGATTGGAAGATTATGGGAAACAACGTTAGGAAGTTCAGGTGACACCAGATTTGAGGGACTTTGAAAAAGTATGAAGAGCTGGAACTTGATTCTGAGGGCATTAGAAGGAATGAAATCCTTTGAGTAGGACATAACATGACAAACTATTTTAGTGAAGTGATTTCTGGGATTTATAGGAATAGAAGTTACAAATGAGCTGCTTCAGTCCATCAAAGTTTGAAGAGTTGTAACTTTACTCTGAGAATACTGAACCTGTTGACTTCTTATTGAGTTTTTTTTTTCTTGATTAGAGTAAGACATGATGAAAAATATAGCAAAAGAATTCCCAGGGCATTTTCAGGGAGAGACTTGACAGAATAAAGACTAGAATCACACAACTGCCACAGTGTGTAAAAATTGTACAGCAAAATATTCCTTAGGTTAAAAAACTATGCTTTGGTTTTGTTACCTGATGGCAGAAGAGCATTTATTAAAAACTTAGAAAGATTTAATCAACTAAGAGGAGGGCAAAAGGGACAAAAGAATAAGGGACCCAAGATAGGACCTTGTTTGATTGGATAATAGAAAAGAATGAGTAGGTTAAATTGGGAGAATTGCCGTTAACAAAAAGGGATGGTATGAATAAGGCACCACAGGGTGCCCGGGGTTCCTCAAGGGACAGACCAAGGGTACTGGATGCCCAGAGGTTGGAGGGTGGAGTGACGGATTGGGTATGGGGAGCCTGTCAGTCAACATAAAAGCTAAGAAAATCACAAGCAGACAGTAAAGTGGGTAGCTAAACAGTATTTCTTTGAAACATCGATGTTAAATCTCACCATTAAAATGACATTTCCCACAGCCTCCCAGTATGCATGGACTGAATAGCTTATGAATTACATATACCTAAAAAAAATTTGAAGGGATGCCTAGTAGGACAGCATACCTGCCACACCATTCCCATTTCTTCTGTAGGTACTTATTTTCAGCTAAACATATACTCAAATTTAAAAAAGATACAGCTAAGTGTATGTTTAAAAATAGTGAAAACAGCCAATCCAGAGATTTACAGACTATTAAAAAGATTTAAAACCCAATTGCTGCTTGGTTGCATTTATAAGTACATTAAATACTTAAAATGAAGGAATGTCACTGTGTTTAAATTAATACACAAATAGTCTAAAACAGATGTTTACCCTAATACAATCATTTTGACCTGGATGACATATAATAAACTCCTTATTAAGTATTATTAACTCTTTACTAGGCTATGGAACTTAGGCTGCTTTAAGCCATTACGTTATCACAAGCAACATCCACTTTCTGATCAAGACCAAGTAGGATGGCTAACTTGCTGGTTTAGTAAATGTTAAGTTGAGTTTGCTTCTGATACGGTTTGGCTGTGTGCCCACCCAAATCTCATCTTGAATTGTAGCTCCCACAATTCTCATGTGTCATGGGAGGGACCTGGTGGGAGATAATTGAATCATGGGGGAGGGTCTTTCCCGTGTTGTTCTCATGACTGTGAATAAGTCTCACAAGATCTAATGGTTTTATAAAGGGGAGTTCCCCTGCACATACTGTCTTTCCTGCTGTCATGTAAGCCATGACTTTGCTCCTCCTTGGCCTTCCACCATGACTGTGAGGCCTCCCCAGCCATGTGGAACTGTGAATCAGTTAAACCTCTTTTATTTATAAATTACCCAGTCTCAGGTATGTCCTTATTAGTAGCATGAGAACAGACTAATATAGTAAATTGACACCAGAAAAGTTGGATGCTGCTGTAAAGATACCTGAAAATGTGGAAGCAACTATGGAACTGGGTAACAGGAAGAGGTTGGAACAGTTTGGAGGGCTCAGAAGAAGACATGAAAATGTGGAAAAGTTTGGAACTTCCTAGAGACTTGTTGAATGGTTTTGACCAAAATGCTGATAGTGATATAGACAATGAAGTCCAGATTGAGGTGGTCTCAGATGGAGATGAAGAACTTGTTGGGAATGGATTAAAGATCATGCTTGCTATGCAAAGAGACTGGTGGCATTTTGCCCCTACCCTAGAGATCTGTGGATCTTTGAACTTGAGAAAGATGATTTAGAGTATCTGGGGGAGGAAATTTCTAAGCCACAAAGCATTCAAGAGGAAGTAGAGCATTAAAGTTTGGAAAATCTGCAGTCTAACTATGCAATAGAAAAGTAAAACCCATTTTCTGGGGAGAAATTCAAGTCTGCTGCAGAAATTTGCACAAGTAACAAGGAGCAGAATGTTAATCACCAAGACAATGGGGGAAATGTCCCCAGGGCATGTCAGAGATCTCTGTGACAGCCCCTTCCATCACAGGCCTGGAGGCCTAGGAGGAAAATATGGTTTCCTGGGCTGGGCCCAGGGTCCCCCTTTCTGTGTGCAGCCTCAGGTCATGGTGCCCTGTGTCCCAGCCGTATCAGCTCCAGCTGTGGCTAAAAGGGGCCAACGTACAGCTCAGACAGTGCAAGCCCCAAGCCTTGGTGGCTTACACATGGTATTGGGCCTGTGGGTGCACAGAAGTCAAGAATTAAGCTTTGGGAACCTCCACCTAGATTTCAGAGGATGTGTGGAAATGCCTCGATGCTGCAGGCATGGACCCCTCAGGGAGAACCTCTGCTAGGGCAATGTGGAAGGGAAATGTGGGGTTGGAGCCCCCACACAGAGTCCCCACTGGGGCACTGCCTAGTGGAGCTGTAAGAAGAGGACCACCGTCCTCCAGACCCCAGAATGGTAGATCCACTGAGAGCTTGCACCATGTGCCTGGTAAAGCTGCAGACACTCGATGCTAGCCTGTGAAAGCAGCCAGGAGTGGGACTGTACCCTGCAAAGCCACAGGGGTGGAGCTGCCCAAGGCCATGGGAGCCCACCTCTTACATCAACGTGCTCCGGTTGTGAGACACAGAGTCAAATGAGATCATTTTGGAACTTTAAGATGGAATGACTGCCCTGTTGGAATTTGGACTTGCATGGGGCCTATAGCCTCTTTGTTTTGGCCAATTTCTTCCATTTGGAACTGTTATATTTACCCAATGCCTGTACCCTCATTGAATGTCGGAGGTAACTAACTTGCTTTCTATTTTACAGGTTCATAGGCAGAAGGGACTTGCCTTGTCTCAGTTGAGACTTTGAACTGTGAACTTTTGAGTTAATGCTAAAATGAGTTAAGACTTCTGGGGACTATTGGGGGGCATGATTGGTTTTAAAATGTGAGGACATGAGATTTGGGAGGGGCCAGGTTTGGAATGATATGATTTGGCTGTGTCCGCACCCAAATCTCATGTTAAATTGTAGCTCCCATAATTCCCATGTTTCATGGGAGGGACCCAGTGGGGGGTAATTGAATGTTGGGGGCAGCTCTTTCCTGTGCTGCTATCTCATGATAATAAATAAGTCTCATGATCTCTGATGGTTTTATAAAAGGGAGTTCGTCTGAATACACTCTCTTGCCTGTTGTCATGTAAGACATAACTTTGCTCCTTATTCGCCTTCTGCCATGATTGTGAGGCCTCCCTAGCCACATGAAACTGAGTCCATTAAACCTCTTTCCTTTATGAATTACCCAGTCTCAGGTATGTCTTTATTAGCAGCATCAGAACAGACTAATACAGCTTCCTTTTTTTGGAAAGTCTCTGTTGATTAGTAACAGTAATAATTTGTCAAGAAAAGATGAATGATGTGGGAAAATTAAAGTTCCAACCATGTATAAATGTAGCTACCCAAAAGTAGCAAGATTTTTGACATCAGAAACTCAGAAAATTTAAACTGTCAAAAAGATCTTTCTTTCATTCAATAAACATCTTTACCCAAAAGCAGACTTTTAAAGAAAATTTTTATGATGAGAAAATCCTAAAATTTCTACATTTTAAAAATCCACTCCTATTGCTTAAATTGTAAATAAAATTCTATATTATTTACATAGAAATTTTCTGTTTAGACTATCAATTCCTGAACCTACCTGGACATTAGAATCCATTAAGGATCTTTTTTTTGAGACACAGTTATGCTCTTGTTGCCCAGGCTGTAGTGCAATGGTGCAATCTCAGCTCACTGCAACCTTCATCTCCTGAGTTCATGCGATTCTCCTGCCTCAACCTCCCCAGCAGCTGGGATTACAGGTGCCCGCCACCATGCTCAGCTAACTTTGCATTTTTAGTAGAGACGGGGTTTCACCATGTTGGCCAGGCTGGTCTCAAACTCCTGACCTCGGGTGATCTGCCCACCTCAGCTTCCCAAAGTGTTGGGATTACAGGAGTGAGCCACCATGTCTGTCCTAAGGATCTTTTTTTAAAAAAGAAAATTCCCAGACCCAAGACCTAAATCAAAATACCCATAGTCTGCAACTATTTATGTTACAGATAGTGCTGCAGATGATCCTGTGTGTGTTGAGTTTTGAAAACCACTGATTTACAATTTGAATCATGAAAAAGTTTTAATAGGACTGCTTACTTGGTAAAGTTGGAGTCATTTACCAAATGCAATATGGGAAACAGCTGAAAAACAAATGGGCAAGTCTAGAGTCGAAACATCTGAGGGCTGAACACCTAATTTCTGTCAGATGGCAGGAAGCAGCAAGGTTGAGATATGGCCAAGTCACCAGGATCAAGAAAAGAAGGGAGAGGCATTAAAGCCTAAGTGGGTGGATGCCAGAGGCAACAGTCCATGCAGGCATTGCTGGATTCAGATACATTCAAACAAAAGACCAGGAAACAAGATAAATTCTAAATCCAGCTCCTCCAAAGTGAAGTCTTTAGGCAAGATTCCTGGCATTCTCCTTGTGGCATGGGCCGGAAGTGGGAGGCACCAACTTCATGAGATTAAAGTGGGCTGCTGTCTAGTTTCAATGGGTCTAGACAGATGTGGAATCCAGGGTCAGACTAATCCATAAGAGTGAGTGCCTGATGTGGCATCCAGGAAGCAGTAAAAAATAATGTGAATTAATAAGGCATCCAGTGGTAAAATCAATAGAAGTTGGTGATTGGAGAATAAAAATGAGGGAGGAATAGATGATTATCCTCAGTTTCTGGTTTGGGTAACTGACTGAATAGTGGTGCCATTTATAATGGTAGAAATCCTGAAGGAATTTAGCAGGTTTGGTGAATAGGTGGAAAAAAATTACTTTGATTTTGAGGTCTATGAAGCATCCCAATAGAGGGGTGCAGTAGGGAGGTGCATATATGGGCCTTCACCTCAGGGAAGAGGGCAGGATGAGAAATTCCACTGGCCTCTAGATAGGGTAGACAAAATTTCCATGGAAAGGTGGAAAATAAGTAGTGAGAACAGGGTCTGGGAGAGAACTCTTTAAGGATAGGGAAAATGACAGGAGGTCCATAAGGAGACAAGAAGTCATGAGAGAAACGTAACTGTAAAGATAGCAGCATTTATTGAGATTTACTTAGTAATGGTATGGTTCCAAACTATGCTAAGTGGTTTTACATGAACTATCCCCTTGCTCTTTGTAACCACCCTATGCAGGTAGGGACTTATGAGGAAACCAAGGTTGAGTTACACCAGGTGGCTGTACAAAGAGTAGGAGGCAGAATAGGAACATCATAAGAGAGCAGGATATCATATAGCCAAGGGCCAGTAAACCAGCACACCAGGGAGTGGGAGAGGTTGATAGAGTCAAGAGTAATCAAGAAGACCAGTGTCATAAGGCACATATTCTAGCAGGTTTTACTTTACAAAGATACAGTCTCTGTGAATAGCTAACTAACGCCTTTTTCTTATGTGTGAGTTCACTGGCATTGACAAAGACAGAGTTCTAAAGTGTTAAAGTATTGATAAATGAAATTAGCTTGAAAAGAAAACAAGGTTTTACCCTGAAATCTATATAAAAGAACTGATAACCACCAAAAAATATAAACATTAAAATAAACAAGATGAGACATGTGGTTTCCTTTTATGTCTTTGAGCTCTTCCTTTTATGTCTTTGAGATACATAGCAATTCACTTAAATTTTCTGAGCTTCAGTGACCTCAAATTTAATATGTATTTCATAAAAGTATGTGTTTATATTGGAAGATGAAAGAATTTGAATAAACATGTTTGAATATACTTTTTTTCAAAACTAAGAACTAACTATTATAAAGATGTTTAAGAGCATAGACTCTAAAGCCATCCTGTGCACTTGCTAGCTAAATGACTTAGCCTCTCTTTACCTCATTTGTCTCGTCTCTAAAATAGGGATAATAATAGTAGCTACTTCACAGTGTGTCACACTCATTAGCTATTGCCAAATAATGCTGCTTAGCAAACCATCCCAAAACTCAAAGCAACAATAATTTATTCTTACAAATCTAAGCATTGGGCCAGCTTTGCCCCAAGTGTTTCCCATGTCCTCCTGAGATTAGTGATATAGACACATGTTCTTTCATGGCAATGGCTGAAGTAAAAGAGAGCAAGTCCCATCAAGGAAGCACATATCAGACTCAGAGTATCTGCTTATATCCCATTGGCCAATGCAAAACACATGACCAAGCCCAGAGTCAAGAGATGGGAAATACATACCTCCCAGGAAGAGGTTATAACAAAGCTATGGACATAGAAAACAGGAAGAATTGGGGCTGATAATGACATCTACCATAGTTGTTTTGAGAATTATATGAGTTAATATGTGAAAAGCACATAAGAACAGTGCTAGGTCCATTGTAAGCAATATTAATGTTTGTTTTAATTTGCTATTCCTATTATAATTCTTCATAAATTAATTTATAGCTTAATGTCATTTACATCAAAACCTCAATCTGATGACAATAATTTGGAACCTAACATAAGGTAATCTCAAAGCAGTAACAAGAAGGCCCCAACCTTATTATATAGTAGAACATAATATTATACACCAATAATAAATACTGGTTAATGAAAGAAAGGAGAGACAAAAAATAAATCTCATGCTATAAGAAAATAATATGTGAACATAAACTTTTCAAAATGAAATAAAGGGTAAGCATTCTGAGTAATAAACAACATTTGAATAAATGTGTTGATACGTGTTGCATAATTGTGTAGATTTCAGGGTAAAGCCCTGTTTTCTTTCCAAGCTCATTTGTACTTATCAATACTTTGACACTTTGGAACTATATCTTTGTTAATGACTGTGAATTCACAGATAAGAAAAAAGCGTTAGTTAGCTATTCACAGAGACCTTATCCTAAAAAAATTGATCCACATCTAATAGCACATGCCAAAAGAAAAACATATCTAGTTGAAATTGGAAAGCTAAATAAAAAATATTAAATTAAAGAAACCCAACAGAAAATTTAATTGAAATATATGTGGGTAAATTGTTCTATTTTCAGTTTTTAAATGATACGGAAATTTCAATAGCATATGATTGATTATAAAATACATTAAACAGACTATTAAATCAAAAGTCTTAACTGAGGTGCCAAGATTCAACGCTGTGATTTTCCAAAGAAGTGTGCCAGAACAAGGTGCCAATTTTCAAAGATTATTAAAAACCAGTTGGACAACTCTT
Source organism: Pongo pygmaeus (assembly GCF_028885625.2). NCBI lineage: Eukaryota > Metazoa > Chordata > Mammalia > Primates > Hominidae > Pongo > Pongo pygmaeus. Next base: position 126,820,145 of record NC_072376.2, read on the forward strand.
AAAATTCCTACTCATATCAAGGTAATAAAAGGGTCACATCACAGAGGATTTGTGAGAGACATTTTTTGAAAGTTGATGTGTCCTGAGTACGCCTACACCTGCCTACATAGTCCAAGATGGAAGGTGCTGACCTGACCCATGAAATTCAAGTGGCATCTGGCTTCTGCCTAGGAAAGCCTCAGGACTGGCTTCTACTGAAGCACAGGAAGGGAGGAGGTTACAGAAGCTGGCTAGCTCTCCACGAGTTTGTCGGGGTGAAGGATACTTGAGTGTTCCCTGGAAACCAGGTGTGGGCCACATGTGAAAAAAGCTGGCCTGGGGTTGCCTTTGGTCCTGTGCAGGAGGGCTTCTTGCAGTCTTGAACAGACCTCTATAAAGAGAATCAAGGGTAGTTCTCCACTCTAAGGGGCTGACTCCACAGAATATGCTTGGAGATACCTTGTCCCATTTCAAGGGAACTGTAGATAGGAGATACTCAGAGGTTGGTGGGGAGCCTGTATTCAAAAGATCACCTTTGTACACCTACCAGCCCCAGAGTGCACCATATTGGTCATTTAAGAACCTTTGTCTCTGTCTGCACATTGATCCTGGAGGAGGAGAAGTTCAAGTTAACAAGCTAGGAAATACTAGGAAAGCCTCAGGACCGGCTGCTGATGAACCAGAGGAAGAGAGGCAGTTACAGAAGCTGGCTGGCTCCTCATGAGGTTGTCAAGCTAGGGAAGGAGTAGCAGCAATACTAGGCAGAGAAAGGGAGACATACTCTAGTTTTCCACACTGAAGTAGTACTGACCTGGGAAAGGACAAAAGGTTTACTTTAACTAAACTCTGTAGTTTTTATAATGATATCTTTTTGGACATCCAAATTCTAAGTTGAGATCAGGTTTTGTGATGTTCAGCACCCATGAGATCATTTGTTGGTTAAGAGTGACTCCAGAAGTCTCAGAGGTCAGAGAAGTCAGGCCCACAGAATTTAGTGTGACATTGAGAAATAAAAACAAAGATGCTCAAATAACTGGTTTTGCTTGTTCAGTGTAACGATTAGATATAAAATTTTTAGTTGTATGAAAATTAATTTAAAAACTAAACCTAAAAAGGAAAATAAACTGGAAAAATATTTCCGGGAAATTAACAGAGTTTAATATGTATTTCATAAAAAAATTCATTTAAATTTATAAGAAAAATATCTTAACCACCAATAATAAATATGTAAAGAGCTTGAGCAAACAATTAATGCAAATAGAAATGAATAAAAAAGTAAAAATATGTATCTTATAATTAAAGAAATATAAAATAAGCAAATATATGGCATATACTTATATCTAGTAAGTTAGTAGAAATAATAGTATATGATATGTAATACTGGTAATATTGCAGTGAAACCAACAATTTACTGAGAACATTGATTTGATACAGTCCTTTTAAAAATAACATAGCAATGATCACAAATAATACAAACATCTCTATACATTAGCTTAGTAATAACATCCTTTTACATTTACCTCAAGAAAATGATTCAGCAGGATTCAAAGGTATATTCATGAATGTGGTCATGATTGAACCGTCTATAATAGAAAATATAGAAATAACCTTAATATTTGGTAAACATTAAGATGGAAAAAAAGAAGTAACCTTAATATTAAATAATAGGAAATGAATTAATTTGATATGATGCTATGACCATTAGAAGTGATCATTTTGAATAAATAAACCTAAAATATGCTTATAATGTAATACATATGGAAACTGAAAAAGATATTTTATATATCGGAACTATAACATATATTAAATATATGTTAACTATATAAGACATACATATTTATTTCTACATAAGATATATATAGTTTCAAATTGGTAATTTTGAATAATTGGCAGAGACAGTGTTAAACAGAATAGGGGATGATACAAACATAAGGAAAAAATAATAAAATTCACTGGATGGGTGAAGTTTGTTTCAGAGGACACAGAGAAAAGGGAAACCTGAGAATTCTAAATCTGATGTGGTTTCATGCCCAGCTCTGTTTTATGTCTTTGAGATATACGGCAATTTACTTAACTTTTCTGAACTTCAGTGGCCTCAAGTAAATACAAAGAGTTACTGAATTCAAGCCCTAAAATTACATTCTTTGATTTCCTTTTATATTCCTTTCTCTCTCCTTAATAAGGAAAGTGCGGGATTTCTAGGGCAGAAGCCAGTTGGACTCCAGTTACAATCATGAAGTCAGAGAGATTTCAAACAGAAGCCAACTGAGAAATTGATCTTTTCAAAGACTAGCACACCATAGTCTCATGGTAAAACGACATATATGTATTCACTTACATTTACATACCTTTTTTTGTTAACAGAAACCTTCACATTTTGTAAAGCTATCACTTATTTCCTTAATTGAAAAATAAAAGGATTATTGAAGACCAAGTTCAAATTCTAGTTTGAATTAGATGGTATATTTAGAAGAAAGGGAAGGTATATTTCCCTTCAGAATGATCTGGAGGCCTGGTTCAAGATTCAAATTCCTGGGCTTGCTGGAGTTCCACATCATGAGTTGGTGGTTCCGGTGGTTGGGCAACAGCCCATGCTCACTTCTTTCTCTTTCTGTCCCTGCTCTGCATCTCCTGAGGCCTTTGGATCCACATACATAACCTAGAACACATGTCCAAACTTTCCTACCACCCCACCATCCCTGCCCCAGACAGTCCCCTCTTGTTCTCTTCTTGATCCAGGGAGCAGACAATAGCTGTGTGGTCCCTCTCAGGGGGACAGACCTGGAAAAGGGAACTGTGTATAAAATATTGGAGTCTCAGATATTAAAAATGTGATCTAGAAGGGGGCATGTTTACTCTGTGCTCTTTGCCTTCTGGGGAGAAACAGGACTGGAGGAGGGACAGAATGTAGCCCCTCTATAGAGTGGGACATGGGGCAAGTGCCCTTCTTGCCCAAGTCTAAAGTCCTGTTCCTGGATCCCTAATTGATTAACCTCTTTAATTGCTTAACTTCCTACTTAGCTCCACTTTAACCACCCTTAGGCTCAGTTTCACTTTGGGCCTCCTGATCTCTCAAAATGGAAAATCTTTGCTCATGCCTTTCCTCTACTTTCATTCCTATCAGACCAGTGGATGATCATTTCCTTTATTAACTTATGCAGGCAGGCCTTTCTGCTATGCATTCACCCAACTCAGCCACACCCTCCCCAAACTCTCTCAATCAATTTCTGAGATATGCTCCTGTCTTCACTTTGTTCTTTTCTTCCTCTTACCTTGCTCTTCATTCTACTATTTCCATTTAAGGTCCACCATGAGTCAGTCATTGGAGATAAATACAGCAGGACATAAGACAGACATGGCCTATGCCTTCATGGAGATCACAGTTTACTGGGGGAATGGATATTGAGTGATTAGATACAATTCTGATGAGTGCTGTGAAGGTGATGTATATAGTTATATGAGAGTATAAAACAGGGTCCTAATATAATGTGGGAGCAATTGCACTTCAACTTTAGGTAAACAACTCTATTTCCTTTACTTTGGTTTCCATGCTGCTGCGTGTCCCTTGATTTAATGCTACTCAATCACAGCTGGGTCATCCTTGCTACTTAATGATTTTGAAGTTTTGCTCTCACAGCTTTTGTAAGAACTAAAGAAAGGCTAAGGCCAGGCACCGTGGCTCACACCGGTAATCGCAGCACTTTGGAAGGCCGAGGTGGGCGGATCACCTGAGGTCGGGAGTTTGAGACCAGCCTGACCAACATGGAGAAACCCTGTCTCTACTAAAAATACAAAATTAGCCGAGTGTGGTGGCACATGCCTGTAATCCCAGCTACTCAGGAGGCTGAGGCAGGAGAATCGCTTGAACCTGGGAGGCAGAGTTTGCAGTGAGCAAAGATCACGCCATTGCACTCCAGCCTGAGCAACATGAGCTAAACTTTGTCTTAAAAAAAAGAAGAAGAAAGGCTGAAATGTAATCAGTGTAAAATAGGCTGTGATGTAATTCATGCTTACATGCATGTGGTTATCTGATACCAAAAGGATATAGCTAAATTTAATGCAGAGAACACATAGATTTGTTTTTCTCTTCATTTTGGAGCCTTGCTACTCTGAGCTTCTATCTATGCCTAGTGAAATATCTCCTAAGAAACATCACATCTATTTGTCTTGATATATTTCATATAAATTGACCTTTTGTTAGTATTAATAGTACAAGGAAAATAAAAAGCGGTTACCTTCGATAGTGTATTAGTCCGTTCTCACGCTCCTATAAAGAAATACCCAAGACTGGGTAATTTATAAAGGAAAGAGGTTTAATTGACTCACAGTTCCACATGGCTGGAGAGGCCTCAGGAAACTTACAATCATGGTGGAATGCAAAGGAGAAGCAAGGACCTTCTTCACATGGCGGCAAGAGAGAGACAAGTGAAGAGTGAAGGGGAAAGAGCCCTGGATTAAACCATCAAATCTCATGAGAACTCACTCACTATCACGAGAACAGCATGGGGAAACTGCTCCCATGATCCAATCACCTCCCATCAGGTTCTCTCCCTAGACATGTGGGGATTATGGGGATTACAATTCAAGGTGAGATTTGTGTGGGGACACAGCCAAACCAGATCAAATAGCAAGTGCAATCTGTCTGGCTACTGAAAAGATATATCCATTATCAAATAATAAATTGGCATTCTGATTTGTTTTCGTTTTTTAGAGACAGGGTCTCACTCTGTCACTCAGGCTGGAAAGCAATGGCACAATCATAGCTCACTGAAACCTGGAAATCCTGGGCTCAAGTGATCCTCCCACCTTGGCCTCCTGAAGCACTGGGATTACAGGTGCAAGCCACCATACCTGGCCACATTCTGATTTTTAAAATCATTTTCTTATACTTTTAGTTAGTGTAAATTGCTTACACATAAATTTTTTACCTGCTTATGCTTATATGAAATAATGCAATAGAACTAGAGCTTCTGACCCTAAAATGCTAAGAATGTATCATGGATCCATGTTAATAATACTGACCTATAAAACTAACATAGCTGTTAAGTTTTAAGTTTACTCTGAAATTGCTTCTTCTAAAACTGTATCAACTATGGATACTAAGAAAGAAGAGAATGAGGAGTAGGGAAGAGGAGGAGGAGGGAAAAGAGGAAGAAGGAGAAGAGGAGGAGGGAGAAGAGGAAGAAGGAGAAGAGGAGGAGGGAGAAGAGAAGGAGGATAACTAAAAGGGAGTTTCTAAGTAATGAAAAGAAGTTGTGCCTAACTTTGCTCCATATATAATTTAAAACATCAAGATACTGTGCCATCATAAGGAAATTCAACTAAGTGCAGATTTTTCCATTATAACCACATTAATGCTTTTTGAAATATCAAAACTTTCATTTTCCCTTCAAGATTGGTAACATCTTATCTTTTTTTTTTTTTTGGCTTTGTCTCCTGTGCAAACTGGTTATAAATTCTTCCCATCTCTGTGTGCAGCCCCTTTGCAAAACTCCTCCCGTCAGGAGATGGCATTTATTTTTCCACTTCTTGAATCTGGGCTTGACCGTTTGACTCATTTTGGCTGATGGGACATGAGTAAACTTGCAAGTAGAGGTTTAAAAAGTGCTTGTACTTTGAGATTTGGCATTTCTGTTTTTGTTTTTCAGAATCTGGAGACAACTGTGGGTAGAAACCAGGGCTAGCCTATGGGAGGATGAGAGACAACATGAGGCATGGATGAGTTGTCCCTTGTCTCAGAGATGAGGCTCATTAGGCCTAGCCAGCCTGCTAATGGCTATGAATGAAGTCACCCCAGACTACCACCCCAGCTGAGTCACACTAGGTGACCAGAGAGATTCAGCAAGTTGGCCCAGGGTAGAAGAATTGCCCTGTTTACTCACAGAATCACCATATAAACTGGTGGTTGTTTTATGCTGCCCAGCTTGGGTGAGGTTGTTATTCAGTACCCATCCTCCTGCTGAGTGGGAAGTTTGGCTCTGGCTGTGCCCAGGTAACGACACTGACATCTACCTGACAGCAAAGGGTCAGCATCGGTGGAGGCTCGTCCTAAAGGAGGAGCCTCCTGAGGTGAGAAGGGGAAGACAAATAAGAACTGATTCCAGGGACCAGTGTGAGGAGAAAATAGAGTGGAATGGTTTCTTTGAAAGTAGATGCAAAACTCCTTTGAAAGAAGATATAAAAAGAAGAACTTGTAAGACAAATGAAAAATCACATCCAGAGAAAAGGCTTCTGGGAATGGAAGTAATAACATACTGAACTAGGAAGAAAGTTTGTTCTGATCTTTATCTTTGGAAAATAATAAAATGGTCCTTTTTGAAAGAGATTCCTTTAATATGATATATACAGAGTTTCAACCTACATCTGCCACATGGTGGATATTTAGTAAATATTTGTGGAAAAGAAGTGAATTCAATGGACATGTTTCTACTGGGATACTCCAAGATTAGTAATAGTATGTTGTGCAATACTCTCCATTTAAAAATATTGTATATCATATTTATTTGGGTTGGAAACACTATGCATTCTTCGTAATATCTTGCTTTAAGAGAGTTCAAATTACCATATAGCCTTTTTTTCCCCCAGAGAACACTAATTGGGCATAGGGAATGAGATGCAGTTGTAAAAGCATCATTCACAGTACCTGACAGGATGTGATGTGCTCATTGTACCTCTAACAAGTATTGAATGGCTTATTGGTGCCAGGGACTGTTTTCTTTGTGTTATGTATGTATTAACACATTTAATCCTTGCATCAGCCCTATGAATAGGTAATATCTTTACCTCCATTTTATAATTAAGGGATCTCAGCCAGAGGGAAGTTATTTACACAGCTAATGTATTGGAATAGGGATTTGAACCCAGTCAGTATGGCTTCCAAGCCACTCCTCAAAAACCAACAATTTTTTAGTACTTCTTATTTGAGGAATTTGCTAAAGTTTTAATGGGTAAAAGTCAAGTCATTCAATTCTCATAATTTCTCTCTAAGGTACTATTGCTATTTGCACTTTACAGCAGGTGCCCAAAATGTGCTGATTGTGTGCCCTGACTTTTTCTTTTTGCCCCTTGCCCTTATTTGCCCTCTCTGTTCATGATTCTGCAGTGACTGAAAGAGAGTCTGTCTCCCAGGATGCCCAGCCTCGATCTTTGCACACTCTCACCTGAGCTGCCTGGCGCCATCCTGTGTGGTTTCTGGCTTGGGCCTGGTGCTGTGTGGTGATCGAGCTTATCCCTTTTTGCTACGTACAGGCCCAGCCAGGCCTAGCGGCAGGAGTGTACTTATGTAATGTAGGAAGACCCCACCCAGACTCATTAAACCTGGAAACAGCTGGTAACTATTTCCATGTATCTGCTTCAGGATAAGCAAAGGCAGGCTAGGAATTGTTATGTGACTTTCTCGAAGTACATAGCAAATCATTGCCTAAGTGATAATAAAAGTATGGGCCTCTTGCCTTGGCTTCCATGCTTGCTTTTTTATTATGTCATGCTCTTTATTATTATTATTTTAAAGCACGTGTCTTCCTTGTTTCATATATTAACCAGAAGAGTTTAATTTAGAAAAAAAATTAAAACATAGCATTTTATAGGTAAATTATTAGGTCAATTCTTACACTTAGTTCAGAAGGAATTTAATTTTCAAAAAGCAAGTTGAACTGTCAAGGAATATGCTTTCTATGATGATGAAAGTCTTGAGGAGTACCCCTCTTTCCCTTCCCTGTTCAGCCCCTCACCCCAGTCTCTTAGGAAACATTTAATCTTAAATCACTGGGTCAACTGAAGCAATAAGACTGTGGTTTGGCAATACTAAAACAAATGCAGATGTTTTAGAACATTTCTTGCCCAAAATGGGGAATGCTTATTTCACTGATAAGGTTTTAGAAATACTTTTTAAAACAGTATTTCATATTTTAAAATGTGGCTTGTCATATTTTTATATTAAAATAATCTCATGAGAAATATGTTGATTACTTCATTGATTTAAATATTACTATAATTGATATAATTTCCTTTTAATATCAAAGATCTGGCTCTTAGAAATAAATTTATGGGAAATGTTTCCCCTTGTGATTATTTTGTGCTTTCTTGACACAATAAATAAGAAAACAGATTTTCTGCAGATGTTTCTATTAGCATATTGAATATTCTGAGCCATAAAGTCTGACTTAAGTTTAATTAAAAATATCCACCTTAAAAACCCTTGGGAATAAGTTGAATATATTTTTTCCGTTTCTTTCAGTTTAATGCCACACAGAAACTAGTTTTGTAACTTTCATGAATTTCTTTTTGTATGAAATAATTTAAGAAACCTGTACTTTCTTTACAAGGGTATGTTAACAGTTTTAGCAAAAAAAAATTACATGTAAATATACATTTAAATATATAGTATCTCCTTGGGGAATCATCCAATTAACTTACATGTATTTGAATTTAAAATAAAATAATCAATAATTATATGTGTATAGCTAGTGGGATGGGAGCTTTTCAATTTCATAAACTATTAAGTAGAAAATTTTGATTTTGGTTAATTATTCTTTTTTTGGCACTGCTGTCAACTTTGATGATGTTTGAAATGAAAGAATTTTTTGCTCATATCTTGTGAAACAGTAAAAGGCCAAAGTGCTAGGAAAATAAGTAAATTCTTTATGATGATTGAAGCCTTTTTAATTCAATACTGGATAGGGAATGGTAAGCAAATAGTGGTGTTTTAAATAATTCTAGGTTATATAGGAAAAGATAAAATTGAAAGAATATTGTAGATGGAAAGATAAAAATGTGATAGTTGTCTTATTATACATTTTGAAACATTTTATTTAAATAACTTTCAATAAAAGCATAACATTTTCATATACTATTTTAATTTTAACATTTCTACATCATGTCTATCCGTTGCATCTTATAAACCAATGTTATTTTCAGGAAATAGCTAGAAGGATCTATTTTATAGAGGTGTATATTGTATTGTGATTTCTTTTAAAGATTCATGTTGTTGACCTAATTCTTTGATTCAGAAATAACAAACAACTAGTTGAATCTGGTCTCACTGGGAGCTGTATTTTGGAGCAAATAATTAGAACAAGTTTGAACAAAGGATATTTGCCTACCACCCACTAAGTCCCTACTCCAGTTAAGACATGCATGAAAAGAATATATAATAACACATCAAAAGCACTAAGAACACAGAGAAACTCTGCATGAACATTGCCCAATTTACTGCTTTCCCATATAGAATATAGTTTGTCTTACAAAGTTTCAGACAAGTGCACGAGTTTTCTTCTATGTATATTTTTAATAACCTAATATAAAAGTCAATCCTCTTGCAAAATGACATCAGAACATTTTACTACTTACTGAGGTCTGTAATTATTTGACTTTCCTCCAATCCATTTTCTATAATCAGCAATTATGTTTTTTAAAAAATCATATATTTGACCATGCATCAGCTCTGCCCTTTATCTTCTCCATGTTTCTTTTCTTCACAATGTTTATTTCAGTTTATAAAGATAGTGTAGGTATTTGATTAATTCCTGTCCTTACTCACTCCCACCAGCACACACACTAGAGTAAGGGACTAGGTCAGTTTTTGTTCACCGTTCTAGTCCCAGGGCCTAACACCATGCTTGTTCCATAGCAAGTGCTTCATAAATATTAGCTGAATCAAAAGGGACCATGGAAATTGATGCTGCGTGAAACAGAGTCCTTCCTACATTGTCTAAGTATCTTCAGCGAATATGAAAGTTCTGGCATGTTTCTCATTGCTTCTTAGCTTCTAAAAATGCCTCATTGAATAACCCCACTCTCCCACTTTTGGAAATGAAAGCTTGGTTGGGAATGTCTTGTTGCTATTTCTTGCTGCTAAATTCTACTAAATGTCTGGCTGAAAAATGATTGCTGTTGCCTTTCACAAGAACACTAAAATAACATAACTCTTGTATTTATTATGTTTTTCTTCTATTTCTATTCGACAAACATTAAAGAAGTATGTCACACCAGCCACTAGAATAAAGGATAATAGAGTTTTGACCATTTAGCCAAGTCCTCTTTCACCAATGGCAATATTGTAGCAAAATGTAATTACACTTTGGCCCACAGGCCCCCTTCCCTGATCAGAGGTTGTCTTGCCTTGAAGGACTGTTTTTCCTTTCCAGAAAGGGTGGTTGTAAGAGTTAATGTGCAATTTTCCTGGTACGGCAGATGTTCTTTTCTCTTTAGGAATAGGGGCCCACATGGAAAAATAAAACAAAACCCACCACCCACATGGCAGAGTTTCCATCTCCCTCTGGAAGCTTACAGTGAAGCCCTGTTCAGATCAGCTTCAGTGGAAGACAATGCATTTGCTTCCTATTGCACACCTTACCATGCAAGTTGCTAAGGGCTAACCCCAAGAGACAAGGTTTTCATTAGGAATGTCAACCTTAACAAAGAGGATGGAAGCTGGAAGGCTGTTTGGGTGGCTGGTGGGAGAGTGCTCCTTCCTGCCAAAGGTGAACATCAGCATCATAAATAGACCTCAGAGAACGTTTGAGAAGGCGAAAGGGCTTAAGGAGCGCTTCTTCACACATCACACAGCTCTAGAGATTGGAGAGTTGCTGGAGTTAATGGAGGAAGTAAAACCAAAAAAAAAAAACCGAATGAAAACTTCAATAACATGAAAGGAATGCAAATCTGGTAAGAACAGATCTTAAAGAAGAGAGGTGTGAATGCCCATACAACTGTAGCAAACACCTTTGGCCTCATGTCAAAGTACGGTCAGATCCTGGGCATGAGTGGATTTCTCGCTCTTCTGGTATTTTGCTTCATATCTGAGAACAGTTTGGAGCACAGGTGGGTTTTGTTTCTGTCTCCCAGCAGCAGAACCTGAAGTTTGGATGGGCTTCTCTAGGTATTCCTGTACCTCCCTCAGACTTTGGCAGGTACTAAAACTTCGCTACCAAGGAAGGGGTCTCTCAGGTCTCCTGCCCTGTCCCCAATCTTCCTTCTGAGCACCTAGATGAGGTTTGTGAAGCTAATGAATGGATAGGGGCTCTCCTTGTGTTTGGGGCTCCCAGAGATTCTAAATGCTCATGCTAGCCAACCCTCAGTTTATTACAATTTTTGCAGAGTTTTTCTTAACTGCTTTTGTGACTGTCACTTCTTCCTCCTGTACTCTGCCAAAGGTAAACAGTTTATGTGTCCTATTTCTCCTGAGTAGCTTGGCACACTTTGGAATGGAGTTCACCTGATTGCCTTGAGATGTAAGCTCTCAATTAAAGTGACTATTTTACATAATAGATTATCCAGTTCTTTCTCATTGTTATATTGAGATTGATGCTCTTTTTGCATATTTATACATACTAAGTGGAAGTGTGGCCCTCTTCCTTCATTTCCATTTGATATTATCTTGCTGTCTGGGGAAACACACTAATTTGGTTCTTCCTAAACTGTACTCAATCTCCAACTAAAAGTGATAATCCCATCAGAAGATACTGATCTCCATAGCCCAAGATTCTCCACTTTGCATTTATTTTAAAGAAAGCACAGATGATATAGATCAGTGTTTGTTTTTTTGTTTATTTCTTGTGTTAAGTAAAGTTTATGACTGGTAGGCAGTCAGTGTCAGCCAAGAGATCAAGAACTGATTCAGAAATTCACATCCTCTCTTTATTTCTTATAGAAAAATGGCTTGGGAATTCTACAGACTCATGGCTTAATACAACGAAGGATGATTTAGTACAGCAAAATTAGTTACTAAGAGTAATTAAATTTTGTTTTTCATGAACCAAACTGGCATGGTTCTACTACATGAAGAATTGAATTTAGTGTTTTATAATGAAGTCTGGTGAATATTTCCTGTAGCTGTAATAGTTATCCATTGCTGCATAACAAATTACTCTAAAACTTAGTGTTTCAAAACAATAAACATGCATTCTGTCACAGTTTCTGAGTACAAAATCCCAGCATGTCTTGGCTGGTTGCCTGTAGGTCAAGGTCTCTCAAGAAATTATGGTCTTTTGATTTTTTAATGTTGTTTGAAGACTTGCCTGAGGTGGAATTTGGGAGAGATTGGAGCATAGGTAAATTTTTTGCTGTTCCCTTGAGATTTTAAGACTGCATACTGGAATGACATTCCACCACTTCTGCCATATTCTGTTTGTTAGAAGAGAGTCAATAAGTATAGCCCTCATTGAACTGTGTAAATGAGAAGAGGTAGGATCATTAGGGGCCATCTTAGAGGCTAGGCAGCCTCTACACTAGCTGAATTCCTACTTTCAGCATTCACATGTAGGTGGCTGCAATTGCCACTATTTTCAGGAAGAATCCTGTATTATCACTGCAAATGCAGTATTTTCTTGAGCTACTTATGATTTAGATGTTGAGATATATGCATCATTAGTGAATGCATTTGTAGACTTGACCTGAAAATTTATTTATCGATCTTTTATTTTTGTGTATTTACTACCTTTTAACTATTGTTTAAAGGCATTTTCTTTTAAAAAATTCTTTGGTATAACTGGGGTTCTCCCACTGATATGGTTTGTCTGTGTTCCCAACCAAATCTCACCTTGAATTGTAATAATCCCCACATGTCAATGATGGGGCAGGTGGAGGTAGTTGAATCATGGGGGTAGTTTCCCCCATACTTTTCTTGTGGTAGTGAGCAAGTCTCATGAGGTCTGATGGTTTTATAAATGGGGGTTCCCTTGAACAGCTCTCTTGTCTTCCACCATGTAAGACGTATCTTTGCCCATTTGCCTTCTGCCATGATTGTAAGGCTTCCCCAGCCATGTGAAATTGTTAGTCAACTAAACCTGTTTCCTTTATAAATTACCCAGTCTCAGGTGTGTCTTTATTAGCAGTGTGAGAGCAAACTAATATACCCACACTTCCTTTGAAAAAGAGACCTGTAACGATTGAGAACAGGTGGCAAATAAATCAGATAGGGAGTTTAATGCCATATTCAGTTTAGAGACAAGAACAATAAACTATAGTTGACCGTTTGGACCTCGAACATCTTTTCCTCTAACTTTGAAAATATACTTGGTCAAGATTAGCATAAAGTCCCTTCTTTTCCAATTCTAAAATTTTCTGGTTATAATCAGGCAATGTATCCCAGTTTCTTCTATAGATAAGAATTAAAGGAGACAGAATAAAGTCAAAGTAGATAGCAAAAAGAAGTATCTTAGAGCTGATTTAGTTACTTTCTCATTTTATAGATATAGAAAGTGAATCCCTGAAAGCCTCAGTTTCAAAGATATCATTCAAAGATATTAAAAGTGTTAATAGTCTAAACCCAAACCCATGATATTCCCTTACAAAGATGTTCCTCATTTCAGTTAATGGCAAGATGCAGGTCTCTGCTGACACTCTCATTCACTACATATATAATCCATCATGAAATCCTAAAGGACCACAGGCTACATTTGAAATCCTGCAAAGTCTCTTTGCTGCTTCTACTCTTGCACCTTTCTAATTTATTCTCCACAGAGTGGGCACAAGAATTCTTTCAAAATGAAAATCTAATCACATCAATTCAATTCCTTTGAAATGCTGCTAGCTTTATGACCAAAATCGCTAAGAAGTCCTACTAGGTCCTGCAAGATCTGACTTCTCCTGTCCTGTCTGGAACCTCTATTCCCCTTACCTACTGAGAGGTGACAGCCACACTGTGGAAGCTTTGTTCTTTCGCTCTTTGCAATAAATCTTGCTACTGCTCACTCTTTGGGTTCACACTGCCTTTATGAGCTGTAACACTCACCGCGAAGGTCTGCAGCTTCACTCCTGAAGCCAGTGAGACCAGGAACCCACCGGGAGGAATGAACAACTCCAGATGCACAGCCTTAAGAGCTGTAACACTCACCGCGAAGGTCTGCAGCTTCACTCCTGAGGCAGGGAGACCACGAACCCACCAGAAGGAAGAAACTCCGAACACATCCGAACATCAGAAGGAACAAACTCCGGACACGCCGCCTTTAAGAACTGTAAAACTCACCGCAAGGGTCCGCGGCTTCATTCTTGAAGTAAGTGAGACCAAGAACCCACCAATTCCGGACACACTACTTTAAGCCACTCTCATCCTTACTTTAAACCACTCTGCTGGCTCAGGGCCTTTCCTTAAACTCTTCTCTCTGCCTGGACCAGTCTTCCCTGCTCCCTGCTCCCTTCTCCACCTTATATCTTATATCTCTGGTTAGATATCACTTCCTCCAGGAGGGATTCTTTAACCTCTCTCAAGTTCTTCTGCATTATAATGCCCTTATCACATTTTTTAGTTAATTTTTATTTTGTGATTATGTGATTACCTCCTGCCTTCCCCATCAGACTGTTAGTGTTATGAGAGCAGGAATGATGAAAGTATTGCGCACAATATTATTTCCAGTATCTGGCACAGAATTTGAGATATAGAAACACTTATGGAATATCTGAATGAATGAGTGGGCTTTAGACTCAGGTCCCTTACCCTCTTGTCCACTACGACTTCTAACGCATTTTGCTGCCTTTTCTTCTCGTCTAAGCACTTTTATCTTTTAATAAAAATGAAAGAAACAAAAGAATTTTAACTTCACATTTAAAAATTAGAGATGAATATCTACAAGTATCTGATCTTTGACAAACCTGACAAAAACAAGAAATGGGGAAAGGATTCCCTATTTAATAAATGGTGCTGGGAAAACTGGCTAGCCATATGTAGAAAGCTGAAACTGGATCCCTTCCTTACACCTTACACAAAAATCAATTCAAGATGGATTAAAGACTTAAATGTTAGACCTAAAACCATAAAAACCCTAGAAGAAAACCTAGGCATTACCATTCAGGACATAGGCATGGGCAAGGACTTCATGTCTAAAACACCAAAAGCAATGGCAACAAAAGCCAAAATTGACAAATGGGATCTAATTAAACTCAAGAGCTTCTGCACAGCAAAAGAAACTACCATCAGAGTGAACAGGCAACCTACAAAATGGGAGAAAATTTTCGCAACCTACTCATCTGACAAAGGGCTAATATCCAGAATCTACAATGAACTCCAACAAATTTACAAGAAAAAAACAAACAACCCCATCAAAAAGTGGGCGAAGGACATGAACAGACACTTCTCAAAAGAAGACATTTATGCAGCCAAAAAACACATGAAAAAATGCTCACCATCACTGGCCATCAGAGAAATGCAAATCAAAACCACAATGAGATACCATCTCACACCAGTTAGAATGGCAATAATTAAAAAGTCAGGAAACAACAGGTGCTGGAGAGGATGTGGAGAAATAGGAACACTTTTACACTGTTGGTGGGACTGTAAACTAGTTCAACCCTTGTGGAAGTCAGTGTGGCGATTCCTCAGGGATCTAGAACTAGAAATTCCATTCGACCCAGCCATCCCATTACTGGGTATATACCCAAAGGACTATAAATCATGCTGCTATAAAGACACATGCACACGTATGTTTATTGCGGCATTATTTACAATAGCAAAGACTTGGAACCAACCCAAATGTCCAACAATGATAGACTGGATTAAGAAAATGTGGCACATATACACCATGGAATACTATGCAGCCATAAAAAATGATGAGTTCACGTCCTTTGTAGGGACATGGATGAAATTGGAAATCATCATTCTCAGTAAACTATCGCAAGAACAAAAAACCAAACACCGCATATTCTCACTCATAGGTGGGAATTGAACAATGAGAACACATGGACACAGGAAGGGGAACATCACACTCTGGGGACTGTTGTGGGGTGGGGGGAGGGGGGAGGGATAGCATTGGGAGATATACCTAATGCTAGATGACGAGTTGGTGGGTGCAGCGCACCAGCATGGCACATGTATACATATGTAACTTACCTGCACATTGCGCACATGTACCATAAAACCTAAAGTATAATAATAATAATAATAATAATAATAAAGGAAAAAAAAAAAAAAAAAAAAAAAAAATTAGAGATGAATAATAATTGAAGTGATACAAAATCAATTGTTCAAAATTGAATTGTGTAAATAGAAAAACTAAGAACATGCATCTCAGTGTTAAAACATGCAGATGAATATGGAAGCACTGAGGGGAAAATTCAGGAATTTTCACCATTGTCACGGTAAAATAAAAGTAGACACTATACATTTACCTATGTTATGAGTTGGTTCAGTGAAGAGAGCAAGTTACTGGAAGACAGGAGCTAGAAAAAGAGCCCTAAGTCACACTACCATTGGCAGCATACCTCGAAAGAGATGGGCAAAATGGGCGCTTCTTTTTAGACTCTAAAATGTAATTCATAGACTGTCACTCTTTCCTAGCTAATCATTAAAAATGAATCCCATTGACATTTGATTATGGCATTCTCCCCCCCACTGCTCTCCCACCAAAAAGATCAGCTTCAAGTAAAGGAAAAAAATTTCAATGACCTACTAACCTAGTTAGATTGTTAGAGTCAGACTTTGGCCACAAAATGACTTCCCGTGATTCACAGTTGGCTCTAAGTAAATGTTCTAAAACTCTTGGCAGTAGCTTTTAAAAAATCACTTTTTTTTTCTTTTTGCAAATGGTAAGCAGACCTACCTTGAAAGTTATGAGTGAGATGCATGGAATTCTGCTGTTCCCTGTAGAAGAGGCAAATAGAAAAGACTGCCAGAAAACACTGAAGCACCGGCAAAGAATGATCTAAAGCCTTCTTTCAGGAAATTTGCATGGTTGCCATCCCACACCTGAGTGTAGATGTGCGCCTTCACTAACATCCTGAGTAGGACTATGTTCTTTTAAGGCTTGCCTAGACCTTATCTGATTGTGTAATACTTATTAAGCATGATCACTTTAACAAGAAATTGCCTTATACAATTATTCGCAGGTACCAGTTCAATATCTTTCGGATTTTTTTTTTACATGAACTGACTTTATGTGAAATACCCCATTTGTAAGAAGTCCTTACAAAGTATAAACAACCATTTGTAGTTACAGAAATTATGTACATGGACTTGAACAGTTCCCACCAGGATAAAACAATAGGAACAAGATTTATCCTTTTAAGCAACAACTAGAAAAACAAAGTATGTAAAATACTGGTTTTCAGATATTGAACATCAAGCAGCACAGGACAGTGATCCCTGAGAGAAAAGAAAGGAATGTGGCAAATGAAAAGATGCCTTTCTATTTGCATAGATGAAAAGAATATCGCTGAGAGAGAATATAGCATTGGAGCAGGGACTAGAGGGTGAGAAGGATACAGCAGAAAGGGCAATCGTTAAACTCCGGCATCAGCAAGACTTGTCCTTCAAGCTCAGCTCTTCCATTTACTCAATACGGACAGCAGCCATTCAAAAATAGAAGAGAATGTTTACCAGATACCAGATATCACACTGGAGGCAAAAATTGTCACTGAAGGACAGAATAACAAATTCAGAAATAAAGAGAAAAGGTTGTGGAATAGGCTATTTTTCCTTAAATATTGCTTCTGCCCTATTCTCTCCTTTCCTTCCAGGACTCCAATTAAACAGATTTATACCTTTTGACCATGCTTTGCGCATCTCTTACTTTATGTTCTGTTAATTCAATTTTTGTTTCTCTCTTTTTTAAAAATTATACTTTAAGTTCTGGGATACATGAGCAGAACGTCCAGATTTGTTACATAGGTATATATGTGCCATGGTGGTTTGCTGCACCCATCAGCTCGTCATCTACATTAGGTATTTCTCCTAATGCTATCCCTCCCCTTGCCCCACATCCCCCGTGAGGCCCCGGTGTGTGATGTTCCCCTCCTTGTGTCCATATGTTCTCATTGTTCAATTCCCACTTACAAGTGAGAACATGTGGTGTTTGGTCTTCTGTTCCTGTGTTAGTTTGCTGAGAATGATGGTTTCCAGCTTCATCCATGTCCCTGCAAAGGACATGAACTCATTTTTTTTTTTATGGCTGCATGGTATTCCATGGTGTTTATGTGCCACATTTTCTTTATGCAGTTTATCATTGATGGGCGTTTGTGTTGGTTCCAAGTCTTTGCTATTGTAAATGGTGCTGTAATAAACATACATGTGCATGTCTTTATAGGAGAATGATTTATAATCCTTTGAGTATATACCCAGTAATGGGATGGCTGTGTCAAATGGTATTTCTAGTTCTAGATCCTTGAGAAATTGCTACACTGTCTTCCACAATGGTTGAACTAATTTACACTCCAACCAACAGTGTAAAAGCATTCCTATTCCTCCACATCCTCTCCAGCATCTGTTGTTTCCTGACTTTTTAATGATCGTCATTCTAACTGGCGTGAGATGGTATCTCATAGTGGTTTTGATTTGCGTTTCTCTAATGACCAGTGATGATAAGCTTTTTTTCATATGTTTGTTGGCCGCATGAATGTCTTCTTTTGAGAAGTGTCTGTTCACATACTTTGCCCACTTTTTAATGGAATTTTGTTTTTTTAAATTTGTTTAAGTTCCTTGTAGATTCTACATATATAGCCCTTTGTCAGATAGATAACTGAAAAAATTTTCTCCCATTCTGTAGGGTGCCTGTTCACTCTGATGATAGTTTCTTTTGCTGTGAAGAAGCTCTTTAGTTTGATTAGATCCCATCTATCCATTGTGGCTTCTGTTGTAATTGCTTTTGGTGTTTTAGTCATGAAGTCTTTGCCCAGGTTTTCTTCAGGGTTTTTAGGGTTTTAGGTCTTACATTTAAGTCTTTAATTTATCTTGAGTTAATTTTTGTGTAAGGTGTAAGGAAGGGGTCCAGTTTCAGTTTTCTGCATATGGGTAGCCAGTTTTCCCAACACTATTTATTAAATAGGAAATCGTTTCCTCATTACCGGTTTTTGTTAGGTTTGTCAAAGATCAGATGATTATAGATGTGTGGCATTATTTCTGAGGCCTCGGTTCTGTTCTATTGGGCTTTATATCTGTTTCGGTACCAGTACCATGCTGTTTTGATTACTGTAACCTTGTAGTATAGTTTGAAGTCAGGTAGCATGATGCCTCTAGCTTTTTTTTTTTTTTTTTTTTTTTTTTTTTTTTTTTGCTTTGGATTGCCTTACCTATATGGGCTCTTTTTTGGTTCCATATGAAATTTAAAGTATTTTTTAAATTCTGTGAAGAAAGTCAATGGTAGTTTGATGGTAATAGCATTGAATCTATAAATTACTTTGGGCTGTATGACCATTTTCACGCTATTGATTCTTTCTATCTATAAGCATGGAATTTTTTTCATTTTCTTGTGTCCTCTCTTATTTCCCTGAGCAGTGGTTTGTAGTTCTCCTTGAAGAGGCCCTTCACATCCCTTGTAAGTTGAATTCCTAGGTATTTTATTCCTTTGTAGCAATTGTGAATGGGAGTTCATTCATGATTTGGTTCTCTGTCTATTATTAGTGTATAGAAATGCTTGTGATTTTTGCACATTGATTTTGTATCCTGAGACTTTGCTTAAGTTGCTTATCAGCTTAAAGAATTTTTGGGCTGAGATGATGGAGTTTTCTAAATATACAATCATATCATCTGCAAACAGAGACAATTTGACTTCCTTTCTTCCTATGTGAATACCCTTTATTTCTTTCTCTTGCCTGCTTGCTCTGGCTAGAACTTCCAATACTATATTGAATAGGAGTGGTGAGGGTTTTGTCTTGTGCTGGTTTTCAAAAGGAATGCTTCCAGCTTTTGCCCATTCAGTATGGTATTGTCTATGGGTTTGTCATAAATAGCTCTTATCATTTTGAGATATGTTCCATCAATACCTAGTTTATTGAGTGTTTTTAGCATGAAGGGCTGTTGAATTTTATCGAAGGCCTTTTTTGCATCTATTGAGATAATGATGTGGTTTTTGCCATTGGTTCTGGTTATGTGATGGATTACATTTATTGGTTGGTGTATCAACTGGCCTTACATCCCAGGGATGAAGCTGACTTGATTTTGGTGGATAAGCTTTTTAATGTGCCAATGGATTTGCTTTGCCAGTGTTTTACTGAGGATTTTTGCATCAATGTTCATCAGGGATATTGGCCTGAAATTTTCTTTTTTTGTTGTGTCTCTGCCAGGTTTTGGTATCAGGATGATGCTGGCCTCATAAAACGAGTTAGGGAGGAGTCTGTCTTTTTCTATTGTTTGGAATAGTTTCAGAAGAAGTGATACCAGCTCCTCTTTGTACCTCCGATAGAATTTGGCTGTGAATCTGTCTGGTCCTGGGCTTTTTTTGTTTGGTAGGCTATTAATTACTGCCTCAATTTCAGAACTTGTAATTAGTCTACTCAGGGATTCAACTTCTTCCTGGTTTAGTCTTGGGAGGGTTTATGTGTCCAGGAATTTATCCATTTCTTCTAGATTTTCTACTTTATTTGTGTAGAGGTGTTTATAGTATTCTCTGATGGTAGTTTGTATTTCTGTGGGATCAGTGGTGATATCTCCTTTATCATTTTTTATTGTGTCTATTTGATTCTTCTCTCTTTTCTTCTTTATTAGTCTGGCTAGTGGTCTGTCTATTTTGTTAATCTTTTCAAAAAACTGCCTCCTGGATTCATTGATTTTTTTAAGGGTTTTTCATGTGCCTATCCTCTTCAGTTCTCCTCTGATCTTAGTTATTTCTTGTCTTCTGCTAGCTTTTGAATTTGTTTGCCCTTGCTTTTCTAGTTCTTCTAATTGTGATGTTAGTGTGTCAATTTTAGATCTTTTCAGCTTTCTCCTGTGGGCATTTAGTGCTATAAATTTCACTCTACACACTGCTTTGAATGTGTCCCAGAGATTCTGGTATGTTGTGTCTTTGTTCTCGTTGGTTTCAAAGAACTTATTTATTTCTGCCTTAATTTCATTATTTACCCAGTAGTCATTCAGGAGCAGGTTGTTCAGTTTCCATGTAGTTGCGTGGTTTTGAGAGAATTTCTTAATCCTGAGTTCTAATTTGATTGCACTGTGGTATGAGAGACTGTTTGTTATGATTTCTGTTGTTTTGCATTTGCTGAGGAGTGTTTTACTTCCAATTATGTGGTCAATTTTAGAATAAGTGCTATGTGGTGCTGAGAAGAATGTACATTCTGTTGAATTGGGGTGGAGAGTTCTGTAGATGTCTGTTAGGTCCATTTGGTTCAGAGCTGAGTTCAAATCCTGAATAGCCTTGTAAATTTTCTGTCTCATTGATCTGTCTAATATTGACAGTGGTTTGTTAAAGTCTGTCACTATTATTGTGTGGGAGTCTAAGTCTCTTTGTAGGCCTCTAAGGACTTGCTTTATAAATCTGGGTGCTCCTGTATTGGGTGCATATATATTTAGGATAGTTAGCTCTTCTTGTTGAATTGATCCCTTTACCATTATGTAATGCACTTCTTTGTCTTTTTTGATCTTTGTTTGTTTAAAGTCTGTTTTATCAGAGACTAGGATTGTAACCCTTGCTTTTTTTTGCTTTCCATTTGTCTGGTGAATATTCCTCCATCCCTTTATTTTGAGCCTATGTGTGTCTTTGCACATGAGATGGGTCTCGTGAATACAGCACACCACTGGGTCTTTACCCTTTATCTAATTTGCCAGTCTGTGTCTTTTAATTGGGGGCATTTTGGCCCATTTACATTTAAGGTTAAATTGTTATGTGTGAATTTGATCCTGTCATTTTGATGCTAGCTGGTTATTTTGCACATTAGTTGATAGACTTTCTTCATAATGTTGATGGTCTTTACATTTTTGTGATTTTGCAGTGGCTGGTACTGGTTGTTCCTTTCCATATTTAGTGCTTCCTTCAGGAGCTCTTGTAAGGCAGGCCTGGTGTTGACAAAATCCCTCAGCATTTGCATGACTGTAAAGGATTTTATTTCTCCTTTGCTTATGAAGCTTAGTTTGGCTGGATATGAAATTCTGGGTTGAAAATTCTTTTCTTTAAAAATGTTGAATATTGGCTCCCACTGTCTTCTGGCTTGTAGGGTTTCTGCAACAAGATCCACTGTTAGTCTGATGAGTTTCCCTTTGTGGGTAACCCAACCTTTCTCTCTGGCTGCCCTTAATGTTTTTTCCTTCATTTCACCCTTGGTGAATCTGACAATGGTGTGTCTTGGGGTTGCTCTTCTCGAGGAGTATCTTTGTGGGGTTCTCTGTATTTCCTGAATTTGAATGTTGTCCTGTCTTGCTAGGCTGGGGAAGTTCTCCTGCATAACATCCTTAAGTTTGTTTTCCAGCTTGGTTCCATTCTCCCCATCACTTTCAGGTACACCAATCAAACATAGATTTGGTCTCTTCACATAGTCCCATATTTCTTGGAGGCTTTGTTCATTCCCTTTAATTCTTTTTTCTCTAATCGTGTCTTCACACTTTATTTCATTAAGTTGATCTTCTATCTCTGATATCCTTTCTTCCTCTGATATGCTTGATCAATTTGGCTATTGATACTTGTCTATGCTTTCCAAATTTCTCATGCTGTGTTTTTCAGCTCCATCAGATCATTTATATTCTTCTCTAAACTCGTTATTTGAGTTAGCAGTTCCTGTAACCTTCTATCAAGGTTCTTAGCTTCCATGGAATTGGGTTAGAACATGCTTCTTTAGTTTGGAGGAGTTTGTTATTACCGACCTTTTGAAGCCTAGTTCTGTCCATTCGTCAAACTCATTCTCTGTCCAGTTTTGTTCCCTTGCTGGTGAGGAGTGGTGATCCTTTAGAGAAGAAGCATTCTGGTTTTTGGAATTTTCAGCATTTTTGCATTGGTTTTTCCTCATTTTCCTGGATTTATCTACCTATGATCTTTGGTGTTGGTGACCTTCAGATGGGGTTTTTGCCTGGGTGTCCTTTTTGTTGACGTTGATGCTATTGCTTTCTGTTTGTTAGTTTTCCTTCTAACAGTCAGGCCCCTCTTTGGCAGGTCTGCTGGAGTTTGCTGGAGGTCCACTCCAGACCCTGTTTGCCTGAGTATCACCAGTGGAGGCTGCAGAACAGCAAAGATTGCTGCCTGCTCCTTCCTCTGGAAGCTTCGTCCCAGAGGGGCACCCACCAGATGCCAGCCAGAGCTCTCCTGTATGAGGTGTCTGTGGAACCCTGCTGGGTGGTGTCTCCCAGTCAGGAGGCATGGGGGTCAGGGACCCAGTTGAGGAGGCAATCTGTCCCTTAGCAGAGCTCAAGCGCTGTGCTGGGAGATCCTCTGCTCTCTTCAGAGCCTGCAGGCAGCAATCTTTAAGTCTCATGAAGCTGTGCCAACAGCTGTCCCTTCCCCACAGTGTTCTGTCCCAGGGAGATGAGAGTTTGATCTATAAGCTCCTGACTGGGACTGCTGCCTTTCTTTCAGAAATGCCCTGCCCGGAGAGGAATCTAGAGAGGCAGTCTGGTTACCGCGGCTTTGCCGAGCCGAGCCGCAGTGGGTTCAATACCCAGTTTGAACTTCCCTGAGGCTTTGTTTACACTGTGAGGGGAAAACAACCTACTCAAGCTTCAGTAATGGCAGATGCCCCTCCCCGCACCAAGCTCAAGCATCCCATCCCAGGTCGACTTCAGACTGCTGTGTTGGCAGTTAGAATTTCACGCCAGTGGATTTTAGTTTGCTGGGCTCCATGGGGGTGGGAACCTCTGAGCAAGACCACTCAACTCCCTGGCTTCAGCCCCCTTTCCAAGGGAGTGAACAGTTCTGTCTCACTGGCATTCCAGGCACCACCAGGGTACAAAAAAAACCCTGCTGCAGCTAGCTTGGTGTCTGCCCAAATGGCTGCCCAGTTTTGTGCTTGAAACCCGGGGCCCTGGTGGTGTAGGCACCAGAGGGAATCTCCTGGTCTGTGGTTTGCAAAGACCGTGGGAAAAGCACAGTATCTGGGCCGGAGTGCAAAGTCCCTCAAGACACAGTTGCTCAAGGCTTCCCCTGGCTAAAGGAGGGAGTTCCCCTGACCGCTTGCACTTCCCAGGTAAGATGATGCCCCACTCTGCTTCAGCTCACCCTCTGTGGGCTGAACCCACTGTCTAACCAGTCCCAATGAGATGAACTGGGTACCTCAGTTGGAAATGCAGAAATCACCCACCTTCTGCATTGGTCTCTCTGGGAGCTGCAGACCTGCAGACTGGAGCTGTTCCTATTTGGCTATCTTGCCACCCTGCCCCTCCCCCAGCTTTGGATTTAATACAGAAGTAAAATCAATGATTATAAACAAATATAATTTTAAAAAATACTTATGTTTATAAAAAAGAAAAATCAATATCTAGAGGGAAAGAAAAAGAGTTAATGTATCTGTTTACTTCATTCAAAAATCTTTTCTATTTATATATAGCAGGGAAATTTTTTAAAATAATGACTTATATTTGTATATGTTAATTTCTATGAAAATACCTAGCTTGAATTCAATCCTAGACTCACATACACATTGGCTGTCTAACTTCAAGAAAGACAAATAAATTAATTCAGGAATTATATTTTAATTTAAAAATCAATAATTGGAAAGAGAATTTCCCCTGCCTGTTATTTTTATATTACATGAAAATCCTTCAAGGAATAGTTTATTTGTGATATTTGAACAGCAAATTTCAGTGATACTGTTGAAATATAAAATAAGAATGTTCAGGACAAGTTATTTACATATATTTGTGCTTCAGTTTCTCAATTCACAAAATAACGACAATAATTTATTATCTCATAGGGTTGTCGTGAGGATTTAATGACTACATATATAATTTTAAAATATCTATATGTCTTTTCTAAGTACTTTATATAACTTAGTATTATCATAAGCAGCAAAATTAAATTATAAAAGAAAGCTAAACAAGCAGGAAATTAAACATACTCAAAACATACACATAAACATACAAAGAAGCTAACTTTCAAATTTCCCCACCTTTTTGCTACAAAAAAAGTAAACACATGTATAGTTTTCAAAGGCCCATTTTAGAGGTATTGCTTTATCAATGATTATATATCAAACAAGAAGAAGCAATAATAAACCTTCCGATGCCAGGGTTTAATTAGTTTGAATTTTACAATTATCTCAATTGAATGTTTTTCCATCTGTAAGATCACCTTTTCTAATGCTTTATGAAGCAGACGTGGACATCTTCTGTCTCCTTTCCTTCAGGACCAAGAAAAGTGGTAAAAAGTTTGTAGTTTTTACTACAGCCCATAGCTGTACCATATAACAGACAAAATAGTGCTTTTTGTAACTGGAAACATTTTATGGTGTTCGGAAATAGTATTATTAAGTAAAGCAAGAATTTGATTCTAACTCCTGATTTGCAGAGAAAGCTTAAGCAAGTCACTAAACGTAATTTTACAGTCAATAAAATAATTGATAAGAATCCTGAAATGCCACTTAGAAATGCCTTGTCAAAGCTTCAGATTATAAATGTGAGATTTATAAAACTATCTACTATGTTATTATGGTTGTTATGCAAAAGGGAAATCTTTTGATTGGAGTTTATTCAAGCAAAACAAATTAGAAGCATTCTCATTTTGCTTAGTTCTCCAAGGCATAAATAGATTATCTAATTGGTCTTTCTTTTGTTTCTCAGATTTATATCTAATAGCTTGCTCTGAGCAATAATAATTTGAGTGGAGAACTGGAGAACTTCTTGTTCCCCTTAAATTCACATTACTAAATCTCAAGGCCAGGGCCATTTAGCAATATGCTCAGTCTCTAGCTCCTAACACCATCCTGTCTTGAGTACAGTAGAAACTACGTTTGTAGAATACATGAATGAATATTTGTCAGGAATTTAACACTAGCTTACATGTTAAATTTTCATCCTTGAAAAAAGATGCCACTTATACTAAAGCTTAAGATCTTCCTCTTAGATTATTTTTGGAGTTCACGAAAGGTGCAATACCAAACAATAGGTCAGAATTTAGAAAACATGATTTCTCCATTTAATGAACACAACAACCTAAAGTGAATAGATATGTCTTGCTTTATGGAAATTACACTGAACCATTATGTCATAGATAAAAAGAACAATGGAGTGAATGAATAAACCATCAGCTCATCTGGCTGGAATTTCATTTGTAATGAGCATTTGCCAAAGCTGGCTGCGTTTTTTGGTTTCTCATCTGCCTGGCCCTCCTGATTTAGTGATGTGTTTGACTTTCTCCATTCACAATCATCCTGATTCATTTCCTGGCTTTTAAAATCTTTCCTGGCATAATGCCTTCATGGGCTTCCATCTCACAAGTAGAACCTTCTTCCTTCTTTGGACTTTTTCCAAAATCAACTATATTCAACTGAAACTTTTAAAGTGGAGTCTTCACCAACCAAGGCCCTGATCTGTTTACTTTTAGCTCTACCACAGATGAGACAGCCAGGCAGAGGCAACATTCCTCCTTTGGCCTTCTTTATATTGGGCTTAAAAGATCAGTTTTCCCAGCACTTTGGGATGCTGAGGCAGGCGGATCACGAGGTCAGGAGATCGAGACCACGGTGAAACCCTGTATCTACTAAAAATACAAAAAATTAGCTGGGCGTGGTGGCGGG
Organism: Pongo pygmaeus; assembly: GCF_028885625.2. NCBI lineage: Eukaryota > Metazoa > Chordata > Mammalia > Primates > Hominidae > Pongo > Pongo pygmaeus. The sequence continues at coordinate 126,846,482 of NC_072376.2, forward strand.
CGCCTGTAGTCCCAGCTACTCGGAGAGGCTGAGGCAGGAGAATGGCGTGAACCGGGCAGGTGGAGCTTGCAGTGAGCCGCGATGGCGCCACTGCACTCCAGCCTGGGCGACAGAGCAAGACTCCGTCTCAATAAAAAAAAAAAAAAAAAAAAAAAAAAAGAAAGATCAGTTTTTTGGGCCAGTCATGGTGGTTCACGCCTTTAGTCCCAGCACTGGGAGGCCAAGGCAGGCAGATTTCTTGAGACCAGCCTAGGCAATATGGCGAAAACCCATCTCTTAAAAAAAATCTTTTAAAATTATTTTATTGACTTACAGGACAAACACAATTGATAGTGTTGACTAAGAGAATTCTGTATCCATGAGAAAGCATTGTAGAAACATTAATGACAGCATCATGAGGTACTACTGAGTCCAATAAACAGTCTTCAGTCATAAATCCTGGATTTTCTCTCTGTATCTTCTGGTGAATCCTTAACTGATTTAGAAGATTACTGGATATCTCCATACCTCATTTCCTTGCCTGTATAAATGTGGAAAAATTGTGGTCACTACCATGTTTGGTAAATAGTGGTCTAGATGCTTTGTTCTTATTTTGTAAGTCCATCAGTCTGAAGATTTCCTCACTGTTCTAAAGCTCTTGAGTGTTTTGATATACATTTGATGTGGAAAGCACAAGCAGCAAAAAAATATATATATATATATAAAAGTATTCTATGTATCTCATTTTGCATTTTTAAAATACGTGGCTTTAGGTTGAAACCTAGAAGGTCTGAGAGGAAATAATGGAATTTTGTCTCATTTTTGTTGGAGTATAGCAATATAGTAAAGTATATCCTCAAGTCATGAAAAATATTCATGGCTATATTCCAAGAGAAATATTTATTTAGAATACTTAGGTTAAAATTTGATCTCCTTATATAAGCAATACAATTGCATACACTGTTCAATGCTAATTATTATAGAAGACCAGGTTGGTACTTTATTCTTTCTTCCCAATACACAATGCAACTTAGAGATGGCTATATGATTATGACCTCATGGACAGGGTTTTGGTCCTTTTGTAGGTCTGCGAGGCCTACAGAGAAAAATTCTCATTCCAAGATTTAAACTGAACTGCTGGTATTAACTAACTGCCATTCAAATGGGTCTGGGTAAGAAGACAGAGCAGGAGAAAGAATGAGTCTAGCAAATAATCTACACGATTTAATATATTCTTCATATGAGCAGACTAGTATATGAAACGCCTATGAACAAAATATGTCTCATGAATCTGTAAGAACACACTGTGGTTTTAAAAATGATTCTGGTTTAATTTCAAAGGTGGATTGCATCATACTGGAGGTTACAGTAGGGTAGTGACAATATCTGCAGTTCCCAAACCTGCATCACTGTTAGAATCACTTGGAGTGGCCCCTGCAACATTTAGAATCAGAAGTTCCAAGATATGTCCTGAATCTTATTTTTGGAATCTAATTTGGGAGCTACTATTGTAATGGCCAGAAAGTAGACTTGAAGTCAGTGAGACCAAGATCTAAGTTTGCTGAGTCTCACTTTTCTTATAGTAATGAGGAAAAAATGATAACCTGCTTTGTAAAGTGCTGCCAGATTAGAGTAAATCATATGGAAAAAATCTATCAAAATATTGTTACTAAGGATAACATTATTTAAAAAATCAATTAGCATGTTTCACAAGGTTTATAGTGTGTCGCAATGTATACAATGACCACGATGTCTCACAATGTATACACTTATCAAAACATCAAGCTGTACACTGTAAATATATATAATTTTTATTTGTCAATTATACCTTAATAAACCTGTGGAAAAATAAAATTGTTTTAAAAACAATAATAAATGTTATAGTGTAGGATGTATGACTTCAACCAGGAGAACAAGATTGGTTAAGTAAGATTAGAGAAGAGTTCAGAAGTTGAGAGTTAAAAAATAATGTAAGAAGAAAGGAAAATGGCGAATGAGGACATGGATGAGCAATTCAGAGTGATGGAGAAGGCATTAAAGCGGGAAAGCATAAAAAGTGAAGATCAGAACCACAAAGAGAGCAATAACCAAATTGTCAGTAGTGTTGAAGCATAGACCATAGACGAGACAAATCCAGAACTTAGTGAGAATGTCCCAGAACCCCTGATCAAGAACCAAGGCAGAACCTGGGCAGGAGAGATCAGAGCCCAGCAACGGGGGATCATTCACCAGTGACAGTGTGTATAGCCCAACTCCAGGTTACTGTTGAGGCAGCCCTCTTGGATTCATGGGATAGGAATAGGCAATGGGGAGCGCACAATTATGGGTCTTGCATGAGCACAGATGGTTCTGGGCCGTGGTGTCTGAGGTGATATTGCAGTTCTCCCCATTTAGCTCCCATTCTGTGGATATAAAGAAACAGATAAAAAGACTAAGGCCGTTAAAATTCTTCTTAAATTTGAAGAAAAAAATGTAAAGAAATAGATTTGTCTTTCATGACCAGTAACAATAAGACATCACATCTTTGTTAATTCACATAAAATGTTTTTCTCTCAATGCAAGGTTTGAAGAGATAGGTAGATTTGGACCTGGGAAGAGAGTTTACCTGTGAGGGAAACATGAACTGAGACTTGGAGGCAAGAATGACAATTTTTTCAGAGAGAAAATTCATCTGTCAACAAAGTTAGCAGTAGTGGAGGAAATGATTGAAAATGGAACAATTAGAGTGTCACTGCAGTGATTTGGGTGTTACCTTTACTAAAATTTTACTACATAGTTCAGATCAGAGGACTATTATATCTTTTGCATTCTTTTTTTTATTTTAGTAAAGACATTCTATTTCCTTTGAGTTTTGTAGAATTATTCATATGTTTTTAATTCTGCTGTCTAATTATGTAAGTACTAGACCGAACTAAAGATTAATTTCTGGTTTGAGTGTTGTTTACCTGAAATGTTTAACAATATCATTTGATAGAACTAAAAATTGATTTCTTGTTTAAAAATGTTGTTTACTCAAAATGCTTAGCAGTGTCATGTGACTGCTTTGGTTGGAACATGACCATTCAAAAGCCTTCATAGAATCTAGACTGTCTTAGAGGTTTGACTGTGTTATGTCAAATATATTAAGATGGTCCCACATCCCACATTCAACATCATTTATATGTAATTAGATAAACTGTGTTTCAATGTAGTTGAATAGTTGGTATAATATACCATTTTGAAAACACTTTATTAATCAGTTAATAATTTTAATTTATAATTTTATTTTCATAGTTTTGAGCCAATAATTTTTTTTAGAGTCCTGAAAATCTGACAAGCTCAGGATGCAGTCCTTTTAAAGATTTATGAAAAAACAATTGGCCTTGCAGATAAAGGTTATTTTACATATGTAAGATAACCTCTTAGAGAAAACATCTCTTAAGAGTCATTAAAGATGGTGAGAGAATGTTTGTTCATCCGTTGAATATCCTATTTCTCATAATCATAGGATTTGGTGACTAGTTTCTTGAGTTGGTATATTTTGTGTTTAAGCATTTTTTTTGAAAGTATGTTGTAAACTTCTGAAAGGCACAGCCTCTTTTTTTAGGCCTTGTTTTATACTCAGGATCAGCTCAGTTACTTCTACTTAGTAAGAGTTTATATACTAATTGTTCTTTCAAATTCCAACCACTTCATTTAAAAAAAAATAAGTTTATTAAACTTATACTTTGTGAGTAAAGTTCCTATGCTTGTGCCAAGTGGCAGAAATCATGAGAATGTGTTACCAATAGGTTGATTGCACAATATTTAAGAATTTATTCCCAACTTCCTATGTTCTGACCAACATAAAATTTTTAAAAGGTCAGCATATAGGTTTTTGTATTGAAACTAACCTTCTCAGAGTTTGTATCTCTGCATGTTATTGAGTTTAATGCCAGCACTGAACTTAACACATAAATAGAAAAAGGACATCTGCCATTTCATAGACTTACCAATAAAATTCTGTTACAAATTAACTGGTTCCTTTGTTAAGTATTTTCTTGTATAAAGAAAACTTATCTTATAACCTAACAAAACCCAACCCATGTATATCTCATGTACTTTTCCTTTCCAAATGGCAATTAAACTATTTAAAATCAATTGGTTTTGAAAGGCATTGTGACACTTCTTAGCCTGAGAACTGCCTTATCATAGCAAGTAGGGTGGAGGCACAAAAACTAAACTGGTTCACAGGAAGTCTGTTTTGAAAAGGCCATAGGGACCACTCACACCAGTGATGCATGGCATATTCAGAAAGTCACCGAAGGCTACAATATTTCTCTCTTTTTATAGTAGAATAAAACAGTATGATTTATAAAAGGGTGGAATAATGGAATGAGTAAAGAGGACATAAATATCCTAAGTTATTTTTATGTAGTACAGCAAATTTTCTTTTTGAAATGGAATTTTTTTTTAAATCAGTGGTTGTTGTCATTATATTGTTTAAAAGGAAATGATATCACCTGTTAAAATGTCACCCATTTGGAAAAACATAGAGAAAACATATATATTTATATATATAAAAATATATATTATATATAATCTGTATAAACTAGCAAGAAGAATTAATTCAAAATATTACTCCATTATGTGGCATTTAGGAGTAAGAGAACAATAAAATTATTTAACAGTTTTGAATTTGGAAAATATAATGTGACAAAATAAGCAAATATATCCTGCCAGCTTAAATCACTAGAGATTCTTATAGCATATCTTTATTCCTAACTATGAATGTAAACAAGTGAAAATTATAGAGGATAAAATATACCATTTTAGTCATAGCTTTCAATATTATTTCCCTAGCAATTTTTCTTTGTTACATCTAAATGCTTCTAAATCAGAATAAAGTAACTCATTAGATTTTTGCCGGAACCTGTGTTGGAAAGCACTTTTTTTTCAGTTACTTTATTCCTTAGAGAAAAGAGAAAGGAATGAAATAAGGAGTGAAAGAAAAACAAGAATAAAGACATCTGTGTGGTCTGATAGAATAATGTGATGTGGAGGCCTGCAGAGAGATCTCTATATACTGGAGAAAGTACTGGAACTTCTGATAAGAGCTTAGTCTTAGTGAAATACAGACCTTCCCAAACGTAGAATCCACAGAGGAGGGTTCCAGAGTATGTTTGTTGAGCTCAGTTGAATAGCTTATAGTATATAGTATATAGTCACTTAATGATGGGAGTACATTCTGAGAAATGCATCTTTAGGTGATTTTGTCATTGTGTGAACATCATAGAGTGTCCTTACATAAACCTAGGTGGTATAGCCTGCTATACACCTAGGTTATATGGTATAGCCTATTGCTCCTAGGCTACAATCCTGCACAGCATGTTACTGTACTGAGCACTGTAGGCAATTGTAACACAACAGCAAGTATTTTTGTATCTAAACATATTTAAATATAGAAAAGGTACAGTAACAATGTGGTATTATAATCTTATGGGACCACCATTGTACATGTGGTCTATCATTGATGGAAATGTTGTTTTGTGGCACAGACTATTTGAATACTTGGTATATTATATGTATATAATCACATATATTACATATATATAATATATGTAATACGGCTAAAAGAATCTGTAGCTGCTGCTGCCTGCTGTCTGTCCCCAAAGCTGCTGCCATGGTAACCATACTACGCTCCCAAGCAAGCATGAGTGTTTCAGTTTCACATATTTAGATATGCCCTTTGGGCCATTTTCAAGACACTGGCTTTTCATTTCCAAATATTAAAGCTGAAACTCTGAAGCAAGAAGACTTGTGATGAAGAATAAATGCTCATCAACTCTTTGGGATTGAAGCTTTGAATCCTGACCAGTGAGAAAGAATTTGCAACTAAGAATTGGAGAGTTTTTGCTGGGCCAACAATTTATACTGTTAATTTGTGTATGGCTGCTGTGCCTGTCTAAAGGGAGCATGTTCTTAAGCTACAAGTTGGACTTTCCTAGCAGCAGGTTGGAAAGAGTGATGATACGGAAAAATGTCCACATTGGAACTTTTCTTGGTGACACACTTTCCAGAAGAAACTTAATTTCACAGAAGGCATTCTTGTTTCATCACTTCTTGTTTAAGAAGTTTGATGGAGATACTTGAGGTCTTAGAATCTTTTGTTAAATGGAGATAAAAAAAATACATACCTTTTAGTGTAGCTATGAAAATTAAGTAAAACAATATTTTTAAATGAATTAATGTAATAAACATGATGACACTAATAATAACTGTTATAGGCTAAATTGTATCCCCTCCAACTTCATATGTTGAAATCCTAACCCACAGTACCTCAGAATAAAGCTGTTTTGGAGATAAGGCTTTCACAGAGGTGATTACATTAAAATGGGAATGGTGATGTGGGCCTTAATCCAAGTGACTCAGTTTTTGGTATTTTGTTATGGCAACCTTAGCAAACTAACCCAATAACTAACAGAGATGGAGAGCTTACTCCAGGCTTTATAATTGGTACTATTTAATAGAAGAGTTGCTAAATTAATTTAGAGAACATGGATGAAGATGCTGAAGGAAACATTCTTCCACCTTTGCCTTTAACTTCCCAATAGAACAGCTGTCACTTAGGCAATTTATTGTTATCTGTATTATGGCAAGAACAAAGTAACTGAAAGGGTCCTTCACAATTTCTTTGTTATGTAACTTAGTTCTAAATGAAATCTATTTAATTTTCAAATAAAATCTGGATTTTAAATTAATTTTGTATTCATTTTCTACCCATGAAAATGTTCCTTACAAATATTGTGATGTTTGAGTGTGGAGTGAGTGGAAATGTAAACCTGTTTCTAAGAAGATATTTGTTTACTGTATTCTTGCAAAGCATACTTTATATTGGCCCAGCCTGAAAGATCTACTAGCCTTTGCTTCCTCTTTAAACAAGTGTAGTCAGTTTTACTTCCTCCCATTTTAATATGTTTCTCTATTCTGGTGAATATGGATAAATCTTTCTTTTATGGTAAGTAGGAAGAAGTCTGAATCACAATTCAAAAGTCAAATTTAGTCTAAGTCAAAAATAGAACGGGCACTAAATAAATAGGCATTTTATGACGTTCTAAGAATGCCATCAAACTTTCTGTTTAAGATTTCTGTGTGTATATGTTATATATGCATATGTATGTGATTATTAAGAATATAACAGAAATAACCTATATTGTATGTTGCCTATCTATCTATCATCTATCTATCTATCTATCATCTATCTTCTATCTATCATCTTTTTTTATCACATACATTTTAGCTTGGGACATAAATACAGGTTAGGTAATTAACTCTTAGCAAATTAATTAAAATGGGAATTCTTTTATTGAGGTCACATATATTTAAGTTTTAAAAACCACCTACCTGTTACTTTCAGTGTTGGTTTTTTTCCTTTAAAGATCAAGTGTAATTACCATTTGTAAATTAATTTTTAGGCAATTATTTGACTAGTAACTTGACTCTCTTACCTAGAAGAAAAAGGAGCAAAATTCAGAAAACTCATTGAATATTGACTACAAACTGTGGTAATGCTAGATTTCCCAACAAAAATCAACTATGTAAGGTTTGATTATATAGGTTAGTAATGCCTAGGGACAGCTTAAATTTGTAGTATGTGTACATTCATTTATCTGAGCTTTAATTAAGTAAGGCATACTTTGTATCTTGCTTATTTTGGTTTCTATTAGTTTCTTCATGACCCTTCTAGGTTTTTTATCCCCATGGTCTACTAGTTTAAAAAAAAAATGCTTGTTAAAACATGTTTAATCTCAAAATTGTATCATTTAAACCAAAGGACAACCATCTTTTATAGACTATTCCAGTATTATATAAATTGTTACGATTTTGTCACATTTGCTGTGTATTTTATGAATAATGATGAGCACTTAATAAACTTATTTTTTTCTACCTCTGCATATTTGCTATATTAAAGTCAAGTACTTTTGCTTATACACCTGGGTGGAGGAAAAATTTTTCTGTGTTAAAAAACAGAAGAAACATTGAAATATTTGTTTTCGGATTGTAAAAAATACTGCTTGGAAATATAAATCGATATAAACAAATATTTTAAGATCTTCTAGGTGATGAATGCATAGTAAAAGTGTAGTATTTTATTTTGGGGACATAAATGAATGATTATCATTTTTGAATGTAACTATCATAAATTAGACAATGCCTAAGTTTTTGGTTTACCATTTTTAAAGGATCATGTGTGGGGCCTGCCACTTATACACATGCCTTATCTGGCAGATGCATTTTTCAATTAATAGCTCATTTACAATATCATAAATGCAATGGTTTATTGATAAAAACATTTAATAACCCCTTAATGGTAGTTGAGTCACACACTGAGACTTGTACTCCACAGGAAGACAGATTACCTTCACTGTTATTGAAAATATCTGACTTTAGAGTGTAAAAACATAAGATCTGCTCCTCTGATCTATTTATTTTGAGGTGGGCTGTTAGATACTGACAGTGGTTGTGGTGGTCCTATGGAAGGGGTGGTTTTTCTTTCTTGACATCATCCTCAAAAGTTGAGGACTTGCATCAAATCCCCTTCTCCTTTACTCTCTTTCTTATTCACTCCATCCTGTCCTTGTAAATAGTGTATACTAATGTCATTTTATAGATCCATCATAGCTATAAAAAATATAAACCATGTAGTTATGGGAAATAATTTATATTTCTATTAATATGTTCCAAGTTTTCTGAGACAAGCAACTGTATCCGATTAACTTTTGTCTCCTACCTGTGTCTCTTCTGTCTAATGTAAGCTTTGGTACCAATAGCATATACTAAATATCTGTTGAGTGAATGACTGGCCTAAATATCCTTCTGAGATAAAGTGTTCAATCATAAGCTGTATGAGGTAATGATTAATTCGTTTTAAATTGATTCTTTTGAGTTTTAAAGTATAACTTTTTAACCCAATATGCCAGCATAGATGAAAATATCTTATAGATACCATTTATATGTTCTTGGGAAACCTTTAAATGTCTGAATATATTTGAAATTGATCAGATTAAATTTCTCCCATCAAGAAGAATGGGCAAACACTGAGTTTAGTTGTGGAAAATTGAGTGGGCTATTAGTAGACCTGAACTTGTGATTTGAGAAATGTGTACCTTTACCTGAGGATAAAATATAATATCTGCATTTTGTAGACTTACTAGGTACTTGTAACAATGAGTTAAATATGTATGATATACTTTCTAGCAAAGTTGCTATGTAGTTAAATAACAAGAATGGTGCAGACCATAAGTTTAATAGGAATTCAAACACTGTGGTCTAGAAAGGTGAGTAAAGTTTCACTACAGGAAGTGAAACCTGAGAAAGGCTGTGAAAAATACGTGCCAGCTGAGGGGACATTATATGGTTCAAAGTCCTAGGAAGCTGCTAGCAGCCTGTGAGTGCTAGCATCCTGCCCCTAGCCTTGGGGAATTGTTGCCTATGCATAGTCACGTTAGTCCAAGCCTTGTGGAACTTCTATCTAATAAGCTTCTATACCATCAAGGCTAATATTTTTGTACAAGATGAGTAGTTCTAGATGCTCTACTTCCTCTGAGAGATGGATCAATAGTCCTGCACTGCTTAGTCATGGCTAGACATCTGACTACAAGAACATCTATCTTCACAAAACTCATCCCTATACTGTTTTGCCGAGCCCTTAATTTGATCCTCTCACTTCCATCCTATTTCTCTTGTTCTTTGTAACAAAACCACCTCAAATGTGTCATCTTTTCTAGGAACATTTCCTTATATTCTTGCTTTATCAAAAAACTGTCTGTCCCTTTTTATTGTCAGCTCTACTTGGCCCTCTCAAAAGAAACTTATTCTTTCTCGTAGTGATTACATGAGATATAACAGAGTTGACTGGTGTCCTCTTTGATTTTGGTTTGCAATATTAGCTCTTTATCTATCTCCCTCCTGCAAATGCCTACCACTGTTCTTGAGGCATATGCCTTCTCTATCTTTTTGTTACTGTTGTCTATTTACCTATGTATTAAGGCCCTTTTATTCAAGCATATAGATTTCTAAATTCTGTACAGTATATTTATTTGTGACTTCAGCATCCACATAAATAAAACATGTAAAATGGAGGCTTCTTGGTTCTTTCACCTTCTCATCTCCAAATTTCTTTTCATTCCTGGCTAACCACTTTCACTTAATGTCTTTTCAGCCCCAGAGAACTTACCACTTCTGAAATCTTGTTTTTAAATATTCCATTGTCCAATAATGATCATTTATTTATCTGGAGCATTTATTCAGGTATCTCTACTGCCACAATTCTTCAAATACATCAATACTCCAACCCTGACCCACACCTGTTATCACCACTGCAAGCTTCATTTTTACCCTGGTGTTCGTGATCTCTGTCCATCATGAGATTACTTCATGGCAAATATCCTTCAATCCCTTACCCCTCTCTCCTTCCATTTTAGTTACCCTGAAAAACTTGGCCATGTGCCTTTTTATGATTTAATTTGAGTGGGGAAACTTTGCTGGAGAAAGATCACAGGACTCTGTGATCTCAAATTTCAAACTTCCACTCCATACCACTCATTAATCCTTTCATTTTCTTCTGATAGTATCATGTTTCCACTTTGAAAATGAGAACTTTATACCTTTTGTTTTCTCTTCAAACCACCCATAACTTCTTTCTGTTCACAGCTGTTCACTGTGCTGTCTCACTTCTTCCCCTTCCATTTACACCACAACCCACTGTGATCAGGCTTCTCTGCCCAATTCTCTGAGCCCCGCATTCCACTGAAAAACCTCGTAACTAGGTCAATATTAACATTTCATTGTCTATATCTTGCTCAATTTCTCACCATTATGTGAGACAGTAAATACTAATTTTTTTTTCCCACTCACTTTTCTCCTGTGGCTTCTGTTCCACCACCCTACTGATTTTTTTAGACTTAATGGTTACATCTACTTAATTTTCTTGGCTGGTTACCCTTCCTTTAAATATCTGTGCTTCTTAATTTTAGGTTCTAGATCTACTTTGCTTCTTCAACAAACATTTTCTAGGTGATCTCATCAATTGACATAAATGTGAACTCAGTATTTATTCTGATAGCTCCCAAATGTTTATATTTATCCTCAAGCTCCTGAATTTCATTTCAGAATGTTTATCTGACAACACAGCTGGGTGTTATGTATACCTTGCAAACACAATCTATCCAAAAACAGAAACTCATGATTTTCTATTCTAAATCTCTCCAAAGTCTCCATTCTCCTTGCCACCTTAGTACACATCATCAAAATCCACTTAGTTGTTTCCTCTAAAAGCAAAAGAGAAATGTATTTATTTCTCCCTTACTGTACTTATCCATCGATACATTCTGTTGTATTGTATTAGCAATACAATAGAATCTTGTATTCTCTTGTATCTTGTATTCCCAAATTATTCTTCAAATCTGTATACTTTTCTCCATCTCTACTTTCCTGTCTCAGTTCAGATTACTATCCTTTCTTGCCTGGAAGATAGGTTACTAACTTGTTTCCTTTATGTATTATTGTTCCCTTTAAGCTATTCTCCACAAAGCAGCAAGTGTGATCTAAAAGTTAAATCAAATTATATTATTCCTCTGCATAAAACCTATCAATGGCTTCTAATTTTACTAAGAATAAAAGACAGACTTCTTTCCACGAATTACAGAATCACCCATATTATGGTTTTTATTCACTTCTTCAAATCCATTGCAGACCACTCTCCCAGTTGTTCACTGTTAATGACATTCTAGCCTTTCAGAAGTTTAATGAAGCCATCACAGCCTTTTCCTGTCCAGGGTATTTGAAGTCATTGTTGCATCAACATGTAAGATTTTCTTTCAGACTTCAATGTCAATGCCATGAAAGTCACATCTTTTTCTTGTCTGTTGTTGATTTCTCAGCATCTAGAATGGTTCCTGTCACACAGTAGGTGCTCAATATGTATTTGCTGAGTTAAGTAAATGCATAAATTTCTTCCCTGATCTTAGCTGAAATATCCCCTCTTAAGGCAGGCTTTTTCTAACCACTGTTTCTGAAACAATGGTTAGATTAAATTACACTATACCATTTTATTTTCCTTCATTTCAGTTTTTAGTCTGCACTTACTTATCTTGCTTGCTTACTTTTTTGCTTGATTATTGCCTATATTCTCTACGGGCAATAATTGCCGATATTCTATTATTGCTCATGTTCTCTATGGGCAATAATCAAGAATAGAAATTCAGTGAGGTCATCTTTTGGCTTATTTACAACTGAAATTTCAGTGCCTGGCACAATGCCTATATGCAATAATCCCCAGTTAATATTTGTGAAACAAATGAACAAATGAATAATTGAACAATAAGAGCAATACAAAAAGATTTCAGAGGGAAAGAAGAGGGACTATCAAGGAGGCAAACTTTCACCCTTTATCAAAATTTAGCCAAAGTAAGCATAAAGAGGCTATTGTTTACCCATTAAGATTATTTATAAAAATATCAAATTGTACATGTTTTATAGTAACTCATATTCTTATACATTTTAATACAGAGAGTAAAATTTGTTTTTTTAAAAAAATTTCTTTTCCCCTATTCTTAACCAATTTCTTGGTTAAGATGACAAATGTTCCTCCAACCCTGCCCATGTTGATAGAATCCTGTTTTCAGTCTTTGTTGTGGAAACTTCCCAGTGGTTTTTGGAAATTTAAATCATTTAAGACTAGTAAAACGTAGCTGTTGTTTTTTTTTTTTCTCTGCTAAACCATGAACGTTTTTCTCCTCAGTGACAGTGTCATCTAAATGCTTAGTAATTCTACCTTTAATGCAAGCCTGGCTGTTCTTATGGTATCTTATGGCTGTTAAACTTTTCTAAGAAAAAATATGATCTATTATGCTTTTGAATTTATTTAAAATATCATCTGCTTATCAAAAAGTAGATAAAATAAGAACGTAAACATCAACAAGTTATCCACCTTTCAAATCAAGAAATAAAAAATTACCAGTGCTCCGAAAGACCTATCCCCTCAAACACTCCCAATTTCTATCCTCTTCTTTCTCACTACAGTTTAGTTTGGGCTGATTTGAAATGTATGCAAAGGGGATCATAAAATATGCATTTTTTGTGCCTGGCTTCTTTCTTAAAACATTATGCCTGTAAGAGGCATCCATGTTGTTATGGGCAGCAGTGTTTCATTCTCTGTCATTGCTATTTATTGTCCCACTGGACAGAGGTTCCACAATTTTTCTATCCATTTCACTGTGGATGGAAATTGGGGTTATTTCCAGTTTTTGACTTTTATGAATAATGCTGCTATGAAAATTCTTCTATATGTCTCTTGAAATACATGTGCAAGCGTTTTTGTTAGAAACAATCCTAGTAGTGGAATTGTCATGTTATAGGGTGTGTATATGTTCAATTTTAGTGAATAATGTCAAATACATTTCCAAATTCCTTGTATCAATTAAAACATTATCCCACAGCATATGAGAATTTCAGCTGCTCCATATCCTTGCCATCTTTTGGTACTGAAAGGCCTTTTATTTTAGCCATTCTAATGGGTATGCAGTATTATCTCATTGTGATTTTAATTTTTCTAATTACTAGTACTATTCCATACTTTTGTATATGTTGGTGGAATGTTTTATAGGTCTTGTGCTCATTTTTCTCTGAGGTTGTGTTTTTTCTGTATTGATTTTTGTACTTGTGTTCTATTTATCTTGCATGTAAGCCCCTTACTTCGTATATGTGCAGCAAATATATTTGCTCATTTCTCATTCTATGACTTGTTTTTTAACTTTCTTAATGCCATATTTTGATAAACATCATTTCTACATATTAAAGTCATTTAATTGATCATTTTTATTCTTAATTGTTAGGACTCTTGCTTCATATTTAAGAAATCTTTACTTAAGGTTGTGAATATATGCTCTTGTATTTTCTTATCAAATTATATTACTTTGCTTTTACATTTATATCCATTTCATGTGGAATTGTTTTTTGTGTGTGGTGTGAGGTAGAACTCATATGGGTGTTCAATTAAACCAACTTCATTTATGAAAAGATCCATTTCTTCCTCATTGTGCTAAAGGGCCGCTTTGGCAAAAATTAGGTAGAAATATTTATAATCTCCCTTTTTCTGTTACATGGTACTCTTTTTCTATTCTGTACCAATACCACACTGCCTTAATTATTGCAGCTTTATAATAAGTCTTGATATCAGTAAAACAAATCCTACCTTATTTTCCTTCAAGTGTGCACTGCTATTCTTGGCCCTTTGTGATTCCTCATAAATCTTAGAATCAGTCTACCTCTGCAAAAAACAAACATAAAGACCAATTTGAGAAAAATTAATGTTTTTTATAATATTGGTTCCTCTAATATATGATCACAGCATTTTCCTTCATTTATGTAGGTCTTTTAACATTTCTATCCGTCAAGATTTACAATATTCTGTGTAGAGACGCTAAATGTATTTTGTACACTTATTGTAAGTATTTGGTAGTTTTTGCTATTGTAAGTGCTATTGTATTTGGCATTTTCTATTTTTTAAAAATGTACATGTTATTGTAAATTGTATCTTATACTTTAAAAAATTTACTGGTTGCTCTCATTTAAAAGTAAATACAACTGTTTCCTGATGGATAAAATGCCCCTTTATTGGAAAATTTAATAATAGGCAACTGTGGGACTATGTAGGGAATAGAAGTAATATTGAACATTTTAAAAATAAAATTCATATAATTAGGGAACTTGTTTGTGAATAATCCATTAATTTACCCAGTCAAATTTTAATGAATGTTTTCCCTTTACCAGGTATCATGAGAGACACTGAGGACATACAATCGTCCCAAAATACAATGTAACAATTTTATGATAATATCTATCATATGAATACATAAAGCAGGCATACAGAGCTGTAAATCATTTATATATACACACACATACATATAACTATATGTAACTTACAAATTTGTAAACTCTTTTTTCCCATGTCATCTAATTTAATCCCTAGGACAACTTGTGAATTTAGTCTTGTTAATACTTTGTAGTGGAAATGGAGACTCTGGCAGGAGAGAAAATCTCTATCAGGAGATTTTTTGAATCAAGAGCCTGTTGCACTGTATCATAAACTTGCCCTGGCACTGAAGACCCTTCAGTCAATAGGGTACTGATGTCTTTCTCATGAATAAAGGTCACTGATGAGATAAGCATTTATTCCCCTGGGAGGTAAACTCTATGAAGGCAAGGATTTTAATTTGCTTTGCTCACTGCTCTGTCCCCATTATGTAGAATGATGCCTGTGACATATTTAGCAATCAGTAATTATTTATTATATAAATAAAAATGAAGAGGTAAACTTTACTCTGAAGTGGACAAAGATGAAGGGAGACTTTGGCATCCCTGCTTCGTAGATTTAATCTAAACAATTAAATTAGGTGCCAGAATTAGAAAGACAAGTGCATAGTAGGTGATTTGACAAGAGAATAGCTTGCACAAATGAGATCACTCCAGGCATTTCATTGCTCTATAATGGTAAATTTGCTTTTCTAAGTTGTTTTTCTCTTGCTTCCAAGCTAGGATCTAATTCTGACAGCAATAAAGCAATGGAATTACATTTTGGCACAGAGATAAAGCTGAAAATAATCATAACAATCTTCAAAGCAATGAATGAATCTTTTTGGATTAGCAACTTATTCAAGCCATTTGCTATAATTCCATTGTCATAGATAATTGACAGCTAACTGGCTCGTCAACTTATCTCTCTGACCCTCAATAAATTTAGGAAACATATATAAATATATAATTCTCATTTGAAAGACATATGGGAATATATTCTCATGCTTATCTCATTAGGACTTTGTCAAAATCTTGGGGAAGTGGATTATTCTGTTTCAAATCCATGGTGTAATTTTATAAATAAATTACTTATGTTATTGCCATATAATATGACAATGGTAATTATAAATTTAATTCAGAATTTAAATTTAATTTACAATTATAACACATAATCATAGAAATAAATATTTTTTTCATAAACATATGAATTTTCTAGGTTTTCTATTTTCTTATTGGGTTATTTCTCCTCCAGGGATACCAAACTTTCCTAACATTACAATTATTTTTCTTTTCAAAAATTGAGGGCTAGGCACGGTGGCATAATCCCAGCACTTTGGGAGGCTGAGGCGGGCGGAATGCTGAGGCAGGAGGCAGGAGGCAGGAGATTTGTTTGAGCCGGGGAGGAGGAGTTTGCAGTGAGCTGAGATCCTGCCATTGCCCCCCAGCCTGGCTGACAGAGACTCTGTCTAAAAAAAAAAAAAAAATTAAGGTGAAATTTACATAACATAAAACTAACTATTTTGAAGAGCACAATCCAGTGGTATTTAGTACACTTTGCAATGCTGTGCAGCCACCACCTCTTTTGAGCTTCAAAACATTTTCATTACTCCAAAGAAAGCTCCACACCCATTTAGCAGTCAGTTCCCATTCCTCCCTCTCCTCAGAACCTGGCAAACACCAATTTTCTTTTTCTTTTCTTTCTTTTTTTTTTTTTTTTTTTTGAGACAGAGTTTCTATCTTGTTGCCCAGGCTGGAGTGCAATGGCGCGATCTCTGCTCACCAAGACCTCCGCCTCCCGGATTCAAGTGATTTCCTGCCTCAGCCTCCTGAGTAGCTGGGATTATAGGCATGCGCCACCATGCCCAGCTAATTTTGTATCTACTTTTAGTAGAGATGGTTTCTCCACATTGGTCAGGCTGGTCTCGAACTCCAGACCTCAGGTGATCCGCCTGCCTCGGCCTCCCAAAGTGCTGGGGTTACAGGTGTGAGTCACAGCGCCCAGTCCACCAATTTTCTTTCTCTCCCTATGGATTTATCTATTCTTGATGTTTTATATAAATAGAATCATACAATATGTGGCTTTTTTGTATCTGACCTCTTTCACTTAGCATATTGTTTTCAAGGTTTATCCATTGTAGCATGTATCAATACTTCATCTTTGATGGCTGAATAAGATTCCATTTTAGGTATATACCACATTTTGTTTATCCATTCATCTGCTGATAGACACTTGGGTTATTTCCACCTTTTGGCTGTTGTAAAGTGCTGTGGAGTATTCTTTAAATAATGAGAAAAAAATTGAATATTACTTTATGTCTAATATCTTACCAACTGCAGCATTCCCAACAATGATTAAATATACTTTATAAGAGTCTCATGAGGTTACCTCATAAAAGAAGCTACTCCAATATTAGTCAGCATTAATACTGTTGGACAATCCTCTATTTCAAGCCCCAGATTTGTGTTTTTAGTTCTATTAAAATCACTTTAGAATACATGCACATATAAATCACTGAACGGAGAAACCGAAAAAAATGCTTAAGATTTTTATTGTACATGTCATTTTTAAAAAAATAATTGATTTATCTGATATTTTTAATTAACTAAAAAAGCACTTTAACTTCTAACTTTCATAAGAAATCATTCATATATTCTACTCTGTGAACTTTGATTTTATTCTCATCTGGTAACTCCTGGATGTTTCTCCTCCTTACAGTGTTTCTTGCAATCACATAGGCAAGAATTATTGAAAGATTTATTTGCTTATACTCAAGAATGCTTAACTGTTTCTTTTTCAAGATTCAAATTTTATATTGACAAAGAAGAAGCAGGAAAGAAGGAACTAATTCTAATTCCACTGCAGAAAGGCTAGTATTTAATCCACCTCTCTTCTAAAAATAAATGCAAGTCCCAGCCTGGGCAACATAGTGAGACCTCATCTCTACCAGAAATAAAAAGTAAAAAAATTAACTGAGTATGATGGCATGCCTGTAGTCCCAGCTAATTAGGAGGCTGAGGTGGGAAGATCACCTAAGCCCAGGAATTCAAGGTTGCAGTGAGCCATGATTGTACCACTGCACTCCAGCATGTGCCAAAAAAAAAAAAAAAAAGACCTGTCTCAAAACAAACAAATAGAAAAACCACAATAAGCACAAATCCCCAAGCTAGCATTGTTTTTGCACTTTGACCTTGAATGCTTTACATTTTATCAGTAACTAGTTAACCTTGTCATCATAGGACATTTGATAATAACATTTATGTCTAAGTTAGTTCTCCTTATAAAGATTTTAGATGGACATGGATGTGCAACAAAAGTAAGTTCTATTCTTAGGTGAACTTACATTTTTCTCAGCTGTAGATAAGCAGTAATTGAAGTGAAAAACTGTCTCGTCTCTCCTGCCTTTGGGATGTAATGGCCATGAAGGTGTCTTTTTGCCAACTCTGTGCTCTTGACAGTGTTATTAGCTCAAAATCACCACAGACAAAATATTTTTTTACAAGGAACAGAGATGCTTTTATACTACTAAATGAGTTTTATGGGATTTCTAACACTGCCAGTTTTGTATAAAAGTGGATGCCTACCTTGTGGAGGAACATTAATAGCGGTGAATTCAAAGCAACCATTGTTAGAAGCTTGTATTTTAGAGAATGCTTTTATTTTATCTTACTAGACTTCATTACAAAAGTCTCTTGTTTTATTGCCATTACCTTTCTAGGCTGGTCTATATTCGGGTTCTGGCCAAAGATGAAAGTTGTATGCAAACATCCAATGGGCAATACAAAAATCATTTTCAAGATAGCCTTTTGGGAAATGTTATTTGCTTTCCAATTAGAGTCTGTTATTTCATGACTATTGTCACTGAAACAAAAAGAATATTCTTAACTAATCATTCAGTGCATTTGAAGAGCAGTGTTATTTATGTTTTTAAATTTTTCTCATGTCTGAAATAATCTTACTTTTTATGGTCAACATAAATCAAGTCAATGTTCTGTGGCTTGGGCATAGGCATGGTAGGCATGAATAGGCGTGCTTCACACCTACCCAGAGAAACACAGAGAAGGGTCTGGTACATGATGTAGGTTTCTAGAAAGGGAAGAGTCACAATGGATGAGTCCCTCCTTCTTCGAGCTACAGATATGAAGTGAAGTGAAATTACTTGCCCGAGGTCATAAATATACCCAATGACAATATTGGCAGAAGCATCATGTCTACAGATCCCAAAGTAGTGTTTCTTCAAACAGTATCTTGGTGTGACACTGGAAAGAATTGCAAGGGAGATGGCACGGGTGGATCACATCAATCTTGACTTGAGTCTCTACTTACCTGATAGTTGGCTCCACTAAGAAATACAAAAAGAGTGGTACTTGTTTTAGTATAAAAATAGTATGAAGTGCAATTACTAAATGGGCTAATTTTTTCTCATTATCAAGGTTCTTTACTATTTAAGAATCACAGGAAGAAGGAGAAATGTACATTAACTTTTATAAAATCAGTGGTAGTAACTTATCAAAAAGCTACTTCATTAGTACTTCAGTAAGTAGAGTACTTCATTGAGCATTACTCCATTAGATAATATATAAAAAACAAGGCAAGCTTAGTAAACCATCTGGGTTGAAAGTTGTAAGAGAAAGAGACTTGGTTGGAAGCTTGAATAAATGAAAATATTTTTACTACAAGCATCTGATTTCTGCATGCATGGTGGCAGGCAAGTAATTTCTTGGCTGATGCCTAAATCAAGTTTTTGAATTGAAAATGCAATATCTGGCATTTAAAGGAAGTCTTAAAAATGCAACACACAGACAAGTCTACTTAAAATACAGAACTGAGAACATTGGTTGAGTTATGAAAAATCTATGCTTGGAGACTACCATGATCCATGTCTCTGCCTGGAACTCTCTACTCACCCATAATGTATTTCTCTAGGAGATTTCTTTCGAAGTGATTGTTTAATGAGTGGTAATCATTTGATGAATGTTCCAGGTATTATACTAGGTGATTTACACATATTATTACATTTAAATCTCAAAACAACTCTGTGAGGAAAGGTTAAGTAATCCAGTAAAAACTCCCCCAGCTAGTAAGTGGCTAGGTGAAGATTTGAGGAGTCACGATTTGAATGCAGGCCTTCTTATCTCAGGTCTGAGTTGATATAATAATAATGCTTTCCATGGTGGGATGGAGAGTTAGGAACTTTACCTACCTTTAGACAAATAGGATGCCATGTCTTAAGGAAGGGATTCCTATTCTGGAGATAAGACATTCTGGGAGCTCTTAATTGGACTACAAATTCCTTAAAGGTAGAAATATACTCACTATTATATTCCCAGCATCAAATAGGCACACAATAAATACTTGTTGAATTGATGAGAGTCTGGCAAATTTGCCACCCTTTTAAAAAGAATAGTCTATAACAGAAGTTTAATTCTAAGGAATTTCCAATAGGGGCAAAAAAGTGGAGTGGAGGGGAGTTGTCATGTAATTATAAGGAAACATAATTGTCCCATATTTGAGTGTGCCTACATATGAAAGACTGATCAGTCATAAGCAGATGGGTTAAATCTTAAAAAGAATATAGGATACGACCCAGAACATTAAAGCATTACTATAATAGCCATAAACATTGGAAGAGATTCCCTAATCAGCTTACCTTAATATGGTGGTTTGGAAGAAATATCTCAGGGAACAAAGAGAAAGACCATCAGAAAACAGTGTGATTGGCAACGGAAGCACAGTGCCCTCACCAGAGGTGCTACGAAAATGATTAACGCTGTGTAAAGTACATCATTCAAAAACTAGGTGTCACTGAAGAACAGTTGCTATGGCAACCGAAGTAATATAGAAGAGAGAGGCGAGGCCAAGGAAGAAGGAATGACATAAATTGAAAACCTAGGAAGTGCCAGGTTTCACAATGAGTTTCACAGTTAATATCTCAATTTATCTTTACAGCTCTATTTTACCTTCCTGTGATTGTGCTACTGCTAAATATCCACAGGCTTCTTTTCTGTTCTGTAGAATTGGATCCTATTTCATCAGATTCTCTATTTTCTTGCTGAAAACAAGCAGGCACAGGAAAGAGATGTCACTTTGAAACAGAAGAGGTTAATAAAGCGACTACAAAAGAGCAGAGGAACATCATAAAATACTTGTGCAGTCCTATGGGCTAGGCCACAGCCAGGAGCCACTGTCATTCCTAGGCCTAAAGAGGCAAGGAAAGGAGCAGTTACAAGAAGGTGGAGAGAGGCTCTGTGGGGAAAGATGCCTGAGAAGAACAGGATCTTTCAGTAGAGATAGCCAAAACAGGCGGAAGGTAGCTGAGGGAATAGGAACCTGCACCTCCCTCTCCTCCAGCCTTCCAGACCTCCTCCCTGTGCCATTCTTTATATAGCAGAACTTCTACCTCCACAGGCTTTTCTGGGTTAAAATTTCCAAGTGTCTGCAGGGTTTTTATTACAGCCTGGACTTGCTGCAAAGCCTTTTCTTGATGTGGAACCCATTCCACACTGACATTTTAAACCTGCTATATTTTGCTCCAAAATTCAAAAATGCCCTCCAAGCAATCTGCCTTTCTCTGTGGAGGTGAGCAGATATCTCACTTTCAAAGCAATATCCTGATATTTCCCAAATCACTGGATTCTTAGGAATCTATACCAATGTGGCAAACCTCTGAAACTTCACAGGGTTTAGTTGCTATCCTCTTATGTACATGGGTCTTACTAGTCCTGATCCCCAGACTCATTAGTATAACAGCATCAGCATAATAAACGAGCTAGTGTGATATTCTGTGGTATATAAAGACTATAAAGGACTAAATTATGACACTGGGCAGGAGAGTTGACTTTGTCCTGAAGCAATGTGGTAAAGATATACTTTTGTATCTATGAAACTGCTTCTAATTTTCCTTGACAGAGTTTTAATTGGCTAAGTCAACAGCTGTATTCTAGCTGCTGAAGACTGTAGTGATTTTTCCTCATCTGGAGCTGCAGGTTAAAACATAACTCAGTCATTATCCAAGACCTATCAAGCTTATGCACCAGCCAAACAAGCTATTTAGATGAACACGTGGTATGAATCAACTTCTCCTATATTTAAAAGATTGTTTGTTGTGGAACTAATTTTTTCAATTCACCCAGGCATGTGGTGTCACTTTTGGGTTGCTATATTTTCAGGGGGTAAAGGAGAAGGGGTAAGAAGAGAAGAAGCTTCACTAAAACCAAGGAGAATGGCTTTATGGAGAGGGCCACCTGGCAGAAGCTATGCCCTTCAGGAAAGATGAAACCAACTCCCAGCAACCCAGCAGGGAGGATCCTAAGGGAATCCATAAATACCCTAAACTCATCCTTTTCTATTATCACAACATCTGCTTGTGCTTCTCATTGGCCAAACCAACCAGAAGCCAGAGGGTGTGGCAGCTATTGGTGCATACCATACAGATCAGTCTCCCAGATGGAGCACAAGCAAAATGAAGAAGGATGGAGAGTATGGTGGGTAAGGTGGGAGGTTTTTTAATAAAAATAGCCAAAATATAAGCCTTTCACAATTTTAGTACATTACTACTAGTCTTTAGAGGGAAGTGATCAAAAGTGGTAAAATTATGAAGTTTATGGCATTTTACAAATTTATTTCAAACATGAGTCTTGGGCTACATTTACTGACTCCATTTTTACATGTAACTGGAAACTAAGTTGAACTTCTAGCCCCAGTTTTTAATTCCTGTATTTGGGATCAACTCTTCCATCCCTCTAACTCTTCGTTTAGAGCTGGTCATTTGAACCTCTTCATACAGAATGGGTACTTTTTACATCATGTGGGCCTGAACGTACAAAAAGGAAAAGAATGAATTATAAAAAGGCTCTGATCTCCAAGGTCCTGTTGTCTCAATAAACTCTATTTCATTGAGCCTCTTTCCCATTACAAAACTGCTCATATCTGTAATTTTTCTCTCAAGTATTCACTAAGAGTTGTTTCTGTTCTTTCTTTTGGTGGGATGAGAATATTTGGAAATGCTGATTGGAACTATCATATGCCCATCTCTGCCCTTTCTTTAAAGGACCATGTTTGCTTAGTATTTTCTGTGTCACAGAATCAAATATTTACCCTCCCTGCAGCAGTAACGGCTGTTCTTAAAACCATTTACTTGCTTCTGCAATAGAGTACTTCTGCCTAATTTTTTCATGTCCAAAGATGTGTGCTTTACATTTATGTGTTGTAGGACGCTGGTAGCAACCAAGTGGCTATGTGATGAATGTGTTGTTTTTTGGTCTCTTTGTTTAATCTCATGTTTCTGGGTGGGCCAGAGTTGAATTTTGAACTAATGAATTTTGAAATATCAAACTCATACATCTGGACTCTAACATGCAATTGTTTCACAATCACAAACAATCTGTAAATATTAATTTGGCTTGAGATTCCAAATATTTTAAGACACAATAAAGCAGTACCTCTTTAATTCCACATTTCAAATAGGGCCTCTCAACCAATCAAATGTTGTATGCCTCACAATGAATTTTGAAGAGTGCAGGGAAATTGCCATTCCAGAAAAACAGATAGTCCTAAGATAGCTAAGAATTCCCACACTTTTCTGAACTTATAGACGATAAAGTTTAGCAACTAAATAAAAATTTAAAGGAAACATTTTAAAACTTAGATTATTTATTTCCTCCTCAATTGGTTCAGGGAATTTGAGCTATAAAAAAATAGAATAAAATCACCCATGATAAACATCTGGTTGAGTTTTGCTAGTTATTTATATTTTAGGCATTCCAGCTTTCACTATTTGATTGAATGGAATTGAAGTGGCATAATTGTTACTGTTCATAACTCTGAACTTTCAAAAGAGAACATAGCATTGTTTTTGAAACCTTAGTAATGTGGGAAATTGTCATTCAATTAACTTGCTCATTTTTGGTGAACATTGCATACCCCAACAGAAGTGGTGTGGTTTAAAGGGTGGATTTTCTAGCTGTCAGAGTCTCTAACTCTCTACTCAACAATATCCAGGGTGAAAGTTCTGTTAGAATCTAGGTTTCTTGTCCAGCTAGAGACCCTTTAAAGAAAGGAATCTGGGGAAAGTCTGGCAGAATTGTAAATAAAACATATGGGTTAGTTATACCAGAGTCGGTGCCCACAGAAACGAAATGCTTGATTCGAGGATATTTTTAAGTGGAGAAGAATATTCTTGTTTGATTTTATTACATAAGAATTTTGTTTTAGCAAAATATGCAACAGATGGAAAAATTCAATTGCCATTGGTAGCAGTTTTTGCCTGTTTTCATGTGCAAAATAAATACGAAGATAATTAAGATAATTTCTAAATTACCACTAATTTACATGTTTTAGTGAAAATGGGCTGGTGTATTGTTCCTTAGATAATAGAGATTTAAAAAACGTTTCTTATGGCAAATTTTAATTGTATAAAACAGTAAAGAGAATAGTATAATGAAATCCCATTACCCACTATCGAATTTAAACAATCTGAATCACAGAAGTAACTTTTTTCTATCATAATTTCACAGAACTTGAGAAACATTGGGCCTCAAAGAGATCAGCCTAATAACAATAACAGTATTTTGAAGATGTGGCGGTTGAGGGCTAACAAAATTGAGGGAGCCGACCAAAGTCACTCAGTGGCAAAGCCAGAAGTAGAAACCCTGTCTTCCAGTTGACAGCTTAGCAGCATAAAATATGCAAACTTTATTTTTGATTTTCAGTTTTTTAAACTGGAAAGTGAAACTAATAATCATAATTTACAGTGTTGCTTTGAGTGGAAGCCATGTAAAGAGGCTAGGTCCTTTTCTGGAAAGTAATAGGTCATCCAAGACATAGATCCCTTTCTTTCCTTCCTCACTTATCTCTAGCATCTGTAGCCACACATGGTAAAAACCACTCTCTTCAGCCTGGCAGGCTACCCTGAAACAGAAACTTCAGCCCTGGGTGAAAAGCCTCTATCAGAAACCACAGAGGTTAGGGGGAGGGTGGGAAAGCACAAATACCTAAGCTCAGAAAAGAAGGCGAAAATGTTAACAGTTGGCCATCTGTCCAGAGAGGCAATCTGGAGCGGACAGTGTACAGCCAAATCCCCAAATCAAGCAGCTATTAATATATGAGCTAGACATCCCACAAGGTCACACTTAGGACTGGGGCACTGTTCTGGTTTGTCTTAGGGATCTGGCTCTCTGGATTAGGAGTAGAGCAGAGCTGATGAGGTGAGTGACAAATACTGAAAGGGAGTTCATATGTAAGCACATTAAGGAGAGAAAAGAGAGGCAGAGGCTAAGATCAAGATCCGAGATCAATTTTGCCCCGATGTTTGTTTCTTAAATGCCAACTAAAATAATTTTGGAATTTAATTTATTGCCTCTTTGTTTATGCTTGCATTCTTTACATAGATGTCAGGTAATAGTGTAACATCTTAGCAATTTGTGGACATGTGGAAACCAATGATTCTGTGTTCTTGGAATCTTTGCTGAGATTTTTATCTTGTAGCATGGACAAAGATCCCAATCAATGGGAATTGCCTGCAGCTGTTACGTGCATGTAACAATCTACTTTTATTCAAGTGTACTGGAATCATTTGTCCACTGATTTCCTTTGAAGAGTGAAATGAAATAATAAGTTATAGTTAATGTTTCTGCTATTAAAAACCCTGCCTTTTAATGTACTAACTTTTTTTTCTTATTAAAGTGCTTATTAAGTAATAATCTCTTTGGCCTGGCTTACATGGTCAAATTGTCTGATATTATAAGCTTTGGTCACTTTTGAATTCCACAAATAAATACCATGACATTTTTGTACAATATCACTTAATAAAGCAAAATAACTTAAAATCTAGCTAATTATTGTTGCTGTTTTTTTCCTTCTTAACACATGTGTGTTTTATCAAATCTCAAATCCTGTTATAGATAAAGAATGCTGGCCAGGCATGGTGGCTCTCACCTGTAATCCCAGCACTTTGGGAAGCTGAGGTGGGCAGATCACCTGAGGTCAGGAGTTCGAGACCAGCCTGGCCAACATGGTAAAACCCCATCTCTACTAAAAAGCACAAAAATTAGCCAGGCGCGGTGGTGGAAGCCTGTAATCCCAGCTACTCAGGAAGCTGAGGCAGGAGAATAGCTCGAACCTGGGAGACAGAGGTTGCAGTGAGCTGAAATGGCACCACCACGCTCCAGCCTGGGCAGCAAGAGTGAGACTCCATCTCAAAAAAAAAAAAAAAAAAAAAAAAAAGCTGAATTTAGGCTTCTCTTTTGTCAATTGGCAGAGAACATCTTACTATTAATGTAATTTGTTATTTAGAAATTCAAACTGGCATATAAGAAACATCTCACTCAAAATTGAGTCTTCTGCAGTTTAGAAATAATTTAAATGAAGCCACAATATTTTATAACAATCGAAGTACCTAAAGTAAGACTTGAACACTTACCAAAGAAAATAATTTTTTTGTCTTTCTATAGTTCAGTAGTTCAAAAAATATATAAAGCAAGCAGCAATCATTAACATATATTTCTGGCATTGTTTTTGTGATTAGCCCACTTTAACAGTAACTTTAGGGAATGGCTAACTTTAGGGAATGGCTAACAGTAACTTTAGTGAATGGCTCACAAGATGTTAAGTTTGATTGAGAAAGAGCAATGCATGGATGAGGAGATGTGGACTCTATCAGGGTAGGTTGGTTGTATACGCTGCTTGGTGAGATCTGATAGAGGAGTGGGGAAGCCATGGAGAAACGTAAGTGGGTGGAGGTAGGAAGTTAAGATCTAGAATAGGAAGTGCATGTGTGGTGCACAGATAGACTTCACTTACCTCACATCCTTGACTTTGGCTGATCTCATTAGGATCCTATCATTTTACAAAACAAGCTCCATGACTTCCTCTGTAACTCAATTTGCCATTCAACAATTCTTATAATGAAGACATTATTTTAATGCTTAATCAGAACTCATTCTTCTGTAAACTTAAATACTTTGCCATTTGCCCTAACCTTAGAGGAACTGACGAGGCACACATTGTCACACTTAAAAACTTGGCTTTGTATTTGTTTGATCAAATAGGTCCGTTTTTCTTATTTAAATTCATACAAAGATTAAATTAAATAAATATTTTTTTGGCTACTGAGTGTTTTCAGATCCTAGTAAGTATTGGTGTCCATTCTCATGCTACTTTAAGGACATACCCAAGAGGGGTAATTTACAAAGGAAAGAAGTTTAATTGACTCACAGTTCTGCCGGGCTTGGGAGGCCTCAGGAAACTTACAATCATGGTAGAAGGGGAAGAAAACATGTCTTTCTTCACATGGTGTCAGGAAGAAGAATGAGCAAAAGGGGGAAAGCCCCTTATAAAACTACCAAATCTTCTGAGAACTAACTCATTATCATGAGAACAGGCTGGGATAAACAGCCCACATGATTCATATCTCCACCTGTTCCCTCCCATGACACATAGGGATTATGGGAACTACAACTCAAGATGAAATTTGGGTGGGGGCACAGACAAACCATATCAGGTGTTAAGGACAGAAGGCTAATTACATCACTATTTCTGTTTATTTTACAGCTTTGTTTCCAAGACAGGATGTTATTCATTCAAGTATAGTACACCAAAAAGGAAGGGTAATTGCATCTGTGAAAATATGATAATATGAGCTTTTACTGGACTAGGACTGATGAGTAGATGGAGATAACTATATGTGTTACTTATAAATATTATATATTCTAGGTTTTGCAAGAAGCTTGATTTTTCTCTGACTTAACTTTTGCAGTTAACCCAGTAATCATTTGATGAGTTAAAGCATTTTCAAAAAGAATAGTTTTTAAAAAATCACACTGTGTTCCACTTCTATATGTCATCCCTTATCTTTGTTTTTTGTTTTTTTTTTAACAGGTCCCAAATACTTACCAGCCATTTCTACATTCCCCAATTTAGCACTGATGCATTTGACCTATTGAGAATTGGTACACTGAAATATATAATGGTAGACTGCATATTATGTTTAAATATCTTGATTATTTAAAAACTTAGCTTTGCAAATATGCTTAAGAAAACTACTATATTTTTACATTAATGCATTTCTAAATGTGTAATATTTCTACAGAACAACTAATAGACTTGTAACCATATCATTATTATCTACATGTCTCTTACTTTCTCTGTGTGTGTTTGTGCAAATATCTATAAACAAATATGTAATAAAACACGCTAAAACATTAGTATTCTAAATATATTATCATATAGAAAAAGAAAGTATGTATTATACAAAATGTATTAAATGTTTGAAATGCATTTTAATCTACATGTGAATTCCGTAAACTCAAAGGTTAAAGGAACTTCACAGCTTAGTGGAGTGCATTCTGGTCTTTTTTTGCCTAATAAGTAAAGAGTATTGTTTCTATGGAAACTGCATTTAGAAAAAATAATAACTATTATTCCAAGTATTTAAATATCCATGGTAAACTCAGTAGAATAATTTACTCTTTAGTGATAGAAATGCTTAAACATTTAGAATATATTGTACATTCAGATCACAGTACATATTTTACAGTTTAAAACTAAATTTCAAGAAGTTTCTTTTGGGCAACCCCCTTTGGGTCCCCTTCCTTTGTATGGGAGCTCTGTTTACACTCTATTCAGTCTTGCAACTGCACTCTTCTGGTCCTTGTTTGTTACGGCTCGAGCTGAGCTATTGCCCGCCGTCCACCACTGCTGCTGGCTGCCACGGCAGATCCGCCGCTGACTTCCATCCCTCCAGATCCAGCAGGGTGTCCGCTGTGCTCCTGATTCAGTGAGGCGCCCATTGCTGCTCCTGATCGGGCTAGAGGCTTGCCATTGTTCCTGCATGGTTAAGTGCCTGGGTTCATCCTAATTGAGCTGAACACTAGTCACTGGGTTCCACGGTTCTCTTCCACGACCCACGGCTTCTAATAGAGCTATAACACTCACCGCATGGCCCAAGATTCCATTTCTTGGAATCCATGAGGCCAAGAACCCCAGGTCAGAGAGCAGGAGGCTTGCCACCATCTTGGGAGCTCTGGGAGCAAGGACCCCCCTGGTAGCATTTTGGCAACCATGAAGGGACCTCCAAAGTGGTGAGTAATATTGGACCACTTTCGCTTGCCATTCTGTCTTATCCTTCCTTAGAATTGGAGGAAAATACCAGGCACCTGTTGGCCAGTTAAAAACAATTAGCATGGCCCCAGGACTTAAGACTCAGGTGTGAGGCTATCTGGGGAAGGGCTTTCTAACAACCCTCAATCCTTCTGGGTTGGGGACGGATGTCTACCTGGAGCCAGCTTCCACTTTGAGTTTTCTTGGGGAAGCTGAGGGCTGACTAGAGGCAGAAAGCTGTAGTCCTGAACTCCTGGCAGTAGCTGGTTGAGATCATGGTGCAGCCAGAAGTCTCTACTCAACAGTCGCCCATGTGTGCACCCCTACCTTTCCTTCTGACCCATACCTCCTGGGTCCCGACCACGACTTTCTTGCAACTGTAGCCCCAAAATTCTCCTTACCTCTGAATCTACTTCTTCTGATCCCTGCCTCCTAGGTACTAATGGTTCAGACTTTCATTTCCTTTAGCAAGTTATATCTCCAAAGGGATCTAAGGAAGCTCTACACTGCATCCTTAGGCATCTAGGCTATATACCCAGGGAGTCTTATCCCTGGTATCCCTCCCGATTTAGGTATACAGCTCTCAACATGGGCAGTTATGTGGGACCCATTCCCCACCACCCTTGCCAGGGCCCCAAGTTTGTAATGGCTAAGAGGCGGAGAGAGAGAGACAGAGGAGGGAGAGAGATGGAGGAGAGAGAGACCGAGGAGAGACAGAGAGAGACAGAGAAGAGAGAGACAGAGGAGAGAGAGAGATGGAGGAGAAAGACAGAGGAGAGAGAGAGAGACAAAAGGGAGAGAGAGAGAGACGGAGGAGAGAGAGAGAGGAAGATGAAGGGGAGAGAGAGAGACGGAGTCAAAGAAAAAAGAGAAAGAAATAGTGAAAAAAATAAAACAAAAACAAAAACAAAAAACAGTGTGCCCTATTCCTTTAAAAGCCAGGGTAAATTTAAAACCTATAATTGATAATTGAAGGTCTTCTCCATGACCCTATAACACTCCAATACCACTTTGTTGTCAGTGTAAATAAGGGCATAGCCAGAAAGCACTGAGGCCACTGACAACCAGTAGCCTTCGTATCAAAAATCCTTAACCCAGGAACCTGCGGGTGACCCAAATGCATTCAATCTGTAGTGGCAACTGCTTTGCTAAAACAGAAGAATGTAGAAAATTAGGCTTTAGAGGAAACCTCATTGTGAGCACAGCTCACCGGTTCAGAACTATCCTAAGTCAAAAAAGCAAAAAGGTAGCTTACTCAAAAATCTTAAAGTATGGGGCTACTCTGTTAAAAAAAAAAAAAAAAGGTAATTTAACAACAATGACTGATAATTCCCTTAACCCAGCAGATTTCCTAACAGGGGATTTAAATCTTAATTACCATACAAAGGTCCGACCAGACCTAGGAGGAATTCCCTTCAGGACAGGAAGATAGATGATTCCTCCCAGGTGATTGAGGAAAAAACCACAGTGGTTTTCAATTCAATAATTGATACAGAGACTCTTGTGGAAGCAGAGTTAGAAAAATTGCCTAATAATTGGTCTTCTCAAACATGCGAGCTCTTTGCACTCAGTCAAGCCTTCCAGAATCAAAAGACTATCTCAACCCTGACTCAAAAGGTTACCTACAACCTCTCTGAAATGAATTTGCATAATAACTGCTTTTATGGGAATGCATCTTGTTGGGGCAGCTGGGTTGTTATGAAATACTCAGGAACCCAGCCTAACGCTAGGACTCACCCCTGAGCACAAAGGCAATGTTGGGCACACTGGTAAAGGACCACTAGAATCCAGCAGCCTGGACCCCTTTCTTTGTGGTCAAGAAAGGTGGGAAAAGAGGTGCAGGACTGCTACATCAGTGAGCATAAGTAATCCGATAAGCAGAGGTCCATGGGCGGTTACGCACCCTGGAAAGGAACTCACTTCTGAGTGCAAAGGCAATGTTGGGCACTCTGGTAAATGACCACTAGAATCCAGCAGCCCAGGCCCCTTTCTTTGTGGTCAAGAAAGGCAGGAAAAGGGGTGCAGGACTGCTACATCAGTGAGCATAACTAATCTGATAAGCAGAGGTCCATGGGTGGTTGCGCACCTTGGAAAAGAATAAGCATTAGGCCCTTAGAGGACGCTCTAGCACTAATGCTCATTGGAAGATGACTAGGGGTGCTGGCATCCCTATGTTCTTTTTTCAGATGGGAAATGTTCCCCCCACCAGGCAAAAAATGCCCCTAAGATGTATTCTGGAGAATTGGGACCAATTTGACCCTCAGACACTAAGAAAGAAACAACTTATATTCTTCTGCAGTACTGCCTGGCCGTGATATCCTCTTCAAGGGGGAGAAACCTGGCCTCCTGAGGGAAGTATAAATTATAACACCATCTTACAGCTAGAACTCTTTTGTAGAAAAGAAAGCAAATGGAGTGAAGTGCCGTATGTACAAACTTTCTTTTCTTTAAGAGACAACTTGCAATTATGTAAAAAGTGTGATTTATGCCCTACAGTAAGCCCTCAGAATCTAGCTCCCTACCCCAGCGTCCCCCCGACTCCTTCTCCAACTAATAAGGACCCCCTTTCAACCCAAACTGTCCAAAAGGAGATAAACAAAGGGGTAAACAATGAACCAAAGAGTGCCAATATTCCCCGATTATGCCCCCTCCAAGCAGTGGGAGGAGGAGAATTCGGCCCAGGCAGAGTGCATGTACCTTTTTCTCTGTCAGACTTAAAGCAAATTAAAATAGACCTAGGTAAATTCTCAGATAACCCTGATGGCTATATTGATGTTTCACAAGGGTTAGGACAATCCTTTGATCCAACATGGAGAGATATAATGTTACAGCTAAATCAGACACTAACCCCGAATGAGAGAAGTGCTGCCATAACTGCCGCCCGAGAGTTTGGCGATCTCTGGTATCTCAGTCAGGTCAATGATAGGATGACAAGAGAGGAAAGAGAATGATTCCCCACAGGCTGGCAGGCAGTTCCCAGTGTAGACCCTCATTGGGACACAGAATCAGAACATGGAGATTGGTGCTGCAGGCATTTGCTAACTTGTGTGCTAGAAGGACTAAGGAAAACTAGGAAGAAGCCTATGAATTATTGAATGATGTCCACTATAACACAGGGAAAGGAAGAAAATCCTACTGCCTTTCTGGAGAGAATAAGGGAGGCGTTGAGGAAGCATACCTCCCTGTCACCTGACTCTATTGAAAGCCAACTGATCTTAAAAGATAAGTTTATCACTCAGTCAGCTGCAGACATTAGAAAAATACTTCAAAAGTCTGCCTTAGGCCTGGAGCAAAACTTAGAAACCCTATTGAACTTGGCAACCTCGGTTTTTTATAATAGAGATCAGGAGGAGCAGGTGGAATGGGACAAATGAAATAAAAAAAAGGCCACCACTTTTAGTTATGGACCTCAGGCAAGTGGACTTTGGAGGCTCTGGAAAAGGGAAAATCTGGGAAAATTGAATGCCTAATAGGACTTGCTC
The DNA here is from genome assembly GCF_028885625.2 of Pongo pygmaeus. Taxonomy (NCBI): domain Eukaryota; kingdom Metazoa; phylum Chordata; class Mammalia; order Primates; family Hominidae; genus Pongo; species Pongo pygmaeus. Next base: position 126,878,852 of record NC_072376.2, read on the forward strand.
CCAGTGCGGTCTACAAGGACACCTTAAAAAAGATTGTCCAAGTAGAAGTAAGCCACCCCCTTGTCCATGCCCCTTATGGCAAGGGAATCACTGGAAGGCCCACTGCCACAGGGGATGAAGGTCCTCTGAGTCAGAAGCCACTAACCAGATGATCCAGCAGCAGGACTGAGGGTGCCAGGGGCAAGCGCCAGCCCATGCCATCACCTCACAGAGCCCCGGGTATGCTTGACCATTGAAGGCCAGGAGGTTAACTGTCTCCAGGACACTGGTGTAGCCTTCTCAGTCTTACTTTCCTGTCCCAGACAACTGTCCTCCAGATCTGTCACTATCTGAGGCGTCCTAGGACAGCCAGTCACTAGATACTTCTCCCAGCCACTAAGTTGTGACTGTGGAGCTTTACTCTTTTCACATGCTTTTCTAATTATGCCTGAAAGCCCCACTCCCTTGTTAGGGAGAGACATTCTAGCAAAAGCAGGGGCCATTATACACCTGAACATGGGAGAAGGAACACCTGTTTGTTGTCCCCTGCTTGAGGAAGGAATTAATCCTGAAGTCTGGGCAACAGAAGGACAATATGGATGAGCAAAGAATGCCCATCCTGTTCAAGTTGAACTAAAGGATTCCACCCCCTTTCCCTATCAAAGGCAGTACCCCCTTAGACCCGAGGCCCAACAAGGACTCCAAAAGATTGTTAAGGACCTAAAAGCCCAAGGCCTAGTAAAACCATGCAATAGCCTCTGTAATACTCCAATTTTAGGAGTACAGAAACCCAACAGACAGTGGAGGTTAGTGAAAGATCTCAGGATTATCAATGAGACTGTTGTCCTTCTATACCCAGCTGTACCTAACCCTTATACTGTGCTTTCTCAAATACCAGAGGAAGCACAGTGGTTACAATCCTGGACCTTAAGGATGCCTTTTTCTGCATCCCTGTACATCCTGACTCTCAATTCTTGTTTGCCTTTGAAGATCCTTCGAACTCAACGTCTCAACTTACCTGGACTGTTTTACCCAAGGGTTCAGGGATAGCCCCCATCTATTTGGCCAGGCAATAGCCCAAGACTTGAACTAATTCTCATACCTGGACACTCTTGTCCTTCGGTACATGGATAATTTACTTTTATCCACCCGTTCAGAAACCTTGTGCCATCAAGCCACCCAAGCATTCTTAAATTTCCTCACTACCTGTGGCTACAAGGTTTCCAAACCAAAGGCTAAGCTCTGCTCACAGCAGGTTAAATACTTAGGGCTTAAATTATCCAAAGGCACCAGGGCCCTCAGTGAGGAATGTATCAAGCCTATACTGGCTTATCCTCATCCCAAAACCCTAAAGCAACTAACAGGGTTCCTTGGCATAACAGGTTTCTGCCGAATATGGATTCCCAGGTATGGCGAAATAGCCAGATCATTATATACACTAATTAAGGAAACTCAGGAAGCCAATACCTATTTAGTAAGATGGACACCTGAAGCAGAAGTGGCTTTCCAGGCCCTAAAGAGGGCCCTAACCCAAGCCCCAGTGTTAAGCTTGCCAACAGGGCAAGACTTTTCTTTATATGTCACAGAAAATACAGGAATAGCTCTAGACTCCTTACACAAGTCTGAGGGACAAGCTTGCAACCTGTGGCATACCTGAGTAAGCAAATTGATGTAGTGGCAAAGGGTTGGCCTCATTGTTTATGGGTAGTGGTGGCAGTAGCAGTCTTAGTAGCTAAAGCAGTTAAAATAATACAGGGAAGAGATCTTACTGTGTGGACATCTCATGATGTGAATGGCATACTCACTGCTAAAAGAGACTTGTGGCTGTCAGACAATGGTTTACTTAAATATCAGGCTCTATTACTTGAAGGCCCAGTGCTGTGACTGCGCACTTGTGCAACTCTTAACCCAGCCACATTTCTTCCAGACAATGAATAAAAGATAGAACATAACTGTCAACAAGTAATTGCTCAAACTTACGCCACTCAAGTGAACCTTTTAGAGGTTCCCTTGACTGATCCCGACCTCAACTTGTATAGTGATGGAAGTTCCTTTGTAGAAAAAGGACTTTGAAAAGTGGGGTATGCGGTGGTCAGTGATAATGGAATACTTGAAAGTAATCCCCTCACTCCAGGAACTAGCACTTAGCTGGCAGAACTAAGAGCCCTCACTTGGGCACTAGAATTAGGAGAAGGAAAAAGGGTAAATATATATACAGACTCTAAGTATGCTTACCTAGTCCTCCATGCCCATACAGCAATATGGAGAGAAAGGGAATTCCTAACTTCTGAGGGAACACCTATCAAACATCAGGAAGCCTTTAGGAAATTGTTATTGGCTGTACAGAAACCTAAAGAGGTGGCAGTTGTATACTGCTGGGGTCATCCAAAAAGAAAGGGAAATAGAAGGGAGCAGCCAAGCAGATATTGAAGCCAGAAGAAACACAGGCAGGACCCTCCATTAGAAATTCTTATAGAAGGACCTCTAGTATGGGGTAATCCCCTCCAGGAAACCAAGCCCCAGTACTCAGCAGGAGAAATAGAGTAGGGAACCTCATGAGGACATACTTTCCTCCCCTCAGGATGGCTAGCTACTGAAGAAAGAAAAATACTTTTGCCTGCAGCTAACCAATAGAAATTACTTAAAGCCCTTCACCAAACCTTCCACTTAGGCAATGATAGCACCCATCAGATGGCCAAATTATTATTTACTGGACCAGGCCTTTTCAAAACTGTCAAGCAGATAGTCAGGGCCTGTAAAGTGTGCCAAAGGAATAATCCCCTGCACTGCAGGCCATACATTTCAATCCCTGTATCTTTAACCTCCTTGTTAAGTTTGTTTCTTCCAGAATCAAAGCTGTAAAACTACAAATAGTTCTTCAAATGGAGCCCCAGATGCAGTCCATGACTAAGATCTACCATGAACCTCTGGACTGGCCTGCTAGCCCATGCTCTGATGTTAATGACATTGAAGGCACCCCTCCCAAGGAAATCTCAACTGCACAACCCCTACTATGCCCCAATTCAGCAAGAAGCAGTTAAAGTGGTCATTGGCCAACCTCCCCAACAGCACTTGGGTTTTCCTGTTGAGAGGGGGGACTGAGAGACAGGACTAGCTGGATTTCCTAGGCCGAGTAAGAATCCCTAAGCCTAGCTGGGAAGGTGACCATTTCCACCTTTAAACACGGGGCTTGCAACTTAGCTCACACCCAACCAATCAGATAGTAAAGAGAGCTCACTAAAATGCTAATTAGGCAAAAACAGGAGGTAAAGAAATAGCCAATTATCTATCACCTGAGAGCACAGTGGGAGGGACAATGATTGGGATATAAACCCAGGCATTCGAGCCAGCAACAGCAACCCCCTTTCAGTCCCCTCACATTGTATGGGAGCTCTGTTTTCACTCTATTAAATCTTGCAACTGCAAAAAAAAAAAAAAAAAAAAAGAAGTTTATTTTGCTATTAAAATGAATGGTAAACCCAGTGCTCCTCCAAAGATCAATATATTAGTTTTTTTAAAAAAATATTTGAACAACTGCGTAAAACATTTGGTAGTGCCTTTTGGAATAAAAGAGTACTATTCATCAAAATTGGCAGTATGGTAACGCCATAAAAGAAACAAAACTATATTACCACAAAAATAGGGGTAATAATGGATAAAACAATTTATTGTTAGAATAATTTCTACATGTAATTTTTAACAGATTAGATATTACATAGTTGTTTTTTATGTAATTAAATATTCTAAAATTTGGTTTTTCATTTAGTCAGACATTATCTTTCTGGCTAGTGAACCACTAAATTAATATGACCCATTACATTCATAATATACCACAGGAAATATTGACTCAATTTTAGCATCTTCTATGGTACTTAATGGAAAATACTGTAACTGTCTCCTTCAAAGTCAGTGCAATGCATCTTGGCAGCCCTGCCCAGAGCTTTTTATAGATCAGGTTGCTCTCTTACACAGTAGAACGATTATATTCTCATGTATATTTGGATTCCCCATGGCTGTGCACCACCCTTGTAGAGAGAGGCTCTGGAGGGCGGCAGTGGCAATATTTTCTTAGGAAGGTAATGCTTGATCTCCAAGCCACCTCTAGATATTACATAGTCAAGACGGTGTGGTTGGCTGGCTGACAAACAAGAAGAGGCTCATTAACCAAAAGTGGAAGGAAACTTTCTTGCTTGCGTTTTCCACCAGCTTTGACTTTTAAGAAGACACTTTCATATTACCTTGGTTCAAAGCCTTTAAGATATATAAACAATAAATATATCTGGCATCCCTATTACCTCCTTATCCACTTTCTACTTTTTTATTCCTTTTTCTCATTTATTAATAATGGGTTGGGTTGGAAGAAGGGGCTGTGCCAAATTCTGTGTAGTATTATCCCCCTCAAAACTGACATGGAGTGGGATCAGTAGAGCTTATGAGTTAAAAGGCTTCAAGCAAACCTACAGTGAGGCAAGAGACTCAGTGTGAAAGCCTAAAATTTGCATAGGGCAACAATCCTTTGACCTAAAATGTATCATCTATTTTTTGCTGAAATAATTCTTAATGAACCACATGAGTTAGCAAGGTGCTCTACCAAAACAAAAATAAACACATCAAAAAAGATTTTTTAACCACTTTCTTTCAAGACTTACACTATAAAATATTTAAGGGAAATTTAAAGGTTCACTTGATTTTGGGGTTGCAAGTTTTATTTTCTAGGTCTGTGCCCACTGATAATTTAAAGTGGGATAGTTAGGTCCTGTCTGTTGCTATTTGCACTTTTACTATTAAAATAGATATGACATAAAAACGTATTTCTGGTACTTTAATTTATTCAAAGAAAGTAAATTAAAAACACTGTATTAAAAAGGTATGTTTGTATTAGAAGATATTGAAAAACATTGACATTCTTCATAGAACTAAAGAAAACTATTTTAAAATTCATATGGAACCAAAAAAGAGCCTGAATAGCCAAGGCAATCCTAAGCAAAAAGAACAAAGCTGGAGGAATCACACAACCTAACTTCAAACTATGCTACAGGGCTACAGTAACCAAAACAGCATGGTATTGGTACAAATACAGACACATAGACCAATAGAACAGAATAGAGAACCCAGATATAAGACTAAACACCTACAACTATCTGATCTTTGACAAAGGTGACAAAAGCAAGCAATGGGGAAAGTATTCCCTGTTCAATAAATGGTGCTGGGATAATTGGCTAGCCATATGCAGAAGATTGAAACTGGACCCCTTCCCTATATCATATACAAAAACTAACTGAATATGTATTAAAGGCTTAAATGTAAAACCCCAAACTGTAAAAACTCTGGAAGACAACTCTGGCAATACCATTCAGGACATAGGCATGGGCAAAGATTTCCTAATGATGACACCAAAAGCAATTGCAACAAAAGCAAAAATTGATGAAGGAGATCTAAGTAAATTACAGAGCTTTTGCACAGCAAAAGAAACAGACAACCTACAAAATGGGAGAAAATATTTGCAAACTATGCATGTGACAAAGGTCTAATATCCAGAATCTCAAAGGAACAAATTTACAAGAAAAATACAAATAGCCCTGTAAAAAGATGTGCACAAAACATAGACACTTTTCAAAAGACATGATTGAGGCCAATAATTATATAAAAAACAAAGCTCAATATCACTGTTCATTAGAGAAATAAAAATCAAAACTACAATGAGATACCATCTCACACCAGTTAGAAAGGATGTTACTAAAAAGTCAAAAAATAACAGATGCTGGCAATCTTGTGGAGAAAAAGGAACACTTATACATTGGTGGGAATATAAATTAGTTCAACTATTGTGAAAGACAGGGTAGCAGTTTCTCAAAGACCAGAAAAATGAAATACTGTTTGACCCAGCAAATTCTATTACTGAATATATACCTAAAGGTATACAAAGCATTCTATTATAAAGACATATTCACACATATGTTCATTGCAGCACTATTCACAATAGGAAAGACATAGAATCAACCAAAGTGTCCATCAATGACAGACTGGATAAAGAAAATGTGTTACATATACACTATGGAATACTATGCAGCCATAAAAAAGAATGAGATCATGTCTTTTGTGGGGACATGGATGGAGATGGAGGCCATCATCCTTAGCAAACTAACACAAGAACAGAAAACCAAATACTGCATATTTTCCCTTATAAATGGAAGCTAAATGATGAGATCACATGGACACACAGAGGCAAATAACATACACTGGGGCCTTTTGGAAGGTGGAGGATGGGAGGAGGGAGAGGATCAGGAAAAATAACTAATGGATACTAGGCTTAATACCTGTGTGATGAAATAATCTGTATAACAACCCCCCACGACACAAGTTTACCTACATAACAAATCTGCACTTGTACCTCTGAACTTAAGTTTAAAAAAAGAGAAAAATATACACAAGATTGCAGTAATTGTCCAGGGTGCCTCAATCCAGCGGCAAAAACCATTATTTTTTCTTAGCTGAGATTATGCTTTATGTGTCCTTCTGCATCCTGCTTTTTCTGGTTAACCTTATATTGTAAGAATTTTTCTTATGCCATAATTTTCAAGTGTACTTAAAAGCTGAATAGTATTTCAATATATGTATGTTACCTTAACTCATTGAACCAATAATATATTATTGAATATTTAGATTGCTTCTTATTTGCTGGGGGTGGGGACTTAACTATAAAAAATACATTAGAATGTAAAAACACACATGAGGCTGGATCTGTACTTCTGATCTCTTCTTTGAACTTAGGACATAGACCAGGGACTCAATGTCTACTTGTTAAATTGAAGAAGAATGAACACAAATTTGATTATTTCTAGATCTTGGTGGAATAGGATTCCTTCCTGTCACAATAAAATGAAAGAAGATAACATGAATTCATAGCAGCATTGGTGACTCAAAGGTGGTATTACTAATAGATCACAATAGTGCAGAATTTCTGTATAACATAAGGTTGATGGTAACCAATTGATGTTAAGACCCAACAAGGCTGAGAACACTTTTATCTATGTTCATCAGGGATACTGGGCTGTAGTTTTGTTTTTGTTTTTGTTTTTTTGTCATGTACTTGTTTAGTTTTGGTGTCAGGATAGTGCTGCCTTCATAGAATGAATTAGAGTTCTCTCATTTTCAAATTTTTGGAATAGTTTGAAGTGAATTGTTATTAGTTCTTTATAAGTTTGGTAGAATTTGTCAGTGAAGCCATTTGGTCATGGGCTTTCCTTTGTTGGGAGACTTTTTGTTACTTATTCATCAATCTTATTACTCATTATTGGTCTGTTTGGGTTTATATTTTTTTCCTGATTGAGTCTTGGTAGGTTGTATGTGTCCAGGAATTTATCCATTTCCTCTAGGTTTTCCAGTTTGTTAGCATATAGTTGTTCATAATAGTCTCTGGTGGCCTTATACATTTCTGTGGTATCTGTTGTTATGTCTCTTTTTTGTTTCTGATTTTGTTTATTTGGATCTTCTCTCTTTTTTTCTTAGTTTATCTAGCTAGCTGTTTATTAATTTTATCTTTTCAAAAAACTTTATATTTGTTGATGCTTTGTATTTTTTAGTCTCTATCTCATTTAGTTCTGTTCTGATTTTTATTATTTCTTTTCTACTTAATTTTGGGCTTAGCTTGTTCTTGCTTTTCTATTTCCTTCAGATGCATCATTAAATTGTTTATTTAAAATCTATGTACTTTCTTTGATGTAGGCATTTATTGCTATAATCCTCTTTCTTCACACTGCTTTTTCTGTATCCCATAGGTTTTGGTATTTTGTGTTTCCATTTTCATTTGTTTCAAGAATTTTTTTATTGGCTTTTGAATTCCTTCCTTGATCTAGTGGTTGTTCAGGAGCATGTTGTTTAATTTCCATACATTGATACAGTTTCTAAAGTTCATCTTGTTATTTATTTCTAGTTTTATTCCATTGTGGTCTGAGAAGATACTTGGTATGACTTTTATTTTTAAACATTTGTTGAGACTTGTTTTGTGCCCTAACATATGGTTTATTCTGGAGAATGTTCCATGTGCTGATAAGAACATGTATTCTGCAGCTGTTGGATAAAATGTTCTGTAGAGATGTCTGTTAGGTCCATATGGTCTAAAGTGAAGTTTCAATCCAATGTTTCTTTGTTGGTTTTCTGATCAGATGATCTGTCCAATGCTGAGAGTGGAGTGTTGAAGTCTCTAATTACAGGCAGTGGCAAAACAAGGGAGATTTCCCAGCTGACTTTTGGGACTATCCCAAGGTTAGAGACCATAAAACTGGAAAAAAGTAACTAAATAGGATGAAAGAGGCAAGTCAGTTTACTCTTCTAAGGATGTCTGATGCCTGCATTGGCACAAAGCTAAGAATAGCATATCGAAAGGAGAGCTCTGGCAGGGGGGTTTCTGCAGCACGTGCGGCACTAGAAAAATAGAAGTGCTCTAATGGAGTGGTTCTCATACTTGGCCACACATTGGAATAAACTGCGGAATTTGAAAAAAATAAACTCCACATCCCACCTCTCAAAATTCTGATTTAATAATTTGAGGATGGCCTGAGCATTGAAACTTTTTTTTTTTTTTTTAACGGAGTCTTGCTCTGTCACCAGGCTGGAGTGCAGTGGTGTGGTCTTGGCTTACTGCAACCTCCACCTCCTGGATTCAAGTGATTCTCCTGCCTCAGCCTCCCGAGTAGCTGAGACAAGTGCGTGCCACTACACCCAGCTATTTTTTTTTTGTATTTTTAGTAGAGACAGGGTTTCACCACATTAGCCAGGATAGTCTTGATCTCCTGACCTTGTGATCCACCCGCATTAGCATCCCTAAGTGCTGGGATTACAGGTATGAGCCACCATGCCCAGGTAATCTTTTTGTATTTTTAGTAGAGATTGGATTTCACTATGTTGGCCAGGATGGTCTCTATCTCTTGACCTCGGGATCTACCATGAAACTTTTAAGTTTGAGGATTAAATAACTACTTTTGGTTTACCAAGAAGCCACCCTCAGAAACAACATGTCCACTTGGACTTCTCAAGTGCAATCACTGGAGGACTTCTATAATTAGATCTGTATTCATTTCCAGTCTAATACAACTGGGGTTATGAATTTAAGAAATACGTCTTAGCCACAAAAAGCATTCAAGTGTAGACCTTATTTATTTAATTGTTTTAAAAAAACAAACAGAAAACTAAGAATTGTTAATGCTGACAGAGAACATATTTCAATGAACAGAGTTAATAAAGGAAACAGAATATATTAAAATAAGTCAAATTAACATCAGTAGAGAAGCATAACAGAATATCACATTCATAAAACAAGAAAAGAAACCAAAACTTGCTTTGAGGAAAGAATACTAAAATTTAAAATGTGATTGCTTCAATTAAAAATAAATCATCATTAGATAGATTTAGTACTAGGAGAATAAGCACAGGGAAAGACTGAATTAGTGACTCAGAAAAGCAAGCCTGGGCAAGTTACTAGTCTGTGAGACATGATAAAAAAGTGCAAAGTCTGGGAAAAGTATTCAGAAATGTGAAGAATCGATCCAGAAGTTCCAGTGTTCACCTGGGAAAGGTTCCAAAGGGTCCACCTGGTGTCAGGTAGGGTTAATAACAAGGCCCACACCCAAAGAGAGCTTGGTGAAGTTTCAGAATTCCAAATGAAGAGAGAATACAAAAAGTAGTGAAAGAAGTATAGGTAACTTACAAAGAAATGGAAGCCAGATTAATATAAAGTGGCCTCAAAGTTTGAAATAAGAATTATTTTAAATGTGAAGTTTTTTATTTTGCCAAAAAATTCAAATATGATTTCAAAATAAAGATATTTTCATGTGAAGGACACATTTTGAACAGAAAGAAGAAATTTGCTATATTGGAAAATATAGCATATTACAAGAAAATATAAAAGATTTATCTTTATGCCTTTATCATAATTTTAAGCTTTATATACTATAAGAAATTCAGGAATTGGACAAATCCACAATTGCATCAGGAGCTCTGAGCATATTCCCCTGGGCTGTGGTGTCCTTCCCATGCTTATATCTGCTTTCTGAATTTTAAAATTTATTTAATACAGCTTATCTATTTATTCCCCTACTCATCTTCAATTATCTTTACTGTTACTGATTGTTGCTCATTTGAAAATTATTTTTCTGCCATATAATATATTTTCAAGAGGGATTAAATCTGTTATCTTGACCCAAAACTCAGAATCTTTAGACTCTTTAATCAAAATACCTGCATTTAACTCAAGTTGATCTGTGATTACTATCTGTCCAGGGCCCATATTCTCACTGCTCCTTGTATTTTTAAGCCACTGAACTGCCTGATTTCAATTTTTTGCTCTCAGAAGATGGTGATTATCTTTCTGCACAGTACAGCTCTCAGCACTCATTGCGTTGATTTTTATCTTGGTAAATATTTTTTAATAGATAATAGTGCCCTTTTCTTACTCATAATGGAATTTCATAATATAAAAAGTAGATCCCATAGATTATTACCAGACATCTTTCTATAAAACTGAGCATGCATTAATGCTGTTAGCATTTTTTAGTGTAGAGGATATTGAATATCACAGTGAATGGGTAATGCTAGCTGTCACAAATATTTCTCAGCACTGAACTTTCTTTCACTTAAATGACCTAAGGAAATTCTAAGTTATATAATAAATTCTTTCATCTCTATTTTTATATGAGGTGGAAGAATATTGGATTTTGCAAATAAATAAAATGAAAGATAAAAAGTTATTTGGTTTTTATTTCATTCCATCAAAAATAAAACAAAGCCTTATACAAGCACTGATTCACTAGGTTATTACAGAAATTTTTAATAAGATGTATATTATGAGAGCTTCCTCATCAGTAGTAGGTATTGTCTCAGAAAGTCTTTAAGTTGTTCAAGTCTCTCTACACGTATTAGCTATTATACAAATATAGAATGTTTATTGCAATTATCATGTGAGGTGATTTACCTAAAGCTTCACAACAGCCTTGTAATGATGGTACAATGATTATCCTTATCTTTCAGATGAGGAAACTGAAGATTAGAGAGATTAGGTAACAGAGACAGAATTTTAAACCCAGGGCTAGTTGTCTTTGTTGCCAGTGTGTTCTTCTGCCTCTTTTCAACTGAGTGTATTGCCTGTTTTACATGTCTAATTAGAAACCCCTCTCACTGGGATCATTGTTGAAGAGCTTCTCATCCATAAAGAAGTTTCTAAGAATTTTCATAGAAGTCCTATGTAAATTTCAGTTCATATACAACTATGTTCATGAACTACCACCAAAGTTCAAATCGCATTTTGAAATCCCCTCTCTTTATTGCCTTACAACATAAAAGCAATTGCCAGTCACTCAGTATCTGTATTCTATATAAGACTATACATTTTTTGAAAGCAGGCACCATTTTGGTCTAACTGGATCTCTTAAGTCTAAGAAACTGCTTTGCCTAGAGGAGTTACTTGATAAACATTTGTTAATGCAATAATTTGTTTTTACGTCATTTCTTCTTGTCTCTTCTTTTCAATTCCTATTTACACCAAAACAGGTAGTATCTTCTGTACTTTTCACCTGGGCTGTTAGGCTGGCCTTTTGGACTTAAGACTCCTCTCATTTCTTCAACCTGCCAAGCACATTGCTGCCCCAGAGTTTATGCACTCGCTGTTCCCTTAGTGGAAACATCTTTGTCTCAGAGAGCCACATGGTCACTCTTTCACCTCCCTTGGGTCTCTGTTCAAATGTTCTCCTATTGGTGAGAATACCTATTTAAAATGGCAGCCCCTCCTTTCCCTACCTGATCATTGAAATTTCACTCTTCCATTTAAGGTCCAGCTTAATTGCTGCAGGGAGAGCTCAGGATGAACCACTGGGATTGTAGTGCATGCAATCACAGAGGTCAGGGACTAAATCCTGAAAGGCCCAGTAGACAATCTGGAGAATTCTTTTACTATGAATGAGACAAAAAGCCATTGGAAGAGAGAAGTGACCAGGAAAACCAGTTAGAAGAATATTTAATATTCCCTGTGTGTGTGTGAGAGAGAGAGAGAGAGAGAGAGAGAGAGAAAGAGAGAGAAAGGTGTCTTGAAAGTGAGTATTAATAATGGAGAATATGAATAAAATTGGCCAATGAAATAAAAGTAGGATGTGAAAGAGAGGAGTCAAGGATGACCTTAAGGATTAAAGCCTGAGAAATTGGAACAGTGGAATTTTCATTTACTAATTTGAGGAAAGCTTTGGAGGAATAGTTTTTTTTTTTTTTTGGAGACGAGAGTCTCACACTGTCGCCCGGGCTGGAGTGGGGCAGTGGCATGATCTCAGCTCACTGCAACCTCCACCTCCCCAGTACAAGCAATTCTCCTGCTTCAGCCTGCCAAGTATCTGGGATTACAGGCGTCTGCCACCACGACCAGCTAATTTTTTGTATTTTTAGTAGAGATGGGGTTTCACTATGTTGGTGAGGCTGGTCCCAAACTCCTGACCTCGTCATCCGCCCACCTCGGCCTGCCAAAGTGCTGGGATTATAGGTGTGAGCCACTGCTCCTGGCCAGGAATAGTTTTTAAAGCAAATATCAAGCTTTCAATTTAGGACATGTTAAGTTTGGAAATCTATTTAACATCCAAGTACAAGGTGATAGATAAAGTACAAGGTCAAGTAGCCAGTTGCATATAAGATTCCAGCATTGAGGCGATAAATCCAGGCTTGGGATATGTACATATAAGTTCTCAGTAGATACGTGGTGTGTAAAGCCATGAAGCTGGGTGATATCACTGAAGAGTAAGGGTAAATAGAGAAGAGGTTCAGCACTGAGTCCTGGGACACCTCAACATGTAGAGATTGGGGAGATGAGGAGAAGCCAGCAAAGAAAACTTAGAACAAGTCATGTAATAGGAAAAGACCAGGAGAGTGAGCTGTCTCAGAAGACAGAAAAGATGTTTCAAGGAAAAAGAAGTGATCAATTGTGTCAGTGTTTCTGATAACTTCAATAAGGTAAGGATTGTGAAATAACTATTGGGACTAGAAACATAGAGGCCATTTCCATCCTTTCAAAGAGCAGTTTTAGGGGAGGTGACAAAAGCCTTGGTTCAAATAAGAAGGTGATAGGAGTCTACTTCAGGAGAAAAAAATGGCATGTGCAAAGCGTGTGAAGCAGAATTAGGGGGCTTCTTCCCTTTGTGAGAAATATGGCTAGTTTCTGGCCATTGAAAACTCTCATTTCCTGGCTTACATGATGTGTGTCCAAATAGACCATTCAAAGTTTAAAAACAAGGCAGAGATATGCCCAAAATATGCTTTATTATTATTATTATTGTGATATTTTTCTGTATATCCTCTATATTTTTCATTTTCTTCCTATTATGTTTTAGAGATATATTTATATTGGTATTTATGGATCTAGTTCAACCTTTTTAACTATAGTTAACTTGTTTCCAGGTTCTTTTTTTCTCTTAAACAATCACATTATTTATTCATTTTTAATCTATGAATGATTTAAAGTTTGTGTTTTTTAAACATTTCTAAACTAAAAGTTGATTGAAGCCTCACATGTGCTCTTCTAGAACTTTCTCTTCTAATAAGGCTTCTCATTCTCATGGTTAATTTAAAATGCCTTCTAGGCCTTTAAAAAACCCACAGCTTCTTTTTTATTTAATTCAACTTTTATTTTAGATTCAGGGGGGACATATGCAGATTTGTTACATGTGCGTATTGCGTGATACTGAGGATTGGGGAATGAATGATCCTGCCACCCAGGTAGTGAACATAGTACCCAATAAGGTAGTTTTTCAGCCCTATCTCTCCTCCTCTCCCCGACTAGTAGTTCCAGTGTCTATTGTCCCCATCTTTATGTCCATATGTACCCAGTGCAAAAGAATGCTTTAAAGAAATTAAGGTGACATAAGCTTCATTAATGACTTCAGGAGAGAACATTCTAAGGCAATAAGGATTTTAATTTAAAAAACATAAAAGGCAAATTCAGCTTACTTGAACAATTAAATTTTTTTCTTTGGATTTTTACCCGAACGAACAGAGTTGCCATGAAATAGTCATCAAAAATTTGGCTAGTGAAACAACAATTAAAAGTAAATATTTTAAGCATGGAATTTTCAGACTTAGAATTTGTAGGTTTTATAAAATCTCAGAAATACATAGAAAACATTCATTTTTAAATTCTTGAGGAAACTATACTTCGTAGTTTATGACAAAGATGTTTGCAAGTTCATGTAATATAAAGGTATATGTTTAACTATGGAAAAATGTTTCATGTGTGGTCTGGTGAAATTGCTGTGAATTATTCAACCCTTAAAATATATTTGTGTTGTTATTTTCATGATTCATAAAGCACTAATGTAAAACAGATTTTTAAACAGTCCTTGTACATTTGACAAGCTGTCATGAAACTAATGCAAACATTATGCATAAGTATATGATCAATGATGTAATGATTTAATGTACACATTAGTATATAATAATTCACTGCCAGACACTGGTGAGATTATAAAACGGATTTTCCAGGATCATAATTTAGTGATTGGAGTATTAGATTAGCAGTGAGAAAAACCAGAGTTTTGGCATCTTTGATCTGTTTCATTATGTCAGGAAAATAGTACTCGCTCTGTTTTATAAGGTGGAAGGATCAAAGGCAAAAAATGATAGGTCCTCTTCTAATGTGTCATTAATATTCATTAATATATGTATATTATTTTAATTTACATTTTATATAAATAAAATATTAACTAATTTTATTAATTTTCCCAATATCATAAATTGTACAAAGAACCTATATAAAAGTGTGAGTGCGTGTATTTCTTTTTGTTTGTTTTGCTTTTGTGAGACAAAGTCTTGCTTTGTCACCAGGCTGGAGTGCAGTGGCATGATCTCGGCTCACTGCAACCTCCGCCTCCTGGGTTCAAGTGATTCTCCTGCCTCAGCCTTCTGAGTAGCTGGGACTACAGGCATGCACCACCACTCCCTGCTAATTTTTGTATTTTTAGTAGAGACAGGGTTTCACCATGTTGGCCAGGATGGTATTGATCTCTTGACCTTGTGATCTGCTCATCTTGGCCTCCCAAAATGCTGGGATTACAGGCATGAGCCACCACGCCCTGTCAAGTGTGTGTGTTTTAAAGAAAACTTGAAAGGGCCAGGTGCGGTCCTTTCCCAAAGTGCCTGTAATCCCAGCACTTTGGGAGGCCAACACGGGCAGATCACCTGAGGTCAGGAGTTTGACACCAGCCTGGTCAACATGGCAAAACCCTGTCTCTACTAAAAATACAAAAATTAGCCAGGCGTGGTGGCACACACCTGTAATCCCAGCACTTTGGGAGGCCAATGCGGGCAGATCACCTGAGGTCAGGAGTTTGACACCAGCCTGGTCAACATGGCGAAACCCTGTCTCGACCAAAAATACAAAAATTAGCCAGGTGTGGTGACACACACCTGTAATCCCAGCTACTCGGGAGGCTGAGGCAGGAGAATCACTTGAACCTGGGAGGTGGAGGTTGCAGTGAGCTGAGATCATGCCACTGCACTCCAGCCTGGTGACAGAGCGAGACTTTGTCTCACAAAAGCAAAACAAACAAAAAGAAACACACACACTCACACTTTTATGTAGGTTCTTTGTACAATATGTATGCTGAATGTATGTAGGTTCTTTGTACAATAATATGAAACTCAATAGAGTTTCACATTATTATTTGAAATTCATGTTATTATTGGAGGTGAGATTGAGCTGCTGAAATGTTTCATAAATGATCTGATTACAACCAAATTCAGAGGTCGTCACTGAGCTATAGATAACAAGCTTCATTTTTATTAAAAAAGAGAAACAATTGATCTTTTTTTCAAGTGACTAAGGATAACTACATGTTATTTCCCTTATATCTTGGCTAGAGTATTTTCTCCACCCTATATGTTTTGGCTTATATTCAGTAATTTTTGCCACATTTCGGCCCAGGTCTTTACCTCTGCACAAAGCTATAGTATCTATGGCTTGCTGGCTAATTCAGCACCCACATTCCTCACCTTCCCTGTGCTTGAACCCCATTCATTTGTTCTTGTTTCAGATTATCTAATTAAAAAATCAGTTTCCATTTTGCCCTATTACACTTCTCAATACCCTCATGTAACGTTTAGACACATTGGAAGATAATCTATCATTTTGCCCAGTATAGGTGCTATTTCCCAAAAAGACTTACATATACATCTGCTTAAAAAGTCATGAAAAAAATTTCACCTTTGGGAATAAATAAAGTATAGGTGGGGTGTTGGTATTAGAAGATAATTCTCTATGAGTCACTCACATTTTCTGCGAGTCTTGGAAGATAGAGGTAGTGTCTCCCTCAGTATCAAAGAGCAGGTGTGTTTATTGCTCACTATAAAAGATTCAGGTCCCTGAAATGAAGGATTCTCTCCTATAGTGCATACCACTGCATATGCAGCAGTCACCTGGCTCTACTCTAATCACCCTGTGGAAATGGGGTTCAAAGAACTTGCAAAACTATGTTGATATGTTGGCTACTTGCTGTGCCAAGTTCTTTTTTTCTCAAACTGTGGCAACCTAACTTGTTAGCTTGCATGAAGGATAAAATCTCATGCCCTTCATCATTTTTGACAGTTTGTAATGAAGGGACATTGATAGAGACATTGCTTTCTGCCAAGGAAGAATGGCAAGGGTCGTACTGTGCCACAATGCAGTCTATCATGCCAAATTTAGAGTCATTCAGAGATGACGGCAAAAGATCAAGATTTCCCTTAGATAGACAAACTCCCCTGGGAAATCATTAAATAAGGTATTAACTAGTGTTTGGGATCTTACTGCCCTGGATTAGGCTCATAATGCTGATGAAAGTGAAATACTGTAAAATAAGACACTGGTAAAAAAAGACCTGGATAAATTCTTGTGGTCAGACCTGCTGTCCTACAAACTGCTCCTATCCCTTATGTTAAAATTGGTGAAAATTTGAGAGATGTTATCATGACAACGTAGCAGCAAAAGACTTGGATTAAGATGCACACTTTTATTTTTATATTTATTTATTTATAGTTTTTCGATGTGCTTATTAGCCCCTTTTTAAACTTGTATTGTAAGCTCAAGGGTACATGCACAGTTTTTTTGCATAGGTAAGCTTGTGTCATGGGGTTTGTTGTACAGATTATTTCATCACACAGGTATTAAGCCTAGTACCCATTAGATATTTTTCCTGACCCTCCCCTTCCTCCCACCCTCCACCCTCCAAAAGACCCCAGTGTGTGTTGTTCCCCTCTAGGTGTCCATGTGATCTCATCATTTAGCTCCCACTTATAAGTGAGAGCATGCAGTATTTAGTTTTCTGCCTGTGTTAGTTTGCTAAAGATAATGGCCTCCAGCTCCATCCAAGTCCCTGCGAAGGACATGATCTCATTCTTTTTTATGGCTGCATGGTATTCCATGGCATATATGTACCACATTTTCTTTATCCAGTCTATTACTGATGAGCATTTAGGATGATTCCATGTCCTTGCTATTGTGAATAGTGCTGCAATGAACATATATGTACATGTGTCTTTATAATAGAACAATTTATATTCCTTTGGGTATATACCCAGTAATGGGATTGCTGGGTCAAATGCTATTTCAGTTTTGGTCTTTGAGGAATTGACACACTGTCTTCCACAATGGTTGTACTAATTTACACTCCCACCAACAATGTATAAGTGATCTTTTTTTCCCACAACCTCACCAGCATCGCTTTTAAAAGTTACTGCTATTCGAGTCAATCCCTAGTCAGCTGATGGGCATAAACCTGCAGCTGTAGACAGAAGACTATGTGAGCTATGTCTACTTAGGGAAAGCATTCTCCAAGGTGAATAAATGGAATCAGTAATGGCAACCTTGCTGCCTCTTATACGGCTTTTGGTGTAATGAAAACATTAGAAGTTTGTTTGGTTCATCTGTGAGCAGCCTCTATACTGCTTGAAACTGAATACAAATATGCCTTACTCACTTGTGTGGAGCCTCTTTCTCCCTCCACATCTCCTGATCTCTAACTTTCTCCTTTTACCTAACCTCAGCTGCTTTAAGTAGTAAGATGATTAGCAGAGGCACCAATATCTTCTCATCTCTAAAGAATTTTTTAGACAATGTGCACTTGTCTTAGTATGCTGGGGAACTTCAGAAATGAGAAGGACTCAAACTTTTATGGGTTCTTTGGAGAAAGACATTCAAATCTTTATCCTAGCCTGTCCCACATGGGGAGACGAATGTAAATTTAACTGATGGGGCCTGAGAAGGTTCTACAGTAGTGATTGGAAGCTAGTGTGACATTGTATGACTTGTCATTTGAGGCTAACTCAATGTTCTATTGCTGTAGATTTCAATCTGAATATGTAGTAGCTATATGCTTGTATATTCATTCTTGTTCCATAAATGCCACAGAGAGTCCCTCAGTCAGGAATAAAAACCTTTGGGGCTCCACAACTTAGTGACACCTTTGAGATACAAGTTTCTCTGACTAATTATTTTAAGGACTGTAGCATCTGGCCTTGGGAGGCAGTCTTCATCCTTTGGTGTTAAGGTATACCCCTTGGGGTTTTGTATTTCTCTCCTCCATGTCATAGGCTCTTGGGAAATCTCCTTTTGACAAGCAGCTATTAACTTGCCATGGAATCTTATTGAAATTCAATGCCTGGCCAGTGAAGGCCTTGTGACTTTAATATAATAGTCTTCATTTTGGGATGGGTCAACTTGGACTCTGACTGTAGGAAGATCCCAGTCCATCTCTCTTGTAAAATGCAATGAAAATAAAATAGCCAAGAACACAGCTGGCTTGGCTCCAGCATCGTCTCAGCTTTACATTTAAAAGTGACAATTATTCTTTTGAGGGAAGCTTTATCGCTTACTCAGACTTCTAAAGTAAAGTAACCGGCTCAACAGGGCTCTCAGTTCACAGAGGTTCCCCTAAATGCCTGTGCCTCACTAACTGTTTGTTAAGCCAAACTAATACTGTTGCATGTTTAACTGGCCTCCTCAAAAATCAACTGAAATAATTTCTAATTTTACCCTCTGTCACCTCTTCTGGTTCACACATCTTGTAAGACTGGTCACTCAATGTGGCCGTCACCTGAAAGTAGTTATTTTCCCTTAATCATTACTTGGGTGTATAGTAGGTTGAATTGTGCTCCCCTAAAATTCGTGTCTATCTGGGACCTCAGAATGTAACCTTACTAGGAAAAACCATCTTTGCTGACGTACTTAGTTATGGATCTTGGGATGAATTCATCCTGGATTTGGGGTTGGCCCTAAATTCAAAGAATTTTAGACCAATATCCCTGATGAACACCGATGCAAAAATCCTCAATAAAATACGGGCAAACAGAATCCAGCAGCACATCAAAAAGCTTATCCACCATGATCAAGTGGGCTTCATCCCTGGGATGCAAGGCTGGTTCAACATATGCAAATCAATAAACGTAATCCAGCATATAAACAGAACCAAAGACAAAAACCACATGATTATCTCAATAGATGCAGAAAAGGCCTTTGACAAAATTCAACAGCCCTTCATGCTAAAAACTCTCAAGAAATTAGATATTAATGGGACATATCTCAAAATAATAAGAGCTATCTAGGACAAACCCACAGCCAATATCATACTGAATGGGCAAAAACTGGAAGCATTCCTTTTGAAAACTGGCACAAGACAAGGATGCCCTCTCTCACCATTCCTATTCAACATAGTGTTGGAAGTTCTCGCCAGGGCAATCAGTTAGGAGAAAGAAATAAAGGGTATTCAACTAGGAAAAGAGGAAGTCAAATTGTCCCTGTTTGCAGATGACTTGATTGTATATCTAGAAAACCCCATTGTCTCAGCCCAAAATCTCCTTAAGCTGATAAGCAACTTCAGCAAAGTCTCGGGATACAATATCAATGAGCAAAAATCACAAGCATTCTTATACATCAATAACAAACAAACAGAGAGCCAAATCATGAGTGAACTCCCATTCACAATTGCTTCAAATAGAATAAAATACCTAGGAATCCAACTTAGAAGGGATCTGAAGGACCTCTTCAAGGAGACCTACAAACCACTGCTCAACAAAATAAAAGAGGACACAAAGAAATGGAAGAACATTCCATGCTCATGGATAGGAAGAATCAATATCATGAAAATGGCCATACTGCCCATGGTTATTTATACATTCAATGCCATCCCCATCAAGCTACCAATGACCTTCTTCACAGAATTGGAAAAAACTACTTTAAAGTTCATATGGAACCAAAAAAGAGCCCGCATTGCCAAGTCAATCCTAAGCCAAAAGAACAAAGCTGGAGGCATCACGCTACCTGACTTCAAACTATACTACAAGGCTACAGTAACCAAAACAGCATGGTACTGGTATCAAAACAGAGATATAGACCAATGGAACAGAACAGAGCCCTCAGAAATAATACCACAGATCTACAACTATCTGATCTTTGACAAACCTGAGGAAAACAAGCAATGGGGAAAGGATTCCCTATTTAATAAATGGTGCTGGGAAAACTGGCTAGCCATATGTAGAAAGCTGAAACTGGATCCCTTCCTTACACCTTACACCAAAATTAATTCAAGATGGATTAAAGACTTAAATGTTAGACCTAAAACCATAAAAACCCTAGAAGAAAACCTAGGTAATACCATTCAGGACATAGGCATGGGCAAGGACTTCATGTCTAAAACACCAAAAGCAATGGCAACAAAAGCCAAAATTGACAAATGGGATCTAATTAAACTAACGAGCTTCTGCACAGCAAAAGAAACTACCATCAGAGTGAACAGGCAACCTACAGAATGGGAGAAAATTTTTGCAATCTACTCATCTGACAAAGGGCTAATATCCAGAATCTACAAAGAACCCAAACAAATTCACAAGAAAAAAACAAAAAACCCCATAAAAAAGTGAGAGAAGGATATGAACAGACACTCGTCAAAAGAAGACATTTATGCAGCCAACAGACACATGAAAAAATGCTCATCATCACTGGCCATCAGAAAAATGCAAATCAAAACCACAATGAGATATCATCTCACATCAGTTAGAATGGCAATCATTACAAAGTCAGGAAACAACAGGTGCTGGAGAGGATGTAGAGAAATAGGAAAACTTTTACACTGTTGGTGGGACTGTAAACTAGTTCAACCATTGTGGAAGTCAGTGTGGCAATTCTTCAGGGATCTAGAACTAGAAATACCATTTGACCCAGCCATCCCATTGCTGGGTATATACCTAAAGGAATATAAATCATGCTGCTATAAAGACACATGCACACGTATGTTTATAGTGGCACTATTCACAATAGCAAAGACTTGGAACCAACCCAAATGTCCAACAATGATAGACTGGATTAAGAAAATGTGGCACATATACACCATGGAATACTATGCAGCCATAAAAAACGATGAGTTCCTGTCCTTTGTAGGGACATGGATGAAGCTGGAAACCATCATTCTCAGCAAACTATTGCAAGGACAAAAAACCAAATACCACATGTTCTCACTCATAGGTGGGAAGTGAACAATGAGAACACTTGGACACAGGAAGGGGAACATCACATACCAGGGCCTGTTTTGGGGTGGGGGGAGGGGGGAGGGATAGCATTAGGAGATATACCTGATGTAAATGACAAGTTAATGGGTGCAGCACACCAACATGGCACATGTATACGTATGTAACAAACCTGCGCATTGTGCACACGTACCCTAGAACTTAAAGTATAATAAAAAAATATATATAAAAGAAAACACAGGGAGATTTGGACATAGAGAGACACACAGAAGTCCATGTGAAGATGAAGGCAGAAATTGGAGTTACGTTGCCATAAGTCAGGGAATTCCAGGAGCCACCAGAAACTGGAAGAGTCAAGGAAAGATTCTTCCTTAACACTTCAGAGAGAGCATGTCACTGTCTATGCCTTGATTTTGTACTTCTGGCCATCAGATCAAGGAAAGAATAAACTTCTGCTGCTTTAAGCCAGCAAGTGTATGACAATTTGTTATAGCAGTCTTGGGAAACAAATATACTGGGTAATAATAAAGATGAAGGAAAGGAGGGTGCTATAAATGAATTTTGAAAATTTGGAATTTCAACCTGACCTTTCCAGGGTATGATGCATCTTTCTTTCCCCTAATTGCAACCCCAGATTAGCCTGATTATGTACCTTTCAGGTACAACTTGGCCAAAAGTGGGGGCATTGTGTATTCAAATTCAGTTCTGGCTCAGCCATCTGGAGTTTGCTCTTGGATTGACATGGTCCTAGATCATACAAATAATGACCACTTGGTTGAATATACCTGCTGGTAGAGTTCTTCTATATAGAGACTCATGAGGGCCAAAGCAGGAAGCCTAATGTCTCTCTGTGAATTTTATAAAAATATTATTTGTGGCACAAGCTGCTGAAGGTGCTATCATCAAAGCTTAGGAATGGATGTGGAGAGGTGGTCATCTCTACTTAGTGCACCACTGTGGACTTGGCAGCAGATCTTCCCATCAGGACTGAGAAGCATGAGCTGAAAGTGACCTCTTCTCAGGCTTCTGCAGTACACATTCACCCCACTGAAGGTGAATGTGTACTGGGGGAGGGTTTTTTTTTTTTTTTTTGAGACAGAGTCTTGCTGTGTTGCACAGGCTGGAGTGTAGTGGGGCAATCTCGGCTCACTCCAAGCTCTGCCTCCCGGGTTCACGCCATTCTCCTGCCTCAGCCTTCCCAGGTAGCTGGGACTACAGGTGCTCACCACCACGTCCAGTTAAATTTTTGTATTTTTAGTAGAGATGGGGTTTCACCGTGTTAGCCAAGATGGTCTCGATCTCCTGACCTTGTGATTGAGGGAGGGTTTTTTTTTTTTAACGCATCTTTATTGCCTCTTCTGCCCCCACATGCTATTTCTTACTCCTAAGTGCCATCTACTGGACTGAACCCTGAATTACAACACCATACAAAGTTACACTGCTACCATATGCAATGTCTGAGAAAACCATAGCACAAACCTATCTGCAACCAAGGAACATGTACAGAGCCTTGACACCATGAAAGCACCCAGAAATGAAGCCAATAAATTATACACAGCACACACCACAGTAATACCCTCAAGGGAAAAAAGAATTAAAAATCAAGAAGCTCCTTACAAGCAATAGCAAATCAAAAAAAAAAAAAAAATCAGCTCTCTCAGATGAGAAGGAACCAGTGCAAGAATTCCAGCAACACAAAAAGCCAGATTGTTTCATCATCTCCAAAGGATAGTTCCCAAGTAATTCATCCTATCTGGAATGAAATGTCTGAAATGACTTGTATAGAATTCAGGATATGGATGGCAAAGAAACTCAGTGAGATCTAAGAGAAAATTGAAATCCAACACAAAGAAGGCAGAAATATGATCCAAAAATTGAAAGACAAGATAGCTATATTAAGAAACAGCCAAACAGAACTTAGAGAATTGAAAAAATTCACTACAGAAATTTCAAAATACAATCGAAAGCTTTAATAACATACTAAACCAAACAGAAGAAAGAATTTCAGACTTTGAAGACAGATCCTTCAAATATACCCAATTAGGCAAAACTAAAGAATGAAGATTTTAAAATTATGAACAAAGCCTTAAAGGAATACAGGATTATGTAAAGTGACCATATGTATAACTTATTGGAATTCCTGAGAGCAAAGAGGAAAGTAAGCAAATTGAAAACATATTTGAGGATATAATTTATGAAAATTTCCCCAATCTTGCTAGAGGTTGACACGTAGATACAAGAAATCCAGAAAACTCCTGTGAGATACTGTACAAAATTACTATCCCCAAGGCACAGAGTCATCAGACTATCAAAGGTCAATGAGAAAGAAAAAATCTTAAAGGCAGCTAGAGAAAAAGGTCATATTACCTATAAAGAGAAACCCATCAGATTAACAGCAGATTTCTCAGTAGAACTTTATTGGTGTACCATTTTTAGCAATCTTAAAAAAGGAAATTCCAACCAGAAATTTTCTATTCCTCCAAACTAAGCTTCATAAATGAAGGAAAAATAAAGTCTTTCTTAGCCAAGCAATCACTGAGGAAATTCATTACCACCAGACCCTGTGAGAAGTTTTTAAGGGAGTTCTAAACATGGAAATGAAAGAACAATGTATGTTACCACAAAAGTACACATAAGAACATAGCCTACAGACTCTATAAAACAACCACACTAAAAACTACAAAGCAACTAGTAAAAAATACCACAAGAACAAAAGCTCACATATCACTATTTTTTTTCCATTTTTTTCTCTTTATTAATATATTAGAGGGTATAAAAGCAGTTTCATTATACGGACATGTTGCATAAGGATGAAGTATTGGCTTTTGTGCAAAAATCATCTGAATGCTGCTCATTGCCCCAATTAGGTATTTTCTCATTCCTAAACCCTCTACCAACCTCACGTCTTTCTGAGTCTCCACTGCCTATTTTTCCAGTTTCTATATCCAGGTGTATGAATTATTGAGCTCCCATTTATAAGTGAGAAAATGTAGTGATTTATTCTATGTTTCTGAGTTATTTCACTTACAATAATGGCCTCCAGTTCCATTCATGTTGCTGCAAAAGACATGATTTTATTCTTTTTTTTTCCAAAGAAATAAATTTTTTTTCCAAAAAAATTTATTATTTATTTTTTAATTTTATTATTATTATACTTTAAGATTTAGGGTACATGTGCACAATGTGCAGGTTAGTTACATATGTATACATGTGCCATGCTGGTGTGCTGCACCCATCATCCCGTCATCCAGCATTAGGTATATCTCCCAATGCTATTCCCCCCTCGCCCCCACCCCACAACAGTCCCCAGAGTGTGATGTTCCCCTTCCTGTGCCCATGTGTTCTCATTGTTCAATTCCCACCTATGAGTGAGAACATGCGGTGTTTGGTTTTTTGTTCTTGCAATAGTTTACTGAGAATGATGATTTCCAATTTCATCCATGTCCCTACAAAGGACATGAACTCATCCTTTTTTATGGCTGCATAGTATTCCATGGTATATATGTGCCACATTTTCTTAATCCAGTCTATCATTGTTGGACATTTGGGTTGGTTCCAAGCCTTTGCTATTGTGAATAGTGCTGCAATAAACATACATATGCATGTGTCTTTATAGCAGCATGATTTATAGTCCTTTGGGTATATACCCAGTAATGGGATGGCTGGGTCAAATGGAATTTCTAGTTCTAGATCCCTGAAGAATTGCCACACTGACTTCCACAATGGTTGAACTAGTTTACAGTCCCACCAACAGGGTAAAAGTGTTCCTATTTCTCTACATCCTCTCCAGCACCTGTTGTTTCCTGACTTTTTAATGATTGTCATTCTAACTGGTGTGAGATGGTATCTCATTGTGGTTTTGATTTGCATTTCTCTGATGGCCAGTGATGGTGAGCATTTTTTCATATGTTTTTTGGCTGCATAAATGTCTTCTTTTGAGAAGTGTCTGTTCATGTCCTTCGCCCACTTTTTGATGGGGTTGTTTGTTTTTTTCTTGTAAATTTGTTTGGGTTCTTTGTAGATTCCGGATATTAACCCTTTGTCAGATGAGTAGGTTGCAAAAATTTTCTCCCATTCTGTAGGTTGCCCGTTCACTCTGATGGTAGTTTCTTTTGCTGTGCAGAAGCTCTTTAGTTTAATTAGATCCCATTTGTCAATTTTGGCTTTTGTTGCCATTGCTTTTGGTGTTTTAGACATGAAATCCTTGCCCATGCCTATGTCCTGAATGGTATTGCCTAGGTTTTCTTCTAGGGTTTTTATGGTTTTAGGTCTAAAATTTAAGCCTTTAATCCATCTTGAATTAATTTTGGTGTAAGGTGTAAGGAAGGGATCCAGTTTCAGCTTTCTACATATGGCTAGCCAGTTTTCCCAGCACCATTTATTAAATAGGGAATCCTTTCCCCATTGCTTGTTTTTCTCAGGTTTGTCAAAGATCAGATAGTTGTAGATATGCGGCATTATTTCTGAGGGCTCTGTTCTGTTCCATTGATCTATATCTCTGTTTTGATACCAGTACCATGCTGTTTTGGTTACTGTAGCCTTGTAGTATAGTTTGAAGTCAGGTAGTGTGATGCCTCCAGCTTTGTTCTTTTGGCTTAGGATTGACTTGGCAGTGCGGGCTCTTTTTTGGTTCCATATGAACTTTAATGTAGTTTTTTCCAATTCTGTGAAGAAGGTCATTGGTAGCTTGATGGGGATGGCATTGAATCTGTAAATTACCATGGGCAGTATGGCCATTTTCACGATATTGATTCTTCCTATCCATGAGCATGGAATGTTCTTCCATTTCTTTGTATCCTCTTTTATTTCATTGAGCAGTGATTTGTAGTTCTCCTTGAAGAGGTCCTTCAGATCCCTTCTAAGTTGGATTCCTAGGTATTTTATTCTCTTTGAAGCAATTGTGAATGGGAGTTCACTCATGATTTGGCTCTCTGTCTGTTATTGATGTATAAGAATGCTTGTGATTTTTATACATTGATTTTGTATCCTGAGACTTTGCTGAAATTGCTTGTCAGCTTAAGGAGATTTTGGGCTGAGACAATGGGGTTTTCTAGATATACAATCAAGTCATCTGCAAACAGGGACAATTTGACTTCCTCTTTTCCTAATTGAATACCCTTTATTTCCTTCTCCTGCCTAATTGCCCTGGCCAGAACTTCCAACACTATGTTGAATAGGAGTGGTGAGAGAGGGCATCCCTGTTTTGTGCCAGTTTTCAAAGGGAAGGCTTCCAGTTTTTGCCCATTCAGTATGATATTGGCTGTGGGTTTGTCATAGATAGCTCTTATTATTTTGAGATATGTCCCATCAATATCTAATTTATTGAGAGTTTTTAGCATGAAAAGTTGTTGAATTTTGTCAAAGGCCTTTTCTGCATCTATTGAGATAATCATGTGGTTTTTGTCTTTGGTTCTGTTTATATGCTGGATTACATTTATTGATTTGTGTATATTGAACCAGCCTTGCAACCCAGGGATGAAGCCCACTTGATCATGGTGGATAAGCTTTTTGATGTGCTGCTGGATTCTGTTTGCCAGTATTTTATTGAGGATTTTTGTATCAATGTTCATCAGGGATATTGGTCTAAAATTCTGTTTTTTGGTTGTGTCTCTGCCCGGCTTTGGTATCAGGATGATGCTGGCCTCATAAAATGAGTTAGGGAGGAGTCCCTCTTTTTCTATTGATTGGAATAGTTTCAGAAGGAATGGTACCAGTTCCTCCTTGTACCTCTGGTAGAATTCAGCTGTGAATCCATCTTGTCCTGGACTCTTTTTGGTTGGTAAGCTATTGATTATTGCCACAATTTCAGAGCCTGTTATTGGTCTATTCAGAGATTCAACTTCTTCCTGATTTAGTCTTGGGAGGGTGTATGTGTTGAGGAATTTATCCATTTCTTCTAGATTTTCTAGTTTATTTGCTTAGAGGTGTTTGTAGTATTCTCTGATGGTAGTTTGTATTTCTGTGGGATCGGTGGTGGTATCCCCTTTATGATTTTTTATTGCATCAATTTGATTCTTCTCTCTTTTCTTCTTTATTAGTCTTGCTAGCGGTCTATCAATTTTGTTGATCCTTTCAAAAAACCAGCTCCTGGATTCATTAATTTTTGAAGGGTTTTTTGTGTCTCTATTTCCTTCAGTTCTGCTCTGATTTTAGTTATTTCTTTGCCTTCTGCTAGCTTTTGAATGTGTTTGCTCTTGCTTTTCTAGTTCTTTTAATTATGATGTTGGGGTGTCAATTTTGGATCTTTTCTGCTTTCTCTTGTGGGCATTTAGTGCTATAAATTTCCCTCTACACACTGCTTTGAATGTGTCCCAGAGATTCTGGTATGTTGTGTCTTTGTTCTCATTGGTTTCTAAGAACATCTTTATTTCTGCCTTCATTTCGTGATGTACCCAGTAGTCATTCAGGAGCAGGTTGTTCAGTTTCCATGTAGTTGAGCGGTTTTGAGTGAGATTCTTAATCCTGCGTTCTGGTTTGATTGCACTGTGGTCTGAGAGACAGTTTGTTATAATTTCTGTTCTTTTACATTTGCTGAGGAGAGCTTTACTTCCAACTATGTGGTCAATTTTGGAATAGGTGTGGTGTGGTCCTGAAAAAATGTATATTCTGTTGATTTGGGGTGGAGAGTTCTGTAGATGTCTATTAGGTCCGCTTGGTGCAGAGCTGAGTTCAATTCCTGGGTATCCTTGTTAACTTTCTGTCTCGTTGATCTGTCTAATGTTGACAGTGGGGTGTTAAAGTCCCCCATTATTATTGTGTGGGAGTCTAAGTCTCTTTGTAGGTCACTCAGGACTTGCTTTATGAATCTGGGTGCTCCTGCATTGGATGCATATATATTTAGGATAGTTAGCTCTTCTTGTTGAATTGATCCCTTTACCATTATGTAATGGCCTTCTTTGTCTCTTGATCTTTGTTGGTTTAAAGTCTGTTTTATCAGAGACTAGGATTGCAACCCCTGCCTTTTTTTGTTTTCCATTTGCTTGTTAGGTCTTTCTCCTTCCTTTTATTTTGAGCCTATGTGTGTCTTTGCATGAGATGGATTTCCTGAATACAGCACACTGATGGGTCTTGAGTCTTTATCCAATTTGCCAGTCTGTGTCTTTTAATTGGAGCATTTAGTCCATTTACATTTAAAGTTAATATTGTTATGTGTGAATTTGATCCTGTCATTATGATGTTAGCTGGTTATTTTGCTCGTTAGTTGAAGCAGTCTCTTCCTAGTCTCGATGGTCTTTACATTTTGGCATGATTTTGCAGTGGCTGATACCGGTTGTGCCTTTCCATGTTTAGTGCTTCCTTCAGGAGCTCTTTTAGGGCAGGCCTGGTGGTGACAAAATCTCTCAGAATTTGCTTGTCTGTAAAGGATTTTATTTCTCCTTCACTTATGAAGCTTAGTTTGGCTGGATATGAAATTCTGGGTTGAAAATTCTTTTCTTTAAGCATGTTGAATATTGGCCCCCACTCTCTTCTGGCTTGTAGAGTTTCTGCCGAGAGATCCGCTGTTAGTCTGGTGGGCTTCCCTTTGTGGGTAACCTGACCTTTCTCTCTGGCTGCCCTTAACGTTTTTTCCTTCATTTCAACTTTGGTGAATCTGACAATTATGTGTCTTGGAGTTGCTCTTCTTGAGGAGTATCTTTGTGGTGTTTTCTATATTTCCTGAATCTGAATGTTGGCCTGCCTTGCTAAGATTGGGGAAGTTCTCCTGGATAATATCCTGCAGAGTGTTTTCCAGCTTGGTTCCATTCTCCCCGTCACTTTCAGGTACACCAATCAGACATAGATTTGGTCTTTTCACATGGTCCCATATTTCTTGGAGGCTTTGCTCGTTTCTTTTTATTCTTTTTTCTCTAAACTTCCCTTCTCACTTCATTTCATTCGTTTCATCTTCCATCACTGATACCCTTTCTTCCAGTTGATTGCATTGACTCCTGAGGCTTCTGCATTCTTCACATAGTTCTGAAGCCTTGGCTTTCAGCTCCATCAACTCCTTTAAGCACTTCTCTGTATTGATTATTCTAGTTATACATTCTTCTAAATTTTTTCAAAGTTTTTAGCTTCTTTGCCTTTGGTTTGAATTTCCTCCTATAGCTCGGGTAGTTTGATCATCTGAAGCCTTCTTCTCTCAACTCATCAAAGTCATTCTCTGTCCAGCTTTGTTCCATTGCTGGTGAGGAACTGCGTTCCTTTGGAGGAGGAGAGGCACTCTGCTTTTTAGAGTTTCCAGTTTTTCTGCTCTGTTTTTTCCCCATCTTTGTGGTTTTATCTACTTTTGGTCTTTGATGATGGTGATGTACAGATGGGTTTTTGGTGTGGATGTCCTTTTTGTTTGTTAGTTTTCCTTCTAACAGACAGGACCCTCAGCTGCAGGTCTGTTGGAGTTTGCTAGAGGCCACTCCAGACCCTGTTTGCCTGGGTAACAGCAGCGGTGGCTGCAGAACAGAGGATTTTTGTGAACTGCAAATGCTGCTGTCTGATTGTTCCTCTGGAAATTTTGTCTCAGAGGAGTACCTGGCCGTGTGAGGTGTCAGTCTGCCCCTACTGGGAGGTGCCTCCCAGTTAGGCTGCTCAGGGGTCAGGGGTCAGCGACCCACTTGAGGAGGCAGTCTACCCGTTCTCAGATCTCCAGCTGCATGCTGGGAGAACCACTGCTCTCTTCAAAGCTGTCAGACAGGGACATTGAAGTCTGCAGAGGTTACTGCTGTCTTTTTGTTTGTCTGTGCCCTGCCCCCAGAGGTGGAGCCTACAGAGGCAGGCAGGCCTCCTTGAGCTGTGGTGGGCTCCACCCAGTTCGAGCTTCCAGGCTGCTTTGTTTACCTAAGCAAGCCTTGGCAATGGCAGGCGCCCCTCCATCAGCCTCACTGCCACCTTGCAGTTTGATCTCAGACTGCTGTGCTAGCAATCAACAAGACTCTGTGGGCATAGGACCCTGAGAGCCAGGTGCAGGATATAATCTCCTGGTGCGCCGTTTTTTAAGCCCATTGGAAAAGCGCAGTATTGGGGTGGGTGTGACCTGATTTTCCAGGTGCTGTCTGTCACCGCTTTCTTTGACTAGGAAAGGGACCTCCCTGACCCCTTGCACTTCCCGAGTGAGGCAATGCCTCGCCCTACTTTGGCTCATGCACGGTGCACTGCACCCACTGTCCTGCGCCCACTGTCTGGCATTCCCTAGTGAGATGAACCCGGTGCCTCAGATGGAAATGCAGAAATCACCCATCTTCTGCATTGCTCACGCTGGGAGCTGTAGACTGGAGCTGTTCCTCTTTGGCCATCTTGGCTCCAGACGATCGCTCACATATCACTATTAACCTTGAACATGAATTACTTAAATGCTCCACTGAAATGACATAGATTGGCAAATTGGATGAAAAAAGAAACAAGATCCATCCTTCTCTTGTGTTCAAGAGACCCATTTTACATGTAATGACACCCACAGTCTCAAAGCAAAGGGATAGAGACAGATCTATCACACAAATGGAAAACAGAAAGGAGCAGTGGCCACTTTTCTTATATTAGATAAAATAGACTTTAAACCAACAACAGTAGAAAAGAACACAAGAAGGCATTACATAATGATAAAATGTTCAACTCTACAAGAAGACTTAATTATCCTAAATATATATATAGACCCAAATTTGGAGGGCCTAGACTTCTAAAACAATGACTTCCAGATGTAAGAAAAGATTTAGACAGTTACACAATAATAGTGGGGAACTTCAAAACCTCACCGACAGCATTAGACAAATCATTGAGGCAGAAAACTAACAAAAAATTCTGGACTTAAATTCAAGACTTGACCAATTGGATGTAATAGAAATCTACAGACTATCCCACCCAACAACCACAGAATACATATTATTCTTATCTGCACATGGAACATACTTTAAGATTACCACCTGCTCAGTCATAAAGCAAGTCTTAATAAATTTTAAAACATTGAAATCATAACAACCATCTTGTAAGACCACAGGGAATAATAATAGAAATCAATACCAAGAGTAGCTCTTGCAGCCACACAAATACATGGAAACTAAACAAGTTGTTTCTGAGTGACTTTTTGATAAACAACAAAATTAAGGCAGAAATATAAAAATTCTTTGAATCAAATGAAAATAGAGACACAACATACCAAAACCCCTGGAATGCAGCAAAAGCAGTGTTGAGGAAAGCTTATAGTGCTAAAAATGCCTACATCAAACGATAGAAATATCTCAAATTAACAACCTAACCTCACATCTGAAGAAATTAGGAAAACAAGAGCAAACTAACCCCAAAGCTAGCAGAAGAAAAGAAATAACTAAAGTCTGAGCAGAACTAAATGAAATTCAGACCAAAAGAATCATACAAAGTTTCAATAAAATAAAAAGTTGGTTGCCTTTTGAAAGGATAAACAAGATTGATAGACTGCTGGCTGTGTTAACAGAGAAAAAAAGACAAGAGATCCAAATAAGCACAATCAGAAATGACAACTGTGACATCGCAGCAAATCACACAGAAATACAAAAGATCCTCAGAGACTACTATGAACATGTCTATGCACACAAACTAGAAATTCTAGAGGAAATGGATAAATTCCTGGAAACATACCACTTCCTAAGATAGAACCAAGAAGAAAATTAAATTCTGAACAGACTAATAACAATTAATGAAATTGAATTGGTAATAAGTAACCTACCAAGCAAAATAGCCCTGGACCACATGGATTAATAGCCAAATTCTACCAGATGTACAAGGAAGAACTGGAAACAATCCTACTGAAACTAGGATAAAGGGGGAGAAACTTCTCCCAACCTCATTCTGTGAAACCAGTATCATCCTGATACCAAAATATGGCACAGACACAACAAAAAAGAAAACTATAGGCCAATCCCCTGATGAACATAGATGCAAATATCCTCAATAAAATACTAGCAAACTTAATCCAGTAACATATCAAAAAGTTAAATCACCACAAGCTGGCTTTATTTCTGAGATGCAAGTATAGTTCAACATATGCAAATCAGTAAATGTGACTCACCATATAAACCAAATTAAAAACTAAAACCATATAATCATTCAATAGATGCAAGAAAGCATTTGACAAATCCAAAATCCTTTCATAATAAAAACCTTTAACAAACTAGGCATTGAAGAAACAAATCTAAAAATAATAAGAACGATCTATGAAAAACCCACAACCAACATCATACTGAATGGGCAAAAGCTAGCAGCATTCTCCATAAGTACTGGAAAAAGACAAGATTTTCCACTCTCATTACATAATAGTATTCAACTTAGTATCGAAGAGCTAAGCCAGAGCAATCAGGCAGGCAATACAAATAAAAGGCATCTAAATACAAAAAGAGGAAATCAAATTATCTCTCGTCACTGACAATATGATTATTTATCCATAAAACCCTAAAGATTCTGCCAAAAGACTCCCAGCCCTGATAAATGAATCTGGCAGTGTTTCAGGATACAAACTCAATGGACAAAAATCAGTAGCATGTCTATACAACAATAACGTTCAAGCTGAGAACTAAATCAAGAACACAAAACCACTTACATTAACCACATGCAAAAATAAAATACCTGGTATTACATTTAACCCAGGAGGTGAAAGACTTCCACAATGAGGAGTAGAAAATACTGCTGAAAACACAAACAAATGGAAAAGCATTCTATGCTTATGGATTGGATGATTCAATATTGTTAAAATGTCCAAGCTGCTGAAAACAATCTACAGATTCTTTTCCTGTACCTAGTTCAAAAGTAAACCAAATAGAGACCATTGAAATAAAGCCACACATTGGCCAGGCGCTGTGGCTCACACCTGTAATCCCAGCACTTTTGGAGGCTGAGGTGGGAAGATCACATGAGGTCAGGAGTTTGAGATTAGCCTGGCCAACATGGTGAAACCCTGTCTCCACTAAAAATACAAATATTAGCCAGACATGGTGGTGGATGCCTGTAATCTCTGCTACTCAGGAGGCTGAGGTAGGAGAATTGCTTGAACCTGGGAGGCGGAGGTTGCAATGAGCCAAGATCGTGCCATAGCACTCCAGCCTGGGCGAGAAGAATGAAACTCCATCTCAAAATGAAATAAAATAAAATAAAATAAAATAAAATAAAGCCACACATCTACAACCAACTGATCACCAACACAGTTGACAAGAAAAAACAATGGAAAAATAAATGGTACTGGGAAAACTGTCTAACCATATGCAGAAGAATGAAACTGGATCCCTACCTCTCATTATATACAACAATTAACTCAAGATGATTTAAAGACTTAAATGTAAGACCTCAAACTACAAAAATACTGGAAGAAAACCTAGGAAATACTCTTCTAGGCACTGGCCTAGGCAAAGAATTTATAACTAAGACCTCAAAAGCAAATGCAACAAATAAAAAATTGACAGGACCTAATTTAACTAAAGAGCTTCTGCATAGCAAAATAAACTATCAATGGAATAAACAGACCACCTACAGGATGGGAGAAAATATTAGCAAAATATGCATCCAACAAATGACTAATATACAGAATATATAGGGAACTTAAAAAAAATCAAAAAGAAGAAACAACCCCTCTAAAAAGTCAGCAAAGGACATAAACAGACACTTCTCAAAAGAAGATATACAAGTAGATAACAAATAAATGAAAAAATGCTCAACATCAGTAATCATCAGAGCCACAAATGAAAACCATAATGAGATACCATATCACACTAGTCAGAATGGCTGTTACTAAAAAGTAAAAAAATAACTGATGGCAAAGTTGTGGAGAAAAGGGAATATTTATACATTGTTGGTGGGAATGCAAGTTATTTTGGCATCTGTGAAAAGCAGTTTGGAGATTTATCATTCAGCCCAATAACCCCATTACTATATTGAACCCAACAATCCTATTACTGGATATATACTGAAAGGAAAATAAGTCATCCTACCAAAAAGACATCTGCATTTGTATGTTTATGACAGCACTATTTATAACAGCAAAGACATACAATTAACCCAGGTGTCCATCAACAGTGGACTGGATGAAGAAAATATGGCACATATGCCCCATGGAATACTATGCAGCCATAAAAATGAATGAAATCTTGTCCTTTGTAACAACATGGATGCAGCTGGAGGTCATTATCCTAGGTGAGTTAATCCAAAACAGATAATCAAATACCACATGTTCTCACTTATAAATGGGAGCTAAACATTCGGTTCTCATGGAGACAAAGATGGAAACAATAAACACTGGGTATTCTAAAAGGGTGAAAGGGGAGAAGGAAATAAGAGTTGAGAAACTACCTATCAGGTGCTTTGTTCACTACTTGGCTGATGGGATTACTAGAAGCCAAAACTTCAGCATCATGCAATATACTCATAAAGCAAATCTGCACATGTACCTCCAAATCTAAAATTAAATTAAAAATAAGAAAAAGAATTGTGACAATATATACCCAAAGCATAATACTGAAAACAATCCAATCTGTATTTTAGCAGTGACTTGTTCTAAACTTATAACTGTAAACTTTTGTATGAATAAAATTGATTAAACTAAAAAAAAAAATTAAAAAAAATGCTGTTGCCTTTCTTGTATCAGACTCTTACAAAAGAAAGGCCTAGGTGTGATTAAAAAATGTTTTTTAAAAAAGGTAAAGTTATAGCTACTGGAATGAGACACATCAATTTTGTGGCAGTGAAAGGAAAACAATGACTTTGGCATGGGAAAGAAATTACTCAGACCACAGAAAATACTGGAAAGGGAAGGATATTAATCATCTTTTTTCTTTTGGAATCAGCCCTATAGCCTTTCTCATGAATGAGAAATGACTTGGGTGGCTTTTCCAAACTGTTGCAATTAAATTTAGCATACTGGTGAATCTTCTGTCCTCTGCTGGACAGCTTTGACTACAATTTGACAATCATTCCCCTTAATATTACTAATAAATTTATTGGAAATAACAGAGGATGGCCCGAGCTCCTGCATCTTCCATGCAAAACATCTGTCACCACCTCCAGATGTCTGTATCAGCTCCACTCCTGGAGCTGCTGCTTGTTCCACAGAGCACACAAATCCCACCCAGCTATGGTATAAGGCAAGACAACTGCTTGGACTTACTTCCCTCACTTGCTGTCTCCAAAACCAAAGGACTCAATTCAGTTTTTGAACTGAACTGGGAACCCTAAGATCCATCATGTGGATATGAGAACAATTTGGAAGCACTATTAACATGTGCTACCCCAACTGAGGGCTCAATTATTGCAAACAACCTTTTCTTTCTAGAGTCACCATATGTGTCTCTGGGACTGAACATTTTGTGTGGATTCTAGGCATTCATTTGCTTCCCTCCTGAAAATACAACTACTTGTTCCTCTGAGGCAGTCATCTGAGACTCTCTAGATTTTAAGGAATACCATTAGTAGATCACGTAGTTATCAGATGACATGGAGTTCTTTCCAATATGAAGCTGCTGTTGCTTACTCTGGGGAACTTCCTGGATGAATCACTGAGTCATTAATTACATGGCCCCTGTTGGCAGTTATCCCTGTGATACAAATCATTCATTTAGGAAAGCATTGTGAGAAATTTGTCCCTAACTTTAGCTAAAGCCCTGGAAGGCATACAGTTTAGCCTCCTCTCACTGTCCAGGATTGTTATAGATGATAGAATTATCCTTACATGCCATTGTGGACTCTATAATCACCAAGTGGAAAGGCCAATACAGAAAGTTAAACAGAAAGCCACCTCATTTTCTATTTTGGGATGCATTATGTTTCCCTAAAATCCATATGTTGAAGTCCTAACCCCTAGTACCTCAGAATGTAACTGTATTTGGAGATGAGGTCTCTAAAGAGGTGATTAAGTTTAGTAAGATCATTATGGTGCACCTTAAGGCAATATGACTGTGGTCTGTATAAATCAAGGAGATCAGGACACAAACACACGCAGAAGAAAAACCATGTGAAGACAGCCATCTGTGAGCTAAGGAGAAAGGTTCTCAGAAGAAACTAACCATTTTGACACTTTGATCTTGAACTGAAGTTAAAATGATGCTATTAGCATGTGGTCCTGATCCTGTATGACTGGTGTCCTTATAAGAAGAAGAAGAAACACAAAGGCTTCATGAACATAGAGGAAAGACTATGTGAAGATACAGTAAGAAAACAGCCATCTGTGAGAAAAGGAATGAGGCCCCAGGAGAAACAAAACCTGCTGACACTTTTTTTTTTTTTTTTCCTTTTATTTTATTTTATTTATTTATTTATTTTTTATTATTATTATACTTTAGGTTTTATGGTACATGTGTGCAATGTGCAGGTTAGTTACATATGTATACATGTGCCATGCTGGTGCGCTGCACCCACTAACTCGTCATCTAGCATTAGGTATATCTCCCAATGCTATCCCTCCCCCTTCCCCCCACCCCACAACAGTCCCCGAAGTGTGATGTTCCCATTCCTGTGTCCATGTGTTCTCATTTTTCAATTCCCACCTGTGAGTGAGAATATGCGGTGTTTGGTTTTTTGTTCTTGCGATAGTTTACTGAGACTGATGATTTCCAATTTCATCCATGTCCCTACAAAGGACATGAACTCATCATTTTTTATGGCTGCATAGTATTCCATGGTGTATATGTGCCACATTTTCTTAATCCAGTCTATCATTGTTGAACATTTGGGTTGGTTCCAAGTCTTTGCTATTGTGAATAATGCCGCAATAAACATACGTGTGCATGTGTCTTTATAGCAGCATGATTTATAGTCCTTTGGGTATATACCCAGTAATGGGATGGCTGGGTCAAATGGAATTTCTGGTTCTAGATCCCTGAGGAATCGCCACACTGACTTCCACAAGGGTTGAACTAGTTTACAGTCCCACCAACAGTGTAAAAGTGTTCCTATTTCTCCACATCATCGCCAGCACCTGTTGTTTCCTGACTTTTTAATGATTGTCATTCTAACTGGTGTGAGATGGTATCTCATTGTGGTTTTGATTTGCATTTCTCTGATGGCCAATGATGGTGAGCATTTTTTCATGTGTTTTTTTGGCTGCATAAATGTCTTCTTTTGAGAAGTGTCTGTTCATGTCCTTTGCCCACTTTTTGATGGGGTTGTTTGTTTTTTTCTTGTAAATTTGTTGGAGTTCATTGTAGATTCTGGATATTAGCCCTTTGTCAGATGAGTAGGTTGTGAAAATTTTCTCCTATTTTGTAGGTTGCCTGTTCACTCTGATGGTAGTTTCTTTTGCTGTGCAGAAGCTCTTTAGTTTAATTAGATCCCATTTGTCAATTTTGGCTTTTGTTGCCATTGCTTTTGGTGTTTTAGACATGAAGTCCTTGCCCATGCCTATGTCCTGAATGGTAATGCCTAGGTTTTCTTCTAGGGTTTTTATGGTTTTAGGTCTAACGTTTAAGTCTTTAATCCATCTTGAATTGATTTTTATATAAGGTGTAAGGAAGGGATCCAGTTTCAGCTTTCTACATATGGCTAGCCAGTTTTCCCAGCACCATTTATTAAATAGGGAATCCTTTCCCCATTACTTGTTTTTCTCAGGTTTGTCAAAGATCAGATAGTTGTAGATATGTGGCGTTATTTCTGAGGGCTCTGTTCTGTTCCATTGATCTATATCTCTGTTTTGGTACCAGTACCATGCTGTTTTGGTTACTGTAGCCTTGTAGTGTAGTTTGAAGTCAGGTAGCGTGATGCCTCCAGCTTTGTTCTTTTGGCTTAGGATTGACTTGGCAATGCGGGCTCTTTTTTGGTTCCATATGAACTTTAAAGTAGATTTTTCCAATTCTGTGAAGAAGGTCATTGGTAGCTTGATGGGGATGGCATTGAATCTGTAAATTACCTTGGGCAGTATGGCCATTTTCACGATATTGATTCTTCCTACCCATGAGCATGGAATGTTCTTCCATTTGTTTGTATCCTCTTTTATTTCCTTGAGCAGTTGTTTGTAGTTCTCCCTGAAGAGGTCCTTCAGATCCCTTGTAAGTTGGATTCCTAGGTATTTTATTCTCTTTGAAGCAATTGTGAATGGGAGTTCACTCATGATTTGGCTCTCTGTCTGTTATTGATGTATAAGAATGCTTGTGATTTTTATACATTGATTTTGTATCCTGAGACTTTGCTGAAGTTGCTTATCAGCTTAAGGAGATTTTGGGCTGAGACAATGGGGTTTTCTAGATATACAATCATGTCATCTGCAAACAGGGACAATTTGACTTCCTCTTTTCCTAATTGAATACCCTTTATTTCCTTCTCCTGCCTCATTGCCCTGGCCAGAACTTCCAACACTATGTTGAATAGGAGTGGTGAGAGAGGGCATCCTTGTCTTGTGCCAGTTTTCAAAGGGAATGCTTCCAGTTTTTGC
Source organism: Pongo pygmaeus (assembly GCF_028885625.2). Lineage (NCBI taxonomy): Eukaryota > Metazoa > Chordata > Mammalia > Primates > Hominidae > Pongo > Pongo pygmaeus. The sequence goes on from NC_072376.2 coordinate 126,917,700, forward strand.
CCATTCAGTATGATATTGGCTGTGGGTTTGTCATAGATAGCTCTTATTATTTTGAGATACGTCCCATCAATACCTAATTTATTGAGAGTTTTTAGCATGAAGCGTTGTTGAATTTTGTCAAAGGCCTTTTCTGCATCTATTGAGATAATCATGTGGTTTTTGTCTTTGGTTCTGTTTATATGCTGGATTACATTTATTGATTTGCATATATTGAACCAGCCTTGCATCCCAGGGATGAAGCCCACTCGATCATGGTGGATAAGCTTTTTGATGTGCTGCTGGATTCTGTTTGCCAGTATTTTATTGAGGATTTTTGCATTGGTGTTCATCAACGATATTGGTCTAAAATTCTGTTTTTTGGTTGTGTCTCTGCCCGGCTTTGGTATCAGGATGATGCTGGCCTCATAAAATGAGTTAGGGAAGATTCCCTCTTTTTCTGTTGATTGGAATAGTTTCAGAAGGAATGGTACCAGTTCCTCCTTGTACCTCTGGTAGAATTCGGCTGTGAACCCATCTGGTCCTGGACTTTTTTTGGTTGGTAAGCTATTGATTATTGCCACAATTTCAGCTCTTGTTATTGGTCTATTCAGAGATTCAACTTCTTCCTGGTTTGGTCTTGGGAGGGTGTATGTGTTGAGGAATTTATCCATTTCTTCTAGATTTTCTAGTTTATTTGCTTAGAGGTGTTTGTAGTATTCTCTGATGTTAGTTTGTATTTCTGTGGGATCGGTGGTGATATCCCCTCTATCATTTTTTATTGCATCTATTTGATTCTTCTCTGTTTTTTTCTTTATTAATCTTGCTAGCAGTCTATCAATTTTGTTGATCCTTTCAAAAAACCAGCTCCTGGATTCATTAATTTTTTGAAGGGTTTTTTGTGTCTCTATTTCCTTCAGTTCTGCTCTGATTTTAGTTATTTCTTTGCCTTCTGCTAGCTTTTGAATGTGTTTGCTCTTGCTTTTCTAGTTCTTTTAATTGTGATGTTAGGGTGTCAATTTTGGATCTTTCCTGCTTTCTCCTATGGGCATTTAGTGCTATAAATCTCCCTCTACACACTGCTTTGAATGCATCCCAGTGATTCTGGTATGTTGTGTCTTGGTTCTCACTGGTTTCAAAGAACATCTTTATTTCTGCCTTCATTTCGTGATGTACCCAGTAGTCATTCAGGAGCAGGTTGTTCAGTTTCCATGTAGTTGAGTGGTTTTGAGTGAGATTCTTTATCCTGAGTTCTAGCTTGATTGCACTGTGATCTGAGGGATAGTTTGTTATAATTTCTGTTCTTTTACATTTACTGAGGAGAGCTTTACTTCCAACTATGCGGTCAATTTTGGAATAGGTGTGGTGTGGTGCTGAAAAAAATGTATATTCTGTTGATTTGGGGTAGAGAGTTCTGTAGATGTCTATTAGGTCCGCTTGTTGCAGAGCTGAGTTCAATTCCTGGGTATCCTTGTTGACTTTCTGTCTCGTTGATCTGTCTAATGTTGACAGTGGGGTGTTAAAGTCTCCCATTATTAATGTGTGGGAGTCTAAGTCTCTTTGTAGGTCACTCAGGACTTGCTTTATGAATCTGGGTGCTCCTGTATTGGGTGCATATATATTTAGGATAGTTAGCTCTTCTTGTTGAATTAATCCCTTTACCATTATGTAATGTCCTTCTTTGTCTCTTTTGATCTTTGTTGGTTTAAAGTCTGTTTTATCAGAGACTAGGATTGCAACCCCTGCCTTTTTTTGTTTTCCATTTGCTTGGCCATTATGATGTTAGCTGGTTATTTTGCTCGTTAGTCGATGCAGTCTCTTCCTAGTCTGGATGGTCTTTACATTTTGGCATGATTTTGCAGTGGCTGGTACCAGTTGTGCCTTTCCATGTTTAGCACTTCCTTCAGGAGCTCTTTTAGGGCAGGCCTGGTGGTGACAAAATCTCTCAGCATTTGCTTGTCTGTAAAGGATTTTATTTCTCCTTCACTTATGAAGCTTAGTTTGGCTGGATATGAAATTCTGGGTTGAAAATTCTTTTCTTTAAGAATGTTGAATATTGGCCTCCACTCTCTTCTGGCTTGTAGGGTTTCTTCCGAGAGATCCGCTGTTAGGCTGATGGACTTCCCTTTGAGGGTAACCCGACCTTTCTCTCTGGCTGCCCTTAACATTTTTTCCCTCATTTCAACTTTGGTGAATCTGACAATTATGTGTCTTGGAGTTGCTCTTCTCGAGGAGTATCTTTGTGGCGTTCTCTGTATTTCCTGAATCTGAATGTTGGTCTGCCTTGCTAGATTGGGGAAGTTCTCCTGGATAATATCCTGCAGAGTGTTTTCCAACTTGGTTCCATTCTCCCTGTCACTTTCAGGTACATGAATCAGACGTAGATTTGGTCTTTTCACATAGTCCCACATTTCTTGGAGGCTTTGCTCATTTCTTTTTATTCTTTTTTCTCTAAACTTCCCTTCTCGCTTCATTTCATTCATTTCATCTTCCATGGCTGATACCCTTTCTTCCATTTGATCGCATCGGCTCCTGAGGCTTCTGCATTCTTCACATAGTTCTCGAGCCTTGGTTTTCAGCTCCATCAGCTCCGTTAAGCACTTCTCTGTATTGGTTATTCTAGTTATACATTCTTCTAAATTTTTTTCAAAGTTTTCAACTTCTTTGCCTTTGGTTTGAATATCCTCCCGTAGCTCGGAGTAATTTGATCATCTGAAGCCTTCTTCTCTCAGCTCGTCAAAGTCATTCTCCATCTGCTGACACTGTGATCTTCAACTTTCAGCCTCCAGAACTGTGAGAAAAATATATTCCTGTTGTCGAAGCCAACCTAATATGTGATTACTTTGTTATGGCAGCCCTAGCAGTCTAAAACACTTTCTAAGGTAGACCTTAAGCATTTGTGGCATCTGTGAAGCTATTTGAGTCCAGAACTCTAGGGGCCTGGTTGAGGTCAGTACTGCTAGTTGCTCTCATCCTGTGATAGTAGTGTTAATTAAATGTTGCATGGGACAAATGGAATGGATTTGGTTTGAGGCTCTGCTAGTCAAATTAATCAAAGTGGCTGATGGAATTGTGAAATGGTGTACTCATGAAAAAATTCACCAGAAGTTAAGATGATGTAAAAGTGAGGAGTGGATTTTGTTGGGACACAATAAGGTTGCCTCATGTTTTTTAGCATCTTGTGAGCAGAGGCACTGACTGACTATTCTGAATTATCTTTACACGGATGTTTGTATAGGAACAGCATTGGGAGATAGAAATATTATTTCCATTTGGAGTAAAGGGCCCGCATGCTTATTGTTCATAATAAAAGATTTGAGTTCCCTAAGCTCAGGGTCTCTCTCCTGTATTGTAACTCATGTTGCATGTAGATGTTATTCAGCAATTGTGTAATGGTCTGGCAAGTGGAACTTCAGGAACTATGACAAAATGTGACACAATTTCTTATTGAAAAGAAAAATAGGAAATAACTGAAATCTATTTCAAATAACCCATTGATCAGCTGGGGGCCACACTCTTTTTTTAATATCTGAGTGTATTAGACTCTTTTTACACTGCTATAAAGAACACCTGAGACTGCATAATTTATAAAATAAAAAGGGGTTTATAATTCACTCACAGTTCTGCATGGCTGAGGAGGCCTTAGGAAACTTACAATCATGGTGGAAGGGGAAGTGAGGAACCTTCTTCACAAAACAGCAGGAGAGACAGAGAGAGCATGTAGGGGGAAGAGCCCGTTATAAAACCATTAGATCTTGTGAAAACTGACTCACTCTCATGAGAACAGCATGAGGGAATTGCCCCTATGATATAATCACCTCCCACCAGTTCCTTCCCTCAACACATGCAGATTATCATTCAATATGAGATTTGGGTGGGGACACAAAGCCAACCCATATCACTGAGAAAATTTGTTATAAATATCCTTAATTCTACCTTGCCTTTCTGCATATTTCTAGATCAATTGACATGGATGCCTTGTGACTCCTACATAACTAGATTCATTCTCTGAATGTGTACCTTATTTTGATTGTGAAGCAGTTTTTCAGGAATAAACAACTTCCCCAAACTCAAAAGGAAATGTACACTTTACATACATGCAGTTTTTATATGTCAGTTAATACCTCAATAAAACTGTATAAGGAAAAGGAACACACATTATTTTGGATTTATGACTACCTTGTTGGACCACACATTGAAAAACCTACTCACCTGTCCCTAGGTCTTCAATAAAGTCAAATATATAAAAAATATTCTATATAAAGACATGCTTTTCCCATTTTATGTAATTTTTTGACTAAAGGATGGGATAAATATGACATATAGAAAAGCACAGCAGACTCAGAATGAATGAGGTCACCTGGAGACCAGAAGGTCACACTTGACTTTGTTGCCATTTTTATAATACTGTGTATGTTACATCCACATGTGGTTAAGAACCCCTAAATATATTGTTATTATTTTTACTTTGAGTATTTGATTATCTTTTTAGAAAAGACTAAAAAGAAATGAAAAGTATTTTATATTTGCCCACATTTTTACCATTTCTAATGGTCTGTATTCCTCTCTGTAGATCCAGATTTTTATCTGTTATCATCCTCTTTTTGCATGAAGGCCTCATACATGTATGTGTAAAATGTTGCAGTGAAGGTCTACTGTTAAGCTTTTGTATATCTGGGAAAGTCTTTATTTCATCATTTTTGAAAATTATTTTCACTAAGTAGAGAATTCTAGTTACCTTAAAAAAACTTTCAGTTCTTTAAAGATATTGATCTACTGTTTTCTGGCTTGCCTTGTTCTGACATGAAATCTTTGGTTATTTGTTCCTCTGTAAATCTCATGTATATATTTTTCCCTCTGGCTGCCCTTTAAGATTTCATTTTAGATGTTTATAAGCAATTTGATTTTGATGTGCCTTGGGGTAGTTTCTTTAAATTTTGTACTTGAGATGTATTGGGTTTCTCAAGATCTATGGATTTATTTCTTTTATTTAACTTCAAAAATTTTAGGCCATTACCTCTTCATATATATATATTTTGTTCTGTCTCCACCTTCCCTGCCTTCTTTTGTGGACTTAAATTACATGTAAATTAGGCTACTTGATGTTACCCTGCAGCTTACTGGCTCTTTGAATTTTTTCTTCAGTCCTTTTTTCTCTCTGTTTTTCATTTTGGGTAGTTCATATTGCTATTTTTTTTAAGTTCACTAATTATTTCTTCTGTGGTGTCTGATCTGCAGTTCACCTAGTGCAGTGTATTTTTCTTTTAGATATTATCTTTCTTCTTTATAAGTTTGATTTTTGTATTTTTAGAAAAACATCTTCTCATATCTCTACTCAGTATATTCCGGCTTTACTTTTTCTCTATGGAAAAGCTTCAAAAACTGTTCTAATGTCCTAATCTATCATCTAGGTTTGTCTCTGTTATTTTTGAGTGTGCATCTATTGACAGATTTTTTTTTTCCTCATTAAGTGTTGTATTTTACTGATTCTTTGCATAGCTGGTAATTTTCAGCTGGATGGCAGACGCTGAGAATTTTACCTTGTTGGATGTTTTGAGCTTTGATCTGGGATGTAGCTAAGTTACATCAAAACAGTTTGATCTTTTTGAGGCTTGTTTTCCTCCTCCTCCTTCTCCTCCTCCTTTTCTTCTTTAAGGTGGGACATGGAACAACCTTTAGTCTAAAGCTAATTTTACTGCACCATTTAGGTGATCTACCTGACACCCTGCGAGTTACAAGTTTTTTCCAATCTGACTACAGACAGTCCCTGACTTACCATGGTTCAGCTTTACAATGGTGTGAAACTGGCACAACTCCAATGTAATGTACAGTACTCAATAAATTACATAAAATATTCAAAACTTCATTATAAAATAGGCTTTGTGTTAGATGATTTGCTCAACTGTAAGCCAATGTAAGTGTTTTGAGCACATGTAAGGTAGGCTAGGCTAAGCTATAATGTTTGATAGGTTAGGTATATTAAATGCATATCTACTTAAAATATTTTCTGGCTTGCAATTGGTTTATCAGACATAGCCCCATTGTAAATCAAGGAGAATTTGTAGTGAGAATATGAGAATATAATTATTCCCAGACCTGTTTGAGGTCTAGGGATTGTTTCTTTTAGTGTTTCTTTGCCTGGCCTTGGGTGGTTTTCTTATGCAAATATGCTCATCAGAGAGTCATTGGAGCTCTCTCTCTGTGCAGCTCTCTCTTCTTCTGTCCTCTGCCTTTTAAATGTTGGCTTGGCTTTTCTGGTCTTCCAACTTTGTCTCTTCCTCCTAGGGTTACCTTTGGGATCTACCAAGATTCCCCCTGCCTAGGCTGCCACACTCTCTGGAGGTAATAGCTAGGCTAATTACAGGAATGATTTCAGTCACTGCTTTTTTAGGAATCACTGTCCTGCCCTGCCTTTTTTTTGTAAAAATATTTTGTTGGGCTGGGCGTGTTGGCTCACGCCTGTAATCCTAGCGCTTTGGGAGGCCAAGGTGGGAGGATCATGAGGAGATCGAGACCATTATGGCGAACATGGTGAAACCCCATCTCTACTAAAAATACAAAAATTAGCCAGGCGTGGTGGCGGGTGCCTGTAGTCCCAGCTACTCAGGAGGCTGAGGCAGGTGAATCGCTTGAACCCAGGAGGTGGAGGTTGTAGTGAGCTGAGATCGTGCCACTGCACTCCAGGCTGGGCAACAGATCGAGACTCTGTCAAAAAGAAATTATCTAGTTCTTTAGTTGTTGCTGGCAGGAGGAGGGTAAATCTGGTTCCTATTAATCTATCTTGGCCACAGGAAGTAATGAAACCACTTAAAAACTTGTATTACACATTTTTTGTTCTTCAAAAGTTGCTTTCTGGCTCTCTTGCCACTGAAGGTCCTTTGCCCTCCCCCATGTCCCTCAGTGCAGCCCGTTTCTACTCTTGTCTTTCTTTCCAAAGCCCTTTCCTTTAGCTTTGACACAGCAATTGCTCCTTTTCTCTAAATCTTCCATTCTAGCTGGTTTTCAAAGTTCCTGCTCTACTCCTGCCAACAGGTAGTTTCCAAAGATAGCTCTTTTTCTAAGAAGTATTGGGATAACTATTTTTAAAAATGTCCAATTCATAAGCCTTAAACATTTAACCACCCTCCCATTCTCCCTTGCTATTTAAAAGATTGTGGGAGTAGGAGATAGAGAGATGCATTTAAACAGATGGAGAAGCCCAAGAATGAAGGTACAGTGGAGTTGCTTGTCCATGTTCCTGTTTAAATTGAACCTCTTCATGAATGCATAAACACCATCTCTATTTTGTGTTAAAAAGACATTTTCCCTACAATTATCTATTTTCTTTTCTCCAAGGGAACAGAAGCACGATATGCAATCTCTCAGCTTAAAAAGGGCCCTCCCTTTTGCCACATGCTTTCTCAGGTTACTGCTCCATTTTGCTGCTCCTCTTTGTATCAAAACTCCATGCCACAATACTACCCCAAACTCACTCCCCCAAACTCGCTGTCCCACTTCTCCTTCCATTGTCTCTTTGGCTTACCCCAATCACTCAAAAACAAAAACAAAAGGCAAAACCAACACACACACATAAAAGAAAACCACAAATTAAATAAGCAACTGTTCTTTTTCACCGTCTTTCCCTCTGTTATGGGTTGAATTGTGCCTGTCAAAATTCACATGTCAAAGTCCTAACTCCCAGTACCTCAGAATGTGACTATATATTTGGAGAGTCTTTCAATGTATAATTAAATTAAAGACAGTTAAGAGGCTGGGCCCTAATTCAATCTGACTGATGTTTTTATAAGAATAGGAGATTTGGACCCAGACACATACAGAGGAAGCACCATAGGAAAATGGCTATCTATAAGCCCAGGAGGGAGGCCCCCGAAGAAACCAACACTGCTGACACATTGAACTCAAGATTGTAGCCTAAGGAATTGTGAGAAAACAAATTTCTGTTGTTTAAGCCACCCAGTTTGTGGTACTTTGTTATGGCAGCCTTAGCAATGAATACTTTCTCCCTCACACTGCTCAAATGACACTGCCTTCTGTGAACATACCAACCACATTTCTGCCCGGGTCCTTACTATTCCCTTTCGCTGGAATGTTCTGCTTTCAGATACCCATGTAACTTAGTCATTTTATTCAGGTTCCTTCTTGAGTGTCACCTGTCAGAGAGGACTCCCTTAACCCTCACACCACAAACACTCTTTGTGTCTCTGTATTTTCTCTCCCTTTTAATTTTCTCCTATCACTTATCACAACACACACACACACACACACACACACACACACACACACACACACAGAAGTGTGTGTTATTTGGTTCTACTCTTTTATGACTTGGAGGAATTATTAATAACATCAGTGCCTCTGGTCAAAAAAAGAGGGAACACATGAAAAGAAGAAAGCAGGCAAGAGAAATAGTTAGATTCTAAACTCACTCTGTTAGTTTGTTTCTTCAATCATTATGCCCCTTATCCAATCTCATCTACAATAAATTCACAAGATCACAGTTTTCATAAAGAAATTCATAGGAGCAGATGATTTATGAATGTGAATTAGATTAAAAAATGTTTAATACTTCTGAGGAAATGACCAAACCATTAGATGGTTATTATTACTATAGTTCAAACTTACATTAATGACCAATTTTTAGAACCTTAAAATCTCAGATTCCATGTTCTTTCAACTCAACAAAGTCATGTAGTTTAAAATCATTCATCTTAAATTACTTTAAACCATATTCAATAAGAATATGTGTTTAATAGCACTGAAACCGCTCATTTACAGTTTATTAATTCCCCTCCTCTTTTTATAATTGCTCATTTAAAAACTCTTCATGTAACAGAAAACCAAACACTGCAGGTTCTCACTCACGGGTGAGTTGAACAACAAGAACTCATGGACACAGAGCAGGGAACATCACACACTGGGGCCTTTCGGGGTGTGGGTGGCTGGAGAGAGGATAGCATTAGGAGAAATACCTAATGTAAATGATGAATTGATGGGTGCAGCAAACCAACATGGCACATGTGTACCTATATAACAAACCTGCATGTTGTGCACATGTACCCTAGAATTTAAAGTATAATAATAATAATAATAACTCTTCATATAAACTCCAGAGTCAATAAAGACTCTTTAGGGGTGATGCAACAGTACCTTGCCCAGAGTTGACAGGCAAGGAGACATAATTTTATCAAATTTAATATGTGTGGAGCACTTTACACAGGCTCTCACACTTACTCTTCATGAAAACAGGTAAAATAAATGTGACTACCCCTATTTTACTGATAAGAAATGGATATTAATTGGATTTACTGAGTTGCACAGAGTCACACAGCTAGAAAAGACAAGCCCTATTTTTCTATACAGAATTCATAAACAAGTAATGCTTTTATTTTGCAATGGGTGCTATAAAAATATTTTTCTAAGGGTACAAAGTTTCAGTTGAAGAAATATGTTTTTTGAGATCTATGACACAGCATGGTGACTATAGCTAATAATAATGTATACTTCAAAATTGCTTAGAACAGATTTCAAATGGTTTTAACATGCAAAATAATTATTCTTAAAAAGCAGCTTTTGTTCATGACCATCTACACTTTATTTTTTCAGGAATAATGGTGAAAAACAAATCTGCATGTAATAATTATTTTAAATTAGCTGTGTTTCTTTTCCCACTAAATTACAACTCAAACATTTTTTGTTAAACACACTGAACCAAGAACAAAGCATAATTAATGAAATAACAGAAAAAGGAGTTTTTAAATGTAAAATAACATATTAGAGTTGATAAGAAAAGGCTTATTAGACTAAATGGAGATTCTCATAGTTCACTTATTAAATAATTTATTTGAACTTAAAGCTTTTGGATACATGTTCTGCAATGTCCCTTGGAGATCATCTAATTTTTCAACACTTGACATTTGAGAGTTACAGTTTGCTGCAGATAGTCATGTTGTCATTTAACCACTTTCACACATCTTACTGTGTTCTCTTCTCTATAACCCTTTCCCAGCGATTGTCTGTTATCCTGGAGCTCACAGCAAGCTCAACAGCTCCCTGAGGTCATCTTCAATCATTAAGCAGGGCTTGCAATGTTATCTTTTTGTTGTCTTATAAATGAAAGTATAAGAAAAAAAAAACCCTTTGTAAAAAATACATTCGCTTTTCTGCAGTGGTCTAAATTCTACAGAGTATCACTCAATTTTGTCATAAACCACTTGTTTCATATTGTACTATATAATATTTTATTCATATTATATAATCCTCTGGAGTACACTTATTTTCAAAATAGTTTGTATTCCTTTAGGTGTCTACCTCCAGTTTTTATTTTTTTGTCTGTCTCCAGGGCTCTGCATATATTTTCACCTTTCATTAGTAGTTAATTTCAAAATGCAATTAAAAAGAATTCCATTGAGAATAGCAGGCAATAACTGGCTTCTCTGTGTTCAATCCTTATTAAAGAGCAGGAAAGATGCTTTTTAACTAAGAATGTTTAGAATAGAGGACAAAGAGAATTTTGGGGTACATTATTGAATATTTTGGCATTAATATAGTGTAGTATATTAATGGATAATTAAATTATGCCTCTGCATTTGTCTTTTAGGTTGTTTTTAGAAATAATTATTAATGCAATATAAAGGAAAATTTTGATCCCTGGGTTCTTTAAAAATAAAAACATACATCATATTTTGTGTTCTCCTACTTAACAAAATACTAGATTATTTTACTGTGTGTTTAAACCTGAGCATTGAGTGGTGTACATAGAACCTGGCTCCATTAGATTAAGTATCCCGTACACCAACGGATTCAGGAGGGTTTGACAAAAAATGCAGGACACTTCCTTAAAGCACTCCACAAACTATGCATGAGAGTTATTTCTGCAACTTCAGAATGTTTATGGCATAGTCCAGAGTAATACCAACATTTCAATTTTATAAGAGCAAATTATCCTGGTGAGGCATGATGCAGGAAATTTTTGAAAAGGATGGAAGTCTTTATGAGCATGTAAAATAACATTCCCATAAAGTTGCTGGTGGCCTTATTGATAATAAAAGGGAAACCTAATACCAGATGAATCCTGACTCTTAACAGGTGAACAGACATCGTGTAGAGATGGTAGATAGTCATTGTCAACGAAAATTTTCTGCTCGATGATTCTATGGAGAAAGTTTCACCATATTTATGGCCTGGAATATGAGGTATTATTTGTAAATTTCAGTCCAGCAATAATAGTGACAGGCTTTCATAAATATAATCTTTAATACTGACAGCGTACAAATTTTTAAAGTTTTTTTTACCAAGTATTTTATGGTAATTATACTTCTAACAATTATATTATTTTAACTGTAGCAACTGATTTCTGCACTATCACCTCAGTTTCAAGTAGAGATGGTAACTCTGCATCAATTCATTTGCCCAATACTTCAGTTTTATATTCTCTCCCCGCCCTCTCTTTTTAATGTTCATTCAACATTGAATGTACACTGTGGGTCAAGAATAATGGTTCCTCATATATTATGTTATTAAATAGCTTCAATTTTCACAACAATAACTAATCCTCATAAAGTTATCAGAAGCAAACAAATCATCAAGGGTGACATTAAAACAAGAAGGAAGACAGCACATACATTTTAAATAAACAAACTTGGATTGTGAACATGAAGGGAGTTTTGCATTTCCATAAGGAAAAAAGACAATATTTTTACTGAAAGAAAAGCAGGAACTAAGAATTCTTAGCATTTAAAAATTCCAATCACATTGCTCTCTCTATGATTTTAAAGCTATAAAGCAAGAATCTGTTAAAGTTACTACAGGATCTGTCTGATTAAAAATTGACACAGGCCATAGGCATTTGATGGCTGGCAACCACACTACTCTTAATTTTGTTTCTCCCTGAAGAATGTATGAGGAGGAAACCTTGTTGAATGAAATCTAGGCCAAGCAAACATATGGCAGTGGGATTTCTTTTGGATGAGGTAATTTTAAACTGAGATTTCTCAGAGAATTTTTTCCCTGCAGACTTTTTTAACAGTATCCTTTAAATCTGGTCATGAAAAACTGGGGAAAATTATCCTGTAAAACTTGAGAATATGCTCAATTCTGTTCTCCGAAATCAATTCTGGGAAGATATCCGTATCATTTTGGAATAGCAAACAGATTTGTCTGGTGGAATTTTGCCAGGAAAAAAAAGTAATGTAGACATGTTGTGCTTTATTGTAGAAACACAAAGCATTCCTCTCTGCTAATGATTTATGAACAGGAAAATGAGGCATCTTTGCAATTATCACCTTCCCTTTATGCTGAAATATCATTCTGTTTACATCACTGCATACGTGTTCACATCACTTCAAATGTTGTCACTGTATATTACTAGGCATATGGTTATAATCCTATTTAAAAAAACAAAACACCAATATATCACATAGCAATAAGCATTTTAGCTATTACTTCAATCTATCCCAAATCCCACATTAATATTAGTTTGATAATATGAATAGGTTAAATTTCGTTAAACAAACAAGACTGTTACAATGGCTTAATTCTCTATTTAATACTTAGACATTGTTATTACAATAGGTAACATTAGCAATAACAATGACCAGAGAATGACCCCTTTCAAGAAGACAGCCATTGTGTTCACTTTATATTATTAAATATAAAATTGCTTCCATTATGTTATTTATTCTCTAAAGTAGTCCCTTAATGTATGCATTATACCATTTTACATATGAGGACACTGAAGTATAGAGAGGTTAAGCAATGTGCCCAAAGTCACACAGACAATCAGCAGAGCTAGGATTCAAGCTCAAACTTTAAATATGCTAAAGCAATAGGAAAAGTCTTGTTGAAGAAAGTGGTGTATGTTTTGCAAAAACTACTTAGTCATGATTCAATGGGAAGAATTTCTGATATGTGGAATAATGGGACCAAAGAGCAACAACAGAGCTGAAGATGTGCAGGAAACAAATGTGTGTGGGCAGTCTGAAATGATAAAACATAAAGGGTGTAGAGAAATCTACATAACTCAAGCAATAAAAACATTGTCTTATAATAAAAATTAATTAGTATCAAACTCTAACACAGTTCCTTGGGAAAAAAATCCCTAAAGTTTTGAGGGAAATATATTACATGAGAAGATGACCAAGCTATTATTTATGTGTGAAGGCAATTGAAAGTCTTAGGAATATGAGGAATGAGAAAAAAATTACAGCTCCCATAATCATCCTGGAAAAAAAATGCCTTGAAAAATTATGCCAATGGAGAAATAAATCAGAACACTCAAGATTGAAGAAGGGGAAGCATAATAAAAAGAAATGGGCAATAAAACCAGTGAAACTTAAAGTTATTGTCTAAAAGTTGTGGTTATTATTACTAAATAATGCAGCTGTTGATATGGTTTGGCTGTCTCCCCACCCAAATCTCATCTTGAATTGTAGCTCCCATAATCCTCAAGTGTTGTGGAAGGGACCTGGTGGGAGGTAACTGAATCATGGGAGCAGGTTTTTCCCGTGCTGTTCTCGTGATAGTAAGTCTCACAAGATCTGATGGTTTTATAAAGGGAAGTTCCCTTGTACACACTTTCTTGCCTGTCACCATGTAAGATGTGACTTTGCTCCTCCTTTACCTTCCACCATGATTGTGAGGCATCCCCAGCCATGTGGTACTGTGAGTCTATTAAACCTCTTTTTCTTTATAAATTACCCAGTCTCAGGTATTTCTTGATGGTAGTATGAAAATAGACTAATATAGCTGTGAAATTGTTCATAAATTAATGGTACATGTTGTAAAGTAGTAACAAAATATGGAAGTAAGTTTTGGATTATTCCAACAACAACAGCAAAAATAAAGTATGAGAGAAGCAACTGGGTATAAAATGAAGTTTTTATGTTAAAATGAGGGAATGAGTAATTATTGTTTTTTGATTTATAATGTTAGAAAAGTATATGTTCACATTTTAAAAAGTGTGTAGATAACTATTAATAGAGTTAAAAACAAAATATAGAACATTTGAGTCTTTAGAGAAAAAGCATGAGCTAAGAAACCATGCTCAATACGTGAAGATAAAAACGAAAAGAGAAATATAAGAAATTATAAAATAAGATTACAAATAAACAAAGTTGTCAGTTTTTATTATAAATATGATTGAGTTCAAAGTCTTATTAAAATAAGAGACTTAGTGTAAAGAAATAAATTATAAAATAGTTCAATGACGTTCTGCTTATGATACACAAAATAAAATATTAAACTAAGAAGGCTAAAATAAACATTGCAAATATTATCCAGGCATTGAAAGCACAAAAAATCAAGAACAACAATATCAATAACAGATGATATAAAAATTCAAGACAAAAAGGCTTAAAATAGCAAAAAGAATGGCTTATATTTGCAATGTCCAACTTACAGTTAAAATACAGAGATAACGAACATTCATGCCCTAAATAACATAATTTCAAAATCTGCAAAGCAAAAATTGTTGGAAGTATGGAATAGTAAAAGAGGATATTTTACAAGCAAAGAAAGATTTTTAATCTGATTATTTTTATGTCAAGTAGACAAAATACATATGTAAATAATTTAAATAAACCTGCAAATAAATTTCATATCAAAATGATTCTTCCTCAAGATTCTCCTCAGCTACTGATTATCAACTTTTTTTTCCCCACACTGTCTCCTGCTCATCCTCTGAATCTCATTTTCTTGATGTCTAGACCACCCTAACATAATAGAGAGTTATATCCAGGCTTCTGTATTTGTCCAGTATTTCCACATCCAGCACCTAAGACTATCTTTAAATATGAGAAAGGCCAGTGAACAGAAGATCCACTGGTAATTAATATTTTCATCATCTTAAAGAGTAGAAGAGGTTAGGTGTGATAGAAGAAATATAAAAAGCAAATGTATTTTTCAGTTACAAAGATGTTTTGTATAATTTGTAGTGGGACAAAGCATAGTGTAAATCAAATGGTACTAAGCATGAAGTAATTCTCTTCTGTAAAACTTTCAGATGCTTTTCTGGGTGACGTGTGGAGAATATAAATAGTATTTACTATAGCAAAAGGAATATTATTGTATTCTTTTTTCAGTCCAATATTTTATGTATTTTAAGCTTCCTTTCCTATTGGGGATGGAATATCTTTTTCAAAAAATAAATAATGTAACACCCATTTCCCATAATCTTTGACTGTTGGATGTTGAACCAGTGTAAAAATATCAACAACAGTCAGACACAGAGGATTCAAGTTAAATTGTCTGATTAATGAACCTAGAACAAGAGCATATTGGACAGTACCAGGAGTGTTGTAAGACAAGCAGACAAAGAGCCAGATCAGTTTAGAACAGTCTAAAGTTACCCCTAGATCCTAAGTGAGGAGAGGCCATAATCAGATATCAGAATTGTATCTTGTATATTCCTTATAGTTACTATGGTACTTTGCATATAATCATGGGTAGTAACATATTTAATTCTTGACGTTTTTTGTTTTGTTTCATTTTGTTTTGTTTTTGAGAAACAGTCTGGCTCTGCTGCCCAGGCTTGAGTGCAGTGGTATGATCTTGGCTGACTGCAACCTCCATCTCCTGGGCTCAAGCCCTATTCCCACCTCAGCCTCCCAAGTAGGTGAAACTACAGGCACGTGCCACCATACCCAGCTAATTTTTGTATTTTTTGTAGAGGCATGGTTTTGTCATGTTGCCCAGGCTGGTCTCGAACTCCCGAGCTCAAGCAATCTGCCCGCCTTGGCCTCCCAAAGTGCTAGAATTACAGACATGAGCCACTGCACCCGGCCTTTAATTCTTAGCTAGAGTGTAGTGAAGTGAGAATTAAAATATTTGTTTCTAAGTAGGGAGATGAACCAAGAGGACCTTCCCTGATTAATAGGGCAGAAATTCTACTGCCAAGAATAAAGAAAAACTAGGTTAACAGCATTCTTTAAAAGACAGTATAAATGAAGCTTTTTTTCCTTAAGGTTTTCATTTTTTGCCTCATTTCATAAACAAAGCTAAGAAGGAAGTTCCAAGATCAATGATTTCACATTCAAGAACTGATTAGATAGTAATGTTTGTGGAGGAAAATAGTCTCTTCTGGTGTGTAGAACCTGGTTGCTTGTTGGGTCTGGCAATTAACTGAATGATGTTAACATCATTCTTTTAGGCTATAAAACCTCAATCCATTCATTCTCCCTGACACTAGTGCTGCCACATTGAGAATATTCTAGAAAGATGTATTCTCTAAGGCTCTGATTAGGAACTTAAAGCAAAGAAATCACAACAAAGTTTTAAAGTCTGAGTTTAATATTTCTCACTGTAGAAAGAGAATTGATTTTGGAGTAATTTTAGGAAATGCTAAAGCAAATGTTTTGTTTATCATATACCGGGATAGAAATAGGGTATCTTACATAGTTTAAAGTCATCCTCTTGCAGAATTTCAAGTTATAGCATTTAAGAGCTGTAACCTTCTTCACTTGGAAAAGGTTGGTAATTATTCCCATATAAAGAAAAGCATGGGATTTGGAAGAAAAATGGTTCTTCATTCTGAAAAAAATTAGATTTTTGCTTGATAGGTAAAATCTATATTATCCTGTACAGATATCATATTGTATACATGTGGTATACTTATATTACATGATAGTAAAGAAATGACAGAAAAGGTCTGCTTGTATCAGATACACATTTCAACTTAGTTTTATATAAAATATTTGGTTCTGTAAGAGAGTATGAAATTGAATTTATCAATACAATAAGTTATATTCTAAAATATTTTATTCCAATTTCTCTCTACAAATATATGTTTATATTGTAGAGTCAACTGAAAAAATAATAAGTGAATTTGTAATTAATAAGGTGCATTTTCAAGGACACATTTATTTATTTATTTATTTATTTTGAGACAGAGTCTTACTCTGTCACCCAGGCTGGAGCACAGTGGCATGATGTCGGCTCACTGTAACCTCCCAGGTTCAAGCGACTGTCCAGTTTCAGCTACCGAGTGGCTGGGATTACAGGCATGCACCACCACACCTGGCTAATGTTTGTATTTTTAGTGGAGATGGGGTTTCACCATGTTGGTCAGGCTGGTCTCAAACTCCTGACCTCAGATGATCTGAGTGCTGGGATTACAGGTGTGATCCACTGCACCCAGCTGACACATTTATTCTTAAGGATATGAGTTTCACTATATATATATGGTGAAAAGTAATTGTCACTATTTCTGTTTCTGGTTGTTATAGTTACATTCTCTAATTACTCTCTTCCAACTCCACCATTAAATAAAAGAAAGCTTTGCATGTATAGATTTCTTGTAACTTTTTCAAAATTACTAGTTATTTCTAGCATTAATTCCTTTATTAGATTAAAACCATCTCATATATAACCATCCAACCCATGCTTCCTTCACAATTTAAAAAGTAGCATTTACACTGGAAAATCTTTCAACTACCATCTATTAAATTTAATGTGGCCCTCAATGACTGTTCAATGGTGTAACCATTTTCTAATATGTACTTTACCAGCATGCCATAATGTATAATCCCAGGGGACTAAGAGGAATTTATGGTAAAATGGCATGAAATTAACTTGATAAGGCTTTCCATTCATCTTCAATATATATTTTTTCTATTTAAACACTGGTAACCTTGTTTCAAAAGTGTGGAATAAGAGAAGTGTTTTTTCACTCTGGTTAAATAATGTCCTCACATTGTAGATTCTTCTACGAAACTGTACACCTCTGTTTGACTCTGTTTAATGTCCTCAGGAAATGTTGAAGGAAAAATGCTTCCCTTGTATTGTTGACCACAACTTACATATTTCAAGTTGACTATTACACAGGACTTTAAGGAATGGATTGTATTGTTTTTTTGTTGTTGTTGTTTTTTCTCTTTTAGAGAAGACTTGAGATTAGAGAGAAATATCTTTAACAATTTTTTAAACTGATTTTAAAGTGTTCTAGTATTTTAATTCGAATTCTTTTAAGAAAATAATAGAGGACTAATTTCATTCTCAAGGTAAACACCTGTATACATGTAAAACTGTTAATATGGCATATATAACTTTAAATACAGGATAATTTTCCTTTCAATAATGCACACTCTTATCTTCTATTTCTTTAATCATTTTAAACAAAAAGAGAACTAGAGTTCAGAATGAGGGTTTAATTTAATGAGAGAAAATAGAATATTTTCAGTGGTGAGGTAACTTGTAGACCCATTTCATAATGCTACATAATAAAAATAAAACATGAATCTATTATTTAATTTTGCAAAATATTTATTGCTTACATGCTTCTTTATTTACATTTCTTCCTTAACTCTGCAGTAAGGCCAACAAACAACGATTAACAACAGTGACAAAAATACTGCAATCTGAGATGGAACTGAAAAAACAGAAGGACACAGACATTTTAGCACTATAATTGAACAAATTCGGGAAGGCAAAGAGAATTTAAAAAATTCAGCCAAAATATAATCTTATTCAGTAGTTTATTCACAGTGGATTGTCATTTGGGGAGCATACACATTAGGTCCTCCTTCCCCTTTTCATATATATGGGCCAAATTTAAGATTTTACCTAAAATTGTCAGCTGATTTTGTGTCAACTTCAAGGTATTAATATAATTATTTTTAAAATATGTTCGTGCCTTAGGAAATTAAATGTTTCACTTTAAATTTACATATTTTGTAAAGAGCCTTACTATGTATTTTTAGTATTGTGTTTTCTTTGATCATTACCTGGCCTTTAAACTTTAAAGTTGGTTTAGTTTAAAGTTTAAAGGCCAGGTAATGATCAAAGAAAACACAATCTTACCCAAACTTACATGGGTAAGATTGCTCAAGATCTTATTTGTTTCAAGTCAAGCATTATGACTTAATAAATGTACTGAAGTTTGGAACCAGAAGACTTGAATGGAGTAAATTCTTCACTAACCAAATGTAAGATTTTACTGCTCCTGTTTCTCCTGTTCCAATTTTAAACTCTGCCAATAGAGACGCTTCTTGACTTATGATGAGGTTGTCCCAATAAACCCAACATAAGTTGAAAATATTATTGAGTAAAAAATACATTTTATTCATCTAACCTGCCAAACGTCATAGCTCAGCCTAGCCTACCTTAAATATGCTCAGTACACTTACATTAGCCTACAGTTAGGGAAAGTCATTTAACACAAAGCCTATTTTATAATAAACTGTTGAATATTTCACATAATTTATTGAATTCTGTACAAAGGTGAAAAACAATAGTTTTCACCATTGTATAGCTGAAACATGGTGAGTTGAAGCATTTTAAGTTGGGGATCATCTGCACTTCTGCCCTATGGGGGACAGATTGTAGAGAGTGCTTTTGCCCTTTTTCCATGTCACATTTACTCTTTCCTATGAAGTGAATAGTGGGCACTTCCTATGGAGAGCAAGTAGAAAATAAGTCAATTTTAGGGGTCATGTATGATTCTATCTTTTGGCCTCTAGCAAGTGTACTGGAGGAGTACTGTCCTCTGACCCTGTGCCACGTGCTGACCAAATGCAGGATCTGTCGACTCCCCAGGGCAGCCCTGCAGTTCTCCAGCTTCTGTGAGTGGGTGTGTTCAATGCATACAGGGAAGGAGTAGGAGGCTTGTGTCCAGCTGCCCTCTCCAGTCCAAGTAAACCAGCAATAATACCTTAACCCTCACCAGAAATCTCGAAGAACATGAAGGTTTTGATCAATTGGACCCTCTGACTCTCACATTAACAAGTAACTTAATCTTTTGAAGACTAAATTTCTCAACCTTAACTATAAACTTTAATGGACAACTTCACAAGTTATTGTTAAGATTAATTGCAGTACTAAATCACTGTTCTATTATATTTGAGGAATTATACTCAGTTTTATATTGTTATCTCATTAATCCCTGGTAACAGCCCCCTGGATTAGGAATTATTGTAACTATTTTAAAAATGAAAGATCCAAATTACTAGACAGTTTAAGTAACTTGAAAAGAATACTAATTAGAAACAAAGTCATGTCTGTCTGTTTCAAAAGACTGGGTTTTGCTCATATATCAAACAATACATGATAATATGTGAAAAAGACTCTTGGAATTGTAAAGTTTTATATTAAATAATATTTTCAAATGAACTAGATAAATATTTAGTTCAACCTCTCTTTTGAACTCCAAATATCCAATGTTATATAGTTATAATCTTTTTTTTTTTTTGAGATGGAATCTTGCTCTGTCATCCCAGCTGCAGTGCAGGCATACAACCTCGGCTCACTGCAACCTCCTCGTCCCGAGTTCAAGTGATTCTCCTGTGTCAACCTAGTGAGTAGCTGGGATTACAGGCACGTGCCATCATGCCCGGCTAATTTTTGTATTTTTAGTAGAGACGGGGTTTCACAATGTTGGCCAGTCTGGTCTCAAACTCCTGACCTCAGATGATCTGCCAGCCTTGACCTCCCAAAGTTCTGGGATTACAGGTGTGAGCCACTGCACCCGACCAATCTGTTTTAATTTATGTAAACACAAACCATTATATATTGAACATCTTTTTAATATAAATCAAAAATATCATTTCATGTTTATGTAACCCTGCTAATGGTGGCATGTTCATATTCTTTTTAAATGAGAAATAAAAATTAGCATTTTTCAGGGGTGGGAGAACAGGGTCTTGCTCTGTCGCCCAGGTTGGAGTGCAGTGGTGCAATCTTGGCTCACTGCAACCTCCACACCCCGGGCTCAGGTGATCCTCCCAGCTCAGCCTCCAGAGTAGCTGAAACTACAAGTGTGTGCTACCAGGCCTGGCTAATTTTTCTATTCTTGACAGGGTATTGCCATGAACTCCTGGACTGAACTATCTGCCCGCATTGGTGTCCCAAAGTGCTGGGATTACAGGTGCGAGCCACTGTCCCCAGCTGAGCATTTTTCTTATACAAAATAATTTAATCATAATTAGAAAAAATTCCATGCCTAATCATTTAATATCTTTGGAAAACATAGAAAAGCACAAAATTTCAAAATTATCCATATTCCCACCATCAAAATGACCATTTTAATATAGTTCCTTTTAGCAGAAAAGTGCATACTGACAGAGTAATAGAAGTCTAATAATAGCATCATAAGGCATATACTCCCCTATAATTTGCTTTCTTTGTTAAAAATTTTTTCCCTTATTTCAATAGCTTTTAGGGTACAAGTGGTTTTTGGTTACATGGCTGAATTACATAGTGATGAATTCTGAGATTTTAGTGCACCTGTCATCCGAGTAGTGTATGTTGAAACCAACATGTAGTTTTTTACCCCACAACCGCCTTCCACCTTCCCCATTCTGAGTCTCCAAGGTCCATTATATCACTCTGCATGCCCTTGTGTATGCATAGCTTAGCTCCCACTTATTATAATTTGCTTTTTCAGAAAATAATATATTAAATTTTCCTCATCTCAATAGATACTGTTATATTATTCTAATTTTTTAGTAATATTATAACTACACATTATAACATTCTCTAATGCAGGTATTTAGGTTGTTTTAGAATTGCAAACAACATAAAGATATATATTTTTATAGAGTATATAGATTTTTGCCCACTTTACTGATATTTCTGTTGGATTAATTTGTAGAAAAATATTTTCTAGGTTAAAAGGTATGAATACTTCAAAGTTTTTAAGAAATATATCTCTTGCCAAGTTGTTTGATGAAACTGTTGAGACAATTTCTTCTTCCACCCCTTGCTCCTTGACAGTGTATAAAGGTGCCAATAGTTTGATAGATTAAAGAACTTTATCTGATTTAATTCATTTATTAAATTTTTAAATTTTATTATTATATATGTTTACTGACTAGTTTTTCTATTTTATGAATTACATATTAACCATCTTTTCCCATTAGCATATTCATCAATTTATATTGATCTGTGAAATATAGTAAGGTTTATGTGACTAATATTTTTAGTTCGCTCTTTACTTTTTATTTGTGGTCATTTTGGAGGTACAAATGTTTTAAGTTTTAATGTTGTTAAGTTTATAATGTTTCCCTTCAATGGTCTCTGACCTTACTATTTTGTCTCAAAAGTCCTATTCCACTCCATAATTATATAAATATTCACCTACAGTTTCTTTCAGTTGTTTGCTTGCTTCATTTCTTCATTGCCTTAGTCCACTTTTGTTGCTATAACAGCATAACTGAGGCTGGGTAATTTATAATGAACAGAAATTTATTTGCTCACCGTTCTAGAGGCTGGGAATTCCAGGACTGGAGAACTGGCATCTGGTGAGGGCCTTGTTGCTGCATCATTCTATAGTGGAAGGTGGAAGGGCAAGAGAGGACATGTGAGTGAACTTGCAACCGTAAGTCCTTTTTATAATTGACATTAATCCATTTAGGAAGGCAGAGCCCTTATGACATGAATGCCACTCCTTAGACCCCAACTCCCAATATTGCTGTGTTGGGGATTAAGTTAAACATGCTGTTTGGGGAACATATTCAAACCATAGTATTCATTAAGCTTTTTATTTTACACGTTTTACCGGAAATAACACATTAATCTATTCATAAAACTCTGTTTTATAGATTCTGAATCAGCCACATCTTTGAATTAGATCTCATCGTGACTAGTTTGGTAAAGACAAGTTTCATGTTGTTTATTGTCTCCCCAAATTTCCAGGAATGTTAGCATATTAATGGAAAAGATAGTCTTATCCACCTCCCTAAAAAGAATATTAGCTGAGTTATAGAAATACAATTAATAATGAGATATATAACAGTTATGAGTTTACTATGTTTCATTATTAGTACTACATATGTTTCATCATTAATACTACATATATCATGAAGTCCTTATTCTCCTGGTGTCTGCTTATCTTTATAAAACTCATACTCAGTATCATTGGAGCATAGATGAGATGGGAATGGGGTGAGTTCTGATGAAATAGAAGCCACAGCCTCTGTGCCATTGCTCCCCTCAAGGTCATGTTTCTTTGAATTCTTTGACATTTATTGGCTTCCTCCATTATACAATGCATATTTCAAAAAATATTGCTTAAGTTTTTTATGGTAACTATTATTTTTCTTCTGCTAGCATCCTGGGTCCTTCTTTTCACCTTTTTGTCTTGATAGAATGGATTTACAATTATCTAAAGAACAATTCATAACCTGGTTGCATCTTTTGAGAACTTATCAGCCATGGTCCATTTAGAAAACAGAAATGACATTACATATTTAAAAAGAGAAAATTTAATATGAAGAACTGTTAATGAAGGATACAATTGTTACTTAAGTAATTGAAAGAGTAAAAAGAGAACTATAAGCTCTTGTGGAGGGAGCAACTGCAAGAAATAGCTACCACCCTTGGGGAAGAGATAGAAATTATTAAAACTTAGAAGCTTAAATGAGAGCTCCCAGGGCCTGGGGACCAGACCTTGAAAACAGGAGCAAGAGCCAGCTGGAGCTAGTGCATCCACAGAACAGTGCATGATGAAGCTGGTTCTGCAAGTGTTGGAAAAAGTGAAACCAGGATTTAGTATTTTCTATGAGAAGGAACTGCCCTTGTTTGGGTAAAAAAATAAATAAATAAAAAAATAAAAAAAATGTATTGGTAGGTGGACAGAAGTGAGGAAGTCAGGAAGACCACAGGAAACAAACAGGAAGGAGCAAGTCCCTCCTCCCTCTTCCAGGCTCTCAATTTCCTTCAGTACCTCCTGTTGATAGAGTCTAACGTTGATCTACCTGGCGAAGCAGAAACGTAGGTTGAAGTCTGAGATTCAATATCAGAATGCAGAGAAGAAAAAGGTAGATTTGGAGCATGTCTTACTCCATTTGGGCTGTTATAGCAAAATATAAAATTATAAATGGGTAATTTATAAACAACAGAAATTTATTGCTCATCGTTCTGGAGGCTGGTAAGTCCAAAATCAAGATGCTAGCAAATTAAGTGTCTGACGAGGGCCTGCTGCTTATAATTGGTGTCTTCTATATATCTTCTCATGGCAGAAGAGGCAAACAGACTTCTTCATGCGTCTTTTATAAGGACGCTAATTCCATTGACAAGGGCTCGACCCTCATGACCTACTTACCTTCTAAAGCCTCGCTCTTAATATCAGTACATTAGGGATTAAGTTTCAACACATGAATTTTGGAGGGAAAAAACTTTCAGACCATAGCAGAGCCCTAAGGCAATAGCTTAATAATTGGCGTAGGGAAACCTTCCCTGTACTACTTACTAATTTTTCTTCATTCACTTTTTTATACTTTTAGAATCCTTAACATCACACTCCCATCCATACCGACATATCATGCCCATCTCCTGCTTTGCAGAATTCTTGACTACAATGCTACTTGTGACTTCTAGTTTCTTCGTGATATTTTTTGTTAAAATGTTTCATAACCACATGTATTACTATATAGGAAAGTGACTTTAATCTCCAGTATGGGAATAAAATTGGGCTAACTTAGGGTTAACTTATTTCTGAAGTTCTTAGATGATTGGTGATATTGTAGAATAGAGTATTGAGTAATGTGATAGGGCAGCAGGCAAACAAATCTATCAAGAATTTCCTGGTGTTAATTATCTGGACAAAATATGTGCTTCTGTGTGAATAAAAATGTGGATCATGCCAAGTATGTATATAATTTTCTCACTGTGTCAGGGCGTCAATTTGTTCTATCTATGGAGTTCTAGCTAGAGAAAAAGTAAGTTACAGAGCGAATGGTTTCGATAGAGGAACATGATATGTAGGTAAGAGCAGAGAGTGTCTCATGGAAAAAAATTCCAAGCCTCATACAAAGTAAATAACCAAAGCCATTAGCAGCTGAACTCATAAACTGTAATAAAATGATAAAATATAACAAAGCTGTCACAATTATCAGATCAATTTACCCAATAACTTTTCTAATCCTTTTCACATACATTTTTCTAGCAAAATACCCAGATGTAATGATTACAGGAAATTTTCAAGACTGTTGGCAAAGCTCAGAAGACTTTGGCCCACTGAAAACCTTACTGTATTAGCAAAAGCTGTGTAAATGGGCCGTTCTGTACTTATAAGGAAACACCTATTGGCTTCAGTTCAGTTTTTAAGTGACTCTAAGGGAAATTTCTTACTGGTTTTTATTAACTATGAATTGCTCTTCCTGTTTAACCAGAACACATGATTTGTAAAATACAATGCTTAAGGGTATATAGCTAACCATTTCTCAACTACAAAATGGGGGTTGATACCTTTACTAAACATGGAGATAAAATCTGACACTTTTTCAATTAAGAGACTATTTTATTTTTATTAAAAAAGGGAATATATGCAGGTTATATCACATAAAAATATTTTGTTGCTCAGAAAATAAATACCACATCATTTAATATTTTAAAATTATGTGAAATAATAGCATTCAGCTATTGGTTAATTGGCACATAATTAATTGATGCCTTAAGATTCTGTAACTAAATCAGGTCTAGATACTCACTTGCTCAGTTTTGATACACAGTTAAACACAGGAAAATAGCAAGAAAACTGTATGTTTTATAAAAACTACTCTATATAAAGCAAAAGTTATGAAAGTATTATTTCACCTGCTATTGCTGTTATATAGCTTTTTAAAAATTTAAACTCCTTTATAGGAAACATTTTTTTTTGGCTTCGAGGAGGAATCTGAGAAACGCGTTTAAAATATGCATTTATTTTTATATAATCCTAATCGTCAATAGGATTAAATGACTACTGAGAACATAGCACTAAAGTGAATCAGCGTAGTTCACTAATTTGGATATAAATTTGAGATAGCTATGTATATTAATACAGAGACTTTGGGATATATCAAAGTATAAGTAGGAAAACGCTAAGAACTTGAAAAACAGAAGAAATTTAACGTAGGAAATTGGTTACAGATGTGATAAAAGAATTAAGATGCCATCAGGCTGGCAAGGCAACCCAGAATTTAACTGCTGGAAGCCACCAATCCTATACTGAAGAACAAAGAATAGAAGTAGTTTTCCCGAATTCCAGAGCACAGGATCAACCAGGAGATGAAATTATAATGGGTCTAGCAGGAGGAATCGGGAGAGAGAGTAACAAAGTATTGAAAATGCCACCTGAGGCCCAGAGGCGGGAGTATGCTGGCTGCCTCTCCCTTCTTCCACTCTCCAATGTCCCACCAGTGCCTTCCTGTGTGAGAAACAGCCAGAAGCCAAGATACATGAAAATCTGGAAAGTGCAGCTGCACAGGACTCAGTATCTCACACCCCTACAGCCTCCTCTTCCCAGGATACAAAGGTGAGCAAAGAAAATGGTAGAGAGGCTGCCAGTGCAAACACATCCAGGAAAAAGCCAAGATTATTCAGTAAACTGTGTAACTCACCAGCCAAAGGCAAGTGTTTAATGTATCTGCCATATACTAACTCTTCTTTAGTAACTGAACAGTCAGAATATGGTAATAAAGTTTCTAGGAAGTTTAACCTTTTCCTTATAGATTACTTAGATTTTTTAAAGGAGTAAATACTGATTTTACAAACTATGGTGAGAAAAAAATTGTACTTTCATCTTCTTAAAATTTTTATACCACTCTCTAAACTTTTTAATGCCAACGTACTCTATTTCTTTTTGGTTGAAGAGGGAAAAACCCCATAAAATGGAAGGACAAGAGAAGGCCATAGACCTAAGGATAGACATATATTTTTGCTACTGTCCACTACAGAAATCTAGTAGGGTGAGGCAGTTTCCCTGTGATCTGGCTGGTATTACAACCAGAAAGGAGAGCAGGTAGAATCACATCTCATACTTGACATAGAAGGCTGCACAACAAAAAAGTTGGAAATCAGACTTAGACATTAGTGCTACAGTTTCACTAAAAAGAAGAGTATGCCTAGAGAGACTGAGTTCTCCTTCAAAGCCTCCAGCTTCTTTGCAATTCTCCCCAGGCTTCCTGAATTGGGGAAGTGAAATTTTATCAAACAGCCTTCCATCAAAACTTCATATCTGAGAACAGAGTTTTAATAGCAACCAGGTAGTCAATGAAGGATTTCAAGGGCCTTCTGTCCTGTAGACATTTGGCCTACATAAATCTCTCTCTTTTCTAGAATGAGTCAACTGATGAAAAAAATATCCAATGAACTGAGTTCTATGGACATATCTTCAACATTAAAAATAATATAAAAGGGCTGGGCGCAGTGGCTCACGCCTGTAATCCCAGCACTCTGGGAGACTGAGGCAGGCGGATCACAAGGTCAGTAGATCGAGACCTTCCTGGCTAACACGGTGAAACCCCGTCTCTGCTAAAAATACAAAAAAAAAAAAAAAATTAGCTGGACGAAGTGGCGGGCGCCTGTAGTCCCAGCTACTCTGGAGGCTAAGGCAGAGAATGGCGTGAACCCGGGAGGCGGAGCTTGCAGTGAGCTGAGATCATGCCCCTGCACTCCAGCCTGGGAGACAGAGCAAGACTCCATCTCAAAAAAAAAATAAAAAATAAAAATAAATAAACAATAATATAAAGGTATAGTTGTGAAAAAAATACATACTTGAAAAAGCTTTACTACAGGAAAACTGAAATACATTTTCAAAACTTTCTGCACTGAGTTAGTAAAAAAATTCAAGGAATCATAGACCTTATAAAAAGAAAGAGTGACTATTTAACAGAAAAGATGGAAATAAAAAGGAAGCTTGGGGAGATGAGAAAATAATGTTATTTTTAGTAGGAAACTAGAAATTCAATAGAAGAATAGAAATCTGCATAAGATACTGAGGAATAGAAAATAAAGTCAGTGATGTAGTAAACAAACAATAAATCTAAAACGAAATGGAATATGACAGTAGGACAACTATAAGAGACATTATAATAAATAGAATTTAAGTTAGTAATCTACTATAAGAAAACATTGTATTTCTGAATAAGAAAATAAAACAAAAAATTAAAAATGCAAAATATTATAAAAGGAATGAATGTATTCTGCAATAAGGGACATCTGAATGGGATTTAAAAAAATTTCCTAAATATTTACCAAGAAAGAGTAATGAAAAATAATCTCAGACATATTCTTGTAAAATTTTTTAAAATTTCTAAAATATAAATAACCCAACAGCCAAGAAATTTAGGTACAGGAGTTTAGCCTTAATATGTCTTTGTGCCACTAGTGCCTCAAATTGAACCTGCCTTTTTATTCGCATCTTACAGATGGAGATACTGCGATTCAGAAATATTTAAGTAACTTTCAAAGTCATGCAATCCTTGCCCCACAAATGTTCACTTGGCAAAGCTGGGAGGATCTATTATGTTAAATAAGGGCAAGATTGTTGTCAAGATATTTCACGTATGTATTGGGCACATGAAGTACTCAGAGCATGGAGGTAGCATCTCCAAATGTATGAAGGAAAATGATTGTGAAAATGAAACAAAGAAATGGGTGTTTGTGTTCAACTGAAGTGCCAGCTTGTTCTACTCAAAGAAGCTCACTTTGAGAATCAATGGCAAGGAGACTGAGCTGCTGGAAATTATTCCTTATGAATTCTTGGCATAATGAATATAAATAAATAAAAACTTGTGGTTTATAAATTAATATGTTAAATAGTATGCAAGGATTTATAATAAAAAACAATCATCCCATGCTCTTGCCCTCCTAATGTCTAATTCTCTTAGCAGTGCTTTTAGCAGTTTTGTTTCAATTCTTCTGGCACACGACCTTTTTTTGTCCAAATATATAGTTAGGTAACTATAATAAATAGTTACCACTCTTTTTACATCTCTGTTGGTTAAATTTAACTTTTAATAGCTAGTCAGATATTTGGAAACCATTAAACTAATGTATTTCTTGTTCCTCCTTTCTCCTATAGCAATTTAATCACCATAGATTAAAGAAGAGGGGTTATCAAATGGGATATAGAAAATATGATGCAGAGGGTGTCTTTGCCAGACAAGAAGTGGAGTAAATGAAAGTCCTTTCTAGCCAGTAGATTGTGGACAACTGGAGAGGAAGAAGCAGTAGAAACACCCATTTCCACACTTTCCCCTAGCTTCCCACCACTGGGGATGCAGGGTGGAGAATTGTGGGAAAACCAATGACAGTGAGTCTGTAGAAATGTGTTCTTGAACAAGCACAGCCAGGTAGGCATGGAGGCACAGTGCAGTTAGGACAGAAAGTGTGTAATTTATGACGTCTGAGTCTCTCTAGACTCCTTTGTAATAAAGAATCGATTCACAAGTTCCTGCATGTCCTGTGGAAGACGGTGAAGTAGCTCAGATGAAAACCAGCTGGCCTGGCATGGGGGCTGCACCGGGGAGGCTTCAGATATCCGGACGTGTGAACTGAGCCAGAGGCTGGTGGAGGACTTTGCTGAGACCTGGAGGGATGGCAGCGCAAATAGAGCCGAAGTGGGCTTCAGTCAAAAGGAGAGAAATTCAGCAGGCCTGACAGAGCTGAGAGAATAAAACACAATTCTTCAATGCAGACACTGGCAGGGGAAGAGAATAGCGTACCCAGCACATAGGGAACAACCCTGAGGAGCCCCGGGGACCCAGGGAACAGGGCACAGGAGCTCACATAGCCCTCTCCTACTGAGAATCTGTATCAAGTTGGTGTTGGAGGGAAGAAAAGTATATGAGGGAAAGGAAATCTTGAAGACAAGGCATTTCTGTGGAATAAATTGAGTTATTGAGAAGAAACAGTTTAAACTGGAAACAATAGATTTAATAGGAGCTTTGCTAAAAAGATTAAATCAATTTTGGAAACACACAAATAACTACATGGTTTTTGTACTGCTGCTAAGTGGCAGCATGGTAATATTTTCATACAAATTATATGTTTAAACTTCTAATTATCACTCAATCAATATCTTGTACTTCCTCAATTTGAAAGATGAACACATTTTCTCCTTTGCCTTTTCTTCCACATTTCTCTTCCTTTCCTCCTGCCAACAGCTGTCCTCTGTACTTTTACAAATATACAAAGTAGATAATAATTACAATATATTTTTAACCATAATGAAATATTTATAACTTTTCCTAAAAAAAGTGATTCTAAAGGTAGAAACTTTGGGAGTCCTCTTCCTGTTTGATCTGTGTATCACTTGGAATATATTTGATCCCCCAGATGGAGGGCCATTGAATTCCTTTTCCAGTTTGGAGAGCATCTTTATGTTTGAAGCCCGGAGATCTTGTATTGCTTTTAACTGTCCTGGAGTCTTCCCTGGTTGCTCTGTAGGCCTGCTGGACAGTTGTACAGCTAGGAACTCCCTTCATTACTCTCCTTGGTTAAATCCAGTGTCTCTATTTTATATTTACACCCTCACTTTTTTTTCAGAGTAAAATCCTTAAATAAATTACTCAGAAAAGATATGTGGGAGATAAATATTATAATGTTTTGTACATGTATCTTTATTTTACCTACAGAATTATTAATAAGGTGGATGGATATGGATTTCTGGGTGAAAGTAGATTTCCTACATGTTTGAAAGCATTGTTTCATTGTGTTTTACCTGTAGTATGTCAGGTGGAAAGTGAAATACCAATGTGATTTTCATCGCTTTGAACATAACCTGTTTTCTCCCTCTTTCTGGATGATTTTTTTCTTGCCATACTGATGTTTCACATTGATATGTCTAATTATAGGTCTGCTTTCATTTGTCCTGCTATAGCTTGGTGGTCCCTTTCAATCTGAAGGCTTGTTTTGTTTTCAGCTGGGGGAAACTTGCTTATTTTATTTATGTTTAAAATGACTTCACCTGCTCAATTTACTGGTTATTTTTCCGTTTGTTGCATCTCTCAGATTTTCTGGTCCCAAACTGAAAGCTACCCAAATACCTATCACAAGTGAGGTTAGTACCACACAGAGGAAATACAGGGGAATTCAGTGGAATGCGTGCAATGCTATGAAAAAATTTCAGAAATATAATGTTGAGTGAGAGAAAGCAGGCATGAAAGAATACGTAAAATATGATTTCAAATATATGAGGTTACACAAACAAACATAAAACTAATTTACGCTGTTAGAATACTGATAATCTTTACTGGGAAAATAAAGACTAGAAGAAGCAGAAAGGTCTCTGGATGTCATGTTGCCCTGTTTCCATATGTGGGTGCTAATACACACATGTGTTATTTGCAAAAATTCTTCAAGCTGTATACTTTATAAATATACTTTTTCTGTAATTATACTTGAATAAAGAGTTTAAAAGAGTAACAGTAAACTTGTAAAACTAATGTTTGCAATATATTTGACACAAAATACTCATTCTTTAATAGTTCAAAGAGAGCTCTTAAAAATGAAGAAGAAAAAGATAGCACTCTTTAAAAATGTATAAAGGACAAGAATTTTTAAAAAATCACCAATGAATACATGCAAGTGACAAACAAACATTTTAAAAAAGGTTAAAACTCACTAGTAAATAAATACATGCAAAGTAAAATTGGTATGGTATATACTTTATGTTGGTAAAATGAGAGAAATTCTCATGTGGTGAAGTTTTGGAAACGTGAACACTGACTATTGCAGAGGAGATTAATGCTGGTAGAGACTTTTTGGAGGATGAATTGGTCATGACAGCCAAAATCCAATAAAAGTGGATACTCTGTGGCCTGCTATTAAATTCTAGGAGCTTACCCTTAAGAATTCATTGTGGATGTTTATAAATATTCTACTACATCAATTATTTATCAAAGCCAATTTATCAGAGTTAATTTTTTCAACAACTTAGCCCAGAAATGAGTGATGGGTTAATGAATTTGTGTTAAAGTTTTACAATAGTATCTTGTGTGGGCTTTCAAAATGATGCTGCATATGAATACTTCATTACATTGAAAGATGTTCAGAATATATTATTAAGGAAAAAATTCCAAATATGCATTGTTTGACACCTCTCCCCCCGCCATATGGAAATGAAATGGAATAGAACAAGATAAAATGCTAGGTTTATCTCTCACAGGTGGATTATCCATAATTTTATTTTATTTTTTGATATAGGGTCTCACTCTGTTGCCCAGGCTGGAGTGCAGTGGCATGATCATGGCTCACTGCAGCCTCAACCTCCCAGGCTCATGCAATCCTCCCACCTCAGCCTCCCAAGTAGCTGGGACTATAGACATATGCCACCATATACAAATTGTTTTGTTTCGCTTTACGTTTTTTAGAGACAGGGTATCACTATGTTGCCTAGGCTTGCCTTAGTTTTCTTAATTTATGTTGCTCTCTGAATTTTCAAGTGTTTCTATAATGAACAAAAAAGTATTTATTATATTTAAAAGATAAAGGATCTTCTAAAATTATTGATGTTTTGCTTTAAATGATACATTATTCAGATTCACAGAACTTTTTTTGCCTTTCTATGAGAAAGTGTTTCATTATTTTCATTCATAAAGTTTCTGATGCCAGCTAAAATCATTTTAATTTACATATGTTTAAAGAGTTGTTTTTATTCCATTCAAATTTAAGTAATTATGTTTTGAGAAAGAGTAAGAAACAAGTAAAGAAAGAAAATCTTGTCTAATTTACTGAGAAAAAGTCAAATTATATAATCTCTGCATGGAAGCAGTTAGTAGACAGATTAATTTTGGGTTTCTCTGCCAATTAACCATGAATACTCCATTCAGTTCCTGAGCTAGGTGCAGAGATCAGACACGATACTGACTAATTATATGCAGGCTAAAGAAAAGCAGGACTGAGACTTACCAGGCTTTTGAGCCTCTCTAATTTCCTTAGATGGTTTAAGATTTAATCAGTGGTATACGTCAGGCCCTAGAGGGAATGAGGTTCCTAACTAAAAGCTAAAGATTTAGTTATACAATCTTGGTAACAGTAGAAAGTGTGATATTGAAAGTTAAGTGTTATAATTGGAAGTCTAATTTTCTTTAGACTTTTTGCAGCATATACATTTCACTTAATTTTCCATTCATATGCAATAAAATTACTGATGTAAAACAGTTGTGCTATTGCATGGATGCTTTTAAAAGTATATTCTACAAGTGCATAAAAACCAAGATAGTCTCCTGGGAGAGGCAAGAGAGAAAGTGCAAGGAGTAATATCCATGAGGGCAGTTCTTAGAAATCTATATACTCCAGAATAGTAGTTAACAGTGCTAAGTCAGCCAGTTATACGGTGTTTCCCCTGAATTATCTTTTTTTTACCCTCTGATTCTGTAAAGTGTACTAATTATGTAAATATAATCTAATTTACCCCAACTTTCAAATAGCTAACCTAACATTTAATCTCAATCTTTGTTTGGGTAGCAGGTATGAATCTCGGTCTATGTGATGTCTTACTTTCAATATTACTTAAGATTTATTTTTATCTCCCATTTTGTCAGCTGAAAGAAATTTAATCTCAGTTAGTTCAGGGTTTACCTACTTCTGGGCCTAGGCTCTCATTAAGTTCCCAGAGGCTGACAGAGTGCCAAGTCACAGGATGGGAGGGCATCTGTTACTCAGTGTCTCCCTCTATCCAGATGGCACTGCTGGGATGTGTTTATTCCCATCTGGTCTTTAGTCATTGGTCTCTGTAGGTAGATGCTGAGTCATCCTTTGTCCTAAGCACTAGACCTTTTCAATTTTTCATCTGCTTTCCTGCCCTTCCCATACCCTTTTGGGTTTTAGTAAACTATGGATCTGACTAGGGTCATTATCACTTTGGTACTACTCTGGGATGTACAGAATCATACTGTCCCCTTGGTATGGAAAACTCTGTCCCTTGGTATGGAAAACTCTGTCTCCTGTATCTCCATATTTTTACATGTAGAGATCAAGCTGACTGTAATCTGTACAACTACCACATAGAGATTTTGTGCATATTAAAAAATGGAACCCCCTCTGGGCAGATCAGCCCTGAGAGCAGAAATGCCCTTCTGTGGATGTGCTTCCTCCAGGTGAGTATAGTATCACTCAAGGCACATGCACATGGCTTGCTGAGTGGAAATGCAAGCTGGATTGCTTTTTTCTTTTCTTTTTTTTCCTTTTTTTTTTTTTTTTTTTATACAGGGCCTCACTCTGTCACCCAGGGTGGAGTGCAGTGGTGTGAGGCGTGGTCATGGTTCACTAGAGCCTCAACTTCCCAGGCTCAAGTGATCCTCCCACCTCAGCCTCCAGAGTCGCTGGGACTACAGGTGTGCTCCACTACACATCTGGCTATTTTTTGTATTTTTTTGGTAAAGGTGGGGTTTCACCTGGGTGCCATTTTGCCCAGGTTGGTCTTGAACTCCTGGCTCAAGCAATCCGCCTCCCTTGGCCTCCTAAAATGCTGGGATTACAGGCAAGCTCCATCATGCCCAGCCACACACTGGATTGCAATCTCCTTATTCATCAGGTCCCATGATTCAAAGTACATTTCTTTTTTTTTTTTCTAATACCCCAAGTCTGCCTCTTTATTCAATACACAGTTGTTTAGAACACAGTTGTTTAGGCAGCTGTCAGTATACCCAGCAGTATAATAAACATATTTCTCAATTATATCCAAAAGTCCATTGATGTTTTTGTTAAATGCCTTGCTGATGTCGAAATGCACAATGTCCTTGATATTAACTTGATTTCAAGTCTAATACTCTATTTTTAAGGTGAGACTAGATTTCCACAACTTTTGATAGTCACTCCTCATTATTTCTTTAATCATTGATAGATTTCATAAGTGCTCATAAAACTTTTAACAACCTTCTAAAGTTTGCCTTAATTTCAATATCATGCATACAAATATAACATTACTAGAAACAAATGTTCTGTCTTCGTTGCCTTCTCTAAAAGTAAACATTTTCCAGCCCCTCTGATTTGCAAGGAATTAAGGTAGATACTATGTGATACATGGGAAAAAAAAACCCACCCAATATGGCATTTTTGAGGGTCTGAGGCTCTGGGAAAGGTGTTAAAGAAGGAAAATTATATTTATTTGTCTGGGATATTATAAAATGTTATTTATTTGTAAAAATATACTTATATAATTTTTAGGTCTGTGATATTTTAGGCATATTTCATTATGTTTATTTTTTCCACCAGATTCCTGTGGTAGGTATTACTAATTTTATTCTCATTTTATGGATGACAAAATTCATATCATGAGAGGTTATACTACCCAAAGGCATCGAGCTATAATTTCAGACAAATGCATCTTCTTCCAAAGTCAATTCTATTCTATTTAATAATAGTGCTCAATGTTAGTGTATTTAATATTAGCTTATTAAAAAGCACATTCATGGGTCCTATCCCTAGAGATACAGATGCAGTCAGTCTAAAGTAAGCACTACGATCTAATTTTTAACAAGTATTCCAAGTGATTTTGATGGAACTACTCTTTAGATCATAGTTTGAGGAATTGTACTAAAACATATGGCCTCAGACGTGATAGTCTTGTATGGAATTACCAATGCATATAAAATTACAATAAGAATAAACTGGACTAATTGTACAATGCAGTTACAAAGCACCTTAGAGAACTAGAGACAAAAACTTTGGGTGAAATGTGGGTGGATCTGGAAGACATTTAATCTGCACATTAAAAGTTGGCTTTGATTTAACAGGAAGATGTGATAGAAAGGATCATGTGCATATGTATAGAGATAGTAGAAGAAAAATTAAGTTCAGGATGACTACAGGTTATGGTGCAAGGTGAGAAGTATAGAAAATAATATCTTTTGCAATTAGGTTGTACGTGGGTCATGCACTCAAAATTCATCTATGCAAAAAACATAGGCTATTTTAGATAATGTGAATCCTCGGTTTTTTAAAAGGACCATAGTGATGTAGATCAGCTCTGTTTGCTTCAGATGATAAAAATGGAAGTATTAGGAAGAATGAATGAGGCAGGAGTTACAATCCACTTTAGAAACTCTTGTTTTAGACCATAGATGTATAATAGTATCTGAGAGAATGGAAAGTGAGTAGAATGAAAGGGACAGATCTCAGAATGTTTCCATGTTAAAAATAGCCAGATGTATTGATTGACAGTAGCTGCTAAGGGAAGAAAAAAGACTCAAATATTTCTTTAACACAAAACTAAGGTGGCTAAAAAAGTGGTACACAGTCAGTGGGCAAGGGATCCTGACATCAGTGGGTTGGTGAGTCAAGTTTAAATATAGCCTGAAAACCTAGACTACATTTTCAAGCCTAGCAAGGCTTTGAAGTAGATAGAAATAAGAAATAATAGCTTGAGGAAAACCCAGGGTAAGGAAAGAAGGTGATTTTTTTTTTTTTTGAGAACCGAAGAAATTTTGTGTTTTTATAGACTGAGACTGAGATAATGAATTAAGACACAGGGTGAAATTAGGGGGCAAATAAGGAAACGAATGGTTAGACAAAAAGAAGACAGAATGAAATTAAGATGTTAAATGAAGGGAAAGAATAGATGTCTTTAAATACAAATAATTGCTATGAAGCACTCTGTGTGGGGTCTTAGAATATCTCATTTAATTTTCACAACAACTTTAAGGTATAAATTTGTAAACCCAGAAAATCTGAGACAGGTTTCAGTTAATTTAGAAAGCTTATTTTGCCAAGGTTGAGGACGTGCCCGTGAAGCCTCAGGAAGTCCTGATGACGTGTGCCCAAGGTGGTTGGGGCACAGTTTGGTTTTATACATTTTAGGGAGACAAGATATCAATCAATATATGTAAGAAGTACATTGGTTCTGTCAGAAAGGCGGGACAACTTGAAGCAAAGGCAGGAAGACTAGAAAGTGGGAGTGAGCTTCCAGGTCACAGATAGGTGAGACACAAACAGTTGCATTATTTTGAGTTTCCTATTGGCCTTTCCAAAGGAGGTAATCAGATATGCATCTATCTCAGTGAGCACAGGGATAATTGGAATAGAATGGGTGGTAGGTTCACCTTAAGCAGCTTTCAGCTTGAGTTTTTCCTTAGTGATTTGGCGGGCCCAAGATATTTTACTTTCATATTTTTTTACATTTATTTTAAATTGGAAGAAAATGAGGTGATAAATAATTAGTTTAAGATTATCCAGTAAGAAAGTGGCAAATCCATATATTTTTTTACTTTTTTATATTGTTTCTTTCCTTTGTGTCACAAGGCAAATAATAATGATTGAGAAATTATAGAAAAACATTTGAAAAACGGGAAAATAGTTTGAAGGAATTTGATTTGAGTGTTTTTAACTTTTTAAATAGACAAGATAAAGTCATTTGCTTATAGATTTGGCTGCATCTAGAGATTGGCAAAGGTCCAAAATACTGGCAGATAGTTATTGAAGAGATAATTAATTTTGGATAAATAATAAATAAAAGAATAATTTGTTGTTAATATTCATTAATCAGTTGCAGTCAGATTTTAAGTTTCTGATGAGACCAATTTGTGCAATAACATGAGTTTTCTCCTGCTATACTTAGTCATTTCAAAAGGAGATGGAGAAACAGAAATATTAACGTGGAATTAGGAACTAATCCAAAGTATGTAAAGCAAAAAATCAATTCTTGGCTGCTTATTCGAGATCACAGCTTAAAGACTGACCATGGTTAGTCTGGTTAAGTAAGTGAATGAGGCCAGAAGAGAAGCTTGGGGAATAGGACCAGATTAAGGGATTACATTGTGCAGTAAAGGTCAGTATTTGAAGGATGCACACCTTGGGAGATTTGGAAGAAACTGATGCTGTGATCAGATCTTGAAGGTTGATCAGTGAGAGGTGATGGTGTGCTTCAAGGTGCTGCTGCATATGTGGGCCGAAGTGGAGAGGATGGTCATCAGAGTTAAGATGTTTTGAAACTTAAGGGCTGTGGTGTTGGAAAGGTTATCCATGTGAACAGTCACTTAAATTATGGTAGAACAAAAAAAGGAGATCAAATATGTAATCTAGTTGCTAAAACTGAAGAATATGGAGTACTCTCTTGCAAATCATTTAAATGATGGACAGGAAAAACAGTGTAAACATATCATATGGATTACAGAAGAGAGGAAATGGGAAGCCAACAGGAAAGAAAGAGGATGCCAGCTCATTTCTTGTTCTTGTGAGAAGAAAATTTGCATAGCACCTTGCACAATTTATGTACATAGTAATTTTATTTAGCTTTAAGATAATTGTGAAGGTGACAGTTTCTGATGAAACAATAACTTATAATTTAATTACAGAGTTACTTAACGACCGCTAGATCTCAAAATATGTACCACTGAGAAATTAGATTTAAACTGAGGTACTTAATTATTTCCATGAACATAGATTATTACAACAGTGACCAAGTGGAAATTTTATAGTCTTCAACTTGTGATATGAGTAAATGAAGTAAGATTAGTGAAATTGAATAGACCATAATTGTCAGGATCCATGAGCCAGATACTGCCTGTGTTATTTTTCATGTTTGGGTCCTACTGGGCGACATAAATTATCTTTCAAAAGTTTTGGTACTGACTATGTATAGAAAAAAATGCAACAAAGAGCTAAATATTTGCTACTGAAGAAAAGGCAAGCAAGTTGCAGTTTATTTGGAGTTGGCATCACTCCACAAGTGTTCAAGATTTCTCATTATAACCTCTAACTCAAAAAGATGTTCTGCCCTCAAGAAATAATATCTAAATGTCTATAGTTATTTAGAGTTCAAATAATTTTCAGTTGCAAGTTTTCAGTGGAAAGAATCTCTGTGTTGTTATTTTTTAAGGAGGAAATTTTTATTTTTCATCTATATAAGCAGGCTCTATTAAAGCTGACAGCATAAGAAGTTTTGGAGAGAATTTTTGACATCTACGTGATGTGCTCAGAAGAAAAATAATAATTCTAAATTTTAGCCAAATTGAAGCCTACCTAGAAAGAGCTAAATGGACATCCCAGCATATTAATCTCTGGCTTGTTTGGTGCAGCTTGCTTTGATAATTACATAAAAAGATTACAGTAACAAAAAATCACACCTTAGTTAAAGGTGTGTTCTCCATTGTAAAGGAGTATTTTGGATCTGTAGTTCAGTCATAGCAAACGTGACTGAATGAAAATTTAGACAGGTCAGGCCTCAATCTAGAAAAAATGCAAGGGAGAAAAAGTCACTTGTTCATTTTTACTCTAGAAGGAGTAATACTACAAGATGTTTTAATGTTGAATCAACAACTTTCTTTGGATTATATTTTCTAAAATGTAATCCACTACCTGTCTTTTTTCTTTTTCTTTTGAAATAGTTTTAGACTTACAGAAAAGTTGTGAAAATATTACAGAGTTCACATATTCTCTTCCCTCAGTTTCTTCTTTTTACAATTTACAAACCATGAAACAATTATCATTCACATTATTACAATACTATTAACAAAGCTACACCCCTTATTCAAATTTCACTATTTTGGCTTCTAATATACTTTTTCTGTGCTAGGATCTAATCCAGAGTTCTACATTACATTTAGTTGTTGCCATAGTCTCTACCAATTTGTGATAGTTCCTCAGTTTCTTCTTCTCTTCCATGACCTTGACATTTTTGATAAGTACTAATTGGTTACTTTTTAGAATATCTATCTATTTGAATTTGCCTTTAGTTTTCTCCTAAGGTTGAGGCTGTACATTTTTGGGAAGAATACCTCAGAAGTGATGTTATTGTCCATCTATGCCCCTGCATCATATCAAAGGTATTTATGATGATATATCTTATTTACTGGTGATGTTAACCTGGATCATTTAGCTAAGGCGGTATCTGCCGCTTTCCCACTGTTTTTGCCCTTGTAATTGGTTAAGTATCTTCAGAGCGATACAATGTGGGTACGCAATGTTTCTCCTCAAACTTTTGACCAATTTTAGCAACTTCTTGCCTGCAACAATTATGACCGTAATGTTTGTAGTTGGCCATCTTAAAACAAAAAAGCACATGTGTTTCTAATAATGGTATATTTAAATGAAAAATGCAAACTCAAATCAGTCAACATTTTGCTTTTTATAGAGTTATCAGATGGCTGATATCTACAGGTTCATAGTTTAAGCAATGCATCCTAAAAGAGTTAAAGGATGTGAAGTAATGAAATAGAAATTTTAATTATACTACCTGTATTTGCTGCATAATTGGAATTTCATTTCCATTCTGAATTTGTTAGGAGAAGCAGAAACAGCTTGCTGCTTTAGTGGGCTGGCATGTTTGCAATGAAATGTTCCAAGCTTCTCAGCAGTCAGGTGAATATCCCAGCCTGAGGTCACCTTCACTGTATATCCCTAAGATAAAAGCAATTTTAGAGTATTTTTGATCCTGAGGATGTCCTAATTATCCAGTTCCAGAAATTGCCAATTGAGGCGATATTCAATTCGAACCCTACTTTCCATTTTAGACTATTATTATTAATACTACTATTATTGTTATTAAATAATTTTTACTCTTGTGAAATTTCCCAATTAGTTTAATTAATTGTGTAGGTAGTCTCTAGGTTTCTGAATATTTGAGACTCAACAGCACTAATCTTTCTTCTCCACTTCCTTCTTCTTTTATATTATCTTGTCCTTATTGGTGTGTAATTCCAAAGAAACAGGATGGGAAATGATAATTATTTTAAAAGTCCTAAGAAATTTTAGTTTACTATACAAAAACCTAACTTACATTCACACACAGTTTATTCTATGAAATAATTTTCATAAGTGAGAAAGAATGTAACTATCTATGAGGGCTCTATGTGTGTCTTTTTATTTGTAATAGTTTTATCTTACCTGCCTAGAACAGTCCCTGACATATACTAAGTTCCCAAAAAATATTTGTTAAATATTATGTTAAGTGAAATATCCAGGAACAGAAAAGTAAGCACTGCATGTTGTCACTCACATGAAAGCTAAAAAACATCAATCTCATAGAAATGAAAAGTAGAACCGAGGATACCGTAAAGGCTGGGAAGGGGAAATCTAAGGGGGGAATAGAAAGAGATTTGTTAAAGGATACAAAATTACAGCTAGAT
This sequence comes from Pongo pygmaeus, assembly GCF_028885625.2. Taxonomy (NCBI): domain Eukaryota; kingdom Metazoa; phylum Chordata; class Mammalia; order Primates; family Hominidae; genus Pongo; species Pongo pygmaeus. The sequence goes on from NC_072376.2 coordinate 126,958,436, forward strand.
AGGAGAAATGCCTTCTTGTGTTTTGTACCTCTGTAGGATGACTACAGTTTATTATACAGTTTCAAATAGCTAGAAGGAGAATATTGAACTTTTCCAACGCAAAGTAATGATAAATGTTAGAGATGATATGCTTATTACCCTTATCTGACCACCGTAAATTATATGTATCCAAACATCACTTTGTACCCCATGAGTATTCACAATTATTATTTGTCAATTAGAAGAATAAAATAAAATAAATAAAATTGTGTTCTTGTAGACATAAAACAATTGCTGAGTGAATAAATTAATTTTAGGCAAAATAGAAGCCTCCTAACACCACAAGAGTGGTATGCCGAACTGATAGCCCTATCTCTTCTCCTCATTAATATTTTTATTTCTTTAGTTATTTATGAGTATGCATTCATGGTTCTTACTTTACTCTATGAGTTATAATCTGTTACTATCACTACTTATTTTAATCCTCAAATTTTTGGCCTGGGCATTCTTGACCAGAATCTATCTGTTCCTCAGCCGACTGTGCATGACTGATTTGAATGCCAGCTGCTCCTGGGTTGCAGCTTAATCTAACACACTCCTCGTAACGCACTGTCTATGCTGAAGTGTTTTCAAGTGAGTTACAGACACTGTAACTAATATAAAGGTCCAGTTCTGTAGGGAATCAATTAAAGGTGAAATATGGGCCTCCAAGTGAAAACCATAAGCTTTGAAAAACAAGCATTTTGAAAATGTTTTGAAGCATGAGTATCAGTCAGGCCCTCAATGAATTCAGGTAAGGCTTGTCATTTGATATATCACTTATTGAAGCACACAATTTCTTTGGTATTTTGAAAAACAATTATTCAAATTTATATGTTTCTTTGGGAAAAAAGTCTTTTTAGTTTGAATCTGCCTAGGGTTAGAAATAATGAAATGTTCTTTGAAATTAGTCTTTTGCTGGCTTCACTTCTGGTGATTTATGAAAAGTACTGGGACTTGAGGTTTCTTGTTAATTATGTCTAATAAGTTAGTTATTCAAACAGTGAAAAAATTCCCATGTGCTAATTCAAACTGATCTTGGGAAAATTAAAATCTTTTATAAAGTCTATATATTATAGAATAGGGATGAAATGTAGATGCTCACTTTCTTTAGTAGTTTGCTCATTGTGTATCAAATTTTATGTTCATAAAAATGTTTGTATTAATCTCATTTCTCCTGATTATTACTTCATAAAGATTATTTTAATAAATTTATAGAAGAGGTCTATAAAATATAAAACAACATATAAAAACCTATAATAATCTCACATTTTTAAACTTCAGAAGTAATTTAGTTAAGGATAAGCTCAGTTAGATTTTAAATTCAAGGAATGTATAGTATTTCTAAGCCAGTCAAAAATGCTTTAGAGTACCCACAAACATGGTAATCATAATTCTATCTTAATTCTGTTTTTTCTTTCTGTGAGCTATTAATTGCCTGTTAGAGAAAAAGTAAAAATGAAGAGGGAGATACGATGACAGAATATACTTTCTCCTAATGCTTTATAGCTCCAACCTACTCATTTTCATACTTTCATTTAACTCTAACAACAGTCCTATGAATAAAGTGTCATTATCACTGTTTTCCAGTTGAGAAAATTTAATTTTCAAGATAGCTTGCCATGGTTATTTAAATGAGTTCACTGTATTGGAAATGGGACTAAAACCTAAATGCTTTTACTTCAAATCCTGATTTTTCACTTAACCATGCTTTGCTTTGTGAAAATGTGAAATGTGATGGAAAGAATATCCAGAAAATGAGTTGTAGTCTTGTCCCTACCATGTATAATGTGTGACTTTGAAGTAGCTTCATGCTGTCAGTTTTCTCTGAGGTCTCTTCTGGCTCTAAGTTGCTATCTGGACATTGATTTGGCACATCCTCATTGGGTGCCAACCCCAGCCCAATCGCTGTCTTAGGCACTGGAGATAAAGGGTGAATTGTACCATTTTTCTCACAGAACTTACGTTAAAGTGGGCATCTTATAAGCCATAAACAAGTAAGCCCATATATGTTTTGAAATATATATACATTGTGGCATGACTAAATCAAGCTAATTAACATATGCATTATGCATTACCTTACATGTCAGTTTTTTTGTGGTAAGAACACTTAAAATCTACTCTTTTAGCAATTATAAAGTATGCAATGCATTGTTATTAACTCCATTCACCCTGTTGTACAATAGATCTCTTGAACTTAATCCTTCTGTCTAACTGAAATCTGTATTCTTTGACCAACATCTCCCTGCACAACCCCCTGACCAGTCCACGGTAACCAGCATTCTACTCTTTGCTTGTGAGTATGACTTCTTTAGATTCTACATATAAGTGAGACCATGAGGTATTAGTCTTTCTGTGCCTGGCTTATTTTATTTAACATAATGCCCTCCAGAGTCATCCATGTTGTCGAAAATGGCAGGATTTCCTTCATTACAAAAATTAATAATATGCATATTATTGACCAAAATCTGGACCTTTCAGCCAATCTTAATAGCTAATTTATTTTAGTGTGATTGATTTAACATTGATCATCAGGTTCTGAGTTTTACTTCAATAATAATATAGATATAATTTGATTTCCACTATATTTTATATTTTCAAAACCATATTTGGTTAAGTATGCTGAATTATTTTCTTTTCTTTGGGCATTGTATTGCTAAGTTTATGTGATGTATGCTTGCATTATAAAAAATAGTTTTATTGAGATATAATGCCAGTCTGCTCATTTAAAGAGAAAATACAGTGGATTTTTGTATGTTCACAAAGTTGTGCAACTATTACCACAATTAATTTTAGAGAATTAAAATAAAGACTATAATTTACAATGGCATCATATAATGATATGTTTAAGGATAAATCTGACAAAACATGTGAAAGACATGTACAATGAAAACTATAAAATATTACTGAGATAAAGACCTAAATAAATAGATATATCATATCTATGGATAGAAAACTCAATGATATTAGGATGTCGATTCTCTCCAAGTTGATTTATAAATTTAATTGAATCCCAGTCAAAATCCCAATAGGCTAATTTTTGGTAAAAATTGAAAAACTGATTCTAAAGTCATCTAGAAATGTAAAGAAACTAGAGTAAACAAAAGCATTTTGAAAAAATAAAAAAGAAAACTGGAAAACTAATGCTATCCAATTTCAAACTTGTGAAAAAGTTACAGCAATCAAGACTATAGTTTTGGTGTGAATATATGGAAATAGATCAATGGAACAAAAATAGACCCTCATATGTGGCAACTGATTTCTACTATAGCTGCAAAGGCAATGCAGCAAAAATGGCCTTCTCAAAATTAGTGCTGGAACAATTTAGATAGCCATATGAAAAAGAGAACTTCAATCTATATTATTCATCATATATAATATTTAACTCAAAATGGATGTTAGGCCCAAATTTAGATTTCAGTCAAAATTTAGATTTAAATATAGATGTAAGTCTTAAAACTATAAAACTTCTGAAAGAAAAAGTTGGAGAAAACCTTTGTGACCTTGGGCAAAGCATAGAATTTTGGGTATTACATTAAAAGTATGCCACATCAAAGGACAAATTGATAAATTATACTTTATCAAAATTTAAAAAATTTGCTCCTTGAAAGAAAGTATTAGAGAATGAGAAGACAAGTTAGAATATTTGCAAATCATATAGCTGATAAAGGATTTGTATCCAGATTAAGGAATCCTCAAAACTTGATAACAAAACAAAATCAAATTTTAAAAATGGGCAAAATATTTAAACAGAAACTTCATCAAAGCAGACATACATATGCACATACGCAAATAAGGACAGGAAAAGATGCCAGACATCACTAATCATTAGGCAAAGGCAATGAGATTCCACTAATACCTATTTATTATAAAGGCTAAAATTAAAAATCTTGACCATCCTAAATATTGGTAAGGATACAGAGACACTGGGGCTCTCTTAACAGTAGTATCACACACCACTTTAGAAAACCAAATTGTCAGTTTCTTAAAAAGTTGAACCTATACTTATCATATAACCTAAGCATTCTATTCCCAAGTATTTACCCAAGAGAAATAAAAGGCTATGATTCTACAAAGACTTATAATAGAATGTTTATAGTAGCTTTATTAGTAATTTAACCCCAAATGTGAAACAATACATATGTCAATCAATAGGTGAATGGATATACAACTGCGTTATAGCCATGTAATGGGATTCAACTGAGCAATAAAAAGAAACTATTGAAACATATTACAACATGAATAAAATAAAAAATACTGAATGAAAAAAAGCTAGACAAAAAAGTTCACATATATGATTCCATTTATATAAAATCCTAGAAAATGTCCCCTAATCTATAGTATTATAAAAATCACTGGCTGTCTGTGGATGGGTGTAGGGGAAATGAGGGTATGTGGGATTATAAAGAGTCACAAGGAACCTTTGGGGGTTGAATGAATATTTCCATTCTATTAAGTGTGCTGGTGGTTTCACATGCATTTATACATGCAAATTTATCAAACTAGACAAATTAAATATGCATAATTAATTCTATGTCTATTATATATTAGCAAAAGTATTAAATTAAAAGAGAAAAGATGGTGAATTTATTGAGTGCTTTTCATTCTCCACATCGCTAACATTTCAAACACTAGATTTCCCTTCCCAAGAATTTAGGTTGTTTAATTCCTCATTACCTGAGCCTATAAAGCTTCCTAATGTTATTTCAGGGTGGATTTCAAGAACCGAAGGAATAATTTAGCCAAGCACTTTCATTATAAGTCTTGGCTTACTTCTTGGAAATATGACTAAATGATTACTATAACTGAAGACAGAGAGTGGCCATTTAAAAAAATTAACTATATGTTTGAGAAAATCCCTTACCTATGTGCCCATTTACTTTGTAAGTGCAAAAAGCATGTACTGAGTATCTGAGAATATTAGTGTTCAAAGGTAGTCTATTCAAAACAGAGCTTTGCAGAATAATAAAAAATAGATTGAGAAAGTTAGAATGCTAATATAGGTAAAATTGAAAGATTCTTTTTGTTTTCTACACTAACTGCTAACATTAGCTAATTTAATTTACAAGTAGCAGTATGCATTTGAAATGGGGTCATTCTTGAGGCATGAAAATAAATATTCCTTAATTCTATGCCAATACCTCTACGTAATGATGACGCCTGGCTTGAGATTCTACGTTTTTTCTTTTTTCTTTTCTTCTTCCACTTTTTTTTTTCTTTTTTTTTTTGATAAGGAGTCTCTCTCTGTCTCCCAGGCTGGAGTGCAGTGGTATGAACGCGGCTCACTGCAACCTCTGTCTCCTGGGTTCAAGTGATTCTCCTGGCTCAGCCTCCTGAGTAGCTGGGATTACAGGTGCCTGCCACCATGCCTGGCTAATTTTTGTATTTATAGTAGAGACGGGGTTTCACCATGTTGGCCAGGCTGGTCTCAACTCCTGACTTCAGGTGATCCTCCTGCCTTGGCCTCCCAAAGCGCTGGGATTACAAGCATGAGCCACCGTGCCTGACCCTAAATTTTAAAGTCAGTAATTAAACACTTGTCTGGATAAGGGATTGTGCTATGCCAGAGAGCTCTACATCTCCTCTCCTGGCATTTACAGTGATTTCAAGTTCTGTTTGTAAAAAATTTAACAAGAGCCCAGCACTTTGTTATTGTAAAATACATATATCTTCAAAAGTATCTTAAAAGATAGGCAGATCCTTATATTCTGGTTATATTTTGTAACATAGAGGCAGCTCAGTCTGCAATGATACCTCTTCTATTTATTTTGTTTCATTTTATTTTGGATGAAGGTATCAAACATTAGTAAATGTACAAGGCATTTACACCTATTCATATTCCTGTTCATCTCTTTGAAGCCCTCTCTAACTACTATGTAGTACAAAACAGGCCACAAATGAGATAAAATTTTGTTAGTAGAGCTAACTCAGTGATCTACCGGATTGAATTAATGATGTCTTAACAATGAAATGTGGTTTATTTAAATATATCAAAATAGATATGTGTAGCTGGCAAGCAACAAAATAGAAAAGCCGAAAGCAAATATTCTTATCTTACAGTGTGAGAGGTTTGGCCTATAATCCTTGACTAGTCACTTCAGCTACTGGCAAGGTCATTCTTTGGTTGGTAATTTCAACTTGTCCAGGAAGCCATGATTTATAATGAAAATATTAGCTTCCAGTTCTGTAACAAGATGCCGTAGAATCATTTTTGCCTGTTTCTTTCCTCTGAATAAAATTAAACACCCTAGACATCATTCAACAGACAATGATAAAAGTACTCTTCTATTAGTCCATTTTCATGCTGCTGTTAAAGATATACCCAAGACTGAGCAATTTACAAAAGAAAGAAGTTTAACTGGACTTACAGTTCCACGTGGCTGAAAAAGCCTCACAATCAATTATGGTGAAAAGCAAGGAAGAGCAAGTCACATCTTACATAGTTGGCAGCAGACAAAGAGAGAACTCGTGCAGGAAAACTCCCACTTACAATAACCATCAGATCTCATGAGATTACTCACTATCACAAGAGCAGCACAGGAAAGACCTGACCCCATGATTCAATTACCTCCAACCAGGTCCCTCCTACAACACATGGGAATTTAAGATGCGATTTGGGTGGGTCATGGCCAAACTATATAATTCCACCCCGGTCCCTCCCAAATCTCATGTCCTCACATTTCAAAACCTGTAACGCCTTTCCAACAGTCCCCCAATGTCTTAACTCATTTCAGCATTAACTCAAAAGTAAACAAAGTCACATCTGAGATGAGGCAAGTCCCTTCTGCCTGGCCTGTAAAATCAAAAGCGAGTTAGTTAATTCCTAGATACAATGCGGGTACAGGCATTTGATAAATACAGCCATTCCGAATAGGAGACATTGGCCAAAACAAAGGGGCTACAGACCCCATGCAAGTCCCAAATCCAGCGGGGCAGTCAAATCTTAAAGCTCCAAAATGATCTCCTTTGACTCCGTGTCTCACATCCAGGTCATGCTGATGCAACAGGTAGGTTCTCATGGACTTGAGCAGCTCTGCCCCTGTGGTTTTTTCAGGGTACAGCCTCCCTCCTGGCTGCTTTCATGGGCTGGCATTGAGTCTCTGCAGCTTTTCCAGGTACTCGGTGCAAGCTGTCAGTGGATCCACCATTCAGGGGTCTGGTGGACGGTGGCACTTTTCTCATAGCTTCACTGGGCATTGCTCCAGTAAGGACTCTGTGTAGGGGCTCTGACCTCACATTTCCCTTCTGCACTGCCCTAGCAGAGGTACTCCATGAGAGCTCTGACCCTGCAGCAAACTTCTGCCTGAACATCCAGGTGTTTCCATACATCTTCTGAAATTTAGGCAGAGGTTCCCAAACCTCAATTTTTGACTTCTGTGCACTCACAGGCTCAACACTATGTTAAAGCTGCCAAGGCTTGAGGCTTGCACCCTCTGAAGCCACAGCCTGAGTCTACACTGGCCCCTTTCAGACATGGGTGGAGCAGCTGAGATGCAAAGCACCAAGTCCCTAGGCTGCACACAGCACAGGGACCCTGTGCTTGGCCCAGGAAACCAGTTTTTCCTCCTAGGCCTCCAGGCCTGTGATGGGAGGTGCTGTTGTGAAGACCTCTGACATACCCAGGAGACATTTTTCCCATTTTCTTGGGGATTAACATTCGGCTCCTCGTTATTTATGCAAATTTCTTTAGCACACTCTAATTTTTCCTCAGAAAATGTGACTTTCTTTTCTATCACATTGTCAGGCTGCAAATTTTCTGAACTTTTATGCTCTGCTTCCCTTATAAAACCAAATGCCTTTACCAGCTCCCAAGTCACCATTTGAATGCTTTGCTGCTTAGAAATTTCTGCCACCAGATACCCTAAATCATCTCTCTCAAGTTCAAAGTTCCACAAATCTCTAGGGCAGGGGCAGAATGCTGCCAGCCTCTTTGCTGAAACATAACAAGAGTCACCTTTGTTCCATTTCCCAACAAGTTCCTCTTCTCCATCTGAGATCGCCTCAGCCTGGACATTATTGTTCATGTCACTATCAGCATTTTTGTCAAAGCCATTCAACAAGTCTCTAGGAAGTTTCAAACTTTCTCACATTTTCCTGTCTTCTTCTGAGCCCTCCAAACTGTTCCAACCTCTGCCTATTGCCCAGTTCCAAAGGCTCTTCCACATTTTCAGGTATATTTTCAGCAATGCCCCACTCTACTGGTACCAATTTACTGTATCAGTCTGTTTTCACACTGCTGATAAAGATACACCTGAGACTGGGCAATTTACAGAATAAAGTAGTTTAACTGGACTTACAGTTCCACATGGCTGGAAAAGCCTTACAATGTTGGCCAAAGGCAGGGAAGAGCAAGTCACATCTTACATGTATGGCAGCAGGCAAAGAGAGAACTTGTACAGGAAAACTCCCCCTTATAATATCCATCAGATCTTGTAAGGCTTACTATCATGAGAACAGCATGGGAAAGACCTACCCCCATGATTCAATTACCTCCCACTAGGTCCCTCCCACAACATGTGGGAATTCAAGATGAGATTTGGGTGGGGACACAGCCAAATCATATCAACTCTGTAATCTTGACAGAAGAATGTGGGCTTCCTAAGGACATCATGAATTGAGGAATGAAAATGTGGTAATCTCTCTGGATTTTCTTTTTATATCTCATATACTATAGGATTGGGTGTTGGAGAGGGCTGCAGCCTGCAACCAACAATTGTAGAAAAAATGAAAACAAAAACAAAACTACATAGACAAAAACAAAACAACAAACAGACCAAAAACCCAAGAAAGCCTACTCTATCTGGCCAATGAACTGAGAAAGGAGAAGTACAACAGAGATCCAGTGGGGAGTTCTAACCACAACTCTACAAACTAGTTTGCTGGGCAGTCCATGCCTCTGAAAACAGAGCAATAAAGGCCTAGGCCATCCCAGCCCTTGTTCTATAACTGGGTCATCAGTAGGTGTTCCAATCCGGTGGCAGTGGTGGTGACAATGAAGCCCCATGTCTCCCTGCCCTTCACCCCACTGGCATACAGGAATCAAAACCCAGTGTCGTCTGCACTTCACAAAAGATTGCCCACCAAAAAACAGGGTGCAAAGGGATATGCTTCTCCTCCTGTAAATAGTATCAGTAGGGATTAGTGGGAACCCCCACGGTGCCAGAAGAAGAAAGCAGGACAGAATAACATTATAAGTGCTCAGGAAACTAAACTGTCATTGTAGCTAAATCATAAAAAAATAGACCAGAACCTACACACCAACTAAAATAGAAGACTTAAATAAAATCAAAAGTCTCCTAACATAGAAAATATCTAGGATACAATAAAAATTTCTTGTTGTACCAATAAACCAGGAAAACAACAATTTGAATGAGAAGAATAATCAACTGATATCCGTACTGAGATGAATCAGATGTTGAAATTATCTGACAAAGATTATAAAGAACAGCTGTCATAGAAATGCTTCAGTTATCAATTACAAATGCCATGGACAAAAATGAAAAAATAGTAATCCTCCCCCCTCCCCTCAAAAAAATCAAAGTTTTAAAAAGGGCAACATAGAAGTTATAAAATTTAAAAATTTAGTAATCAAGTTAAATCTTACTAGATGGATTCAGTAGTGGAATGGGGATGACAGAGGATAGAATTAGTAAGCATAAACATAGTTCAATAAAATTTACTCAATCTGAATAACAGAGATAAAAGGCAAAAAAAGGGATCCTCAGGATTCTGTAAGATAATAACAAAACATATATTAGGTTGGTGCAAAAGTAATTGTGTTTTTTTCCATTAAAAGTAGGATCCCAGAGGAGATGAGAAAAGGTGTGAGACTGAGACTGAAAAGGTATCCAACAAATGATTGTGGAAACTTCCAAATTTGGTGAAAAACATAAACTTGCAAATGAAACTGTATAAATCTTGCTTTATGAACTTCAAAAGCTTCAATTAGGATAAACTGCAGAAATCAACAGTAAGATATAGCATAATTAAACTTCTGAAAACTAAATACAAAGAAAAAAATCTTAAAATAGCCAGACAGAAATGATACATTATCCATATAATAGATTTCTAATCTGAAACCATTGGGCACAGAGGAAACGAAAGATTTTTTAAGCACTGAAAGAAAAGAACTATTAATCTTGAATTCAATGTTTGGCAAAACAAACCTTCAGGGGAGAAGAAAAAATACAGACATTCTCCAATGAAAGAAAATTAAGAAAATTGTTGTTAATAGACCTACTCTTCAAGAACAGATAAAGGAGGGAGATAGGTAGGAATATGGCAGGCTGGAGGCAAGACTACCTTGAAGCTCCCACTTGGATGGACAGAGTAGCATGTGGAGACCCACTCAAATGGACAGTGTGGCTTGTGGAGACCCACTCAGATGGACAGTGTGGCTTGTGGAGACCCACATCCTTAACTTTTGCTCCATGAATTACCAGGAACATACCAGGAAAGCTGAGAGGATCCATAGACCATTTGAAGGAGGTGGATTGCCCCTGAAGGCCCCATGGGACAGCCAAGGAACTGTGAGTTGGCTTGCTTTCTCAGTGGGGAGGCTTGTAGCCTGAAGCAAGTTCCCAGCCCTGCTCACTGGCTGCCTAGAAATAAACTTGGTGCTGTTGGTCGGCTTTGGGGGGTGTGGGGATGGGAGGAGTAACACCAAAATTGTGGGCTGCGGGGATACATGAGAGCTGGAAGAGGCCTGTGGCTGCTGGCTTCTCCCACTTCCCTGAAAACTTGTGTGATGCAGCAGGGGCAGCCATAATCCCTCTGGAAACATAACTCCATTGGCCTGAGAACTGCACTGCCATCCCCTATAGCAACCTCAGCAAGCCCTGCTTAAAGACAGTCTGAGCTCAGACATCCCTAACCCTGTCCCCAACTAATGGTCTTTCTCTACCTGCCCTGGCAGCCAAAGACAAAGGACACAACCTCTTGGGAGCTCTATGGCCCTGCCCACCACCTGAGATAGCAGAATACTTACCCAAAGGTGACTCTAGGGAAAGCTAGTATCCTCCCTATACTACTGCAGCTGATGCACTCTTGAAAGCACCACCTCCTGGCTGGAGGCCAACTATCACAAAATGAAGCACACTGAACAAAAACACAAACTCACAGAATTTGCTTCACTCCCCTGCTGCCTCCACCAAGGCAGATGCTGGTCTCCATGGCTAAGAGACTTGAAGACAGGTCACATTACAGGACTCTTTTCAGACACTCCCCAGTATCAGACCAGAGCCTGGTAGTTCCACTGGGTGGCTAAATCCAGAAGAGAGAGGAAAAAAAAAAATCACTGCAGCTTAGCTTTCAGGAAGCTCCATCCCTAGGGGAAGGGAAAGAGCACTACATCAAGAGAGCACTCTGTGGGACCAAAGAATCAGAACAGAAGCCCTTGAGTCCCAGATCTCCCCTCTGGTATAGTCTACCCAAATGGGAAGGAACCAGAAAAACAATTCTGGTTATATGACAAAACAATAGTCCCAGCACTTTGGAAAGCCAAGGCACGCAGATCACTTGAGGTCAGGAGCTTGAGACAAACCTGGTGAACATGGTGAATCCCCACCTCTACTAAAAATAAAAAATTAGCTGGGTGTGGTGGCACACACCTGTAATCCAAGCTACTGGGGAGGCTGAGGCAGGAGAATTGCTTGAACCTGAGAAGTGGAGGTTGCAGTGATCCAGGATAGCACCACTACACTTCAGCCTGGGTGACAAAGTGAGACTCTGTCTCTAAATAAATACATAAATAACAAAAGAAGATTCTCTAACACCCTCCAAAAGATCACACTAGCTCACCAACAATGGATCTAAACCAAGATGAAATCTCTGAATTACCAGAAAAAGAATTCAGAAGGCTGACTATTAAGCCAATCAGGAAGACACCAGAGAAAGGTGAAGTCCAACTTAAAAAAATCAAAAACATGATACAAGATGTGAAAGGAAAAATCTCCAGTGAAATAGACTGCATAAATAAAAGACAATCAACTTCTAGAAATGAAAGACAGACTTAAGGAATTGCTTTTGCACTGGAAAGCCTCAGCAATAGAATTGAACAAGGAGAAGAAACAACTTCAGAGCTTGAAGACAAGGCTTTTGAATTAACCCAGTCTGACAAAGATAAAGAAAAAAGAATTTTAAAAAATGAACAAGGCCTCCAAAAAGTTTGTGATTATCTTAAAAGACCAAACCTAAGAATAATTTGTGTTCTTGAGGAAGAAGAGAAATCTAAATGTTTGGCAAACATATTTGAGGTAATAATCGAGGAAACTTCCCTGGCCTTGCTGATGATCTAGACATCTAAATACAAGAAGCTCAAAGAACACTGGGAATTTCATTGCAAAAAGATCATCACCTAGGCACATAGTCATCAGGTTTTCCAAAGTCAAAACAAAGGAAAGAATCTTAAGAGCCATGAGACAGAAGCATCAGGTAACCTATAAAGGAAAACCTATCAGATTAACAGCAGATTTCTCAGCAGAAACCCTACCAGCTAGAAGGGATTGGGGTCCTATCTTTAGCCTCCTTAAAACAATTACCAGCCAAAAATTTTTTATCTAGTGAAATTAGGCTTCATAAATGAAGGAAATATAGAGTCTTTTCCAGGAAAACAAAGGCTGAGATAATTCACCAGTACCAAGCCAGCACTACAAGAACTGCTAAAAGGAGCTCTAAGTCTTGAAAATAATCCTCAAAACACACCAAAATAGAATCTCCTTAGAGCATAATTCTCGAAGGACCTATAAAACCACAACACAGTGAAAAATAAAAAAAAATCAAGGTATTCAGGCAACAAATAGAATAGAATAGAACCTCATATCTCAATACTAAGGTTGAATCTAATTGGCCTAAATGCTCCACTTAAAAGATACAAAATGTCAGAGTGGGTAAGAATTTCCCAACCAAGTACCTTCTGTCTTCAAGAGACTCACCTGATGCATAAGGACTCACATAAACTTAAGGTAAAGGAGTGGAAAAAGATATTCCATGCAAATGAAAACCAAAAGCAAGCAGGAGTAGCTATTCTTATGTCAGACAAAACAAACTTTAAGAAATCGTGTTTAAAAAGACAAAGAGGGACATTATATAATGATAAAAGGACTAGTCCAACATGAAAATATTACAACCTAAATATATATGCACCTTACAATGGAGCTCCAAAATTTATAAAACAATTACAAATAGACCTAAGAAATGAGATAGATGGCAACACAATAATAGTGGGGGACTTCAATACTTCACTAACAGGACTAGACAGGTCATCAAGACAGAAAGTCAACAAGGAAACAATGAACTTAAACTACACCCTAGAATAAATGAGCTTAACAGATATTTACAGAGCATTCTACCCAACAACTGCAGAATATACATTCTGTTCATCAGCACATGGAACATTCTTCAAGATAGACCATATGGTAGGCCACAAAACAAGTCTCAAAACATTTAAGAAAATCAAAATTGTAGCAACTATTCTTTCAGACCACAGTGGAATAAAATTGGAAATCAATTATAAAAAGAAACCTAAAAACCATGGAAAAACATGAAAATTAAATAACCTGCTCCCAAATGATCACTGGGTCAACAAGGAAATCAATATGGAAATTAAAAAATGATTTAAACTGAACGATAATAGTGACATACCTATCAAAACCTCTTGGATACAGCAAAGGTGGTATTAAGAGGAAAGTTCATAGCATTAAATGCCTACATCAAAAAGACTGAAAGAGCACAAATATACAATGTAAGCACACACTTCAAGGAGCTAGAGAAACAAGAACAAACCATACCCAAACCAAACAGAAGAAAATAAATAACCACGATCAGAGCAGAACTAAATAAAATTGAAACAAAAAAATTACAAAAGATAAATGAAATGTAAATCTGGTATTTGAAAAGATACATAAAATTGATAAACCATTAGACCAAAAAAAGAAGAGCAAAGATACAAACAAGCTCAATTAGAAACAAAATGGGAGATATTACAACCAATATCACAGAAATACAAAAGGTCATTCAAGGCTACTATGAACACCTTTATACACATGAACTAGAAAACCTAGAGAAGATGGATAAAGTCTGGAAATAATACAACCCTCCCAGGTTAAACCAGAAAGATGTAGAAACTCTGAACAGACCAATAACAAGCAGTGAGATTGAAATCATAATTACAAAGTTACCAACAAAAAAAGTCTTGGACCAGATGGATTCACAGCTGAATTCTATTAGACATTCAAAGAAGAATTGATACCAATCCTATACACTATTCCAAAAGATAAAGAGAGAATCCTCCCTAAATCATTCTACGAAGCCAGTATCACCCTAATACCTAAACCAGGAAAGAACATAACAAAAAAAGAAAACTACATACCAATATCCCTGATGACATAGATGCAAAAGTCCTCAATAAAATACTAGCTAATCAAATCCAACAGAATATCAAAAAGATAATCTACCATCATCAAGTGGGTTCCATACCAGGGAGGCAGGGACAGTTTAACATCTTCAAGTCAATAAATGTGATACACCACATAAACAGAAATAAAAACAAAAATCACATGATCATATAAATAGATGCAGAAGAAAACATTTGACAAAATCCAGCATCCCTTTATGAAAACCCTCAGCAAAATTGGCATAAAAGAGATATACATTTAGGCAATAAAAGCCATCTTTGACAAAGCTGCAGCTAACATTATACTGAATGTGGAAAAGTTGAAAACATTTTCCCTGAGAACTGGAACCAAGACAAGAATGCCCACTTTCAGCACTATTCAACATGGTACTGGAAGTCCTAGCCAGAGCAATCAGGCAAGAAGCAGAAATAAAATACATCCAAATTGGTAAAGACAATGTCAAACTGTTGCTGTTGACGTGACTGTATACCTAGAAAACTCTAAAGACTCATCCAAAAAGCTCCTAGAACTGGTATATAAATTCAGCAAAATTTCAGGATATAAAATTAATACACACAAATCAGTAGCTCTGCTATACACCAATAGCGACCCAGCTGAGAATCAAACCATAACTTAACTTCTTTTACAATAGCTGCAAAAATAAATAAAATAAAATAATAAAATACTTGGGAATATACGGCCAGTTGCCTCAGGCTCTCCATAGCCTGAAGGCAAGAACAGCTAAGGCTGCCAAACAGCTATGATGACAGCCTGCCCCTCCCTCTGGGAGCTCCATCCCAAGAAGGTTTGAAATGGCTGTCAGCTAGCAAAAACTGGTGGGGGCCAGGCACAGTGGCTCAGGCCCATAATTTCAGCATTTTGGGAGGCCAAGGCAGGCAGATCATGAGGTCAGGAGATAGAGACTATCCTGGCTAACATAGTGAAACCCCATCTCTACTAAAAATACAAAAAATTAGCCGGGTGTGGTGGCATGTGCCTGTAGTCCCAGGTACTCAGGAGACTGAGGCAGGAGAATTGCTTGAACTCGGGAAGTGGAGGTTGCAGTGAGCCGAGATTGTGCCACTGCACTCCAGCCTGGGTGACAGAGCAAGACTCCATCTCAAAAAAAAAAAAAAGCGAAAAAAGAAGAAAACACTGGTGAAAGTGACTGGAGACCCCAGATGAGAGATTCCACTCAGTAGAGAAATGGGATCCTGGATCCATGTGAACAGTCTGACCACTTCTCTGCAAAGCTGCTGGGCTGTGTTGAGGGACCACCCTGGTGCCTGGTTCCCTCAGACTCCCTAGAACCTAAAAGCAACAATGGTTAAGGCTGTGAGACAGCAAAGATGGCAGCCCCCCTCCCCACACCGGGAGTTTCATCTCAGGGAGGTGAAACACTGCTACCAGTGGCTGGCTGGATTCCCAAGTCAGTGGGTCTTATCCTGCAAGGTGCCATGAAAGCAGGGCCTACAGCCTGTCACTGTTCAGCCCCCTGGATTCAGCCCCTTTCCTGGAAATATGTACCAGCGTCAAAATCCCTGCTTCGTCAGAGCTGCAGCTGCTTTTGCTGGGAAGCCGAGTATCTCTTCATGTGCTTTAGTGGCTGCTCTCCTAAGACTCCATGTAACTCTGTGTATTGGACTGAAGGCCCTGGTGGAGTGGGTTCATGAGAGGGTCTGCTGACCTGAGGGTTGCAAAGATCCATTGAAGAAGCATGAGTCCCTGGGGTCACTCACTCACTCACTCACTCACCACCTCCCGGGGATGGGGAGGCTCCCTTTGCTTCATGTCATTCCCAGGTGGGCAGTCATCCTGCCTTGCTTTTCTCCAATCTCTGTGGGTCAGGTTTTTATCTTAATGAGTCCCAATGTATATACTTGAATGTTTAATCTGAAGGTGCTGTATTTACTCACCATTTCCTTTGCTCTCCACAAGAGTGGCACACACTAGCTGCTTCCAGGCAGCCATCTTGGCCAATCCCTCAGAGCATCATTCTTCACTGTTTTACTTTTAAGCAGCCAATGCCATTATGTTTGAAGTGAGTTTCTTGTAGACAGCATATTGTTGAATCATTTTTAGTTATCCACTCTACCATACATTGTTCTTGAGTCTTCTGCTTCTTTGTTCTTGTCTTCTTGTGAGTTACTTGAGCATTTTTAGAGTTCCATTATGATTTGTTTATTTTTAAGGACATCATTTTGTTCTGTTTTCTTAACTGTTGCTCAGAATATTTTTGCTCAATATACACATAACTCATCACAACATACTGGGGTTGATATTTTACTACTTCCAATGAAGTATAGAAATCTTACTTTTATTTAGGTCTCTTTACTCTTCATTATTTTAAACATAATTGTCTTAAGCATTTTTTCTACATAGAGAAAGAACCCCATCAGATGGTGTATAACTTTTTGCTTTTACCATAAAATATAATTAAAGAAATTCATAATGTGAAAAAGTCTATTTTATTCCTATTTCTACCTATTCTATTATTCTTTCCTTTGTAAAGATTCTAGTCTTCTTCTGTTTTCTGTTAGAGAATATATTAACCAAGTACATATGACATTCTCAAATTTGTATGTATCAAATCACAGAACTTCAAAATATATGAAGCAAAAACTGATAGAGCCAAAAGAAAAAATTGAGAAATTCACAATTATAGTTGGGGAACCAAAAAAATGACTAGACAGCAAATCAGCAAGGATGTGGAAGAACCGAACAACAGTATCAACCAACAGGATACCATCATATTTAGAGAACACTAGTCCCAACAGAAGCAGAACACACTTTCCTTTCAAGTACCCATGGAACATGAACCATGAGAATGCATATGCTGGATTTAAAAAATGATTAAAAGAACTGAAGTCACATAGAGTAAGTTCACTTACATAAAGGAATCAAACTAGAAGTCAATAAGAGAAGATGAGAAAAATTTCTATATACTTGGAATGTAAACAACACTTGTAAATAATCCAGGGTCAAACAAGAAAAATATAATAAAGTAAAAATATATTTAACTGATTAAAATCAATACACAACATATTAAAGTTTGTGGGATGTAACTAAAGCAGTGCTGAAAAATAAATTTATAACACCAAATACTTATAATTT
This sequence comes from Pongo pygmaeus, assembly GCF_028885625.2. Lineage (NCBI taxonomy): Eukaryota > Metazoa > Chordata > Mammalia > Primates > Hominidae > Pongo > Pongo pygmaeus. Next base: position 126,975,961 of record NC_072376.2, read on the forward strand.
AAAAAGTAGAAAGACTTCAAATCAATATAAGTTCCTGCTTTAAGAAACTAGAAAAGAAGAGAAAAATTAACCCCTCAAAAGCAGAAGGAAGGACGTAAAAAAGATAATGACAAAAAGAAATAACATTGAAAATAGAAAATCAACAGAGAAATTGAGATTAAAAGCTGTTCTTTTACATAAATGAAACAACACAATTTATAAACCTCTACCAAGATTGACAATGATAAAATGTTGGATTTTAAATATTTATCTTCATTTATTTTTATCCTTAATGTGCGCACAAGGAGTTCTGGAACAGAGACAGATTTCTCATTAAATACCTTGTAGTAAATAAGCGTATCATACTCCCTTCCCTGAATTACTTGCCCTAGTCCTTACCCTTGTGCAACGTGATAAAAATCAGGTAAATCTTACATGAGTAACTAGATACACCACAGGTAAGAGACAAGGCAAAATGATTTTTCACTGCTCAATAAAGGAAGGAGGCAGTGGTTTCTCTTGCTTTAGAATGTCCTGCTTACTGCAGCATATTAGCATGTAAATAAAATCGTTCCAGAAGCCATTTAGCCCATTTCTCTCAGACCTGTAGATGTCTTCAAGTTTTTGGACTCATTTTTCCTTGAAATGTAGATAACCAGTGAGACAGTGTTCCAGAATTCCTGGCACTTTAGAGTTTAACCCAAGAACCTAGCCTAGAACAGTAATCATTGATAATATACAAAAAAATAAGTTTTCTATCCTTTCTGATTACTGTAATTAACAAGGCAAATCAATACAAATATTATATGAAAAAAATCATGAAGCTGATGCTTTTTGCAGTAGCATTGGGAAATCCTGGGAAATTTTATTTTCCCACATAAAATGAAAGAAGACACAAATAGTTGATATCAAGAATGAAACGGCATAGCAGAACGTTTTGCAGCCATTAAAAGCATAATAAGACATATTACAAATGATTTATGCTAATAAATTTGACAACCTAAAAGAAATAAACCAATTTATTGGAAACCACAAACTACCAACACTCAGCCAAGAAGAAATTGATAACCTAAATAGTTGTCTAACTATTAAGAAAATTGAGTTTATAATTTAAAAGCTACTGAAAAGAAAGATCAGGACCCAGGTGGTTTTAATGGAGAATTTTTACCAAACATTCCAAAAAATTAATAGAAATATGCAATATCTTCCAGAAAATAGAAGTGGAGGAAACACTTCATAACTTCCAATTTTATAAGGCTAATATTACCTTAATAATACAGCACATACACAAAACAAGCTAAAGATCAGTATCTCTCATGAACATAGATGCAAAAATCCTCAGTAAAATTTTAGCAATCAGAGGTGACATTATGGGGAATGGCAGACTAAAAACTTCTAAAAATTCTTTCCTCTGAAGTAGCAACAAGAACACTGGCAAAAATTGTCAAAATCTACTTTTCAGAATTGTGGAAATTAAAAAGGCTTGCAACCTTCTGTGGGAAATTGATTCCCAGATGTTTCACATTATATTATTTATAATGTCTATTTTTAACAAGAAAATCACAAGATATGCAAAGAAATAAGAAAGCATGGCTAATATACAGGAAAATAAAAAAATAGTTAATAGAAACTAGTCCGTGGGAAAGCTAAGATGATGAAGACTGAGACAAAAATTTTAAATCGGCTATCACAGAACTAACGAAGAGCATGAAAACAGGTGTCTTCTCAAAAGAAAGTATCAATAAGGAGGTAATATAAGAAAAAAGAAAAGAAATTATGCAGTTGAAAAGTAGAATAAAATAAAACTTTTACTACATATTTGTAGTAATTTGAAGAGGCAGAATAAAAATCTGCAAACTGGAAGATAAGGTAATTGAAATTGTTCAGTTTGAGGAACAGGAAGACTAAAAAATAGAAAACCACAGACACAGAGATCTGCATAATAGTATCAAGCATACCAAAATAAGCAAAATATGAGTCCAAAAAAAGAGAAAAATGGGCAGAAGAATGTTTGAATATTATGGTTAACTGCCAAGATTTGATGAACATTAATTTGCACACACAGGAAGCTCCATGAGCTCCAAGTAGAATAAATTCAAAATGATTCATGCCTAAACACATCATAATTAAACTGTTGAAAGCTTAAAACAAAGGCAGAATCTTGAAAGCAGCAAAAGAGAAGCAACTCATCACACATAAAAAGCTCAATAAGATTAACAGCTGTTTTATAATCAGAAACCAAGGAGACTAGGAAGCAATGGGATGACATATTAAATGTGCTGAAAGTTGTGTTGGTTACATGAAGCTACACATGTGATTAAATTCCAGATAGCTACAACACACACACACACACACACACACACACACACAACACACACACATATATAACTAGCATATATATGTATATATATATATATAACTAGCATATATATTTATTCATATATATGAATAAACTAGGATTTGTACCAATGCCAGTTTTCTGGTTTTGATATCATACTGTAGTCATCCAAGATGAGGAAGGCTGTGTGAATGATGCATGGGACATTCCTATGATTTTTTTTTTGCAATTTGACATGAACTTATATGTATTCCAAAGTAAAAACTTTTAAAAAACATAACTATTAAACTTATGAGTATCAAGTAAAATATTACTATTAAACAAAATTTTCAAAGTTCCTGTAATGAAAACATGAGTATTGTAATTTTACTTTTCTATTTCCCAATGCAGTGTGTGTCACCTCAACCTGATATCAACCTCCTAGTTGCATTCCTGAATCGGTCCTAGAATTGTAGTGTGACCTTTGGCAAGCCATTAAGTTTATAAACTTTTAAGAATCTTCATCTACTTCTAACAAGTGGATTTAATATATAACATTAGACAACATGTGTTTTAGTCTTTTGAAATGAAAGTGGCATTTTATTTAAAAAAACAAGATAGTCAAAAATTTTTCTAATTCAAATTGTTTATAGTTCCATTAGAAAAAGCAAACAATGTATATATAAAATAAAGATTTTCATGAATTTCTGTATCTTAATGATGTTGGCCTAATTCATTTTATACATTGAATACATTTCAAATCTGTGGCTCCCAATAATCTTAGTTATCTATCTTTTGTTGATATTTTTATATGCTCATTGAATTCACAGGATTGCTTTTATCCCTAGAAACTTCCCTCTGCCCTCTAAGTTTCTGTCTCATTTTCAACATATGATGTCTAGTTTTAGAATATTCTGGAGTACACTTCTCACCTTAGAATATTTAAATGTCATGTTAAATTAAAAAGCTTTTGATATCATTGATTGGTCTCTTACCCATCAATAGCAAGGCAAGTCACAAGAATAACTGCAGTTTCTGCCACTGTCATGGACAGCATTTGATTTGCTGTGTCTTGAGGAAAGTTTGATTTATATTGAGACTTGACAAAATATTTGATTGCTTTTGGAGATTTGGGTAATTCCTTGATTGATTTGCATTGTCAAGCCACGCCACGAGAATGCCATGAACTGTTCTTGTTTACATAATTTCCTTCTATGGATAACAAATCCAATATGATAAAATATCCTTTAAGTCCTAGGCTTAAAATGCATCTGTGATAATAATCAAATCATATTAAATGTGGAATGAAACAGATTTCATTCAACTGTATTGTCAGTGAAAAACTAAAATTTTAAGAAAAATCTTTTTCATGCCTTCTCCCTTTTAATGTCAGGAATTCTTTTCCTTCCTCATATAAACCTGAGCTTTAGACTATCAGTTGCTCAGAAATCTTGATGAAATGGGTACTATGAATAAGTCAAATTTAAGAGTTTTGGGATTAGAAAAAGAAAAGATAAAAAGCCAGAAGTGACTACCTTTAGAATTCCAATGAAGAAAACCCAATATAAGCCGTATTTCCCCAAAGAAAGTCTTAAAGCAAAAGTTTTATTTTGCATTTTTTAGAATTTTTGTGTGTTTCTGATTTAATCTATTTCTCTGACCACATCAGATAATCAGCACAATGATACAGTCATTTCTGGTGAATATACAATCCAGACTTAGAACAAGATCCAGAAGTTTTAATAAATGGTCCTTACAGGAAACCAATTATGGGGGAGTTTGTGGTTTGAATCTAGTTTCAGGGAACACAAGGGTTTGTTTCACCTTAAAACAAAGATAGGCTTTTATGTACAGAATAATTCTGAAAAGCAAGAAGACTATTTTCAGTAGGATGTATGTGAAATGTGGTTCCTTATGAAAGAAAATATTTGTGATGCATTTTTTCCACCAGGATGACATTTTGTACAGCTTACAATTCCATTCACTAATGGTGTAAACAAAAATTTTTAAACGCCACTATGAGGGCTTAGTGCTATATTGTTTATAAAATGTATTAAATTTTAGACTTCATTTTCATTAGATGTCTTATCACTACTATGCAACCTGAGATCTATAAGACTGACAATAATGTACATTTACCAAGGTGTTTTTCCTCGTCTTATGACTCCTGTCTTTTCTCCATCCTTACCAAGGGGTAGCTGCTGAACTGAATTCTATTTTAACAGAACATAGCTTTAAAAAGTTTCATCATACATTCATACATAGCTTTAAAAAGTTTCATCATACATTCATACATACATTTAAGCCTAACATTATATGGTTTTGTTAGGTGTTCTTAAACAATAAAATTTTTTTAAAGGTAGAAGTAATGGAAATACCTATTAGGATGATGTTTATACTAGAATTTTTAGGTTAGAGAAAGGAAGTTTTCTTGTTTTCTCAGTTTACTAATTTTTTTTTTTTTTTTTTTTTTTTTTTTTTTTTTTTTTTTTGAGATGGAGTCTCACTCTGTTGCCAAGGCTAGAGTGCAATGGCGCGATCTCGGCTCACTGCAACCTCTGCCTCCCTGGGTCAAGCGATTCTCCTGCCTCAGCCTCCTGAGTAGCTGGGACTACAGACGTGTGCCATCATACCTGGCTAATGTTTTGTAATTTTAGTAGAGACGGGGTTTCACTATGTTAGCCAGGATGGTCTCGATCTCCTGACCTCATGATCTGCCCACCTCAGCCTCGCAAAGTGCTGTGATTAGAGGCATGAGCCACTGCACCCAGCTACTAATAATTTTTATCAAAAATTTGTGCTACATTTTATCAAATTTTTTGTATAGACTTTCTATTCTTTTTCTCTTTCTATTGAGATGATCAATGAAGAATGGCATTTATATATGAAATGTTAACCTATGCTAATATTGACCCATCCTTACATCCTTCCATTGCTGGGATAAACCTACCTGGTCATATGTGATCTCTTTTACATGATATGAGAGAGAGAGAGAGAGAGAGAGAGAGACATTCGTAAGGAAAGCCTATAATTGTTTTTGTGTATGTGTTGTATTATTATTTTAAAGGTTTGAGATATATCCTATTTTTCAATTGTCCAGAGGAGTTTCTAGTAGATTATAATGGTCTATTCCATGAAAATTTGGTAGAACCCACTTGTAAATCATTTGAGACTCTTATTTTCTTTATAATTTTAAACTATGATTTCAAATATAGGAGTCTTTGCCTTATTATTTTTTAAGAGTCTGTTTTGGTAAGTTACATTTTTCAAGAATTTGTCAAAAGTAACTAAATTTTAAAATTAATTATCATAAAGTTGATATTTATCATTTTGATTACACTTGTAATATCTGCTTTATCTGCAGTAATCTCTCCCACACCTTAATCAAAATATTATTTATATATAATCTCCTTTTTTCTTTATCAATGTTTTTAGAGGTTTAACGTTTCATTTATCTTTTCAAGTAGCCAATGTTTGTTTTTTAAGCCTCTTTTTGCTTTTTATTTTACTAGTATCTATTATGTTTATTATTTTTACTTTTCTTGTCTTAAATTTAGTTTTTTATTTCAATAGGTTTTTGGGGAACACGTGGTGTTTGCTTATATGAATAATAAGTTCTTAGTGATGATTTCTGAGACTTTGGTGCACTCAACACCCAAGCAGTGTACACTGTACCCAGTGTGTAGTCTTTTATCCCTCATCCCACTCCCACCTTTTTTTTCTTCCAAGTCCCCAAAGTCCATTGTATCATTCTTATGCCTTTGTGTCCTCATAGCTCAACTTCCACTTATGAGTGAGAACACAGCATGTTTGGGTTTTCATTCCTGAGTTACTTCACTTAGAGAATAATAGACTCCAACTCCATCTAGGTTCCTGCAAATGCCATTATTATTATTATTATTATTATTGTTATGGCTGAGTAGTGTTCCATGGTGTGTGTGTGTATATATATATACACACACACACACACACACATACCACATTTTCTTTATCCACTCTTGTTTATTGATGGGCATTGGGCTGGTTCCACATTTTTCAATTGTGAATTGTGCTGCTATAAACGTGCATGTGCAAGTATCTTTTTAGTATAATGACTTCTTTTCCTCTGGGAAGATACCTTTTTGATTATGGCCATTGTTGCAGGAGTAAAGTAGTATCACATTGTGGTTTTGATTTGCATTTCCCTGATCATTAGTGATGTTGAGCATTTTTCCATATACTTGTTGGCCATTTGTATATCTTCTTTTGAGAATTGTCTATTCATATCCTTAGCCCACTTTTTGATGGGATTGTTTTGTTCTTGCTGATTCGTTGGAGTTCTTTGTACATTCTGGATATCAGTCCTTTGGTGGATGTGTAGATTATGAAGATATTCTCCCACTCTGTGGGTTGTCTGTTTACTCTTCTGATTATTTATTTTGATGTGCAGAAGCCTTTTTTTTTTTTTGAGACAGAGTCTTGCTCTGTCACCTGGGCTGGAGTGCAGTGGCGCGATCTCAGCTCACTGCAAGCTCTGCCTCCTGGGTTCACACCATTCTCCTGCCTCAGCCTCCCGAGTAGCTGGGACTACAGGCACCCACCACCACACCTGGCTAATTTTTTTGTATTTTTAGTAGAGACGGGGTTTCACTGTGTTAACCAGGATGGTCTCGATCTCCTGACCTCATGATCCACTCGCCTCAGCCTCCCAAAGTGCTGGGATTACAGGCGTGAGCCACCGTGCCTGGCTAGAAGCTTTTTATTAATAATTTAATTAAGTCCCATTTATTTCTCTTTGTTTTTGCTGCATTTGCTTTTGGGTTCTTGTTCATGAAGTCTTTGCCTAATCCAATGTCTGGAAGGATTTTTCCGATGTTATTTTCTAGAATTTGTATGGTTTTAGGTTTTAAAGTTCTCGATACATCTTGAGTTAATTTTTGTATAAGATGAGAGATGAGGATCCAGTTTCATTCTTCTGCATGTGGCTTGCCAATTATCCCAGCACCATTTGTTGAATAGTGTGTCTTTCCTCAATTTATGTTTTTGTTTGCCTATTTTTATACCAGTACCATGCTGTTTTGGTGACTACAGTCTTACAGTATAATCTGAAGTTGGGTAATGTGTTGCTTCCAGATTTGCTCTTTTTGCTTAGTCTTGCTTTGGCTATGCAGGCTCTTTTTTGGTTCCAGGTGAATTTTTTAATGTTTTTTTCTAGTTCTGTGAAGAATGATGGTAGTATATTAATGGGAAGTGCACTGAATTTTTAGATTGCTTTTGGCAGTATGGTTATTTTCACAATATTGATTCTACCCATTCATGAGCCTAGAATGTGCTTTCATTTGTTTGTGTCATCTATGATTTCTTTCAGCAGTGTTGTGTAGTTTTCCTTGTAGAGGTCTTTCAGCTCCTTGGTTAGGTATATTCCTAAGTATTTTGTTTTATTTTATTCTTTTGCAGCTATTGTAAAAGGGGTTGAGTTATTGACTTGATTCTCAGCTTGGTCCCGGTTGGTGTATAGCAGAGCTACTGATTTGTGTACATTAATTTTGTAACCTGAAACTTTGCTGAATTCATATACCAGTCCTAGAAGCTTTTTGGATGAGTCTTTAGGGTTTTCTAAGTAAGCAATCATATCATCAGCAAACAATGACAATTTGACTTTCTCTTTACCAATTTGGATGCCTGTGGTTTCTTTCTCTTTTCTGATTGCCCTGGCTAGGACTTCCAGGACTATGTTGAATAGAAGTGGTGAAAGTGGGTATCCTTGTCTTGCTCCAGTTCTCAGGGGAAATGCTTTTAACTTTTCCCCATTTAGTATAATGTTCCCTGTGGGTTTGTCATAGATGGCTTTATTACGTTAAGATATGTCCCTTCTATGTTGATTTTGCTGAGGGTTTTAATGATAAAGAGATGTTGGATTTTGTCAGATGATTTTCCTGCATCTATTGAGATGATCAAGTGATTTTTGTTTTTAATTCTGTTTATGTGGTGTATCACATTTATTGACTTGCAGATGTTAAACCATTCCTACATCTCTGGTATGAAACCCATTTGATGATGGTGGATTATCTTTTTGATAGCTGTGGAATTCAATTAGCTAGTATTTTGTTGGGGACTTTTGCATCTGTGTTCATCAGGAATATTGGCCTGTTGTTTTCTTTTTTTGTTATGTTTTTTCCTGGTTTTGGTATTGGGTTGATACTGGTTTCACAGAATGATTTAGGGAGGATTCCCTCTTAGTCTATCCTGTGGAATAGTGTCAATAGGATTTGTACTAACTTGTCTTTGAATGTGTGATAGAATTCAGCTTTGAATCTATCTGGTCCTGGCCTTCTATTTGCTAGTGATTTTTAAATTACCATTTCAATCTCACTGCTTGTTATTGCTCTGTTCAGAGTTTCTACGTCTTTCTGGTTTAATCTAGGAGGGCTGTGTATTTCTAGAAATTTATTCATGTGCTCTAGGTTCCCTAGTTTATGTGCATAATGGTGTTCATAGTAGCCTTGAATAATTTTTTTGTAGTTTTATGGTATCAGTAGTAATATCTCTCATTTGTTTCAAATTGAAATTATTTAGATATTCTCCCTTTTTTTCTTGATTAATCTCACTAATGGCCTATCAATTTTGTTTACCTTTTCAAAAAGATAGCTTTTTGTTTTATTTATCTTTTGTAATTTTTTTGTTACAATTTCATTTAGTTCTGCTCTGAATTTCATTATTTCTTTTCTTCTGCTGGGTTTGGGTTTGATTTGTTCTTGTTTCTCCAGTTCTGTGATTTGTGAGCTTAGATTGTCTATTTGTGCTCTTTCAGACTTTTTGTTGTAAACATTTAATGCTATAAACTTTTCTCTTAGAACTGCTTTTGCTCTATTCCAGAGGTTTTGATAGGTTGGGTCACTATTATCATTCTGTTTATAGAATTTTAAAATTTCCATCTTGATTTCATTGTTGACCTAATGATCATTTAAGAGCAGGTTATTTAGTTTCCTTGTATTTGCATGGCTTTGAGGGTTTCTTTTGGAGTAGATTTCCAATTTTATTCAGTTGTTATCTGAGACAGTACTTGATATAATTTCAATTTTATTGAATTTACTGAGACTTTTTTTTGCCTATAATATGGTCTATCTTGAAGAATGTTCCATGTGCTGATGAATAGAATGTACATTTTGAAGTTGCTAGGTAGAATGTTCTGTAAATATCTGTTAAGTTCATTTGTGGTAGGTTATGATTTAAGTCCATTCTGTCTTGATGACCCATCTAGTGCTGTCAGTGGAGTATTGAAGTTCCCCATTATTATTGTATTGCCATCTATTTTATTTCTTAATCTATTAGTAATTGTTTAATAGAGTTGGGAGCTCCAGTGTTAGGTAAATATATATTTAGAATTGTGATATTTTCCTGTTGGACTAGTCCTTTTATCATTATATTATGTCTATCTTTGCCTTTTTTAACTGCTGCTGGCTTAAAGTTTGTCTGAAATAAGAGGCTGCTTCATCTCCAACCATGGCAAAAATTGGCCAATGTACAGCTCAGGCCATTGCTTCAGAGTCTGCAAGCCCCAAGCCTTGGTAGGTTCCAAGTGGTGTTGAGTCTGTGGGTACACAGAAGTCAAGAATTGAGGTTTGGAAACCTCCCCATAGATTTCATAGGATGTATGGAAATGCCTGGGTGTCCAGGCAGAAGTTTGCTGCAGGGGTGGAGCCCTCATGGAGAATCTCTATTAGGGCAGTGTGGGAGGAAAATGTGGAGTCCAAGCCCCCACACAGAGTACCCACTGAGGCACTGCCTAATGGAGCTGTGAAAATAGAGTCATTGTCTTACCAGAACACTAGAATGGTACATCCACCAACAGCTTGCACTGTGTGCCTGGAAAAGCCACAGGCACTCAATACCAGCCCATGAAAGCAGTGGAGAGTGGGGCTGTACCCTGCAAAGCCAGAGGGGTGGAGTTGCCCAAGGCCATGGGAGCCCACCTGTTGCATCAGCATGATGTAGATGTGAGACATAAAGTCAAAGGGGATAGTTTGGGAAATTTTAGTTTTAATGACTGCCCTACTGGATTTCAGTCTTGCATGGGGCTTGTAGCCCCTTTGTTTTGGCCAATTTCTCCCACTTGGAACAAGTGTATTTACCCAATGCCTGTATCCCCGTTGTATCTAGGCAGTAACTTGCTGTTGATTTTACAGGCTCATAAGTGGAAGGGACTTGCCTTGTGTTAGATGGGACTTTGGACTTGGACTTTTGAGTTAATATTGGAATGAGCTAAGATTTGGGGGGGCTGTTGGAGAGGCATAATTGTGTTTTGAAATGTGAGGACATATGACTTGGGAAGGACCAGGGACCAAATGATATGATTTGGCTCTGTCCCCACCCAAATCTCATCTTGAATTGTAGTTCCCATAATCCCCACGTGTCATGGGAGGGACGTGGTGGGAAGTAATTGAATCATGGGGACAGTTACCCCATGCTGCTCTTGTGATAGTGAGTGAGTTTTCATGAGATATGATGATTTTATAAGGGACACCCCCTTTGCTCATTTCTCATTCTTCTTCTTCTTGCTGCCATGTGAAGACATGTTTGCTTCCCCTTCTGCCATAATTGTAAGTTTCCTGATGCCTCCCTAACCCTGTAGAACTGTGAGTCAATTAAACCTTTTTCCTTTATGAATTACCCAGTCTTGGGCAGTTCTCAGTAGCAGCATTCGAATGGACTAAAAAGTCTGAATGGAGCTACACCATCAGCTCACATAGGTATCCAGCTTGTAGGCTGTATATGTTGACATTTCTTAGCTTCCATAATCATGTAAGCAAATTTCTTATTATCTATCTCTCTATCTATCATTATCTTTGTCCTAGTTTTTCTGTTTGGAGAATTCTAACACAAATTTTGGTAGAGAGAGCATTTCAGAGAAACAGAATTTTCCAAGTTGGTTCTGGGGTTTCTGGAATTTGCTATTTAATCTGATTAGATTTGAAGACCCTAATTACCTTATTTCAAGTAGTAAAGAGCACAAAGATATACATGACTTGATATAGCAATAGAGAGACACAAAATATTACTATTGAATATTCTTAATCCATAATATAAGAAGTAGGGATCTGGGGGACTGTGTATATGATACTTTTGAACATTTTTTTGCAAATTAATTTATATAATGAGATTAAATGGTTGCTTCAATTGTTGCTGGACAAAGTGGGGATAGAAAAGGATGAACACAGGGGCTTAAATTTCAGCCCAAGGGCCACATGAATCACCTTATATGTGCCCTCAAAGAGACCCATATCTCCTTTAGCAAGACTGGAATTGCCAAAAATTAAACACAGAATCTCATTTTCCAATTGGCTTAATTATAGTTCAGTTGAACTCCCAGATCGACAGAATATCTACTGTTTGTTTATGTGAGGACTAGGAAGGAATGAAACCTTGACTAGGAAGGAATGAAACCTTAAAATTTGGAACGGGGACATGTGGGAAAACCTTGATGAAGGATCTTGGGGACATTGAGTTTGATTTCAGGAAGGCTGTTAAATGTTCAAGGTTTAAAAAACTTGTTATTATGAAATAGAATTCCAGATTACCATAAGTTATTTATTTTGCCAAAATAAAGACTCAGAAATTTTAAGGAAGAAAAACCTTCTATAACCCTTTACAAATTTGGCCATAGAGCAGACTAGCACCTTAGGAAAACCTTGTTGTGCTTTATTTCAATGCTCAATTTACAGAAAAACCAGATAATACCCTTTTTTGAATTTAGTCAATATGTTCACACTGAGAACCTCTTCTGCAAGATTAATTTCCACAATTCTTCCACCACTTCTTTGAACCTTCAGCTTTTTCCTAATGTAACTCAAAATTATCCTTTAACCCTAGGCAGAAGTTTACCTTTACATGACTTCTTATAACCTTTTACTGAAAAACACATTTTACTGTGCTTATACACCTTTCATGTAAATCTATTTTCAGTAGTTTCATGGTAACTCCTAGCAATTTTTAACTTTAAGGTAAAACCTGGTAAGTTGCTTTAATTTTGTTCTAAGTGTAGCCAAGGTTTGTCTTCTTAATTAAGGGTGTGGTTAGTTCCATATGTCCCCAGGCCCTACCAATTGTGAAACAGGCAAAACAGACAATTTTCAAAACCCAAAATGCAGCTTGTAACCTTAAAACACATGGCAAACCTTGCATCTGACCTGCATTTTACCAATAAACTTTAAGGCTGTTTTTACTTTTCAAAGATTAAAGTCACATGAACCAAAAGGTACTACGACTTTTAACTTTCCTTAAAAAAATGCTTGATCCAAGCACTTGTCTCGCTTTGTCGCCCAGGCTGGAGTGCAGTGGCATGATCTCGGCTCACTGCAATCTCTGCCTCCCGAGTTCAAGCAATTCTCCTGCCTCAGCCTCCTAAGTAGCTGTGACTACAGGTGCATGCCACCATGCCCGGCTAATTTTTTGTATTTTAGTAGAGATGGGGTTTCACCATGTTGCCCAGGCTGGTCTTGAACTCTTGAACTCAGGCAATCCACCCTCCTTGGCCACCCAAAGTGCTAGGATTACAGGCATGTGCCACTATGCCCAGCTGCACTTGTCTTTCTTTAGGCCAAATTAATTAGAACTCTTCTTACAGACATCACACACAGTATACACACAAACAAGCAGAAGAAAACCCAGTTCCTGGTTGGGCTCCTTTAAGAGACAGGGCTAGGAAAACATGCAGATATTCAACCAGAGAGGGCTCAACCCTAAGGCAGGATTGCTAAACAAAGTCTTCCCAAGCTCCCAAGCGGTTACTGGCCATGCCCCCAGGACGTAAAACAAGATGGAGGTTTGCAGCACAAACGAAACAGAAATGCAAAGCGCACCAAATTGGCCACAGCCCAAGGTTAGCCCCACAAATCCTTTTTCACAATTAAACCTTTAAAGAGAATAAGTTAACTGCTGTTGGAGTTGAGAAGAGGAAAGAAAAAAGTTTAAAAATGCCTGGGGAAGAACTCCTTATTCTTATGCAAGTGCTTCCTCCAACTTGGAGACAAATTTAATTGCTGTGGGTCAGAGCTGGCCTCCCTGGAGTGAAGAGGAAGACACTCCATGGGCACTAGGCAGAAACTGCCAGTCAGCTACTCATGGCAACTTGGGCCATGTGTCCCAGCCCAGAGGGGGGGGAGCCGCTGCTTACTGGACCTTCTTGAAAAAGGAAGCGAAGGGTTGTGTCCGAAATTGGTGGGTTCTTGGTCTTACTGACTTCAAGAATGAAGCCGCGGACCCTTGAAGTGAGTGTTACAGTTCTTAAAGGCGGCGTGTCGGGAGCTTGTTCCTTCTGATGTTTGGATGTGTTTGGAGTTTCTTCCTTCTGGTGGGTTCGTGGTCTCGCTGGCTCAGGAGTGAAGCTGCAGACCTTCGCGGTGAGTGTTACAGCTCTTAAGGCTGTGTGGCTGGAGTTGTTCATTCCTCCCGGTGGGTTCGTAGTCTCACTGGCTTCAGGAGTGAAGCTGCAGACCTTCACGGTGAGTGTTACAGCTCATAAAAGTGGTGTGGACCCAAAGAGTGAGCAGCAGCAAGATTTATTGCAAAGAGCAAAAGAACAAAGCTTCCACACTGTGGAAGGAGACCCAAGCGGGTTGCCACTGCTGGCTGGGGCAGCCTGCTTTTATTCTCTTATCTGGCCCCACCCACATCCTGCTGATTGGTCCATTTTACAGAGAGCCGATTGGTCTGTTTTTCAGAGAGCTGATTGGTCCTTTTTGACAGGGTGCTGATTGGTGTGTTTACAATCCCTGAGTTAGACACAAAAGTTCTCCATGTCTCCACTAGATTAGCTAGATACAGAGTGTCGATTGGTGCATTCACAAACCCTGAGCTAGACACAGAGTGCTGATTGGTGTGTTTACAAACCTTAAGCTAGATACAGAGTGCTGATTGGTGTATTTACAATCCCTTAGCTAGACATAAAGGTTCTCCAAGTCCCCACCAGATTAACTAGATACAGAGCATCGATTGGTGCATTCACAAACCTTGAGCTAGACACAGGGTGCTGATTGGTGTGTTTACAAACCTTGAGCTAGATACAGAGTGCTGATTGGTGTATTTACAATCCCTTAGCTGGACATAAAGGTTCTCCAAGTCCCCACCAGATTAACTAGATACAGAGTGTCCATTGGTGCATTCACAAACCCTGAGTTAGACACAGGGTGCTGATTGGTGTGTTTACAAAGCTTAAGCTAGATACAGAGTGCTGATTGGTGTATTTATAATCCCTTAGCTAGACATAAAGATTCTCCAAGTCCCCACCAGACTCAGGAGCCCAGCTGGCTTCACCCAGTGTATCCAGCACCAGGGTGCAGGTGGAGCTGCCTGCCAGTCCCGTGCCATGTGCCTGCACTCCTCAGCCCTTGGGTGATCGATGGGACTGGGCACCCTGGAGCAGGGGGCAGTGCTTGTCAGGGAGGCTTCGGCCACCCAGGAGCCCATGGTGGGGTGGGGGGGAGGCTCAGGCATGGTGGGCTGCAGGTCCCGAGCCCTGCCCGGCGGGGAGGCAGCTAAGGCCCAGAGAGAAGTCAAGCACAGCAGCTGCTGGCCCAGGTGCTAAGCCCCTCACTGCCAGGGGCTGGCAGGCCAGCCGGCACTCTGAGTGCGGGGCCCACCCAAACTCACGCTGGCCTGCAATCTCTGCGGGCAGCTCTGGTTCCCACCCAGGCCTCTCCCTCCATACCTCCCTGCAAGCTGAGGGAGCCGGCTCTGGCCTTGGCCAGCCCAGAAGGGGGCTCCCACAGTGCAGCGGTGGGCTGAAGGGCTCCTCAAGCACAGCCAGAGTGAGTGCCAATGCTGAGGAGGCGCCCAGAGTGAGCCAGGGCTGCAACGGCTGCCAGCACACTGTCACCTCTCAGGGCTATGGAAAGGTTGGAATGGTTCCTGACCCCTGGGAGCAACAGGGGGTGGGGGCATAGTTTCCCCTACCCTTAGGAATCCCAGGATGAAAAGTGACAAAGAGAGGTTTTGAGTCTCCATTTCATTCACCATTTCTTGAGCCCCCACATTGCACAGAAAAAATGTTGCTGGACTTTTCCTTAGTTCAGCTAAATATGGGGTCCTTGTCCATCCCACAGACATGAAAATTTAGGCTCACAGACAATTTGAATGGTGAGTAAGACAGGGTTTTAATGGGTGAAAAGGAAGAAAAGGGAGAAACAGACTCTCGCAATGCCGGAATCCTTCCCCTAGAGTGCTTCCCACCCACCATTTAAATCCCAGGTTCCTCAGAGGAAGAGGAGGGGCCTGACTCCTCCCTGCCGAAAAGGACATGAACTGCTGTGGCTCCACCTCAGTGCGCAGGCTGGTTGGAGTTTTTCCGTGGAGACCCTCCAACCTGGCTGTCTCACTATCATGGCATCCCTTGAATAGCCTTACAAAATAACACTAAGTCTCCTCAGGACCCACCCCCATTACCCCATGTGCTTTTAGACCTGTAACTATACACAAGTCCCAGAAGGTCCCTAAAAGTGGGGTACAAAGTGTGACCCATGAGGAAGTACATTACATCCCAAAAGAACTACTTGAGTTTTAAGATTTATACAGACAGAAATCTGGGAAACCTGTGTGAAAATGGATGTCAATAGTGTGAGACAATGGTGGAAGAAACAAAAAGTTGCATCAGGCCGAATTTATTAATGTGGGCTAATTAAGCAACAGTTCTGGATTTAATGTTGCAGTTCAGGGAGTTAAAAAGGACTTCAACAATTTATTTGGTTGGTTGGAGACCAAAAGGTGGCCCACAGTGAGTGGGTTGGAAATGCTGAATCTGCCCTGTTCTAATGTAGAAAAAGGGATTCAAAGCCTTTAAAAGATTAAAATGTTAGAATGGATTCGTGATTTAAAACATGCTCACCCAGCCTGAAACGGTCTAGAAGACATATCTTTCATTAATACCGTGGGAAATAAATTTGTAAGGGGAGCCTGAAATCCTTAAAGAGCTCTGTCATTGCTCTTTTCTGTAGGCCATAGCTTACAGAGGGAATTGCAGGTACTGATCTGGGGTATCTAAATGCATTGGGGGTAACTATTCTGGGGTAGCAAGGGTCAAGTGCTGAAACTCAACCTGCAGAGGCAGGGTGGGTACAGTTAATGTAATGAACAGCAGAGTCAAAGCAGCAATCAATGTAGTTCAATTTACACAGAACTGTGTATGATGTTGGCAAGTTAATCACGTTATTCCTAGAATTTAAATAGGAAGCCTACCAAATCCTTACTTATCTGTAGAAGCATCAAATTCCTAGTTAAGTGACCATGAGTCTAACCTGAGTCAAAAAATTAGAATTGAGAGTCACAGATCCTCAATGAATTTCCAGACTTGAGCTAGTTTAAAGACCCAGAACAACTTGAATGAACTGGAATCTGAGGCTTCTTGAAGAGGGACCACCCCCAAAACTTATACTGTTAATCTTTCTCCCAGACTTCCACAGAAGGACCTACAGTCTTTTACCGGAGTAATTGTGTACTGAGGAAAATAAAATTATCAGACCTTTTGGGAACTACTGGACACTGGATCTGAACTGACACTAATTTCAGAGACCCAAGACATTAGTGTGGTCTACCAGTTACAGTGGGGGCTTTTGAAGGTCAGGTGCTCAATGGAGTTTTAGATCAGGTCTGTCTTATAGTAACCTAGTGGGTCACTAAACCCATCCTTTGGTTATTTCTCCGGTTCTAGAATGCATAATTGGAATAGATAGGTTCAGCAGCTGGAGGAATACCCACACTGGCTCACTGGCACGTGAAATAAAGGCTACTTTGGTGGGAAAGGCCAAATGGAAGCCACTAGAACTGCCTCTACATAGGAAAATAGTAAACCACAGACAATACTATACTCCTAGAGGGATTGCAGAGGTTAGTGCCACTATCAACAACTTGAAAGATGCAAAAGGTGGTAGTTCAACCATATTTCCGTGTAAGTTGCCTATTTGGCCTGCAGAACAGATATATGGATCTTGGAGAATGCTAATGGATTATTGTAAGCTTAACCAGGTAGTGACTCAAATTGAAGCTGCTGTACCAGATGTAGTTTTATTGCTTGAACAAATGAGCACTTCTCCTCGTACCTCATATGCAGCTATTAATCTGGCAAATGCCTTTTTCTCCATCTCAGTCCATAGAGACTTTCAGAATCGGTTTGCATCAACTGGCAAGGCCAGTAGAATTCATTCACCATCCTACCTCAGGATTATGTCAACTCTTCTGCCTTACATCATAATTTGGTTTGCAGGGATTTTGATTGCCTTCCCTTCCACCAGATAACACAATGATATGTTATATTGATGACATCATGCTAATTGGACCTAGTGAGTAAGAAGTGGCAACCATTTTAGACTCATTGGTAAGACATTTGTGAAGACAGAGTAAGAAACATATTCAACCAAGATCAGGGGCCTTCTACTTCAGTGAAATTTCTGGAGGTCCAGTGATGTGGAGCAGGTAGAGATATCCCTTCTAAAAAAAGTTATTGAATTTGGCTCCTCCTACAACCAGAAAAAGTGGTACAATGCTTAGAGGGCTTCTAGATTTTACAGGCCATGTACTCCTTATTTGGGTATGTTACCCCAGCCGATTTACTGAGTGACTCAAAAAGCTGCTAGTTTTGAGTGGGGGTGAGGAAAAAAGAAGGCTGTGCAACAGATTCAGGTTGCTGTGCAGGCTGCTTTGCCACTTGGACCATATGATCCAGCAGATCTATTGGTGCTGGAAGTGTTAGTTGCTGACAGGAATGCTGTTTAGAGCATCCTGTTGAACTATTTTAATTGCTGCTTTGACTCTGCTGTCCATCACATTTGCTATACTCACCTTGCCCTTGGTGATTGTCAGCATTTGACTTTTGCTCTATAGGTGTTGTATTGGGAGGCCTGTATGTGTGAATTGTAATGTAAGCCCTTAGGATTTTGGAGCAAAGATCTGCCATCTTCTGTATATAGCTACTGCTCTTTTGAGAAACAGCTCTTGGCCTGCTACTGGACTTTACTAGTCAACCATGGTCCACCAAGTTACCATGTAACATGATCTGTTCATCATGAACTGAATGTTATCTGATCCACCAAACCAGAAACTTCATCATCTGACATAAGTGGTAGAATTTCAGATGCAAACATGGGCCTGAATTATTTGGAATTCAGCATGAGTGACTGATTTATTCTTCCTCATGTATTTATTTATTTAAACATTTATTTGCATCAATATGAACTCATGGATCATTTTTAAACTTTAGGTTATACTACAATACTAATTTATATTTTGTGCTCATAATGTTCTAAATTTGGCCTTTAAAAGCTCTTTCAATTGGCTTCAATGTTGCTTTGACATACACCCATTGTTGTGTTTATTTTGCATATTTCCATGCTTTTTGGCACTAGAAGATGCTGCAAGCCCATCTTGTTTATTTCCTATCCCAGTCCTAGAATCAGCCATTTATCCCTAGGGCCCTATGTTTTGCTAGGAGAATGGTATTAGAAACCAAGATCTAGACTCTAGTTGCATATAAGAATTTTGACTTTTAATCAGAATGGCCATTGCAGAGTTTTGAGAGAAGAATCATATGTTGTGTGATTTACAATTGTAAAAGTTTCCTCTGGCTACTTTGATGAGACTAGACTGCAAGAGAGCAAGAGTGGAAGCTACTAGGAGGCTACTACAGTTATTTAGGACAAAGGTGATGGCTTTGATTAGGATAGCAGCAGTGAAGGTAGTGAAAATTGGTTAAATTATGACTCCTTTCTGTTTGAGGAAAGTTTATCTTTATTATTTTTCAAATATTTTGTGCTTCTCATTTTGACTTTTTCCTCCTCTGGGACTTTTACTATGCAAATATAGACATATCCATATTAGTTCTATCTATGTCTTAATTATATTTCCATTTTATCCTTTACTACCATTTGATGAGAGAATTTCATAATCCAATCTCTTAACTCGCTAGCTCATTCTTTAGCCATATTTATTCTTTCACTTACCTTGCTTTATTTCTTAATTTTTTTGGCTTCACCAACTATATTTTATGTCCTTATTATTGTAATTTTTAAAATTAAATTTCTGCCACCACACCATTCTCTTTTCCTGTTCTTTGCTTTATATTTTTCTTCAACAATTATCACCTTTTAATATGCTACACATTTTTCTCATTTATTGTCTATCTCCCACTAGAATATATTTTCCATGAGGGCTTTGATTTTGTACTTTTAAAAAACTGCTCTATCCCTACAATCTATTACAGTGCCTGAATACAGTAGAGGCTCAATAAATATTTGTTGAATGAGTAAATTGTTAGAATAGATGGCTTAGATAATCTTGTATTTGAGAGAGTGAGGACACAATTAGATTATGGGAATGTTATGCTACTCTAGCTTTTGGAGAAATAATTTATTCTTGAGCTACCTCAGTTACAGCTATTCAACCATGTGCTTGGTCGCCTTAGGCATGGTCACCTTTGGAATTTGCCTTTTATATAAGCGCTGTTCAAATCCACCAATGTCTGAGAAAGGAAATATAAAGAGGCTAAATTGTCAGCCAGGAATTACAGTGAGAGCCTCGATTTTCTCAAGTGGTCTGTGTTTGACAAGGCCTGTGGTTATGTAAATTACATTTGTGACTTGATCATTTTCCAAAATAGAGAGAAATTGAGAGTATTTACCTCTAAACTAGGTACCATTTAAGGAAACTGAAGGGAAAAGCTCTTCTTTTTTTGAATCTTCACCCTATCACGGTTTTTTTTTTTTTTTTTGCATTTACGTATGTTCCATCTTACTTTTGAAAACAATAATGGTTTCTTTTTTGTTTTTGCTTTGATTGTAACAAGATTTAATTAGCCCGGAGGAAAAAATCTAATGAGGATAGAAATTTTTCTTCTGGAAGGCTTCTTGGACTGTTCTTTTTTTTCCCCTCCACATTCCTATTTCTGTGGTAGAGAAGACTAAGATTCCATTAGAATATCTTACAAAATCTGAGTGCTACAGAACACCAATTTGTACTTAAGACAGTATAGATTGTGGTTACATATCTGTTTCTCTTGTATACACCCACTTGAAGGAACACACAAGCCTCTATCTAAATGTGAAATGGATAAATTTATGTCTATATACATTTAACTTAAAAGGAGACTTTTATAATGTTATTTACCCAAATGTTAAAACAAGGTACGCCTCTTCTTATGTGTATATTTATTGTTGATTTTGCGTTATCACCATTTCTTATTGATTGTCATTTTGTTTTCCTCTAGCTTTGTAGTTCTAAAGATTGATGCTGTTTGGGGTCTGATTAACCAAGCCTTTCCCAATTACATTTTTAATGTATTTTTTACTAAAATGCCTGCAGCTTATGGCACTGCCCCAAATTGCTTGCTCAGCACATCTTTTTTTCCATAAGCATGTCACCTTCAATGAAGTCTCACTTTCCCTATAGAGTACTTTTCATTTGCATTCACATATGTCATCCAAATCCTGTCCTTCCTTTGCACTTGGTATTTTAATTAAGGTTTCTTTACCATGAAGTGGCCATAATTTATAGGGAATTGGTCGAAAAATGCAAAGAAGAAATGAATATAAAGACATACTTCAATGTATAATCTATTTTTAAACTCTTTCTTATTAAACCATATCAATAATGTTTTAAAAATAAAGGTATTACTTTATTTTTTAGTAAGTGGGTCTGCACAGAGAGTACTTCTTAATTAAATAATACATTTAAAATTCATTTACTAAATAGTGGTAGTTGAAACAGAATAGCTAGCAATAGCCATCTCCCCATCTTCCCAAAGGGGCAGTTAAAGAGATCCTTAAGTATATTTCATAAGCAATATTTTAAAATATTTAGGAAGAAATTACATTAATATGAAAAATATTGTCAAGTATAAGCTTAGCTTTTAAATTCTGGACATTCTGCTCTTTGTGCTGCTCTCTAGCTGTGATGCAACTAACCATACTGATTCTCATTTTAGAGGGGGTATGTAATAAATATGAGTTAGAAATTTTTAGAGGCCTCACTCAGAGTTTAATAGATTAAACAAATTTGATATATGTAGAAGTATAGAAAATTGAATAGTAAGATCAGTAAACTTCTGAGCATATATACACCTATATACAAATATATCTTTACAACAAATACAGACTTCATATTCATTTAAAACACACACAGAATAGTCTCAAATATTGATAATGTGGTAGTTCTCCCAAAAGCCCCAATAATTTCTAAGATTACTATCATATAGGCTAGATTCCCTAACCAGAATGGGTAACGAATGGATAGCTATAAAAACTTAGTATGTCGGGCTGGGCGTGGTGGCTCATGCCTGTAATCCCAGCACTTTGGGAGGCCAAGGCAGGCAGATCATGAGGTCAGGAGATCGAGACCATCCTGGCTAACACGGTGAAACCCCATCTCCACTAAAAATACAAAAATTAGCCAGGCGTGGTGGTGGGCACCTGTAGTCCCAGCTACTCGGGAGACTGAGGCAGGAGAATCGCTTGAACCCGGGAGGCGGAGCTTGCAGTGAGCTGAGACTGCGCCACTGCACTCCAGCCTGGGTGACAGAGCGAGACTCTGTCTCAAAAAACAAAAACAAAAACAAAAACAAACCAAACTTAGTATGTCAATATAAATGGCAAACAGGTATATGAAAAGGTGCTCAACATAATTGATCATCGGAGAAATGCAAATCAAAACTACAATGAGATGTCATCTCACCCCAGTTAAAATGGCTTTCATCCAAAAGATAGGCAATAATGAATCCTGGCAAGGATGTGGAGAAAAGAGAATGCTCATGCACTGTTGAAGGGAATGTAAATTAGCACAACCACTATGGAGAATTCTTTGGAGGCTCATCAAAAAACCAACAATAGAGCTACTATATGAGCTAATAATCCCACTGCTACATATACTCAAAGAAAATCAGTATATCAAAGAGATTTCTGCAATACCACGTTTATTGCAGCAGTATTCACAATAGCCAAGATTTGAATGGATAATGAAAATATGGTACATATATACAGTGGAATACTATTTGGCCAAAAGAAAGAATGTCATTTGCAACATGGATGGAACTGGAGGACATTATGTTAAAAGAAATAAGCCAGGCAAAGGAAGACAAACTTTGCATGTTCTCACTTAATTGCAGGAGCCAAAAATTAAAACAATTGAACTTATGGAGATACAGAGCAGGAGGATAGTTACCAGAGGCTTGGAAGGGTTGTAAAGGTGGGGAGAAGTGGGATGATTAATGGGTACAAAAATATAAATGGAATGAAGAAGATCTAGTGTTTGAAAGTACAACACCATGACTACACTCAACAATTTATTGTGTATTTAAAGACAACTATGAGTATAACTGGATGTTTGTTAACACAAAGAAAGGATAAATGCTTGAAGTGATGGGTACCCTCCTCCCCACAAAAACTTGGTAGGTCAAAATGTGTGAAATAGAGTTAATGCAGCATTTATAAAAAGTTGATAGATTTCATACTTTTTAGGTATAAAAAATGATTGAAAAAATAAATTAACTAAATGTTCATTTCAAGAAGAAAAAGAGCAATGGAGTAAATTTTAAAAAAAAGCAAGAATAAGATGTAATGTACAATAGCAGCAGTAGACACCAATTTTCAACAACCAGATTTGACAAAAATTGTAAAATTGGATAATATCAAGTACTGGCAAGAATGTTGGCAAGAAAGACTATTCACCACTGGTGACATAATAACTAGTGAGGAAATTCAGAAGAGTTACTTAGCAGTGTCTTAGTGAGGTTTTTTTATGTAGATATATTGCAGTTGTATATTTTAAACAAAGCCCCAAAACTCTTGAAGATATACGCTGAGAAAGATAAAAGAATGTTTATTGTAGTGTTGTTTGGGGTAAACAGATGGAAATAGAATGAAGTCTATGGCACAATAAACTTCATGTATTTAAAAAACTATACATAAAGCAACATTATGTATATTTTTTAGAATAAACATATCTAAATAAATATATAGATGGCAGATTAGAAATTATATTAGTAAAAACATTGGCTAAACTGCTTCACCAAAGATTTGAATATCCAGACAATCAAATTAAATCAAACTTTTTCCTAACTAAAATAAACAATAAAAATGAAAGTGTATTTCTTATTTCTTAATGGCCAGATGGCTCTGCCATTAATACCTGTCTTCCAAGGTTACTCCACAGCCTCCTGGAGATAAATCTATGTACCTTCACAGATGTAAGATAGCTAGCAGGTCTTCTTTTCCAAGCAGGACCCATAAGCTTGTTATTTTTATTAGGCTACTATATAACTGACGGTTGGTAATGTAATGATTGAATGACTATCAATAATGACCGTAGCCCATTTCTTTTATATTTTCTTTCCTATAAAAACCACCATTAAGAAGATACAAATGTTTTTATCTGCAAAGCTTTAGAGAGTGTATGAGACAATTTTGTGTATATTAATTCATTTTAAGACCATAAATGCCAATCATTTTTAATGCACAAGTCATAACGCAAACTAGAAAAAAATCTACTACTCATGCTGGGCCAATGAATAAACCTTATCTTCCAGCTAAAATAGTTCCTCTTGCTTGATGGAATTGATGTTTGTCTTCATAGGATATACACAACCTGGATAGAATTAAAAATCTACCTGGTGATGATAGACATGTCAAGCAGCCATGGGCACAGAAATCCTGTTTCTAATAGAGGCAAAATTCTGCCTAGCTGGTAGCACTATTCCTATTGGGTCATGGTATAAGTGATTCAGTGCCTGGCATCAGGTACATAACAAATCTATCAACTTGTTGATCAACCAGTCAATTGATTGATGACTATATGTCTCACCAGTAGAGGACATAGCAGTTTGGTGTTATTCCATGCTCTGTATCTATCTGATGTTTAAGCATCTTATTATTGTGTCATAGCATACCAGAAAGTCTGTTAAAAATACAGAAAATTAATATACTTTAGAAGCAGCTCAAAATAGTGCTTGCAAATTTGTCAAAATTTACTTATGAGGCATGGATGCTGTTTGCTATATTACTGCATTTAATGTGATGAGTTTAAGTTATTTAATTCACTTGTTTTTCCCTTTTACGTCAATACAAGAATTACTGACAATGGACCCTGGTTTTATTTATATTTGTTCTGTGATTAACAGCACAAAATAGTTCACTTTATTTTCCTGTCAGAATATTTTTGATTAATGGGTTGCCTTGGTTATATGATGTGGATCTCACATCTCCATTTTCTCAGGCAGAATGCTGCCTCTGAAAAAAAGAGAGATTTGCTGGTGGCCCTTCAATCATGAGAATGTAGCAATAAAATAAAGAAAATTGATACAGAAAAAAACCTCTTCCTTGATGCACTTTCTTCAAAATATGGGGAAATTTCCCTATATTCTGCCTATGAGTGGCTTTGTAATAAATTTTCCTCTCAATATGTCATCATAACACATTAGCACTGGGGACTGAAGTGTACTATTTTGCACAATAAAATGAAGAGAGATGCAAAAGGAACAGGATCACAGGGTCTTTTGTCTGCTGCTGCTTTCCTGACAAGGCAAATGGCTCTAATAATATAAAGGTGCTTGGAACTTGCATTAGGCTGCTATGCAGAGCACAGACCTATTTAGGCAGTCACAGGGGTGCAGCTGCCAGTGAGGTTTTGACAAATCCTTTAAACTTTGGTACAGCCTAAGGGCATAGCCAAAAGTGGCAGGATGACCTGAATGTTTACCAGCCTTCACCTGAAAGTCCTTGTCTTTAAGCCCACATTGAAAAGCGAAAGTATTTCATGTGGAAAAGGATCTGGTCTATCTTACTTAGAGGTGTAACCCTCCGTATTTCCCATTGACGTTGAGTTGGATTCAAGAGATATTATTTTTCTAATGTGCACACTGAGACTTTTGCTTCTGGTAATATTCTTTCCGTTTCCGTAAGCAGAAACAACTCTCCTCCCACAGACCCTGAGAAGAGATTGGGCTAGATTGACATTAATGTCCCCCAGCACCTAGCACTGCATTTATCTTAAAATGCTCATCTTAAGTATATTTGTACCAAATGGAAAAATGACAAATATGTGCATTTACTTGTATCTGGTGTTTCAAAAATGAGGTTTTGTACATGAGCTGCTTTTATAGACATCTGTAAATTCATTGACCTCATGTTTTCTGTAATATTTATTAATGACAGTTTATGTAAATGTTTTCTATCACCTTTATCTTCTAAAACTGAGCAAATTGATTGACTTTGAGCTCTTTCCAGTGGTCTCAGAGTATTATCATCCTGACTTGGGCAGAGGCAGGATGAGACAACCAGAGGCCTGACATCAGACAGAGCCCTGGCAGAAGAATGAGTGTGGCTGTCCCCAGGCAGAGAGGGAAAAAGGGGCAAAGAGCCTGTGGGAGTCAGTGAAGAGCCACAGTGAGCAGCCTGCAATGACAGACAGAGGAGTCTGAAATCCAGGTAAAGAAGACTGTGGCACAAGATAGTTCTGACTAGAAAGAGTAGGGATTGAGCCACCAGAAAGGATCAAAACACCAGGGAAAACTGGAGAATGAGGCAGATCTCAGAGGATCTGGAGCACTGAACACACGGCCAGGCCAGTCGCCATTGAGGAACATAAATCCCTAGTGAAAGGTGAGAATGGGGAGAGAAAGTTAGGTTGGCTTCTCAAGTCCCCATTATGCAAGTTTAGGATGAACCAAACCAAACCTTCTAGTTTAGAATTTGGAAAGTATTAAAGCTATAGGTAATAGTGCAGAAGGTGACGCAGCAGGGTTTAGAGTTGATAAAACAGTTACTCCATGGATGAACTTTATGAACCAGCTTCCTTAATATACTGTGTGTGGTAGAGACATTTGCAGAGGTAGCTGTTGTCTATCTATGTATCTGTATCTACGTATCTATCAATATATCTATCTGTCTATCTATCTATCATTACCTATGTTTCACTGCATCCAGGTTTCTATACTTAAACAAAATTTTCAGCCATTTTTACTTTCTGGGAGAGTATTCTCTCCTTGTTGATGATCAGCCATCCCTTATTCATGAGCAAGTGTGTGTGCTTTGAGCTGTTGTTCCCTGCTTTCTAATTTGTGTCTCCCAATCTGTCGCAGGCAGGAAAACCCAATAACCACATTCTGCTGACCTGTCAACAGGACAGTCTTTGGGAATAGTTCAGTGGCAACTCACATATCCAGAGATCTCTTAATCTAGAAGACACAGCAATGGCACAGTTATTCTTGAAAATCCTGTAGGAGAATTCCTTAGAAGCCAAAAGAAACTTCAGAAAGATCATGCTCCAAGACAGCTGAGTCTCTCAGGCTTCTATCCAGATTTTATTAATATTTACCCTTTACCTCTTAAAGATGTTCCTTTGATTCAATAACAGATCTATGCTTTGGTGTACTTCAGAATTGGTGGTGGGAGAAATAGGTGGTTAATCTGATCAGAATATTTAAGAAAATTCCTTCTTATGTGTTTTAACATCTGAGTTAATACTGAATTCTACATAATTTTCCTATAAAAGCTTTGCTTGACTAATAGTGAATGTGCAGTGGATATTATTTTGAAGTTTGGAATGATAACACAAAGTTATCCAAAAGACATGAAGTGTTACTCAATCCTGCAAGTCTTTGTGTTCCAACCTAAAACAAATAAAAAAAAATCAACAATGGTGGCTAATGAGAGTAGAAATAATTGCACAGGGAAATATGAAATTAGCAGGTAAAACTGTATAATTATAAGGTTTAAATCTTTCCCATTATTTTATTCGCTTATTATTTATTTTATTTTTAATTTTATTTTTCTCATTCGTAGTTTTTATCGTATCTATTGTCCACTTTGTTCTTACTCATGTTCTCCCTTTTTATATTTATATTCTTTTTAATTTCCTATTTTCTGTCTTCCTTCTTTCAAATAATGCGTTTTCTTTAGATGCATTTTATTGTTATTTTATCTTATCCCATCCTACCTCTTTGATGTGACATTTTAGTGGCTTTTTGATTATGTCTTTTCAAAAACTACATCAAGAATCAAGTAAATCAAGACTTAGCAGCAACTCAAAATTGAAAATATAATGTATTAAAACTGCTAGGCAAAAGAGATATTTTACGTAAATAGGTTTGCAATTTGACTTCAAAGTCAGCCAATTGGGCATTTTATCTGGCTGAGAAAGGCAGAGAATTGGAGAATGGGAAGGTTTTGTGGCTTTTTTCTCCTGCAGTCATATGCCTGTGTTCTTTTAGCCCATGGGCAACAGTCGGAGAGGGTAGATGTGAGACTGTTAAAAGTGGGTTGGTAATACTTGGAAATCTGGTGAATGTTTTTTAGTGTATTTATCTATAGCCAGCAATTTAATTTCAGTGATAAGTGTATTTAAATCCCTAGCATATCAATCTTGCCAGGACTTTTTAAAATTATTCTTACACTATTAGTCAAAACAAGATTTCTTTTGTGGATCCAAAAAGATTTTCAGTACACCAAACATGTTGAAAACACAAAATTAATTTGGATGACAGAAGTGTAATGAGAGCAAATATTTCAGATAACTAAAATTTATTTTTAAGATCATTTCCTTTATGTTCTTAGTAGGACAGGCTTACCACATTGTCTCTCAAAAACAGCCTTTCGAAAAATATCAGATATGCTGCCAATGAAGATGCCAGTGCTGCTAATACAGCAACAACGGCCCATCCCCTCTCCTATCCATTCTCATCCTTATCCTGAACACCTTGCTTTCCTGTCATCATAGCACATAACATTATATGTGAAGAAAACAGAATCTTGCGCACATGATGAAGGTATGAAACACAAGGGAATAAAGCAATGATAATGTTTGTCACTCCTGCCTGGATATATAACAAGTGCCTCCTAGGGCACTTGTTATATAAAGACTTCTTTCCTAAGTTGACATTAAAAACATAAGTCAAGTGGCACAGGAGCCCGTACTGGCTCTGGCAGTGAGTTGCAATGCTTAGCAAAATCTTTTATGTATTCAAAAGGAATAGATATCTTCCCTATTTGCAAAATGAATAATTGTAATTAATGATTTCAGAAGGTTCTTTCTAACATTCTGTGATTCAAATATAACAGGTAGAATGGCCATATTAAAAATAAATATTGTGGCTGGGCATAGTGGGTCACGCCTGTAATCCCAGCACTTTGGGAGGCTGAGGCAGGTGGATCATCAGGTCAGGAAATTGAGACCATCCTGGCTAACACGGTGAAACACTGTCTCTACTAAACAAAATACAAAAAAGTTAGCCCAGTGTGGTGGCATGCACCTGTAGTCCCAGCTACTCGAGTGGCTAAGGCAGGAGAATTGGTTGAACCCCGGAGGTGGAGGTTGCAGTGAGCCGAGATTGTGCCACTGCATTCCAGCCTGGGCAACAGAGCAAGACTCCATCTCAAAAAAAATTAAAAAATTAAAATAATAAATAAATAAATAAATGTTGCTTTTTAAAAAAATTTCTAAAATCCTTTTTTGCTCAGTGTGGTGGCTCATGCCTGTAATCCCAATGCTTTGGGAGACTGAGGCTGGTGGATCACTAGAACCCCAGGAAATTGAGACCAGCCTGTGTGACATAGTGAGAGCCTATTTATTAAATAATAAATACACACATACATAAAATTCTTTTTTTAAATGGAAGTTTTAGCACAGTTTTATTTCCTGAATAGTGGTATTAGGAATCTTATGGACCTGTCCCCAGTAAAACAATAATAATTGATAAAAAATAAACCAATTAAATTAAAATTGATTAAAAAAACCAATTAGAATCTCTGGAAATTTAGGCACAAATAGCAGATGTAGAAACATTTACTTGGAAAAAATTCTACCAAATATTTGTAAAGAGTCAGAGTCTGTGGCCCTTGAGCCATGACCAACTCATTCC
The DNA here is from genome assembly GCF_028885625.2 of Pongo pygmaeus. NCBI lineage: Eukaryota > Metazoa > Chordata > Mammalia > Primates > Hominidae > Pongo > Pongo pygmaeus. The sequence goes on from NC_072376.2 coordinate 127,005,123, forward strand.
CTCCCAGCCTCCACCTCCCAGTTCACCAGCATAATGGAAATTCCTGGCCTGGTGGTGTGGCCAAAAAGGGGAGGCCTCATGTGCCTTCGGCTCCTGATCTAGTGATACAGTATCTCACCCCAGGGAAGCAGACCACCAGCATTTCTCAATTGCTGGCAAAATTCTGATAAGCGTGGCCAAGAGGTTGGGGGCTCCCTTCTTTCATTTGCTCCCCATGCATAGACTAGAGGCTCTATTCCAGGCATGGCAAGCCCAAAATGCTGGACTCTGATTGCTCTTAGCCCAAGTCCTAGTAGGGTATTAGTTCTAAGCTGGAAAAGGAAAGACTAGAATACCAGATTCAAAGGACACTTTCAAGAAAGTGAAAAGACAACACAGAGAATGGGTGAAAATATTTGCAAACCATAAATCTGTTAAAGGACTAGTATCCAGAAAATTTGAAGAATTCTTGCAACTCAATGCAAAAAGAAAACAGAATTTAAAGTGGGCAGACATCTGAATAGATATTTCTTTAAAGAAGATAAACAAATGGATAATAAACACATGAAAATATTCTCATAATCATTAGCTATTAGAGAAATGCAAATCAAAACCACAGTCAGCTAACGCTTCATACCCACTATCTCATGGGCATACATATATACATGTAACGTATTATCTATATATAATGTGAGTAAAATAATAACAACTGTTTTCAAATATATGAAGAAATTCAAACCCTCCTACTCCTTGATTGGAAATATAAAATGGTGAAGCCACTTTGGAAAACAATCTGTTAGTTCCTCAATTATTTAAAAATAGTTTCCATATGACCCAGTGATTTACTTCTAGGTATATACTCAAGATAAATAAAAACATGTCCACATAAAAACTTGTACATACCTGTGTTCTTAGCAGCATTATTCATAATAGCCAAAAGTGAAAACAATTTAAATGTTCATCAACTGATAACGGATAAATATACATACAATAGAATATTATTAATCACTAAAAAGAAATGAAGTACTGATACAATATACAATACGACATAAATGAACCTGAAAAACATTATGCTAAGTGAAAGAAGCCAATCACAAAAGACAACATAGGCAAATCTATGGATACAGAATGTAGGTTGCCTAGGGCTGAGAGCAGAGTGCTAGGGTGAAATGGGGATACTGCTAGTGAATACAGGACTTCTTTTAGAATGATGAAAATATTCTAAAATTGATTGTGAATATATTAGCTGCCATTGCATTGTGCATTTTAAATCAGGAATAGTATGGCATGTGCATTTATATCTTAAAGCTTTTATGAAAAAATGTAAATATGGACTTTGACTAATGTGTTGTAATTTTATATTTTCTCATTTTTCTATTTCACTTCGTGCTTAGTTTATAATATTGTTAGCATATCATTACTACATAAAAGTTTTATTTATTTGAAATTATCAGTAATTTTCTTTATGGCTTTTGTGTATTTTGTCATCTTAAGATAAATTTCTTACTGCAATATTGGATGCAAGTTTTCCCTCTTTTTTGTTCTAGCACTTTTACAGTTATTTTTAAAGATTTAAATCTTTCATCTATCTAAAATTATTAAAAACAAAAAAATCTTTTCTTCCTATTTTGCTATGTCATTTTTGTCATATACTAATTGCTGACATTTGATTAAGACTATTTCTGAAAACTCTCCATCTAATCATGACACCATAACATATTATTTTAATGACTGTAGCTGCCAAGTATGTTTTAATAGCTGGTAGCTATAGTCATAAATTATCTCATTTCTAACATTTTAGAATTTTTATGGCTTTTCTTGCATGCTTACTTTGCATTTTAAATTTTTAAATCAGTTAATCTAATTTCAATAAATGGATATTGAGTACTCATGTTATTTTCATTGGAACCATATAAAATGTGTAGATTCATAGTTTAGATGTCTTTAAAAAACTGTGTCCATATATAGTAAGAAATTAAGTCTTATTTTATGTTTCTTGGAGTTTTAAAGTTATCTTTGTATGAGAATGACACATTGCTTATTACATTAAAGTTCTGTTTTGTTTTGGCTTTTTTTCTTTGGTGTCTTATAAATAAGATTTCTTCTCATTTTTTTCTGTGTGATTATTTGTAAACAGAAAAGCTTGACTTATGTATATTAATTTAACCATTATATAACCTATTTTTTCAAGTAATTTTAGTTGTTCTCTTGAATTTTCTAGTCATAAACATGATAAAAAATTGTTCCTGTCTTCAATTGTTATACTTCTTTTTCCTTTCACCTCTCTAATTATATTGGTTGGTACTGCCAGCAAAAATACCTTTAAAAATACTGGTGAGGATGTGCAACTTTGTGCAACTTTGTACTTTAATGGGAATACTTTGTGTTCATCTAGCAAGCATAATATCAACTTGTTTTAAAAACATATTTTATTACATTAAGAAAGTATCTGCCTACATTACAATTTTGTTTACAAATTCTAATAAGAAAGTAATTGAATTTTATAAAAATCTTTTTGACATCAAGGTGACTGGTCATATGTTCTTTTTTCTTTGACCTGTTTATAAATGGTAGGCAACAAATATCTCTCCGGCTAGTTTAGGCAGAAAAAGATTTCTTAAAAGATATTTTATGTCTTTCAAAATCTTTTTAAGAGCTGTAGTAACTGGCTCCAGGTTAAGCGTCCTTTCGTGTCATACTCACTGCCCTCATCTAGAAAGCAACTGCCATTGTTACTGAAGTTGCTGAATCAGGGAGCTTGACTACGGGTCCAAAGGGCTGCACCTGAATTCGTATCACAAATGAGATCCTCACTCCCTGCCTCTCTTCCTCTTAACTCAGTTTTAACTTCAAGCCTTAAAGTGTGATTTGCCTGCCTGATCGGCAGAACCTAAATCACACCCAGCTTCCCAGATGCAAGTGTGACTCAGAAATGCAGATTTTAGAATTTCAGCCTCTGCAGTACAAGGAAAGCATACCCCAAGAGGGCTTAAATGGCTATTGAGAGAGACAGTCTACACAACCGGCCACACTATTAATACAATGGATAATATTAAGAGAGTTTGTAATACTGAAACAAATTTTCATTTCTAGAAAATATTCTAGTTAACTCTATAGGCCAATATTTTGCATTGATATTATTATATGTGATTGGTTGGGTACCCCCCCGGCTTTTTTTTCTGTTTTGATATGGTTTGGATCTGTGTGTCTGCCCAAATCTCATGTCTGAATATTCATACCCAGTGTTGGAGGAGGTGCCCGGTGGGAGGTGACTGGATCATGGGGGTGTATTTCCCCCTTGCTGTTTTTGTGATAGTGAGTGAGTTTTCACAAGATCTGGTTGTTTAAAAGTACGTAGCATCTCTTTCTCCTGTTCCTGCCAAGACATGCCTGCCTCCTCTTCAGTTTCTGCCATGATTCTAAGTTTCCTGAGGCCTCCCCAGCCATGCTTCCTGTACAGCCTGCAGAACTGTGAACCAATTAAACCTCTTTATAAATTACCCAGTTTCAGGTATTTCTTTACAGCAGTGTGAGAACGGACTAATATATTGTTTTTGTACAGTTTTGTGATATATGTTATATTTAATTCATAGACACAATTTGGAATCTTCCCTTTTCTTATATGCTCCAGAGCATTTTAGATAGTTAGAGCTATTTGTTCCACCAAAGTTATGATGGACTTCACCTACCCACCTATCTGTCTGCTATCATGTCCACAGAGCAGCTCTGTTACTTATCTCATTCAAGAAATGTTACACAATTTTTTTGTATCTTTCTTTTTTTAGTGATCAATTTCAGAAATTATTTTCCTAGTATAGCATCTATTTTCTTCCAGATTACCAAATTTAATTGCATTGATTTCAGCAAGCTATGTTATTATTTTAATTTCTTCTCCATCTGTAATGATTTCCTCATATGTATGTCTTTGTGTGTGTTTGCATCTTCTCTCTTTTTTCACAATTAGGTTAAATATAAGCTTAATTGTTTTACTGCTTGTTTGCTTTTTTCGAGGAAATACCCCTGGAATTAATTTATTAGTTTTCCATTTTTTTCCCGAATGTATTATTTTCTGTTTTTATCTTTATTTTTTATTTCTTTAGGTTTGTTTTGTTTGAGTCTAGTTTTTTGTGTTGGATAATTAATTAACACAGTGGCTTTATTGTCTACAAAATCAGCATATGAAGTCATAGATTTTTATTTATTTATTATTTACAAAAATACTTTCTGTTTTTTAGGTGATTGGCTGTTTCCATTTTCTTTCTGAACCAAAATTAAAAATAATTTTCAAATAACTAATGTTTTGGCATTTTCTTTTTGTTATTCTTTTGTATTTTTATAAATTATAATAAGATAATTTTGTCCCATGATTTTATCTTTTTATAATATATTGGTAATTTTTGGAGTAATATAAAGTCAAACTTCGAAGTATGTAAGCACTTAAAAGTGTGTTCATGGGTTTCAGAGTGTACAGATTAATATATGCTTTTTACCTACATTTTTGTTATTTATACTTCCTGTTTGCCCTTTTAAAAAATTTTACCTGATTATTTAAAGGCTGAGAAAGTTAAGTTAAAATTTTGTGTTATTAATACGCTATTTTATGTTACATTTCCTGAAATATTTGTTGTATACAATCAGATTTTATATAATCAGATGAGTAAATAGTCAATCTTCTTTGTGAATTTTGTGATTTCTTATTAATAAAGTTGTCACTTGATTCATTTAAAGTCTTTGCTTCAATTTCCCCCTTGGTTAATATTAATATGTCAATTTTCCTATTTTTAATTGCATTTACTTGTTATATAATTGCCCACTCTTTTACTTCCAACTCTTGTGAGTCACTTGCTTTAATTTTCTCCCCTAAACACAGGATACTGTTGGTTTCACTTTCAAATTTAATCTGTTTGTTTTAATAGACTGATTAATCCCTTTTATACTAATTAGTATGACAGATAAGTTTTCTTGATCTTAATTCTGTAACCTTTTGATTTTTCTTGATAAAAGTGAGGGAATAGATAAAACCAGTACATTTCAGTCACATCTTTATTAAACTGCAAGATCCAGAGGGGCTGCTTTTCTATTTTATCTTCTGCCTTCTTATTTATCTTTCATGCTCTTATTCCTTGATTTAATGCAGAAGAAAATTAGCTATGGATATTTATTAATGTTTTCTTTCTTCCTTGTTTCTGTGTTTTATCTATTTATTCATATATTTAGGATTAAAAAGGAACTCTTATTTTATTCCTCCATTTCAACTCAGAAATCTAAACCCATAATTTTTAATGGATGCTTGACAATTCATAATATAGATGTTTTGAATTTAGTTAAAATATACCTAATATATAGGTTGTTCTTATTTTGTCAATATTAGAGACAATTCTAAGTGGAACAACTTTATACTTATACTTTGGTGCAATTAGGTAAATATTTCTGTAGAATGGAGACCTATAAGTATAATTTTGGAACCAGAGTATATTTATACCAACATATACTCCAAGAGTATATGGGGAAGTTTGTTTTGCCATAGTCTATTCAATATTATTAATATTTTAAATCAGATTTTACCACTTTGATGAGTATAATATTTTATTTCTGTCCCTATTTCCCTTGTATGTGAGTTCGTATTAGTTATGTCATCTGTTTTTATTTTTTTCTGTGAATTTTTCTTTTTTTATTAATTTGTGGAAACATTTTCTATATGCTGGCTTTGCCTTTTCTTTTATGTATTCTGTAAATAGTTTTTCTTTGTCTGCCTCATGGATTTTATCTTTTTGTAGGAGTTCTTAACATACTATTTTAGTTGGTATGTAATTAAGCTTATGAAAATATTTTTCTTTATGATGTTTTCACTAATATAATTATTGTCATGAGCTATGAGGTATCCAGGTGGTCACTTAGGATAATGAGCCCAACTAAAAGTAACAAATCTTTACTCACTTACTGCAATAGTATATAAGCAAGAGCCAAAAATAGAAAAGTTCTGGCTCCCTCAATGTTCCATTTCTCCCCATGGAATGGCTCCAAGTGAGGGTAAGTCAGATAACCAGCAGTAAAGGTGGAAGAAATTGTCTCATTGTTATGGGAACCCCGAACTTAGGCTCCTGACATTTTAAAGACCTTGAGTCCTAGGGGAAGGAGGGGAGAATGGCTAGAAAAGTACTGAGTCATGGTAGAAGGTACAGAGACTTCTCCTCTAACTGCTACCCCCACATAGCCTCCCCTATTATCTACATCCCTCAACAGAGTGGTACATTTGTTGCAACTGATGAACCTACATTGACACATCATTATCACCCAGTCAATAGTTTGCATTAGGATTCATTCTTGGTGCTGTGTATTCTATAGATGCAATAGTCTGAATATTTGTGTCTTCCTCAGGTTTATATATCAAAACCTAATCTCCAATGTGATAGTATTAACAGGTGGAACTTTCAGAGCTTACTAATTATTGGGATTACTGCTCTAATAAAAGAGACTGAAGGGAGCTCATTTGCCCGTCTACCATGTAAGGATGCAGTGAGAAGGCACCATCTATGAAGCATGAAGCAGGAAGCCATCTCTCACCTGGTATCAGATCTGCTTGTGTTTTGATCTTGGACTTCCCAGCCACTACAACAGATATAAATTTCTGTTGTTTATAAGCCACCCAATTTTAGGTATTTTGTGATAGCAGCCCAAATGGACTAGAACAATGGGTTAGGACAAACGTATAAGGACATATATACACCATGATAGTATCAAACAGAGTAGTTTCACTGCCCTAAACATCCTCTGTGCCATACCTCTTCATCCTCCCTTGCCTAGTTATTATTTTTTATTATGGGGGAAGACAGGAGGCACATTGTTATGTCTTCAGTGATTAGGGTCTCTAAAGGACTTTGTCCTGCCCTATATGTGCAAGTATGTAAAAATAATAAGGATGTTTCTAACCACTTATTATTAGACATTGACTGCTGGAATACACTCTTCTTCAGTGCAGCTGGGAGAAGTCTGTCTCTCTCCACTTTTACGGGAAAGACATATGAAGTGAAGGTCTAAGCAAGAATTAGCCTCAGTTGAGCCAGAAGAGTCACTGTCTGCCTAAAGCCAAGAAACACATACTGTATTCCCAATGATTTCAGATCAGGTTCCCTGGAGAATTTAAAGTGATGACTAGAATTGTTTGAGAGAACCGTTACCCAAAGACAAGAGTAGAAAGAGAAAGATTAGGTCATAAGAACACACTAATTTTAGATGAAGCCAAGTGATCAAAGCAGTGATTCCTATTAAGAAAATGTTTAGTTTTAAAACAGAAGACAATCTTGAGTGAATTGTAATGTAAATTCTTATGATTTCATACCACAATGGAACAATCAGAAAACTACAAAATGAATAGAGTTTTAGAAAATAGAAAACATGGTTTTATTAGTCTGTTTTCATGGTGCTGATAAAGACATACCTGAGACTGGGTAATTTATAAAGAAAAAGAGGTTTAATGGACTCGCAATGTCATGTAGCTGGGAAGGCCTCACAATCATAGTAGAAGGTGAAAGGCATGTCTTACATGGTGGCAGACAAGAGACAATAAGAACCAAGTGAAAGGGTTTTCCCCTTATAAAACTATCAGATGTCGTGAGACTTACTCACTACTATGAAAACAATATGGGGGAGCCACCCCCATGATTCAATTATCTCCCACTGTTTTTCTCCCACAGCATGTGAGAATTATGGGAGCTAAAATTCAAGATGAGATTTGGGTGGGGACACAGCCAAACCATATCATTCTGCCCCTGGCCCCTCCCAAATCTCGTGTCCTCACATTTCAAAACCAATCATGCCATCCTAAGAGTCCCCCAAAATCTTAATTTCAGCATTAACTCAAAAGTCCAGTCTCATCTGAGATTCGGCAAGTCCCTTCTGCCTATGAGCCTGTAAAATCAAAAACAAATTAGTTACTTCCAAGATACAATGGGGGTACAAGCACTGGGTAAATACAGCCATTCCAAATGGGAGAAATTGGCCAAAACAAAGAGGCTACAGTCCCCATGAATGTCAGAAATCCAGGGGGGCAGTCAAATATTAAAGCCTCAAAATGATCTCCTTTGACTTCATGTCTCACATCCAGGTCACACTGATGTAACAGGTGGGTCTCCATGGTCTTGGGAAGCTCTGCCTCTGTGGCTTTGCAGAGTTTAGCCTCCCTGCTAGCTTCTTTCCAGGCTGGTGTTGAGTGTCTGCAGATTTTCCAGGTGCATGTGCAATCAGTTGGTGGATCTACCATTTTCTGGGGTCTGGGGGATGATGGTCTTCTTCTCACAGCTTCACTAGGCAGTACTCCAGTAGGGACTCTCTGTGGAGGCTTCAACCCCACATTTCCTTTTCACATTGCCCTAGCAGAGATTCTCCATTAGGACCCTGCCTCTGCAGCAAACTTCTGCTTGGACATCCAGGCATTTCCATACATCCTCTGAAATCTAGGCAGAGGTTCCCAAACTTTAATTCTTGAGTTTTGTGCACCTGCAAGCTCAACATTATGTGGAAGTTGCCAAGGCTTGGGGCTTGCATCCTCTGAAGCCACAGCCTCAGCTGTACCTTGGCCCCTTTTAGCCATGGCTAGAGTGGCTGGAATGCAGGGCACCAAGTCCCTAGGCTGCACACAGCAGGGGGGCCCTGGGCCTCAGCTATGAAACCATTTTTTTCCTCCTAGGCCTCCAGGTCTGTGATAGGACGTGCTGCCATTAAGACTTCTGACATGTCCTGGAGACATTTTCCCCATTGTCTTGGCAAATTAACATTTGGCTCCTTGTTACTTATACAAATATCTGCAGCAGGCTTAAATTTCTCCTTTGCAAATGGGTTTGTATTTTCTGTTGCATGGGTGGTTGGGCTGCAAATTTTCTAAACTGTTATGGTCTGTTTCCCTTTTAAAACCAAATGCTTTTTAACAGAATGCAAGTCACCCTTCAATGCTTTGCTGCTTAGAAATTTCTTCCACCAGATACCCTCCATCATCTCTCTCAAGTTCAAAGTTTCACATATCTCTAGGGCAGAGGCAAAATGCCACCAATTTCTTTGCTAAAACATAGAAAGAGTCACCTTTACTCCAGTTCCCAACAAGTTTCTCATCTCCATCTGAGACCATCTCGCCCTGGATTTCATTGTCTGTATTATTATCAGCATTTCATTTAAAGCCATTCGAAAAGTCTCTAGGAAGTTCCAAACTTTTCCACATTTTTCTGTCTTCTTCTCACCCTCCAAACTGTTCCAGTCTCTGCCTGTTACAGTTCCAGAGCTGTTTTCACATTTTCTGGTATAATTACAAGAGTGCCCCCACTCTACTGGTACCAATTTACTGTATTAGTCCATTTTCACACTGCTGATAAAGACATACCTGAGCCTGGGTAATTCATAAAGAAAAAGAGGTTTAGTGGACTCGCAGTTTCACATTGCTGGTGAGGCCTCACAATCATGGCAGAAGGTGAAAGGCAGGTCTTACATGGCAGACAAGAGAGGATAAGAACCAAGCCAAAGGAGTTTCCTCTTATAAAATCATCAGATCTCGTAAGACTTATTCACTACCATGAGATTGCTCCCATGATTCAATTATCTCCCACTGGGTCCCTCCCACAACACCTGGGAGTTATGGGAGCTACAATTCAGGACGAGATTTGGGTGGGGACACAGCCAAACCATGTCAATGATGTTTAAATTTAAAATTTCAATAAAGAAACTCAGAACTGCTGTAACTAAATTATTTCTCTGGAAGAGCAAATGGAAGTCAGTGCAAAAATAATAGAAAACACAGAAGAAAAGATGAGACATGACAATGATCTAGGGCTTCCTAAAAAGAGAGAAGAAGAGTTGAGCAAGAAGAAATGATCAAACAATAGAAGAAACTGTGAATAACAGTAAGATTTAAAGTCTTGAGTAGGAAAGGCTCACTGAGTTCAAAATAGGATTAATTTAGAAATATATACCTAGGGAATTTTCTGAGTGACAGAGGCAGAAAAAACTTTATAAGCCTACAGATGGAAGAGAATGAAAACAGCATCAAGCTTCTTATGTAGGCTAAGGAAACAAATTTTTAGAGAAAAGAAGTTTGATCCAAGAATTATATTCCCAGCAATTTTCAATTCTTATATAAGACAAAAGACAGAGATTTAGGGACATGCTAGAAAGCTAAAATTACATCCCTTTAAGTAAAGTAATTGAGAGAGTTGAACACAGGGGAAATTATATCAGAACAAACATTTATGTAAAACAGAATAAGAAGTAGGGACAAATCCCATGAGACTGCTCTCATTGCTTTTGAGGAGCCCCTACTCCCACCACTTCATGCTTTGCTTCTTGTTGGTGGGCTAGGTGATTTGTATTTTTCTTTTAGTATAAACATGACTGTTTTCTGTTTTTTTGCTTGCTTATGAAGCCTTTATGTCAACTTTCTTAGAACATCCCTGATGGTTGCTGGAATAGCAGGTTCCTTCTGTGGTGGTCCATGATGCTTCCAGCATATTGGTAGACTGCTGGAATGATGTGATAGGTAAGAGGTGTCATTCTGTTCAGTACTCTGAGATATTCCTTTTTAGAATATCCATCCACATATTTCTATTTTCCATTTCTGATTATTTCTCAATCTCCAGTGCTCTGGTTTCCCTTTCGGTTGCAGAGAACATATGTCCACTATAAATCAAACAGTTTAATACAGCATTAAGTATAGGCTTCATCTTAGGCACTATGGTGGGTGGATATCTTACTTAATTAAAAGGAAAATCTTATACCTTATAAGAGTCTGTTCTGTTTGAATATTTCCACAGAATTATGTAAAACTCAAGAGTCAAGACAATGGCCTGCAACTGGGTAAGAACCAGACACTCCCAGATAAGAAGGAACATAAAATACAAGGTGTGGCCATAATCCCCAGGGGATATTGAGGATAATTAGAGGACTGCTCAGCTTCTCTGGATTGATGTTCTGTTAGTGTTGACGGATATTAAGAACCTGATGTTCTCTGAAATTTAAGACAAATTTTAATGCACTTACTGTACTATACTAATTTTGACTTTGCCATCAATGACTGCTTTGGGGTGAAGCTGAAGGCCATGGGTGCTATAGCAGTGCCCTAGGGGCCACTTGTAAACCTATACAAGCACAACTCTCATGTGATCGCTTGCACTTCAAGATCTCATTGTGTAATGCTGCTGGTCCCTTGCTAGCACTCACTAAGTCATTTTCTCTTCTATTCTCTAAACTTTCCCCATTCCATTATCATGGACATCCAGCTGACTGTGTGTGAGGCCTAGGTCAGCGACACACCCATGGCCATGTGGCAGTTTGATACGGTAGGGGATGGACCTACACCTGTTCTTCTCAGGCATTGTCTAGGAGTTCAGCTTCTGGAGTCCATACAGTTTCGGCAGCTACATTAGCTTTACTGGCTATTTTTAAAATGATATGAAATTAATGTTGTTATGTGAGGAAAATATTGTTGAAATGAAAAGTGATTAGAATGAATTATAACACAAAGAAACAAACTCCAAGACATGTGAATTCAACCTCAAATGCTATAATGGGAAGGATAGTGGATTGGCATTCATGCTAACAAGTTGTGCTTTGGAAGCATTTGGTGGAGTATAAGAAAAGAGAAAATTATTTCCTGGTGGACATGCTGTATTGTTAGGTCACCAGCCAAGCCTTCAGCTGTGTGTATTTATAATGTGGGTGTTCAGCAATTAGCTCAGGAATGTTGGGCAGTAACTGTTGAGACAAACTTGGCCAAAAGGAAAGGTATTAATCATTTACAGAAAAAAGTTTTATTTTTCCATCTGGGTCAATGGGGTTAAAGTTTTTAAGGGAAGAAAGATACTGGCTACCAGAATATGAAAAAGAAGGTGGAATAATAAATGTGATATGTGGAAGAATGGAAGAGACCAAAAAAGTTTCCTTAATAAGGGAAAACAAAGTTGCATATTGGTAAAATGTTGGTCAGCTGGGGGAAGTGAAGAATTAGCAATGAATAACAAATTATGCAAAATGAACCTAAAAAAAGAATTATAATTCACCAATAGAATATGAAAAGCTTCTCAGTTACACATATGATTAGGAAGATGCAAATAAAGCCACAATAAAATGTTAGTTTAAAACTACCAGGTTAGCAGCAATTATTTTTACATTTTATTATATTTAGTGTTAATAAAAGTATGGAGAAACAAATATAGCTATACACAATTGGTGGAACATTAAGTTAACCCAATTTTTGGAGAGAAATTTGGCAATATCTATTAAAATTAAATTTTATATCCTTTGATAAACAATTTCACCTTCAGAAATGTAACCTTAATACAAAATGAATTTGTATGAATTTAAATTTGCATTTTCTGCAAGTACAAAAAAATTGGAACAATTTAAATGTCTGTTAGAAAAGTTGATATTCTAATGATGTCAATTCTAACCAAAGTAAAAGATGGGAATTGAGATAGGATGTTATTCATATAATAATTGATGGAAAGACTAACAGAACTAAATAGAGAGTCCAGAAAACCTATGTTTATGTGAAAATATAATTTATTTAGAAAAATTTCATGTAGGTGAGAAAAGTGTGAGGTATTCAATTAGTGGTAGAAAGACCATTGATTGTCAACTTGAAATAAAATAGATAAAGTTACTACATTTCATTGATTCGAACACCACTTCTTTTCATATTTAACATTTCTGAAATTTCTTACAGTTAGTGGAGAGTCATAGTTTAATTGGAAGCATTTTCTTTTCTTTCTTAGAAGTATATAAATTAAAATAATACTCTTAGAGTCCTATATTCAATAACATATGGTAGATCCCTACTTAACACAATAGAGGAAAATTAATTACACACCCACACACCCACACACACACTTACATGCATAACAGATGTAAGCAAAGGTGAAAACACAGTAATTTCTATTCATAACTGAGAGGTTTGGCTCTAGGCTGCAATTCTAACAGAAATTACAAAGGCTTTACCTGGTCATGCTAATGGGCAGAAAGCTGCCCTGCACAGTTCAAGCTTGGTGTATAATTAGTGCATTGCTGTCTCTGGAGGGAGTTGCATTGGAGGACTCAGCCTCCCAGCACCTCCCCTACCCCAGTGATCATGCTCATAGGTATTCCTGCATTCCAAGCTTAAGTGCCTCCATTCAGAGGCCTTTTTATTGGAAGATGAGGAAGGATGTCTGTTCAGACCCTTTTCAGGTGCCTCCACTGAGACCTATTTTTTGGAAGGGGGATAAGTGTCCTTGAATGAGTGTCCTCCTAAACTAAAAACCTGTACTGCACATTACTGTACTGAATACTGCAGGCAGTTGTAACACAATGCTAAGTATGTGTGTATCTAAACATAGAAAAGGGGCAGTAAAAATACAATATAATCTTATGAGACCACTGTAGTGTACATGGGCTATCATTGATAGAACTGTCATTCCGTAGCATACAACTGGATATCTCAAATACAGTCAATAATTTAATTTTCTCATTTTTCTCAGAATTCCTTCTTTAATATTGCCATAAGCACTTGCTTTGTCTGATCAAGAATTAGTTCAGCAGGGTATACCTTGTGAGCAGGTTGGGGTTGTTCATCTGAGTGTGCTAAGAGAGTCCGTCCGGCATTCTGTTCAGGGATACTCTAGTAGCTGTGAACTTAAAAATGTTTGCTCAGTTGCAGCTAGGAAGGTCGACCTCCTCCCAGACCTCTGAGTCATGAGTCCTCTTGTGGGCCGCAGCAAGCAGGGGCATTGGATGCTGCCATCTGCTGGCACTGACTGCCCCATTTTCTCTGGCATGGAAGCTTCAGACATGTTTGGGAGCCCTGTGATCTTCAAGGACTAAATAGGGTTCACTCAAAATGCAATTTGGGCTGACTCTGAGCAGAATAGGGAGAGAAAGGAACTGTCAGATTGTGCTTGGCAGCTATTTCTCAAAGACGTTAGAAAAAATACTTTCAATATAATTTTTGGAAGATAACATCATTCATTTCCATAAAACAAGATGAACAAGACTAATTTCTAATTTGACAATTTGCTGTCCACAGAATTTTTCATTACTTGAATTATTTTATTTATTAAAAAAAATCTCATCTCAAGAACTAGAGCTAGAGTGGCACATAAAGAGGTAGCCTGGAGTGACTTTTACAAGAGTAGATGTTTTTCCAGTACTAGATTTGATTAATTACATTAGTCTAATAAGTTCAATTTCCTATCTACTGACTTTGATGTTCAGAATTATACTGAAGGTATCTGTACAAAGACTGGTGATTAGCACAAGAAATTGACTTTATAATGGTTCAAATCTTTTGAAGTGCTAAATTGTGAGTTTCCCTAGAGGTATAAGTTAACTACGGAATTGATATTCTGAAATGCCAATTACTTTTCCACAAAAGATTATCAAAATCAACATATACATGATCTCTGTCTATCCCATCTATGCCTGCTTTCCCTTTGACTTACTCAGGTTCCTAATGGAGAAGAAAATGCAGCCATCAACATTGGCTCCTTTCTGGCTTGGTCTAAGGGCATAATTTGTCCACATTGCACTCTCCACAGTTTATGAGTTCCAAGTCTGTGCTCAACACCCCTTGCTTCTCAATTTTCAGTTGAACTGAATGAAATGAAAAATAACTTCTCATAAAAAGGATGGGGATTGACTGAGGGCTCTCTCAGATATTTTGACAAAAATTCATTCCTTAAATAGAGAGCTACAGTATTCAAATTTTTTATTCAGTATAACTGAGTAACCCAAATGGTTGAAAAATAGTCACAGAGAAGATAATAAGGGTAATTATCTTATTACAGAGAAAACATGTACTATGTAAAAGTAAATTATCTTTAAAATATCTGGAGAATATATATAATACAAACTTTGTTAAAAAGAAGGAAGCACTTATTATTTATCCCCCACACTCAGAAAGACATACAGAAAATCATATTCGATTCTTTCCTTGGGAGGATCACTTCTGGTTCCTATGTCTTCTCCTGTTATTGCCTTATTCTCATAAAAACACAGATATTCTTTTTTATTTGGTGATTTTGGAGAAAATCACATTCTTCTAGCATAGCCCCAAATCATGGCTCTGCTTTTTCTCTGATGTTCAGATTACTGATCAATATGGTTTCACTGTATCCCACCCAAATCTCATCATGAATTGTGACTCCCACAATTCTTATGTGTCATGGGAGGAATACCACGGGAGACAATTGAATTATGGGGGTAGGTCTTTCCTGTGCTGTTCTCGTGATAGTGCATGAGTCTCAAAAGATCTGAGGATTTTAAAAATGGGGGTTTCCTTTCACAAGCTCTTTTTTTTTTGCCTGCCACCATCCATGTAAGATGTAACTTGCTTCTCCTTGCTTTCCGCCGTGATTGTGAGGCCTCCCCAACTATGTGTAACTGTAAATCCATTAAACCTTTTTCTTTTGTAAATTTTCCAGTCTCAGGTGTACCTTTATCAGCAACATGAAAACACACTACTACAGAAAATTGATACAAGGAGTGGGGTGCTGCTGAAAAGATATCTGAAAATGTGGAAGCAACTTTGGAACTGGGTAACAGGCAGAGGCTGGAACAGTTTGGAGGGCTCAGAAGAAGACAGAAAAATCTAGGAAAGCTTGGAACTTCTTAAAGACTTGTTGAATGGCTTTGACCAAAATGCTGATAATAATGTGGACAATAAAATCTAGGCTGAGGTGGTCTCAGATGGAGATGAGAAACTTGTTGGGAACTGGAGTAAAGGTGACTCTTTCTATGTTTTAGCAAAGAAACTGGGAGCATTTTGACCCTGCCATAGAGATTTGTGGAACTTTGAACTTGAGAGAGATGATTTATGGTATCTGGTGGAAGAAATTTCTAAGCAGAAAAGCATTGAAGAGGTGACTTGGGTGCTGTTAAAGGCACTCGGTTTTAAAAGAGAAACAGAGCATAAAAGTTCAGATAATTTGCAGCCTGACAAAGTGATAGAAAAGAAAATCCCATTTTCTGAGGAGAAATTCAAGCCTGCTGCAGAAATTTGCATAAGTAAGAGGAGCCAAATGTAATTTGCCAAGACAATGGGGAAAATGTCTCCAGGGCATGTCAGAGGTCTTTAGGGCAGCTCCTCCCTTCATAGCCCCAGAGGTCTAGGAAGAAAAGATGGTTTTGTGGCCAAGGCCCAGGGCCCTCCTGCTGTGTGTAGCCTAGGGACTTGGTGCCTTGCATTCCAGATGCTCTAGCCATGGCTAAAAGGGACCAAGGGACAACTTGGGCTGTTGCTTCAGAGGGTGCAAACCCAAGCCTTGGAAGCTTCTATGTGGTGTTGAGCCTGTGGGTGCATGAATGAGGTATGGGAATCTCCACCTAGATTTCAGAAGATGTATGGAAACACCTGGATGTCCAGGCAGAAGTTTGCTGTAGGGGCGGGTCCCTCAGGGAGAACCTCTCCTAGGGTAGTGCGAAAGAGAAATGAAGGGTTGGAGCCCCCACACAGAGTCTGTACTGGGGCACCACCTGGTGGAGCTGTGAGAAGAGGGACCCCATCCTCCAGACTCCAGAATGGTAGATCGACTGACGGCTTGCACCATGAGCCTGGAAAAGCCACAGACTTTCAACACCAGTCTGTGAAAGCAGCCAGGATGGGTGACATACCCTGCAAAGCCACAGAAACAGAGCTGCCCAAGACCATGGGAACCCACCTGTTGCATCAGCATGAACTGGATGTGAGATATGGAGTCAAAGGAGGTCATTTTGGAGCTTTAAGATTTGACTGCCCCACTGGATTTTGGACTACATAGAGCCTGCAGCCCTTTTGTTATGGCCAATTTCTCCCATTTGGAATGGCTGTATTTACCCAATGCTTGTGCCCCCATTGTATCTAGGAAGTAACTAACTTGCTTTTGATTTTATAGGCTCATAGGTGGAAGGGACTTGCCTTGTCTCAGATGAGACTTTGGACTGTGCACTTTTGAGTTAATGCTGAAATGAGTTAAGATTTTGGGGGACTGTTAGGAAGGCATAATTGGTTTTGAAATGTGAGAACATGAGATTTGGGAGAGGCCAGCAGTGGAATGTTATGGCTTGACTGTGTCCCCACCCAAATCTCATCTTGAATTGTAAATCCCACAATTCCCACGTGTCATGGGGAGGAATCCTGTGGGAGATGATTGAATTATGGAGATATGTCTTTCCTGTGCTGTTCTCATGATAGTGAATTAGTCTCATGAGATCTGATGGTTTTAAAAATGGGAGTTTCCCTGCACAGCTTTGTTGTTGTTGTTGTTGTTTTGCCTGCTGCCATCCATGGAAGACGTGACTTGCTTCTCTTTGTCTTCCACCATGATTGTGAGGCCTTCCCCGCCATGTGGAACTGTAAGTCCCTTAAACCTCTTCCTTTTGTATATTTTCCAGTCTTGGGTATGTCTTTATCAGCAGCATGAAAATGAACTGATAAACTGATAAAACATATTCTCTCTCTGCTCATGTTTCTATGAGGTGTGCAACAGCATGAAATAAGATGGAGGGGCTGGATTAGAGCGGAGTTGTGATGCACCTTTGTGCTCCATTGTTGTAGGCTGTGGTTCTTCAGCAGTAGGTAAAGAAATTCAATTCAGGAAGACAGAATTAGAAAGCCTAATATGCTGTCATCTTGGGGCCTTGGCATTCCTACTTTCCTCTGCCTGGAATGCTATTTCTCAAGATATAATTGCACTCTTCAGGTCTCTGCTCAAATGTCTCCTTCTTTGAAAGGACTTTGCAAACTACCCTGTTTGAAATGACAGTCCCCTTCCTAGCACTCTTTATACCTTTCTTGATACCCCACATAGTTTATTGTTTCATCATTCTGTCTTTTCCCAACTAGAATGTAAGCTCCATAAGAACTTAACTTCTCTATCCCCACTGCTCAGAATACTTGTCAGTATAATTCTACAAGCATTTTTTGAATAAATGAATAAAGGCCTATGGTTTCTGGATCAAACTGTTTCTTCAAAATCAGTTTTACCAAGAAACCTACACTTTGGAAAGTAAAGATAGTACTATATTTTAGTTCCTGTACAGTGCCTATGTATATTTCTTAAATTTGTTATCCCCATAGATGAATAATATTGTGATTGATGACTATCCTAGGACTGAGATAATAATATTTGAAAATCACAGACTGTACCAGCCAAAGCTGTCAAGTTTTGTGGGGCGGAGGTATGTGGGAGGAATGCACATTGGGATTTGGTGAATTCACTGTCATTCTTGGCTTGGGTAATTTATTTATATATGAACATATATAACCCCTTAACTCTTAGATAACCACTATATATAAAAAACGATTAATATATAATTGTGTTTATATAGCTAGATGGATGTAAAACCACTCACGTTATAAACAGTGGTATTTCAGAGTGAAGGAATTATGAGTTTCCATTTACATCATTTTTTGTAAGGAGGTGCTTATTTCAAATTTTAAACTGAACATACATGATTTAATCATTACACAGGGAATAATACACTCTGTTGAAGAATAATTCTAGGACAAGGGAAACTAGACAGCTTCCTTTAGTAATAACATGTTCTACACCTTTCTGTCCTCATTTGCTTGATAACAACCCTGTCTAAATGCTCATACACACATTTAATAAAAACAGAGCACCTGCTGTGCTAGACTTGAAACCAATCCCAATAGTTCTCATGTACACGCAGTGTATTTTCTCAGAATAGTGTTTTTATCATAATATTCATGTACTATTTTCAAGCACAGGATAGCCTTCTGTTAGTAGTAGTTTGGTTTCTAATTAAGGTGACTGGCAGGTTGCACACATGTTCCATATACAAAAGGATTTGATTTAAATTAGACTCTTCTGTAAAGGTTTTATTAGCTCAACATTATATAATACAGATCTTTTGCATTGATTCCTCAGAAAATAAATGTGTTAATTCATCCAAAAACCTTTTTTGATCACCTACTATGATTCAGGCACAGCTTAAATACCAACAACATGATGTTGAGCTCAAATAGGTATGGTTCCTAGCTGATTTTACTGTTCTCAAGGGAGACTGCTTAATTCTCAGGTAACCTTCTCCTCTACCAATGCTATATTTTGAATAGTCCTTTAGTCTCAAAACTCTTGTGAAATCTCTATAACTTTTCATATTTCACACGTAGTTTTGTGTTCTGTAAATCTTGTTTCAGAGCAGGCATGGCAGTTTCAGTTGGTTTCTAATGACTTTTCCAAAAAGGAATTTCTTTATAACACAAAGAGTATACATGCTCCTTGAATATTGAAGGAAAAGTCACTTCCTATTCTGTTATTTTATATTGGAACCATGTGTCAGTACATTTAAAGCACAAGCACACATACATACATTGCATTCAAATAGCAGGCCTTGTATTAACACTTACCCATGTGTGATGTTATGCTTTACCCGCTATTTGAAATTTCCTCCTCCTCATTCCATGTAATTTCTCTAAATCTTATTTATCTATTAAATTCCTTCTTCTTTTGAGAAGAATCTTGCATGTGCACTCTATCTCAAACACATAGGTCTGCTTCTGAGCACCCAAAGCACTTATGGTTTATACCATATAATCATTTGGCATTTAGAGTAGGAATGATTGTCTATCACTGTGATTCAGTGTTGCTACCTATAAAGTATGCAACTATGCATGCTATTTTAAAATGTTCAAGAGGAAAATGTATCTGGTACCTTTAAAAGTAGAAATAAACTTGAAAAAATCTATATAATTTGGTAAAGAAGTTAAATGTATTTCATTTTTAAATCCTTGGAACAGGATCAAATTGTTTTCCCGATTAGAAAAAGATAGTCACAAAGAGATTTGCCAAGCATAATCAAAATTTTTCACTATTTCTTTTCATCCCTGACTAGATGAGAAGAATGCTACAGATGGTCAGTTTTTCCTTCTTGCTGAAATGTAGCTAAAGAATTTGCAAGAGCAAAGCCTGATAAAAATGGGCAAGACAGTGCAGTGAAAAACCTAGGTTTCAGTGGAAGGCTTATGTGGCCCTAAAGAGTTGATGCTGTTCCAAAAGACGCTTTAGGCACCTAGTGGATGAGTTTCATGTATTCTCTAAATAGAGTTAGAATAACCTATTGAGAGTGGTGATAGTAGTTAAGATGTGTGCAATGATGTGTCATCCAACACAGTATAATAAAGGATCTAATCCCATTTTTGATATTTAACTGCTGGCAACTCTCAGGCCCACCTTGCCTCCTCTATTTTTCCTCAGCTCTGGGCAAATTGATTAAAAAGCCTGGGTGCTCACTTCTCTGGCATTGATGATTTCACCATGTACACTCCTGCCCATGCATGGGAACTTTACCACTGGCCCTACCTGTTGTCGGGAATAAAAATACATGCCATTTTTCTTTCCTGGCTCTCTCAAATCATTTCAGACCTGCTTGGGAGGCTTGCCTTGCTTTCACCAGAAAAGCATCAGTTCTGTAAGTAAGAAACCTTTTCATACTCTCCTGTTGTGTGTGATGTCATCAGTCTTGACATGAACTGAATTTTGAGTAGAGACTCATCTACTTTTAAACAGAGTAGCCGCAACTCCCAGTGTTTGAATTATAAAAATTTCCCATATAACATGTTTGTTTAAAATGATTAACTTTAATCTTTCCTACATTTTTAATAACAACATAGGTTACTAGCTTGCATGGTTTTTCTCTAAATATGAGGAAACTGAGATACATGGGTCATAAACTTACAGCATAAAACCATAAAAATGTCCACTTGGTGACTGATTTCTAAATTGCAATTTTAAGCCTTAGAAAGAAATAAACAGGCTTATTCAAATATGCTCTCCTTGGACACTCAAACCAAGATAAAGTCTTTAAACAACATACTTAGAACTCTGTAAATATTAGAATTGGAAGGCAGAACACCTGTCAAAGTGTCTTTTTAGTGGCAGATCCAGAATGTCAGCTTGGGCTGTTAAAAGTTCACAGATAACCTAATCAACCTTGAACGTAGGGGACCCTTCAGATTAAATGATGTATAACCTAATGATAGTGATACTTTTGTTACTTCTTTGAGCTAATATTTACTTCTATGTTCCAAGCACCTTAATAAGCAGTTTACACGCATTACCATACCTAATTCTGCAAAGGCCCAGGGCTAGATTTTAGAGATATCTCTCATGAACAGATGAGGAAATGGACACTTGTATCAGATAATCTGTAGTCCAGGGTCACACAGCTACTATGTATGAGAGCTTGGAGCCCAGATGTGCTTGTCTCCAGAAGCTGTTCTCCACTAAACCCCTTGTGTACCTATCCCAAACCCTTGTGTGTACTCTAATCTGGATACAGCTAAAATTTACTGGATAATCACTTTTGCATGAGACATGCTTACAGAGAATCAAGGTGGCATTGTAGAAAGAGTATTCGATAGCATTTTTACATACATAACTGAATTTCCACTATGCTACATATCAGTTTGTTGGTTACCTGAGTAAAAACACACTTTTAGTGACTTTATTTATTTATGAAACTACAGGGTTGGATAAGGTAAAATGTTCTTGTTTTGAGACTCAGAGAACACTGAAATTATATGCAAATCTTATTTTTGCATGTATGGATGCATTTTCCTGCTAACAGTGTCCATAACATATCTATTTCTTAAAGGGTATCATAAAAAATGATAAGACTCTCAACTGGATAGTTGTTAAGTTCTCTTGTAGCTCTAAAAATGCCATGTTTCTATCCAACTCAAGAAGACAGAGAGACAGCAAAAAGGATCAGGAAGTGGAAAGAAACGATAGGGTTCTGAAGTTTTTTTTAAAATAATATTTTGCTAAATCAAAACCTGGTAACCAAAATTCATTTTTTTTCTTCTGAAATGGATTATAATTCACAACACTACCATTAAGATACTCTTGTTTGCATCTTGGTAAGATCAGATTTATTTTTCCCATTTATATAGAAAGATATGGATTTGGACATTGAAAGAAAAATCTCTATAGATTTTTATTTATAATCTTCATCCCTCCTTCTGTCTCCAAACCTGTTTTTCCTCAATGATCCTTAGATAACCTTGTTACCACTTTTAATGGTTATTTCTAAGTGATTGACCTTGATATTTGTTCAGAAGACTGCTGATTTCTATGCCTTTCTTGTAACTATATTTTTTATTAATTTCTTTTAAATTTAGTTTAATTTAGATTTTAAAAAGTTCTCTGGATCTTCTCCACCTTCCTGAACCTCTGTTTCTTCAAATTTCTAAATGTAGGTTTCCGTTTAGATAACTTTTTAGTCCTTTTTTCATTTTCTCTAAATTTCCTTCTTGACCAATCTTCTTAAGGGTTAATTCCACATGTAAGACAATCACTTAGCTCTCATAGGTTTTCTAAAATTACAAAATGTTATTATTTAAAGGTTATACAGTGGTTATTGAACAAAAAGGACTAAGACAGTGATGCAACATGCCCAAGACACAACTAGTGAGAAAGAAAAATGGGACACATATCCTGGTGTTCTGATTCTAAATATAATCCTTGTCCCATTATGCCAGGAGCTAGGAGGCAACACCTCAAAGAAGTAGAGATGGAGAAGGAAGTCAAACATAGCCACAGGTGAGACAGCTCAATAAATTTTTATTGAAAAAAAAAGATAGAAAAGAAGTTGCTGTAGATGACAATTTCTCTAAATGATTATTTGCCTTCTATAATGAATATTCCACGTGTATTAGTCTGTTTTCATGCTGCTGATAAAGACATATCTGAGACTGGTCAATTTACAAAAGAAAGAGGTTTAATGGACTCACAGTTCCACGTGGCTGGGGAGACCTCATGATCATGATAGAAGGTGAAAGGCACGTCTCACATGGTGGCAGACAAGAGACAAGAGCTTGTGCAGGGAAACCCCCATTTTTAAAACCATCAGATCTCATGAGACTTATTCACTATCACAAGAAAAGCATGGGAAAGAACCACCCCCATGATTCAATTATCTCCCACAGGGTTCCTTCCATAACATATGGATGAGATTTGGGTGGGGACACAGCCAAACCATGTCACCATGTGACCATTTAATATGTTTGTTTTCCCTTTTATATTGGCATTTGCCATAGCCCAGTTTCTCCAGTTTTTTGAAATACTGTAGTGGCCTTACAATAGATTTTCTTTCTTTTCTCTTTTTAAATTTTTATTCTGGTTTCAAAATTTAAATCTTTAATCTGGTTGTGAAATTTTAGAAGAGGTTAAGTTTAGAAGAAGCAAGTTTCCTTTGTTGCAGGTTGCTGAAAAGGAAATTTACCTCTTCTAAACTCTACCTGTTCTAAAATTTCAGCCTCCAGCTCTTCATATTCC
Source organism: Pongo pygmaeus (assembly GCF_028885625.2). NCBI lineage: Eukaryota > Metazoa > Chordata > Mammalia > Primates > Hominidae > Pongo > Pongo pygmaeus. The sequence goes on from NC_072376.2 coordinate 127,028,393, forward strand.
CTTCCCTTTTTTTCTTTCTTTGCATATACTTACCATTATCCAACATACTATATAATTTACTTACTTATTTTGCTTATCACCTGTTTCCCATTTAGACTGTAAGCTCCCCTAAAGGCAGATTTCCTGACTGCTTTGTTCTGTCTTTTGTCCCCAACATAAGGAGAATTCCTGGATCCTGGAGTTTCTCATTATGGATATCACTGTGTTCCACTCTAAAACCCTTTTTACCTCAGTGGAATCAAATAAAGAAAATATGCTTCTAGAAAAGCATGAAAGAAACTAAATTTATTTATAAAAATACATAAATAAGATGTCATCTTTGGAAGAAAGAAGACCTACATGCATATAAATATATAAAGTCAAATCCTGTCTTCCACATCAAAAATCACTCCTTTTACTGACAGTTTTTGTACTTGGAATCCTGATTAACAATTCTTTTCTTACCTACAGTTGTCATTTCAAAACACTGAACACCAGGGAATGTAAATGTCTATTTTTGTTAAGAAACAAATGCTTATGTCGGTGCTGCAAATTCTAGAAAAATATCAAGGAAACAATGTTTTCTTACACCTTTCTATGCCCCTTTTGGAAACAAAATACAACTAACAAAGAGAGTGGGTTGTTTTTGGAATTAATTATCCAAGCATAAAGAAATTTAGACATCAGGAAGCCCTCACAAATCCTCTCCATTCTTGCTCAGAACAGAGTTGGAGGACAAGGTCAGGTGGCAACTTTTCTTCCCTTTTTCTCATACATTTCCTGAAGCATCTTCAAAGAAAATCCAAAAAATGACTCTGTACATTACAATATAAAAATTAAAAATTTTCAGAAGATAAGATGGACCAGCATCAGGATTTACTTATTCACATAAATCTAAACCAGAATTTGTAGAGGTAAATTTTGATCTCAGAAAAAGCAGAAAGAGTTTTGTGGCATTCATTTATTTTTAGCTACACACTTCTTTTCCTTGCGCAGTGTAGTGAAAAAGAGCATAATCTTTGAAGCCAGTCAGACTGAGATTTCAATCTCAACTGCAAAGTTAAATAGCTATGTCCCCCTTGGGCAATTAATTTTATATTTTTTATTCTTTTTTCCTATCCTGTAAAATTGTGCTTAATATATCTCATAGGGCTGTTGTATTAAATAATATAATTTATATGAACTATGTAATATAAAATAGGCAAATGGATCTTTAAAATTGCTAGTTTTCCTCCTACACAAACATATGTATTGTCTACATTTATATGTATATATATATATGCATATATATGTTAATAATTTATTCATTTAACTACTAACCTAAAGAAAATAGTGTCAAGAAATTTAAATTTTGTTTAAATTTAAATTTAATTGGACTATGTTCTAGTCCTGTCTTATTTACTTAAAATAGGCATTTTGGTAATTTGCTTACAGTAGCAAAAAGCAACTTCAACTTATTTTTTAAAAGGGTTTTTGTAGAGACTGTGATGAGGAAACTTTATCGGAGTTACTACATTATATTCTGTGGCTGAGTGTCAAGGTTGTACTACAAATTTATACAACATTGGTACTTTTCCAAGACATGATTCTCTAGGCAAGCCAAACTTAATATGATTGAAAATAATGTTCTTAAGATTACTGCTGTACTTATTAGGGTAAATTAGTTACCATTTTTCATTTTGAGTGAAAATGTTGTGCTTCATTTACTATAGTTTTTCATAGCAAAAAAAATTAAGTGCCTGAAAAGCTGTTCTTGCTGTCTGTTCCCTTAATTCTCTGCAACTAGGAAAATATATTTGCTAAAAGCCTCAATCATCTGAACATAAGTCTTACATAGCCCATTATAGGATTTCTGATTAAAACAGATAACAGAGACTAAATTGTACATAGATGCTTCTTGCTCACTCTGTCACCCAGGCTGGAGTGAAATGGCAGCTACCTAGGCTCACTGCAACCTCCACCTCCCTGGTTTAAGCAACTCTCTTGCCTCAGCTTCCCGAGTAGCTGGGATTACAGGTGTGCACCAACATGCCCAGCTAATTTTTGTATTTTTAGTAGAGACAGGGTTTCACCATGTTTGCTAGGCTGGTCTTGAACACCCAACCTGAGGTGATCCACCCACCTCGGCTTCCCAAAGTGTTGGGATTACAGGCGTGAGCCACCATGCTGATTATGTAAGAATCATGTATTCTTCTTACATAGTTAGTTAAATATGTGGCAAATATAAAAATATAATATATCTTCTATATATCTAGTCATTTATGTCAATCTTTGGTCATGTTACATGACTCCAAATTGGCTTACAAATATATAGCATCCTGACTGGTAAGACTGAGAAACTACCATGGTGAAGAATGTTTTCCTTCCTTTATTAAAGCTTTAAGGTATTTCCTTAAACTTCCTTGAAATAATCAAGTTTTTGTTGTTAATTAGTATCCTGTCAAACTGTCATGCAGTTACCAAAAGAGGAATCAAAAGATGATTGAGGCAAAGAGAGAACAAAATCTTTAAGTATTTATCAGTTAGAAAATAAAGATTCAAACAGCATGTTTCAGACAGTATTTTATAGATTTTTTTTTCATCTAGAAAAGGTCTTCGAGATCTTCTAGTTCAACACCACCTTGTCCTTCACCATCATCCTGCACTTTCCCTTCTGTAAGAATGTGTGGGCGGACTGTTGTGGGCACGGTTGCATGGAGTCCCATAGAAATGCCCCTAGGATCCTGTATTCCAGCTCTGTGCACCCATCCCCCATCTTCTGGGTGCTTTCCTGCTGATTGTGCATACCAGTGATCAGAGGATTGCCCTTGACCAACAGAGCCCCTCACCTGTAGGCAGTGGTGGCTAGAAGCACTGGAAATTCTTAGGTCATTTCCTCTGCCTCCCCACTCCCACCCTTACATACTCAATAACTGGTGCAGGAGTACAAAAGCTCCACTTCTTTGCCTTCATGTTTGTGACCAACTTTGAGGTGTCATTCACTCTCTAGAGCTTCCAGCAGTATCAGGCTGCTGGGGAATTTGCTCCTGAAAGTGTGTAATATGTTTTTCACTGGAATCCTTGCCTTAGTTTCAGCTTCCAGAAGAACTCACCCTGTGTCACTGCCTATAGCATTTTATAAAGAAAAATATTTGACCTAAGGAGGTTAAGTAACTCATGAAATTTGCAAAGTGACAGAGAGCAGAGGTTGGATGGCATATATTCCAGTATTTAATGGACAGCAAAATTCTTGGAGCAATGATTCTAACCTTGGCTTCCATTAAAATCATATGGGGAGCTAAAAAAAAATTTAAGTGCTGATGGAAAAGTCACATTATATACATACTAAATAAGAACCTCTGGGGTGGAGGCATGGGAGTGGTATTTTTAAAGTGTCCCAGGTGAGTCTAGTGTGCAGCTAGGGTTGAGAACCACTGCCGTAGAGTTAATTGCTGGTTATGTTTTTAACGTAAGTGGTGAAATAGAAGTAGCGTTGGGTAAAAAAATAGCAAACAAGTAAAGTTTGAATTTGGCAGTGCTAGGATATTCTCTGTTTACTCTTTCTGATGTGATAGGGAAAAGGGAACAGATAAGTGTTTTAAACAAAGTTTGCAATTTCACATGGTTACAGAGGCTGGGTATGAATACATGAGGAAAGCAGACAGCTATTTTTGTAAAACCTTCTTTTATTGCTTAATATTAAACATGTAGAAACAATTTATGCTTCCACCATATGCTCTTCCCTTTCTTCACCCACCTCCCTTTATTTTGAAGTATAAGGTCCTCCAAACTGATCTTTCATTTTTCTATTTTTGACAGAATATGAATACCAGAAATGTTTCCTTTTGAAAAAATTGTTATCGACGAAAACATGACAGTTATGCTCAGGACTGGCCACTGACCCTTGTATTCAGTGCAGCAGAAGCAATAGGAAGACTGAAATGCCCTAAAAGCATGAAGAAAACTGCAACATAGCTCTGGTTTATCACTGCTATTTGGGAATGCAGACCTAGTGTTACTGGAAATTTGATTTTTTGAGAGTTCAGAGATGAAGATTTTATGGGAACTTTTATTCATTTAAATGTTAAACAAATAATTTAAAAATATTTTAAAAATTAAGATGACTAACATTGTATAGGACAACTGAAACAGATTAGTAGAATGGATTTTTGCTACAGATCAGTAGTTTTTGACTTTTGGTTTACAATATTAGTGTAAATCTATACCGTTTTTTTTGAAAAATACTAATTTAATTCTAAACTTTATTTCACATTGCTTGATCACCTAACTTTCAGTGGTCTAAAAGTTGTGCTAGCTTTATATGATTCCTTCTTGTTCTCCTTCACCCTATGCATTTTTTTAATTTTTAATTTTTGTGGATACATAGTAGATATATATATTTATGGGATATGTGAGATGCTTTGATGCAGGCATGCAATGCATAATAATCACATCATGGACAATGGGGTATCCATCCACTCAAGCATTTATTCTTTGTGTCACAATCTAATTATAATATCTTAGTTATTTTAACATGTACAGTTAAGTTATTGACTATAGTCACCCCGTTGTGCTGTCAAATAGTAGGTCTTATTTATTCTCTCTCTCCTCTCTTTTTTTTTTTCTTCCCATTAACCATCCTGTTTTCCCCTCTAAACCCAATTACCCTTCTCGGCCTCTGGTATCCATCCTTCTACTCTCTACAACCATGAGATCAATTGTTTTGATTCTTAGATCTCACAAATAAGTGAGACCATGCAAAGTTAGTCTTCCTGTGCCTGGCTTATTTTATTTAATGTAATGTCCTCCAGTTCCATCCATGTTGTTACAATTGACAAGTTCTCATTTCTTTCTATTGCTGAACAGTACTCCATTGTGTATACCACATTTTCTTTGTTCATTCAACTGCTGATGAACACGTAGGTTGTTTCCAAAATCTTGGCTATTGTGAACAGTGCTGCAACAAACGCGGAAGTGCAGATATCACTTTGATACACTGATTTCAATTCTTCTGAGTATATACCCAGCCGTGAGATTGCTAAATTATATGGTAGCTCTATTTTTGGGTTTTTTGAGGAAGCTTCAAGGAGTTCTCCATAGTGCTTGTGCTAATTTACACTCCAACCAGCAGTATATGAGTGTTCCCTTTTCTCCACATCCTCACCAGTATTTGTTTTGCCTGTCTTTTTAATATAAGCCATTTTAACTGGATGATTTGCATTTCTCTTATGATCAGTGACATTGAGCAACTTTTCGTATGCCTGTTTGTCATTTGTATGTCTTCCTTTGTGAAATGTCTACTCAAATTTTTTGCCCATTTTTAATCAGCTTATTAGATTTTCTTCCTATAGAGTTGTTTGTGCTCCGTATATATTCTGGTTATCAATCCCTCACCAGATTTGTTTGCAAATAGTTTGCAATATTTTCTCCCATTCTGAGGGTTGTCTCTTTAGTTTGTTGATTATTTCCTTTGCTGTGCAGAAGCTTTTAAACTTGATATGATCCTGTTTGTCCATTTTTGCTTCGGTTCCTTGTGCTTGTGGAGTATTGCTCAAGAAATTTTCTCCCAGACCAATTATCTTCTCCAATATTTCCTTGTAGTACTTTCATAGTTTGAAGACTTAGAGTCTTTAATCCATTTTGGTTTGATTTTTGTATAAGGTGAGAGACAGGAGTCTAGTTTCATTGTTCTGAATATGGATATCTAGTTTTCCCCACATCATTTGTTGAAGAGACTGCATTTTCCTCAGTGTATGTTCTTGGCAACTTTGTTGAAAATGAGTTCATTTTAGGTTTATGGATTTGTTTCTGGGTTCTCTATTCTGTTTCATTGGTCTATGTGTCTGTTTTTATGCCGGTATCATGCTGTTTTGATTACTGGAGCTCTGTAGTATAATTTGAAGTCAGGTAATGTGATTCTTCTAATTTTGTTCTTTTTGCTTGGAATAGCTTTAGCTATTCTGGTCTTTTGTGGTTCCATATAAATTTTAGAATTGTTTTTTCTATTTTTGTAAAAAATGTCATTGGTATTTTGATAGGGATTGCATTGAATCTGTAGATTGCTTTGGGTAGTATGAACATTTTAACAATTTCGATTCTTCCAATCTATTAACATAATTTTTAAAAATTTTTTTTGGTATTCTCTCCAATTTCTTTCATTAGTCTTTTATAGTTTTAATTGTAGAGATCTTTCACTTCTTTGTTTAAATCCTAGGTATTTTATTTGTGGCTATTATAAATAGGATTAATTTTTAAATTTCTTTTTCAGCTTGTTCACAATTAGAAAATAGAAATGCTACTGATTTTTGTATGTCGATTTTGTATCCTACAACTTTACTGAATCTGTTTATCAGGTAATCATTTTTTTGTGTGGAGTCTTCAGGTTTTTCCAAATATAAGATTATATCATCTGTAAAAAAGGAAAATTTGACTTCTTCCTTTCCAATTTGGAAGCCCTTTATATCTTTCTCTTGTCTGATTGCTCTAGCTAAGACTTCCAATACTATGTTGAATGACAGTGGTGACAGTGGGCAGCCCTATTGTGTTCCAGATTTTAGGGAAAAGCCTTAAATTTTTTCAGCATTCAGTATGATGCTAACTGTATCCCTGGGATTTATCTGAAGGATAAATCCCACTCGGCTATGACAAATCTTCATTTTAATGTATTGTTGAACTTGGTTTTTTCATATTTTTTTGAGGATTTTTGCATCAGTATTCATCAGAGATACTGGCTAGCAGTTTTCTTTTTTTGATGCATCTGTGTCTGCTTTTGTTATCAGGGTAATACTGGCATCATAGCATGAATTTGGAAGTATTCCCTCCTCCCCTATTTTTCAGAATAGTTTGAGTAGGATTGGTGTCAGTTTCTCCTGAAATGTTTGGTAGAATTTACCAGTGAAGCCCTTGGGTCCCAGGCTTTTCTTTACTGGAAGATTTTTTTGTTATGGCTTCAACCTTATTACCTGTTATTAGTCTGTTCCGGTTTTGAATTTCTTCATGGTTCAATCTTGGTAGGTTGTATGAGTCTAGAAATTTATCCATTTCTTCTGGATTTTCTAATTTATTTAAATCTTTCTTTTCTTCTTAGTCTGGCCAAAAGTTTGTCAATTTTAACTTTTAAAAAAAAAAAACAAGTTTTCTGTCATTAATCTTTTGTATTGTTTTCTTCATTTCAATTTTATCTCTTTCTGCTATAATTTTTCTTATTTCTTTTCTTCTACCAATTTTGGGTTTGGTTTGCTCTGGCCTTTCTAGTTCTTTAAGATGCATTATTAGTATTTTTATTTGAAGTTTTTATTCTTTTTTGATGTAGGCACTTACAGCTATAAACTTGTCTCTTAGTACTACTTTTGCTCTGTCTCCTAGATTTTGACATGTTTTGTTTTCACTGTTTCAAGAAACTTTTTAATTTTTTTCCTAATTTCTTCATTGACCCACTGGTCATTCAGGGGCACATTGATTAATTTCCATGTACTTGCATAGTCCTTAAATTCCTCCTGTTATCAATTTCTAGTTTCATTGCCATGTAGTCAGATAAGATGCTTAATATTATTTCAATTTCTTTAGTGTTTTCATATGTGTTTTGTGACCTAATATATGGTCCATCCATGAGAATGATCCATGTGCTGAAGAACAGCATGTGTTTTCTGCAGCTATTGGATGAAATGTCCATTAGATCCATTTGGTCTTTAGTGGTGACTAAGTCTGATGTTTCTTTGTTGATTCTCTCTGGAATATCTGTCCAATGCTGAAATGTGATGCTGAAGTCTCCAGCTATTGTTGTATTGGGACATATCTCTCTCTTTAGTTCTAATAATATTTGTTTTATGTATCCAGGTGCTCCAGTGTTGGGTGCATATATATTTACAATTGTGATATCCTCTTGCTAAGTTAACCCCTTTTTCATTATATAGTGACCTTCTTTGTCTATTCTTATAATTTTTGTCTGAAATCTATTTTATCTGGTGTAACTACAGCTACTCCTGCTATTTTTTGGTTTCCATTGCCATGGAATATCTTTTTCCATCCTTTTATTTTCAGTCTATGTGTGTCTTCAAAGGTGTTCTTGTAGGCAACAGATGAATGGGTCTTGATTTTTTATCCATTTAGCTACTCTGTATCTTTTGATTAGTCTATTTACATTCAATATTATTATTGGTAAGTAGGGATGCACTCCTCCTGCATTTTGTTGTTTTCTGGTTGTTTTGTGGTCTTCTCTTCCTTTTGTCTTTCCTTCCTGTGTTCCTTTTAGTGAAGGTAATTTTCTCTGGTGACATGATTTAGTTTCTTACTTTTCATTTTTTGTTTATTTGTTCTATGTTTTTTGGTTTGAGGTGACTATGAGGCTTGCAAATACTATCTTCCAACTCATTATTTTAAGCTGATAACAACTTAACACTGTTTGCATAAACAAATAAGTGAAAATAAAATCATTAAAAACTCTATATCTTATCTTAGTACCCCTGCTTTTTAACTTATTGTTTCATTTTATATCTTATTGTACTCTCTAAGTCTTAAAAAATTTTGTAGTTATTATTTTTGATTGGTTCATCCTTTAGTCTTTCTACTTAGGATACGAGTAGTTTATATACCAAGTTACGGTATTACAATATTCTGTGTTTTTCTCTGTATTGACTATTACCAGTGAGTTTTGTACCTTCCAGTGATTACTTTTTGCTCACTAATGTCCTTTTCTTTCTGATTGAAGTATTAGCATTTCTTGCAGGACCAGTCTGGTGTTGGTGAAATCCCTCAGCTTTTGTTTGTCTGGGAAAGTCTTCATTTTCCCTTCATGGTTGAAAAATATTTTTGCTGAATATTTTTTCTTCACACTTTGAATATGTCGTGCCACTCTCTCCTGGCTCATAAGGTTTCCACTGAAAAGTTTGCTGTCAGATGTATTAAAGTTCCTTGTATTTATTTCTTTTGTCTTGCTGCTTTTAGGATCCTTTCTTTATCTTTGATCCTTAGGAGTTTGACTATTAAAAATAGTCTTCTTTGGGTTAAATCTGCTTGGTGTTCTCTAACTTTCTTGTACTTGGATATTGATAACTTTCTCTAGGTTCGGGACATTCTCTGTTACTATCCCTTTGAATAAACTTTCTACTCCTCTCTATCTCCTCTTTAAGGCTAATAATTCTTAGACCTACCCTTTTGGGCTATTTTCTAGATCTTGTAGGCATGCTTCATTGTTTTTTATTCTTTTTTCTTTTGTCTCCTCTGAGTGTGTATTTTCAAATACCTGTCTTTAAGCTCACTAATGCTTTCTTCTGCTGGACCCATTATACTATTTAGGACTCCATGCATTCTTCAGTGTACCAATTGCATTTTTCAGCTCCAGAATTTCTTCTTAATTCTTTTCAATTATTTCAATATCTTTGTTAAATTTATCTGATAGAATTCTGAATCTCTTCTCTGTGTTATCTTGAATTTCATTGGGTTTCCTCAAAAGCTATTTTGAATTATGTCAGAAAAGTCACATATCTCTGCTTCTTGAGGACTTGTTCCTGGTACCTTATTTAGTTCATTTGGTGATGTCATATTTTCCTGGATTGCCTTGATACTTGCAGATGTTTGTCTGTGTCTGGGCATTTCTTAACATTCTGGGGTTCTTTGTACCTGCCCTTCTTGGAAGGCTTTACAGATATTTGAAAGCTCTTGGTGTTGGGATCCAAGCTATATCTACTTTAGGGGGCACCTTGAGCCCATTAATGCTGTGCTTTTTGTAGACTCATACAGGTACAACATTGATGGTCTTGGACAAGATCCAGGAGAATTCTCTGGACTACCAGGCAGAGACTCTTGTTCTCTTCTTTTACTTTCTCCCAGACAAATGAAGTCTCTTTGTTCTGAGCCACCTGAAGCTGGGATTGAACTGAAACAAGCACCACTGTGGCCACCACTACTATGACTGTACTGGGTCAGACCTAAAGCCAGCACAGCACTCGGTCTCACCCAAGGCCTGCTGTAATCCTTGGCTCCTGCCTATGTTTGCTTAAGGCCCTGGGCCTCTATAATCAGTAGATGGCAATGCCAGCCGAGCCTTTGTCCTTCACTTCAGAGCAACAAACTCCCCTAGGTCCCAGGCAGGTCCAGAGATACTGTCCAGGAGCCAGGGACTAGAATAAACTAGAAGTCTACCTTGTGATCTACTGTGCTGTGGATGAACTGGCACTTAAACCATAAGATGCAGTCCTTCCCACTCTCCCCACTGCTTTCCAAAGGCAGAGGACCCTCACCCCATGGCCACCACCACCTCCATAGTCCCACAGGGAGGACTGCCAGACTACTGGTGTTCCTTCAAGTCCCAAGGCTCTTCAGTCAGCTTTTGGTGAATGCTGCCTGGCTTGGGACTCACCCTTCAGGGCAATGGTCTTTCCTTTGGCCAAGAGCAGGTCTAAAAATGACATCCAAGAGTCAAGTCCTGGAATCATGGATCCAAAGGGCTCGTTTAGTGCTCTACCGCCCTGTGGCTGAGCTGGTAACTAACATGCAAGACAAAGCTCCCTTTACTTTTCCCTCTGCTTTTCTGAAGCAGGAGTCTTGGCCACAGCTACCACAGCTGGGAATGTGCCGAGTCTCATCTGAAGCCAGCAAGTCTTGAATCTCACCCTAGGGCCTTGATGTAGTACCTGGGTATTGCTACTGGCTATTCAGGGCCCAAGGGCTCTTCAGTTAGCAGGTAATAAATGCTGCCAGAATCAAGTCCTTCCCTCCAAGGCAGTATGTTCCCTTCTGGCTCAGGGTATGTCTAGAAATGCCATCTGGAAGCTAGAGCCTGGAAAAGGGGCCTCACAACTCTGACTGGTGCCTTATCCTGCTGTGGCTGAGCTAGTATCCAAAATGCAAGACAATATCCTTCCTATTTTTTCTTCTCTCCTCCTTAAGCATAAGTAAGGAGTCTCTTTTGGGGCTGCAAGCTGTGCTGCCTGGGATAGGGGAAGATTGATGCCAGCACTCCTTTAGCTACCCCAGTTGGTGTCTTAGTAAGTCATGTGCCTCCTGAGTCCACTGTCTCTGGGCCCAGCTTAGCACTAGGGCTCTTCTAGGTATTGCAGTGTTTGTGGCCTAGACTGCCTTTCAAGTCTATTTAGAGCCCCAGAACACTACAACACACAGCAGCAAGGCTTGTGGAAGTCAAGTTTTTACCACTGGGATTGGCAATACCTCTCTGGTGAGGGCTGTTTAAATGCTCCCTCTGTGGGTGAGCATCAGCTGAATTTGGTCCAGTTTTCCTTTCTGCTATAACCGGACAGCCAGTGAGTTTAATGCCTCAAAGTTGCTGCACTATCTGCCCTTGTTTGCACACAGAAATGCCCTCCTCACCATGCTGCCATTGCCAGGGCATAGAGGAGGGGTGGTGTTGGGAATTCAAGACTGTTTTTTACTATCTGTTCAGTGCCTTTTTCAGTAATACAAAGTTACAGCCAGGTACTATGAGTGCTCACCTGTTTTTTGGTTCTTACAAAGGTGCTTTTATGTGTAGATAGTTGTTAAATTGGTGTCCTTGAAGAGGGGATGATTGGCAGAGCCTTCTATTTCTCCATCTCACTCCAACTCCTCTATCACCCTGTATACTTTTTATGTATACTTATGTATACTTCACATAATATAATATATAGATGGAAGTAAACATGCACATATATTAGTTTTCATAAATTCAAAGATTAAATTTTCACCACAGTCTTCTGAATGGGAATAATCTAAAAACTTTTAAGTAGGCTTTACATAGGCCCAAACAAAAACATCTTTTGATTGAGGTTTTGTTTTTTTTTTTAAATTCCTGCCACATTTCTTATACTCTTTTCCCTTCTTATTTCCCAGAGCTTCTTGCTAATGAGAAATCTGGTTAGCTGTTTAATATGTATATGCTGTGTTTTGTAAGTTTAGGAATAATAATATATCAAGAAAAAGGACAACAAAATTCTAAAAATTTAAACATATACAGTACCTAGAAATCAAAATGTAGAACAAGGCAATTTACATCTCTGAAACAACAAAGGAGAAAATATTTAAAAATGCTTTCTAAACATTTAAAATGTACTTAGATCCCAGAGAAAAGGAATGCAATGAGGATCTTTGCAGTTGTAGAAGAAAAATTAGGCAATAGCTTTCCATGTGTTCGTATATATCATTGCAATTAATATTACAATATTGAAAATTTGAGGGTCAATATAAAAGCCAGATAAAAATGGCAGATTTTTATAAGCCAGTCACATAAATAAATGATTGTCCTGCAAAAAAAAAAAATTAAGGTTGAGCATAAAGAGAACAGGAAAGAAAAAGTGGGGAGTGAGGTGTTATAAGCTAGCTCTTGATCAATTAGCAATCAGAGTGGAACAACAAATATGAAGGCCGGATCAATCTGGCATGTTCATTAATAAATATCTGAGTGGATTGCAGGTACAGAGGTTGTTACAGTAGGAGGTGTACATCATTATACTAAGCATGTTTCAGATACCACAAGGAGCCCTACTGGAGAGAAGTTTACAAAATAGGTGTGATAATGTTTCATATATACATCAAATATTAAATAAGATAATTTATGAGCTATTACAAAGCAATATATGATTTTACAAAAAGAGGTATGTAAGTGCTATGAGTTCCATGGACAAAGAAAGTTGATGATAGGGGAGAAAGATGAGTTGTAGTCCTATTCATTTGAAAAATTTAATAATTTTTAGGTCAACCCTTTTGTACTTTCCTAATTATCTTTTAGCGAATAACCTTGATTAGTTTGGTACTTCACATCGTTTTACAGTTATCTCAGTGTCCTTCCAAGTAATATGTGGTCTATTGAGAGTTCTATTGTTCTTTATTTCTATTTAAAATAACAGGACAGAAAGCTTGATTCAATGCTAGTAAACACCTATTTATTTCCTAATCCTTACCTTTTTTGTCTCATTAGTTTCTCCTCTAATTATCTCCCAGAATTTTCTTACAAAATGATGCCACTTAGGAATGAAGACTTGGCATTACTTACTGGTGTAGAAAAGTTAACTGATTATTTAATCAGTAATTAATTAACTAATTAATTAAAATTATATAATTTTGAAAATTAAAGAAATAACCTATCAGAGTCATATTCTTAATCAAGTTCTTTAACATCAGAAATATTTTTAGAATACTAAACATAAAATTATGGTCATGAGGTATTTGAATAAATATTAATTTAGTTCAAATTTCATACCATTTCTAAAATACATATTGACCTTTACCTATACTGCATGTAAAATCTATTAACAATAGATTTGCTTTTCCATGTTTAGACTTTTACATACACTTGTATAAAATAATTCATTTTCATTTTTAAAGTGGGAAGGAGAAGAGTAATACCTCATCACAACTTTTTATTGGTTTTGGTTCATATTAAAGCACATTGACTGCAAAATAACCTGTAATTGCTATCACCTTTTTTTCTCTGTTCTTCTCTTTGTTGTTGTTGTTCCACTCCTCTTCTTCCTTTCCTCCTCTTCCTCCTTCTTATCTTGTTCTGTTTCATCATCTCAGTTTCATAAAAGATGAGTTAATGTGGGGTCTATTTCAACAATAAAAAGGGTGTTCAGGCTGGGCACAGTGGCTCATGCCTGTAATCCCTGCACTTTGGGAGGCTGAGATGGGTGGATCACCTGAGGTCAGGAGTTCAAGTCCAGCCTGGCCAACATGGTAAAACCCCATCTCTACTAAAAATACACACAAAAAAATAGCCAGATGTGGTGGTGGGCACCTGTAACCCCAGCTACTTGGGAGGCTGAGGCAGGAAAATTGCTTGAACCTGGGAGGTGGGGGTTGCATGGAGCCCGGATTTCACCAATGTACTCCATCCTGGGCAACAGAGCAAGACTCCATCTCAAAAACAGAAAAAAAATGGGTGTGCATTTGTCTGTAAAGAAATCCTTTTACTAAAATACTTACTGGTATATGACATTTGCAATACCAATATAAATAAAACTAAATTACAGAAAAAATCTTTTAATAATACAGTATAGAGGAGAAAAGAAGAGTAGAAGGTAGCTAGACTAATTCAAACAGAGATAAAAAGAGTCATAGCAATAGGCATCATACTGTGAGCAATAGACAAATTCCACAAAGATTAAAAACCTTCTTATGTCTAACAGATTAAGTGGAAAATTGAGCAAATATAGCAGCAGAACTCTAATAACTTTCATAGAAACAAAATGGTTTTAGGAGATAAAATATTTATATCAACTGATGAGTCATAATTTGGCTTATTTGACTGATAAATTAATTATACTCAATGATAGCGATAGGACATATATACATCTAACCTATCATTCAGATAAATATGCATGGCTCAACAACTCCATACATTAATGAAAGAAAAACATAAGATTAAATATAAAAATTACATTTTTTACATTGTGGATACCATGTCTGCTGCCTTTAAACATTATGAAGAGTAAATCTCTCTGAGAAAGATAGAATATTTTCTTTTTTGAGGCAGTGGAGAATCACAGTAATATCAGGCTGCGGTCAAATTTTAATTATAAAATAGGGCATTATTCAATATGGAAAAGGCAAGAAAGAAAACTCCTTAGCAATGTCTCCCATGTACCGCATATTTATATTTTCTTCTTTTTTATTAATTAATATACTCCTTTATTACTTATATCCTATCTAGTTTGAAATAGATTTGAAATATGCTAAAATTAGAAACATAAATTAAGAATTAAAAATGATGCAATGGAATCATTAAAGCATGAATTTAAAAAATCAATAGTCATATGGTAAAGAGAGATGTTAATATCAAAATGAACTAGGCTAAAATAGTTATAATACAATAAATTAGCTTGAAGTTTAGCTTTTGCCTGAATAGGAAGAAAGTTAAAAAAAATCAAGGAGATTTTTGAAATTTCCACTACCTGCAATCCAAAATAGCTTGATTATCTTGCAGACATTGTGCTCTGCTCTTTCCCCCGGTGTCCGATTTCCCTCAGTTTTGCCAGAGCTGCGGACATGTTTGTTCTCATTCTATGGAAGCTATGCAAGTTGTTGGGAAAAACATGCATGCACACACACTCACAGTTTTACTTTCTCCTCCAAATTTATCCTCTATAGTCATGTCATATGTTATTTGAAAACATAAATGTTAAAAATGTAGTTTAAAGATGCATGTTTTCCCTCTACTCCAGGAGGGGAACTTGACCCTGCTTCTATGTATAAAAAAATTGAATATATGCTACTTGGAAAATTTTTAAAAATGACTATTAACTGTGAACCCACAGGATTCTATTATTTAAATTATTAGACCCCACACAAAATACAATTTACAGGATTTTTATTCAAAAGGTTGTTGCAAAAGTTGTTTTCTCTATCTTTGTTTTTGAAATTCACTGGAAACAGTACAAAGAAATTTAAAAATACAATGACACTAGAAAATAGCCACATCCACAGTATACAAACTTGGGAAATATCTTCTAAGTATAATGATGTATGTAGATTAATTAAAGTAAAATATGAAACTGATAAATATCTCAAGACATATTCAGGATTTTTTTTTCTAAAATTAAGTTATATGGCCTGAAAATGTCAAGGTAATGAGAATGCCTATGACAATGATGTCTAGATAAGTAGCACAGAACATCCTTAGGACTCAAAATGGTAGTGTTGGTAAAGCTAAAGAAAGAATTAACTTCCATTGTTTGTTTGTTTGTTTTCTGTAACCTTACTTTCTAATTTAGAGAAACAATTGGAGATAACTTAGTCTGCAGTAAGGAAGAGTCAAGCAGACGTGCATTTTCTAAATAGAATCAGCTAACAGAGATTTTTTAAAAAATGGAAAAACTGAGACAGAGAGCTTCATCTGGAGGTATACAGGCTTTCTGCTGACTCAGGAGGAGTAACATTGAAAACAGAGAAAATATAATATTAATATCTCTTATTTAGTAGATGTTTATGTGCCAATATCTATTTTAGGCACTGTACATATACTAACCTATTAAAGCCTCTCTACAACCCTATAAAGTAGGCATGTCATTATTATTGCCTTTATAGGGACAAAGAAACTGAGGCACAGAGAAATTAAATGACACCCACGATAACTTAGCTGACAAGTATAGTCGGCATTCAAATCAAAGATAGTAGCACATCTCTAGGATTCCCCTATCTACAATGAATGCCATATTCCAAGGATGTAAAACAAAATGTATTAGTATAAGGGAATTTGCAGCAGATACATTCAAATAAATGTTGCTAGTTACCTCTGCTAGTCCTGCCCTAAAATATAATTAAATACATTGATAACCCTGATTAAACCACTCTACTTAAAGAAGGAGTTAAGGAATCAGCAAAGGGTCTCTATAAGGTAGTACAAAACGAAAATGAAGAGGAGAAAACCAGCTAAAGGCAATGCACAAAATATCAGAAAAAATTAACAAGAACATACTTTTAAAATAAAAATCCCTAATAAAAGATACACTAGTCAAAGAAAACGTGAAAGGATTAGATAAAAGAATAGATAATAAAGAGGTAAAAATATAAGTTGCCAGATGTGGAAAAATAATAGAAGTTAAAATAAAGGCATTACAAAAATAAGAGCTATCTTAAAGGCAGAAAAGATAGAATAAAAGCTGCTGGGGATGAATGAATTTGTGAAAAGTCACATCAAAATTAAGTGATTACAGATCAGATGAATTTATATACACAAATTTTATATGTATAGGAATGTACATATAAATATATATAATATATAATGTGTATATATGTGTGTATATATGTGTATATAATACACACATATATAAATATAAATATATAAATATATATTTATATATTATATAAAAATAAATTTTATATTCATATAATATATGAATATATAAATATATTTATATTTATATATATGAATATATAAATATATTTATATTTATATATATGAATATATAAATATATTTATATTTATATAAATTTATATATATAAATATAAATATATATATATATGGAGAGAGAAAGGGATGATTCTTTATCTGAAATGCTTGGGACCAGAAGTATTTCAGATATTAGATTTTTTTGGATTTTGAAATGTTTCATAACATAATGATATGTGTCAGGGATGGGACACATGTCTAAACATAAAATTCATTTACATTTCATACACATTTTATAAACATAGGCTGGAGGTAATTTTATACAATATTTTAAATAATTTTTTACAGGAAACATTTGTGTACACTGAGCCATCAGAAAGCAAAATTGTTATTTTATCAGCCACCCGCTTAATCAGTCTGTGCTTGTTTGGCATCACCATCATTTCTGACTCTGAATTTATCTGCTACTGATAAGCAATCATTTTCTTACACTTATTTACACATAAATACTTAATAGTAAAAAAAGACATACAATTTATACAGTGAAAAAAAAAATGTGTTCACAGTAACTAAGCAGCACAGTAGCACCACCAGAAAACCTGTATCAGCTGTTAAAGCAACCACCGGCTGGGCACAGTGGCTTACGCCTGTAATCCCAGCATTTTAGGAGGCCGAGGTGGGTGGATCACTTGAGGTCAGGAGTTCGAGACCAGCCTGGCCAACATGGAGAAACCCCATCTCTACTAGAAATACAAAAATGAGCTGGATGTGTTGGTGCGCACTTGTAGTCCTGGCTACTCATTAAGCTGAGGCAGTAGAATCACTTGAACCTGGGAAACAGAGGTTGCTATGATCCAAGATGGTGCCATTGTACTCCAGGCTGGGTGACAGAGCAAGAATCTGTCCCCAAAACAAACAAATAAACAAACAAAACAAAGCAACCACTAACAATGGCAGGCTTTCAGTCTCCACCTGTGATGCTATGTTTTGATTAAAAGGTTACTGTACACTGAATTTTATTTTTTTAGATGAAAAGAAACATCAGAAACCGTTGAAGAACAGGATATGGGTCCTCTAAGAATAAAGAGATCTTCTGCTAGATGGCTTTTAAAAATGTTTCCTTCATAGTTATGAGCCTCATTAACAATGGTTTTTGTCTTCAAAGTCTCTCTGATTTTATGAACTGACATGATTTCTTGTTCCACTGTATATCCACAGTGCTCTAGTCCTTCCATTAACCCATCACACATTTCATCCTGTGGTCTATAGGCACTTTTTTTTTGCACTGTTTACATCATTTTCATTGTCACTATTATCATGATCACTTTGACTCAGAACCACTTTGGCTATTTCACCTTAGTCAAGAAATAAACTGGAGCCTCATTAGGGGTGTTAAAAAACGCCTTCAATATTTACTTCTTACAGCTTACTGAAAGACTCTAAAGGTGTATATTTTGCATCTATAAGAAGGTCAGACATCATTTTTTTCTCACTTGACATGTGGAATTCTTCAAAGTCACCATGTTGATCACTGAACTTAGTCACAGGCCAGAGGTCATACCAGGCATGCACAACTGTGTCTTTAGTCACTGTGTTCCAAGCAGTGGCAACAGCATGTATAACATTCTTCATGCTAAATGCCTTGTGAAAAACTCATTCTCTGCTGCTACCATGCCATCCAAAAAGTAATTTTATATTTACTCTTTATTGATTTAAGAATACCCTGATCAAGTGGCTGAATTAATGAAGTCATATTTGGGGGAAAGCACATGGCATAAAAATTATTTTTAATGAGTATTTCAGCTGGGGGACTTGCAGACACACACAGTTATCAAGAAATAACAGGCTTGCAATCATCATTCAGTCCAGTTCCCCTACAGTGAGCATGAGATACTGGTACAAAATATTTGTGAAATTAATCAGAAAAGATGACCCTGGTGATCCATGCCTTTTTGTTAGCATCATAATGGACCGGTAAGAAATTAACTCCTTGAAAAGAGAGAGGACCCTTTCACCTATCTCAGCAAGTTTACACATAGGCAGGCCTGCTGCATTAGCACATCCCAGCACAGTTATTCTCTCTTGAGCATTTTTAATTCCTGTAGGGGCGGTCTCATCAGTGGTAGTCAGTGTCTTTCTGGGATAGTAACACCAAAGCAGTGATGTTTCATCAATATCACAGGCTTATTCTAGTGTCAGATTTTCATCAGCAGTGACCTTGGCAAACTTGTTAATGGATTCTCCCACTGCTTCACAATCAGCAAATGTTTTACCACCACAAATCTTTTAACATGTAATGCCAAGTCTTTTTAAAAAAATGTCTGCTGCCAGCCTGTTGAATATTCACAGTTCTCTTCAGTTCGTAGTAATGGTTCTTCGCTTATTTCATAATCAGCATACCATGAAGTGGCATGTGTGCACTGAAACTGCGATGGAGGCATTCTTTTAATACATAACCAGAATCTTCATTTTTAGCTTTATGTAGTGTTTTCTATTTTTAATTAACTTCTGTTTATCACTTTCAGCACAGAAGAGACCTTCAACAGTTTATCCTCTGTTGCTTCAAATCATGTATGATGGTCATTTCAACACCATACTCTTCTGAAAGATGTTTTATACTTATACCACTGTTGTTTCTCCAGCAGTTTGACTTTCCATGCTATAAACATAAATGCTTCCTCCTTCTCTTATCAGTGTTATCTACAGGGGTATCTGCAGGCTTTTTTGCCCCTATATTTTCAACAATAGCTTTATATCACCAAGTAGAGAATAAGCAAAGAAACACAGTGAGTAAAGCACACACGTCTTGACCTCATGTGGAGAATTATGGGAAACTTGCCATTGGTGTGTCCAGCCTGCACCCACACCTTTTGTGGGTGTGCTTGCATGGGGGAATCTAGGCATGTGCAGAAAAGATATACGGCAATTGAACAGGACTGGGAGGGTCTTTGGTCCCTTGGGGATGTTGAATAAACTGTGTGTTTTATGCCTGCATCTGACATGACCCATCATATGTAATCAGGTGTGAAATTTGTGACTTGTAGCATTATGCTGACACTCAAAAAGTTGTGAATTTTGGAGCATTTCTTATTTTGGGTTTTCAGATGTAGAAATATTCAAGCTGTATATAAGTTTAAAGGTAGATAAAAGATTCAATTTATGCTTTCTTATTTTTCCTAAAAAATAAACAGAAAAAAACTCAACAGAATTGTCAACTATCTTATAAAAGAAACATTTATTGAATAAAACACATTGTGTCCCAGGCAAAACTGATAAAGAGAAACTAATCTCTGGAAATAACTTGGTAAAGTTACTGTCATTTCAAAGAAATAGAAAATTCTGGATTTCTACAGAAAAAAAAAAAACAACAACTTACGATAACTTGGCAACTCATGATAAAGACAAAATCAGGCTGGCCACAGCCTTACTTCTTCAGTGCTAGAAGATAGTGGCACATGCAGCAAATAACTGATAATCTAATTGTGTAACTAGAAAAGCTGTTTAAATATAAGAATGACAAATATGAAACACAAAAGAAGTTGAGAAATTTAGTTTACTCGAATCATTATTGAAAATAAAAACTACTTGATGCCATAATCTATTTAATCAGAAGTTGCATCAAAATAAATAACTGGAATGGAGAAGCCATGATATAACGGAGAGGTGAAAAAGCCTTGATGATTTTTAACTACAGAATAAAGGTCAAACTTATAGAAATTCTGGTTATGGAAAAGACGTATTGTTAACATTAAAATGTAAAAATAATAATTTGAAAATGAGAGTGTGAGAAGACTAGAAAAAAAGCAAGCATAATGTAATCAATTTATTTTATTTCAATTCAAGAATTAAAAGGAACTATAACTTACATCTAAATATATAGACAATAGCTAAGTATGTTAGCCAGAATTATAAAAGGAAATACTGAAAGGACTGAAACCAGCCTCTAAGTGCTGACAAGGAACCAGCATACTTTGGATGCCTGGGACCACTGAGGACAATAGAGATCTGGATATTGTGCCTGAGGAGAAAAGCATGCTTTCTACAAGTGTCCCCTATGGACATCTTCCAACATTTTCTTATTCTGTTTAGTAGTTTTGATTTCTGTAGTATTGTTGTCAATAGTAGTAATTGGAATTTTCTAAGTGTAAATACATATCAATATATTCTTAGCTGCAAGTAATAGAAACAAAATCCCAGTTCAATAGGTTTAGACTATGAGGAAAATTAGTTTTGTCACCCAAAAAGAATCTTATAGACAGAGATCTAAAGTTGTTTAGTTCAGCAGCACAAGGAGCTGGGTCCTGCGACATTTCAACTCTGCCTGTCAGTATGTAGTTTCCTCCTGGCTAGCTCTACTCATTGTCAGGTGATGACTGCAGTTTAATATGTCACCCATAATATTACTATCACATTAATATACACAGGCCACACATGGGGAGATAATTTTCTCCTTAGTATTTCTTTTGAAATTGAGAAAAATATTTTCCTCAAATATTCTCAGCGAATTTCTCCTACTATCGAATTGACTATAATTATGTCACATACATACACCAAAACCAGTAACCTAGAAGGCAGATGGGATTCCCATGATTGACTCATACTGACAGGACATCACCCTAAGTAACAGGAAAATAGGAGGGTATTAAATAACAGTGTGATTTTTCAGCAAATAAGAATGGTGAGACTATCCATTGGTAGGCAATTAACAGTGACTTCACATGTTGTCATTAAAGAAAATTAGTTTTATCTATTCTTGGCCATAATGTATAAAAGTAATGTTTTTACCTGATTTTAAAAATTTGCTAGGACATCCAAAAGGTATTGAATAAAAATGGTGATGGCAAGCACCCTTAGTTCATTCTATTTGTAATGACTTGAGCACTTAACCACTTTGAATGAGGTTTGCTAGATTTTTCTTTCATAATATTTAAGAAGTTTTCTTCAATGCATACTTTATCAAAAGTACAAGCTTCTAATTAAGTAGAAAACAGGAGCAACAAAAATGGCACAAAGAATAAATAAATTAAAAACAAGAATTCTTGAAAGGCTATTATAATAATTTTCTCTTGCCCCAAATAAGGGGAAGGGACAAGACATATTTGAATACATTGGAAGACACTCCTAATATTTGGATAATAACTTTTATGTTGTAAAGATGTGAATTATTTCTAAATTAATTTGTAAAATATGCCATCCCAATAAAAACAAGACTTTTTAAATTTATATGATTATATGTTAATATAATGGCCAACTGGAATGATATACATGGAAGAATAGTCAGGAGACCTGCAAAGCTGAGTGCGGAGCAGGATAGAGTTAGCTGTGCCAGAGAATAACGCTAGAAGTAGGGCTTTAGCCACTAAAGTAGGATGACACGTTTTTGATTAGATAGACAGAAAAATGGAACGGAAACATGTCTAAAGACACATGGACAAGTAGAATATTTAAAAATTGCCATTTTATGCCAGAGATGTAAAGGTGAGTTATTTAACAATTGTAAAATAAATGTAAAGATTGATAGACATTAGATAAAATATAAGCAGATTACTTACTTTCATATCTGTGAATAATTTCTGAAAGAGGAAAGATGTAAATATTAAAAATGAGAGACCGTAACATACTGGAAAAGACTAGTATTCTATTTTTTTAAACAGTTTTGCAGGAAGAGATGTAATTTCTAAATATGTCCCTAAATCTCAAATTCACAAAGATAACAATGAACAAATTATACAAAATATTTTTAATTATATAAGCCAATGAAATCTTATAAGGTTTTACATAAGTCAAAAGACAACTGAAAAATTAGAAAAAAATGTTGCCATTCACTTGACAGAAAAGAAGTGTCAACATACAGCTTTGAAAAGCTAAAAAGATGACTTATATACAAATAGATAAACATGTCTCAAATATATAATTAGCTCATTAATGAACTAACCAAGTGTTAAAAAATTCTATTTTGACATTTGGTAATTTTCTTAGTATAAAATGAACTCTTGAAAATAAAAAGAAAAGATCCTATGAAAACATATGCAAGGGACATACAAGAAAGTTGACAAAACAAGGTAACAATATTTAAAAACTATATTAAAAAATTTTAACCTCACTTATAATTAAGAAAATAAATAGCGACAAAGAATAAAGGCAACAAAGTCACTAAAATATGAATTTCACAGAAACTTAGAGACATTTTATTATCTATAACATTTTAAAAGTAATTGGTCCGGTAAAACCCCGTGTCTACTAAAAATACAAAAAATTAGCTGGGCGTGGTGGTGGGCACCTGTAGTCCCAGCTACTTGGGAGGCTGAGGCAGAAGAATGGTGTGAACCCGGGAGGCGGAGCTTGCAGTAGCCGAGATAGCACCACTGCACTCCAGCCTGGGCGACAGAGAGACTCCGTCTCAAACAAACAAACAAAAAGTAATTGGTCAACTCCCTGGATAGCTGACTTAAAGAAAACTTCTAAAATTGATTATTCTAAGTAAACTTTCTTTAACGTTTCTATTTCTAGACCTCTCCATTATGTTTCTTTATATTGCAAGTGTCTGCAGAAACACTTTACTAATGTAACACTGTTATTTCAGACTTTTTAAGCTTTAAAAGGATTCTTGGAACTATTGCTGTGGTACCCTAAATAATAATTATCAACATCTTTACCTTCATTTCTTGTGTAAAATAAAATCATTCCCAGTAATACTTTATTTTAATTTGCTGAAGATAAAGATTGATGTGAATAAACATTGGTTTGTGAAAATATTTGTTATCTAATCTATTTTAGTTTATGAGAATTTATAAAAAAAAATAAAATTACCACGCATAAAAACAAATAACCACACATACTTACATTCTGTTTACAGGATCTGTAACTCTTCACTGAACCTCAAATTAATTATAAATTGTAAAAGTTTTTTTCTGTTACTTTTTTAGCTCAATCAAAGCATATTCATAAACAAAGCAAGACAATATAAGTGTACTTAAAGTTATGGCTGTTATTATAAGTATTGCAGACATAGGCATTCAGCAATATCTTCATTGTATTTAGACATCTGTTTAATAACAGTGTCAAAACTTGGTCATAGTTTTCCTAATGGTATTAACAAACTGAAGACTTTCTAAAGGAAAGAGCTACATTGACCTAAAAGACAATCTTTATGCAAAAGTTGAGGCTACAGCAATTAAGAAACTAGAGATATAAAGAGGTGCTTCATAGTTAAACATAGATTTTTTTCTGTCTCCTCATTCTTTCTCCTTCATTTTTGGAGAAGTTCTAAAAAGTGGAATTACAAGAACAAAAGTTATGCACCCTTACATTTTTATATGTTACTGTTTCTTAGCCTTCATTCTCTTAATTGTCACGCATGAGACAAAGGCTTGGGTGCACATGATTAATTTGGAAATATAATCCGAGGAAGCAGGAATGCAGGACAGGATAGTAAAACAAAGAGGAAAAGTGTGTTAGTTCATTCTTGCATTGCTACAAAGAAATACCTGAGACTGAGTAATTTATAAAGTAAAGAGGTTTAATTAATTAACAGTTCTGCAAGCTGTCAGGGAATATGGCGCCGGCATCTGCTTGGCTTCTCGTGAGGCCTCAGAATGCTTCCAATCATGGTGGAAGACAAAGGAAGAGCAGATATCTCATACTGTGAGAGGAGGAGCGAGAGAGAGAGAGTGGGGAAGTGCCACGCACTTTATACAGCCAGATCTCAAAAGAACTCACTACCATGGAGGACAGCACTAGGCCGTGATAGACCCACTCACGTGACCAAAACACCTCCCACCAGGTCCCATCTCCAACACTGGGGAATACATCTCAGCACAAGATTTGGAAGGGGCATCCAAACTATATCAAAAGGAAATGTATATCAAAAGGAAAACTGTATCAAAAGGAAATAAGAATATATTATTCAGAGGCACCACTTCAATCTCTGGTGCTAGATCTGCTAGCAACCATATGATAAAATGTAGGAAATGATTCTCAGTGCTTTCTCCCATGGCATAAATTTGCTTCTTTCCCCATTAGTCAAGGGTGGCCCTTCAGATTTTAACTCCCTCTCACTTGCAGACTTCTCAGAGAAGGATGCCTTTGAAAACCCTCACCTGGTCATCACAGAAGCTCATATCTCAAAGCAAGAAAGAGGCAGTAAAGCCAGATGTAAAAGGTTGTTAACTGTACCTGAACAAAACTAGCAGTGGTATCAAAAGTGACAGGTGGGGTCGAGAGGAATTTCAGGTGACATAGAAAAGTCCAATAAAATTGCCAACTTTGCCTTCAATAAAGTTATTCTAATTCAGATTTCCACCAGCAGAGTATGTTAACATCTGTACACATACACATGCATGTGCACACACACACAGAGGGAGTATTATTATTGTCTTAGTTTTGTGCTGCTATTACAGAATATGAGATTGGGTGATTTCTAAAGAACAGAAATCTATTTATTTCCTCTCAATTCTGGAGACTGGGAATTTCAAAACCAAGGCACTGGCATCTGGTCAGGGCATTCTTCTTGTGTTATACATGGCAGAAGGCATCACATGAGTGAGAGAGAGTAAGAGGGGGCCCAACTGTCCTTAAATAAGAAACTCATTCCCATGATAACAAAGACATCCCTATGATTACTGGTATTAATTCATTCACGAGGGTGGTGCCCTCATGACCCAAAACACCTCCTGTTAGACCTCACCTTCTAATACACCACATTCAGGATCAAGTTTCCAGTGCATAAACTTTAGGGGACACATTCAAACCATATCAATTATTCTTCTTAATCTTGGGATGACTGAGAAATATGGATCTTATTCTTCTAATTAATGTGAGATTTTTAAGTGTTAGTAGTCCCTTACCATTTAAATGATCTTTACTCAAAATAGTAACTATGGCTACTGAGAGTACTGGTGGTTAATGTTCACTGCTAACAGCACAGGAGACAACTGAACTATAAACAATTGTCTATTTTTGCTGTCAGCTCATTATGAGGAATTATCACTAAGGTACATTTTCAAATGAATTAGATTCTTTCTTAAGATAGTTTCATCAAGAAGAAAATAGAATGAGTTTAGGATAATAGATTATCAGCTTATATTGAAATCCTGGCTCCTGCTCCAAGATGGCCGAATAGATGCAACCAGGGGGAACATCTCCCATTGAGGGGCTGGGACATCATGAAGACTTGCCACTCCTAGCAGATCTTCAGAGGAGAGGCACTGAGAGCAAGGAGGGAAGACAGATGCTAAGCTGAAGGGGGAGGAAGCTGGGTACCCTGCACAGGGCTACTGTGCACCACCACTCATTCCTGGCCTCCAGGGACTCCTGCAGAGGGTGTGAGTTGAACGAGCAAGGAGCAACCTGCTGTCCTCACTGGCCTCTGGAATCTCAGCAGGAAGAGACCCCTTGACCACCATGGAAACTTGACTTGGTAGGGAGTGCTGCTTAGATAAGTCGTATGAGCACAACTCCAGCCAGTGTGGAACCCAGTGGTGGAGCATGGCCAGGGATGCCCATCCCCCAGCCTCGACTTGCTGTCATTTGAGACTTTAGCCCTAGAGGAACTGTAGGGCCTGAACTCTGCAAGTCAGTCTTGCCCATGACAGGAGGCCAGTCCAATTTGAGCACCCTCAGTTGGCTGGCCTCTCTCAGGGCCCAAGCCTGACTGCACCTGGTACAGAGCCCACGAACCTCCTTGGGGCCCCAAGCTCTTGTGCTGGTGGACCTTGCCTGAGCTCTCCAGTAGAACAGCCCACAGGCATGCACCAGTTGGCCCAGGCCCTCCCCACACTGCAGCCTCCCCTGTGCTGTGGTTTTATCTTCATGTACTCGCCTATGGCCACCCCCTACATTGCTTTGCTGGCATGTGTGTGCATGGGCAGACCTTGCCTTCCCTTTCCCACCACCGTGCATGAGCCACCTACACCCTACGATGCCACTGCTGCGGGCCTCAGTGTACCCAACCCCCCACTGCCCACTGCACTGCTGTTGTCCTTGGCAGCAGGGAGCCCTCCAGCCCTTTCCTCACCAGTGCACAGGCTCTGTGCCAACACTGCCACCTGCAAGTCATGAAACTATGCATGGAGAACAGTGGACCTGTCCCTGCCCTGAGCAGTTATCACGGCCAGCATGAACATCCACAGAGGGCACACACGGTCCTGCATACACCAGCGACCCGCCCCTGTGCTAACATCACCACTAGAGTGAAGGCACGCACAGTCCCTGGTGGGGCCTCACAATGCCTGTAGCCCTTCTGCCACTGCCACTGCTGCGAATGCCCGCATGGAAGCCGGCACCCGGCACCTGCTAGCACCCAGCCATAGCCCAAAAGCATGCACCCTGCCACACTGCCTATGCTGCTGCTGCTGACGGGTGGGAAGGAGGAGGGATCCCACCGCCACCACCCTATGAAGTACTTTGAACTGAACTGAAGGAGACTGAGACACAAAAAAACATTCAAGAGACACACAAATCCAGGAGCTAGTTTTTTGAAAAACTGGATGGACCACTAACTAGACTAATAAAAAAGAAGAGAGGATCCAAATAAACAATTAGGAACAATAAAGGGGATAATACCACTGTCACCACAGAAATACAAATAACCAGCAGAGACGACTATGAACACCTCTTTGCTTACAAACTAGAAAATCTAAAAGAATTGGATAAATTCCTGGATGCATACACCCTCCCGAGACTGAACGAGGAATAAACTGATTCCCTGAACAGACCCATAACAACTCCAATATTGAATCAGTAATAAATAGCCTACCAACAAAAAGAAGCCCAGGACCAGACAGATTCACAGCTGAATACCCAATATATATAACAGATATAAAGGAAGATGTGGTACCATTCCTACTGAAACTATTCCAAAAAATTGAGGAGAGACTTCTCCCGAACTCATTCTGTGAGGTTAGCATCATCCTGATTCCAAAACAAGGCAGAGACACAGAAAAAAAAAAAAAAAGAAAGAAAAAGAAAAAAAAAGAAAACTTCAGACCAATATCCTTGAACACTGATGCAAAAATCTTCAACAGAATACCAGCAAACCAAATCCAGCAGGACGTCAAAAGGCTAATCCAGCACAATCCAGTAGACTTTATTAGTGGGATGCTAGGTTGGTTCAACATACACAAATCAATAAATATGATTCAACACGTAAACAGACAAAAGTCACATGATTATTTCAAGAGACACAGAATAGCTTGCAATAAAATTCAATATTTCTTCATGTTAAAAAAACTCTCAATAAGCTAGGTATAGACAGAACATACCTCAAAATATTAATAATAAGAGTCATTTACGAGAAACCCACAGCCACCATCATGCTGAATGGCAAAAGCTGGAGGCGTTTCCCTTGAAAACCAGCACAAGACAAAGATGTCTTCTCTTGCCACTCCTATTCAACATAGTATTGGAAGTCCTGGCCAGAGCAATCAGGCAAGAGAAAGAAAGGCATCCAAATAGGAAGAGAGGAAGTCAAACTATCCCTGTTTGCAGATGACATAATTCTGTATTGAGAAAACCCTATAGTTTTGGCCCAAAAGCTCCTTAAACTGATAAACAGCCTCAGCAGAGTTTCAGGATACAAAATGAGTGAACAAAATTCCCTAGCATTCCTGTATACCAACTACCGCCAAGCTGAGAGTCAAATCAGGAAAGCAATTCCATTCACAATTGCCACAAAAAGTAAACAATACCTAGGCATACAGCTAACAAGGGAGGCAAAAGATCTCCACAGTGAGAATTACGAAACACTGCTCAAAGAAATCAGAGATGATACAAACAAATGGAAAAACACTCGTACTCATGGATAGGAAGAATCAATATCTTTAAAATGGCCATACTGCCCAACCAATTTGTGGATTCAATGCTATCCTATCAAACTACCAATGACATTCTTCACAGAACTAGAAAAAACTATTTTTAAAATTTGTATGGAACCAAAAAGGAGCCTGAATAGCCAAGGCAATCATAAGTAAAAAAGAAAAAGGTGCAGGCATCATGTTACCTGACTTTCAAACTGTGCTGTAGGGCTACAGTAACCAAAAGAGCATACTGATGCAATAACAGACACTGATCAATGGAACAGAATAGAGTCCAGAAATAATGCTGCACACCTACAACTATCTGGTTTTCAACAAAGCTGACAAAATCATACAATGGGGAAAAGACTCTTTATTCAATAAATGGTGCTGGGATAACTGGCTAGCCATGTGCAGAAAATAGAAATTGGACCCCTTTCTTACACCATATACAAAACCAATTCAGTATGGCTTAAAGACTTAAGTGTAAAACTACAAACCATGAAAATTCTGGAAGACAACCTAGGCAATACCATTCTGGACATAGGAACTGGCAAAAATTTCATGACAAAGATGCCAAAAGCAATTGCAACAAAAGCAAAAATTGACAAATGGGATTAAACTAAAGAGCTTCTGCACACCAAAATAAACTATCAAAAGAGTAAGCAGACAACCTACAGAATGGGAGAAAATATTTGCAAACTATGCATCTGACAATGGTCTAATATCCAGCATCTATAACAAATTTACAAGCAAAAAACAAATGACTCCATTAAAAAGTGGGCAAAGGACATGAACAGACACTTTTCTTTCTTTTTAAAATTATTATTAATTTTTATATCCATAGGCTATTGGGGGAACAGGTAGTGTTAAGGTTACAAGAGTAAGTTCTTTAGTGGTGATTTGTGAGATTTTCGAGCACCCATCACCCAAGCAGTGTATACTGAGCACAATTTGTAGTCTTTTATCTCTCACCACCCTCCCACCCTTTCCCCCTGAGTCCCCAAAGCCCACTGTGTCATTCTTATGCCTTTGCATCCTCATAGCTTAGCTCCCATTTATAAGTGAGAACATATGATGTTTGTTTTTCCATTCCTGAGTTACTTCACTTAGAATAATCATCTCCAGTCTGATCCAGGTCTCTGCAAATGCCATTAATTCATTCAAGGAAGCTTTTTCTTCTTCTTAGTCTCTCGGGAACCACTGGGGTTATTAGATTATGAGAGTCAAATCCTTGGTTTTATTTAACTCTCCTCTCTATGTTTGTCAAGCACAATTTGTGTGTTTTCATAATTTGTTATGTTTCTTTAAACAGAGGGCAGAACATGACCACACCAAAAATGGAAAGATAAGCTGATATTGACAGCTTACTTTGTATCCATTCCTCTCTAATATTAATAGTTTGACAGGAGGTGAGAATAGCTTGCTATAAACACAGTCCCAGGAGTCCTCATTCAGCTTCAAGTATGTGTCTGTGTGTGTGGAACAGACACATTTCAAAAGAAGACATACATGCAGCCAACAAGTATATGAAGAAAAAAGCTCAGTATCATTGATCAGAGAAATATAAATAAAAAACACAATAAAATATTATCTAAGACCAGTCAGAATGGCTCTTATTAAAAAGTAAAAAAATAACAGATGCTGGTGCAGTTGCAGAGAGAAAAAGGAACGCCTATACAATGTTGGTGAGGTTATAAATTAGTTCAACCATTGTGGAAAGCAGTGTGGCAATTCCTCAAAGAGCTAAAAACAGAACTAAATCTTGACCCAGCAATCCCATTACTGGGTATATAACCAAAGGAATATAAATTGTTGTATCATAAATACAAATGTAGCACTATTCACAATAGCAAAATAGGATGGAATCAACCAAACTGCTCATCCATGGTAGCCTGGATAAAGAAAATATGGTACATATACATCATGGAATACTATGCAGCCATAAAAAGAATGAGATCAGATCCTACATAGATGGAGCTGGAGGCCATTATCCATAGCACATAATGTAGGAACAGAAAACCAAATACCTCATATTCTTACTTATATGTGGGAACTAAATAATGAGGACACATGGACACAAAGAGGGGAACAACAGACACTGGGACCTACTGGAGAACGGAGGGTGGGAGGAGGACAAGGAACAAAACAAAAAATAACCATCGGGTTCTAGGCTTAGTACCAGTGTCATGAAATAATTTGTACAAAAAATCCCCATGACACAAGTTTATCTACATAAAAAACCTGCACTTGTACCCCTGAACCTAAAAGTTAAAAAAATCCCTAATTTCAATATAAAACTCAACAAATATTTATTGAGGTGTCTGTTATGTGTGAGAAATATAATTTGTTTTATGAATATTCAGATTGCAGCATTATTTATAAAAGGCAAATGGTGAAAACTGCTTAAATGACCGCTAAAAGGAGATTTTAATACTATTAAATACTACTAGATTTGTGTATTACTGTGCAGCCGATAAAAATAATGAGGCATATTCACCTTTATTGAAATGACAAGATATCTGTAACATATGGTTAAGTAAAAATAATTTATGTATAACATATTTATCACATTTTATTTTGTGTAGAAAGACAAAAGCATGTGTGTATATATAAACAGTTGAAATTTTGGTGACATATGTTTCAAATTAGAAGGCAAGGTTATCTCCAGGATATAAGATTGTAAGTAATTGTCACTTTCTGCCTTATAGTTTTCTATATGTCCTAAATCTTTTTTTTTTTTTTTTTTTAAGACAGAGTCTTGCTCTGTCGCCCAGGCTGGAGTGTGCAGTGGTGCAATCTCAGCTCACTGCAAGCTCCGCCTCCTGGGTTCACGCCATTCTCCTGCCTCAGCCTCCTGAGTAGCTGGGACTACAGGCACTCGCCACCATGCCCGGCTAATTTTTTGTATTTTTAGTAGAGATGGGGTTTCACCATGTTAGCCAGGATGGTCTCGATCTCCTGACCTCGTGATCTGCCCGCCTCGGCCTCCCAAAGTGCTGGATTACAGGCGTGAGCCACCGTGCCCGGCCTAAATCTTTTATCAAAGAGTTTTTTTATTTTATAATTTGAAGAAGTTTATTATTGTTTAAAAGTACATTATTCTTTCTCTGTGATTTCCATTTTAACATTGGTTCACACAGTGAACAATTTTGGTGTTAGTAAGAGAAGACTTTTGAGTGCAAATTTAAAGTGTCCAGTTAAAAAGAATGTTAATCACAAGGGCATCTGTAGGTCAACTTAAGTACATGACAGAAGATCTGAAAAATTATACAAATATATGTTAGATCTATCCCTTCATTAGCTAAGTCAATGGATATCTATTGGGTCTACCATATACCCATTGTTATAATGTGGGAATTCTCATAAATAGAAAAATGAATAGAACAGCCATTATTCCCCTTCTTTGCCTGGCTAGCTCCTACTTATCCTTCCTTCAAGATTTACCCTAAGCATCACCTTCTCTAATACATCACAATACATTCCCATTTTTATAGGAAGAAAAGATGAATTAACAGACAGTTTAAATGGCAAGTGATAAGTATGCAGGGGACATATACGAGGAATATTAGACTCTGATGCTTGGTCACTCTATTAAAGGTTGGTTGAGTAGAAGTTATACAGTCAAATAAAAGTTAGGAGAATAATAGATATTTAAAGCAAGAGAAACAGAATATGGAAAGCTCTGAGTTTCTGAGGAAACATGGAAATGTGGGAAAACAAACAGTTGTACACATGATATAAGAGAGAAACAAAGGTCAGCATTTAAGAGTTGTTAGTATTTTAGAGAAAAAAGTATTAGAGGAAATGAACAAGCCAGAAATCAGAGTTCATCCTTGGCCTTCCCTCTATTTCCATATCATCAAGTG
This sequence comes from Pongo pygmaeus, assembly GCF_028885625.2. Classification (NCBI taxonomy): domain Eukaryota; kingdom Metazoa; phylum Chordata; class Mammalia; order Primates; family Hominidae; genus Pongo; species Pongo pygmaeus. The sequence continues at coordinate 127,060,832 of NC_072376.2, forward strand.
ATACTGATTTTCCTCTTATGTATCTTATGTATCTCAGTATATGCTTCTCCATCTCTACCACCAGTACTCTACTCCAAGTGTCTTAGTTTGCTTGGTCTGCCATAACAAAATTTCATACACTGGATGGCTTAAATAACAAACATTTATTTTCTTGCAGTTCTGGAGGCTAGAAAGTCCCAGCTTAAGGTTCTGGCAGAATTCTGGTTCTGGTGAAATCTCTTTTTCCTGGCTTGGAGATGGCCACTTTCTCGCTGTGTCTTCAATGGCAAAGAGACAGATCTCTGGTATTCTTTTCCCTCTTTTATAAAGATGCCAGTATCCCTATATCAGGGCTCCAGCTTTACGACCTTATTTAACCTTGATCACTTGTTTACAGGCTCTGTCTTCAACAGAGTCACAAGGAGTTTAGGGATTTAGGGCTTCAACATAAGCATTTGGAGTGGTGGCGAGGGCCACATTGCAGTCCATAACACTAAGTTCTTATTATTTCTTGCCAGAATTACTAAATTATTCTTTCTAACTGATCAGCCCATATCCTCTCTTGATTCTGTCAAAATTTTTCTCATTGCAGCTGGAATCTTCTTTTTAAAATGCATATCAGTTTCTTGCCGATGATAACTAAATGGTTTCCCTATAGTTTTAGAATAAAAACACATCTTTAAAAACTCTGCCTGCAATGTTCTGTGTGGCTCTGTCCTCATGTACCACTCCAGTCTTATCTTCACCATTTCCTAATGCACTCTCTGTCTCCAGCCCTGGTCTTTAATATCCATGCCCTTCCCTACACCATGCTGCCTTTGACCGTGTTTTTTTTCCTATGGGGAATGTTCAGTCTCCCACAGTTTTCTTTGCCTACTGAGTCTACTATTTCTTTGGACCTTAGCAATAATTATTGCATCCTCACTAAGCTCAACCTCATGAGGGAGGGGGCTATGCCCATTTTGCTTGTGTTGTATTCACAGTTCCTATTAGGGAGGCTGGTGCTTGGCTGGTGTTCAATGAAGTATTTTAATAGGTCAATTAATGACAAAAAAGAGATCCAAGACTTGTTTTAGAAGACATCAAAGCCAAATGAAGCCATACCACTCGCTATGAGTTCCTTTAAGGTGGAATTTCCCAAACTGAGATTTATTAAATACTGATGTTCTATTCGACAGAAATAGATGAATTACAAAATAGAGTTCTTTGATCTCTAGAAATGCCGGGCTAAATGAGACTGCTCTGCTTTTTTTTCTGCAGGTGTTCTTAGATTCTTTAAGATTATGCTCTTTAACATATCCTCTTGATCACAAAATTCTTTTATAAAACACCCTTAATATCATGACTGACACCAGTGTTCCAAATGCATACTTTAGCACATAATGGCTTGGGGAATTTAACTATAGCTACACGAAGGTAATTTTTAAAATTTCGGTTAATTGATATTAATGTTTATCAATTTACATTAAACTTTCCTTCTCTGAGATCTATTACACAAGGTAGTCTTTGCTCTTTCCTTTATTGACCTGTGAATTTCATAATAAATTATACAGTCTATAGAATATCTTTACATTGTTTTTATTTTGAAACAAAGACCAAGATGATGGAGGTTAGAGTTTTGTCATTTATTCCTAACTATATTCATTTAGCAAATATTAATTGAGAATTCTGTAAAAGGCTTGGCTCTGTGAAAGATAATCATTTGTATAAGATTTGGCCTCTGTATGCAATAAGTCTTTAATATAAAAGGGGATATAACTGTGTTAACAAATAATTACAAAATAATAAACATGTAAGTGTATCAGTGAAGCAAAGTGCCGTAGGAATTCATTGGAGATACCAATTACCTCTTCCCTTCCCCATAAGCAAAGGATACCTAATAAATGGATTTTAAAAACTAAGTGAAGTGGGAGTTTCAGCTTAATAGTCTCAATGCTGATGTCTTCCTTAAACAAGAAGGCAGGGCTACCTGAAAATATAGAGTGTTTAGGAAAGTTAGGCAAGAGAATTGGAGAAGATAAGAGATGATTTGGAACTTAAGTTATAGGGAACAGACTAATTTATCATCTAGAAATGAATAATAAGATAGTCAAGTAGCTTTGAGAACTCACTTGAAAATAGGCAGCATGAATTTCTGATAGGCCAGTCAGCATGGTTCTATGATTAGCAAAGTCAAATGAGAAAAATGTTCTTCTTAACTATCCTTAGCAGACATTGTGGAAAATTTAACTATTTGAGCAAAAAGTCTATTTTGAACTATAATAGGTCATTCATCTTCATTGTAACTGCTGAGGTCATTAAACTTTTACAGAGAGCCTGACTGCAATATTTAAAAAACTGTATGTTTCCATTTGTTTCTGCTTTTAGAGTGTTGAAATGTAAAATAATAGAGGACTCAGACTTTGTCTCATGCTTGAGGTGCTGTTGGTTTTCTATATATTACATAACAAGAGAGGGTAATGTCCTGCACGGTTGTATTTTACTCAGAATACAATATATGTTCCAAGTGGTTACACATGATTTATAATTGTTGGTAAGATGGTTCTGTCAGGCAAACTATGTTGCGGCTTATTTTCACTAATCACATCTAATAAATCACTATAAAAACAGATCACGGCATACATGAGGTACTGCAAAACAGCACTTAAAATGCATTTGCCTTAATATCATCCTATGGAGGGCTTCAATTTAATGGGAAAAGTAAATGGGTGTTATCCTCTAAGATCAGATATACATACTAAACACTTTTTGGCCTGCTTCCACTAAAGTGATAATAGAGCTGAAATCATAGCACATTATTTTACGCTTTTATGTTCTCTATCCTTGTTAGATATTTCTAACTCTGTCACCACATAAGCTCCTAGTGCATAGTATAATTCCAAGACACCCTGAAAAATGAGTCTTCCATAAGACATTTCACATTTTCTTATTATTGCAGTTTGTCATTTCTCTTCTGTTCACTTTCTTTGTAGATGTAGAGGGAAACAGACGAAAGATGTCAAGAAGGTTCCTTCTTGATATCTTTTCTCTGTTTCCCTCTACATCTACAAAGAATAGGAAAGGAATAATGCTTTCCTTCTTGAGTCTTGACCTGAACAAGTGAGCCAGGCCCTGCATAAAGGTGATAATGATCTAATAGGGATTAAGACCCTTTCTTCGTATTGCAGATTACTAGTTTAAGAGTCAAGAAATAGTGATTACTTTGCTCTAGCAGCCTTCAAGTGCATGGGTCAGTGAATGAACAACTGGCCCTGGTCAGAGTATGGGTGGCCTCTGCATAGTGATGCATACAGCAGGGAGGAAGGTGCTGTGAACATGCTAATTCCTGGCTAAAGTTCCTAAGGATGTGGTAGCTGGTGTTGCCTTATTTAATTCTGATTCCACCCTGAAACCCAATTCTGCTTCTTATCTCTCCATGGACAAAAAACTTGGTGACTTATATAGTCAAGCCATGGTCCAGAAAGTACTATTAACACTACTTCAATTATCAGTCCATTTTTCCTTAGAAGGAGATGGTCCAAACCATGAGATCATCAACTTAGCAGACGGGAATGCCCTCAACAAAACTAACAGCAGTCAAACCCTTCTTTGTCTTTCTTCCTAGTTAAACCTTTGTGACAGTTCCCTTCACATATACTCCGGATCCCATCTCCACTCATCCTTTCAGTTTTGCATCACCAGTATTCTCTCTTTGAATCATTCTCTTCAGGACACCAATGTGGTCTAGTATCACCCATATTTTTTTAAAAAGAAAATTCTTAGCCACATGTCTTTTTGAGCTACACATGATTTTTACTCCCCTCTGATGTAGCCAAACTTCTGTCTATGACATGCTGCTTTCAAGATCAGAGTAGAGACACGCATTTTGTCTTTTGGGTGGCCTCTGTGCATAGTCCTGGTTGCCCTTTCTCTTCCCTTTTTATGGGGGTTGGCAGAGCTGGCTGAGCAGTACTGGGTAAGCTCATCAAAAGAACACAAGGTCTCTCTCCATCTCATATCAGAGGCATTAGTATGTGACCCTGCTTGACTAAGTCATTGTCTTACAAAGGCCACATCCCTGGTCAAGGAGCTTCCGTTATTACAAGGTTGACTGGAGTTCCCCGACATTTCCCAACTGTCCTATAAATACATATAGCACCCTCAGTATTACTTTCCATGTTTTCTCCAGATAACTGAGCATAAATCTCACAGTATGTGCATCCCACTGACTCTATTGTCTCTATATTTCCCTAATAAATATATTATGAAAACTAGTATGCATGCATTTCTGTCTCTTGTATTACAGCCTCCAGTGACTTCCATGCTCAACTCTAACAGACACTCTCGTCTTCTCGTTTTACTCAAGTCCTCGCTAGCATGCAACATGTGAACAGTTTCCTCTTTTCGTCTCTCAGTTTCCATGACTGCATACCAGTGGGCCTTAAACTTTAGCGTGCATCAGAATCACCAGAGTTTCTGTTTCAGTAGGTCTGAGGTGGGGCCTGAGACCTGTTTCCAGGTGATACTGATGTCTTTGTGCTGGAGACCATACTTTGAAAACCATCATTCTATACTATCATGGACACTTCATTATCTTTGTAATTTCCCCATTATTGATGCTAATACTGTGGCTACTTGTCATCATCCTCTTTGCCAGATCAGCCTCCTTCCTATGATCTCTAATTTCTCCCAGTTATCAGCCTCCCATTTTAGTCTCAGATCTATGGTTGTATCCATATGTTAGTAACTCCAACATTTTTTTAAAAAGTGCTAGCATACACATTTTGTATAACACTTCCTAGTCCTTAAGGCTCAATCATCTCATGGTGTTGTGAGGACTAAATTGTGAACCTTAATTACTTTGGCCAACACAAAAATTATACTATGATAATTTATAAAGTAAGAACACTGCCACCAGGTAACCAAGCATAGACCATATACTATTTTAAAGCAGGCCTTTAAAAGATAAATGCAGAATTTAAATATTGTCAGAAACATTAAATTTTATATATGTAATTTCTGTAACAACAGTTATTACTTTGGCATTTCTTGTTTAAAAATGGTAGCATCATTTTTGTTTACATTTTTAAGTATAATTAATCTGATCAGATAAGATGTATTAAGTTCTATTTTCAGTGATTGCCTGAACAGATTTAAATAAGGCAGGCATTCTGTCAAGGTTTATAATTATGTATTATATAATTTTATCCAGTGCTTGGAAGTTGTATTGGTAAGATGCCCAAAGAGAAGCAATCACTTAACAAAATGAAGTTGTAGTTATTCAAACAAATGACTATTTGACAACATAATTCTTTCATGTTGAACAGCAACTTTCATCATCTTTTTGTGTAAGGAAAGCAGTATTTTGTTCTAGAAGCTCATTCTAATTGCATTTTTTTTTGAAGTTATGGCATCACATGTTTTATGTTGAAAGAAATCTGGTATGGCCAACTGCTAGCACACTCCGCTGTATACAAGCAGGAATAAAATCATAATCATAAATCTTTTTAAGAATTCCTTATTCCTTTACCATGTCTATTCTTTTTAAAGATCTTCAGGAATTTTTTTTTTTTTTTTTTTTGAGACAGAGTCTCACTCTGTCGTCCAGGCTGGAGCGCGACCTCGGCTCACTGCAACCTCTGCCTCCCAGGTTCAAGCGATTTTCCTGCCTCAGCCTCCCAAGTAGCTGGGATTACAGGCACATGCTACCACGCCCGGCTAATATTTTGTATTTTTTAGTAGAGATGAGGTTTCACTGTGTTGCCCAGGCTGGTCTGGAACTCCTGAGCTCAGGAAATCCACCTGCCTTGGCCTCCTAAAGTGCTAGGATTACAGGGGTTAGCCACCGCACCCGGCAGATCTTCAGGAAATTTTCGTGAATGACTTAATTTTGATTAACGAAATGCTAATTTTATAATGTGTTTGAGTCACATTATTCAAAAGTGAATAATCATTTGTAAATTAACTCATTTGAAAAATATAATAATGAAGTTTAATATTTGTGAGATTTATTTATATTTTTTAGGGTGTGCAACATGATGGGGTTATTTCAGCTTTTATTTTAGATTCAGAGGGTACATGTGCAAATTTGTCACATGAAAAAATTACATGCCACTGAGGTTTGATGCACAAATGATCCTGTCACCCAGGTAGTGAGCATAGTACCCAATAGGTAGCTTTTCAGCCCATGTCACCCTTCCATCCTCCCTGCTCTAGTAGTCTCAGTGTCTATTGTTGCCATGAGATTTATTTTTAATAAAATTGTTCAAAAATAATTTATCTTATTTAAATATTATTTTTTGTATTCATATTTTCGAAAACTGGAAGCTATTTTCTAAATTTTATGGTTGACAAAGAGCTTTAACTCCAATTAAATCCCTAATTGACCTATGATGGATATTTGGTGTAACTGAAAAATAAACACCTTTATTTTAAGCCACTGATATGTTAGATGCTGTTAGTTACCACAGCAAAACTTAGTCTCTCCCAACTATGTTAGTAGGCGTATTTGGAAGATTTGATTGTGGGTACATTCATTTAGGTTAGGTTTTTAATTTCTCTGAATTAAAAATGCTATGACTTGCTTCTACCCAATAAAATATGGCAAAGGTGACAGAATGTATATAATTATTTTACATAAAATTGTAATGCCCATTTTGCTAAGAGACATTTATTTTCTGACTTAGAAGAAACAACTATGCTATAAGATGTCACATGAACAGGGCCATATGGCAAGGAGCTATGGACAGGCTTTTGCCAACAGCTAGCAAAAAACTGAGACTCTCAGTCTGGCAGCCTGTAAGAAACTACATGCTGCCAACAACTTCATGAAATTGGAAGGAGATCCTTTTCCAGCCTACCCCTGATGAGAACCCAGCTCATTCTGGCCACCTTGATTACAGCCTTGCAGGGCCCAGTTAAACCTAAATCCTGCCTGGACACCTGACCCACACAATATGCATAGATAAATAAATAATACAAGTGAAGATCAGGTTCTGTGATATTTTTCTAATTCAATAACCATGAGAGATTTCACTGGCTTTGTTGCAGCAACTTTGAAGAACAATAAATTTAATGGAGATAGATTATGAAATAAACTATTCAGTAGCTTTGTCAGCCTTACATAACATGTACTCAAATGGTATAAAAGACTGGATGTTTTGATATTTTAAATAATTAACAAATATTCAATGAAGAATACTTTGGACCATTTGGTGATTTCTGCTCAGGTTCACTGTATTGCTATGAGCTCTTTACATAGTATGCACCTTTATGTATGCATATTACTCTTAAATAAAATGTGGGAAAGAGCTATATTGGTCTGAAATACAATCACATCTGTACATTTATTTTTACTAATATCTAGAGTAAATATATAATAGAGCAGATAAAGCAATATTGACATCAGAATTAACAATTTTCTTCTGGAGTTCATAAGTTTTGGCATCTTTGTTTGAAAAGTAAATAAACATCAGAAAGCAGTAAGTTAAAATTATAAACAATAGATAGATAATTCCAAAATAGCACAGCATATCTTTCCCTTACTTTGTCTCGTGAAAGTGGAGTTAAGGATGTTTGGTTTTACAGACTTTCTAAAGTCCGGATCTTCAAGTTCATGTATATTGTTCCAGCCTAGTCTCTTAGTTTATTATTGTATTAGTGTATTATCACACTGCTATAAAGAAATACCTGAGACTGAGTAATTTACAAAGATAGAGATTTAATTGGCTCACGATTTTGCAGGCTGTACAGAAAGCATAGTGGTTTCTGCTTTTCAGGAGGCCTCGGGAAGCTTCCAATCATGGCAGAAGGCAGAAGGCAATAAGGGAGCTGACACTTCAAGTGGTGGGAGCAGGAGAAAGATGGTGGGGGGAGGGGAAGAGAGAGGGAGAGGGAGAAAGAGAAGGTGCTATGTACTTTTAAACAACCAGGTCTTGTGAGAACTCACTCATGAGAACAGCACCAAGGGAACAGTGCTATATTATTCATGAGAAACTGCCCATATGATCCAATCGCCTGTTACCATGCCTCACCTCCAATATTGGGGATCACAATTCCACATGAGATTTGGGTGGGAACATAGATCCAAATCACATCACTTGTGTTGTTGTTTTAATTTAACTAAGATGTAACTTAAAAAGATGTTCTTGGAGGAAGGAGGAAAGTGGTGAAAAGGAAGCAGGAATAACTTGCGACTTGCACTTGGATGGACGGAGCAGTATGCGAAGACTCACATCGTAAAATTTTGTTCCAAGAACTACTGCAGGAACATACCAAGAAAGCCAACAGAATCCACAGATCCTTTGAAGGCAGTGGATTGCCATTGCAGGCTCCATGGGACAGCTGAGGAACTGTGAGTCTGCTTGCTTTCTCAGCTGGGATGCTTGTAGCCTGGGGTAAGTTCTCAGCCCTGTGTACCAACAGCTGGGAAATAAATTCAGTGCTGATGGCAAGGGACAGTGGGAGTGAGATGGGCCTTTTGGGCTGGAGGGCTGCAGGGGAGCTAGATGAGGCCTGTGGCTGCTGCCTTTCCCCCACTTCCCTGGTAACCTGTGTGATGCAGCACAGGCAACCATATACCCCTGGGAACAGAACTTCATTGGCCTGCAAACCACACCTTCATCCCTCCACAGCAGCTGCAGCAAGCCCTCCCCAAGGAGAGTTTAAGCTCAGACATGCCTAACCCTGTCTCCACCTAATGGTCTTTCTATACTGGCCCTGGTGGCAGAAGACAGAGGACATAATCTTTTGGGAGCTCTATGGCCCTGCCCACTGCTTTACCCTAGGGCAAGCTTGTATCCTCCCTATGATAATGCAGCTGGTGTGCTCTTGAAAGTGCCACTTCCTGGCTGGAGGCAAACCAACAATAAACTAATGTACTAAACAAAAATACAACCAAGGACCCTCACAGCGTCTACTTCAATCCTCTGCTTTCTCCACCAGAGCAGGTGCTGCTATACATGGCTGAGAGACCTGAAGATGGATCACATCACGGGACTCTTTCCAGACATTCCTCAGTACCAGCCTGGAGCCTGGTAGCTCTGCTGGGTGGCTAGATCCAGAAAAGAAAAATAATCACTGCAGTTTGGCTCCCAGGAAGCCCCATGCCTAGGGGAAAGGGAAGAACAGCACATCAAGGGAGCACCTCATGGGAAAAAAGTCTCTGAGCAGAAGCCCTTGAGTACCAGATATTCCCTCTGATGTAGTCTACCCAAATGAGAAGGAAACAGAAAAACAAATCTGGCAATAGGACAAAACAAGCCTCTTTAGCACCCCCAAAAGATCACACAAGCTCACCAGCAACTGATCCAAACCATGATGAAATCTCTGAACTGCCAGAAAAAGAATTTATAAGGTCAACTACTAAGCTAATCAAGAAGGCACCAGAAAAAGGTGATGTCAAACTTAAAGAAATAATAATTTAAAAAATACAGGATATGATTGGAAAATTTTCCAGTGAAATGGATAGCATAAATAAAAAACAATCAATCACTACTTCAGGAAATGAAGGGCACACTTAGGGAATTGCATTTGCAATGAAAAGTTTCAGCAATACAATTGAACAAGCAGAAGAAGAACCTTCAGAGCTTGAAGACAAGGCTTTTGAATTAACCCAGTCTGACAAAGACAAAAAAAATTTTTTTTTAAATGAACAAGGCCTCCAAAAAGTTTGGGATTACATTAAATGACCAAACCTAAGAATATTTAGTGTTTCTGAGGAAGAGGAGAAATCTAAAATTTTGGAAAAAACATTTGAGGAAATAACCAAGAAAATCTTCTGAGGGCTTGCTAAAGGTCTAGACGTCCAAATACAAAAGGCTCAAAGAATATCTGGGAAATTCATTGCAAAAGGATCATCGCCTAGGCACATAGTCATTGGGTTATCTAAACTCAAGAAAAAGGAAATAATCTTGGGAGTTCTGAGGCAAAAGCATTAGGTAACGTGTAAAGGAAAACCTATCAGATTAACTTCAGATTTCTCAGCAGAAACCCTACAAACTAGAAGGGATTGGGGTCCTATCTTTAGCCTCCTTAAACAAAACAATTATCAGCCAAGTATTTTGTATCCAGGGAAACTAAGCTTCATAAATGAAGGAAAGATAGTCTTTTTCAGACAAATAAAGACTAAGAGAATCCACCACTACCAAACCAGCACTACAAGAACAGCTAAAAGGAGCTCTAAATCTTGAAACAAATCCTCAAAATACACCAAAATAGAATCTCCTTAAAGCATAAATCTTATGGTACCTATGAAACAACAACAAAAAATAAAAATTAAAAAAACAAGGTATTCAGGCAACAAATAGAATGATGAATAGAATAGTACTTCATATCTCAGTATTAAGGTTGAATGTAAATGACTTCTATGCTTCACTTAAAAGATACAGAATGGCAGAATGGATAAGAATTTCCCAACCAAGTATCTTCTGTCTTCAAGAGACTCACCTGACAAATAAAGACTCACATAAACTTAAGGTAAAGGGGTAGAAAAAGATATTCCATGCAAATGGCCATCAAAAGCAGACAAAACAAATATTAAGAAATAGCAGTTAAAAAAGATAGAGGGGGCTAGGTGTGGTGGCTCACGCCTGCAATCCCAGCACTTTGGGAGGCCAAGACAGGCTAATAATATTTGAAAATCACAGACTGTACCAGCCAAAGCTGTCAAGTTTTGTGGGGCGGAAGTATGTGGGAGGAATGCATATTGGGATTTGGTGAATTCACTGTCATTCTTGGCTGGGGTAATTTATTTACATATGAACATATATAACCTCTTAACTCTTAGATAACTGCTATATATAAAAAACTATTCTTTGGGAGGCCGAGGAGGGCAGATCACGAGGTCAGGAGATCGAGACCATCCTGGCTAACACAGTGAAACCCCGTCTCTACTAAAAATACGAAAAAATTAGCCGGGCATAGTGGCAGGCGCCTGTAGTCCCAGCTACTCAGGAGGCTGAGGCAGGAGAATGGCGTGAGATTGCGCCACTGCACTCCAGCCTGGGTGACAGAGCGAGACTCCGTCTCAAAAAAAAAAAAAAAGACAGAGGGACATTATAGAATGATAAAAGAACTATTCTATTAGGAAAATGTCACAATCCTAAATATTTATCCACCTAACACTGAAGCTCCCAAATATATAAAACGAATACAACTAGACCTAAGAAATGAGGTAGATGCCAACATAATAATAGTGGGGAACTTTAATACTCTACTGGCAACACTACACATGTCATCAAGACAGAAAATCATCAGGAAAACAATGGACTTAAACTATACCCTACAACAAATGGACTTAACAGATATTTGTAGAACATTCTACCCATCAACTGCAGAGCATACATTCTGTTCATCAGCACGTGGAACATTTTGTAAGACAGACCTTATAATAGGCCTCACAAACAGGATGGTACTTGTATAAAAATAGGCACATAGACCAATGGAACAGAATAGAGAACTCCGAAATAAAGCCAAATACTTACAGCCAACTGATCTTCAACAAAGCAAGGAAAAATATAAAGTGGGGAAAGGACATGCTATTCAACAAATGGTCCTGGGATAATTGGTAAGCCACATGTAGAAGAATGAAACTGGATCCTCATCTCTTACCTTATACAAAAATCAACACAAGATGGATCAAGGACTGTAATCTAAGACCCGATGGCATAACAATTCTAGAAGATAACACTGGAAATACCCTTCTACACATTGACTTAGGCAAAGATTTTATGACCAAGAACCCAAAAGCAAATGCAACAAAAACAAAGATAAATAAACGGAGCTTAATTAAACTTAAAAGTTTCTCCACAGCCAAAGAAATAATCAGCACAGTAAACAGACAACCCACAGAATAGGTGAAAATCTTTGCAATCTATACTTCTGACAGATGACTAATATTGAGAATCTACAAGGAACTCCAACAAATCAGCAAGATAAAAAACAAACAATCCCATCAAAATGTGGGCTTAGGACATAAATAGACAATTCTCAAAAGAAGATATACAAATGGCCAGCAAACATATAAAAAAAATGCTCAACATCACCAACAATCAGGGGAACACAACTCAAAACCACAATGCAGTACCACTTTACACCTCCAAGAATGGCCATAATAAAAAAATGAAAAAATAATAGATGTTGGCATGGATGTGGTGAAAAGGGAACACTTTTACATGGCTGATGGGGATGTAAACTTGTACAACCACTATGGAAAACAGTGTGGAGATTCCTTAAAGAACTAAAAGTAGATCTACCATTTGATCTAGCAATTCCACTCCTGGGTATATAATGAGAGGAAAAGAAGTCATTCTATGAAAAAGATACTTGCACAAGCTTGTTTATAGCAGCACAATTTGCAATTGCAAAAATATGGAATCAGCCCAAATGCCCATCAATCAATGAGTGGATAAAGAAATTTGTGTGTGTGTGCGTGCATATATATATATATATATATATGTATATATATGCATGTGTGTATATATATATGTGTGTGTATATATATATCACATGGAATATATATATCCCATGGAATACTACTCAGCCATAAAAAGGAATGAAATAATGCTATTCATAGCAACCTGGATGGAATGGGAGAGCACTATTCTAAGGGAAGCAACTCAAGAATGGAAAACCAAGCACTGTATGTTCTCACTCATAAGTGGGAGCTAAGCTATGAAGATGCAAAGGCGTAAGAATAACACAGTGAAATCTGGGGACTTGAGGGAAAGGGTGGGAGGGGGATGAGAGGTAAAAGCCTACAAATTGTGTGCAGTGCACACTGCTCGGGTGATGAGTACACCAAAATCTTAGAAATTACCACTAAAGAACTTATTCATGTACAAAAAAATATTCCTATAACATAATGGAGCCTCATTTTCCCATGCCCTTCCAATCTTAGGGCATTTTTGTGGCTGTTAAATCATATTTTTAAAACATGTAATAAATTATGTGCACTTGGGAGAAAAAGATGTTCTTACTATTATTTTCTGTAAGCCTATGGATATGAGTATTATGTCACTGGTAAATTCTCTTATATATAATCTTCATTCACTTAGCCTTCTAAATGTAAAATGTTGCAAGAGAATCACTGAATCACTTTTTATTGCAGAAATTGGATCGTGATTTCATGTTTAGCAAAAGGCCTGTTGCTCTTCTCTGTCTGATCTATGGTCGAATATATCTTCCCACAATTCACAGCAAAAGACCAACAGAATAATGTATTATTGCAATACTGGAAATAATGCACATGAATCCATATCTATAAATCATTGGTCTAAAGTCTTTATCTCTAGCTCTCTGAGGCATATTATCAATCTTAGGTGAGCCATGGAACAGTTACTGTGTCATTGCCCTGAGTGAAAGTAATTTGTGACTCTGAGCAGGTTTGTTGCAGGGAAGAAGCAGCTATCTAATTTTCAGACTTTGAATTCATGGCTGTGGAGATCAGTGGAATGGAGTATACCTATCAAGATTAGTGAGTTCACTGTTAAAGATGGAACATGAGGCAGGTAACTTGGGATCCTCAAATATGCTGTCTGTGCATTTTTGCTCATGAAAAGATTCTAATTTTTCCTCTCTCACCTCCACCGTTTATCTCTGTAATATACAGAGTGATTGAAAAATCACTGCCTAACTGTTCTTTAAGATACAACTTTTGTTTCAACTTCCTCATGTACTTTCTTTGACTTCATTATCCTCTTTTATTTCCTTTATTTTGTTTTTTTGTTTGTAGAGACAAGGTCTTGTTCTGTTGCCCAGGCTAGAGTGTAGCAGCATGATCATAGCTCACTGCAACCTTGAACTCCTGGGCTCAAGTGATCCTCCCACCTCAGCCTCGCAGGGAGCTAGTACTACAAGCATGTGCCGCCATGCCATGCTAATTTTTAAATTTGTTTTTTGTAGAGATGGGATCTCACTATGTTGCCCATGCTGGTCTTGAACTACTGGCATCAAGCAATCCTCCTGCCTCAGCCTCCCAAAATTATGGTATATAGAGCCATAGTGTCCAACTCTTCCTTAATTTTTTAAAAAATTACTTATCTCAACCAAGTGAGTTGAAATTGAGTAATTTCTGCTATGTTGAAGAAATTTTTTTTTCAGTAGTTCAATCTCAAGACAAATTACATTTTAAGGAGTGACCTCTGTATGTGTTTTATCATTCATATTCATTTAAAACATTTATTGAATGCCTTAGCATGCACCAGCCTGGCCTGTCTGCCTTTTTTTTTCTTCATTCTTTATTTCTTTTCATTATCTCATTATTTTTCTTGCTTATTAATATTTACAGAGCATGTACCATATGTGTGAAGCACATGGGTAGTACATACAGACCAGTCAATATATTTGGCATACCCATCTAAAGGATTCTAGTATTAAGAAAGAGACAATAACAAATTCCATTGTAACAAACATTCTTAAACTCTTTGACACAGATGGTAAAAAAAGACCATGGGGCTGAAAATAGGCTCTCAATCTTGTTTCAAGTCTCCTTTAATGACGAGGGTACACTAGGGTCCTCTGCTTTGTGTGTTTTCTGGTGAGAGGTAGAGCCTAGGAAACTTAGGAAAATACTAAGTTAGGAAAATTTTCAAATATGCAAACCCAGTTCTGGAGTGGATACAGCAGTATGGTATCACTTATATGAATTGTAGCCCAGATATTTAAATTGTAAAAGCTCCAAGTTTTTCAATAGAAAAAACTTTAAAACTGAAACAGTAATATGGCCCATGGAAGAGTAAATTATCTACTCTCTTAAAGAATAGCTAGCCTATTTTATAGATCTAAAAGCACTTGCAGGGAAATTGCTTATCCCAAGTCATAGGAATGCAATCAGTGTCCATGTCAGAATGAGCCCCAGAGCAGAATTGAGCACGAGGAATTCCCAGAAGATTGGAGAACATGTCAGAGCATCAGTGAAGGGCTTAGGGGCAATACCCCTAAAAATTGAGCACCAGGATTGAGCACCAGAATTGAGCACGAGGAATTCCCAGAAGATTGGAGAACATGTCAGAGCATCAGTGATGGGCTTAGGGGCAATATCCCTGAAACTTACACCAATATCTAGGACTATCTTAAAGAGTAGGCCCATGGACTTGAACTTCTTAAAGATGATGTGAATAAAGCAAAGGGGAGATAGATAACTAACATTTTTGGATGCCTACTCTCTGACAAGCATCTGTTAAGATCTTTGCATGTGTCATGTTACTTATTTTCTTAAATAGCATCTGAAATAAGTATTATCTCCACTTTACATTTGCACAAACTGAGGTCACACTGCATTGACCAAATCACACAGTCATTGGGATGAAAAGTCCAAGATACCTGGTCTAGTATTTAGTGCACTGGGTGCTCTAGCACCTGGATCCTTCACACCTCTCCACCTTTATTTTCTTTTACTCGTGCCTCACATTGTAAGCTTCCTCTATACCACTCTGTAAGGATATTTCCTATCTCACTATGTTTGCTAATATTGTTTTCCATCACAAAGATACCCTCCATGTGCATCCTTCTTCACCTTTCTGAAATCTACTAGAATTATCTCCTCTATAAAATCCTTATACTCAGACTGGGTTAGCTGCCTCTGAGCTTATTTGATGTCCTATGGATATTTCCAATATAGGCTTTATCCTTGTTGAAATGGAGCACCATACAAAACTGAAGGCAAGCACTCTGTCTTATTTTTCTGTATATAAAGTGCTTAACATAAACTAAAGTGGTAACATCAGGATTCAAGTCAACATCTCTATTACTTTGAATGTCTGTTTAAGATAAGACATATTCACAGTAATTATGGCGCAATGAAATTAGTGAAAATCTTCATCAAAACAGTCTAGATAAAATGCTGTAAGACATTTTTTCTTTTCTAATTCCATTGGAATTTTGATAGGGATCACTTTGAATCTGTACGTCACTTTGGGTAGTACAGAAATTTTAACAGTATTACTTATTCTGATCCATGGACATAATACATCTTTTCATTTACTTACATTTTCTTCAATTTCTTTTTATCAATGTTTTACATTTTCAGTCTATAATTTCCTTGGTTATATTTATTTCTAAATATTTTATTCTTGATGCTACTATAAATGGGAGTATTTTCTAAATTTTTTTCATTTTCTAAATTTTCTAAATTTTCTACTGTTAGCATATAGAAACACACAAATTTTTGTATGTTGATTTTGTGTCCTTCAACTTTACTGAATTTATCAGTTCTAAGAGTTTTTTAGTGTTTTCTATATATAAGATCATGACATCTGCAAACAGAAAAGATTTCCCTCCCTCCCTTCCTCCCTCCCTCCCTCCCTCCCTCCCTCCCTTCCTTTCCTTTTTTTTTTTTTGGTTTAGACAGGGTCTTGATCTGTCACCCCAGCTGGAGTGCAGTGGCATGACCACAGCTCACTGCAGCCTCACTAAATCTCCCAGGCTCAAGCAATTCTCCCAACTCAATCTCCCAAGCAGCTGGGACTACAGGTGTGCCATCATGCCTGTCTAGTTGTATTTTTTGTAGAGACAAGGTTTCACCATGCTGCTTAGGCAGATCTTGAACTCCTGGGCTCAAGCAATCCATCTACCTCAGCCTCCCAAAGTGCTGGGACTCACAGGTGTGAGACACTGTGCTTGGCCACTTTTTCTTTTTCAACTTAAATGACTTTTGTTTAGTTTTCTTACCTGATTGCTCCAGCTAGGACCTTCAAAACTTAATTTTGAATAGAAGTTCTATGAGTGAGAAACTGTCTTGTTCCTGATCTTATGGAAAGAATTTTCAAATTTTCACCTCTGAGAATGATGTTAGCTATGGGCTTGTCATATACGGTCTTTATCACGTTGAGGAACATTACATATATACCTAATTTATTTAGAGTTTCAATCAGGAGAGGATGTTAAATTTTGTGAAATGCTGTTTCTTAACCTATTTAGGTGATAATATGGGGGGTTTTGCTTTCTTTATTTTTATTTATAGATTCAGGAGGTACATGTGCAGTTTTGTTACTTGGATATATTTTGTAGTGGTAATGTCTAGGCTTTTAGTGAACCCATCACCTGACTAGTGAACATTCTACCCAGTAGGGAATTTTTCAACCCTCAACTTCTCCCACCTTACCTTCTTTTGGAGTACCCAGTGTCTACTATTACCTCTTTATGTCCATGTACCCATTGTTTAGCTTCCACTTACAAGTGAGAACATGCAGTATTTGATTTTCTGTTTCTGAGTTATTTCACTTAGGATGGCCTCCAGCTACGTCCATGTCACTGCAAAAAAAAAAAAAAAAAAAAAAAAAGATTTCACTTTCTTGTGGCTGCATCATATTCCGTAGTGTATATATATATACCTTTTCCTGACCCAATCAACCATTGATGGACACTTAGATTGATTCTGTGACTTTGCTCTTGTGAATAGTGCTGTGATAAACATACAAGTGCATGAATATTTGTGATATAATAATTTCTTTTCCTTTGGGTAAATACCCAGTTGTGGGACTACTAGGTTGAAGGATATTTCTATTAGTACTTTGACAAATCTCCATACTGTTTTCCATAGAGTTTGTACTAATCGAAATTCCCACCAATATGTACAAGCATTCCCTTTTCTCTGCATCCCCACCAACATCTGTTGTTTATTGACTTTTCAGTAATAGCCATTCTCTCTGGTGTGAGGTGGTATGTCATTGAAGTTTTAATTTACATTTCTCTGATAATTAGTGATGTTGAACATTTTTCATGTTTGTTAGCTGCTTGTATATCTTCTTTTGAAGAATTTTGTTCATCTCCTTTGCCCACTTTTTTATAGAGTTATTTTTTTTTCTTGTTGATTTATTTGAGTTCCTTATAGATTCTGGGTATTAGTCATTGGGCAGATGCATAGTTTGCAGATATTTTCTCCCATTCTGTATTTGCCTGTTTACTACGTTGATTATTTACTTCATTGTGCTAAGAAGCTCTCTTGTTTAGTTAAGTCTCATTGGTCTATTTTCATTTTTGTTGCATTTGCTTGTGAAATATTAGTCATAAATTCTTTGCTTAGGCCAATGCCTAGAAGAGTTTTTCCTAGGTTTGCTTCTAGGATTTTTAGAGTTTCATTTTTAATGTATATTGATTCAATATTTGTATGTAGTGAGAGATAAGAGTCCAGTTTATTTCTCTGCACATGGCTATGCATTTTTTCCAGCACCATTGATTGAGTAGGGTGTCCTTTCCCCATTGTGTATTTTTGTCAACTTTGTTGAAGATCAATTGACTGTAGTTATGTGGCTTTATGTCTGGGTTCTCTATTCTATTCCATTGATATATTTGTCTACTTTTATATCAGTACCATGCTGTTTTGGTTACAATAGCCTGATAGTGTAGTTTGAAGTCAGGAAATGTTACAGTTTTAGATTTGTTCTTTCTAGGATTGTTTTGACTATTTGGGCTATTTTCTGGTTCCAAAGTTTTTGAATAATTTTTATTAATTGTGTAAGAAAAGATGGTAATTTGATAAGGATTATATTAAATCTGTAGATTGCTTTGGGCAGTGTGGTCACTTAAATGACCTATCCATGAGCGTGAGATGTTTTTCTATTTGTTGCATCTATGCTTTCTTTTCTTTCTTCTTTTTTTTGTAGCTTAAACACAAATTTATTTTTCATAGTTCTGGAGCCTGGGAAGTCCAAGATCAAGGTACTGGCACTTCTATTGTCTGGTGAGGGCCTGCTTGCATCCTCATTTGCAGATAGCAGTCTTCTCATTGTATCTTCACATGGCAGAGAGCAAAGAGAAAGGAAGCAAACTCTTTCCTGTCTCTTCTTACAAGGGCACACATTCATCAGTGTTTTATCCTTTTCCTTGTAGAGATCTTTCACCTCCTTGGTTAAATGCATTCTGTCGTATTTTACTTATTTATTTTTGTGTCTGTGTAAATTGAATTGAGTTCTTGATTTAGTTCTTAGTTTGAATGTTATTGGTATTTAGAAATGCTATTGATTTATGTATGTTAATTTTGTATGCTGAAACTTTACTGAAGTCACTTATTAAATCCAAGAGCCTTTTGGAGGATTCTTTAGGGCTTTCTTGGTATACAATTATGCTGTCAGTGAACAGAGATAATTTGACTTTCTCTTTTCAGATCTGAATACCTTTTATTTCTTTCTCTTGCTTGATATATATAGGACTTTTAGTGCAGTGTTTAATAGGAGTGGTGAGAGTGGGCATCCTTACCTTGTTCCAGTTCTTAGGGAAAATGCTTTCAGCTTTTCCCTACTCAGTATAATGTTGGCTGTGAATTTGTCATATATTGGTTTTATTATTTTGAGGCTTATTCTTTTGATGCCTAGTTGGTTGATATTTTTTATCAGGAAGGGATGCTGGATTTTATATAATGCTTTTCCTGCATCAGTTGAGGTAATTATATGGTTTTACATTTAATTCTGTTTATATGGCAGATCACATTTATTGACTTGTGTATGCAGAACTATCATAACATCTCTGGAATAAATTCCACTTTATCATAGTGTATTATATTTTTTAAATGCTATTGGATTAGTTTTCTGTCATTTTGTTAAGGATCTTTGCATCTATGTTCATCATGAATATTGGCATATAGTTTCCTTTTTTTATAATGCCTTTGCCAAGTTCTGGTATCATGGTGATACTGGTTTCATAGAATTAGTTAGGAAGGATTCCTTCCTCCTTGATTTTCTGGGATAGTTTCTGTAAGATTGGTGCCATCTTTTCTTTGTACATCTGGCAAAATTTAGCTGTGATTCCATCTGGTAATGAGCTTTTTTTTGGTTGGTTGTATTTTTTTTAATGCTGATTCAATTTCACTACTAATTATTGGTCTGTTCAGGATTTCCACTTTTTTTCTAGTTCAATTTTGACACGTTGTATGTTTCCAAGAATTTATGTATTTCCTCTAGGTTTTCTAGTTTCTGTGCATAGAGATATTCACAGTAGTCCCTAATGATCTTGTGTATTTCTGTGGTATCAATTTTGATGTAAACTTTACCTCTTCTGATTGTGCTTATTTAAATATATTGTTTTTGGTTAATCTAGCTGTCAGTCTATCAATATTATCTTTTCAAAGACTTTCTTTTTGATTTTTCATCCTGTGAATCTTTTTACTTTTTTGGTCTAAAAATCATTTAGCTCTGCACTGATTTTTTTTTTTTCTACTACTAGCTTTAGGTTTGGTTTAGTCTTTTTTTTTTTTTCCTAGTTCTTTGAGGTGGGAAATTTGATTGTTAATTTAAAATCTTTCTATCTTCTTGATGTAGGCATTTAACACTATAAACTTTTCCTTTTAGGACTGAGTTTGCTGTATTCCATAGGTTTTAGTATGGTGTGTTTCTATTCGCATTCATTTCAGAAATTTTTGTTGTCTACTTTATTTTTGTTGTTTACCTAAAAGTCATTAAGGAGAAGTTGTTTTCCGTCTATGTACCTGTGTGGCTGAACATTGTTTGTATTAATTTCTAATTTTATTCCACTGTGGTCTGAGAAGATACTTCACATAATTTCAATTTTTTTGGAATTTATTGATATTTGCTTTATGGCCAAGCATATGGTCTACTTTGGAGTATTTTGCATGCGCAGATGAGAAAAATTGTATTCTGCATTTGTTGGGTAAAATGTGTTGTAAATGTCTATTAGGTCCATATGTTCTAGAGTCTATTTATGTCCAGAATTTCTTTTTTGATTTTCTGCATCATTGATATTTCTACTCCTTCAGTGGGATATTGCAGTCCCCACTATTATTGTATTCCTTTCTGTCTCTTTTCTTAGTTCTTGTATTATTTGTTTTATGAATCTGGATGGTATGGCATTGGGTGCATATATATTTAGGATAGTTATATCTTCTTGTTGAATTGAAACCTTTATTATTATATAATGCCTTTTTTGGTCTTTTTTATTGTTGGTGTTGATAAAATCATAGCTACTCCTGGTTGTTTTTGTTTCCATTTGCATGGTATATCTTTCTTCATCCCTCTACCTTGAGTCTGTGATTGTCTTTACCTCTCTGATGTGTTTCTCGTAGGCAGCAAAGGGTCGAATCTTATTGATTTTTATTTAATTTGCAATTCTATACTTTTAAGTGGAGCATTTAGGCCTTTTATTTTCAATGTTAATACTGATATGTGAGGTTTGGTTCCTGTCATTGTTACCTAGTTGCTTTGTAGTCTGAATTGTATAATTTCTTTATAGTATCTGTGAGCTTTGAATTTTTGTGGGCTTATGTGATGGCAAGTATTGTCTGCTTGTTTCCATATTTAGAACTCCTTTTAGCATTTCTTGGAGGACCAGTCTAGTGGTGACAAATTTGCTTAGTGATTGCTTGTCTGAAAAAGACTTTATTTCTCCTTCATTTATAAAGCTTAGTGTGGCACAATGTAAAATTTTGGCTGAGGCAAGAGAATTGCTTGAACCCAGGAGGCAGAAGTTGCAGTAAGCCAAGATCACATCACTGCACTCCAGCCTGGGTGACACAGCAAGCCTCTGCCAAAAAAAAAAAAAAAAAAAAGAAAAGAAAAGAAATAAATAAATAAAAGAAAAGAAAGCAAGAAAGAAAAAAAATTTTTGGTTAGCATTTCTTCTTCCTTTAAGAAAGCTGAAAATAGCTCTCCAATCTCTTTTGGTTTGCATGATTTCTGCTGAGAAGTCTGTTGTTAGTCTGATGGATTTCCTTTATAAGTGATTAGACATTTCTCTTTAGTTGATATCAATATTTTTTCCTACATGTTTACTTTGGATAGTCTGATGACCATATGCCTCAATGAGGTTTGTCTTGCAGAGAATTCTGCAGGTATTCTCCAAGTTTCTTGTACCTAGATATCTACTTCTCTAGTTAGACCAGGGAAGATTTCCTGAATTATTCCTGAATGATGTTGTTATTCCTGAATGATGGCTGAAATATGTTTTCTAAACTTTTTACTTTTTCTTTTTCACCCTCAAGAACGCCTAAACTCATAGGTTTGGATGCTTTATATAATCTCATATTTCTTGAATACTCCATCTTTTAAAATTATTTTTTATTTTTTTTCTGAGTATGTTAATTCAAAGGACTGGTCTTTAAGCTCTGAAATTAGTTCCTCTACATAGTCTAGTACATTGTTAAAGCTTTTAACTGTACTTTTTAATTCCTTCAATAATTTTTTTTGTTTTCAAAAGTTTGCTGTTTTTTTAATATCTCTTTAGTAATTTTTTCATTAATATTCTGAATTGTTTTTCTGATTTCATTTTGTTGGTTTTCAACTTTCTTGTGTCTCCGTGAACTTTCTTACAATCCATATATTGAATTCTTTATCTGTTCTTTTCAGAATTTTTATTTTGGTTAAGATTTATGCTAGAGATCTAATGTGATCTTTTGGAGGTGTTAGCATAATCTATCTTTTTATACTGCCAGAGTTCCTGTGCTTATTCTTTCTCAATTGGAGCTATCATTTCTTATTTTTGAATTTGCTTTCATTTGGATGAAACATTTTTTTTTTTTTTTTTTTTTTGAGTCTTACTCTGTCACCCAGGCTGGAATGCAGTGGCACAATCTCTTCTCACTGCAAGCTCTGCCTCCTGGGTTCACGCCATTCTCCTGCCTCAGCCTCACGAATAGCTGGGACTACAGTGGCCCGCCACTGCGCCCGGCTAATTTTTTGTATTTTTAGTAGAGATGGGTTTTCACCATGTTAGCCAGGATGGTCTCGATCTCCTGACCTCGTGATCCTCCCACCTCGGCCTCTCAAAGTGCTGGGATTACAGGCATGAGACACTGTGCCCAGCTGGATGAAACATTTTTATGTTTTATATTTTTCCATCTTGAGGATGTGATAATTATGTATTTTGTGTCTGATCATTTGACTTCAATTTTGGATGCTTTCAGGGGATCAAGTCTCCGTGTGAATTCCTTGGTTAAAGATAGCTTTTGTGTGGTGGCTTTCTCAAATATTGATTGTCGTAGCAATGTATAAAGTGTCTGAGCCAGCTCACTATCTTCTGTGTGGCTGGGAGTGCAGAAGTCTCAAGAAGCTTTTTCCATTTTCTAGCAATATGCCCATATGTCAGCAATTTTTTTTTAAACTTGGTTGTGAAGTTCTGTCTCTAGTCCAATGGTGGTGCTTT
The DNA here is from genome assembly GCF_028885625.2 of Pongo pygmaeus. Classification (NCBI taxonomy): domain Eukaryota; kingdom Metazoa; phylum Chordata; class Mammalia; order Primates; family Hominidae; genus Pongo; species Pongo pygmaeus. The sequence goes on from NC_072376.2 coordinate 127,083,878, forward strand.
GAGAGAGAGCAAAATCTCTTTCATATGCCACAATGATGGTTGTTGCCCACCATGACAGGGATGGCACGGAGAGCTCATGGTGGGCACTGAGGTCTGTGCTGGGGAGGTTGGAAGGGGGCTGCCCCAGTTCCTCATTTCAGGCAGGCAGAAAGTTGCTCCAATTTTCTATCACACCCCTGTCCTAGGGCTAGTGACCTTAGGTTCAGATAGACATGGATTTTTATCTCCAGGCTGCAATGCAACTGAGGTCCATGTAAAACGTCTATCTGTGGCTACTGCCAAAATGGCCTTGGAGAGGAACCTCTTCCTTCAGCCCCAAACAAATAGCTCTACAGCTGGTCCTCACTGTGCTGCAGGAATGTTGCCACTCAGCATAGGGAGTGGGAGATGGGCCCTGGCCTTGGCAAGCCCTGGCCAGTCAGCACACTTTCAGTGGGGATGCAATTGCCCTAAATAATCCTGGAAAGGCTGATTTTTAAGTGCACCTGTGCCAGCCCCCAGTGTGAAAAGCTGTAGCTGTATCCACAGCAGTGGATGGAGGGAAGTGAAAGGTAGAAGAAGACCTGCTCTTCATGTCTATTCCCAGGCACTTGAGCAACTTGTCCACTAGGATGAAACCACACTCTGCCCCTTCAGAGATCAGCAATACACCTGTGTCACATCTGGGAAGGGCACAGTCCTCTTCCACTTGCAAGTGAGTGTGGGGACTTTTAGGCAGGGAAGTGCAAAATCTATTCCTCTTTGTCCCAAGAGGTGATTTGGCAGAGTGCAACTCCATTTCCCCGGGACAGCCTGTCCTGAAGTCTAGATCTCCAGGGATGCCACAGCTTCCCAGGGTCTCACCAGTCCTCTGTGTCCTCTGTGGTTGCCACAGTCTGAGGAGGTTCTGCTGGGGAATGCTTGCAGGGGATGTAGTAATATGGAGACACAATGACTGAGATTCCCTGGACAGGATAGTCAAGTACAACCGGTGGATTTCCTCAGAGGTCAATCTCTGTAAAATACTTGCTGCCTTCTATTTCTGTGTGTCAGTTTCTTTGTGTGGATGCTTCAACAGTTTCAAGAACTCTTCCCTCAGTATTTAACTCAAGCCATAATCATTCTTGTTTCTGATGTCTCTAGTTAGCTATCTTGAAATATGATAATATGGTTTTTGTCCTTGATTTTGTTGATGTGCCATATCACATTTACTGATTTGTGTACGTTGCACCATCCTTATATCTCAGGGGAAAGCAATCTCACTTGGTCATGGTACCCGGTCCTTTTAATGTATTGGTGAATTTGTTTTGCTATTATTTTGAGGGAATTTTTGCATCTATGTTTTAGAAAAATTGATCTATAACTTTAATTTCTTATAGTTTCTTGTCTGCCTCTGATATTAGGGTAATGCATAGAATGAGTTTGGAAGTACTTCTCCTCTTCATTTTTTTTTTTTTTTGGCAAATGTTTGAGAAAGATTGGTATTAATTCTTCTTCAAATGTTTAGTAGAATCCACCAGTGAAGCCATCAGGTCCTGGGCTATTATTTGTTATTAGATTTTTTTATTACTGATTCAATATTCTGACTTCACTGTTGTTCTCCTGAGAATTTCTATTTTTTTAATGATTAAGTCTTGGTAGGTTGTATGTTTCTAGGAATTTTTAATTTTCATCTAGGTACTTCTATTTGTTTGTATATAATTTCTCATAATGGTATTTTATGATCTTTTTGTATTTCTGTGGTATAAGTCTCTTCTCTCATATATTTTTTAAAGCTTCTCTGTTGTTTAGCTAAGAATTTGTCAATTTAGTTTATATTTCTGAAGAAAAACCTTAGTTTTGTTGATCTTTCCTATTGTTTTTTTCTAATCACTGTTTTATTTATTTCCTTCTTTCTAGTAACTTTGGGTTTAGTTTATTCTTCTTCTTCTAGTTCATTGAAGTGTAAAATGAGATTGTTTATTTGAGATTTTTTTAAATATAGGCATTTATTGCTATAAACTTCCATCTTGTAACTGTCTTTCTGCATTCCATAAGTTTTTGGTATGTTGTGTTTTCACTTTTTTTGTTTTAAGTTATTTTTTATTTTCTTTATAATTTCTTCTTTGACCCAGTGATTGTTAAAGAGGGTTTCTGAATTTTCACATATTTGTGAATTTTCCGATTATCTTCCTGATATTGATTTCTAATTTCAGACCATTATGCTAGGAAAATATATTTGATATGATTTTAAACTTCTTAAATTTCTTAAGGCTTGTTTTGTGACCCAACATATGACCCATTCTGGAGGATTCTTCATGTCCACTTGAGAAGAATGTGTAGTCTGCTGCTGTTGGATGGAAGGTTCTGTATATGTCTGTTAGATCCATTTGCTCCTTAGTGTTATCCAAGCGTCATTCTGCTCTTTCCTTATTGATTTCTGCCTGGATGACTTATCTATTGTTGAAAGTGATATATTGAGATCCATCCATTTTGTGTTTCTGTCCATTTCTTCCTTCAGTTCTGCTGATAACGGTTTTATATATTTAAGTGCTGCAATAGTGGGTACATATATATTTATAATTGTTATATTCACTTGATGATTTTTACCTTTTGTCAGTTTATTATAATCTTTTTTTGTCTCTTGTGACAGTTTCATATAGAATCATAAAAGACCCTGAATAGCCAAGGAAATTTTGATTTAAAAAAACAAAGCTAGAGGCATATTTTATCTGATTAAAAATATATTATAAAGTTACAGTAATCACAACAGTATAGTACTGACATAAAACTACACATGCAGACCAGTGAAGCAGAACAGAGAACCTAGAAAAAAATCTACACATTTACAGTCAAGTGATCTTTGACAAAGATGCCAAGAACACATAATGGGGAAAGATAGTCTCTTCAATAAATGCGATTGGGAAAGCTGGATATCCACTTGCAGAAGAATGAATTTGGATCCTTATCTCAAACCATATACCAAAATCATCTAAAAATGGTTTAAAGACTTAAAGATAAGACCTGAACCTATAAAAATTCTAGAATAAAACATAGGGGAAATAGCTTCTTTTGACATTTGCCTGGTTAATGGTTTTTTGGTTATAACCTCAGAAGCAGAGGCAACAATGGCAAAAATAGGCAAGCGAGATTTCATCAAATTAACTAGCTTCTCCACAGCAAAAGAAATGATCACCAGAGTAAAAAGAAAACCTACTGAATGAAGAAAATATTTCCAAACCATACATCTGATAAGACATTAATATCGAAAACATATAGGGAACTCCTACAATTTAATAGCAGAAAACAAATAATTTGATTAGAAAATAGGCAAAGGACATATTTCTTCATAGAATACATACAAATTGTCAACAGGTATATGAAAAGATGCTCTATTGGGTTATTCTTGCATTGCCATATATAAATATCTGAGACTAGGTAACTTATAGAAAAAGAGGTTTAATTGGCTCACAGTTTTGCAGGCTTAAAGGAAGCATAGCACTGGCATTGCTTTAGGGAGGCCTTAGGAAGCCTACAATCATGGTTTTTTTTCACCATTAAAATGGTTTAATGTCAATGAAAGATGAGATCAGAGATTTACAAGCAGGTTTCAGAACACAAACATTGATTCCTAAAATGGTTTCTCTCCCTTTCAGAAGCCTAAATAGGAACATATACAAATCTTAGAGGTTTTTATAAAAAGCATGTTTTTAATTTCATTTTATTACATCTACAGTTGATAAACATGCAAAGGAGGAGAAGGTTTCTCACATGGTGGAAGCAGGATCAAGAGAGAGAATGGGGACCGTTGGGGAGGGAGTACACACTGTAAATGACCATATCTTGTGAGAACTCACTATCTTGAAGACAGCACCAAGCCATAAGGGATCCGCCCCCATGATCGAAACAGCTCCTACCAGGCTCCACCTCTAGCATTGGGGATTACAATTCAACATGAGATTTGAGTGGGGAACAAATATCCAAATTATATTAGATGCTCAGTATCACTAGTCATAAGAGAAATATGAACAAAAACCACAATGAGATATCACTTCACATATGTTAGAATGGCTAGTATCAAAAAGACAAAGATAACAAGCGTTGATGAGGATGCAAAGAAAAGGGACCACTTGCACTCTGTTAGTGGGAATGTAAATTGGTCCAATAATTATGGAAAAAAGTACAGAGGAGGGATATTTGCTAAGAGAGTGGATTTTAAGTGTTATCTCTATCACACACAACATATACAAACACACTGATTATGTGAGGTGAGAGGTGTACTAATTAGCTTGATTGTTGTAATCATCTCACAATGTATAGAAATATCAAAATATCAAAATATCACATATATACAATTTTTATTTATCAATGTATACCCAAATGAAGCTAGAAAAAATAAACACGAAATAAAATTATCCAATGAACAAAAATAATAATAATAATAATAATTCTCTGTGAATACACAAGTAGGGATTCTTCATATACTGTAGTTCTCCAGAAGACTAGAAGAAAGTTGGCCTATTTCTCATAGTACTCTTCTTTTCCCAAAGTTAAGTAATTTTATTTTTTTAAATGATTTGCCCTTTTATTACTATATTTTTTGGCTAATAATACTTTACATGACACCCACTCAACAAATTTTTAAGTGCACAACTCAGTATTGTTAACTATAGGCAGATGTTTTACAGCAGATATCTAGAACTTATTTATCTTGCATAAATGTAACTTTATACCACTTGCACAGCAAATTTTCATTTCCTTCTCACAGCCCCCTGAAAACCGCTATTTTACTCTCTGTTTTCATGAGTTCGACTATTTTAGATACCTCATATAGGTGATATCATGAATGGCTTATTTCACTAAGCATAACTTCCTCCAGATTCATTCATATTGTTACTTATAGCAGGGTTTTCCTCTTTTTTAAGGCTGAATAATATTCCATTAGGTGTATATACCATATTTTTTAATCCATTTATCTGTCAATAGACATTTAGGTTGTCTTCGTATCTTGGCTATTGTAAATAATGTTGCAATGAACATGAGAGTGCAGGTATCTTTTTAACATACTTTTGGATATAATCACGGAAGTGTGATTGCTGAATTATATGGGAGTTCTATTTTTAACGTTTTGAAGAAACTTCATATTGTTTACTATTGTGGCTGCACCATTGTACATTCTACCCATTATGTACAAATATTCCAATTTTTCTACATCTTCACCAATACTTAAAAAGTTTTGATAATAGCCATCCTACTAGTGTAAGGTAACATCATATTATGGCTTTAATTTGATTTTTCTTAATGATTAATTGTTTTGATCATTTTAAAAATATAACTCTTGGCCATTCGTATGTCTGCTTTGAAGAGATGCCTGTTCAGGAGTCCTTTGTACATTTTTTATAGATTTTTATTTTTTTGCTATTGAGTAGTAGGATTTTCTTATATATTTTGGATATTAACACTTTATTAGATGTATGGTTTTTAAATATTTTCTCCCATTTCATTACAGCTAAACAATTCTTATCCCAAGTTGGAGAATTTTCCTTTTTATTAATGGTCCCTGTATTCAGAAAGTATTCATAAGAATAAGCCCCATAGTAGTTGGTCAATATCTGGTTTTGAGATGAAGCATGCTTCTTAAGTCAGTGATGGAATCAATACAATTTCCATCATTTCTTACACCAAATTTATTCTTTATTAATAGGGAAATGAATATAGCTTTGTTTACTGATGGCATTTTTAGACAAACATATTGACTGACATACAATTTCTTTTCTTGTAAAAGTTCTGTTCATTAATAATTTCTCATATTCCTAATAATTACATGTATTTTTGTTATTATATAATTTTAAATAAATCTTAATTGCATTATTTTCTTGTAAATATGATTTTAATGTTATTGAAACTTCTAGATTTTGTAAAAAATCTTTCTGGGAAGAAGAGGTTAGAACTTATAAAACTTCATGAGCACTCTAAAGATAAGAATTCACTAATTTCTAAAAGAAGAAGTTAAAATCTTTAAATTATGTAAAGGATTATTTTCATTAAATACTGGCAAAGGTTATCTGCTTAACTAAAATTTAGTTAGCCCTCTCCTATTCCATCTGCGTACTTTCTTCTAAAATCCAGTTTTAGCAAAGAACCTTTCTAAGTCAGTTTAGCAAGAACCCTCTTTCTTTGATATCTGATCACCTTTGATATCTGATCAGGTTCTTTATCCTCCACCACATCCCAAGTAATGTCTGATCATCCCTGACTCTCTTCAGCAAGAACACCAATAAGTCAGTTTAACTAGAATCCCCATTACCCTTAATTCTTTTTCTTATCAGCTTCCATCTATTGATTCTTACCATGTTCCTTAGCTATAAATTCCCACTTGCCCACGCTGTACTCAAAGTTGGGTCCAGTACCTCACCCTAGCTACAAAACCCCATTGCGATTGTCCCTGTACTTATCATGATGGTCCTGAATAAAATCTTCCTTATCATGCTATAGCAAGTACTACTGAATATTTTTTATTTAAAAATACAAAGAAAGATTTCTGGAAAGTAATGTATGATATGCATGAGCAAATAATAGACTGAAACTTTACAGCCTCATTTTTACTAAACAATAGAGATTCCTATCTGGTTTAGAATAGCTCAATTTAGGTAATGTCTGTTAAGAAGTGGATGAGGTAAAGATAGTAACTGGGTGCCTTCTAGAAGAACTTTTCAAGGTCATGGCAGGGTTTATGCATTCATTAAATAAATGAACAAAGTAATAAGGTAAACATATCAATTATTTTCATTTTTTATCACTTGAGAGTTTTCAAGGGTTAAAACAAGGGTTATAGAAATCTGGCTTCTTCCTAAGTACTTTCAACAGAGAAGAATAGTGATCAATAGTTTGTAGAGAAAAAAGCCAAAGGGAAGAGTTTTATGTAATGTAACTACCATGAATTGACACTATTATGGTATCAATTTCTAAAAATAAGTCTTCATTAATATTTTTAAATAGTTTGCTGTGAGTAAAGTATGGTAGGCCAATTAATGCCCCCCTGCCCCCGCTCACCAAATGTGGCTACATGCTTATCCCTGGAACCTATGAACATGTTATCTTAGATGGCAAGATGGATTTTTGCAGATAAAATCAAGGTTGCTAATAGCTGACATTAAAATCAGGAGACTATCCTAAATTATCTGGCAGATCCATTGTAATCACATGGACCCTTAAAAGCAGATGATAAAGGCAGAAGGCTCAATGAGATAAATGTGATGAGGAAACAAGAGGCAGAAGAAATTTGAAATTTGAAAGGGACTTGACTCATGGTTGTTGGCTTTGACAATGGACAAAGGGGGCCATAAGCCAAGGAATTCAAACAGCCACCAGTGAAATGGGGGATGACTGTCCTATAATTGCAAGAAATTACATCTTGCCAACAATCTGCTTGAGCAAAGAGATGGATTCTACCCTAGAGCTTCCAATTGGGAATGCCATTTGGATGATACCATGATGAGACCCTATTGGACTATGACTAACAGAACTGTAAGATAACAAATGTGGGTTGTTTAAGCTGCTTAATTTGTGGCATTTTGTTTTGTCAAGAGCAGAAAACTAATATAGCATGCAATTTATTATATAACAATATTTAACTACTTATAATCAATGACATACAAAACATTCATGAAGAGTTTTTTGCATTTAGTATTCTAATTTAAGAAAAATGGTTCAAAATAATAAGTAAAGGTATGAATTTTCTTTTTATGCCCAGGAAAAGTAGCCTCTAGAAAACCACAGGGTCATGGAAATGATATGAGTCATGACAATCATTCCCAATTCTCTGAACTTAAGGCCTCACCTGGCCACAGATCTATCAGTCTGACTGACAAATGCTAGGACTGTAGGTGTTAGCAGAAAATAATGCAAAGGGAGGGAGAAATGAGGTCCTCCTGGGAATGTACAGCATAATTTGAAACAGAGATTTGATAAGTATACCAGTTATCAAATTAAAGAAGTTTGTATGAATACCTACCTTTCAGGCATGTTTCTAATATCAGAGAACTGCTGAGAACATTTGGCAAGAAATGGCGCAGGGCTGCTTTTTCACACTGTCCACTTAGACTCAGGTTTCTTTTCATCTGGGTTTGGCTGCCCTTGCTGCCATACTTATTTTGAGATATCACTTGTTCTCCTATCATGCCATCTTCATCTGACTCATTCGCTGGAAGATCTGAAACTGTTCTAGGCTGAGTAGCATGTTAGGGCATGCCTAGTGCATACCTAAGAGGCTATTAGCCAGAAGACAAGCATTGTGATCTTGATTTATTCCCATTATTTAAATATTTACCAGGATGACAAGTGCTGGACTCTGTGTTCTGTGCTTCATCACTAAGACAATTCCCCAAAAAGAAGCAGCAGTGGAAAAGCACAGATACCAATTCTTGAAAAATGAGCTTTTGTTTGCATAAATAGTTAAGTTGCAGAAATAATAAACTAAGTTATAACTGTACAAACCTCATGTGACTGTACATAGGCAAAAAGAAATTCTTTTTATGATTGCTAATATTATTACTTTGTTTCTTAAGTACTTCAGGAGTTCCTGTTTCCAGTAAGATGCAACACATAGAAACATTCCATGTTGAGGCAGGAGAATTGCTTGAACCCGGGAGGCAGAGCTTGTAGTGAGCCGAGATTGCGCCATTGAACTTCAGCCTGGGCAACAGGAGTGAAATCTGTCTCAAGAAAGGAAAGAAAGAAAGAAAGGAAGGAAGGAAGGAAGGAAGGAAGGAAGGGGAAACATTCCATTGTAAACAAATTTTACACAAATTTTTTCAAGCACAAAGGTACACATTGATTTCAGGCATGAAATTGAATTAATAATTCTCCACCACCACATAAATTGAATGTGGTAAAACAGGTTTTACTTACTTTACTGCATAAAAAAAATTCTGCTGCAACATGGAAGATACTGTATTTCTAAGAGTAGTTTCTATTACCAGTCTGTACCAGTTCAGTATTGAATAGTTATAGGAATTCTTTATTGCAATATGAAAATAAGCAAATTAAATTTTGTAGTAAAATGACAAAGGCAGTGGTTAAAATTTAGGTGTGAATGTTAAATGTCCATTTAAAAGGGTGGATAGAATTGAAGGTTTATCAAAGTAATTGTGGTCACCAACGTTGAGAAAACAGAATAAAGACAGACAAAGACAAACGGAGATGACACTTGAACAGAAGGAACAGTAAAGGTTTCTGAGCTGTTTCTTCAAGATGGCTGACTAGTGATGTTGAATGCCAGTTCTCCTCAAAAAGTAGATCAAAGTAATAGAGGATTGGCCATGGTCCAAGTGGAAAACTGAGGGAAGAGAGCAATGATCTGTCAGAGAGCCCATGTGAAGAAGCTGGGATGCAGAAAAGCAAAGGGTAGGTGGAGTTGCTTCTCTGCTCCCTTCATCCCTGTGACAATCTGCTGACTGCTAAATTGCTGGAGAGTTTTCTTCACCCTCACAACCTGGGTATGATGGTGGCAATTTGGAGACTTCCCAGAGACAGAGAACCAGGTTGCCACCTCGTGCGGGGGAACCCACATTCCCCTCAGGCCTTAACTGAGATAGTGGGCAACATACTGTTTTTATACCTACTGTGGGCCACTGCCCTATCTGGAGAACCTCAGCTGTCCAGTTACCACATCACGAGGTCCCCTGCAAATACAGTCCACAACTCAATCTGATTTTGGCAACCACAGGGACTGGTGTGTCCCTGGAAAGCTGCAGGATGCCTGAAGATCTAACCCTTGACATGGGCTGCCCTGAAGGGAGGAGGGAACACAGCTCACCAAAGCCCCCCGTGGGACAAGGGAGATGTGGACACGGTGGCGAATGCCAAAGGGAGTGCGACCAGTGGGCAGGAACATATGTGTAGAGGGGGTTATCTCCTGCTCCCTCTAACCACTATTGTAGAAGTAGCAGAGGCTCTCCTGCTGGTGGCCAGCATGTGTGCACTTGGAGAAAGGCTTTGAAGTTATTTTCATGGTGACTGCACCCCTGTTGAAAGTGATCATGTGCAGTAGGTGCATCCATAAATGATGAGGCTTATCTTCCCTTCTCTAAACAGACTGGCAGTGTCCTGGCAATGGAAGGCAGATAAGCCACAGGGTTTTCTGCTCTGCACTGGAGAAAGAGGCTCTGCCCTGAGCCCTTTTCAGTGGTAGCCACCAGAGGGGCATATCTGTAGCCTGCACTGTGACCTGAAATAAAAAGACAATGTCTATTTGAACTGAAGATTGCAAGCTTGTAACAGGGGCATGATAGAGAAGTGGATCACATTTCTGTCTGTGGAAGACAAAAAGCTGATGCATCTACTTGGGCCCCAACCCTTGAGACCTTAGTGCACTCCCTCAACATTTCCCCTGGTCAATCCCCATTAAGGTGAGTGCCTTCACTCATTATTGGGCTATGCAAAGATGAGTTGGTTCTTATTCTTAAGCACCAAGGACAGGAATGGTGACTGAACTGCACAGTCAAATAAAAAACCTGTCTCAGAAGGGCATAATGGTAGCGTATGAGATAAGCTTCCTACACCTTTCAACTTTTAGCCCCACAAGAGATAGTATGTCAGCCCATATGTTCAATATATTGCTACAACAAGCAGCATTAGAGCAAGTCACCACACAAAAGCTATACACAACCGTGGAACCCATATTAAGTCTAGGCCCTGAAAGCATCCAGGAACTAAGCCAAGCAATCATATACAACATACACCCCACTCATATTCTCAAGAGAAAAAAAAATAACAAAAAAAGTCCCATCCAAATGACAGCAAATTCAGAAATAAGAAGAAATAACACTTTCAGATGAGAAGAAATCAGTGCAAAACCTCTTACAGTAAAAAAAAAAAAAAAAAAAAAAGAAAAAGATGATTTTGACACCTCCCACAGATCAAACTAGTTTTCTAGCAATGGATCCTAATTGAAATAAAAATTTTGAAATGACAGATTAAGAATTCAAAATACAGATTGCAAGAAAGCTCAGTGAGATCCAAGAGAAAGTAGAAAATCAACACAAACCAGAAAAATAATTAAGGATATGAAAGATAAGATAGCTATATTTTTAAAAAAAGAGCTTCTGGAATCAAAATACTTACTAAAGTAATTTCAAAACACAATTTGAAATAATAATCCGAGCAGAATAAGGAATTTCAGAGCTTGAAGATCAGTCTTTTGAATTTACCCAGTCAGATAAAAATAAAGAAAAGAGAATTTTAAAGAATGAACAAGGCATTTACGAAATATTAGATTATTTAAGGCAACCAAACTACATCTTATAGGAATTCCTGATAAAGAAGAAGAAAAAGTAAACAACTTGGAAAACATACTGGAGGGAATAAATTAGGGAAATTTTCCTAATCTTGAGAGAGAGGTAGACATCCAGATACAAGAAATTTAGAGAGACAGCACCTACAAGACACTATAAAAGATGAACATCAACAAGCCATATAGTCATCAGACTATCCAAGGTCAAGGCTAAAGGAAAAAATCTTAAAGGCAGCTAGATAAAAGAGCTAAATCACCTATAAAGGTGATAATCCCATCAGACTAACAGTGGACTTCTCAGTAGAAACTTTACAAGCCAGAAGAGGCTGGGGGTCTATTTTCATCCTTCTTAAGAAAAAAAATGTCAGCCAAGAATTTTACATCCTGCTAAATTTAGCTTCACAATCAAAAGAGAAATAAAGTCTTTCTCAGGCAAGCAAATGTGAAGGGAATTCATCACCAATAGATTGATACTACAAGAAATGCTCAGAAACATTCTAAACATGGAAACGAAAGAACGGTCTTTGCTACCATAAAAGCACATGTAAGTACAAAGTTTACAGATCTTGTAAAGAAACTGCACAATCCAGAATACAAAGCAAATAGCTAACAGCACTATGCCAGAAATAGAACCTCAACATCGGTATTAACTTTGAAAGTAAATGGTATAAACATTCCACTTAAATAAATAGATTGGCAAATTGGAATGAAAAACAAGACCCAACCATCACTGCCTTCAAGAGACCCACCTAACATGTAATGACATCACATACTCCAAAAGTAAACAGGTGCAGAAGATATATCCTGCAGATGTAAAAGAGAAAAGAGCATGGGTTGCTATTCTCATATCAGATAAAATAGACTTTAAATCAGCAAAAGTAAAAAAAGACAAAGAAAGACGTTATGTAATGATAAAGATTTCAATTCAACAAAAAGATAAAACCATTCTAAATATATACACACCCAACACTAGAGAACCCAGATTCATAAAACAATTACTACTATACATTAGAAAAGAGATAGACAACCATACAATAATAGTTGGGGGAATTATATACTGCACTGACAGTACTATACAGATTGTTGAGGCAGAAAACTAACAAAAAATCTCTGGACATAAACTGGACTCTTGACCAAATGAACTTGATAGGCATTTACAGAACATTCTACTCAACAGCCACAGAATATATTATTTGCTCATCTGCACATGGAACATTCTCCAAAATAGGTCTTATTCTTGGCCATAAAGCAAGTATCAATATATTTAGAAAAGAAACCATCATATCAACCGTCTTCTCAGACCACAGTGAAATAAAATTAGAAATCAATACCAAAAGAAACCCTCAAAGCCACAAAAGTACATGGAAACTAAACAACCTGCTCCTTAATGATTTTAGGATAAACGATGAAAATAGAAATAAATGTTTAAAAACTTTAAAAAATGAAAATAGAAAAAACAACATATCAAAATCTCTGGGATACAGCAAAAGCAGTGTTTAGAGAAAAGTTTGTAGTGCTAAATTCTTACATCAAAAGCATAGAAATACCTCAGATAAACCACCTATTGGCACACCTCAAGGAACTAGAAAAAGAAGAACAAACCAAACCTAAATCTAGCAGCAGAAAAAACCAAGAAAGAAAGATTGGAGCAGAACTAAATGAATTGAAACCAAAATGACCATTCAAAGGATCAACAAAATAAAAAGTTGGTTCTTTAAAAGGATGAACAAGATTGACAGACCACTAGCTAGATTAACCAAAAAGAGGGAGTGGATTTAAATAAACACAATCAGATGTGTTTATTTATTTAAAAAGGTGACATTAGAACGGTTACCACAGAAATACTAAAGATCGTTAGAGACTACTATAAATATCTCTACGCACACAAACTAGAAAACCTAGAGAAAAATGGATAAATTCTATGAAACACACAACCTCTCAATAGTGAACTAGGAGGAAACTGAAATCCTGAACAGACCAATAATGAGTAATGAAATTGAATTAGAAATTTAATAATCTACCAACCAAAAAAAGCCAAGGACCAGGCAAATTCACAACTGAATTTTACCAGGTACAAAAAGAAGAGCTGGTAACAATTCTACTGAAATTATTCCAAAAAATTAAAGAGGAGGGATTCCTCCTTAACTCTTTCTACAAAACCAATATCATTCTGATACCAAAATCTGGCAAAGACACAACAAAAAGAAAACTACAGGGCAATATCCATGATGAACACAGACTGAAAAATTCTCAAAAAAATACTATCAAACTGAATCCAGCAGCACATGAAAAGGACAATTCATTACAGCCAAGTAGATCTTATTCCAGAGATACATGAATGGCTCAACATATGCAAATCAATAAATGTGACTCACCATACAAAGAAAATTAAAAACCAAAACCTTATGCTTATCTCAATAAATGCAGAAAAAGTGTTCAATATAATCCAATATCTTCTCATGATAAAAGCTCTCAACAATCTAGGCATTGAAGGAATTTGCCTCAAGATAATAAGAGCCATATGTGACAAACACCCAGCCAACATCATACTGAATGCAGAAAAGCTGAAAGTGTTACCCCTAAGAACTTGAACAAGACAATGATGTGACAGGGAAAGTCCTAGCCAGAGCAATCAGCCAAGAGGAAGAAATAAAAACCATACAAATGGAAGAGGAAGTCAAATAATCTCTGTTTGCTTAAAAACTCTAATGAAAACTTTAGTTGTCTTGCTTTAAAAGAAAACTGTAAACATTCCTCCAAAATATTCTTAGGATTGATAAATGATTTCAGTAGTTTCAGTACACAAAATTAATGCACAAAAGTCAACTGCGTTTCTATACACCAACAATGGTAAAGCTGAAAACCACATCAAGAACTCAATCCCATTTACAACAGCCACACACAAAAAAACCTAGGAATACATTTAACCAAAGAGTTAAAAGAACTCTGCAATAGGAAGTACAAAACACTGATGGAAGAAATTGTAGATGACACAAGCAAGATGTCACATCCTCATAGATGGGAAAAATAGATATAATATTATTATAATAATTATATACCCAAAGCAAACTATAGATTTAATGCCATCCTTATCAAATTACCAATACTATTTTTTAAATAATTAGAAAAAAAATACTAAAATGTATATTGAAACAAAAAAGAGCCTTAATAGCCAATGCAATTCTAAGCAAAAAGAACAAGGCTGGAGGCATCACATGACTTCACTTGAAACTGTACTATAAGTCTATAGTAAACAAAAGAGCATGGTACTGGCACAAAAATAGACACATAGATCAATGGGACAAAATAGATAATCCAGCCATACAGCCACATGCCTATGACCAATTGATCTTAGTTAAAGTTGACATAAATAAGCAATGGGGAAAGACACTATTCAATAAATGGTTCTAGGGAACCTTGCTAGCCATATGCATAAGAATGGAACAGGATGCCCATTTCTCACCACATATGGAAGTTAAGATGAATTAAAGATTTAAATGTAAGACTTGAAACTAAAACAATTCCCAGAGAAAACCTAGCATTCATGACATTGGCCTAGGCATAGAATTTATGAATAAGACTTCAAAAGCAAATGCAGCAAAACAAAAGATAGACAAATGACACTTAATTGAACTAAAGAGATTCTGAAGAGCAGAAGAAACTATTAACATAGTAAATAGGCAACCTACAGAATGGTGGAAAATATTTGTAAACTGTGCATTTGAAAAATGAATAATATCCAGAATCTATAAGGAGCTCAACAAATCAACAAGAAAAAAAACCAAATAATTCCATTAAAAAGTGGGCAACGGACATAAGTTACTTCTCAAAAGAATACATACAAGTGGCCAAAAAGCATAAAAAAATGCTCCAATCAATAATCAAAACCACAATGAGATATCATCTCACAGAAATCAGAATGACTTATTAAAAAGTCAAAAAATAACAAATGTTAGTGAGGATGTAGAGAAAAGGGCATGCTTATGCACTGTTGGTGGGAATTTAAGTTAGTACAACCCCTATTGAAAACAGAATGAATGTTTCTCATAGAACTAAAAATAGAACTACCATTTGACTTAGTAATTCCACTACTGGGCATCTACCCAAAGGAATATAAATTGTTTTACCAAAAAGACTCCTCCACTCATATGTTCATCACAGCACTATTCACAAGAGCAAAGTCATGGAATCAACATAAGGCTCCATCAATGATTGCTGAATAAAGAAAATGTGGCATATATACCATGGAATACTGCACAGCCATAAAAAAAGAGAATGAAATCATATCTTCTGCAGCAACATGGACGGGGCTGGAAGCTATTGCCTTAAATGAAATAACTCAGAATAAGGAAAGTTAATATTGCATGTTCTCACTTATAAGTGGGAGTTAAATAATGGGTTCACATGAACACAAAAATGAAGATAATAGACCCTGGGGACTCCAAAATGGAGCAGAATATGAGGGGAGCAAGGGTTGAGAAAGTACTCATTGAGTATTATGTTCACTATTTGAGTGATGGGTTCAGTAGAAGTTGAATCTTCAGCATTATGCAATATAACTATACAGGAAACCTGCACATGTATGCCTTGAAGCTAAAATCAAATCAAATCAAATTTTAAAAAGTTTCTGGACAATAACGATGTAATTCCTGGATCCAGTCATGCCTGAGTACAGATGCTTTCTGAACTTTACTCTTTGTGAGTCAAGACATTATAATACCTTTTGCACAAACCAATTTAAATTAGGATTTTGTCCTTTGCAATTAAATAAATATTATATGTAATAAATTCAAATTGAGTCATCAGCACTCACTCTATGAATCACAGATTTGAAAGATGAAAGACAATATCATGCATTATCCCAAGATTTTAGGACAGAAAATGTGTGGGTATAAAATGATGTCATTTCATGTGTCAAGATGCACTGTCAACGAGCTTTATAAACAAAATATATTAAAATTATTTTAGAAGACGAGGCTAAATCTGTAGTGAGAACAGTGAATAAAAGCTGAATGAACAGAATTGACATTTCTCCAGGAAGGTTGGTAGAATTCAAATTAATTTTAAAATTTGTGGTTTTGATGGATTCCAACTAAGACAAAGCCACATCTTATATGAAGATTTCCTTATAAAACCGTTACAAAAAAACCCCACATCTAATAAAAAATTACTGTTTTATAAATATCCTCATTTTTAAAAAAATCAGTGTGGGACATGGTGAAGGTTTTTAAGTAAGATTAAGACCACCACCTTAATTATGGTCTTAAGTGATGCTACCAGGCATCATGCATAAGTGCTGCCATGTGTGGTCACTTGAGCTGCTAATGCATAAATCCAAGAAACATCCCCCATTTAGACTTTGATCTATGTGGCCACCCTGGGGTGATGCAGTGGGAGATTGTGAGCATTTGGATAAGTTGAATATATGATACTCTGTGTGTATGATGGAGATGGTTTTAGAAAACTGTGTAACCTACAATTTAGAAATAAATTATTAACAATGTCACCATGCTTATGTTTAAGTAAAATAACCTTTTGAGTGTTTTCACTAATTCATTCATGTGGTAATATTTTTCAAGCAACTATCTTGTTCCAGTAACTTCATTAAGGTCTAAAAATACCATGATAAGTAACAGAGATATGAGTGCTACCTTCATGGGGTTTGCATTCTGATAGAAAACAGTAGATAAACATCCTGATTGTACTATGGGTAAGTGCAATGATGAGGGAGCTATGGAATACTGCAGGAACAGAGGAAGGACATTTAAACTGAAACCTAATTAATTAATCAGGCCAAAGTTTTAAAATGTTACATATAAGTATCCTGAATAAATAATATTTAGAGCTAACTTCTTCATACTCTGTGAATTGAAAACAGGCCACAAAGGTCAACCAAATGTAAAGGTACTGAGGTTTTCTGGAGTCTCATCATCACTGTTTCTCGTCAGCTACTATACCAACCACGTCAATTCTGATAAATTGTTACTATTCTTACTTTTAATGTTGTTCTTTATTGTCTCTACTCACAACTAGGGTAAAAAAATTATTTTTCTTGACAGATGTCCCTCATTAACATCAATTATACAGACCAATGGAATTAATCCTGAAGAACTGGAATGCTAAAAAGCCATTCACTATCTATTTTCTTGTAACCTCTTCTTGAGCATAATAAACAGAACGAACTTATTGGACTGTCTGCTTTGCAAATGTCTGTTCTGATTATTTATCTTCTCTCTGATGGCCTAAAGCAGGACACAGGCCCCTGACTGCTCCCTTGCTCTCTCTTAAGCTGGAGAGTTTATCTCAGGTCTTCCAATGAAGGCTTGCTCTCTAAAAAGGCTGAGCACACTGTTATGTTATGTCAGAAGACTTTTTGTGATTTTTCCATTACCCGAGAACCTATATCTCTCCCTCACCCTGAAGTGCGTAGGCATGTTAAGACTCTCTACCCACTGTAATCCTCGGCCATGTGCAGCAAACTCTCCTGTTCCCTGGGACACCTGAGCTAGTCTTGTATACAGAATGTATATGCAAAATGTAAGAAAAGAATTCACCCTTACTGAGGACTACAACACTGCAATGACCGAGAATATACAAACTCTGCCTGGCTAAGAAATTGAAAATAAGAACTAATATGCCATATTCAGAAATTTTTAATAAGACTCAGAGGACAATTTCAAGAATAGACTAGTATAGATCTATGGTTGAATATGCTAAGAAAAGAAACAAACAAGAAAGAAACGTATAAAATATGCTAAAAATGCAACTATGCATATGAATTTCCAGATACAGGATTAGAAACAATAACTGAAAGCTGATTTGTCTGATTTAATTAATTCAATAAGTTTGGGGTTTATTTGGTCACCTAATTGTAATTAATTGAGCCTGTGATTCCTAGTCAGAAAAGAAAAATAGCAATTAGTATTATGTTTCATTTTTTCTTTCTTAAGAAACAAGACCTTGTTCTGTCGCCCAGGCTGGAGTGCAGTGACATGATTATAGCTCACTGTAACCTTGAATTCCTGGGCTCAAGCAATCCTCCCGCTTCAGCTTCCAGAGCAGTTAGAAATGTAGGTATGCACCAACACAACTGGCTAATTTCTAATTTTTTTTTGTAGAAATAGGACCTCTCTATGTCACCAGTGCTCATTTCGACCTCCTGGCCTCAATTAATCCTCTTGCTTTGGCTTCCCAAAGTGCAGAGATTACAGTTATGCTTTAATAAATTGGAACAAATATAATAATTGATATAATGAAGAGAACTAGCTCTATGTAAAAATACATGGATATAATACATCTAAATAAAAATACCAGTTGATAACAAAATTCACTGTCATAAATTTAATAACAAAATTGTTGAGAAAATTAGGATATCATCCTCTAAAGTTACACAGGTTAGGCCATCCCTCAACTTGGAAAGAAAACCTAGATTATGCAGTTAAGTAACCATTGCAAAGGAGAATTCTGTTTAGAGGCATGCAGTTTCACCAGTTGTGGTAAGTTTTTGTGCCTTTTTGGACCATTGTCTAGAAAGCCTGTTATAGATTGCCAAAGGTGATGTTCTATCTGAGGAAAATTTGCTCTCAGAAGTTCTAAGACCCTTATTATTGCCAACAAGGATCGTTGTGTAAGGGCCTAGACTATCGTTTCCAACTGGGTTGTAATAATTGTGTCCACAAACAAATAGAAGAACATCCACGCTCATGGATAGGAAGAATCAATATCATGAAAATGGCCATACTGCCCAAGGTAATGTATAGATTCAATGCTATCCCCATCAAGCCATCATTGAATTTTTTCACAGAATTGGAGAAAACTACTTTAAATTTCATATGGAACCAAAAAAGAGCCTGCATAGCCAAGACAATCCTAAGCAAAAAGAACAAAGCTGGAAGAATCACGCTACCTGACTCCAAACTACACTACAAGGCTATAGTAACCAAAACAGCATGGTACTGGTACCAAAACAGATATATAGACCAACAGAACAGAACAGAGGCCTCAGAAATAAGACCACACATCTACAACCATCTGATCTTTGACAAACCTGACAAAACCAAGCAATGGGGAAAGGATTCCCTATTTAATAAGTGGTGCTGGGAAAACTGGCTAGCCATATGCAGAAAGCTGAAACTGGATCCCTTCCTTATACCTTATACAAAAATTAACTCAAGATGGATCAAAGACTTAAAAATAAGACCTAAAACCATAAAAATCCTAGAAGAAAACCTAAACAATACCATTCAGGACATAGGCATGGGCAAATTCTTCATGACTAAAACAGCAAAAGCAATGGCAACAAAAGCCAAAATTGACAAATGGGATCTAATTAAACGAAAGAGCTTCTGCACAGCAAATGAAACTATCAACAGAGTGAACAGGCAACCTACAGAATGGGAGAAAATTTTTGCAATTTATCCATCTAGCAAAGGGCTAATATCCAGAATCTACAAAGAACTTAAAGAAATTTACAAGAAAAAAACAAACAACCCCAACAAAAAGTGGACAAAAGATATGAACAGACACTTCTCAAAAGAAGACATTTATGCATCCAACAGACATATGAAAAAATGCCCATCATCACTGGTCATCAGAGAAATGCAAATCAAAACCACAATGAGATACCATCTCACGCCAGTTAGAACGGTTATCATTAAAAAGTCAGGAATCAACAGATGCTGGAGAGGATGTGGAGAAATAGGAACGCTTTTACACTGTTGGTGGTAGTGTAAATTAGTTCAACCATTGTGGAAGACAGTGTGGTGATTCCTCAAGGATCTGGAACTAGAAATACCATTTGACCCAGCATTTCCATTACTGGGTATATACCCAAAGGATTATAAATCATGCTACTATAAAGACACACACACAGGTACTTTATTGCGGCACTATTCACAATAGCAAAGACTTGGAACCAATCCAAATGTCCATCAATAATGGACTGGGTAAAGAAAATGTGGCATATGTACACCATGGAATACTATGCAGCCATAAAAAAGGATGAGTTCATGTCCTTTGCAGGGACATGGATGAAGCTGGAAACCATCATTCTCAGCAAACTAACAAGGGAACAGAAAACCAAACACTGCATGTTCTCACTCATTAGTGGGAGTTGAACAATGAGAACACATGGACACAGGGAGAGGAACATCACACACTGCGGCCTGTTGGAGGCTGGGGCGCTGGGGGAAGGATAGCATTAGGAGAAATACCTAATGTAAATGATGAGTTGATGGGTGCAGCAAATCACCATGGCACGTGTATACCTATGTGACAAACCTGCACATTGCGCACATGTACCCTTGAACTTAAAGTTTAATAATAAAAAAATAATAATTGTGTCCAATTTTTATATTATTATATAATTTTGGATAAATGACGACTATATGTAACATACATGCAAGTGGCTCCTCCACTATCCCAACCTCTTATGTCCCCCACCCCAGCTGGAAGAGAACAAATATATTGATGTTTGTGTTTGTTGCTTTCTATCCGTTGAAATTCTCTTAATGATATATTTAGTTTTGCTTGTGCTTTAGCTTCATAAAAATATCATACTATATGTGTAGTTTTTACAATTTGCATTTTCTATTCAAAAGTATGCCTAAGATTCATTTGTTTTATTGCATGTAAGTCTAATTCATTCATTTTCATTGCTATGTGATGTTCAGCTTTGTCAATATATTACAGCTTATCATGGATACTGGTGCTGCTTTCAGTATTTTCTCTGCAATGAACAATGATACTGAGAGGATTTCTTTTGCTTTGTATTTGTCTTTTGAAATACATTTGCAGGAATTTCTCCAGCATGTGTATTGAGGAGTTGAACTGTTGAGTCACGGGGTATGTGAATGTTCGTGCACGAGATAACATTAAATTGTTTTTCCAAAGTGGTTGTATCATTTTACATTCCTGTATCAGTGTAAAAGAGATCCTATTGACCTACAAACTCTAAAGCTCAGGATTGCCAAAGTAATTTTTTACTTTGTAATACATATAAATTATTTTGGTAGTACATAGAAAACATTTCAATAGTAATATACATTTCCCTGATTAATAAAGTTGAAAACCTTTTCACATATTTATCATGTTGTCTTTTCCTTCTGTGGAATATCTATTCATGTCTTTTGCTTATTTTTCAATTGAATGTCTGTGTCTCCTTTTGTACTTATTTCAACAATTTCTTTATATATTCTGGTTTATGACTCTTTAGCTAGTTATGTGTGTTAAAAATATTTGGCCTTATTTTGTAGCTTATTATTTTATCTTTTTTTGTTGGACAGGTATATCTTTTATTAAATAGAATTTGTTAATTTTAATATAAGTGAATTTTAATGATCAGTGAGTGTTGTGTTCCCCTAGAAAATCATTTCTTGTGCAGAGTAAATAACAAAAAGTTTTTTTCTTATATTTTAACATGGTTAAATTTTGTCTTTCATATTTAAGTCTTTAGTCTATCTGGAACTAATTTTTATATTTGTTGTGATGTTGAGATTTAATTACTTTCTTTTTCCTTCTGGTTAACTATTCCTCTCAGCACAGTGTATTGAATATTCTCTCCTCACCCTACAGTGTACCTTTAATCATATACTATATTCATATATAGGTGGACCTTTTTCTGGGTTTCTTCTTGGTCAAGAAAGTACTTCTGATCTGTTTAAGACTTGACTTTGTAGTCTTCACTTGAGCACAGTATTGCCTGTCTTATTCCACTTTGCTGTCTACATTGTCCAAAGCTTAACTTAGTAAGAATACTGGTATTTTCAATAATATTTTTTAATAAAGAGAAAAATAACCTCCTCATCTTGACTGTTTTTCTTCTGCTATACTATTTTTGTTTCTATGTGCTTTTGTACATTTTCCTACAAATGTTGAAAATTCACAAAGTACACTTTTCTCTTATGAAAACATGCTTCAGTAACACCTGCAAAAACTAATGCCAAAACAAAAACAGATACTGTGCTCTTTGCTTAGCACTGGTGATGAATGCCTCATGCTTCTTAAATAGGAGCACTTTTAGACCTCTCTTTGGATTTAGGCAAAAAAAGAACATATTTTGTACATTATGTTTCCTAGGAGAGTCCCAATTATTAAGCAATTCTTAACTATATGATGGTTTTCTATCTCCTAACATAAATATTTCTCTGGATGTGGCAGCTGGAATATAAAGTAAGTTGTGGGAATTTAATTGGTTTTGGAAAATATTGGTACAGATTAACTATTGACTAATAAGGACCTCCCAGCTTAAAAAATATTGACTAACAGAACCTCTAGTCTCTGACAATATTTTGAGGTTGTAGTTTTACTAAGGAATGTGGGCTGGTAAAGATTTTTTTTATTTAGACAATTGTCTATTGTTCACCTTCCTAACTTCTTTTCAATGCTTCTTTGAAAACATAGAAAATAGCACTGTAAGTATCTAACATAAAGCATTTATAAGCAAACATTGGATCTAGATATTCAAGTGTGAACGGGTAGAATAATGTGTTTTGGTTGGCATGATCCTTAGTTCTCCGGGACTTTGTAACTTTATGAGTGCTTACTAATATTTCTCTACTTCAAAATAAGCTAGGGAAGGTTTCTTTGACAAGACTTAGCATGATTCAAGCTATGAGTGCATAAAGAACATTTGAAACCAAAGGACCACAAATTAGATTTTATGTGAAGAGATCTACACACTAAAATGACTGTACCTTCTCTTGCTTTTGCTGTGCCATTCCTTTCCTGTCATCGGAGTTCAAGATAGATCTCTAGAGCGTCCTGAATGAACTCAACCACTACATCATACTGTTTACCCAGCTATTCATCTCAACTTACTTTTGAAATTGCGTTCCATAATTGAAATGTTATTTGACTATATAATTACCAAGTGTCTAATGTCAGGAGTTTCATAAATTATGCAACATGAGTTCCCTAGCTGCATTATTCTATAATCTGTGGGTTTTCCAGTTCTTTTATGTTGAATGTCATGTCATAACCCATATACATATATAACTCTGACGTGTTGGTTTTACCAACCACTCAGTGCATTAAAAAAAATAAAAAATAAAATCTTTGTTTCTGCTACAATAATATTTTTAAATCTGATAAATAGATAGATTACTTCTTGAATAAATTCAAAATTAAAAATCTGTAAAGGAAAATTTCACTAAGATAAGGAAAGGGCTAAATATTCCTAAGAGTCAGAAGTAAATTTAATTAAAATGAAGAACTAGACTTATAAATAATGAAAAATTTGCCAACCTTCCAGCCACACTTAGTAAACAACTCTTGATTCATCCACTCATTATGAATTTTTACACAATCATTATGAACTTTTGAAAATTATGTAATTTATGACACTGCCACTAAAATCTATGTTTAAAGAAATCATAAAATAACATTTAAACAAGTAATATAAGTTAAATAAAAAATTGATACACAACTATGTGTATGTGTATAGACAGATTATGTAGAGAAAAACATACTGTATATAGAAAAATAACTGAAAGAAAATAACAAAAGTTATCAGGAGTTCTCGTGGTTGATGCATCTATATTTATTATTTTTATTTTCTAAATTTTCTTTAATATATAATATAGATAATATAACATATGCTGTAATATATTATTTTTTTTGAGGCAGTGTCTCACTCTGTTGCCCATGCTGGAGTGTAGTGGTACTATCAGGGCTCACTGCAGCTTTGATCTCCCAGGCTCAAGTGACCCTCCTATCTCAGCTTCCCAAGTAGCTGGGTCTACGGGTGTATGCCACAATACCAGACTAATTTAAAAAAATTTTTTGTAGATGGGCTCTCTCTATGTTGCCCAGACTGGTCTCAAACTCCTGGGCTCAAGTGATCCTCCCATCTGGGCCTCACAAAGTGCTGCAATCAAAGGAAGGAGCCACCACATCTGGCTCTGTAATATATATTACAGTATTTATAATATTTATATATTAGTACATGTATATATTTATATTTTTATAGTCAAATAAAAAATCTATTCATTGTGACAAATTATTTCTAAATTACCTAATGTGATTTTTCATTATTATTATTCAAAATGATAGTACCTCATTAAATGTGAATGAAAATTATTATTGAACAAAGGTAATTTAGACAACATAGGGCTGCACAAAAGGGATAATTTGATGAGTGTGGAATAAGGTAAAAAAAGGTATTAATAATTATACAATATTAATTTGGTCTTGGTTTAAAAAGTCTGGAAATGTTCAAAAATACCAAAAAATACATTGAAATAAATAATTTTATTGTCAACATAATGCATTAAACTGAATAATACTGAAAATGTGGAATCAAGGCTGAAATGATTTAGGTAAATTGAGTAAATAATTCTGAAATTTTTAAAACATGCAAAATACAAATACATATACAAAAATTCCCAAAAGATAAAAGTCATCCATTATATAGAAAATGTTATATGTTTTACCAAAATAAATTTTTCAAATAGTTCCTTAGGTGAATTAAGCATTAAGCAGATTTGTGTTTGATTAGATAGATTTACTCGTATCGATCTAGAGCCCAGTTTGAGCCAGATTTTAAAGGGCTGACTGGGTTTTAAATAGGATATTGGTGAAGAGAAAATTCAATAAAAAAGAGAGCATAGTGTATGTTCAAGGAGTGGGGCACTGCTAACAGGCTGAAGGGTCTAGTATGTGTGGATCAGTTAGTGGGAGGAAATGCATGTGGAATCCAAAGGGTTAGGAGCTGGAAATACCACTGTATAAATCTCCAAAATGAATTTTTCTCCATGGATGTAAAGGGTACAGTATTTATCTATTTATGCCATTTGGATCATACAATTCATTGGGTATGATAGGCATTTATTATTGAGCACTTTAATTAGATATTAGACATTCTACACTGTGAACAGTGAGCAAAAACAGAAGAAAAATGTGCCTTTGTAAAGGCTTCATGTGCTGTAGTAAACGTAATTTCAATCGTAGTGAAAATTTTGGGGGAAGCGAAATGAAGGGAAAGTAGGATTGAATTTATAAGGTATACCAAGGAGTAGAATGAAGAGGAGGCCCTTTATTATTTTATGATCAGCTGACGGACTAAAATAAATATTGATAAATAGATATATAACCTTATACACTTGCTTCTGAATGTCATTGATGTCACTGACTGGTTAAGTCAGATTCTTTGGGTAATTTGTGTTTCTCAAAATAACATAGACCCAGGGAAATAACTTGAAAGATAGTTGTAATAATAAATTGCAAAGTATATTTTTATTCTGGGAAGAGGGATGAACTTCTCAGTGTTTCCTAAATCACCTTTTTTAGGTTTAGCTATAAAATTGACCATTAGAGGCAATTATTTTAGGGGAAACACGCTAGTCAACAGCAGTTATTTCCAGATTAAATTAGGCTTTAACTCATTAGAAAATATGGCATGTTGCGTCTCCTCTTCTTCTCCCTGGGTTAATGCAGCTCAGTGTGAAGAATGTCCATTTCTGAGTCTAGTCACTGCTGTGGCTGGCCCCACGGGAGTTTCATCATCCTATCATGGCAACATAAATACATTTTGTGATTTCAGGTTGAAAGAAGATTCAAAAGTATAAATTAAATTCAGTTTTAGAAAATATAAAAATAATTATTTTTTTACACATATGGTTTTATGCAGACAAGTTCATCTTCACCTTACTACTATAATATTAAGGGAGATGGAAGACTTTGCTATAAATCAGTAGATAGTAGCAGTAATAGTGCTAATAAAATAGTAGAAATGGATTTCAATGTTTTTCAAAAGAAGAAAGTTACTGAGAGATTTTGCAGGAAAGATGTAAATTAGAAGGACTCGGTTCTTTGGAGACAATCATTTCACACTTTTGAGAGTTAATTAAGGTTGCAATGCCTCAAAGTGACTATTAGGTGTTCAAAGTTGTAAGAGTAAGACACATTGAGTTTACATACAGTAACAGATGATATTTTAAGGACACATGGGAAAGGAAGACAAGAACCTCAACTTGCACATAGCCAGGCTTAGAGCATACCTCAACCAGACATGCTGTGCTCAGCCCCAGCGAAGCTGGGACTGATTTCACTTGCTTACCATCTGGTTGCTGTCACACAGCTACAATGTGATGTCCCTTGTGTGATCCCTAGACATTATTATATAATCTCTGGACAATGTATCAAGAGGCCATGGGTGATATAGTAGGAATCTGAACCCAAAACCAAGAATCTAGGTAAAGTGACTTTCTAGGACAATATTTGCTATTTATGCATAAATATGCTAAAATATACACTAACTCCATTTGAACAAATGATATCTTTTCCTTTGGAAATGTGAAGGCCAAATACATACAGAGAGGTAGTCTTCTGTGGGGGATAAAGGCAGTTAGCAGAAATAATGAATTCTAGCCACAGCATTTATCTCTCTCATTTTGCTACAATATCTGTAGGACAGCTATAGTCTTCAAATGCAGTATTCAAATGTTCATTCCAATTTCCACTATAGCGCTCCTCAGCTAACTTCCAACCTCTCTGGTAGAGAAGATTCAGCAGCTCTCAAGTAACTTTTAGGCCTCAAGGCCCAGAAGACTTGAGGTGCGGACATTAGGTGCTCTCTGATCAAGGCACTGTACTTTGCCATTGTTGTTCTGTTACCACATGACTATGATGGAAGGCACTTCTGTTTAGAATGCTGGGCCTCAGGATTCTGGACAGGAAATAGGGATTCGTTGCTTATATTTCAAATCAGCAAACTTAGCTGAGAATTAAGGTGGTTCTAGGTCAGCCCCAACTTCCACCTCCATCCCAGAAACTCAGCCAAGAACAGTGGAAGAATTCGTAGGTACTCCCACCAATATTGAAATATCCTTCATCTCCTTCCATTCTATCCCTTCTCCAATCTTAGAGAGTTTTTCATACATGTGTGCTTGACTGAAAAGGGGATGGTTACTATCTGCCTATTGATGTCTTCTAAATCTTTCCATCTTACATATGGTGGTGATACTTTATGATACTTTATGGTATTTTAAGATCTTCTAAATCTTTCCATCTTACATCTGGTGGTGATACTTTATGATTTCACACCCGCTTGAGGGCAAAAGTGACCTCATGTCTTTCAGCCCAAATGGGGAGTAACAAAAATCTTCCCCAGGTTCTCTATCCATGTCTCTGCCTTTTTTCTTATTTTTCTTTCAGGTCTTGTCTTCCCTACCATTCGTACCCTCTGCTGTCAAAGTCTGATGCTGACTGTGGTCAGGCCACTTATTTATCCTAAAAGCTTATCAATTTATCACTTTCCACAGAATAATGCTTAATCTCATTGTTAAAAAATCCAAATTCCTAAGTGATCTGACCCCAATTTGCCTTCCCAATTCTATTTTCCACCACTCTATTTAATTTCTATTCTTCTGGCAAAAGAGAATTTCTTAATGTTTTTCATACATTATTTTTGCTTCAATGTCCTATTAAATGCCAGAAATGTTTTATGCTATCATTTTCACATGCTCAAATTCTAGTGAATTTTCAGGGTTCATTAAATTTCTACCTCAATTGCCAACACACATGCGCATGTGTGCACGCACACACACACATATACACCCACACTCTGTTGTCCAAACTACCATAACTCTTTCCTTATTCTCTTAAGCACTTATAATTTATCTTATGTTGTAGTAATTTAAGCTGAAGTGAGTAGTCCCACTAGATTAAGTTTTCATTTTCTTAAGTTCAAACAAGTTTCTCATTATGTATCCCCAGAAAAAAATATATAATGATGTATAAAGTATAAGATAGGCAACACATTTTTGATCAAAATGATTAATTTTATATTTGAATTCTTACCTAAATAGATTTTTTTTTATTGAACCACAAGGAGAAAAATTTGATTTTGAAGAGGCTTTATTTTACTTAAGCCAGCTGTATCATTATGTATGTGCACATGCAAAGGGACACACACACCATTGCAGAGCATGTGGATGATGGATTTTGCTTTAAATAATATCAAGCTAGGCAACTATGTTCTAGTTTTTGGAAATTTTAGGCAATAATAGGAAGAAATAAAAGACTATTTTGTATTTTCAGTTGTTAATTTGCTTTGGCTTTTAGGAGAAAGGGGACAATTTCAATTTAATGTCTTCATTAATCAACTTTCAGTTCAGCCTCATCATGCACTGCATTTGTTTAAATTTATTGCCCAGCAAGCTAGGAATTTCAAGAATGTTTAGCATTGTCAGTCAGTCCACTAGTGTGATATGAAAGAAGCAATGAATGTCACTTTTAGGGCATCTCCTTTCCTGCACAGTTTCAGTTTATTAATCCCATTTACTTCACTCATGAAATTGTAATGAACCATATTTTCACACTCTTTATCAACTAAAATTGGCCCATAGAGCTTTTTTAAGAACCTTCATTTAGAAGGGTGAAAATGAAAGTTAACATTATGTATTTTAAGCCTTTAAATCTGTAATATGAACTTTATGAAGTTAAAGGATGATTTTCCGTTAAAAGAAAGAAGGTCCTGGAATAAAAAAGGAATAAAGTCAACAAAAGAGGGAGTGGTCAGATTGAGTCATGAGGGAAATAAAGAAAGGGGAAAACAATAGAATTGGTTTGGGGTTAGTCAATAAAATAACTGAACAGATGATACAACCAAGACTTCTAGATAGTGAAAGAAAGAAAGAAGATCAGTGAATAATGTCAATAGAAAGACAACCAGTGGAGAAAAAAAAAACACAATATTTCATGAGCTTTATAAAGACCCAGAAAAAAAATCAGAGGTTTAGAACTGAGAATTTAGTTTTTTACTTTGTTTTTTAAAAGAAGTATTGAAGTTATCGTTCACCTTAGTCACCTCAAAATTTAATTATATCACCAAGGAAGTGAGTACTGTAACACATGCGGTAATGGACCTAAGATTCTTTAAAAGATCTTTTCACCAGACATAAGCCCTAAAAAATTTCTGTCATACAAGAGTAAGAAAAACAGAAGCCAAAGTAACCCTAAAAACTAAGCATCTGTTTAAAGAGTTTTAAAAAACATTTTGTTGTTGTTTTGTAAATTGTTAAGTCCACAGTAGTCTATCATATTTAAATTCAAAATAGAGAAATAATTTATTAAGGACTATTCATAATGCCTAATAATAATTAGTTTCCTTTACTATTTACTTTGAAAGACCTACTGAATTTTTCTCTCTATTGTTTCTTTTCACAGAAAGATGACTAGGAAGGTCGTTTTACCATATTGAACAGATGGATGAAATAATTGAGTGATATTGAATGCTGTATCTACTGGCTAATCTATCAAAATGGATTTAATATTTCTATAGGGCTAAGGGGCATCATGTTATTTCATTGCTTTTGTTTCTGGAAACTAGAGTTTAAGTATTTAAAACAAGTCAGAGTAGGCATTGAAAAAAGTATTGAAAAGCCATGAGGCATGTTCCCTGTTCTGGAAGGCTTTCAATTA
Source organism: Pongo pygmaeus (assembly GCF_028885625.2). NCBI lineage: Eukaryota > Metazoa > Chordata > Mammalia > Primates > Hominidae > Pongo > Pongo pygmaeus. The sequence continues at coordinate 127,113,549 of NC_072376.2, forward strand.
AGAGCTCTTTTATTTCTTGGGATCTAATATACCCAATTTCATTTTGTATCATCAAATCCCATTTCAATGATTTTAGTATGATTATGGCATATGGGATTTAGAAATGTAAACTAGATGAACTGACAAGAAAGTATGCTACTGAAAATAAATTATTACAAAGAATCCATGTAACTGCTCTGGGTTGCAATTTCCCAGGACAATTATTTCTTTTTGGCCGAAAATTTTTAAAAAAATAAACAGGAAATTTTTTGACCACTCATGTCTTTTCTTTAGTCAAAAGTCTCCTGTGAAAGCAAGGCTTGTCTTGCAAAGTTATTCCTGAAGCAAATTGACTCAGAAGGCAGCATGACTTACGGTACTGTTACTTTGTATAAACAGTTCTGTCTTATGAGTAATGCTGGGCGAGGTCATGATTTTTAAGCACTTATGGTTTTTGTTGAATCCAATGAGTTTGACAAAAAATACTTTAGGAAGAAGTCAAACTAACATGCTACATTCAAAGGGCTTTACACTTCTTACATATTTACTAATGATGATTTTCACACTATGAATTTTCAAGAAACTTAGGGAATCTCTCAGGTAACAGGCATGGTGGCAGCATTCAGTAATATAGATGAGGGTTCAACAATTGTGTGATTTTGGTTTAGTCATTTCCTCCAGAGGTCAGTTTCTTGTATTATAAAATGAGGAAGTTGAGGTAGTTGATACATGAGGTCTCTTACAGGCCTATACATCTGAAATTCAAGTTGTTTTATCTATGAACACAAGTTTTAAGGCAATTTTAATAAACTTTTAATTTTAGAATAAATGTAGATTTACAGAAAAATTGTGAAGGTAGTGTATCTTGTTACTCCTGCTGTTCATATCTTACATTTGGTATATTTGTCATAACTAATGAAATAATTAATACATTATTATTAACTGAAATCCATACTTTAATTATATTTCCTTTATTTTTACCTAATGGTCTTTTTATATTCCAGAATTCCATCCAGGATATCATATTATATTTAGTTGTCATATCTCCTTGGGCTCTCTTGGCTGTTACAATTTCTCAGACTTTGTTTTTTATTTTTTTTTAATTTTTAAACTTTTAATGTTTTAAAAAAATTTATGGATACATAGTAGGTGTGTACATTTTGCAGCACTGTTTACAATAGCTAAGATTTGGAAACAACCTAAGTGTCCATCAATAGACAAGTGAATAAATAAAATGTGGTACATTTACACAATGAAGTATTCAGTCATTAAAAAAAAAAAAGAGATCCAGTCATTTGCAACAACATGGATGGAACTGGAGATCATTATGTTAAGTGAAATAACCCAATCACAGAAAGACTTCCTTATTTTTGATGACTGGCAGTTTTGAGAAGTATGGGCTAGGTATTTTGTTGAATTTTTCTCTATTGGAATTTGTCTGAGATATTTCTTATGCCTGGTTTGAGATTATAGGTTTTGGGAAAAAATTTTGCAGAGGTCAGGTGTTATTCTTATCACATCACATCAAAGGTACATACTGTCAACATGATTTATCACTGATGATGTTGGCTTTGATGACCTGGCTGAGATAGTGCTTTTTAGATTTCTCCACTGTAAAGTTACTCTTTTTTCTTCCCCCTTCCTATGTTCTGCTCTTTGGAGGAAATTTTTATGTGTAGCCCATACTTAAGAAGTAGAGAGTTCTGCTCTATCTTCTTGAGGGTTCAGTATCTACAGAAATTCTTTGCAATTCTAGTGATTATGATTAGTTCTCAGTTTTAGCTTGTGCCTCTGAAATGTGAACTTTATAAGTGCGCTTAGTCCTCTACCGCTTGATGGAAGCATGAAGGGATTTTTCTGCACTGTGCACTGAGAGAACCACGTTGAACTCCTGGAGGTAAAACTCAAAAAAGTGTGGGGACTCCCTATCACTGCTCGCCATCCTGGAGTTTTGAACTCTCAGACTTACCTACAATGAGCCTCTAGCAATCAATTACAGTTTAGGTTTTTCTACTCTGGTTGTAGTTCCCATGGACGTTTCTGCTTCAATAAGCCATGACTCCTTGTATGCACCTGTCTGTCAATCCAAATTTGGGGTCAGTGATTTGCCCTGACACCTGAATTCTCTGACAGCTCTAGGACAAGTTGTTGATTTTTGAGCTTCTTCAGCTTTTTCCTTGTTAGGATAAAGTAACAACATTCAAGTTCCTTACATGATGGGCCCAAACTGAAAGTCTGAAAAACGTTGAACTTTCTTTTAGGCAAAAATCCCCTCAGTTTCATTCATCTGACAAGGTTTGTATTTCTCCTTAACTTTTGAGAGATAATTTCACTGGGTGTAGACTTATAAGTTGGTGGTTCTTATCTTTCTGTACTAAATATTTTGTCATACTCTCTTCTTCCTTGCATGTTTTTTTCTGAGAAGTGTACTGTTTTTCTTATCCCTGTTCCTCCAGAAATCAAGTACTTTATTTTCTCTTAGGCTTCTCTAAAGATGTATTTTTTGTCTTTGGTTTTCTACAGCTTGAATATGACATGTCTAAGTATATGTGTCTGTGTTTTTGTGTTTTTTTTTTTAATATTTATGCTTCTCTGAGAGTCCAAAATCTGTAATTTTTTGTTTTCTGTTAATTTTGGAAGGTTCTCAACTATTATTTCTTCAAATATTTCTTCTGCTCCATGTTTTGTTTTTCCTCCTTCTGATATTCCAATTATACCTATATTTTAACTTTTGATATTATCTTACAGTTGTTGGATCGTCTGTTCTTTTAAAATTCTTTTTCAGTTTATTTTAGTTTGGAAAGTTTCACCTGATTTATCTTCAAGCTCACTCTTTATTTCCCTGGCTGCGTTGAGTACACTGAAGAGCCCATCAAAGGCAGTATTCATTTATTTTACTATGTTTTTTACTTCTAGCATTTCCTTTTGATTCTTTCTTAGGATTTCCATATCTCAACTTATTTTAGCTATCTGCTCTTGAATATTATCTACTGTTTCATTAGAGCCCTTACCATAATAATTCCTATTATTTGAAACGCCCAGTCTGATAATTTCAATACCTATCTCAGCCATGAGTCTAATTATGATGATTCTCTGTTTCATCAGATGGCATTTTTTATTGCCTTTTGACATTCTTTATAATTTTTTGGTGAAAGACAGGCATGTATCAGGTAACACAAATGAAAGTAAATAGGGCCTTCGTGTGAGGATTTATGGTAATCCGGCTAGGAATTGGGCTGTGTTTAGCACATGCTATAGTTATAGTTGCCAGATGCTTCATGTTCTTGTAGTGTCCTTGCATTTGTCTCTTTTTACCTTGAGTTTCTCTGAGTGCTTCTAGTCAGAGGGAGTCTGTGTTGCAGCCCTTTTAGATGTACTCTACTGTTATACTGGAATTGTATTTGTGTGGTGGTAAGGTGTGGGAGAGTAGGAGCATTATATAATTTTGCTATTAAATCTGTCCTTTTGTGGGTTTGTATCCCTGGGGTGTGACCTTCACAGCAGTTTCTCTGGTGGTATGGACTAATTTTCCTTAGATTCCCACTTCTTTCCCAAACTGCAGTGCTCCCAATTCATGTCCTTGAAGCCCTGGTCCTTGTTGACTCTGTATTTCTCCTCTTTGGTGAAATGGAAGGGTTAGCGTGGGCTGGAGCAAGAGGAATTTCCTTCTCCAAGCTGGGATAAGGTTCCGGCATAGCCTTTTCTACTGAAGAGTGTTCCTTTGTTATGGAGAATTCTCTGAGTGTATTTCACAATGATTCATTTTTCCCTCCACTTTACAGAGCCATAAGGGGACTTTTCTCAGGTCTTCACCATCAGAATCTGGTAGAGCTCCTGGAGGTAAAGCCTATTAAAGTGTGGGTCACTTCTAAGACTGTGTTTCTCACTCTTAAGATAGTCTACTCTCATGCAATTAATCAAAAATTACCATTTAAGTGTTTCTTTGCTTTTAGCACTTTAACAGCTTCTGCTTGAGATAAACAGATATTGGTCTCTGGTGCATCTGTTTTCCCAAATTTCAGGATGATAGTTTGCCTTGCAACTTCAGCTCTCTGACGGGTCTGAGAAAAGACATTGATTTTAAGTTTGTCCAATTTTCTTTTATTGTAATGACAACAGTGACAGCCTCTATGCTGTCAGAACTAAAACCAGAAGTCTAGCTTGCCATAATTATTAGACATGGAAGGAAAAGATTCTGTTAGTAATTTATAAAGAAAAACATTGTTTTAAAGTCAATAAAAAGGTACTCTTTAGTACTAAACTTAGAGACATCATGTTAAAATGACTAAACAGTAGTCTCTTATTTTAATCAGTAATGAAAACACATTGTTGAAAGAGAGAGAGAAACAGAGACAGGGACAAAGAAACATAGGGAGAGAGAGAGAGAGAGAGAGAGAGAGAGAAAGAATTTACCGCAGCAGTATTCCTCTCATCTAAACAAGAACTATTTTGTCTCTAGTCCTCTTTTCCTGTTACCTTTAAAATGACTGTATAATTATGTCACTTTTTGGACTCCTGAGAATAAAAATTTAATAAGCTTGAATACACTTGGCCATTTTGAATAAGAGCATATTCTAAAGTCCTAATTTGGAAGGCATTATATCAAATAGTATGTGAGCTTTAATTGTTAATTAGCTTTGACTACACCAAGCATATCTACTCCATAAAATAAAAGCCCCGGATATTAAAAATTTCAAATACATACTTCAAGGATTTCTGATGATGTAAATGAAGTCATTAGATAATTATATGAGTAAAAATTTTGTTTTTATTATGACAAATCATTCCAATTACACTGAATTTAATGAATATATGTTCTAACATTTCAGCAACCTGCATGATGTCACTGCTATAGCACTATGATTTTCTTTTTTTTTTTTTTGCTTATCTTTTCTTTTTTTTTTCCTTTATTATTATTATTATACTTTAGACTCTATGGTACATGTGCACAACGGGCAGCTAAGTTACATATGTATACATGTGCCATGCTGGTGCGCTGCACCCACCAACTCGTCATCTAGCATTAGGTATATCTCCCAATGCTATCCCTCCCCCCTCCCCCCACCCCACAACAGTCCCCGAAGTGTGATGTTCCCCTTCCTGTGTCCATGTGTTCTCATTGTTCAATTCCCACCTATGAGTGAGAATATGTGGTGTTTGGTTTTTTGTTCTTGCGATAGTTTACTGAGAATGATGATTTCCAATTTCATCCATGTCCCTACAAAGGACATGAACTCATCATTTTTTATGGCTGCATAGTATTCCATGGTGTATATGTGCCACATTTTCTTAATCCAGTCTATCATTGTTGGACATTTGGGTTGGTTCCAAGTCTTTGCTATTGTGAATAATGCTGCAATAAACATACTCTTGAGACACTTTCCAGAGTATATATGGCCATGTTATAGCATGGTAAGTATTACAATGTGTATGTCTTTGTGCCTATGTAATAATTTTTATGATGCTCTACTGGTCTTCAATGGAGTCTGGATGATTTCAGGTTTGTGAAAGGAGCATTAAAATTTTTCTCTGGATACTATGCTAATATATTTTATATATTTTTTCAACTTTATCTTATTCTTTTTCTGAAATAAGAATCAGGAGGCACATGTGCAGATTCGTTACAAAGATATATTGCTTGAAGTTGAGGTTTGGAATAAACATGAATCAGCCAGATAGTGAGCATAGTGCCCAATAGGTAGTTTTTCAATCCTTTCCTCTTTCTTTGCCTCTTCTCTCTTGTATTCCCCAATGTCTATTGTTCCCATCTTTATGTCCATGGGTACCCAATGTTTTGCTCCCACTTATAAGTGAGGATGTGTGGTATTTGGTTTTCTGTTTCTGCATTAGTTCACTTAGGATAATGGCATCTAGCTGCAGCCATGTTGCTGCAAAGAACATAATTTCATTGTTTTATGGCTGCATAGTATTTCATGGTGTATATGTACCACATGTTCTTTATCCAGTCCACCATTAATGGGCACCTGAGTTGATTCCATGTGTTTGCTATTGTAAATAGCACTGTGATGAACATATTTTTGCATGTGTCTTTTTGGTAGAACAGTTTATTTTCCTTTGGGTATATCCAGTAATAGGATTGCTGGGTCAAATGATAGTTCAACTCTTAGTTCATCTAGAAATCTCCAAACTGCTCTCTACAGAGGCTGAACTGGTTTGCACTTCTACGAACAGTGTCTAAATGCCCCTTTTTTTCCACAGCCTTTCCAACATCTGTTATTTTTTGATTTTTTAACAAAAGCCATTCTGACTGGTGTGAAATGGTATTTCATTGTGGTTTTGATTTGCATTTCTCTGATGAATAGTGATGATGAGTATTTCTTCCTATGTTTCTCGGCCACTTGCATAATTTCTTTTGAGATGTAGATACATCTCCTGTCCTTCCTGTCCTTGTCCACTTTTTAATGGGGTTATTTTATTCTGGCTTATGGATTTGTTTAAATGTCTTATATATTCTGGATATTAGAACTTTGTCAGATGTATAGTTTGCTAATATTTTCTCAAATTCTATAGATTGTCTGTTTGCTCTGTTGATAGTTTGTTTTTTGCTGCACAGAAGCTCTTTAGTTTAATTAGATCCCACTTGTCAATGTTTTTGTTGCAATTGCTTTTGAGGACTTAGCCATAAATTATTTGTCAAGGCTGATATTGAGAAGGATACTTCCTAGCTTTTCACCTGGAATTTTAATACTTTGTAGTCTTATATTTAAGTCTTTAATGCATATTGAGTTAATATCTGCATATGGTGATAGACTGGGGTCCAGTTTCATTCTTCTGCATATGGATAGGCAGTTATTCCAGCACCATTTATTAAATAGGAAGTCTTTTCCCCATTGTTTGTTTTTATTGGCCTTGTCTAAGATCAGATGGTTGTAGGTGTGTGGCTTTATTTCTGGGTTCTTTATTCTGTTTCATTAGTCTATGTGTCTGTTTTTGTACCAGTACCATGCTGTTTTGGTTACTGTAGTCTTATAGTATAGCTTGAAGTTGGGTGATGTGATGCTTCTGACTTTGTTGTTTTTGCTTAGGATTGCTTTGGTGATTTGGCTCTTTTTTGGTTCCCTATACATTTAAGACAGTTTTTTCTAGTTCTGTGAAAAATTATGTTGGTAGTTTGATAGGAATACCATTGAATCTATAAATGGTTTTGGACAATATTGCCATTTTAACTATCTTGATTTTTCCAATCTGTGAGCATAAAGTGTTTTTCCACTTATTTTTGTCATCTCTCATTTCTTTCAGCAGTGCTTTGTAGTTCTCTTTGTAGAGCTCTTTCACCTCCTTCATTAGCTTTCTAGATATTTTACTCTTTTTGTGGCTATTGCAAATGATATTGCATTCCTGATTTGAGTCTCCACTTGAATGTTTTGATGTACACACATGCTACTGATTTTTGTATATTGATTTTTTTAGATACTTATTTTAATGGTATAATGATTTCAAATTCCCTCTATTTTATACACATTTTTTCAGCCAGTCTGCATTTTTTACTTTATCAAACCACAATTTAAAGAAAACTTTCATTCTTGCATTAAGAACAATTAAATACTGTTGATGAATAACATAGTTTGTAAGCAGAACAGAAACTGGTTTCATAAGTATTTTCCCTTAAGGTAGAGGTCATTATATAACCCACATCAATGAGTTCTCAAGAGTGTGGTCTCCTGACCAGCCACATCAGCAACACCGGGGAACCTATTAGAAATTCAAATTCTCAGTCCTCACTCTAGACCTGTTGAATCAGAAACTCTGGGAATGGGACCCAGCAGTATGTATTTAAACCGTTCAGGTAATTCTGATTATTTTTAAATTTGAGAACTCTCTTAAATTATAGAGATGCAAAAGGAAACAATTCCTAAGAATTCAAAAGAACAAAGGTGTATTAGTGTTAAGTCGATTGTTTATTAATCTTCTGAATTCTGTTTCTTTCCTTTCCTTTTACAAGTTTCTGTTATTTCAATAATATGGTTCTTTTTCCATTAGAAGTAGCCACTGCTAAAAGTTGAGTGCAACTGATTTAAGCACTCAGCAAATTCTTACTTCAAAAGTTATGTTTAAGAGCAGATTAGTAATTAGTATTCAATTACTTTAAAAAGTCTCAACTCAGCCCTGATTAAATCATTCCAAGTAGTATTTTACGATCAATAGAGGGAAAAGAAAGGATTTATATATATCTGCAGAGTTTAAGGTCCATTAAAATGTAAATGTTACAGCATGATGTTAAATATGGCATCAAATGTGTACTTACTTTAGCTTTTATTGTCCTGATTACTACTAAAAAGAGAAAATAACTAGTGTTGCTTCTTGTATTTCTCCTGTGCTAATTTGTAACATAAAAAGAAAGTAATAAAATTTTTTTAAGAAACAACATAAAAAGAAACCTAAAGGGGATAAGGGAACATAGAAAGGAAAGCATTGTGAAAGAGGGGTGAAATTGTGTCAGATGACATTGTAGAGACTTTTTCAGGTAGAGCAATAAGAAGGAAATAAGGCCATATTTGTGAAAAGTCACTTGTCACTTGTCAAATAAAGGACATGGGCTAAAGAGATCTGACCTATTCCTATTTCCCCATTCATTAAATGATAGATATACAGGTTCAAATCTCTTGCTCCCTCTGTGCTTTCATTTGTCTCCCTGAGGAAGAGGAGTCGCAATACCTGCCTACACCTATTGTGTGGAAAAGTATGAAGGCAAACAATAAGGCTTAAATGTAGATTTCTTTGGGGATGGAATTGGGGGAACTGAATGGGAGATGGAATTGGGATGGTATTGAAGGACTTGTCTAACTTCTTTTCCCTATGTTTTACTGGACTATATCTTAAACAAAATGACATGTGAGAAAATAAAAGATCTTTGGGCTTCAAGAGACATTAGACATTATCTAGACCAGTTTTACCATTTTAAAAATTCAGTGCAATTTAAGTCTCCAGAAGTTAGCCTAATGTCAAACAATAATTAGCAACAAACACTAGGCTCAACCCATGTCCTTGAATATCATTCTGTGTTTAGACATTTTCTAGAGGGCCGGAAGAAAAAGTGGCATTTATTTAGCTATAAACATATTTTTCTATTTGAGGTTATGAATAATATCATGGTAACAAAAGATGAAAAGCAACAACAATATCTCTAAAAATACATTTTGCTTTGCCTAGAATTCAGTAAAAAAATCATATCAAAAATGTTATACTCAACTACACTGCTCTGCCTCAGCAAAGTAGGAAGTTGTCCCAAAAGAATTTGTACCATAAAGCTTTGAAAAAGCCATTCAGTTCTGCTCAACTCAATTGAAAAAAAGATTTCTTAAGTGATTACTATTTTCTTCCAAGAAAAATCCTGTATTGTTGGTAAACAAAAGTGCATAAACTATGCCCTTTATCCATAAGGAGCTCAGTCTCATAAGAAAAACACATTTGTACAACTAACTATAATGCAAGTCAAATTATAATAGGTGCTAGAATTAAAATGCAAAATTATACATATAAATATGTATACATACATTTTTAATTCCTATTTAAAATTTAACATATTGCCTAGCCCAAAAATATGTTAATCAGCAGTAGTGAGGAAAATTCCAAATCTTAATTCAACAACAATGCAATTTATGTATCATTAATGGCAGAGTATGATCAAGTAATAAAATTCTGGGTCATTTTCACTTGATGTTTTGATAAATGTTTCTTGGAACTGAGCAAAGTCTACATGATAAGTTCCAGACATATTCTACCAGTTCATTGTACAGACTGATAAAATATTTCAGGTAAATAGAAAATCTGGATAAAGACATACATATGGAATGGATACATTTTGCATAGGTTTGGGAGACAGAGAGAGAATCATAAAGTAAATTTCTGGCAGTCTGTCCACTTTCCACAGAAAATGTTAGGTTTTGCTAGTTCAATAAGTCAACCATGACCTCATAGATAAAAGCATAGATGAGAACAGCAGCTGTACCTGGATATGGTGCAAGTCCCTTATTTAATTATTTTTGTATGGTCATGACTGAAGTATAGTCACACATTCTCCCAGCGTGACTGCTGATGGAAAAGTCTTTGAAATTCTCTTGTGTAAGATAATTTTAAATGTCTGCTTCTTTCTCTATCACATGTTGGTGTTGTGTCTAGCTACCACAACAAAACTTATACGTCTGTAAGAAACTGAATTCCTTCCATATATGGTGATAACAGAAAAGGCATTCCATTTTCATTGCTTTGTACATGGAAAATGCCATTTTTAGAATTTTCTCAAAGTATGCCAAGAAGTTATACTATTTGGCCTGAGAAAATGCAATGGCATGCATCTGCCAACTCCTGCTACTGTTGCGAGGTCATTGCTAAGCAATTTATAAAGTAATTGTGTCAGGAGCTTTGCCATGCGAGTAATCAATAGGCTTTTTTTGAGAAGTAAATGTAATGTAGCTACTTCTTTACTTGATCTCAAATAAATTATACCTAGAAACATAAGTCAATATGTTCTTTTAACCAAGTGTGTATACTCTATTTGTTCTAGTTATCACATGAATGTAGGATTCAAACATACCTTGAAAAAATCACTTAGCACATCACCTTACCTTCATTCAATATAGTATTTAAAATTTATAATGAACAGTATCACCACAGTGCCATATGTTAGTCCTATAGTTGCTGGATTAGAGATAGTTCAGGGCCCTAGGTAGAAGCCGGGTGACCAAGGAAGTAGTGAGGCACTAAGGGGGTTAAGGAACCACTTTTTATCAACTTGAATACTTGACATAGTTAAATATAGCGCTATATTGTATCCATTGTTGAATATTGACTGAGCATAAGCCCTGGCAATATTCAGACAAAGCATGAAAAACTTTCCTTTTTCCTATGACCCCAATATATATCTCTAGTTGATCCTGGGACCATGTTCTCTGAGTTCATATGAAGTGTCAGATTCGATCCTAAATCTTCAGGTCCTCACTGTCAATCAAAGCAAGTTGTCCACTTTGAGAAAAAACCTTCTCTTCATCTGTAATCTGAAAGAATCGTAAAGAAATGAGAATTCAAAACTTTTTAATGCTAATTTTCATAAGTATCCATGGTCAATTCTGTCAATAGTATATTTCTCATATTTTCCATGTGACACTCATATTTCCTTTCTCAAGTCATGGGCTCATGTCGATTTTCAAATACACCTTTCTCTGAAACATATTTTCTCAGAATCACACAAGTTAGCACTTGCATACTCAATAACATGCATTATGTTCTAGTTGCTTCAAGTAAGGAAGCCTTATACCCTTTTGTAAGGTAAACCATTGTTTAAAGTTTATATTTTGTATTTTTTATGGATTCACCATTGCACTGTGCAAGAAATATAGTGAATATTACTTTGCTTCTTTTGCTTATGTTTAGCATATTTATCAACCTATTGATCTATTATTTATTTATCAATCTATTTCATATATTTGCTGTTATTTATATTTCTTTTGCTGCTTTAGGAAATTATCACAAACTTAGTAATTTAAAACAATACAAATTTATTATTTACAGTTATGTAGGTCTGAAGTATAATATGCATCTCACTGGGCTTAAACTAAGGTGTGGGCAGGGCTGATTTCTTTCTGTGCACTCTAGGGAATACATTTCCTGCCATTTCTAGCTTCTAGAGCTACTTCCCTTTCTTGTCTCCTGGCCCCCTTCCTCCAGCTACAAAGTCAGCAACAGTGAATCAAACTCTTTTGATGCTGTATCTCTCTGACTTAGAACTCACATGGAGTTTATCTCCTATACATCTAATAATTATTGTTCATATAGTAGATATGTATTGGATGAACACATAGGCCTTCAAAACACTGCACATACTTGACATCCATATTTCTCATGAGTTTAAGTTATTATGGAGATCTTTAGGGGGCCGTTATTTTGCTTACCACAAAGTCTAATTTATTTAGCCAAGTTCATCTTGTTCTATTCTCAGGAAGAGTGAATAGCTGGTCAATAAATTAGATGTAATAAAAACTATCAAATTACTGTACAGAAGAAGGTAAAAGGCATCATGTCTCCCTACTCAGTAATAGTCTTTATTTTCTTTTTTAAAACATACTCTAGGAAAATTATAAATCAAAGTTAATAATCTAGCTGAACATTGATATCCCTAGATGTTAAAAATACCTCTTTCTTTTCCATACTTGTACTGCCCCTTAAGTGACCAACTCTATAGTAAAATCCTGTAATGACATTTCAACGCAGGTGTTTATCATGGCTTGCCAGTGCTGGGAAAGTTCCCAAAGTTATCTAAAGGTTCTTCATCCTTCTGCTCACCCATAATGTACTACATTATTGGCTGTCACAGTGTACAAAGGCCCCATAAAGAGGATTCAGAAAATTAGTATACAAATAGCCCAGTTTGACAAGGTTGGATATTTGAGAATCATATTCTGGTTCAATTTTATCATTCCAGTATATTAATTTTAATTAATTTTAATTCCTGCTCCATTGATTACTATTATTGTCACTGTGAACAATTATTTGACTTTTTAAATCTTAGTTTTGTAATATACAAAATAATTAAATGAGATAACATAATAATTAACATTCAGTAAATGTTTGCTCTTTTTCTCTCTTCATTTAAACTATTTTTAGTAGAAATGGCAAATTTTGTCATGCCTTATTATTTTTAACTAACACATGGTTAGTATTAATTTACTGCCTTACATATAAAACCCTTTGAGTTTAAAAATCCAACCTTTTCTTCCTGTCTTCTTATAACCAGTTGTATCAATGAATGGATAGCATATTGTTCATGAGGACAAATTATTTATAAATTTTTAAAAACATATTTTCTTCAAAATTTTCTACATTTTATTAAACAGAGGCCATGTCTAATTTATCATTTTATCTCATATGCAGCTAATAATTATTGTGAATATAGTAGGTATCTGTTGGATAAACACATAGGGATTCAAAGTACTGCACATACTTGATTTCCATATTTCTCATGGGTTCAAGTTATAATAATTTTATTTATAGATAATAAATCTGTCTCATGTATACCTTCCTCAGAAGTAGCTTAAATGACTTAATCTAAAAAGCTTCTTTTCCCACAACCCAATCAATTCAGATTCAATAATTCAGTATTTAAGCTGTCTCTTTTTTTTTTTTTACTTATAAAAAATGACTTTTTTAGAGATTGTGACTAAAGTACTTCGAAATTGCTTGAGGAAGATGAAAATAATTTTAGTAAAAGTGGTCTTGTGGGTAATTTCTGAAGAATCAGTTTCCGAACAATGAAGATAAGGTGAAAATACAAGTCAGGCAGAAAGACATACAAAATTCAGGCAAGATATGAAAGTTATTCTGGGAAAATCTTTCAGCTATTAATTTCACTGAGCCTCAATTCACAGAAGTCAATAATAGCTTCATGCTTTACAGAGTAGCTGAATGAATTTCATTTGCAAAAGTGGATGAAAACAAAGATACCAAAGACTTGCAATCCAAGGCATATGGAAGGAATATTATTTGATATGCAACATTAATTAATTTCACATTTTTTAACCTTAAATACTTATTTATTCCTCCTGACCAACTGCAACTTAGTACCCTTTGATCAACATCTCCATATTCCCACATACCCCATACTTTTGGTAACCACTATTCTACTCCCTGCTTCTAAGAGCTCAATTGTTTTGGATTCCAAATATAAGTGACAACATGCAGTCTTTGTCTTTCTCTGCCTGGCTTATTTCATTAAGCATAATGTCCCCCACGTTCATCCATATTGTTCTTAATGACAGAAAGTTCTTTCTTTTTTTAAGACTGTGTAGTACTCCATTATGCATATATACAGGATGATAATCCATACTCTGAAAATGTGAAAACTGAAATGCTGCAAAATTCAAAACTTTTGGCCGGTGATGTAATGCCACAAGTGGAAAATTCCACACCTGACCTCATGTGACAAATCACAGTCAAATTGCAGGCACACAAAACACAGTTTATTCAGCATCCCCAAGAGAAAAGATTTTCCCTGCCCCCTTCAGGTGTGAAATATCTTTTCCACATATGCACAGATTCCCCCATGCAAGAACACCCACAAAGGGTACTAAAATGGCATGTGTGTAGCCTCAACATGCCAACAACAGGTTCACCACCATGATACCTGACATAGGGCCAAGATCTCTGTGCATTACTCATTGTGATTTTTTTGTTGCTGTTTATTCTCTGCTCTGTGGTGTAAAGATATTGTTGAAAATGTTTACAAGGCCTGCAGAATCCCTTATGGGTAACAGTGGTAAGAAAAAGATAAAACACAAAAAATCAAGCTGCTGTTGAAACCTGATAGTTGCTTTAAGTGTGAAACGTCTTACAGAAGACTATGGTCATCATATATACCTGAAAAAACACAAGGATAAACTGTTAAAGTTCCATGATGAAAAAGATGAACAGAAGTTAATAAAAAAAATAGAAAGGCACTGTATAAAGCTAAAAAGGAAGGTCTTATTTTATGATTAAGATCTGGATCATGTATTGAAAACTTAGATCTATCACCATTGTAATGAACACATCCCACTTAATAGTATGCCGATTATGAAACAAACAAGCAGAGATCTATCATGATAAACTGAAAGTTAAAGGGAGCTGTGAATACTCAAGAGTCTAGCTGCAGAATTAAAAAAACCCCACAGCATTACTTGTTTGAGATTTGTGATGATAAAGCAGCTGCTGAACACAAAGCAGTGGGAATATCCATTGACAAGTTTGTCAAGATTATTGCTGGTGAAAATCTGATGCTAAGACAAGTCTATAGTGCTAATGAAACATCACCATTTTTGTGTTACTGCCCAAAAAGACACTGACTACTGCTGATGAGACAGCCCTTACAAGAATTAAGGATGCCAAAGAAAGAATAACTGTGCTAGACTGTGCTAATGCAGCAGGCATGCATAAGTAAACTTGTGATAGGCACAAGCGTGCATGCTTGTTGTTTCCAAGGAGCAAATCTCTGACCAGTCAATTATGATGCTAACAAAAAGGCATGAATCACCAGGGACATCTTTCATTATTGTTTTCACATATATTTTGTATCAGCAACTCATGCTTATTGCAAGAAAACAGGACTGAAAGATGACTGCAAGATTTTGTTATTCTTCTTTTTTGTTTTGATATTTAAAATTTTTTTTATTATTATTATACTTTAAGTTTTAGGGTACATGTGCACAATGTGCAGGTTAGTTACATATGTATACATGTGCCATGCTGGTGTGCCGCACCCATTAATTCGTAATTTAGCATTAGGTATATCTCCCAATTCTATCCCTCCCCCCTCCCCCCACCCCACAACAGTCCCCAGAGTGTGATGTTCTTCAACAACTCTTCTGTTCATCCTACAGCTGAAATAGTCATAAAAAGTAATGTTTATGGCATGTACTTTCCCCAAATTTAACTTCAATTATTCAGCCATAAAAGAGGGTACCCTTAGATCAATAAATAGTAAATATGAAAGGATACCATACATATTGTTGCCAACACTTTGAACACAGTGACACAGTTGGGCATGCCTGGAACAACCTCTGGCCTGTGATTGTGTTCAGTGATGATGATGAACAAGGTGGTGACTTTGAAGGATTCCATATGTTAAGTGAGAAATAAATGATGTCTGACCTTCTTATCTATGCAAAAAAATATACATTCAGAGTCCTTCAGTAAGCCAGAAGAAGTGATACTGAAGTTTGTAACATTGAAAATTAGGCCGGGGGGTGGGGGGCATTCCAAGATGACCGAATAGGAACAGCTCTGGTCTGCAGCTCCCAGCACGTTTGATGCAGACGATGGGTGATTTCTGCGTTTCCAACTGAGGTACCTGGTTCATTTTATTGGGACTGGTTGGACAGTGGGTGCAGTCCCAGGAGGCCAAGCTGAAGCAGGCCAGGGTGTTGCCTCACCTGGGAAGTCCAAGGGGTCAGAGGATTTCCCTTTCCTAGTTGAGGGAAGTGGTGACAGACTACCTGGAAAAACAGGACATTCCCCATCCAAATACTGAGATTTTTCCCAAGGTCTTAACATCTGTCAGACAAGGTGATTCTCTCCCGTGCCTGGCTTGGCAGGTCCCATGCCTACGAAGCCTTGCTCACTGCTAGTGCAGCAGTTTGAGATCATTCTGTGAGGCTGCAGCCTGGCAGGGGGAGGGGTGTCCGCCATTGCCAAAGCTTGAATAGATAAACGAAGCAGCCAGGAAGTTTGAACTGGGCAGAGCCCACTGCAGCTCAACAAGGCCTACTGCCTCTAGATCCCACCTCTGTGGGCAGGGCATAGCTGAACAAAAGGCCGCAGACAACTTGTGCAGGCTTAAACGTCCCTGTCTGACAGCTCTGAAGAGAGCAGTGGTTCTCCCAGCATGGCGTTTGAGTTCTGAGAATGGACAGACTGTCTCCTGAAGTGGGTCCCTGACCCCCTTGTACCTTAACTGGGAGACACCTCCCAGTAGGGGCAGACAGACACCTCATATAGGCATCTGCCCCTCTGGGACGAAGTTCCAGAGGAAGGATCAGGCAGCAATATTTGCTGTTCTGTAATATTTGCTGTTCTGCAGCCTCCACTAGTGATACCCAGGCAAACAGCGTCTAGAGTGGAACTCCAGCAAACTCCAACAGACCTGCAGCTGAGGGACCTGTTAGAAGGAAAACTAACAAGCAGAAAGGAATAGCATCAACATCAACAAAAAGGTCATCTACACCAAAACCCCATCTGTAGGTCACCAACATCAAAGACCAAAGGTAGATAAAACCACAAAGATGGGGAGACAACAAAGCAGAAAAGCTGAAAATTCTAAAAATCAGAATGCCTCTTCTCTTCCAAAGGATCACAGCTCCTCACCAGCAATGGAACAAAGCTGGATGGAGAATGACTTTGATGAGTTGACAGAAGTAGGCTTCAGAAGGTTGGTAATAACAAACTTCTCTGAGCTAAAGGAGGATGTTCAAACCCATCTCAAGAAAGCTAAAAACCTTGAAAAAAAATTAGACAAATGGCTAACTAGAATAAACAGTGTAGAGAAGACCTTAAATGATCTGATGGAGCTGAAAACCATGGCGTGAGAACTTCGTGATGCATGCATAAGCTTCAATAATGAATTTGATCAAGTGGAAGAAAGAGTATCAGTGATTGAAGATCAAATTAATGAAATAAAGTGAGAAGACAAGGTTAGAGAAAAAAGTCTAAAAAAAAAAATGAACAAAGCCTCCAAGAAATATGAGACTATGTGAAAAGACCAAATTTACATTTGATTGGTACCTGAAAGTGATGGGGAGAATGGAACCAAGTTGGAAAACACTCTTCAGGGTATTATTGAGGGGAACTTCCCCAACTTAGCAAGGCAGGCCAACATTCAAATTGAGGAAATACAGAGAACACCACAAAGATGCTCCTTGAGAAGAGCAACCCCAAGACACAGAATTGTCAGATTCACCAAGGTTGAAATGAAGGAAAAAGTGTTAAGGGCAGCCAGAGAGAAAGGTCGGGTTACCCACAAAGGGAAGCCCATCAGACTAACAGCTGATCTCTCGGCAGAAACTCTACAAGCCAGAAGAGAGTGGGGGCCAATATTCAACATTCTTAAAGAAAAGAATTTTCAACCCAGAATTTCATATACAGCCAAACTAAGATTCATAAGTGAAGGAGAAATAAACTCCTTTACAGACAAGCAAATGCTGAGAAATTTTGTCACCACCAGGCCTGCCTTATAAGAACTCCTGAAGGAAGCATTAAACATGGAAAGAAACAACTGGTACCAGCCACTGCAAAAACAGGCCAAATTGTAAAAACCATTGATGCTATGAAGAAACTACATCAATTAACAGGCAGAATAACTAGCAAACATCATAATGACAGGATCAAATTCACACATAAGAATATTGACCTTAAATGTAAATGGGCTAAATGCCCCAATTAAAAGACACAGACTGGCAAATTGGATAAAGAGTAAAGACCCATCGGTGTGCTGGATTCACGAGACCCATCTCACGTGCAAAGACACACATAGGCTCAAAATAAAGGGATGGAGGAATATTCACCAGGCAAATGGAAAGCAAAAAAAAAGCAAGGGTTGCAATCCTAGTCTCTGATAAAACAGACTTTAAACCAACGAAGATCAAAACAGACAAAGAAGGACATTACATGATGGTAAAGGGATCCATTCAACAAGAAGAGCTAACTATGCTAAATATATATGCACCCAATACTGGAGCACCCATTTTCATAAAGCAAGTCCCTAGAGACCTACAAACAGACTTAGACTCTCACACAATAATAATGGGAGACTTTAACACCCCACTGTCAATATTAGACAGATCAACGAGACAGAAGGTTAACAAGGATATCCAGGACCTGAACTCAGCTCTGCACCAAGCGGACCTAATAGGCATCTACACAACTCTCCACCCCAAATCAACAGAATATACATTCTTCTCAGCACCATATCACACTTACTCTAAAATTGACCACATAATTGGAAGTAAAGCACTCCTCTGCAAATGTAAAATAACAGAAATCACAACAAACTGTCTCTCAGACCACGATGCAATCAAATTAAACTCAGGATTAAGAAACTCACTCAAAACCACTCAACCACATGGAAACTGAACAACTTGCTCCTGAACGACTACTGGGTAAATAATGAAATGAAGGCAGAAGAAAAGTTGTTCTTTGAAACCAATGAGAACAAAGACACAAAGTACCAGAATCTCTGGGACACATTTAAAGCAGTGTGTAGAGAGAGATTTATAGCACTAAATGCCCACAACAGAAAGCAGTAAAGATCTAAAATCGAAACCCTAACATCACAATTAGATGAACTAGAGAAGCAAGAGCAAATAGATTCAAAAGCTAGCAGAAGGAAATAAATAACTAAGATCAGAGCAGAACTGCAAGAGATAGAGACACAAAAAACCCTTCAAAAAATCAATGAATCCAGGAAGTGGTTTTTTAAAAGATCAACAAAATTGATAGACTGCTAGCAAGAATAGTGAAGAAGAAATGAGAGAAAAATCAAATAGATGCAATACAAAATGATAAAGGGAATCTCACCACTAATCCCACAAAAATACAAACTACCATCAGAGACTATTATGAACACCTCTATGTAAATAAACTAGAAAATCTAGAAGAAATGGATACATTCCTGGACACAAACACCCTCCCAAGACTAAACCAGGAAGAAGTTGAATCTCTGAATAGACCAATAACAGGCTATGAAATTGAGGCAATAGTTAATAGGCTACCAACAAAAAAAGTCAAGGACCAGATGGATTCACAGCCGAATTCTACCAGAAGTACAAAGCAGAGCTGGCACCAGTCCTTCTGAAACTATTCCAATCAATAGAAAAAAAGGGAATCCTCCCTAACTGATTTTATGAGGCCAACAACATCCTGATACCAAAGCCTGCAGAGACACAACAAAAATAGAGAATTTTAGACCAATAGCCCTGATGAACATTGATGCAAACATCCTCAATAAAATACTAGCAAACTGAATCCAGTGGCACATCAAAAAGCTTATCCACCAAAATCAAGTGCTTCATCCCTGGGATGCAAGCCTGATTCAGCATACGCAAATCAGTAAATGTAATCCATCACGTAAGCAGAACCAACGACAAAAACCACCTGACTATCTCAATAGATGCAGAAAAGGCCTTCGATAAAATTCAACAGCCCTTCATGCTAAAAAACTCTCAATGAACTAGATATTGATGGAACATATCTCAAAATAATAAGAGCTATTTATGACAAACCCACAGCCAATATCATACTGAATGGGCAAAAACTGGAAACATTCCCTTTCAAAACTGACACAAGACAAGGATGTCCTCTCTCACCACTCCTATTCAATATAGTGTTGCCAGGGCAATCACACAAGAGAAAGAAATAAAGTGTACTCAATTAAGAAATGAGGAAGTCAAATTGTCCCTATTTGCAGGTGACATGATTGTGTATTTAGAAAGTACCATCGTCCTCAGCCTAAAATCTCCTTAAGCTAATAAGCAACTTCAGCAAAATCTCAGGATCAAAAACAATGTGCAAAAATCACTAGCATTCCTATACAACATTAACAGACAAACAGAGAGCCAAATCATGAGTGAACTCACATTCACAATTGCTACAAATAGAATAAAATACCTAGAAATCCAACTCACAAGGGATGTGAAAGACTTCTTCAAGAAGAACTACAAACCACTGCTCAATAAAATAAAAGAGGATGCAAACAAATGGAAGAATATTCCATGCTCATGGATAGGAGGAATCAATATCATAAAAGTGGCCATACTGCCAAAGTAATTTATAGATTCAATGCCGTCCCCATCAAGCTGCTAATGACTTTCTTCACAGAATTGGAAAAAACTACTTTAAAGTTCATGTGGAACAACAAAAGAGCCCACATTGCCAAGACAATCCTAAGCAAAAAGAACAAAGGTGGAAGCATCATGCTACCTGACTTCAAACTATATTACAAGGCTACAGTAGTCAAAACAGCATGGTACTAGTACCAAAACAAATATGTAGATGAATGGAACAGAACAGAGGCCTCAGAAATAATGCTACACGTCTACAATCATCTGATCTTTGACAAACCTGACAAAACCAAGCAATGGGGAAAGGATTCCCTATTTAATAAATGGTGCTGGGAAAACTGGCTAGCCATATGTAGAAAGCTGAAACTGGATCCCTTCCTTACAACTTATATAAAAATTAATTCAAGATGGACTAAAGACTTAACTGTTAGACCTAAAATGATAAAAACCCTAGAAGAAAACCTAAGCAATACCATTCAGGACATAGGTATGGGCAGGGACTTCATGACTAAAACACCAAAAACAAGGCAACAAAAGCCAAAATGGACAAATGGGATCTAAGTAAACTAAAGAGCTTCTGCACAGCCAAAGAAACCACGATCAGACTGAACAGGCAACCTACAGAATGGGAGAAAATTTTTGCAATCTACCTGTCTGACAAAGCACTAATATCCAGAATCTACAAGGAACTCAAACAAATGTACAAGAAAAAAACAACCCCATCAAAAAGTGGGCAAATGATATGAGTAGACACTTCTCAAAATAAGACATCTGTGGAGCTAACGGACATATGAAAAAATGCTCATAATCACTGGTCATCAGAGAAATGCAAATCAAAACCACAATGAGATACCATCTCACACCAGTTAGAATGGCAATCATTAAAGTCAGGAAACAACAGATGCTGGAGAGGATGTGGAGAAATAGGAACGCTTTTACAATGTTGGTGGGAGTGTAAATTGGTTCAACCATTGTGGCAGACAGTGTGGTAATTCCTCAAGGATGTGGAACTAGAAATACCATTTGACCCAGCAATCCCATTACTGGGTACGTGTCCAAAGGATTATAAATCATGCTACTATAAAGACACGTGCACACATATGTTTATTGTGACACTATTCACAGTAGCAAAGACTTGGAACCAACCCAAATGTCCAACAATGATAGACTGGATTAAGAAAATGTGACACTTACACACCATGGAATACTATGCAGCCATAAAAAAAGGATGAGTTCATGTCCTTTGTAGGGACATGGATGAAGCTGGAAACCATCATTCTAAGCAAACTACCACAAGGACAGAAAACCAAACACCACATGTTCTCACTCATAGGTGGGAATTGAACAGTGAGATCACTTGGACACAGAGCGGGGAAAATCACACACTGGGGCCTGTTGGGGGGTGGAGGCCTTGGAGAGGGATAGCATTAGGAGAAATACCTAATGTGAATGATGAGTTGATGGGTGCAGCAAACCAACATGGCACATGTATACCTATGTATCAAACCTGCACATTGTGCACATGTACCCTAGAACTTAAAGTATAATAAAAATAAAAAGAAAAGAAAATTAGGCTCCACTTGTTCATTCATTGACTGATGGTGAAATAGCCAAAATGATCCTGAGTCAAAGTGATTGCAGTAATAATGATAATGAAGATGACATTTAACAATGATAACCACTGCAGAAGTGCCTGTAGGTTAATTACATGGTCAAATATATAATGAACTTATTGAAGGACTAGGGCAGTATGCATTCATAACAGTACAAGAAATCATATTAGTTTATAAAATCAAAGAGAGACTTTGACAACAAATACCATTGTTAATAAGGCAGATGACTTTGGAGGAAACATTTTTAAATGCCTTCCGGCTGAATACCTCCTCAACTCTAGATGATCCACCTCCTTTTCTGTCAACTGCTTCTGATGTTTTTTCTCACCTAAAAAAATACATTGTATAGTATCTTGTTAATAAAAACACAGTATTATAGGTGGAGACTAAAATCCTGTTGTTGTTTGCAGTTGCTGTTATTTAACAGCTAATACAGGTATTCTGGTGATGCAACTGTGTTGCTTAGCTAACCTGAACACATTATTTTTTCACTGTATTAATGGTATGTCAACTTTTTGCTGTTAAGTACTTATGTGCAAATAAGTGTCAGAAAAATGACTGCTTATTGGTACCATATAAATTCAGAGTCAGCAATGATGGTGATGTGAATAACCACAGATTGTTTCCATGGATGGCTGAGATAGGGACGCTTTTGCTTTCTGATGGTTTAATGTACACAAATGTTGTTTTATGTATAGAATTATTTAAAATATTGTGCAAATTACTTTTAGGTATTTATAAAATGTTTATATGTAATATAAGTGAATTTTATGTTTAGACTTGTATCCCCTCCCAATATATCTCATTATGTATATGCAAATATTCCAAAATCCAAAAAAAATTCAAACTTGGAAGCACTTCTGGTCCTAAGCATTTCAGATGAGAGATACTCAACCTGCACCATGTTTTATTTATCCATTTATTTGTTGATGGATATGAAGAATTGTTTTCCTATTTTAACTGTTGTGAATAATATTGCAATGAACATGGGAGTGCACATATCTCTTTGACGTACTGATTTCAAGTCTTAAGATATAAACCCAGAAATAGGATAGCTGAATCATATTGTAATTGCATTTCTCCTTTTTTGAAGACCTCTATATTAGTCCATTTTCATGCTGCTGCTAAAGACATACCTGAGACTGGGAAGAAAAGGGTTTACTTGGACTTACAGTTCCACATGGCTGGGGAGGCCTCAGAATCATGGTGGGAGGCCAAAGGAACTTCCTCCATGGTGGTGGCAAGAGAAAATGAGACAGATGCAAAAATGGAAAGCCCTGATAAAACCATCAGATCTCGTGAGACTTATTCACTACCATGAGAACAGTATGGTAGAAACTGCCACCATCATTTAAATTATCTCCTACTGGGTCCCTCCCACAACACGTGGGAATTATGGGAGTACAATTCAAGATGAGATTTGGGTGGAGACACAGAGCCAAACCATATCAGCCTCCATACACTTTTCTATAGTGGCTGTTGATATGATTTGGCATTGTGTCTCCACCCAAATCTCAGCTCAAGTTATAATTTCCAGGGGTTGAGGGACAGACCTGGTGGGAGGTGACTGGATCATTAGGGTTGTTTTCCCCATGCTGTTCTTGTGATAGTGAGTGTGTTCTCATGAGACCTGAAGTTGTTATAAGGGGCTCTTGCCCCTCCGCTTCCTCTCATTTGCTGCCATGTAAGAAGTGCCTGCTTCTCCTTTCACCATGATTGTAAGTTTCCTGAGGCCCCCCTAGCCATGCAGAACTGTGAGCCAATTAAACCTCTTTTCTTATATTAATAAATTGCCCAGTCTCTGGTAGTTCTTTATAGCAGTATGATAATGGACTAATACAGCAGTACTGATTTACATTTATACCAAAAGTGTACAAGAGTTCCTTTTCCTTCATATTCTTGCAAACACTTGCTATTGTTTATCTTTTTGATACTAGCCATTCTGAAAAGTGTTATGTGATCTGATTGTAGTTTTAAGTTGTACTTCTCTAATGATTAGTGATATGGAGCATCTTTTTCATATATCTTTTGAGAATTTATGTGTCTTCTTTTGAGAAATATCTATTCAGGTCCTTTGCTCAATTTTAATTTTTTTTTTTTTTGCTATTGACATATTGTGTCTGAAATTGGTGGGTTCTTGGTCTCACTGACTTCAAGAATGAAGCCGCGGACCCTTGTGTTGAGTGTTACAGTTCTTAAAGATGGTGTGTCCGGAGTTTGTTCCTTCTGATGTTTGGACATGTTTGGAGTTTCTTCCTTCTGGTGGGTTCCTGGCCTCGCTGGCTTCAGGAGTGAAGCTGCAGACCTTCGTGGTGAGTGTTACAACTCTTAAGGTGGTGCGTCTAGAGTTCTTCATTACTCCCAGTGGGTTTGTGGTCTCGCTGGCCTCAGGAGTGAAGCTGCAGACCTTTGCGGTGAGTGTTACAACTCATAAAAGGAAGTGTGGACCCAAACTGTGAGCAGCAGCAAGATTCCCTGCAAAGAGTGAAAGAACAAAGCTTCCACAGTGTGGAAGGGGACTGCAGCAGGTTGCCACTGCTGGCTAGGGCAGCCTGCTTTTATTCTCTTATCTGGCCCCACCCACATCCTGCTGATTGGTCCATTTTACAGAGAGCTGATTGGTGTGTTTTACAGAGAGCTGATTGGTCCGTTTTGACTGGGTGCTGATTTGTGCATTTACAATCCATGAGCTAGACACAAAAGTTCTCCAAGTCCTCACTAGATTAGCTAGACACAGAGCACTTACTGGTGCATTTACAAACCTTGAGCTAGACACAAGTTGCTGATTGGTGCATTTACAAACCTTGAGCTAGATACAGGGTGCTGATTGGTGTGTTTGCAATCCTTTGGGTAGACATAAAGGTTCTCCAAGTCCCCACTAGATTAGCTAGACACAGAGCACTGATTAGTGCATTTACAAACCTTGAGCTAGACACAGGGTGCTGATTGGTGTATTTACAAAACTTTAGCTAGACATAAAAGTTCTCCAAGTCCCCACCCGACTCAGGAGCCCAGCTGGCTTCACTTAGTGGATCCCATGCCAGGGCCACAGGCGGAACTGCCTGCCAGTCCCACACCACGTGCCTGCACTCCTCAGCCCTTGAGCGGTCAATGGGACCGGGTGCTGCAGAGGTTTGGGCCTCGCGGGAGCCTTCGGCAGGGGGAGGCTTGGGCATGGTGGGCTGCAGGTCCTGAGCCCTGCCCCAGGGGGAGGCAGCTGAGGCCTGGTAAGAATTCAAGTGTGGCACTGGTGGGCACTGATGGGGGACCTGGTGCACCCTCCGCAGCTGCTGGCCCAGGTGCTAAGCCCCTCACTACCCGGGGCCGGCAGTGCCAGCCAGCCACTCTGAGTGCAGGGCCCACCAAGCCCATGCCCAACCGGAACTCATGCTGGCCCCTGAGCACTGCATGCAGCCCCGGTTCCTGCCCACACCTCTCCCTCCACACATCCCTGCAAACAGCGGGAACTGGCTCCGGCCTCCGCCAGCCCAGAGAGGGGCTCCCACAGTGCAGCAGTGGGCTGAAGGGCTCCTCAAGCGTGGCCAGAGCAGATGCTGAGGCTGAGGAGGTGCTGATAGCGAGTGAGGGCTGCTAGCACGTTGTCACCTCTCAATATAAATTTCTTATATATTTAGGATATTAATGCTTTATCATATATATGGTTTACAAGTATGTTCTCTCAATCTGTAGGTTGTCTTTTCACTCTTAATTATTTTCTTTACTGTATAGAGCCTTTTTAGTTTGATGTAATCTCATTTGTCCATTTTTGCTTTTGTTGCCTGAGCTTTTTGGAGTCAAATTTTTTAAAAAAATTATCACACAGACCAATGTTGTGTAGTTTTCCCTTATGTTTTCTGCTGGTATTATTACAGTTTCAGGTTTTATGTTTACATAGTCATCCCATTTGAGTTAATTTTTGTTATGATGTAGAAGAAGCATCCAATTCCATTTTTTCTCATGTATATATCTAGTTTTCTCAACAACCTTTATTGAAAATACTGTTCTTTTGATTGTGTGGTATTGGTACTTTTGTTGAGAATCTATTGACCATAAAAACGTGGGTTTATTTCTGGGCTTTCTATTCTGTTCCACTGATCATTGTGTCAATTTTGATGACAGTACCATGCAATTTTAGTTATTATAGCTGTGCAGTATAGCTTGAAGCCAGGTAGTGTGATGTCTCCAGCTTTGTTTTTTTTTATCAAGATTGCTTTATTTGTTGATTTTATGGTTCCATATGAATTTTTGAATTGTTTATTCCTATTTTGGTGAAAAATGACCATTTGAATTTTTTTTTTTTTTGAGAAAGAGTCACCCTCCGTTTTCCAGGCTGGAGTACAGTGGTGTGAACATGACTCACTGCAGCCTCAGTGTCCTGGGCTCAAGGGAACCTCCTGCATAAGCATCTGGAGTAGCTGGGACTGCAGGCATGTGCCTCCATGCCCAGCTAATTTTCTTTTATTTTTTTCTTTTTGTAGAAATCGTGTTTTGCCATGTTGCCCAAGCTGGTCTCAGTCTTCTGGGATCAAGAAATCTTACCACCTTGGCCTCACAAAATACTGGTATTACAGACATGAGCCACTGCACCCATCTGACATTGGAGTTTTGGTAGGGATTGCATTGAATCTGTAGAATACTTTGGTTAGTAGGCACATTGAAACAATGTTAACTGTTCCAGTTCATAAACATGACATATCTTTCCCTTTATTTGTGTCTTCTTATGTTTCTTCCATCAAAGTTTTATGGAGGCCAGTGTGTAAATTTTTCACGTCTGTGGCTAAATATATTCCTGCATATATTTCCTTGAGACTTTTTATCATGAAAGAATGCTGAATATGTCAAATGTTTTTCTGCTTCTAATGAGATGACCGTAAGACTTTTATCCTTCCGCCAGGTGTGGTGGCTCATGCCTGTAATCCCAGCACTTTGGGAAGCCAAGGTGGGCGGATCATGAGGTCAGGAGATCGAGGTCATCCTGGCTAACACGGTGAAACCCCGTTTCTACTAAAAATACAAGAAATTAGCCAGGCGTGGTGGTAGGCACCTGTAGTCCCAGCTACTTGGGAGGCTGAGGCAGGAGAATGGCAAGAACCCAGGAGGCGGAGTTTGCAGTGAGCTGAGATCGTGCCACTGCACTCCAGCCTGGGTGATGGAGTGAGACTCTGTCTCAAAAAAAAAAAAAAATTGCCCTTCATTCTGTTAATGTAGTGTATTGCAATTATAGATTGCACATGTTGCACCATATTTGCATCACTGGGATAAATTCTCATTGATCTTGGTGAATTATCCTTTTAATGAACTGTTGAATTCACTTTCCTGATTTTTTTAAAGATTTTTGCATCTATATTTATGAGAAATATTGGCCTGTAATTTCTTTTTCTTGAGTCTTTCTCTGGTTTTAGTATCAAGGTAATTCTGGCCTCATAAAAAAGAGCTCAGAAGTATTTCCTCTATTTCAAGTTTTTGGAATAGTTAGAGAAGGATTGGTATTAGCTTTTTTGCTTGTTAGTTTGTTGGTTTTTGAGACAGAGTCTCCCTCTGTCACCCAGGCTGGAGTGCAGTGGCATGATCTCAGCTTATTGCAACCTCCACCTCCTGGGTTCAAGCGATTCTCCTGTCTCAGCCTCACAAGTAGCTGGGATTACAGGCACCCACCGCCATGCCCAGCAAATTTTTGTATTTTTAGTAGAGATGGGGTTTCATCATGTTGGCCAGGCTGGTCTCAAACTCCTGACCTCAAGTGACCCACCTGCCTCAGCCTCCCAAAGTGTTGGAATTGCAGGTGTGAGCCACCACGCCCTGCCTAGTTCTTTAAATATTTGATAGGATTCACCTGTGAAGCCATCAGATGCTGGGCTTTTATTAGATGGAAGAGTTTTTTATTACCGACTCAACTTTACTTGTTAAAGTTCTGTTCAGATTTTTTATTTCTCCTTGATTCACTGTTGGTAGGCTCTATATATGTATATATTTAACTATTTCTTCCAGGTTATTCAGTTTGTTGGCTTATAATGGTTCATATTAATCTCAGTTTTTGTATTTCTGTGGTATCGGTTATTATATCTTTTTCCTCATTTCTCATTTTATTAATTTGTTTCTCTCTTTTCTCTTAGTCTAGCTAAGTGTTGATTTTGTTTAAATTTTCAAAAGTCAGATCATGGGTTTGTTTTTTTCTATTGTTTACTTAATTTTTTCTTTTTTGATATAGGCATTTATTGCTATAAATTTTCCTTTTAGGTCTGCGTTTACTTTATCTTGTATATTTTGTTATGTTACTTTTTTTCATTTTCATTTGTCTCAATATATTTTTTATTTCCCATTTGGCTTCTTTTTGACCCATTGGTTATTTAGTAACATATTCTTTAATTTCTATGTATTTGTAAATTATGCAAGATTTCTCCTGTTACTGATTTCTAGTTCATATCATTATGAAAAAAATTTTGATATGATTTCAATCCTCTTAAATTTGATAAGACTTGTTTTGTGCCCTAACATATGGTTTATCCTAGAGAAAGTTCCATGTGCCCTTGAGAAAAATGTGTATTTTTTTTGCTATTGGATGGAATTTTTCGTACATGTCTTCTAGGTCCATTTGATCTAAAGTATATTCAAATCCAAAGTTTCCTTTTTAATTTTCTATCTGAATGATCTGTTCACTGTTGAAAGTGGAATATTGCAGTCCACTGCCATTATTTTATTATATAGTCTATCTCTCCCTTCAGTTCTGTTAATATTTGCTTTAAGTACTTAAGTACTCCAATGTTGGGTGCAAATTTATTACAATTGTTATATCCTTTTAATGAACTGACCCCTTTATCCTCACATAGTAACTCTCTTTGTCTTGTTTTATAGTTTTTGGCTTAATATCTATTTTGTCTGATATAAATACATCTCCCCCCACTCTCTGTTGATTTTCATTTGCATGAAATATCCTTTTTCATTCTTTCACTTTCAGTCTATGTGCATCTTTAAAGGTGAGGTAAGTCTCTTGCAGGCAACTTATAGTAGGGTCTTTTAAACAAAATCCATTCAGCCACTCTATGCCTTTTAATTGGACAATTTAATCCATTTAACATTCAAAACTATTATTTTCAGGTAAAGACTTACTACTACCATTTCATGATTTGTTTTCTGGTTGTTTGGAATATAGTTTGTTTTTTTTCTTTCATGCTACCTTCCGTTGTGCTTTGATAGTTTTCTGGTTTGATGGTTTGATGGTTTTTGTCAGTATGCTTTGAATTCTTTCTATTTATATTTTGCACATCTATAGATGTACTATCATGAGGCTTACATAAAGTATCTCAGACTTAGGCTATTTCAAGCTAAACACCATTTGATCATATCTAACAACTCTTTCTTTTTATTTTCCCTTAATTTGATTTTTGATGTCAATATTACATAATTTTATTGTTTGTTTTTCATAATTTATTTTGCCATAGTTTTTAGCAGTTTTATCCTTTAACCAGTATATTAGAATTAAAATTCCTTTACATACCACCATTTCAGACATAGAGTATTTGACTATGAATATATGTTACTTGTATCATTGAGTTTTGTACTTTTGTACATTTTATGTTATTAATTAGTGAAATAATTTTTGTTTTTGTTTTTGTTTTTCAGCTTTGAGAACTATATTTAGTAAATCCTGCAAGGCAAACCAAGTAATGATGAGCTCTCTTAGCTTCTGTTTGTCTGATAAACTTTCTATTCTCCCTCATTTCTGAAGGAAAGCTTTGCCAGGTAAACTATTCTTGGTTTACAGATTTATTTTTCCTTTAGTAATTTGAATTATCATCCCAATTTCCCCTGGCCTGCAGTATTTCTGCTGAGAAATCTGCTGATAACTGCATTGGGAGTCCCTTTATATGGTATGTTCCTTATCTTTTGCTGCTTTCAGAATTATTCTTTGTCTCTCATTTTTGATAGTTTGATTACTATGCCTTGATAAACTCTTCCTTTTGTTTAATTTACTGGAGATGTCTATACTTCTTCTATCTGAATGATGGCATTTTCCCCTACATTTGAGAAGTTTTTAGCTATGATTTTGAAAAATATACTTTCTGGCTCTTTTTCTCTCCCTCTTCTCCTTCAGGTAATTCTATTAAGTGAATGTTAAGTCTCTGGGTGGTGTGCCATAAATTCATAGGCTTTCTGTTTTCTTTTTCATTCCTTTTTTTTTTGCTCCTCTGACTGAATAATTTCAAATGTCTCTGTCAAATTTCAGTCTTGAGCTCAATGACTTTTCCTTCTGCTTGATCAAACCTTCTGTTGAAGCTATTATATTTTTTAGTTCAGTCATTGTGTTCATCTCTAGGATTTCTATTTTTTACTGTTTCAATTTTTTTCAAATGCTTCATTTTATTTGTGACTGATTTCCAAGTTTTATTTACCTTTCCATATATTTTTATATCTTTTAAATTCATTGAACTCCCTAAGAGAACTGTTATTGTCAATTATTTTATAGATCTTAAAACTTCTTGTAATTTATTTTATAGATCTTCATTTCTTTAGAGGCCACCATCTTTTGAAGGTGGCATGATTCCATGATTCTTTACAATCTTTATGTTTTTACATTAGTATATGTGCATTTGAGGAGACATCCACCTCTTTCAGTCCTTACAGACATTTTTGGCAAGGCTATACCTTCACTATTAATTCTAGCCTTTGATTCTAGATGGGCCAACTGATAATGGCATCAGGTAGGCAGAGCTTGCTGTTGGGTTCTCTAGCTTGCTGAGCCACTACCTTTGCTCTGAGGTCAGATGTGGCTGCTAGCTGAGCTTTGCTGTCTCATGAGACCATTGACTACATTCTGCAATTAGAGCTACTGGTTAGACACTGAAATTGCCTCTAATAGTGCCAGAATGCATGACATATTTCTTAGTACAGTGGTACCGCCATTTGAGTTCTTAAATTTGAGCAGGAGGCAGATTAGATCCTAAAGTTAAGCAGAATTGCTGCTTGGTATAATTGAGACCAGCTGCTATGCTCAGTAGAAAGGCATGGTTGAGGTTTGCATTTTTGCCTGGGTAAAGCCTTTGAGTGGTATTTGAAAATGAGCTGAGCTGCTATTTGAAGGCCCAGGTGGCACAAGTCTAGCTCCTGTGCTTTACTGAAAAGTACTGTTTCAGGCCGTGGCATCTTGAGGTGGACTTCAATGCTGAACCAAGCCAGCATTTAAATCCCTGGATTGCACAAGTTTATATTCGGTGCTTTAGTGAAATACTCTGTGGCAGGCATCTCCTTCTCTGGGCCAGAACTTGGGATATGGTATGAGGCTAGGCATGGAAGCTAGTAGTCTAGAAATTCAAGCCAGATTGAACTTTTCACTATATTTCTGCAAGTGACCAGCTTGTCCTTGTGCATGGGCTATGTCACCATATTTCTGATTTGACACCTCTGCTAGCAGTAACATGGAGCTACCAGCAAAATGTGCATGCTAGTCACTGTGAGCAGTGCCTCCTTTCTTTGTTTTTATCTGACCACAGGCAGTTTAGCCAGGCTGTTACCCTCTGTGTTTCCTGTAAGGTGAGATTGAAGTGGGATTCCTGAGAGGCCCCTTGGAATGCTAGGGAAGTTGGATATCTGTTTCCAATTTTCTTTTACCCCTGTCTAAACCCTGGGCACTGGAGAATTTCCTTGTGAGGCACTGTGTCAACTTGAGGGAGTGGGAGGGGCAACAAAGTCGAAGTGAAACCGTTTTTCTTACTCTTCTAATGTGGTTTTTATTCAGTTCTGTGATCCATGTGGGCATCTCAGGCGTATTTCCAAGTTTTGGGGTTTTCACCAAAGAGTTCTTGTCTGTGTATGGTTGTTAGTTGAACTTTCTGTGGTGGAGAGAGAAACATGATGTTTCCTATCCCATCACTTTGCTGATGTTATTTCCCAGGTAATCTCTATTTTTAAATATTTATCTTATAATCTTAATTTAAATTGTTACCATCATTTTACAAATAGAAATGCACTTCAAAGTATAATTTTAAAAATAATTTTTCTGAGTGTATTGAGGGTGACATGATTTATTTCTTGGAAATAGATTGGTAAGATACTGGCAGAGCAACAGATAAGGTACAGGCTGATAGGATAGGACCCATATGCACAGTCCATAAAGGAGAATTAGATGATTTCCTCAAGGTTTATGAACACGTACATTCTTATCCCAAAACCTATTGCCACCAGCTTCATTGTTAAGGTGTTGAGATAAAGACAGCATCATCTTCACTCTCTCTACCTTCTATTTCTAGTTGCCCTTAATACTTATTTTATATTTCTTAATTGTTTCTATTATGGAAACATACATAATAATAGGAGAAGTAGCCATAGAAATAGAAAAGCCATGTGATTTGTCTTGGTCACTGAACCCTCATTTTAATGATCCTGCCAGGAGCAGTGTCTCACACCTGTAATCCCGGAACTTTGGGAGGAATTCGAGACCAGCCTGGCCAACATGGTGAAACCCTGTCTCTACTAAAGATACAAAGAAATTAGCTGGGCATGATGGCATGCACCTATAGTTCCAGCTAAGGAGGCTGAGGCATGAGAATTGCTTGAACCTGGGAGTTGGAGGTTGCAATGAGCTGAGATTGCGCCACTGCACTGCAGCCTGGGTGACAAAGGGAGACTCTGTCAAAAAATAAGTTTATAAAAAATAAATAAAAGCTGCTTATTTTGATCACATAGAACTCTGTTTTGTGAGATTGTATGAGAATAATAGGGCTTGCTTTAAACATGTTGAATTTATATTGCTTTAGCCAATGAATAAAAAAGTAGCAAAAGGGTTTAACAAAACCCTTTTTTATACACATTTACCAGCATAATATAAAATCTCTGTGTATTTTCCATGAAAATTAGATATTTGAGATTATTTATAATAATGTTCATAATAATTATTTAACTTGTTAAACTTATTTTGAATTTTTGTTAAACATAAAAGCCATTTACAAAAATATTGTACAATAATGTGTATGTGTCAGAAAGAAGTGACATATAAACAGAAGAACAGACTTTAGAATATTTGCACTTCTTATTCTTTGTCATCTTGGACTTTTGGGTAATGTACTACAGTTCTTGCATTCTCATTTTTATGTGGTATCTTAGAAAAGTATTAATCTGAGTAGTGTATTTCCATTGCTTTGGACCTAGAGGTGATTAGTCAAATGAAAAAGCCATTAGTTAACTATTGCAAAATTCTTTGGGAAAGGTTAACAATATAATATTGCCATTTCCTTAAATATTTGTTAACCCTAAACAGAAATAATCCAACCACCTTACTTCAACTGTGAATGTATCCACAGAATGCTTTCATTGGGAGTTTTGGATGTTCTAAATTTTTCATATACCAAAACTTAGGTCTTTGCATGAAAATCAGGAATCTTTGCAGACCTGCGAATACTGGCTGATTGGCCTGATTTCATCCTCACTGTGAAGTATATATCCATAGCCACGAATTAAGCACTGTGAATATGACAAGCTGAGTTTCTACTGTAATTAAAAAGACCAGCATGACATTGTGTTACTATAATGCATGCTGACACCCAACCCATTAATGTTTCCTTTATTCTTCCCCCGTCCCAGGGTTTCATTCATTTTAAAGCTAACAGAAAAACAACAGATTTTTATAATTAAGTTCATGAGAAACCATGATAAATACAGCATTACACATACTGTCGATGATATTTTGGATTTTGTAAGACACCAGAGATCAAAACATGCCAAACTGGACTTCTTGTCATTGTCTATACAAACAAAACTCACAGGCATCAAAGCCACTATGACCATGCTGCTGATGCAAGGACTGGGTGTGTGCAAGAAAGTTTGTATTTGGAACCATCTCTATCTTACACTTTTCAAAGATAACCTAGGTACTTCCTACTTAAAACTCACATGTCAAGATGTTTTTGTGCTTCTCAAAATCTCCCTGGGCTGAGGCACATGGAGCAAATGTTAATTTGCTCAAGCGTATTGTCCTCTGCCTATGTTTGTTACCATTATACTATGACATGGGCGTCATGGCTTCTCCTAAAGTCGTCGTTTATGCTTTCATCATATTATTCTCCCTTGCAAATGCTATTGTTCCTGAGTATAATAAATCACTGGATTTCCTCATCGCAAGCTTGTTTGCCTTTCTTGCTTGCTTTCTCTGTTATCTAATATTTTAGTAATAATAACAACTACTTTCCATTGAGTAGTTCCTTTGTGTCATGCCCTAATCTAAACACTTTATGTTCATAATGATATTGAAGCAACATTACAAACTTATAAATCCTATTAACAACCCTATATTTTAGATAAAGAAAAGAGGCTCAAAGAGGTTAAGTCACTTACTCCAAGTCACACAGCTAGAGAGAAACAGATCAAGCTGTGAGCTTTGAGGTTCTAACCCAATATGTCTAGTTCCCAAGTGTGTCCTCAAAACCATCAAATTTTCTTCTTCCTATTATATTCAGTTGGTCATAGAACTTTATTGCTATTTTTAAAAATATGAATATCTTCATTTCCATTCTTCCTTTCAACTATTTCAGCTTAAATGATTTTATTTATTTATTTCTGAGACAGAATCTCACTCTGTTGCCTAGGCTGGAGTGCAGTGGTGCTACCATAGCTACCTGCAGCCTCAACCTTCTGGGCTCAACTGACCCTCTCACCTCAGACTTCCAAGTAGCTGGGACTACAGCGTGTGCCACATCTGGCACACATCTGGCTAATTTTTGTACTCTTTTTTGGTAGAGATGGGGTTTTACCATGTTGGCCAGGCTGGTCTCAAACTCCTGACCTCAAGTGATTCTCCTTCGGCCTCACAGAGTGCTAGGATTACAGACGTGAGCCACCATCGTGCCTGGCCACAGCTTAAATGATTTTAAAATCTTGCAGTCATATCCTTAAATACTTGTTGTCCTACAATATGACATTTAAACAGATTAGTTACTGTCACTAAATACTTCCAAAATGATAAATAAAATGTCAGATTAACCATGCAAAGTTTAGTTAGCTTAAGTAATTTTTAGTAAAGTGAGAAAGGGCAGAATGGTATACCTTAATTCATGGGAAAAAATTAGCATCATGTTTTTAAATATAATGACAAATGTTTTTAAAATATCTATCTTGTTATTTGCAGCTAGTTTATAATATCTAAATATAGATCTCAAAATAGACATTTTAACTATTCAGTGTAACTGGTTCTCTTTGAAATCTGCTTTTCTGTGCATCATTTCACTCAAAGCAGAGAGCTCATTTTCAGTCAGGTATAATTTTATTACTATGCCCCTTTGGGGGGCACCAAAAAGATAATCAAGATAAATGATGTTTTTTATCATTTTTAATATTTTTTTTTAAATCAAGTTGATATACCATAACCTGTGGGCCATCTACCTATTTTTATAAAGAGAGTTTCATTGGAACGAGAGTTTGGAGTAGGGTAAGTTGAGTAAATACATTCTGCAAGTATAGAATCAGATCTTGTCTTTATTTAAATCTGTAATATTTTGTTCATTACATTTCTAAAAATAATTTAGATTTACAATATTGCACTAAAATATTATTTATCTTGATTCCTGAATGTTTTCCTCCCCCAACTTTACCCACTTAAATTTTGTGCCTGAGTCTCAAAAGTGAGTCTCACTCACTTTATCTTAGTTTTAAGCCTGGTATACATGTGTGAAACTGTCAATGCAATCAAGATGTTAAGCATGTCTGTCACCCCAAAAAGTCTCCTCATGTCCCTTTGTAATCTCTTCCTTCTGCCACTCCCCACTTAGACCTCTCCCAGTAACCAGGTAACCACTAATCTGTTTTCTATCACCATATATTAGTTTGAATTTCCTAGAGCTTTATATAAATGACAATATAGAGTATCCTTTCTCTTTTATCTTCTTTCATCCAGCATAATTATTACCATGTTGTGATGTGTTCACTGTTTTTTAAATGCTAAGTAGTATTATGTCCTTCCACCTGTTGATGGACATTTGGGTTGTTTCCAGTTTTAAAGTATTACAAATAAAGCTGCTTGAACATTCATGTGTAAGTCTTTGTAGGTATATATGCTTTTCTTTCTCTTATCTAAATATGTAGGAGTAGAATGCCTGGATCAAATGATAAATGTATGTCTAACTTTTTAAGACATTGCCAAACTATTTTCAAAATAAATGAATCATTTTACATTCTCAGCAGCAATATGTGAGAATCCTAGGTCCACCACATCCTCATTGACATTTAGTTTGGAGAGGTGTGATGAGGAGATCTGACAGAAAATAAAAGTGAGAGAGGACTTGCAAACTGCCTTTACTTTGAATGTGTTCCCCAATCCACACAAAGATCCACTGGTTAAGTGTAGAAGGCTTATGAGTTCAAGTTGTTTATGTATAACCTCTAACAAATCATTAAGTGACCACTAAGATATGTTGACCAAGGTGCAATCCCTAAAAATCCAGCCTTAAAAATTAAATTAGTAATGAAAAAATAATAAATCAGAGCAGAAACATTAGCAACTGCACATTGTGTGCAAGAAAGACTATAGAATTGGCCGGGTGCTCACGCCTGTAATCCCAGCACATTGGGTGGCCATGGGGGGCGGATCACCTGAGGTCAGGAGTTCAAGAGCAGCCTGGCCAACATGGTGAAACCCCGTCTCTACTAAAACACAAAAATTAGCTAGGTGTGGTGGCACATGCCTGTAATCCCAGCTACTCAGGAGGCGAAGGAAAGAGAATCGCTTGAACCCGGGAGGCGGAGGATGCAGGGAGCCAAGATCGTGCCACTGCACACCAGCCTGGGCGACAGAGTGAAACTCAGTCTCAGAAAAAAAAAAAAAAAAGAAAAAAGAAGACTATTTAATGTAGCAAAATAGTAAATAAAAATCCCCCCCAAACACACACACACACACACACACACACAATCAGCGACAATTCTTTTGGGGAAGAAAGTATTAGTTTTCTTTGCTGTAATTGCTACAGCTTAGTGACTTAAAGCAACATAAATTATCATCTCAGTTTCCATGAGTCAGAAATCTGGGCATAGCTTAACTGATTCCTTTGCTCAGGGTCTCGCAAGGCAAGAGTTAAGCAGTCAGCTGGGGCTGAGGTCTCATCTGAGGCTTAGGTCTTCAGAACTTATATGACTGTTAGCAGAATGTATTTATCCTCTTACAGCCATGGAACTCATGGTGGCTTCCTTCCTTAGGATGAACGAGACAGAAAGAGAGAGAGAGACATCTGCTACTAGTCCCTCTTTCCTAAATGTCTCTAAAGGGCTTCCCAATAGGTCACACTCACCTAAGATAATCTCACTTTTGATTAACTCTAAGTCAGTTGGGTAGAAACCTTTATTTCATTTGGAAAAATCCATTTACCTTTACTATATAATATAAACTAATTGTGGTAGTGACATCCATCAGGTTCATAGGTTCTGCTCAAACTCAAGGAGATTATTCAGGACATGTACACTAGAAAGTAGGAATTCTGAAGTTCATCTTATAATTCTGTAACAACAAAGACTTGCTATATTATCTAAAATGTAAATTTTCAACAAAAAATTATAATACTTGAAATGGAGAAGGGTTACCTGTACACAGGAAAAAAAAAAACCAGCCAATATATATTGTATTGAAAAGGGCCACGATGTTGTATTTAGCAAACAAAAATGTCAAAACAGTGGTCACAAGTGTGTTCAAAAACTAAATGAAATAATGTTTAAAGCATTAAAGATAAGTATGATTACTTACTCATCAAAGAACAAATTGCTCATCAAATAAAGAATAAAAAAAGAGACAGAAATTATTTTTTCAAAAAATTTTTCTGAGCTTCAAAAGCACAGTAACAGAAATAAAACATATCAGAGAGGCTCCAAGCTACTTTAAACTGGTAGAAGAGAGAATCTGTGCATGATAATAGATCAGTAGAAATTGTCTAATTTGAAGAAACAAAGAAGGAGGAGTAAAGAGTGAAGAAAAATGAGCACAGCCTTAAAGACCTGCGGACATCACTGAGTGAACCCATACATATGTATATAATAGAAGTTCCAGAAGGAGAGGTGATAAAAGAACAAATATATATATATATAGGACTCTTCGCCAAAAACTTCCCAAACTTGATTGAGAACATTTAACTACACATCTAAGGGTCTCAAAAACTCCAAGTAGAACACACTCAGAGATATGTACCCAAATGTATTGTGGTCAAACTGTTGAAAGCCCAAAACAGAAAATGTTAAAAAAGAAAAAACTACACACACCAGAGAAATATGACTTAAAATATACAGGCTAACTACAATAAAATTCAAAGTACTTCAGACCCAGTGGAGGTCAGAGGCCAGAGAATGGCATATTTAAATTATTAAAAGAAAGAAATGCCAATCATAAATTCTATATTCAGCAAAACTACCCTTCATAAATGTAAGTGAAAAAAAAACATTCCTAGCAGACCTGCTTTATGATAAATACTAAAGGAAGTCCTTAAGGCTGAACAAAATTATACTAAGTAGTAACTCACATATACCTGAAAAGATAATGTTTGTGGTAAAGGTAATATAAAAAAGTATATATATATATATATATATTTACATGTATGTGTGTGTATATATATATATCTTTTTTAACAAATTTAAAAGACAACCACATAAAAATAAATGTTATCAAACTGTATCGTTGCTCTTACAATGTATAAACATATAGTATACATGACAACCATAGCACAACATAGGAAGGAGAAAATAGAGCTGTATCAGAAAAAAACTTCTATATTATTGCACAACTCTATAAACTGTACTTTAGAAATTATCGAATTGTACACGTAGGAGAGTGTATTAGTTCATTTTCATGCTGCTGATAAAGACATACCCAAGACCATGTAATTTATAAAGAAAAAGAGGTTTAATGGACTCACAGTTCGCTGTGGCTTGGGAGGTCTCACAATCATGGTGGAAGGTGAAAGGCAAGTCTTACACAGCAGCAGACAAGAGAGAATGAGAACCAAGTGAAAGGGGCTCCCCCTTATAAAACCATCAGATCTCATGAGACTTATTCACTACCATGAGAACAGTATGGAAGAAACCACCCCCATAATTCAATTATCTCCCACTGGGTCCCTCCCACAGCAAGTGGGAATTAAGGCAGCTACAATTCAAGATGAGATTTGGGTGGGAACACAGCCAAACCATATCAGATAGGAAATTTTATGATATACAAAGTATATCTCAATAAAGTTGGTATAAAAAAATCAGGGCCAAATTTCTGCCAGGTATCGCTTTACACTTTTGAAAAATTAAATATTTTGTCTAGAGTTCCAGTGACTTCCTTACTGGTCTAAAGAGCACTACAAAAATAATGCATGTAAATTATGCTTTTTCATAACTATTTACAC
This sequence comes from Pongo pygmaeus, assembly GCF_028885625.2. NCBI lineage: Eukaryota > Metazoa > Chordata > Mammalia > Primates > Hominidae > Pongo > Pongo pygmaeus. The sequence goes on from NC_072376.2 coordinate 127,152,813, forward strand.
TTAAATTTGTTTCAATGAAATGAAGCCAAAACATAAAATTCCAAAGCAAAGTTAGATCATGAATTGGCAGTGGAAGTCTGTACAGTGATGTCTGAATAGAGAGGAAAAAATAAAGCTGGAAAATGGAATCCAAATAGGGATCCTAAAGCTTCTGATATTGCCCCAGGTATTGTGTACAATATAAGGAGGACTTACAATGTAAGGAAGATTTATAATTCAATTGAAGGCTTGCAGTGGGAGTCAGAATGGCTAGCTCTGTGTTCTGACTGACTTAGAGGAAGTTTTCTCCACAACATTGTGCTAAATATTCTCTTGGGATAGCATGCTATTTATCACTAGAAAAAAAAATTGTTTTGTAGCATGATGTGTTAGAATGTTGTTGCACTCTAAAGATGATGCTTTCTAGTGGGAGTTCAGCAGAAAATATAACGAAATTTGTACAAAATCCCACATAACCAAATCATAAGTTAGAACCATATTTTGGAGTTTTATAAAGTATTAATTCTAAAATATGTTCGTGTAACAAGCATAAAACTAAGCTAAGTATAGCAAACAATGTAATCAGGAAATACCTGATTTAGGCTGCATTAGTAAATAGACATGAATATATATCAAAACTACACACAGATTTGCAGGAACTTCCTAATTCCAAATCATGGAAAACCATGTTTCTGAAATTCTTGGGTTGTTATTCATTATGAAAATGGTGTGTATTGGAAAATAAGGGTTAGTAATTTTGAGTTACAGTTTTATAATATAAATGATGTATTTCAATATAATTATCTTGAGAGTTACACATTGGTTCAAAGAAATTTAGCACAATGGATTCCTCTGTTTCTGGGAAAAACAAGAATGAATCCATTACAAAGAATATAAAGATGAGAATATTCTATTAGTGTATTATTTGTTATTTGACAATGTCTTATTAATTACATAGCATCTTTTATATCTATAACCTCGGCTTTGAGCTCCTCATTCATTCCTTAATTCATTTACTTAATTCATAATTAACTTTTTAAGGAATGAAACTGGATGACAGAGGAGTGAATAGTGTATCAATTCCAGGTTCAGACCTTGGTTTGTTCTTTATTTTTCATTCCTTTCTTCTCACTTCCTACCTCTCTACCTTCCCTTTTTGACTGTTTGGTAGAGAAAAGCATTTGAAACTGATAATAGAAAATAAGACAAAAGTACTATGGGAGTCTTGGCATTGGCAGCCATCTCACAATTTTTCCTTTGCTGTTTTCTTTTATCTTTTTCAGCAAGAGTTAATCTGTACAGAGTCATTGAATCTATATTGGTAAGACAACATGTTGCATGGTTCCGAAAGGATATTCTATATTCCTTACTGCCTGCAGAAAAAGGGGACAATAAACAGCAGAAACAAATAGTATTTACACTAGACAAAATGACAACACCACTCACTGGCGGATGCGCTGGACTGCTTACCTAATCCTATACATGCTGTGAGGTTAGCCACCCTCCACAAGGGATCGTCTTCTCTCAGCTGTTGGTTAGTGACCCAGGGGTCAGAGGGTGGAGAGGTACCTGGAACGGCATAATTGCGTTGGACTTAGATCATTTTCTCCATATCTGTTTCCCCCTCTACTCTAGGCTGGACCTTATACTGAAAGGTAGTGGTGGTAAGGCATCATCCTAGAAGCAGTCCCTTCTCCTGGCTGATTGTTGTTGACTGATTGCTCATCAGAGCAGCTTTGCATATATTACCTTTACTCTTCCCAGGAACATTTGCATTTGTAGGAGGAGACTCTATTCCAACTTTCCTTATCCGTTGGAGATAGAAATGAGTACAATAATTCAGTAGTTACTGCAAGACTCATGGATCTTATTGGGGCACAGAAACTAATATAGTATGGATATTTGTCCCCTTCAAATCTCATGTTGAAATGTGATTTCCAATATATTAGAGGTGGGACTTGGTAAGAGGTGTTTGGGTCATAGGGGCAGATCCCTCATGAATGGCTTTGTGCCCTACCCAGTATAATGAGTGAGTTATTGCTCTGTTAGTTCACTCAAGAGCAGGAGGCTGGCACCTCCCCCACTCTCTTTTTCCCTCCCTCACCACGTGACATGCCTGCGAGCACACCTGCTCTGCCTTTACCTTCTGCCAAGAGTAAAAGCTTTCTCAGGCCTCAATAGAAACCAAGCAGATACTGGTGCAATGCTTGTATAGCCTGCAGAACCATGAGCCAAATACACCTTTTTTCTTTATGAATTACTCGATCTCAGGTATTCCTTTACAGCACTGCACAACAGACTAATACAGCAGTTGATAGCCCAAAATGTGGCATTTTGACATGCTGAACTGAAGAAGCTTCAAGCTGTCTCTGGCCTTCCCCTTCCCTTTGATTCTCCCAAAGCCTTTATCTACCTAAGATCAGACCCAACAAGAGAAAAAAATGTTTTTCTTCCTCTCCCTATAATAGCAAAAGTGTAACCACACCTGAACAGAACCTTTCACAAGATAATGTACAAGTTAATTTCTGTTTCCTGATCTATTTATCCTTCCTAGTAATCCACTCAACAGAATTTCTCTTCTCCTGAACCATGCTGTGGGATAGGAAATCACTCAGTGATTTTCCTATGTATACACATTCAATAGATTTGTACACTTTTCTCCTGTTAATCTGCTTCATGTCAGTAATTTTTAATGAACCTTCAGAGGCCCACGGGGAACTTTCAAGTTTCAAGTTTTCTATCTCCGCAAAGCTTAACAAAGGCAAGAAAATACAGATATATCTAGAAATTCCTCTCCTTGTAGGCAAAGAATACCTAAAATCTCAAAAAGGAGAGGCAGGCTAACTGTCTAACTTATAATTCAGACCACTCTGCTCTCACAGATAATGTCCGAGTTCAGCTTTCATGATTCTAGATTGCCATCTAGTACTGGATTCAGAAGTAGGAGAACTGATGTTCATTCTAATGTCTTCAAACAATATTACTTTGCTTCCTGTGTGTTCCAGCTCCCAAAAAACTCCACCAAGTTATGCCTCTCAATACCCTCCAATGAAACTGATAGAACTGAAATAATAAATGAATTAATTAAAGTAGCAGGAAAAACGTTAACACACAAAATCAATGGTCTACAAGTACATGAACAATAATGAGATGATGTCAAAAAAAACACTTGTAATTGCTACAAAATAAAAGATAAAATATTTATGAATAAATATAACAAATATGCAAAGCCTACATTGAAGAAAACTTTAAAACACTCATGAAATACAGAAAAGTAAGCCTCACTAAATTGGAAGACATCAGTTGCAATACAACATTACAAAAGCATCATGCATAATTATCTCCTTTAGATAATTTATAAACTTAATATGATGTCAGTAAAAATATAACCTTTTTTCCCCTGGAGGTAGAAAAGTTGATTCTAAAGTTCTTATGAAATAAAAAAGATAAAATCATAAAACAGAAGATCAATTGCAGGTGACTAGTTTAACAGTTACTTAAAATACTACAAAGCTCCCATACTTAAACAGTATGTTACTGGTAAGTTAATAAAGAGAAGGCTAATGAAAGGGAACAGTAAAATCAGAAATAGACCATGTTCATATAAAAATTTAGTATATATTAAACTGGCAAAATGATGGAATTTTAATAAAAGATGTTGGAACAAATGATAATCAGTGGAAAAAACCACAAAATGTAAAGCATACTTCACAAAATCCAAATAATAAACTCAAAATAAAAAATCAATTATTCTGTAGATTACCTGTTTACTCTGTTTATTGTTTCTTTTTCTGTGCAGAAGCTCTTTAGTTTAATTAGGTCCCACTTGTCAATTTTTTGTTTTTATTGCAATTGCTTTTGAAGACTTAGTCATAAATTCTTTCCCAAGACTGGTATCCAGAAAGAATGGTGTTTCCTAGGTTTTCTTCTAGGATTCTTATGGTTTGAGGTCTTACATTTAAATATTTACTACATCTTGAGTTAATTTTTATATATGATGATAAGTAGTGGTCCAGTTTTATTCTTCTGTATATGTCTAACCAGCCATCCTAACACCATTTATTGAATAGACAGTCCTTCTCCCATCACTTATTTTTGTTGACTTTGTTGAAGATGAAATGGTTGTAGGTGTGTGGCTTTATTTCTGGGTTCTCTATTCTGTTCCACTGGTTGATGTGTCGGTTTTTGTAGCAGTATCACGCTGTTTTGGTTACTGTAGCCTTATAATACAGTTTAAAGTCTGGTAATGTGGTATCTCCAGCTTTGCTCTTTTTCCTTAGGATTGCTTTGGTAATTGGGGTCTATTTTGGTTCCATATGAATTTTAGAATAGTTTTTTTCTAGTTCGGTGAAAAATGACACTTGTAGTTTAATAAGAATTTCGTTGAGTCTGTAGATTGCGTTGGGCAGTATGGCCATTTCAACAATATTGATTATTCTGATCCCTGAGCTTGAAATATTTCTCCTTTTATTTATGTCACCTATGATTTATTTTAGCAGTGTTTTGTAGCTCTCCTTGTAGATATCTTTTACCTCCTTGGCTAGATGTATTCCAAGTATTTTATTTGTTATACAGTCAACCTACAGAATGGGAGAGAATATTTACAAACTACATAGCCAGAAAAGGTCTAATATTCAGAATCTATAAGAAACTTAAACAATTCATTATGCAAAAAACAAATAACTTCATTTAAAAGTAGGCAAAAAAATAAACAGACACTTCTCAAAAGAAATCATACAAGCAGCCAACAAGCATGTGAAAAAAGGCTCCACATCACTAATCATAAGAAAAATGCAAAGCAAAACTACCGTGAGATGCCCTCTCACACCTGTCAGAATGGCTACTACCAAAAAGTCAAAAAACAACAGATGCTGGTGAAGCTGCAGAGAAAAGGGAATGCTTATAACTGCTGGTGGGAATGTACCTTAGTTCAGTCACTGTGGAAAGCAGTTTGAAGATTTCTCAAAGAACTTGAAATAGAACTACCATTCAAGACAGCAGTCCCGCTGTTGGCTGTATACTGAAATGAAAGTAAATCATTCCACCAAAAAGACACACACAGTAACATGTTCATTGCATCACTACTTATAATAACAAAGACATGGAATGCAATCAAGATAGGCACCCAGCAGTGGTGGACTGGATAAAGAACATGTGGTACAGGCCAGGAGCGGTGGCTCACGCCTGTAATCCCAGCACTTTGGAGGCCGAGGCAGGTGGATCACGAGATCAGGAGATCGAGACCATCCTGGCTAACATGGTGAAACCCCGTCTCTACTAAAAATACAAAAAATTAGCTGGGCATGGTGGCGGGCGCCTGTAGTCCCAGCTACTAGAGAGGCTGAGGCAGGAGAATGGCATGAACCTGGGAGGCAGAGCTTGCAGTGAGCTGAGATGGCACCACTGCACTCAAGCCTGGGCGACAGAGTGAGACTCTGTCTCAAAAAAAAAAAAAAAAAGAAAAAGAAAGAAAAAGAAAAAGAGCATGTGGTACATATACAGCATGGAATACTATGCAGCCATTAAAAAAATTAAAATGATATCTTTGCAGCAGCACGGATGCAGCTGGAGGCCATTATCCAGAACAAACTAACATGTGAACAGAAAACCACTTATAAGTGAAGCATTCAGACAGCTAAACATTTACTACTCAGGAACATAAAGATGATAATAATGGACACTAGAGATTACTAGAGTGAAGAAGTACGTGGGGCGGGGTTTGAAAAGCTAACTATTGGGTACTATGCTTAGTACCTTGGTGACAGTATCAATTTTATCCCTAACCCCAGCATCATGCAATATACCCAGGTAACAAACCTGTACATGAGCCCCCTGAATATAAAATAAATTAAAAAAAAGTAAATAAAATAAATACAAAACTAAGTGCAAAAAAAGAAAATCATAGAAGTACTAGAAGGAAACGTATAAATTCCTTTATATTCTCAAGATGGGAACATCTTTCTAACTATTGTTCAAAATCAGAAACAAAAAAGAAATACAAGTTCAACTACTTTAAAAAATTTCTACATGCCAGAAAACAACTCAGCAACAAAAACAAACAAACTCAAAAGATAAATGATAAACTGGGAGGAAATACAGGCAAAAAGTATCATAAAAGGGCTAATATTGTTAATAAATAGACACCTTTTAAAAACTGGTGCTAAAAAGACTAAATAAAAACCCACTAGAAAAATGATTAAAGGACTCAGTTTACAGAAATGAAAAAGCCTAGCATATGTGTAATCTGATTTCCTAAAGACAGAACCTAAAATGTATATGAAACAAAAATGGCAAAATATTTTCTGAACTTAAAACAAATTGTTAGTTCATAGATCAAAGAAACACAATAAAGTCCAAACAGGATAAATACAAAGAAAACCACACCAAAACCCATCATGCAAATTTCTGAAAATTAGTGATAAGGAGAAAATCTAAAAGCAACCAGGAGGTGGGGGTGGAGGAGGGCGCACATCACAGATTCATATTTTGATGTCTTAACCCCAGTACCTCAGAATGTGACTATATTTAGAGATAAGGCTTTTAAATAGGTAATTAAGGGTAACTGAGGTCACGTAAGTGCACCCTAATTCAATCTGATTGCTGTCCTTATCAAAAGGGGAAATTTGGAAGCATAGAGAGCTATCATGGGAATACACATGCAGAGAAAAGGCTGGTGACAAGATGGCCAGCCATCTGCAAGTCCAGGAGAGAGCCCTTCAAAGAAATTACTTGCTGATACCTTAATATTGGAATTCTATTCTACAGAACTGTGAGAAAATAAATTTCTGTTGTTTGAGCCATCCAGTCTGAGGTATTTTGTTATGGTAGCTGTAGCAAACTAATGTACACATTAAGAACAGAGAAATAAAGAGTGACCCCAGAATGAGCTTTTTGTATCTATAATGTATAGAAAGGGATAATTCCAGGGCTGTGTTGCTATTAATAGCATAGGGCATTAGGAGAGTACAGAAGGAAATGGATATAAATTATTAGTGGACTTTTCATGCCATATAGAAGAATATCAATAGTAACCTTGTAGCTATAACTTACCCAGCATTTTTTAACGTTTGATCATAAGAATTAGTTCTATAGAATGTTAATAAGTTTTCTTTGGAAAATAAGAGGGGCTTTAGAAAATTTTGTAATTTGCTATAAACCAAATACTTTTCTTGATTCAGGAAAATGCATCTACCAAACAGCATAAGGTAATACGTGATGGCTTTTTCTAAATACTTTAAAAACAAAAATTTAATTCATTTATTTGGACCCTGATAAATGTTCACTGATTATATCTGAAAACTGCAGAAAGGAAATGTATTTTTCCCCTAAGCGTGTTTGTATGATGTTGATCTTAAAGATACTATGATCTCAAATTAAATATTTGAAATATCTTTTGTAACTCTTGATTGACTGTCTAAATCTTTGCTTAATTGAGATCATGGGTACAAAATATCAGCAAGACAAGACAGCATTTCTGATTTAATTAGATTTTCCTATTTGATTTAATTGGTTTTCAACTACATTTGAGAACAAGAGAAGAGCAGTTCCAAGAAGATTTTGTACTTCCAGTCTGGCCTTTTAAGACATATCAAGGCTTTTCTGGTAAGTGTTTTACTGATTATCTCATAAAATCATTTCATGACAAATTCACAGTACAGTGGTTTTATGGTAAATGGAGATAACAGAATGCACATAAAAATTTCTTCTAAAATCAAATCCAACTGCCTGCTATTTAGTATCCACTATACCTTCATTATGATTAGGAAGAGTCAGCTGTATTTCTATTTTCTTAAATTATTATTTGATGAAGTATTTTTTTAAAAAAACTGTTAATTCTAAATTCCATGGATTTTGCTTTAGTTGTAGTTGTTTGCCAATTCCTTTGAGTTCAACATGCTCCAAGTTCACTCTGGTTTTAATGAATCAGAAGACTCCCACCTGGCACAGACTATCATTTGTTTGTTCAAAGTGACTTTCATTATCTTGGGAAAGAATATTGTACAGATGACATAGTTATTCTAGGTTTCCACGCTACTAGTTGTTAAAGGAAAAAAAAAAACTCAGACTGGCATATTTACTTTTTGAAGCCGAGAAAATGTAAACAGTTTTATGAGATTTAGTTTCATAAGAGTTGCACTCACCATCTCAATTATCTAAATATGAATAAAAGTGAATGCCTTCAAGACTGGTACAAAGCCAATGCTTGATTTAATAAACAGACATATGAACAGAATTCTTTATAAGGAAACTAAATAGCTGAGAGAGGAGAAGGACAGAGCTGACATAAACCAAAAAGGTCTCCATAAAATTACAGAACATTAGAACTTTCAGTTCTCATAGAAACAATCTTCAGATAAATGGATCAAAAACTAAAGAGTGTTAGTGATTTTCCAAAGATGGTACAAGTAGGAGATTCTGTGGGATTGTCTTTGAGTGTGAATAATTAGTGTGCCAAATAAACACCATTACAAAAATGGTTCCATTTGAAGTATATCTCAGGAGTTTGAGCTGAAAACTTTGCATTAACATTTCCTATCACTTGTTCCTCAAGACTAAGTGTGGTAAATCTCTGCTAATGCCAATATCTGGCTTAACAAGACCATTTATTTATAAACTGTCACCCTAGCCAAAAACTTGTTCTCTCTATGCAACAGCTGCCTTTTGAACAATTTCCTTCTGGTCACCGTTAGGATTTTTCATTTCATTTCATTTCATTTCTGTTCTTCTCCAGGCTCCCCAACATGCTGCTGCTAAATTTCCGTAACCCTCCTTCCTCATTTGTAAAATGGGAAACAAAATCATAGAACTTTTATCCACATAGCTGTTATTAAAGCAAATTATGATCTTGTAAGCAAAGCATTTGTCATGTTATCTGAAACATAGTAAGTTTTCAGTGTGTTTGTTCTTAATCCTAAGGAGTGATAATATTTTAAAAAGCAAGTTAATTCTGTTAAGAGTCTCTCATTTAAAGTTTTTTTCCATTTTTGCATTTGAGGGAAGTAAGAAATAATAGGTGATCAAGCATGCAGAATCTTGTCATTTTGCTTTGTTATAACAGCATATTCCAGTCATAGACTGTCATATCTCTCTATTTAATTGGACATGCATCAAAGGACAGAAGAGAGAGGAAAAATAACATTTTTGTGAATGTTGTTCTTTTAGTGGCATTGCAGCATATAAAACATTAGAGTTACATATCTTATTTCAAATGTAAATATTTCTTGTCTACTACTTTCTGTTTGTTCTTTACTCTGGAAACACTATTAATGCATGTGTAAAAATCTAGTTACCATGGTGATTAGTCTGGTTTTGCGCTTAGTTGTTGCCTTTTTTCTTTTCTTTATAAATTTATCTCATAACATTTTTCTAAATTTCAAATTACAATTGTTTGGTAAAATAATTACTCTAAATAATAAAATAAAAATTTATATAATTTCAGGGCAAAATTATTTAGAGCTTTAAGAATTAATAACATTATTATAAATGACTCTCATCCTCTTGATTTTATCTAATGTACTTGATTTTTGAAAAGATGAGACCAATATTCAAGGTTGTGTTTATTAATCTTTAATTGTAGTATAAATTCTGGCACTAGGTTAGGTCAATTCTGGAATAGTCATTGTGGCCTTTTCATTTGGTTATCATTTGTTTAAAAACAAATTATAGGCTGGGCACAGTGGCTCACACTTGTAATTCCAGCACTTTGGGAGGCCAAGGTGGGAGGATTCCCTGAGGCAAGGAGTTCAAGACCTGCCTGGGCAACAAAGTGAGACTCTGTCTCTACAGAACAATTTTTAAAATGCTTTTTAAAAAGAAATGATCAAGCACAATAAGAGGCTATCCCATACATTCCTTCCCTTCACTAGGAAATTCTCACCACCAGCAATGCCTGATGTACAGCTGAGCCCAACTAGCTTCACAAGTAGCATGTGACCACAGTCCAACTATAACAATGCAATGAATGATCAGTGACCAATCAGAACTTCTGTGAGAATTTGAAATATGGCTTTCGAAGAATGTAGATTCACAAGTCATGCAAATTTTTGTCAGGAATGACAGTTCTTTTTGTAGCAAGAAGTAGGAGACTTACCAAGAAAACAGTGAGAAATAATTTGACTCTAGAGAGATGGAAAAAGTAGTTGCTCTGATGGCTCCACAATTCATGACTTCAACAAGGCTCAATTGTGCTTTTCCCTCATATCCCTTCAAAACATTTCCTCTTTATTTGAATGGATTCCTGTTCCTTGTCACCAAAGAAACATCAATACTAATACTCTTGGCGATGCATTTACAAGGAGATCTAATGAAGCCCATGTATGCAGGATCATTTTAAAAAGACACTGTAGTTCTATATTGTTGGCACATAATAGATCCAATTTAAGTTCAGTGGATCAAATTACACTGTTTAATTGCTTGAAAATCAGCAGAATTTGGTGGTACTTTCTTAGAGATTAACTCTTGGAGTTGAGTAGTATCCTCAAGACTTGTCAAAATATTACCAATAAGGTATTAAGATACTTTCATAAGATAACAAGGCGGCTCTAATGATAATTTCCCATTCGCAGTTGGCTTACATATTAAATACCAAAGGATAATTCTGAACTCGTGCACTTCTATTGCTCACGCAGTCTTTTAAACTGAAAGCAATGTCCAATTAAGGACATAAATGTTTAATAAAAGTTGAGATACATGTTTTTAATACTGAATTTAATAAAAATATGTCACATCTTTCATTACATAAAGATCCTCATTGCCTACAGAGTAAAATCTAGAGGTAACATAAATGCAGGCACAGGTAACATAAGTGGCATAAGTGAAATAAATGTGGTCTGGCATAAGTAACAAAAGTACAGCTTCAGCATACTTTTTAGACTCAGCATCCCAACGCTGGCCACCCTCTAAGTTACAATCATGCAGAATCACTTGCTACTTGCACAAAACACCACGATTTGGACATTCTAATGCTATCAAAATAACATCCAAGCCAATCTCAATTCCTACTTTCTCAATCTCAAGTATGGAGCTTCACGGGGGACAGCATTTGGAAGTAAATTGCTGTATAAGGATATCAAAGATTTGGGGAAATATGACAGCTGGTATTTGTTGTTTGGAAAAATGATCCAGCTATAGAGCAGGCTTATTTGGGACCTTAAAGTGAGTAAACAGGGATCACATCATGGCCAGAGACAAATATTTTCTTTTTCTTCTTCAGGAGCCCTGGAGGCAAGGAGAAGGAATTGTTCTTGCTAGCAACTGAGCAACTGGTTACGCTCATCACAAAAAAACATAAAAAAAAAAAAAATTTTATTTAACATTTTTTCTTACACAAGCCTGCCAGAGCCAGAGAAATCTCAAACAGAGATTAAGTGTAAAAAGACTTTTGGCATCTGTATTGTTAGTTCCTGGAATGGGTATGTGGCATAAAATTGGAAATCTCAGAGTCTATAGCTTTTTATTTTATTTTTGGTGTTTATATGTGGGTTTCTTTTTCTTTTTCCCTTTTTCCTTTCCTCTATTTTCTTTGTTGAGTCTAAGAAAATTATTTGATTCTTTGTTGAAAGTCAAGTCAGGCTACAGTCTGAAATAAGGAGAGAACAAGGACTTTATGATGTCTCAAGAAAAAGTATCTTAAAGAAAAGGATAGGTTATGTTCAAGGACTAATATAAGACAAAATTTATTGCTTCAAATTTAGCCTCTAACATATGGATTTGAGAAATGCCAACAACAGCAGCACAATAGCACTAGCTACCATGAGATTTGTGAGAAAAACACATGAGAGAAGTTATATGGATTCCTACTGGGATACTGGAGGCAGGGATTATGAAGGTTTCACAGCAAAAGCAGAGGACTAAACAAACAGCAAACAAACAAACAAAAAACCCTTGAATTCTAGAGAGCACAGTGAAAAGTATGTGACAGTAAAATTAATTGTTCAACAAAATTTTCCCCACAAAACCGTTTAAATTATGAACTCTGGACAACTGGTATGCACAGATTATACTCTGGACAATGTTAAAACAAGATTTTCTTTTTATCTTTTCTCTGTCCTTCCATTTTCCCAGAAAACATCATATATCTGATCTGATCTCTGATGTGTATATGATATTAGGATACATCAGTCCAATGAGACTAAATCCTAGGATTTTATTTTATTTCATTTTGAACTCAGGCAGAGCATATATCTTTCTGCTGGAATTGCCACTCTGGAGAATTATGTAAACTTCAAGTTGTTGGGGACCACTATTTTGAAAGGCTTGTCTGTGAATGAAGTCTGCAGAGAAGAATGCAGAGCCCAAGAGAAGGCAAGAGGAGAGAGAGAAAGAGGCTTGATGATATCGTTTGGGCCCCTAGAGCCACAAGCATTATAAGTTGCTTTGCTACACAGGACAGTACAGTACATACTTTGCTATAAAAAAGTCAGTGTTGAAGTCCTGTCTGATACCATCATCTTGTTTGGAATCATTTTTTATAAGAACTTGCATTTTTCTTATGAATTTCTTGGATAGAGGACTAGTTTTGTGATAGTCTTGTAGTTCAAGTGATTCTCCTGCCTCAGCCTCCCGATAGCTGGGATTACAGGTGCATGCCACCATGCCTGGCTAATTTTTGTATATTTAGTAGAGATGGGGTTTCACCATGTCGGCCAGCCTCGTCTCGAACTCCTGACCTAGAGTGATCCTCCTGCCTTGGCCTACCAAAGTTCTGGGATTACAGGCATGAGCCACTGCGCCCAGCCTAGTCTGTGTTAACCATTTCAAATATTGAAAAATGAGACTACTTAAGGCTTGGGATTGAATCAATCCAACCTTGAAAATGTTACAGTGCTGGCTATTGACTCTAGTTAGGTTGTCTGAGAAAAATACTAAAATTCTACCAAGCCCCCTAGTTAAATCCATTTGCAGAGAATGAGAAAACTTGGAAGTGGAATACTTTTAAAGTTTAATTTCTTTTTATTAAAATCTGCAAAAGGAATGAATTTTAAATTTAATTTTTCTGTGAAACCTTAGTAAGAAGGAGAGTTACAAATTGGAGGCATTTTTCTTAACTGACATTATTGTTGAGCTAAGCCACGAAGTAGTACTAATTGAAAAACCTCTCCTAATGAACATGATTGAAAAGTGTGGATAGGCATACTTTGTAATTCATAATAAATTAGGGAGTGATATTTTAATCTAGTATATGCTGAAACCTTGGAGATAGCCTAATTAATGTCTGTTCTGATGCATTTTTTTTGGCATAGACTAAATTGTCTGCCTCTCTTTACCCAGGAAGGTACAAAGTAATCAGTTGTATGCATTGACAACTAGATGTAAGATGAAAAGAACAGAATTATCTTGATACACTTCAGGATGTCATATTCCAAAAGCCGATCCTCACAAAAGCCTCAGAAAAGCCCCATGAAATGGGTAATTTTATTATCCTAAGCTTATGCATGAGGAAAGAGCATAGAAAGCCTAAATAATTTGTCCAAACACACCCAGCTAGGATTTGAACATAAGAGGTAGAGCTGAGGTTTGGGAACATAGGTAATCTGGTCTCCAAATTGCTTGTTCCTCTACAGGAAAAGGAGGTATTAATATGATGGAGTAGAGTGTAAAGCATTCATTTGAGCATTCGTGGTATATTTTACCATGAAGTAGGATACTGTGTCTTAGTTTTCTCTGATACACTGCAGCTGTGTCAGGAAATGGACACAGGGTCTGTCTCTCACTTGGAGATATCTGGGTTTCACACAGCCTCTCATGTATTTTCTCTCCCTCTCTCTTGGAGCTGAGTAATATTCTCAAGACTTTTGCTCTCGCTCTCTCTCTCTCTCTCTCATGTATTTTCTCTCCCTCTCTCATGTATTTTCTCTCCCTTTCTCTTGCAGCTGAGTAATATTCTCAAGACTTTCTCTCTCTCTCTCTCTCTGTCCACACCATCCATCTTTTTATTTCTTTTTTTTTTTTTGCCACTGAGACACATATGGACATGCTTGTCTCATCCCAATATTAATATTTAAGAGCAAAGCAGGATCCCTTGCAAGCTTTAAGCTTAGAACCTGTGTAGACTCTGTGTATCAAGCCTTTACCAGCAATCTGCACTAATACCTGTTCAGATATGAATCAAAAGGTTATTTGATCTTCGTTTTGCTTGTGTTCTTTGTGTATAATCATTTGGAAACCAGGTGGTATGTCGTGAGTGATTTGGCAAAGCATGAATTAGGCACTCTATATTGTTTGGAGTTAATACTGTTAGAGGTAGTTAGATAGTTAGGCATGAGCAGGGAAGGAGAGGGCTCTCCCCCACCCACTAGGAATGTCAGGTGATGGTTTGGCAGTTATCACATTTCCTCTCTAAAAGTGTTAAATTGGCAGCCAGCACCAGGGAGAGGCCATTTCCTGGTGGTCCACACCTGTTGCACTAAAGTGTTACATGAATCCAGACACCAGGGAGAAGTAACTTCCCAGGCATGTGCATTAAGATACAAAAACGGCAGAGTATGACCTTCTGGGGACACACCACTGGAAAAGGGAAGAAAGCCTCAGATGGGCATGTGTACAACTTCTGAAACACACTGCGCGTGCACCTCCCAAGGGTAAGAAGGGCACTGCGCAGGCGAGCAGCCCATCCTAAGTGGAAATTCTCTGGAAGGGGGCCAGCGTATAAAGTCCTAGGATCAAGGTTAAACACCGCACTTGTCCAAAACAGTACTATTCACTGGCAAATACTCAGAATATATTTTTTGATTCAGTTAGAAGTGGTCTGGGTGGTTGAATGAAATTTGTTTCTATTTCTACCCTCATCTCCAACAAATTCAGATGACTGTATATTAAATTTTATCTTATTAAACTTCAAATATTTTCCTGATTTGAAAGTAATTTTTGTCATCTCCTCATTTGAAGTCAAATATAATTCATGATTAACTGAACAAGTTTGAATTTGAATACTTTCCAGTCCCTTCTTTGGAGCACTTTTGAATGCAACCCTCTTGATCACTGCAGCTGCAATTGTAAATATATACTGAGTTACCAGAATCACAGATAGCACAAACTCTTTATTTTTTAAGAAACTTAAAATTCATTATAATTTGCAGGTAAAATAATAGACTTAAGAGTAGAAATAAAGATAGTAAGCCATTTCTATTAGATTTTAGAATAGAAATTAGAGTATGGTCTATTTATGTCAAATAGATTATGTTGTTTATTGATTCATTACTGTTAACTAATTCTCCCCAAATATGCAAAAAAAAATTATCTTTAGAAATTTCTTGAAATAATTAAGGTGTATTCATTACGAATGAACGCTCTTGCTATAACATTACCATTAAATTTTTACCAATGAAAAGGATTTATTGCAATGACATGTTTTCTCATAAGTAATATTAGTAGGGGCCAAGATAACAGAGGAAGTGGGGACATGCATTCTCGTGTATAACAGAAGAGATTAAATGTTTAAAATATAGTTCTGTAGTAATGAAATAGAGTAATAAAAAATAAAATGTATTGGAAAATATGGGTGGATTACCAGAGAAAGTGTGAAATATTCATAAGTATTGAACAGGAAATAATATATGGGTAGTAAGTAAGGAGAAGATGTAAAGAGGTTTGGACTGGCATGGACGTGTAGGTTTGGTTTTACGTTAGTGCAGAACAGCATTAAAAGAACATTTTATCCCCGTCAGCTACTTGAAACAGACTTCTATCTGCTGCAGTCCAGCCAATCCCTAATTTATTTTCCTGGTGTAATGGGAAGTTGGCTTCCTGCTTATATAGTCTAGCCTCCACTATGCTCAGGGCCACCTGAACTCCACCTACAGGTACAGCTATAACCCAAGTATCTGGTGATTTTGATTAAGGCGCATACAAAATACGAATAT
Organism: Pongo pygmaeus; assembly: GCF_028885625.2. Lineage (NCBI taxonomy): Eukaryota > Metazoa > Chordata > Mammalia > Primates > Hominidae > Pongo > Pongo pygmaeus. The sequence continues at coordinate 127,168,652 of NC_072376.2, forward strand.
CCTGGATTCATTGTTTGACAGTTTAACATCAAATTGGCTTTATTGCTTTGTTGCTAGGACTCGGCTCATCTTGGAACCTAGTTCTGTTCAATAGATATGTTTGCCTTGTTCTTCATGACTTAGCTTAACCTTGTAACCTGTGTCCATGGATTGGTTTTTGTCTTATTCTTCATAAAATTACCTTTCAGCTAAAAACAGAAAATCCAACTCACACTATTTAAACAGTAATAGAGATTTATTTGTTCCCATTACTGGAAGATTTGGGTTGAGTTTCAGAGATTGTTTGGTTCAACAGCTCAACAGTATCACTGGGGACATGGTGGCTTTTTCTTTTCTTTTTATTTTTTATTATACTTTAAGTTCTAGGATACATGTGCAGAATGTGCAGGTTTGTTACATAGGTATACATGTGCCATGGTGGTTTGCTGCACCCATCAACCTGTCATCTGCATTAGATATTTCTCCTAATGCTACACCTCCCCTATCCCCCCAACCTCTGACAGGCCCTGGTGTGTGATGTTCCCCTCCCTGTGTCCATGTGTTCTCATTGTTCAACTCCCACATATGAGTGAGAACATGTGGTGTTTGGTTTTCTGTTCCTGTGTTAGTTTGCTGAGAATGATGGTTTCCAGCTTCATCTGTGTCCCTGCAAAGGACATGAACTCATCCTTTCTTATGGCTGCATAGTATTCCATGATGTATATGTGCCATATTTTCTTTACCCAGTCTATCATTCCACACATATGTTTATTGCAGCACTATTCACAATAGCAGCAAAGACTTGGAACCAACCCAAATGCCTGTCAAAGATAAACTGGATTAAGAAAATGTAGCATGGTTGCTTTTCTATCTCTATCCTATCTTCCCTGTGTGAGGTTAATTCTGGTTTAGCTAACTGCTAGCAATAGATATATCTTGAATTATTAGAGGATTTAAACAACAAAAATTAACTTCCGATTCACATCATCATCCAATGTGAATATTTCTGGTGGTAACAGCCTTCTAGGTCATCATTTAGGAATGCGGGCTCTTCCTAACATGTAGTTACACTCTCTTATAAGTGCTCAGAGTTCTCTTCATTCAGCTGGTGTATAGCAAAAGAGAGCATAGGGGAGGCATACCTTCTTGTTTTCACTTTGCCCAGAAGTGACAAAAACAGAATTTAGTTATATGGATATGTGCTATCCCTAGGTACAAAATGCATAGAAAATATCTTATAATGCCAGGCACAACAGGAAACAGGTTTTGGTAAGTGTATAGCATTCTCTGTTACAGTTGACTTCCCAGTAAAGGGAAAAATGGCATAGTACTTCCAGGATTCACATCTTATACCACATCTTTCTGAACTGGAGAGTGGGATTGTTTCTGGCAACAAAGCAAATGCAAATGAGAAAACCTCTTTCCCCAAATCCCCAGCATGCCTTCACTTGTCTCTTATTAGCACAAATGGAGTCTTAAGTCAATTACTGGGCCAGATTCTTAAGGAAGGCCACAAAATTCTGTGTGTTGCTTCATTGGCACCAATCAATATAAAAATGGTCTGGACCACCCTTTGCTCAATCAACCCTCTTCCTGTAACTAGGGGTGTGTCAGCTTCACTTGAAGAACATTTACTGCATGCGGAAAGATATATTCCCATATTGTGTGTTGTTTAGCAAAGGAGAAGAAGGAACATATATTTAGTTGGAAACCGATAGTGTCCATGACAATGCATAGGTCTCTGTTTCTCTCTAGACTGAATTGTCTCTTAATCCCCAATCTCCTACCCTTGTGAATCTCCAAGCCTCATGTGATTTGAAATCAATCCCCAAATTTCCAGTGTGAGCTGCTACATTTCAAAAATTGTCTAAATTTCAGTGTGCTTTCAACTTCAAATTCTATCAATGCTATGCCCTACTGCCTGGGAAAATGTCTCTTGTGTTCTGATAGCATCTTCAGTCCAAGCTCTCACTCCCCTAACTCGGCAAAACCAAATTATTCTTTATCTTAATAGCATAGGCATTTTCTGGGTTTATTTTTTTATGCCTAGTTTGGCCTGTCAGACCATCCTCTAGACTCCAGGACTGATATTCCACAGAAGCCAGGACTGTTGAGTGACAACCTTGTCTTATAACTTAAATAACTGAGATCTGATTATCTCCAATTTTGACAGGAAGTAGAGAGCAAGAAAAAAGAAGGTGGGAAAAGGAATAAAGGAATGGAATTGCTATGTAATAAAAGTACTTTCAATCATTTTTGAGTTCTTGCATATAGTGGGAGAGGCAATGATATAAGCCTTATTTTATTGATTTCTCATAAGAGCCCTATATCATAGGTAATAAGTATTTGCTATTTCACAGATGAGGAAATGAAAGTTGGAGAGGCTAAATATCTTTCTCAACATATTTAGACCATAAGTGTTGAGACCAGAATATAGGCCTGGACTGTATAACTATGACACAAAGCAAAGAAAAGGTAGATTGAGACTGCAAAGTAAAATATGCCAACTTCTCAATTTTGTCTATGACTGGACCTTTTTACTTATTTAAAATCAAAGCTCTGTTTATTCATTTACTATTAATATTTCAGATACTTAATATTGCAAGGCACTGTACTAAGATGTGTGAGTGGATGCAAAGATGAATAATATATGGGGTGACCTCAAGAACTTCTTATCTAATATAGCAAGAGTGATAAATGGGATATTCCTATATTAAAAGACACTAAATTGAATAAACAAAATATATTATTGATTACATATATAATTATATTAAAATATCTAAATAATGCCATGTGTATGCCAGTGGATCGATGGCCCACTTACAATGAGTATTGAGGAGCTAAAAAGTAGGGAATCAGAGCATAGGGCATAGACTGCTTTACTAAGAATTTTTGCCAAGAAGAGACTAGACGTAGGGATGGCATAAAGTCAAGGAGGAGTTATTGCATATTTTGTTATTATTATTATTTACAATTTGAGAAATTTAACAAGTGTAAGTTCAGGTGAAAGAACAAGGAAAGGGAAAGGCTGGAGATTAAACAGAAAAGAAAACCATGCTATTACTTTTCAATAGTTTTATGTAGACTTTCAGTAACCTATGGTTACTGGTTTCTAAATGTGTGCTTTCCATGTGTTTTTCTTGGCTGTTTGCTTTAATCTCTTTTGAATCTCAGGCTCAGAGGGCTGGGTGAATTAAACTTCTCAGTTCATGCCACAGCATCATTATCATTGGGTCTATGCAAGGCTGTGTTCTTGCTTCATTTACTGATGCACTTATTTCTAATTTCATATCCCACTTCCAGTTCCGCACCTCTCCAATATTGCAATAGGCAACCATTAATCAATTTAATGTATTCATTTTTGTTTTATTGTGTTACTGCAAGTTTTTATTATTGTTTTGTGTTTATATTTTGAAGTTATTAAAATAATGTCTTGCCTATTTCATTTTATCTCTTATTGTCTTTGTCTCTTATTTTCCTTTCAGTATTATATCTTTAAAGTCATTCATGTTTTTATGTGCTCTCCATTGATTCTACCTGTGGCATTATACCCCCTGGCATGGATTCCTCCCATTTTACCTTCCACTCTCCGAGTGATGGAACCACGGAATGCCTCCAACACTCCACCACCACAAATAATGCTGCAAAGGACATCGTCTTACATATCCCCTATCATTCACTGTGAGGATTTTCTTGTGATACGTAAATGTAGAGAAAAGTTTCTTGATTTCCTCAAGCAAATCTACTGGGACTGAGAAAACACTGAATATATAAATTAATTTGTGGATGATTGATATTTTATAATATTAGAACATCTCAGCCAAGAGCATGCGAATTCTCCACCTAACAACATGAAAATTTTCTCTAAAATATTTTTAAAGGGGAATATTTTGATTAACATTGCAATTGTTTAATACTAATTGCATATTTGAATTCCATGTTTTTCTTGATCCAATTTTTGGTTGTTTTTATTTGTGGAGGAATTAATTCATGTTATTCAGTTTTCAGATTTGTTGGTGAATAGTAATTTTCATAGTCTTTTGCTATTCTTTTAATCTTTGCTGTCTCAGTGATTTTCTATTTTCATTCTGTATTTTGTTTACTTGCATCTTTTTTTCTTTTTACCTCTTTCTCTTTTTTCTCTCTTAATCGGATTTTCCAGCCATCTTATTAATCTTTTTTAAAATTTAATTTGAAATTATGAATACTTTCTACTATTTCATCTTTTCTGCCCTCTTATCTTTTATTTTCCACCTTCTTCTTTCTTTGAGTTCACTTTCTTCTTCTATTTCCAACTTCTTGAGTCGAATATTGAGCTCATTAATCTTTTCTCACTTCTGATAAAAGTGTTTAAAGCTATCAAAATTTTTCCTTGTATAGTTTTATCTGTTTCCCGCAAATCCTGACTTTGTATATTTTTTGGAAGTCAATTACGTATCTGTTTATATCTATCTAATTATGTGTCTATTATTTTTCATTATCAAGTTATAAATATCTGTACATTTCCTTTATAATTTTCTAGGTTTGCCAAAGATTATTTAGTAATATGTTATTTCATTTTCAAAATATATGAGTTCTTCTTTGCTGTTATTTTTTATTTGTTCAAATTTCACTATGTTTTGGTGGCAGAAAAAAAAGCCTATGAAATACTGATACTTAAGAATTTGTTTATTCTTCCTTTATGATCTCATGTATGACCTAGTTTTAAAAACATTTTGTGTATTCTGGAAAAGAATGTATATTTAATGTTTGTTAAGTCAAGGAGAATAGGTAGGTAGGTAGATATAGATAGACATAATAGCTCAATGTTTTTCATTGTATTCTTCAAATCTTCAATATCTGTATTTTTGGTCTACTTGTTCTACATGTTTCTGAGCAAAGTACTCTGGAAATGAACAACTATAATTGGTGATTTATCTCTTTCTTCCTGCTGTTTAGTTTGTTGTTTCCTTGATATATTTGGAATTCATATTGTTAAATAGGCATATGATTATGAGAGATATATTATTCTGCTCTATTGTGTCTTTTATAAGAGAAATGTTGTTATGATATCTTTTTGTTATTATACTTTAAGTTTTAGGGTACATGTGCACAACGTGCAGGTTTGTTACATATGTATACATGTGCCATGTTGGTGTGCTGCACCCATTAACTCGTCATTTAACATTAGGTATATCTCCTAATGCTATCCTTCCCCCCTCCCCCCACCCCACAACAGGCCCCGGTGTGTGATGTTCCCCTTCCTGTGTCCATGTGTTCTCATTGTTCAATTCCCACCTGTGAGTGAGAACATGCGGTGTTTGTTTTTTTATCCTTGCAATAGTTTGCTGAGAATGATGGTTTCCAGCTTCATCCACGTCCCTACAAAGGACATGAACTCATCGTTTTTTATGGTTGCATAGTATTCCATGGTGTATGTGTGCCATTTTTTTTACATGAAAATCTGTTTTTGTCAGATATTGATACTGTTTCCCCAGCTTTCTTTTAAGTTTATATTTACCTGGCATATTTCTCTCCATTCTTTCATTTTCATCATGTTTAGATGTTTTTAAATGGATCCCTAGTAAAAAAAAATTAATGGATTCTATTTCTGAATCTAGTCTGAAGGCCTAAATTACTACATCTTATTTTTCATCAGTATCAGGCAAATTTTCTGATGAAAGTTTTATTTTTAAACTCTTAGGGAGAAATAAATCACAACCCTGACATCTGGAAGGGGAAGGGGTACAAAAGCAAAAGGTTGGACAATCTGTACATGTTTTCATCACTTTAGTGGGGATGTTTTTTTCTTTCTGGTGGTCATTCCACCAGTACCATTATCCAATCTGAGATGTTGCTGCCAATTACTAGTAATAAAGAGCAGGAAATATTCATCCTAAGGTTAAAAAAAAAAAGATAATCAAAAGCAGAAAGTTAAAAAGATTTATCTTAATTCATTTTCTCATCAAAATATTCAGTAGCAATTTTCAGGCACTCACCATCCAAACACCAACCAATTTAAGGTAGTCATAAATCTCCTCGGTGGCTTCCCACACTGTTGTTAATTCTTAGAGTCCATGTTTCTTTCTTGCTTTTATAATCCTTTCAGGACTGACTGTACGAGAGAGAACCAAGAATCATGCTTGTTCACATTTTGGCAGACTCTAATGATTCATTTTAACGGTCTTAGACAGAAAACTAGGTCAATAGATCTTGGTGTTTTCTAGAGTCTGGCATTGCATAGGTATTGGCTGTAGGTAATTGCTAATTCCATAGCATTGACTGTATATTGTTATACAACTATTTGTCTTATATCTGCCTTTCTTCTAGCCTGGTGCCATTGTTTTTATCATGTCTATTGTGTCTACCATAATTTTATCAGATACTGTGTGCAACATAAAGTGCTTGACTCAGCAGTTTGTCATAGAAGGTAAATCAATACAGGCTGTTTAAATGCTTCAAATCTTTTGAGTTAGTTTATATAATTCAAATATTGCAATTTAATGTTTTTATTAAAGTTAATATGGCTACAAAAAAAGGGATGTACAATAGAGAGGCCTTTAAGTTAAGTGACTTAAGAGAAATTATCTAGAAACAGTGAAATATTTTCTTTGCAGTAAAAAAGAAAGGGTATAGCAATGGAGAAAAGAAAATAACCATGACAAGGGAAAAATAATGAAAGTTGTTTTTACTCATGAAAGCTGGGAAAGTATATATGAGCTACATGTTTTTGAAGAATAGGAAAAAACATTCAGTGAATATTGTATAGCCCTAAATATAGAAATAAAATTGAAGAACCACCTCCTCTTCTGCCATTCTAAAGTGGAAAAAATGTTCATAAGGTAGGAACTTGGCAGAGTATAGATAGTAAAGAAATAGGAATTGCCAACCACAAATATCAATCACTGAATTAATGTCGAATTTTGAATTGTGTTTATTACATATGCTAATATACTTCTGTAACATTAATGATACAGAAGTATGTGTGCAAAAATCACTAGGTTGAAAGTTATAGACATTGTAATAGATTGTTTCAAATAGTCCCAAATAAATCATACCCTTATAGTTCCTTCCCACACTGATTCTGGGCTGGTCTTATGACTTGTGCAGGCCAGTAGAATACTTCCTTGGCCAGAAGTAACATTGTATAAATTACAGGCTTAAATCTTAAAAGGACTTTCAGCTCTTATTTTCACCCTCATGCTGTCTGAGACTCTGCATCAGGGAGCCTGGGCAAGCCTCTTGAGGATAAGATAGAATTCCTGGAGATGAAAGACTATGAGGAGAAAGAGAAGTCCAGCCAATCCCCATTTATTCTAGCCTCAGCTAAGGCACTGGACATGTGAGTGAGGCCATTTTGGACCCTCCAGCCCAGTCAAGACACCAGCTGATTGCCAACTCGAGAGTGAGCCCAGTTGACACCAGGAGGAAGCAGAGACAAGCAGCATGGCTGAGCCCAGTCTTGATCACAGGAAGAAACAAATATTCATGATGTTGAGTTTTGTTTGTATGTTTGTTTTACAGCTTTATTGAGGTATAACGGACGTAAGGTACATTTCTCCCAGGTCAAAGGTATAATTTATATTTTAATATGAGGACACAATCATGAAATCCTTACCACAATTAAAATAATAAGCATAGCCATCACCCATAAAAGTTTCCTTATGCCCCTTTGTACTCTTTTCTTCTTGCCCCTCCCCACATCATACCCTATCCTGGGTAAACCACTGATCTGTTTTCTGCTACTATAGACACATTTAACATTTTCTAAAGTTTTATATAAGTGAAATCATATAGTGTGTGTTTGGCCTGACTTTTTTATTTTATTTTATTTTAAGTTCTGGGATACATGTGCAGAATGTGCGGGTTTGTTACATAGGTATACACATGCCGTGGTGGTTTGCTGCACCCATCAGCCAGTCATCTACATGAGGTATTTCTCCTAATGCTATCCCTCCCCTATCGCCCCCACCCCCCAACAGGCCCCGGTGTGTGATGTTCCCCTCCCTGTGTCCATGTGTTCTCACTGTTCAACTCCCACTTATGAGTGAGAGCAAACAGTGTTTGGTTTTCTGTTCTTGTGTTAGTTTGCTGAGAATGATGGTTTCCAGCTTCATCCATGTCCCTGCAAAGGACATGAACTCATTCTTTTTATGGCTGCATAGTATTCCATGGTGTATATGTGCCACATTTTCTTTATCCAGTCTATCATTGATGCATTGATGGGCATTCGGGTTGGTTCCAAGTCTTTGCTGTTGTGAACAGTGCTGCAATAAACATACCTGTTCATGTGTCTTTATATTAGAATGATTGATAATCCTTTGGGTATATACCCAGTAATGGGATTGTTGGGCCATATGTTATTTCTGGTTCTAGATCCCTGAGGAATCGCCACACTGTCTTCCACAATGGTTGAACTAATTTACACTTCCACTAACAGTGTAAAAGCGTTCCTATTTCTCCGCATCCAGCATCTGTTGTTTCCTGACTTGAATATGAACAGACACTTCTCAAAAGAAGACATTTATGCAGCCAACAAGTGTATGAAAAAAAGCTCATCATCACTGATCATTAGAGACTTTTTTTCACTTAGCATGATCATTTTTAAACTTGTCCATATTGGGTATATCAGTAGATTACTTATTTGTATTACTGACTAGGATTCCGTAATATGGATATACCACAATTTATTTATGCATTTACCTGTTAATGGACACTTGTTTACAATTTTTGACTATTACAATTAAAGCTGTTCTGAACATTCATGTACAACTTTTGTATAGACATATGTTTCATTTCTCTTAAATAAATACCTGACGATAAAATGTCTGGGTTATGTGCTAGATATATATTTGACTTGAACATTTTAAGAACTGCCAAACTGTTTTTAAGAGAGACTGTGCCATTTTACATTCCCACCAATCATGTATAAGAATTCCAGTTGTTCTATATCCTTGCCCACTACTGAGAGTCAGTCTTTTTAATTTTCCATATTCTAATATGTGTGTAGTAGTGTCTCACTATGGCTTTAATTGGCAATACCATGAAGACTAATAATATAATTAATTATTTAACCTGGGTTGTTAATTTCCTTATCATCGAGTTTTGAGGAGTCTTTATACCATTTGTGCATATTTTCTTCCACTGTGTGATTTGTCTTTTTCATTTTTTAACAATGTCATTCAAAGAGTTCTTCATTTGGGTAAAGTTCAATCTATCATTTCTTTTCTTTCATAGATTATGCTCTTACAGTTGAATCTTTAAGAAATAGCCTAAACCAAGGTCGCAAATATTTTTCCTTTGTTTGCTTCTAAGAACTTTATTTTTTTTTTAACTTTTATGTTTAGGTTGTTCGCTCATTTTGAATACATTTGTATTAGTTGTAATAAGATATGAATCAAGGTTCCTATTTTTACATATGGCTAACCAATTGTCCTAACACAATTTTTGAGAAAGGTTATCCTTTCCCCATTCAATTTCCTTGTCACCTTTCTCAAAAATCAATTAGGCCTATACGTGTGAGTCTATTTATTGACCAATTGATTTATTTTGCCATCTTTGTGCCAGTAGTACACTGTCTTTATTAGTTTCCTCATGATAAATCTCAAAATTAGGTTTTAAGCCTCCAAATTTATTTTTTAAGGTCCTTATGGATTTTATAAATTAAATTTATTTCTGTAAGAATTTTTAATCAGAATGTTGATTTCTATAAAAATAAAAGCATTTCATATTTTTAAAAGGTGGCTGGAGATCACATTTAACCTATAGATTCAAAATCCTGAACAAGAATTTATGTACTTGTATTGTTTTAAACTTTTGCAATGAACTGAATATTTGTGCTACTTCAAAATCCATATATTGAAGTCCTAATCCTCAATATAATGGTATCTGGAAGTAGGATCAGGCCTTCGAGAGGTCATTAGGTTTAGAAGAGGTCATGGAGGCTGAGCCATCGTGATGGATTAATGACCTTATAAGAAAAAGAACAGACCAGAGCCCTCTTTCTCTTCCCAGTGTGAGAATACAGCAAGAATGTGGCTGTCTGCAAATCATAGAGGGTCAGCAAACCAGGAACCAAATCAACTAACATCTTGATCTTGGACTTCACAGCCTCCAGAACTGTAATAAATAGCTGCCTAGTCTATGATATTTGTTATAGTAGCCTGAACTGACTAAGGCATCTCTCTCTCTCTCAGTAATGTTTTATGGTTTTCAATTTACAGGTCTTGCATATTTTTGACAAGTTTATCATTAATGATTTCATAATTTGATGCTATTTTAAATAGTACTTAAAATTTTAATTTCAGATTACTTATTATAGCATATAGAGAAATATTTTTGAAATATATTAACCTTGTATCATGCAACCTTGCTAATCTCACTACTATTTTTATAGATTCATTAGTATTTTCTACATAAACAATCAGATTATCTATAAATATAGCTTTACTTGGTCATTTCCAATATGGATGTTTTTACATATTTTTATTGCCTTATGGCCCCAAATAAAATCTCTGGTACAATGTTGAATAGAAATAGTAATAGACATTTTTGTTTTGTTCCTGGTAAAGTTTTCAGTCTTTTCTCATTAAGGTTGAGACAGTTTCTTAGATTTCTTGTTTGTGGAAAGAGAGGCGTGTCAAATGTGTTTTCTGTCTCAAATGAGATGATTGTATTTTGAGGGGGATTGAGGTTTGTGAACACAGTGAATTACAGTGGTTAATTATTAAATAGTAAATAAAATTTGTATTCCTGTAATAAGTCCCACCCAATCATCATGTTTTATCCTTTTTATAAACCATTGTGATAGATTTGTAAAATATTAAGACCTTTAGTATCTGTTTTTGTGAGGTGTGTGGGTCCATGGCTTTCTTTCATTGTAATGTCTTTTTTTGATATCAGAGAAATGCTGAGCTCATGGAATGAGCTATGAAGTATTCTCTCTTCATAAATTTTCTGGAACAATTGGTATAGAGTTGGTATTATTTCTTCCTTAAATATTTGGTAGAATTAATAAATGAAGCCATCCAGACTTTTAGTTTCCTTTGTGATAAAGTTTTTAAATACAAATTCAATATCTAAATGTAAGGTCGTTTAGCTTAACTATTTAATCCTGATAAGCTTTGATAGTGCATGTCTATCAATGAATTTCATCTAAGTAGTCAAATTTATTGTCATTAAGTTGTTTATAATGTTTCCTTATTACTATTTAAACATCTGTAAGATCTATAGTTATGTCACCTCTGACATTCCTGATATTGATTTTTACTTTATTTCTGACCTTTCTGGCTGGACATTTATCGACTTCATTGATGTTCTTAAAGGACCAGCTTTTTGTTTCATTGATTTTCTCTATTGTTTTACTGTGCTCTATTTTATTGATTTGTCCTATTTATTATTTACTGTCATGCTTACTTTGGATTTACTTTGATCTTCTTTTTCTGTTATTTTAAAATGAAAGCTGAATTCATTGATTTCAAATCTTCCTTCTTTTGTAATATAGGCATTTAGTTCTATAAATTTCTCTTTAAGAAGTGCTTTATCTGCATCCTACAAATTATTATATATTGTATTTTCATATTCGTCTAGATTACTTTCTAATTTCTGTTCCAATTTCTTCCTTGACTCATGTATTATTTGGAAGTGCCTTCTTTCCTTTCCAAATATTTAGAAATTCTCTATACATCTTTTAAATTGATTTTTAGTTAAATTTTATTGTTGTTGTTTTAAGTCACTAAGTTTTTGGTGTTTTATGTAGCAATTAGATAATTGATGGTAAATTGTCAGAAATATCTGAGTAAAGTGAGATACTGTATCAATCTGGGATTTGCAAAGAAGATAGGAAGACATTTAATACAATAAATTACATACATACTAAAACATTAGAAAGACTAGGAAAACAAAGGTCAGAAAAGGCATCACTAACTTCCAGGAAATCTGGAAGTGGCAGGCAATGGCAAAGGAAATTATAAGAGTTTCAGAACACCACTGAAGACATGTCAGCTGCTTGCAGCACTGAAACAAGTGATTCACAAAACATGTGAAGGCACTGGAAAAACATCAGGTCTGTCTTTTGCCTGTACATTGGGTTACTGCTTCCAGAGCAAAATGGCTTTGATTCTATTTCACCTTCCAAATATTGTATGGTACCTTTCAGGGGTAGAATCTAAACAGAAAATAAATTCTTGGAAAAGTATCTTCCAGGCTTTCTGGATTCTGGAAAGACAGAAGGATAAGATAATTATTAAGCCCCCGTTGGCTAAATCCTAAAGCAAGATAAAGATTCGCTATCTCTTGTCTTGTCAGAAATTTTCCTCCTGAGCCGTTCTAGGGTGGTGCCCATCACTGCTGAGAACGACCAGACCACAGCTGATAGAACATTTACAAACCACAGTGTTGTCTTCTCATGTCCCCCAGAGTACATCAGAGCATGTGTCCCAATCGAATTCCCTTCCTGGTGAATGTGTATGCAAACCACATGCTGCGCAAGGACATACAGCATTCCATATTTCAGAAAACAATAATACAATCAATGATAAGGCACTTCCATACATGGCACTTCCTTTGATTCTTACAATATTTATCAGGTTTGGTAAAAAAAGCATTATTACTCCGAATTTGGAAACAGAGACTCAGAGATTAAGTAACATTCTAAAAGTCATGCGGCTAATGATTATCAGGAGGACAGATAGATATCAGATCTAATGCTAATCCACTGCACATGTTATTTTCAACTTTCTGATTGCTTATGTAAGGGAGTAGGATTAAATGGTAAAAGGTCAACTTCTAGTATTATATAATTTCATAATTTCCAGCAATAAGGCAACTGAGTGATACTGCTGAATAGGCGGTAATTGCCAGTCCGAGTGAATTGTGTTATTAGGTTACATGAGAGCTGCTCCCGTAACCAACATCATATAATTTAACTATTAAAGATTGTTTATACAAATATTAGCCAGGCATTGTGGCTCACGCCTGTACTCCCGGCTACATGGGAGGCTGAGGCACAAGAATTGCTTGAAACTGGGAAGTGGAGATCGCGCCACTGCACTCCCGCCTGGGTGACGGAGCGAGACACTGTCTCAAATAAATAAATAAATAAATAAATAAATAAATAAATAAATAAAAGATTTGTATCATTTTTTACAGTGATATGTCAGAAATATTTTACCACTCCCACAGTAGGCAATAATTTAGGCAGCACATTGATTTCAATGAAATTTTAACTTTTTCTTACCTTTACCATATTAGTATTGAGTTATATGTCTCCCATTGATAAAATGAATGCTTCTATTACTTTTTTTTGAAGATTTAAAATGTCAGCAGATTATAGCTTTCAATGTATTTTTCCTTAGAGATGACTAACATAGCTGATTACTCTCTAAAAATACAGTGAATCTAAGTCATACTTTACAGCTGATAAAGTAAAAAGAAAAAAGTAATCAAGTGAAGCACTCTGAATTTAAGAGCAGTTTTAATGCAGTTCTGGTAATTCTGGGAGCTAAATTTATTTCCGAAATTGTTAGCTTAAAAAAGTCTTTACTTAGCCCAGGTTATCTAGAAAAGAATATCATTATAGGATTAAGAGTTAGGTTAAACACTCCCTATTGAAGGATTTTTTCTTATGGTAACAAATACTATGTTGTATTCTAAATGAAAAATAAAATGTGATGCCTTTGATAAATGACTTGGTATCTGAAAATGAGTTTGAAATTAAATAATAAAAGATAAGCAGAATGATAATCTGTAATAATTAGATTCTTTTATAGAAACACACATTTTAAAGATTTCGCTATTAAAAATGGCCTCATATGTTAAGGCATAAAAAGATTAGCTTTATAAGACAACAATATCAAATCTTTCAACCAATTCTTTTTAGAAATTTAACATGGAAGTAATTATAAATAGTTATTCAGACTTTTTATTCTTATATTCTGTGCAGTTAGGCTTGTGGCACATGCTACTTTTGGCAAAGTTTTTGGTCCTGAACCTTGGATTTGGGCCCTTAAATTTGTAATGACAGATAATGATCAAGTTAGGGGGCATAAATCTAGGTTTTAGAGATGATGCCAGCTCCTGTCATTACAAGAATTTCTACAAATTCTCAAGATGTCTGTAATTGAAGTTATTAATAGCTTCAAGCTGAAGTTGAGCTGACCTTCCAGGAGCCACCTCTTCTTTGTAAAAGGTACAAGAACAAGCTCCTATGACTTTTTAACTACAAAGATCTGCTTTTCATTTATAATATAAAGGCATTGTTCTTTAAGTATTTGTAAGAGTTCTTAATCTCAGTCAATGCTACAAAATATCTGTATTATGGTAAGAATAATGAGATTTTATAGGGGATTTTCGCATAGAATTTCTTATAATACTGTGAAACAAAAAGAAATTTTGCAAAGTTTTTACTCTGCTTCCTACATTTGTTTGATTTTTAGTTTTCTAAAAGGAAGTAGTTTGAATGCCCAAGACAATCACATATAGACACTCACATACAAAATATTGCACAATTTCAAGGATTCATAGACCTCCCTTGAAAGTTAAGATTGGCCTCTGGATTCCAGTTAATGACTCTACTAGAGGTACTTCCAAATATACTGCTACCTATCAGAGCTGAACACAGGAACATTTTTGGTTTCCCAGAAATTTATCTTTTTATATTTATCCTTGTTTTTCCCTTGCCATACTTTTCTCAATACTAATTTGGGTTACGGCACTGTATATGTGAACAATATCCTAAATCCTTTTTAAAAATAATTTTCTTAAATTTCATTTTAAATTAGGAGTTTCTTTGGTACAGTTAAGGAAAATAAGTCAATTGATTAATTTTTTTGAAGTAGCAAATGTGGTGGCATGTAGCAGTAGAAAATATATAGGTTTTAGCATAAATCAGATCTGATTTCAAATACTGTCTCTGTTACTTTCAAACATCTTTAGAAAATGTAGTAATCTCTGTAATAATTATGTCCTTAACTTATAGTTGGTGGACACAGATGTTAGCTTTTTTTTTTTTAATTATTATTATACTTTAAGTTTTAGGGTACATGTGCACAATGTGCAGGTTAGTTGCATATGTATACATGTGCTATGCTGGTGTGCTGCACCCATTATTACAGAATTTAGGCTAGAAAATGGTTATATGGAAGTAATCATACAGAGATTCAAATAAAATTTTTGCTGACTGTAAAAAAAAAAAAAGAAAAAAAGAAAATGTAGTAATCTCTGAAGTCAGTTTCTTAACCTCTAAATTGTGAAAATGACTTTACTAAATGTCTCTTATTTGCCATACATCATGCTAAGTTATTTGTATAAGATATGCATTGTCTAGTTCCTTTGAAAATCTATGAAAAGTTATTATTTACATCTTGCAACTGTGAATATTGAAGCACAGAATCATTAGTAAGCTTGCCCAAGATTAATACAGCTAATACATAGTAGAGTAGAGATGGAAATCCAGGTCCAATTTAACTACAAAACTTCAAAATATACTGACTTGTGAATATTAAACATGTGAAAATCCAACTAGAGTAATAGAATATATTAAAAATAATGAGCAAAACCCATAGCTAAGAAATTTAAGTCATAAGTTCATAGAATCTCTGCTTTTAAGATCAACCCTTTCTGATATTATTGCCACCACCACACTGCATTGATATAAGATGAAGATTAAGAGACATTGTAGAAAATGTTACGAAAAAGGAAAACACACACACACACACACACACACACACACACACACACACACACACCCCACATTCCATCTGCCGGTCTCCCTTTTTGGTAGGTGGCATGCTTTTCTTCTGAAAACCAGTGTAGGAAGCCCAAGGAGAATGCCTTATAAGTGTGGAGTGCCTGTTAAATGAAGAAATTAAATTTGTTTCTTGGTTGGATGTCTATTTAGCCATCAGACTTCCTGCTCTCTGTGCTACCAAAGCTTTGGTAAAGAAAATTAGGGATGGAGGTTTTGTTATGATTTTCAGGCTGAGAGAAGAAAGAGATAAAGACAGTACCCTCTCAATGTTTGTTCCTGCAGCATCTGCTCTGGGACCTCACCGAATGGCTGGATAATAGGCAGAGCCATGGTTTTACAGGGGACCATAGGAGTGTGGGTCACAGATGTACATTTTTCAGAGGAATGCAATACAAGGCTGCCGGATAGGCTGACGTGTGTGGTTTTATTTCACTAGGGAGCACCAATGTGCAGGTGAGCTGTGTGTGAGTGAGCCTTTCACGTACAGAGCCCTATAAGTCAATATCAAGTCCATAGAAAGTAGGCAGGTTGAGAAGTGTGCACCAATTAAAGAGAGGACAAGTTTTGCCATGGGCCATCATCTAAGAAGCCTGTTTCCCATACCCCTCCACCCAACTCCCACTTTTCTAGAAAGACACACACTAGGGAAAATGTAAGGTACTGATTTGGAAACCAGAACATTCACCCTTTCATCCCCTACCCCCACCACATACACATTTTCAAACCTCCACGCCACTAGAGTTTAACTTCCTGGAGGCTGAGGGAGTAGGAAAACAATAGTGATTGTCTTAATAATAAATAGTGTTTTAATAATAAAAAGTGATAATAAAAAGCTCCATAAGGCTTCAGCCATGGGGTAGGAGTTTTACACAATTATTTTAGTTTCAGTCATGGGGTAGGACTTCCAGATAGATGTGTTCCCCAAGTTTTTCAGTGATAAACCTGTAAACAGTCAAAAGAATACACAATTAGTGCAGTCTTTGGAAAAAATAAAACCATTATATATTTATGTATTAGTGTTGATGCTCCTCAATAAATTAACTACAAATTAGTTGATGTATATGAAGTGTTTGGGTGGTTGTTGTAATTAAATCTGAGTTGGTAACTAGCCACATATTCTTATTCCATTTCAATTTCTACTTAGGTCTCAGAATATAATTTGTTATGGAAACAAATCATTCTTCACGTACAGAGTATGTGGAAAGTAATGAATTGACCTGTGGGTCAAGGTCCTGACTTGTTTAAAATTCATTCAAAATGGTTGGTTGATCAGAATCAAAAGTCCTGACTTACAGGTATAGGTTCTGTAGTGGTCCCTCAACCATTTACAAAGGCGGAGAAGGTTTAGTAAAATATTTTTCTTTGGCATAGGCTGATCTCAAAAGACCATTTAAAAAAAGAAGTTATCAATCCTTTGATAAACTGCTGCATAGCTGAGCCAGAGGAATAAAAGTTGTTAGTATTTGATGATCTGAAAGGAGCTTGAGGGTGGGAAAATATTTCTAGCCTGGCAATATTAAAAAAACACTCAGTAATTTGAAAATTTCTATCACTGCCTCAAGCAACTTTAGACTCTCAAATGTATAATAAATATGTTTATTTCTGGGTTTAGAACAGATTATACAATAAATATTGGTAAGAACAACGTATAAAAATCTCATTTGTAACTGAATATTTATAGACCCAATTTATGTGTCTTGGGTGAAAGTACATCTAAAGAAACATCCTACTCTTTCACATGTCAAATTGTAATGTTATTTTAGAATCACGGAGGTAATAAATACAGTACATGAAGTAGTCTTTTGTATTTGGGGATTAGGACTATCCTAATGTTTTTGAAATCTTTATAGCATAAAAAGTAGACATTTTACATTTGCTTATTCAAGTAAGAAAAGTCTTACTCTCAGCAGTGGATTTTTTTTCTTGCAATGGCACATTCTGCCATGTATGCATTTTTAATTTTTTTTTACAGAAACGTAGTTTACAATGCTTAAAAAGTATTATATCTAATATAAACAATTATCGGATATCGTATTTAAATATAAATGTTGAAGAGGGATTTGGAAGCATAAAGGAAGAGAAAGATAAACAGGCCTATTAGTTGCCATATTGTAAAAAATCTCATATAGCTATTGTAACAGATTTTTAGGCTTAATATTTTTCCTTTAGTATGATGAACTTCTCTTTAACGTGTATCTTACCTTTTTTTTTTTAGCTTGAGTGGAGACAAGGCCTTTGTGGGCACAGTGTTAACTGCAGAAACTACTTTGCCCAATGTGTACAATCTGGAGCATGGGGAAGAAAAAACAGGAAAACTAATACTGTTTTGTGAATCTTCATGTAAAACTCTGACTTTTAAATTATTATCATAAGATGAAATATTTGAATGGTCAGGAGGCAAAGAGGTTAAAAGATTAATTGTGAGGTGACTATGAGCTAGGACATATTCCCAGCTGAAACCAAGAAAGACATAAAAACAAATAGTAAAACATTGCTTTTGCTGTCAAAAATAAAGCAGAAGTTTCTTTCACAGATTCATTATATTGTGGGGCCCTAAACACACTCATAAAGTTGATCTATAATTGAATATTCAAACAGTTTCTTAACTGCTATCCTACCATCTGGAAATTAATAAGAAATGAATAAAGTAATATATTATTAAAATTAAAAGCAACATCAGGAATGGCATGCTGGCAGGTAAAACAGCACCCAAGGAATATTTCAGAGTCAGCTCTGTACCGATAAAAGTATAGTATTTGGTAAGAATTCTGATGATTAACCATATTATGGCACACATTTTCTTTCTCTTATAACCTTCTAATTTTTACTACTTTATTTTTTTATTTTTATTTATTTTTTATTTTTATTTATTATTTTATTTATTTTTATTTTATTTATTTTTATTTAATTTTTCACTTTATCTAGAGATAAAGTGAAAGCTACTAGAGTAATAATACTGACAAACTAAGACTGAATCCCATCAGGCAAATAATAAGTAATAGTTGATGGAGACACTGATGGGAACATAAAGAAAGCTTTTAGCAGAATAACGATGAACACTGGTTTTTTGTTTTAGAAATTATAATAAGAACCATTTGACCATGATGATTCCACATGTACCCAAGCTTCATTAAAACACTCTGTGAAAATGAGGTGATTTTAAAGACAAATAAGATTGTGATTAATAATTGTTCACATCCTTTTATTTTTTACATGGCTATTTCAACCCAAAACATTTGTTGTAATGCCCAGGTGGCATTAACTTGTATGGAACACCGTGTAATTCATTTATACATCCTTTCAATTAATATTTGTCATAAGCCTAAATGTGCAAGTCACTAGGGTGCAAAGTGAACTAGATAAATTATTTGTTTAGTGAAGTTTACATTCTAGTGGAGGTAAAGATCTCAAAACAAATTTTAAGAAATATATAACATATCAAATAATAAGTACAATCAAAGGAATAACAAAGCAGGATAAGGCTTCGAGATTGGTGGCAGTGGAGGGGTGCTATTTCATATAGAATGATCTGGGAAGTTCTCTTTGATATTATGACATTTGAGAAGAGACCCAAAGGAAGTGAGGACCTAAGCCAGTGGATATTTGGGGTACAGCATGATGGACAGAGAGGAAGACGAAGTTCAAGGTCTTGAGACAAGAGCATACTTGGCCTGTTGGAGTGACAAGAGGCCAGTGTAGCTGGAGCTGAGTAAGGGGGCAATGTAGAAAATGAACTCAGAGCAGTGAGGAGGGAAGAGCCTATTAAGAGGGAACGTGTAAGCCTTGCAGGGGACTTGGCTTTTCCTATTGAAGAGACAGTAAGCATTGGATGGTTTTGCAGAGAAGAGTGATGGGATCTACCGCTTCTTAGAAGGATTACTCTAGCTGCTGGGCTGAGAATAAACAATATTTGCTCAAAGATAAAAGTTAAAAGACCCATGAATAGACTATTGCAACGGTCTCAGCAAGAGAAGACGGTGATTTGTTCATGGTGTGTAGTTGTAGCAGTGGAGGTAGAGAGAAGTGATAAAATATTGAATAGGTTTCCAAGGGTGAGCTGACAAAAATATGCTGATAGATTAAGTCAGCATATTTAATGCTAGCATGTAAATGGCACAGAAGATCAAGGATGAGTCTGAGACTTTTTGCCCAAAAACTGGAAGGATGAAATAGCCTTTCACTAAGATAGAAAAAGAGGATTGGCCTTTAGGGGTGGAACTGGAGATCAAACAGAATTTGGGCTTATTAGGTTTGACATGCCTATTTAACATCCAAGACAAAATGTAAATTAGACAGTGAAGTATAATGTAGAAACTAGCAATAATGTAGAACACATTGTCAATTGATTATAGTTTACTTGAGAAGTTAAAAGTAAAAGCACAGTAAAGAATTCAGAAACACTACAATGCAATTAAAATGTATAATGAAATTAAATATGTAAGTGTCCAAAGAACTCTCTTAACTTCAAGGTATCTTCAAAATACCCCCCAAAAAATTAACCCTTAATTTGTATTTACAAAAAGAGCTCCATGGCTTGTAAGAGAAATCTGTATTACAAAAATGTGAAAATTAGCCTCCCAAAATTATGGAGGTTAAAGATTTCTGCTTAAAAATAAAAATGAAAATCCTATACCTTGCCTTGAAATCATTAGTTCACCAGCTTTTCTAACTTCTTATTTTCTTAAAAAGACCTTACTTAAATGAATATGCTGCTTTGTAAGTTAATAGGGCATAAACCAAATTAAATCACCATGTCGGAAATTGTTCCCCTGTTTTAGCACACGCATAGGATTTTACCTGAAAATTTCCAGAATGTCAGATAGTCAGCTCTACAAAATCCAACTGAGGGCAATTAAAGGAAAATATTTTTCTTTCCAACTTGAAAGAAACTAGTGTTAGAACAACCATGAAAGCCTGTTCAAAGTAATATTGAGCAATATTTGTAGAAAAGGGATACCAATTTTTTCCTTAAAATAAATATGGTAAAATAATTATGAGGATATCTGAGATGACTTTGCTACTGAAAAGGAAGAGGAATTTAAGAAATAAGTATCAAGTTGCTGGGCCTTCGGACAAATAATCAGTTACAACAGAAAGGGCCAAGAACGTGGAAACATGATTTTTTTAAATGAAGGATTGTATTTGGAGATAGGGTTAGAAAAAATAGATTAAAAATGGGGGTTAACTGCCTCCCAATGACTCTTCAAGGAGACAACCACCATCCCCAGCTACACGGCTTTCAGAGAGATTCTATTTATATAAGCAAATACATACTTTTTTTAAAAAAAAGTAGAAGTAAGTCCTGGTGCAGTGGCTCACAAAAGAAAATGGGGGCTAATAATACTTTAACACGTAAAATAAATGCCCTAAATTACCTGTTAGAGTTATGACTAAGCCTTGATCCTTTAGCATCAACTAAAATCAGTACAGAGGGAAATGAACCATCTCTTTTTCTTGATATAGATATCTTCTCTTAAATAGTCCAGTGCAATTGCAAATACTGGTTTAACTACAGAAACGAATGTAAGTAATTGTCTGTAAGTGTGGTTCTCATTCACACTTGTATATATACATATGTTCCTTTTAGAGCTGCCTATGACTTACTTTCAGAAAGTCTTAGAAAGCAGGATAACACTAACTGGAAACAAATCTGTATTTATGGACATAATATGTGACTCACCCTCTGCTCAGAGAAGCAAATCCCAACATGTTATACATAATGATTCATTTTAGGGCTCCCTTTACATAAATATCACCATATACTACTGGAACATGAGCATCTATTGAATCAGATGAACATAAATCTAAAATTATTTTGAATAGCCTAGTAAAATCTGTTTTATAGTCTATAAATGTCCCATTAATTACCAGGAAGGAATAGATGTATCTTTATGTATCTAGTAGATGAATATAATTAGCAAATTCTTGAGACCTACAAAAAATGCTCTTGGAAAAATCTTCAAAAGTTACAGTTATGAGGGAATAAATGCCTGTACCCTTCCCATCACATCTTTATCAGGAACTAATCTAAGCAGAGTTGGGTACAATTTCAGTTGAAAATGGGAATATATATGATTTCTTATAATTATTTTATTACTTTACCTTGAGTTTGAGACATTTTTTCTTGGCCCATTTTTATTTTTAATTTCTTAATTTTTAACTTTTGTTGGTACATAATAGGTGTATTATTTATGGGACACATAAGATATTTTGATACAAGTATACAATTCATCAATAATAAGATTAGGGTAAATAGGGTATCTATCATCTCAGGCATTTATCCTTTTGTGTTATGAACAATCCAGTTATACTCTTTTAGTTATTTTTAAATGCACATAAATTATTGTTGACTGTAGTCACCCTGCTGAGCTATCAAATACTAGATCTTATTTATTCTATCTGTATATTTGTACCCATGAACTATCCCCCACTTTTCCCCATCCCTGCCCCCACTATCCTTCCCAGCCTCTGATAACCATCATTCTACTCTCTATCTCCATGAATTCAATTTTGTAAAATTTTAGCTACCACAGATAAGCGAGAATATGCAAAGTTTATCCTTCTATGCCTGGCTTATTTCACTTAAGAAAATGACTTCTATTTACATCTATGTTGTTGAAAATCACAGGATCTTATTCTTTTTTTGTGGCTGAATAGTACTCAATTGCATATATGTATCAATTTCCTTTATCCATTCTTCAATTGATGGACATGTGGGTTGCTTTCAAATGTTGGCTATTGTGAATAGTGCTACAATAAACACGAGACTGAAGATATCTCTTTGATACACTGATTTCGTTTCTTTTGTGTATATATCTCTCAGTGAGATTGCTCGATCATATGGTAACTCTACTTTTAGTTTTTAGGGGAATCTCCAAACAGTTCTCCATAGTGGTTGTAATAATTTGTATTCCCACCAACAGTGTATGAGGGTTCCCTTTTCTCTGCATCATCGCTAGCATTCATTATTGCCTATCTTCTAGATAAAATCCATTTTAACTGGGGTGGGATGATATCTTACTGTAGTTTTAATTTGCATTTCTCTGATGGTCAGTGATGTTGGGCACCTGTTTGTCATTTGTATGTCTTCTTTTGAGAAATGTCTATTCAGGTTTTTGCCTATTTTAAAATCATATTATTACATTTTTTTCCTTTAGAGTTGTTTGAGCTGCTATATATTTTGGTTAGTAAGCCCTTGTCAGATGAGTAGTTTGCAAATATTTCCCCCTAGTCTGTAGGTTGTGTCTTCACTTTGTTTATTGTTTCCTTTGCAGTGCAGAAGCTTTTCAACTCAATGTGATTCCATTTGTCCATTTTTGCTTTGTTTGCCTGTGTTGTGGGATATTAGTCAAGAAATTTTTGCAGAGTCCAATATCCTAGAGAATTTACCTAATGTTTTCTTTAAGTAGTTTCATAATTTGAGGTATTATATTTCAGTCTTGAATTTATTTTTATTTAAATTTTTGTATATGGTGCAAGATAGGGGTCTAGTTTTTTTCTTCTGCATATGCATAGCCAGTTTTCCCAGCATTTTAACCATTTATCGAACAGACTGTCCTTTCACCAATGTATGTTCTTGGCACCTTTGTTGAAAATGAGTTTACTGTACATGTATGGATTTGTTTCTGCTTTCTCAATTATGTTCCATTGGTCTGTGTGTCGATTTTTGTGCCAGTACCATGCTGCTTTGGTTACTATAGCTCTGCAGTATAATTTGAAGTCAGATAATGTGATTACTCCAGTTTTTGTTCGTTTGTTTCTTTTTTGTTTTTACTTAGAATAGCTCTGGCTATTCTGGGCCTTTTGTGGCTCAGTACAAATTTTAGAATTATTTTTTTCTATTTCAGTGAAGACTGCCATTGGTATTTTTATAGGGATTGCATTGAATTTGTAGATTGCTTTGAGTAGTATGAACATTTTAAAAAATATTGATTCTTCCAATGCACAAACATGAAATATTCTTGCATTTTTTTGTGAACTCTTCAATTTCTTGCACCAATGTTTTATATTGTTATTATAGAGATCTCTCTTCTTTGGTTAAGTTAATTTTTAGGTATTTAATTTTATTTGTAGCTATTGTAAATGGGATCACTTTTTTATTTCTTTTTCAGATTGTTCACTGTTGGCATATAGAAAATGCTACTGGTTTGTGTATCTTGATTGTGTATCCTGCAAATTTTTTGAAATGTGTTTATCAGGTCTAATAGTTTTCTTGTGGAGTATTTAGGTTTTTCCAAATATAAAATCATATTATCTGCAAAGAAGGATAATTTTACTTCTTCCTTTCCAATTTGGACATCCTTTATTTATTTCTTTTGTCTGATTACTCTAACTAGAAGAACTATGTTGAATAACAGTGGGGAAAGTGAAAAATTTTTCTTGGGGTCCAGATCTTAGAAGAAAGGCTTTCAGTGGGTCCCCAGTTAGTATGATACCAGTTGTGAATCTGTCATATATGGCTCTTGTTATACTGAGGTAGGTTCCTTCTATACCCAGATTTTGGTGATTTTATCATGAAGGAGTGTTGAATTTTATCAATTTTTTTTTTCATAATCAATTGAAATGATCATATGGTTTTAGGCCTTCACTCTATTAGTTATTGATTGACTTGCATATATTAAACCATCCTTGTAACACAGGTATAAATCTCATTTGGTTATAATAAATAGTCTTTTTAGTTTATTGTTGAATTTAGTTTGCTAGTATTTTGTTGTGGATTTTGCATCAATATTCATCAGAAATATTGGCTTGTAATTTTCTTTCTTTTCTTTTTTTTGATGTGTCTGGTTTTGGTATCAGAGTTATACCGGTATTGTAGAGTTTGGAAATATTTCTTCCTCTTCTATTTCTCAGAAGAGTTTGAGTAGGATTGGTATTAGTTCTTCTTCAAATGTTTGGCAAATTTCAGGAGTGAAGCCATTGGGTCTTGGGCTTTTCTATGCTGGGAGAGCTTTTATTATGGCTTTGATCTCATTAATTGTTATTGGTCTATTCAGGTTTTGGATTTCTTCATGTTCTATTTTGGTAAATTATATGTGTCTAGAAATGCATCCATTTTTTCTAGATTAATCAATTTATTGGAATATATCTGCCCATAGTAGACTCTAATATTTGCATTTCTGTGGTAATGGTTATAATATTTCTCTGTCATCTCAAATTTTAAATATTTGGGTCTTTCTTTTTTTTAGCAGTTAGTCTGGCTAAAGATTTGCCAGGTTTGTTTAACTTTTCAAAAAAACAACTTTTCATTTTGTTGATCTTTTGTATTGTTTTCTTAATTTTAAATTAATTTATTTCTGCTCTGATCTTAATTATTTCTTTTCTTCTACTAATTTGGGGTTTGTTTGCTCTGGGTTTTCTAGTTCTTTAAGATGCATCATCAGGTTGTGTATTTGTTTTTTTTCTTTTCATATGTAAGATTAGAGCTATGAACTTTCATCTTATTACTGCTTTTGCTGTATCACATAGGTTTTTGTATGTTGGGTTTCCATTATCATTTGTTTCAATAAATTTTTAAATTTCCTTTAAATTTCTTTATTAACCCACTGATCATTCAGGAGTATATTGTTGTATTAGTTCATATTCACGCTGCTGATAAACATATACCTGAGACTCGGAAGAAAAGATGTTTAATTGGACTTACAGTTCCATATGGCTGGGGAGGCCTCAGAATCATGGTTGGAGGTGAAAGGCACTTCTTACATGGTGGTGGCAAGAGAAAAATGAGGAAGAAGCAAAAGCAGAAACCCCTGATAAACCCATCAGATCTCATGAGACTTATTCACTATCACATGAATACCATGGGAAAGACCCACTCCCGTGATTCAATTACCTCCTGCTGGGTCCCTCCCACAATAATGGGAATTCTGGGAGATACAATTCAAGATGAGATTTGAATCCCAAACCATATCATTCCACCCCTGGCTGCTCCAAATCTCATGTCTTCACCTTTCAAAACCAATCATGCCTTCCAAACAGTCCCCCAAAGTCTTAACTCATTTCAGCATTAACCCAAAAGTGCACAGTCCAAAGTTTCATCTGAGACAAGGCAAGTCCCTTCCACCTATGAGCCTGTAAAATCAAAAGCAAGCTAGTTACTTCCTAGATACAATGAGAGTACAGGAATTGGGTAAACACAGCCATTGAAAATGGGAGAAATTGGCCAAAACAAAGGGGTTACAGGGCCCATGCAAGTCCAAAATCCAGCAGGGCCATCAAATTTTAAAGCTCCAAGATGATCTTTGACTTCAGGTCTCATATCCAGGTCACACTGATGCAACAGGTGGGTTCCCATGGTCTTGGGCAGCTCCATCCCTGTGCCTTTGCAGGGTACAGCCTCCCTCCTAGCTGCTTTCACAGGCTGGTGTTGAGTGTCTGTGGCTTTTCCAGACACATGGTGCAAGCTGACAGTGGATCTATCATTCTGGGGTCTGGAGGACAGTAGTCTAATTCTCAAAGCCCCACTAGGCAGTGCCCCAGTAGGGACTCTGTGTGGGAGCGCCAACCCCACATTTCCCTCCTGCAGTTCCCTAGCAGAGGTTCTCCGTGAGGGCCCTGCCCCTATAGCAAACTTTTGCCTGGGCATCCAGGCATTTCAATACATCTTCCGAAATCTAGGCGGAGGTTCCCAAACCTCAATTCTTGACTTCTGTGCACTGCAGGCTTAACACTACATGGAAGCTTCCAAAGTTTGGGCTTCCACCTTCTGAAGCCACAGCCCAAGCTCTATGTTGGCCACTTACAGCCATGGCTGGAGTGGCTGGGACACAGGGCACCAAGTCCCTAGGCTGCATGGACCTGGGGCCCAGTACACAACACCACTTTTTCCTCCTGGGTTTTGGGCCTGTGATGGAAGGGGCTGCCATGAATGTCTCTGACATGGCCTGGAGACATTTTTCATGTGGTCTTGGGGATTAACATTAGGTACCTTACTACTTATGCAAATTTCTACAGCCAGCTTGAATTTCTCCTCAGAAAATGGGTTTTTCTTTTCTATCGCAGTCAGGCTGCAAATTTTCCAAACTTTCATGCTCTGCTTTTCTTATAAAACAGAATGCCTTTAACAGCACCCAAATTACCTCTTGAATGCTTTGTGGCTTAGAAATTTATTCCACCAGATACCCTAAATAATCTTTCTCAAGTTCAAAGTTTCACAAATCTCTAGGGCAGGGGAAAAATGCCTCCAGTCTCTTTGCTAAAATATAAAAAGAGTCACCTTTGCTCCAGTTCCCAACAAGTTCCTCATCTCCATCTGAGATCATGTCAGCCTGGACCTTATTGTCTACACTGCTATCAGCATTTTGGGCAAAGCCATTCAACAAGTCTCTAGGAAGTTCCAAGCTTTCCCACATTTTCCTCTTTTAAGCCATCCAAACTCTTCCAACCTCTGCCTGTTACCCAGTTCCAAAGTCATTTCCATATTTGGGGGTATCTTTTCAGCAACAACCCAATCTACTGGTACCAATTTACTGTATTAGTTTGTTTTCACGCTGCTGATAAAGACATAACTGAGACTGAGAAGAAACTGGACTTAACAGTTCCACATGGCTGGAGAGGCCTCAGAATCATGATGGAAGGTAAAAGGCACTTCTTACATGGCAGTGGCAAGAGAAAAATGTGGAAGAAGCAAAAGCAGAAACCCCTGATAAATCTATGAGCTCTCATGAGACTTATTCGCTATCATGAGAATAGCATGGAAAAGACCGGCCCCTATGATTCAATTACCTCCCCCTAGGTCCCTCCCACAACACATGAGAATTCTGGAAAATACAATTCAAGTTGAGATTTGAATGGAGACACAGCAAAACCGTATCAATTGTTTAATATCTATGTGTTTGTATAGTTTCCAAAATTCCTCTTGTTATTGATTCATGGTCTTACTCCATTATGGTCAGAGGAGGTACTTAATTTAATTTCAGTTCTTAAATTTTCCTAAGACTTGTTTTGTGGCCTAACATATGCTCTATCCTTGAGAATGATCTGTGTGTTATGATGACAAGATTGTGTATTCTGCAGCCTTTGGATGTAATTACATATTAGGTCCATTTGCTCTAAAGTACAGATTAAGTTCGATGTTTCTTTGTTGATTCTCTGTCTGGAAGATCTGTCCAATGTTGAAAGTGGGATGTTGTATTTATAAGCGGAATGCTGTTATTGTATTGGGGCCTATCTCTCCCTTTACCTCTAATAATATTTGCTTTATATATCTGGATACTCCAGTGTTGAGTGCATATATATTACAATGGTTATGTACTCCTGCTGAGTTGCCATCTTTATTATTATATAATGAAATTTGTCTCTTTCTGTAGCTTTTTTCTTGAGATCTATTTTGTCAGATATAAGTATAGCTACTCCTGCTCTTTGTTTGATTTCCATTGACATGGAATATCTTTTTCCGTTTTTTTTACTTTTTGTCTATCTGTGTCTTTATAAATGAAGTGTTTCTTGTTGGAAACAGATTGTTGAGTCTTGTTTTTTTTTTTTTTTTTTCAATAAATTCAGTCACCCTATGTCTTTTGATTGAAGAGTTTAGTCTATTTATATTCAATGGTATTAATGATAAGTAAGAACTTACTCCTGCCATTTTACTGTTTTTGGAAGGTTGTTTTGTGGTCTTCTCTTCCTTCTTTACTTCCTTCCTGTCTTCTTTTTTGCAAAGGTGATTTTCTCTGGTTGTAAGTTTTGATTTCTTGCTTTTTATTTTTTTGTATCTCTTGTGTGTTTTTTGATTTGAGGTTACTATAAGGCTTTCAAATCATATCTTATAACCTATTATTTAAAACTTCTGACAACACTGATTACATAAATTAACAAAGAGAAAACTAATGAAAACCCTACACTTTAATTCCTCCCCCCGCTTTTTAATTTTTTGTTGTTTCTATTTGTTGTATTGTACTTTCTATGTCTTGGAAAGTTGTTGTAGCTATTATTTTTGATCGGTTTATCTGTTAGTCTTTCTATTCAAGACATGAATAGTTTACATACCACAATTACAGTGTTACAATATTCTATGGGTTTTGGTGTACTTACTATTACCAGTGACTTTTTTTACCTTCAGATGACACTGTATTGCTCATTAATGTTATTTTCTTTCAGATCGAGGTACTCCCTTTAGCACTTTTTGTAAGGCAGGTCTTGCATTGATGAAATCCCACAGCTTTTGTTTGTCTGGGAAAGACATTTTTTCTCATTCATGTTTGAAGAATATTTTCTCCAAATATACTATTCTAGGATAAAAACTTTTTTCCTTCAGCACTTTAAATGTGGCATTCTACTCTCTCCTGGAATGTAAGGTTTCCACTGAGAATTCTGCGGCCAGATGTATTAAAGCTCCATTGTATGTTATTTATGCCTTTTCAATTGCTGCTTTTAGGATACTTTCTTTATCCTTAACCTTTAGGAGTTTAATTATTAAATATCTTCAGGTAGTCTTGTGTGTATTAAATCTTCTTGGTGTCCTATAAACTCCTTATACTTAAATATTGATATCTTCCTCTAGGTTTGGGGAGTTCTGTGTTATTATCTTTTTCTATGAACTTTATACCCTAGACTCTCTCAACCTCCTCCAATAACTTTCAGGTTTGGCTTTTTGAGGCTATTTTCTAAATCTCGTATGTATGCATGCTTCATTCTTCTTTATGCTTTTTTTCTTTTGTCTCTTCTGTGTATTTTTTAAATAGCCTGTATTCAAACCTAATGATTGTTTTACCAAATCTGTAATTAAGAGACTCTGATGCATTCTTCAATATGTCAATTGCAATTTTCAACTCCAAAATTTCTGCTTGATTATTACTAAATTTTTTAATTTCTTGGTTAAATATATCTGATAGGATTCTGAATTTCTTCTCTGTGTTATCTTGACTTAATCTAAGTTTCCTCAACACAGCTATTTTAGACTGGGCACAGTAGCTCACGCGTATAATCCCAACACTTTGGGAGGCCGAGGTGGGCAAATAACCTGAGGTCAGGAGTTCGAGACCAGCCTGACCATCATGGAGAAACCCCATCTCTACCAAAAATATAAAATTATCCGGGTGTGGTGGCGGGCGTCTGTAATCCCAGCTACCTGGGAGGCTGAGGCAGGAGAATTGCTTGAACCCGGTAGGCAGAAGTTGCAATGAGCTGGGATCACGTCATTGCACTCCAGCCTGGGCAACAAGAGCAAAACTCTATCTCAGAACACAAACGAAAACAGATATCTTGAATTATCTGTCTGAAAGGATCGGTCCCTGGTTTCTTATTTCATTTGGCAAGGTCATGTTTTCTGGATGGTCTTGATGCTTGTTTTTCAGTGTCTGGGCATTGAAGAATTGGGTGTTTATTGTAGTTTTGCAGTCTGGCCTTATTTGTACTGGTCCTTCTTAGGAAGGCTTTTTGGCTGTTTAAAGAGACTTGAGTGTTATGATCTAACTTTTAGATCACTGCAGCCTTATCTTCTTTAAGGGACACCCCAAGGCCAGTAACACTGTGGCTGTTGCAGACTTGTAGAGGTACCACCTTTGTAATCTTAAATAAGATCCAGAAGAATTATCCAGTTACCAGACAGACACAAGCACCCTTGTGGCAAACACCACTGGGACTGTGCTGGGTCAGACCTGAAGCCAGCACAGCACTTAGTCTTGCCCAAGGCCTGCACGAAACACTGCTTGGCTACTGCCTATGTTTCCTCAAGGCCCTAGAGCTCTACAAACAGCAAGGGGGAAGCTAGCAAGGACTGCATCCTTCCCTTCAGGGTGACAAGTTCCCTCAGGTCTGAGCAGGTCCAGAGATGCCATCCAGGAGCTAAGGCCGTGAATCAGAAACCTTAGAAATCTACATGGTGCCCCATCTACTGTGGCTGAGCTGGCATCCAAATCACAAGACTAAGTCCTTCTCACTCTTCCCTCATTTTTTCCCAAGCAAAGTGGTATCTCCCTGTGTCCACCACGAACACAGTCCTATGGTGGGTACTACCTGGCTACCGCAACATTCATTCAAGGCCCAAGGGCTCTTTAGTCAGCTTGTCGTGAATGCTGCTAGGCCTGCCGCTCTTCCTTCAGGGCAGTGGGCTTCCCTCTGATCCAGAGCAGGTTCAGCAATGCTGTCCAAAACCCAAGGCCTGGGACTCAGGATCCTAAGAGCCCACTTGGTAATCTACCCAACTGTGGCTGAGCTGGTACCTGGGCTGGAAGACAAAGTCCCTCTTACTCTTCCCTCTCCCTTTCTCAAGCAGAAAGAATCCCTCCTCCTAGCTGGGAATCTGATGGGTTACACCTGAAGCCAGAATGTCTCTGATTCTCACCCAAGGCCCAGGGTGAGTACTGCCTGGGAACCACTGCTAATTATTCAGGGGCCAGGGGCTCTTTAGTCAGCAGGTAATAAATTCTGCCAGGACTGCTTTATTCCCTTCAAGTCAGTAGGTTCCCTCCTGGACAAGGGTGTGTCTAGAAGCATTGTCCAGGAGTGAGGGACTGGAATGGGGCCTTAGGCGTCTGCCTTCAGCTCAATCGTACTGTGGTTAAGCTGTTGGCCAAGTTGCAAGACAAAGTCCTCTTTACTCTTCCCTCTTCTCTCCTCAAGTGGAGGGAAGGAATCTCTTCAAGAGCTGTGAGCTACTCTGCTTGGGTTTGGGGTAGGGATGGCACAAGGATTCCCTTGGCCACCCAGGCTGGTGCCTCACTTATTCACATGCTCCCCAAATACACAGGCTCTCAGTCTAGCACAGCACCAGGACTTGCCCAGGGATTGCATTCCTTGTTCCTTCAATTCCCTTTTAAGTTTATTTAGAACTCCAGAGCTCTTTATCCCATGATGGCAAGGCTTGCCAGATCTCAGGTTCCAACGACTGAGATGAGTAATTTTCCTCTGGCTATGGATGGTCTAAATGCTTCGTTCATAGGCACTGCCTGAATTCTGCCCACTGTTGCTTTCCACTGTGATAGGAAGCACTGAATTTCAATATAAAGTCCGGCAGTCTCTGTGCTCTCCCTTTCCCAAGCATACAGATTTTTTCTCCATGTCATGTGGCAATGCTGGGGAATGGGGGGGTGGCACTGGTAAATCAAGACTGTCTTTTCTATCCTCTTCAGGGCCTCTTTTAATGATAAGAGGTTGAAACATTGTACTGTAAGTCCTCACCTGATTTTTACATCTCATATGCTTTTTTGTGTGTGGATAGTTGCTCATTTGGGCGTTCCTGTAGGAAGGATGATCAATGAAAGCTATTTGGTCATTTTGCTCCATCTCCCAAAAAAAATGAGACATTTTTGCTAACTCATAATATACTCTGAGTGTGCTGTCTTGATCTCTGCCTTAACTGAGTAGCATCATTAAAATCACTCTAGATGAAAATAGTATTTGTAGTTGAACCAGGATAGATAATCATTTTCATGTGTAAACATTTGGAAGCATTCCCACAATGTATTATAATCTGAAGATTGTTGCATATAGAAGTGTGATGCATGGAACATCACTAGGTGGTAAATAATAACACTGTTGAATATTTCCAGAATGGCTGGATTTGAAGAGTTGGCTTCAAATTGAGGGAAATGCTTATCTTTTCCAAATGGCAATTTGATAGTGGAAAACTAAAAGGAGAGTAAGTGGGGAGCAGAAATAAAAACAGGCATCTCCTACCTCTATCATTGCCCACAATAAACCTTTCACTGTAAGTGTAATGGTGAACTCAAAAAATTTTCCAATACTTCAGTAACTGATCCAGTCATTTGAAGTGGCTGTGAATTATTTCAAGAAAAGAATGGTGTGTTAATCTGATCATGAGACATTATTCTTCTTGCATTGACGTACTTAAAAAGCATATTGGAAACAAACTTCTCTGCTTCAATAACAGCAGGCAGTAAAAAGAGAAAAAAACTTAACACACTTGAAAAGGCTACCTTTTGAAACCACACATGGCTTGCATAAGGATAAAAAATCACTCTGAACATATCATATCCTGTCATCCCAGGTGAACACCCATCTTCTCTTTTCCGTTCTTTTCTATTGTTTACCTTAACTTGGTAGCCTCTAAATCTTTTAATTTTGAAACTCAAAACAAACAACACGTGGAGTTATTTTGTTGTGTAATGAGTAAGAGGAGAGCAAGAACTCTCCTGCTGATTAAAGTGAAAGCAAAAGGATCACGGAGAAAAGAATAGAAGCCTAGTGTTGTATCGGGGTGGTTTCAGTGACCAGGAGTCTTGAACAAGGGTGGAGAAATGAGTTAATATCTGGCAGAGAAAATTGAGTGGTCTGGGAGAAATAAATATATAGAGATATTAAGATGAGGTAAACCCTCCAGTTCTGGGAAACAATCAGTGTTGTTGAGGATAAACCCATCACTCTTGGCTCTGTACAAAAACCTGAACTTGTTCTCTATCAATTGTCAGCTTTTTTTTTTTAATTTACAGAACAAAACCCTATGTCCCATCTTTGTCTTCTCCTCTATTGCCCCCACTTCCCACCCACAAGCTGGGCTCAAGCATAAATGTTTTCCTTTTTCTTTTTATTTTTTATTAATAGTGAAGATTTTGAGGGATATACTCCACATACTTTACAGAAGAGTGGCAAAAACAAAAGAAGCAACAGCAATGCCTCCCAGTGAGCTATTGCTTCATAACTATGTATAATACCTTTTTGGAAAAAAATGGTAATGCTGATTTCTCTGGAATGCATTTTTGTCGGTATGTCTTCTTCATGGAGGAAAAAACTGAGAGATAAGCTGGTTTTACAACAACTTCTATTTCTTGAATAAAGCATTCACTTCTTCCAATTTTCTGAAGGAAATTATGATTTTCATTGTGTTTGTATGGAGTGTTATGATGTCTCAACAGTTGAATATAACAACTCAAATATCATTAAATAGAACACATGATCCAAAGTTAACCTTTCAGTGTCCCTTGTCACAAACAAAAGTAAACGACAGCATTAAACCCACACTACAGAGAACAATACTTATGGAAAATTCAGTATATGCCAGGTACTGTGCCAAGTGCTTTAAATGGATGCTCTCATTTAGTCCTGGCAATGACTACTGGAAGAGTACACCTTTACTTCCATTTTAAAGGTAGGGAGACAAAAACCCAGAGAGGCTAAGGAATTTGTCAAAAGTTAACCACCAGCAAGTAGTGGAATTGAGATTTGAATAAAGGTATTATTTCAAAACCTTTGCTTTAAACCACTGCATTAAATTATTTTCAGTAAAGAAGTTGGCAAGATTTTGAATGTCAAGGAATTTTATGAAATTATACAAAATAAAACATTCAGAAGGAAGAATGTTATCTGCCTAGCTTGAATCTCCAGCTTCTACTTTAAAAAGGGTGCTTTTCATTCATTTTGGTATTTCAGACACTAAAACTACCCTCCAACTATAATAATGAATATTTACTTACAGTTCAGTATTGACCTTATATTACCTTTGGATTTGGAAAAATTGTCAGTTTTAGTCTACCATTTCTGACTTTTTGTCAGTCACTTCATCCCAGATTGAAGACTTAATTACTTTATCTTAACTTCTGAATGCTATTTCTGTGATAATTTAAATTATTGTTATTTAAAGTTTCTGCAATTTAATTACAAAAGAAATGCTTGATTTACAAATTGATTTTGTTCCAAAAGGTTTATGTGTAGGTCAATTAGAAATTTGGAACATAGTCATTCTTATAAGCGAAGTTTCAAATGAGACTTTGAGTCCCAGGCCAGTCATAAAAACCTTAAAAATTCATAATGAAAGCTGAACTACAGTACTTGTGTTATTACCCTAAGTTCCAAGTCATCAGAGCAGATCAGCAATTGTTCAAAAAAAGTTAGAGTACAGGAGAAAGACAGATTTAATTAAATGCAAATATTTAATAGAAGTTCTTTATTTATAATAAAAAACAACACATAATAAACAACCTAAAGAATATTTTAGATGTTCACATTATAAAACTGTTCAGTAAGTGTGATTGACTGAGTCAATAAATGGAGACATCTGCATCCAATATATTACCCCTGAGGGAGTGGGATAAGAGAGGAGCATTTGCAATAACATGAATCGAGGAATAAACTTTGTGAGAAGATCAGCCACAGTGGCCAGTATGGTATGCATACTTAATTCCACAGGTTCCTTATATACACCAGTGGTCTCCAAAATGTGGTATGCACTTTCCAGCAAGTGTGTAATGCAATACAAATGCAATACACTGGAGTAAAAGAGGAAATCTTTATATATTTTATTTACATATATATTTAATATAAGATAGAAAGGAATTAAGCCCACTTGATATTTAATACTCTGAACCTGAAATCCACATTTGGTCCAGATGGTTTTCTGCCGTGTATTATGTTTGAGATATTGAGGGAAGAGTGGGAGCTACCAGTGGTGTTCTTTTAAAAAATAAATTAAAAAATAAATTATTTTTATTAAAATATACTCAGAGGGCACAAGTCATCAGCATAGATCTTGGTGATTAGTACAAAGTGAGCACATCCAGAATAAAAGGAATCTCACCAGCAGCTCTGCAGCCTCCTCAGGTGCCTTCCCACTGCTGGGTCTCTCCTCTCCCAACAAAGGTAAACATTCTTCTGACTTCTGTCACCACAGCTTAGTTTTGCCTGTTTTTAAACTTGATATATATAAATGGAAGCCTACAGTCCAAACTCATTCATATCTAATTCCTTTTGCTCAACATTATGCTTGTGAGACATCTTTCAAGTCGATGTAAGTATTTTGTTCATTTTAATGACAATATATTATTCCATGGTGGAAATATGTCACAATTTATTTGTTTGTTGTAATACTACTAGAAATTTATACTGTTTCCAATTTGGAGGTTTTAGAAATAATGCTATTCTCAACATTTTTTATACATGTCTTTGATTAATATATGCATGTATTCCTGCTAAGTATATATTTTAGGTGGGATTACTAGGTTCTGGGGAACATACATGTTCTGTTTTCCAAAATGATTATTCCAATTTACATTCCTACCGGCAGTTCATGAGTGCTCCACTTGATTCATATACTCGCCAAAATTTATTATTATTATCTTGTTTTAGCTATTCTGGTGAATATGCTATAATATGTACTGGTGGTTTCAATTTGCATTTTCCAATGAGGTTGATTATGTTTTCACATATTTATTGGCCATTTGGAAATCCTTTTCTATGAAACATTTTTAAGATCTTTTGCTCATTTATAGATGGATTATCTATTTTCATATTGATTTGTAATCATTCTTTACATATTCTGGATATAAGTCCTTTGTCAGTCTTTTTTTTTTCAGATAAATGTATTACAAATACCTTTTTCTACTTGATGGCTTGCCTTTTTCATTTTCTTGTTGGTATGTTTTGATAAAAAGATGTTCTTAATATTAATTAACAACATCTTATTTTATGATTAGTGATTGTTTTACATGCTCTGTTTAACAAATTTTTGTCTACTCTCATGATGGTGAAGATATTCTCTCTTTATATTATCAAAAAGCCTTCTGGTTTTCATTTCACATTTATATCTACCTGGGATTTTTATTTTGTATAGTCAAGCTTTGTTTTTTCTATAAGACTGCTTAGTAAACCCAGTACCATTTCTTGAAAAAACCATTTGTATTCCCTTATTGTGTGTCCTTTTTTGTGTGTATTTGCTTCTATCATTTTTGAACACATTACACTTTATATGTGCCCAATCAAAAGGACTTATGGATTCATTTACTTAAAGAGTAAAATACTATAATATTTCACAACAAGATGTAGATGATCAGAAAAATCTTTGTTTATTAGTCATTTCATGGCAAAATTCTTAAAGATAAATCAAAAATTTATTTTACGAAAAAAAGTTGTTTCAATTTGCCTACATTTTCCTGTGATGGCCACTGGCTGCCAGTGGTATACTCCAAGAAAGTATTTTTAATAAAATAACCAAACAATATTACTCTTCAAAATGAAGTTGAATTTTAACAAAAATTAAGTAAGTAAATGCTTTTCAAACAAAAACACAGGGATAGTAAATGGATATACATAGAAGGAAATACTTCACTTGTTATATAATTTTTCTGCTGAAATATGTCACAAAAATTCTTTTAAAAATTAAGAATGTAAAACAGCTGGTAAAATAATTTTCTTTGTTTAAAAGTCTTATAAACAAAGAATTTTAGTAATTTTTTATTTCCATAGGTTTTGGGGGAACAGGTGGTACTTGGTTATATGAGTAAGTTATTTAGTAGTGACTTGCGAGATTTTGGTGTACCCATCATTCAAGCACTATACACTGTACCCAGTTTGTAGTCTTTTATCCCTTACCCCCTTTCCACTCTTTCCCCTTGAGTCCCCAAAGTCCACTATGTCATTCTTATGCTTTTGCATCCTCATAGCTTAGCTCCTGCTTATGAGTGAGAACATATGATGTTTGGTTTTCCATTCCTTAGTTGCTTCACTTAGAATAATACTCTCCAATTCCACCTAGGTTGCTGTGAAAGCCATTAATTCATTCCTTTTTATGGCTGAGTAGTATCTCACCATGTATATATACCACAGTTTCTTTATCAACTCATTGACTGATGGGCATTTGGGTTGGTTCCACATTTTTGCAATTGCAAATAAATTTTGAACCACTTGTTTTAATTTGCAACAAGTGGTTCAAAATGTATTTGCAATTGCAAAAATGTGGAACACCTGTCTACTTTCTTTATATATATATTTTATTATACTTTAAGTTCTAGGGTACATGTTCACAACGTGCAGGTTTGTTACATATGTATACATGTGCCATGTTGGTGTGCTGCACCCATTAACTCGTCATTTACATTAGGTATATCTCCTAATGCTATCCCTCCCCCGGCCTCCCACCCCACAACAGTCCCCAGTGTGTGATGTTCCCCTTCCCGTGTCCAAGTGTTCTCATTGTTCAATTCCCACCTATGAGTGAGAACATGCGGTGTTTGGTTTTTTGTCCTTGTGATAGTTTGCTGAGAATGATGGTTTCCAGCTTCATCCATGTCCC
The DNA here is from genome assembly GCF_028885625.2 of Pongo pygmaeus. Classification (NCBI taxonomy): domain Eukaryota; kingdom Metazoa; phylum Chordata; class Mammalia; order Primates; family Hominidae; genus Pongo; species Pongo pygmaeus. Next base: position 127,206,316 of record NC_072376.2, read on the forward strand.
TACAAAGAACATGAACTCATCATTTTCTATGACTGCATTATATTCCATGGTGTATATGTACCACATTTTCTTAATCCAGTCTATCATTGTTGGACATTTGGGTTGGTTCCAAGTCTTTGCTATTGTGAGTAGTGCCTCAATAAACATACGTGTGCATGTATCTTGAAAGCTGAAACTGGATCCCTTCCTTACACCTTATACAAAAATTAATTCCAGGTGGATTAAAGACTTAAATTTTAGACCTAAAACCATAAAAACTCTAGAAGAAAACCTAGGCAATACCATTCAGGACATAGGCATGGACAAGGACTTCATGTCTAAAACACCAAAAGCAATGGCAACAAAAGCCAAAATTGACAAATGGGATCTAATTAAACTAAAGAGCTTCTGCACAGCAACAGAAACTACCATCAGAGTGAACAGGCAACCTACAGAATGGGAGAACATTTTTGCGATCTACTCATCTGACAAAGGGCTAATATCCATCATCTAAAAAGAACACAAGCAAATTTACAAGAAAAAAATTGACTACTTTCATGAATAACTGAGTAACATCAGAAAATACAAAACGTGTTATATAGTGGCTTAAAACAACACTCATTTATTAACTCACAGTTCTGTAAGTCAGAAGTTCAGCACAATATGCCTGGGATATCACAAAGCTGAAGATGTTGAATGGACTGATTCTTATCTGGATGCTCTGGGGGAAAATCTGCTTCCAAGTTCATTCTGTTGGTGGTGTTTATAGGACTGAGGTCCCTGTTTCTTTGTTGAATGTGACCTGGGGGTTGTACTCAGCTCCAGAGATAGCCTGAATTCCTTTCATATGGTCTCATCCCTCTTGAAGCCAGCAATGGTGCCATGAATTCTTTTCATGCTTTGAGTCTCGGACTTCCTCTTCAACCAGCCAGAGAAATTTCTGTGCTTCTTAAAGTGATGACGTGATCAAGTCTTTCCCTCAAAATAATTTTCTTACTTTAAGATCAACTGATTTGGAATCTTATTACATTTGAAAAATTTCTTTACAGCAATGCCTAAACTAGTGTTGAATTGTATGGATTAGCTAGGAGTGCGAGGTACACTAAGGGCTAAGAATCTTAGGGGGCCATCTTCAAATCCTGCCTACCACAGGGGCAACAAGTTACCACAAAATGTTGATTATTAGAGAATAGTGACTTCCTGTATGTAAGACAAGAAATAAATTTGATAGGGTAAATATAAAATGACTTATAAATTGTGAATGTTTCATTTATTACTCATCCAAATATTGCTGCTGCATCAATATAATATCAATAGGTGGGCAATTTAGTTGTCTTTGATTTTTGTGCCAATGTTTAATATTATAAAAATAATAATTTTATACATATGTTTAATTTTGTAATCATGAAGATACATTTGTCCAGAGAAGGATATTCGACTTAATAATTTGTTTTTCTAATTTATAACTTTTACATGTTTAAATTATGGTATAAGGGGAATCCTGGAAATTGACCTGCTCTTCTCCCAATAAATAAGTCATGCTTTTTTTTTAAGGCTAAGTGATTAAGGTGCTTAAATGTGGGACATTTATAGAACAAGACAATTTGTTCCCTGCTATCCTTTGATTCCCTTAGCTTACTTAAGTGTCTCCAAGCCTGCTAAATAACAGATTTCTTATACACAAAGCATTCCTACAGCAACTCCTGGTGAATTTCTTCTAAGTGATACCCCGGAACCTACCTGTTCTGAACTACAGAATAAATAAAATGCTCCTGCTGAAAAATAGTTTTCCAACTAACTTCTCACTCTTTATATTCAACAATTCCATTGCTGCCACAGTAAGATATGGTCAAGATCTTTGTACAGAACTATCTAGTTGAAGTAATTTTTTACTAGTTTATTGTACTGGCCCTTTTTTCTTCTAAGATTTCCTATTATTATTTTTTCCCAATGAAGCTTTACGTAGCAACATCTCAAGCATTGTCATGAAGTGATATGAACATGTTAAACAGTCTAAGAGAGAGAGTTTCTGCCACAAATTTACCTGAGGTAGCTTCCTTAAGCTATCTCTTTTTTTCCTCCCCCATTACCTATCAGCAGCAGCAGTAATTGTGAGTTGCAGGGATGGGTTCCCTATATGTTCTTTACCACATACAAGTAACTCATCCATATAAGCCTTATAAACCATATATTAAATATTAAATGCACAGTATTTAAGGTTATTTGTCAATGATAGTCCTATTTCCTCTATTTGAGACATTAAAGTTATGATATTTTGGTTAATTAAACTTCCAAAAATTATTAAGGAAGCATGATCTGACCATTACAGATTCGTATACGGCAGCAGAGGACTGAGTCAGGAAATCAAGAATGCATGTTTACCATAAAATTCAATAGCTTGGCCACTGCCTCTGATACATGCCTGTAATTCCACTTAGTGATTATCACATGGCACTGTTTCCAAATATTGTCAGAAATCTTAAACTTCTAATTGCTGATTAGTTGCACACAAGGTCCAAGTCACAACTAATCCATAGCTAAACCTCTGGTATGTTTATCTTTTTCAACCACTCTAAAATTCTGCAAAGTGTTGGTGGTATTTTGCTTACTGTGAGACTTCAAAAACATCTCAACTCCCCTGTGACTGGAATAGGTTGGCACTCAAACTAGAACCTTTTATGTCCAGTGTCCATTATATTAATAATGTTGCCTCAGATCAGTTAGATTTATTGTCTTCAGATACCCAGACCATGTCTTAAATAATTGTACTAAGTAAGATTTTCTATTTAACTAAGTCACATTTCTGCCCAAATGAAGGCAAGTCCTAATCTTGATTACATTTTTAAAGTGTGATTACCTGGGAAAGAGAAAAGAAATAATAACAGAGATGTTATGTTTGTCCTGATGGCCACATGATGAGAAGTTGGGAGGTATTTAAATTTAATATCCATTGGGAATTCACCAAGAAGGCCTGAACTTAGTGCAAGGATGTCTAATTTATGAAACTATTTTGAGGCTTCTGTGAGCAAATGTAGGTCTCTGTGCTCTCCTATCTCCTGGCAAGGGAGGGGTATGCACTTTTGTTTCATTATGTGTTACTTCCTAAATTGTAAGTTATCATTCTGTAAAAGTCTGTAACAAGAAGAAATAATATCCCAGCACACGGAGAGAATAAGCAATTGGATTTCCTTTTCTCACAGGTATGGTCATGACTTAGGTACACGTGGGGACTGAATTAAGATTGAATGTGTTGTATTTTAAGTCGGAGATACAAGATGAAAACAAAAAGCATGCAGTTGTGTCACTAAATTATCTTTCATTTTGGTTAGTAAAGGAAAAAAATATTGAAGATTGTTATGTTAAAGAGACTGAAAACAAAGGGCAAGACTCTGCCTCAGCTCTCTCTGCCTGATGACAGGACATCAGTCCTTGCTTACTGGTGACAGCACTTGCTTATCAGCCCAGAGAAGGCACCAGCAGACACCAGGAGAACTTGGGAATGGATTTTACTATCTCACCACATTTTCCTACCATTTAAAAGACTGAAACTTCTCTCTCTTTTTTCTTGTCACTACATAGGATTTATGGCTCTTTGTTAAAATACCATTAAATTTAAGCAAGGTCCCTGAGTCACTGCTTTGAGAGAGAAATACTTTTGAACTGAGGCCTCTCCTGTGTGATAGAACAGCACACGTTAATAAGCTTATGCTTATTTTTCTTTTGTTAATCTGACTTTTGTTTTCAGGAACATGTCTGAACTAAGAACCTTAATAGGAAAGGAAATGAAATTGTTTCCTTCCCTATACTAGCTAAATATTGGGATATGCCATTACCAAATGTTACAATAATGGCTTACATTTCACTGTGTACCTTAGCAATAGAGGAAAAAGAAGAGAAAAGGAAAATCATAGTTTTTTGTTATTGTTGTTGTTGTTGTTGTTTGTTTTTTAATGGCATCTCCCTCTGTTGCCCAGGCTGGAGTATAGTGGCGTAATCTCAGCTCACAGCAACCTCCGCCTCCCGCGTTCAAGCGATTCTCCTGCCTCAGTCTCCCAAGTGTCTTGGACTACAGATGTGCCCCACCACTTTTGGCTAATTTTTGTATTTTTAATAGAGACGAAGTTTCATCTTGTTGGCCAGGCTGTTCTCAAACTCCTGACCTCAAGTGATCCACCCACCTTTGCCTCCCAAAATGCTGAGATTACAGGCATGAGCCACCGCGCCCAGCTGGAAAATCATACTATCCATCAACATAATTCAATGCAACTTTCTGAGATGATGAAAATGTTTTATATCTACACTGTCCGATATGTTAGTCACTAGCCATGTGTAACTGTTCGGCGCTTGAATTGTGGCTAACTTGATTGAGAAATAAACTTGCAATAAATTTAAATTTATGTTTTTAAAATAGTTTTTATTGTGTGTATTGTGTGTATTCTATAACATGATGTTATAGAATACATATAGATAGTAAAAGTTACTGTAGTGAAGCAAATTAATATGTCCTTCACCTCACAGTAACCCTTTTGTGTGTGGGTGTAGCAAGAGCAGCTAAAACCTACTCATTTATCATGAGTCCCATATACAGTACAATTGTATTACCTATAGTCTTCATATTGTATGTTAGATGGCCACATACAGATAGTGGCTACTGTATTTAGACAGCAGAACTATAGACACAGAAACAGCAACACTCTATTTTGAAATTGAGTTCAGAAGGATACATACTCAGAAATGCCAAAACTTTGGGGTTGATTAATTTCAAACTCTTACCCTATTTTCTGATTCCCAGTAGATAACTAACACTTGTGTTGCAACTTCAAAATTGTCCTTCGATTTATTCTAGTTAATGACTAATAGTACCCTAGCTGTACTTCCCTAATGGATTTTAAAAGCTCCCAGAGAGAAATATGATCTTAAAATGTACCCTTAATATATGGTGGCCCCTTAGACATTTAAATATTTATTACTACAATTTTCTTGGGAAGAACATGCTGTATATCTTTAATAGATAAGGACAATTTAGACCAGAAAAGTATCTAAAAGATACTTTTATATCTTTATAAAAGATAGGAAAATGGTTTACAGTACAGGCTGCACATTCTCTCACCCCGAAGGCCTTGTGTGTATATGCATGTGTATATGGTTAATAACTGTGTGAATCTCAGGCAGGAGACACTTTTCAGGGAACCACAAATCTTTGTCTTTTATGTAGCTTTGGCAAAACTAGGTGACTATACTGGTGCTTAAAGTGACCACTAAAAAATCAAGAGCTTTATGGCAACCTAGGACTCCTGAAATGATATGAACAACTCAGAAAATCACAATAAATATAATTAATAAAATAGTAGATAACATCTATTTATTTTAATTTGAATTGTAACTCATCACCTCTCCTACTAAGGCCCATCTTTCTGTGCAGTTAGGTTAAAAAAAAATTGTGTTTTATTTTGCTCAGTTAAACCAAGTGGCAGGTACTTCTCTGCACTGCCTCTTCTCTCTGCAGCTCTCGGTGCTGCCTGGGGCTGCCACTCACTCTGTGATTACCCCCAGAATCCCAATGCCACTGTTGTTTCATAATCGTGTTGCAATTGTCATAGAGGGAAAGTCTCACTTCTCTATTCCATAATTTCCTATGCCACCACCCAAAAACAAAGGGTTATGGAGTCAGTGAAGATTTCATGATAATTAGAGAAATTTCAGGCTGAAATAATAGCATGGGAGATGATCAGGAAACCGAAGACTAAATGCTAATGTTCGAGAAAAAGAGGAAAAACTTCAGAAAAATCCTGCATGGACTGCTTCGAGTTGCTACCCAGTTTTCATCTGGAATACAATCCCATAAATCCTTTCTAGAGAAGGTGTCCCATTTCAATTTTTTGTCCCTAACCTTGAGGTTGGTGTCAGGTTCCAAATCTTGCTTTCCCTCCCCAAATAGGGGAACTCTCAGGTGCAAATAACCTATAAGGTCACATTGATTTCCTAAAGCCAAAACATTCAGAAAAATCTAGGCTGGCTTTTCATGCCCCAAATCAGATTTTCTTTGTGATTCTACCTTTGCTGTCTTGGGATGCACCCCGTTATTTTACTGGGTTGCTCCTGCCACTAGTTTCTCAAGTGAAAACAAAAAGCAAGTCTCTGCATTAGACATCTGTTCTGGTAGCTCTAAAGCTTGATTGTCTGTGATCATCTGAAACCCTCAGATCAATGGAGAATGATAAAGAGCTATGGGACAACAAAGAAACAAATGGTCAGACAACAATAAAAAGTGACACATCACACAAGAAAAACAAATACGAACAATTAGAACAACATAGATGTCTGGTACAATTTGGTAAAAAAGCAAGATATACCTTACACAAATGTTAAATGAAGGATGGGGTTAGGAGGAGAAGAGATTTTTCCATATTATACTCCACAAATGATGTAAAGTAATGACCTGTATCATCAAGTAGAAGTTTCATTATTATATTTAATATTTTTTATTAAATCAGGGAAAGATAATAAACTAAGAAGCTACTTATATATTTTTAAATATTTGTGAAAAGGTGCTCTAAATTATATTCTTATCTTTCATTTAACTTCTGGTTAATTTCATTGTTTCTGCATCAACTTAATTTATGTGATTATATTACAATATCAGCTAAGTAACTCCAGAACTAAGATGTTGTCTTTTTCCTTACTCTGGCTTATGCTGACATTCAACTATGTAATAGTATAAAAGCGAACCTTTTGAGAAGAAAGAGTCACTTATTTTTCTTGAGACATATTTAACTAATAAACTACTGTTTAGTAATTATTAAACACCTCCCTAAATAATTAAATGATTAAACTATTGTTATATTGATTACTATTACATTAATAATTATTATTATTGTTTATTGTTATAAATTACTAAGTACTGTTTCATTGGGGGCACCTTTGGTAGTTTAATATATTTTTATCAAGTCGATTTTAGTTTAATTTTGTGGTTAGGTCCTCCAGTTCTGGACTTCACCGGCATCACAGACCTATCATCTCGTTTATCACTCTCTCAGCCTGCTCTAGACTAGACATATCATTGAAATGGAAAACAGCTATTGACTCTAAAGTCTTCTGGTTTATTAAGAAACAGACTACTATTTGTATCTTAATCCTGTCCGTAATTATCTGAGATGGAAACCACAGTTAGCCTTTGAACAACATGGGTTTGAACTGCTTGGGGCCACTTATACACAGATTTTCTTCTGCCCCTAGTAACCCTGAGACAGCAAGACCAACCCAACCCCTCTCCTTCCTCCTCCTCCTCCTCCTTCTCTGTCTACTCAATCTGAAGATACAAGGATGAAGATTTTCATGATGATCCACTTCCACTTAATAAATATATTTTTTCTTCCTTGTGGTTTTCTTACAACATTTTCTTTTCTCTAGCTTATTTTAGTGTAAGAATACAGTATATAATACACTACACATAACATATAAAATTGGTGTTAATCTTCTGCTTATGTTATTGGTAAGGCTTCCAGTCAGCAATAAACTAGTAATATTTAAGGTGTGGTGCAATCAAAAATTATATGTGGAGCTGGTGACTAACATCTGTCATCTCAGCAATTGGGGTGGCCAAGGGCAGGAGGATCGCTTGAAGCCAAGAGTTCGAAACCAGCCTGGGCAACATAGTAAGCTCCCCATCTCTACCAAAAATTTGAAAATAAAAATTAGCTAGGTGTGGTGGCCTATAGTCCTGGCTGAGTGGCTACAGACAGGAGGATCACTTGAGGGAGTTCGAGGCTGCAGTGAGATATGATCACGCCACTGCACTCCAGCCTGAGCGACAAAGTAAGACCCAAGTTATATGTGAATTTTCAATTGCCCAAGGAGTCGTTGTTCCTAATCTCTACATTATTCAAGGGTCAACTGTATTTAGTTTCTCTCTGTCCTCATTTGCTCAACAGGAAAAATAGAAAAATTTTCTCTCTTAATTTCAATGTTGATGTGAAAATGTATTTTAAAGAGCAGAATTTGAAACTGATTAAAGCCAGATAATTGTTATTACTTTGAATACTTATAAGAATTTGGCTGTTGCCTAATGAGAAAAAATTTTTTATTATTTTCTTACACAACTCTTTTCTCATAATAGGACAAAAATATGGTTTCAGAATCCCGATTGATGGCTTAGAATTTATTATCTTATAAAAATACTGAGGTAACCTATATTGATGTTATCAGAATTTCTTAACCCATATGAACTCTAGTGGAAAAAAATAATTTCTCACCTACATCACACAGATACGTTTTCCTGATTCTGCTTTCTGGCATACATGCTCGAAAAGGGGCATAGTAAAAATCTCGAGCGATAGAGAATTAAGATTTGATGATGATTCTATCACACATAATAACCAATTCAACAGTTTCATTGAGTGCCAGATATTGCTAAATGCTCTGGAGGATACTATGATGAGTGAGGCAAGACATACTGATGTGAAACTAACATTAGGATAATGTTAAACAGTAACCTGGGACATGGTGCAGTGGCTCATGCCTGTAATCCCAGCAATTTGGGAGGCCAATGCCAGAGGATTGCTTGAGCCCAGGAGTTTAAGGCCGGCCTGGGCTCCATAGGGAGACCCCGTATCTACAAAAATAAAAAATTAGTCGGGTGTGGTGGTGTATGCCTGTGATCCTAGCTACTTGGAAGTCTGAGGCAGTAGAATCGTTTGGGTGAGGTCGAGGCTGCAATGAGCCATGATGGTGCCACTGCACTCCAGCCTGGGTGACAGAGCAAAAGCCTGTCTCAAAACAACAAAACAGGTGAAAGGGATTGAGTTGTTAATTCTTCTGGAGAGTATTGAGGAAGACTTTGAATTAAAAGAATGTGAGATCTGAGTCTTGAAGATGAGTTGAATTTTGAAAAAAGAGTAATAATAAAGGGTTTTCTAGTTCTATATATTATATATAATATGTGTATATAACATGTATATATTTTTGTTGCTTATATATATGCAAAGGAATGAAAATAGCATCTTCATGGAACAATGAGAAATGTAGTGGTTTGAAAATTCAGCAGGTTTATGAAAAACATTTGTGGGGAATAGATTGAAAAAGTAGACTTAGGGTTCAGATTGTGGAATTATTCTGAATGTCATATTACTTTTGGACTTTATTTTATGGGTCATGAAAAAATACTGACATTTTTTAAGTATGAGGACAAGATTTATGGGTGACAAGCAGTTTGTAGTTTAGCAGTTCAGTTAATGCCTGACTGGGTAAGGATGGGGTAGGGAGAGCGAGGATAATCTAAAAGGAGACAGACTGAGCTGATCACTCTGTTAATAAGGAGAAGAAGAAGCATAATTAAGAGGGTTTCAGAGAAATGATCAGTACAACTTGTTGAAATACTGTACATAAGAGAAAAAAGAATCATAGATAACTATGGGACATGATAGATTAGATAGCTTGGGTAAATGGTGATGTCATTTAGTGAGATAAGAAACTAGCAGGAGGAACACATTGGCAAGAGTTCTTAAGTAGTGTTCAGGTGTAGTTATCTAGTAGAAAGTGACTTTTTAAAAATGGAACTGTTCTGGGTGCTGAAAAATCTATGGTATAGCTCTATGACTGGATTTCTGAAGCATAGTACAGACGTAGGTTTCAGAGTAAAGATATAAATAGTAAATTCATTAATTTTTATAAGGTAATATCAAGGTGTTAGCTGGAAATAAAGTAACATTTTTTTCCTGGACAACGATTTTTAAAAATTTCACCTTCAAATCACACCCTCTAAATTGGTGGTTCTCACAGCATGGTCATTAGAGCAGCAGCAATTTGGAAGTTGTTAAAAATATAACATATTATACCCCAACCATTACCTAATACATTAGAAACTGGACATTGAGGGCCCAAATCTGTGTTTTCACAAGCTCATCAAGTGATTCTGATTCATACTTGGTGGCACATTGTAATCACCTGGGAACTTTAAAAATACGGTGATGGCTGGATTCACCTCCAATAATTCTGATGTAATCAGATGTATGGCCTAGGCATCAGGACTGGAAATTTCAGAAGTTTTCCGAGGTAATTGTAATGTGCAAGTAGGGCTAGAACCACTGCATTAAAGATTAACAACAAAAAAACAAAATCAAGAGGACTATTTCTCAAACGTTAAAGTGAAAAACCAACGGGACATTTCTGTTTGTCAAATAAGTTTTATTTTGTTTTTAATTGGCATGTAATAATTGTAGGACTTATGGGTACACTGTGATGTTTATATATATGTGTATGTGTATATATATAAACATATATATACATTGTATCAGGGTAGTAAGCATATCCGTCACCTCAGCCTCTTGTCATTTCTGTATTGTGAGAACACTCAAAGTCATCTCTTTTAGCTATTTTAAAGTATACAATACATTACTTTTTTATTATTATCACTCTACTGTGCAATAGAACTTATTCCTTCTATCTAACTGTAATCTTGTTTTAACTAATTTATTTCCATACCCTCACCCTGCACTCTCCGCAGTCTCTGGTAACCGCTATTCTACTCTCTGCTTCTATGACATCAAGTGTTTTAGCTTCCACATATGAATGAGATCATGCAGTATTTGTCCTTCTGTGTTTGCCTTATTTCACTTAACATAATGTCCTCTAGGTCTGCCGTGTTTTTGTAAATGACAGGATTTTGTTATTTTTATGGCTGAATAGTATCCCATCGTGTATCACATTTATTTAACGGATTCATCTGTTGATAAACACTTAGGTTGATTCCATATCTTGGGATTGTGAATAGCGGTGCAATAAACATGAAAATTCAGATATATCTTTGACATACTAATTCCATTTCCATTGGCTATATACCCAGTGGTAAAATTGTTGGATCATATGGTAGCTCCATTTTACATTTTTTGTGGAAATTTATACTGTTATCCATAATGGCTGTACTCCTTTACACCTCCATCAACAGTGTGTAGGAGTTCTCCTTTCTCCACACCCTCACCAGAATTTGTTATTTTCTTGTCTTTTTTCATAGTAGCCATTCTAACTGGGTTGAAGTAATAGCTCATTGTGGTTTTGATTTGCATTTCTCTGATAATCAAAGATGCTGAGCATTTTTATATACCTGTTGGCCACTTGTATGACTTCTTTTGAGAAATGTCTATTTGGATCTCATGCTCATTTTTAAATCAGATTATTTGGTTTTTCACTATTGAGTTGTTTGAATTCCTTATATATTCTGGATATTAGCCCTTGTCAGGTGCATATTTTGTAAATATTTTCTCCCATTCTGCATGTTGTCTCTTCACGCTGTTGATTATTTCCTTTGCTGTGTAGGAGCTTTTTATTTTGATATAATCCCATTTGTGTATTTTTGCATTTGTGTCCCTATGATTTTGAGGTCTTATTAGCACTTTTATCCAAAGCAATGTCATGAAGTATTTTCCCTATGTTTTCTTTGAGTAGTTTTATAGTTTTGTGTCTTATATTTAAGTCTTTAATCAATTTTGAGTTGATTTTTGTGGTGAGAGATAGATGTCTAGCTTTGTTCTTTTAGATATGGATATACAGTTTTCTCAGCATCATTTGTTGAGAAGACCATCCTTTCCCCAATGTGTGTTTTTTGCACCTATGTTGAAAATCAGTTTGCTATAAATGCACAAATCAGTAGTGTTTCTACATGCCAACAGCAGGCTATCTGAAAAGGAATTCAAGACAGCAATGCAACTAGCAATGGCTACAAAACAAGAAATGGCTAGGGATAAATTTAACCACGAGGGTAAAAGAGCTCCACAAAGAAAATTATAAAGTGTTGATGAAATAAATTGAGAAGAACACAAATTAATTGAAAGATAAATTTCATGTTCGTGCACTGGAATAATTAATATTGTTAAAATGTTCATATTACCAAAAGTAATCTACAGATTCAGTGCAATCCCCATTAAAATATCAATGATATTTTTCACAGAAATTGAAAAAGAAATCTAATGTATATATGGAATCACAAAGACCTGAAATAGCCAAAACAAACTTGAACAACAACAACAAAAAAGAACAAAACTGGAGGCAGCACACTACTGACTTTAAAATATTAAATAATTATTATTAATATCACTTTATTATATTATGTATTAATATTACCTTAAAACATTATTAAAATATTATTATCATTACTACACAGCAAAAGTAACCAAAATAGTATGGTATTGGTATAAAAACAGAGACCAACAGAACAGAATAGAGGACCCAGAAATAAATCCATCCTATTTTTATTAAGATAAAAATACATATTCTGATACAGAATGTCAGAGGTGTGGCTTAAGAGTCTGCATTCCTAGTCAGCAACTCTTGATCATAGACCACATTTTAAACAGCAAAGCTCTAGGGCACTCTAGTCAGGCATGTATGTCGTATCTTCCATAGATGTGAAGAAACAACAGACTGGCTGGGGGATGACTTTTCTGGGATTTTAATTAGCTGCTCAAGAGAAAAAATCAGAGGTAAGAGTGGGAGCCAAACAAACTTACAAACATACTCAACTTTTAGAAAAGTTTTTGGATTAAAATTGTATCCCAAAAGAGTGCTTCAAAAAATGCATCCTTTGAAATAAAATACTGGACTAAACTTATCTGCAGTGTTCAGAGTTAAATTTTTGCAGGTAGGTCCTAAGGGAATCTGGATTACTTTATGCCTGATTACGTTTTACTGGAGAGGTCATGGGTCTAAGGTTTGAATGTGTCCTACAAAGTTCATGTGTTGGAAACGTAATCCCCAATGCAACAATGTTGAGTGAGATGGGGCACCTTTAAGAGGTGATTAAGTAATGAGGTCTCTGCCTTCATGAATAGATTAATGCAGTTATTAAGGGAATGAGTTTGTTATGTTGGGAGTGTGTTTCTGATTTTTTAAAAAATGAGTTCAGCACCATTCCTTTCTCTGTCTTTCTCTCTCTCTCACACACACACACATACACACACACACCCCCACACGCCTTCTTGCTCTTCTGCATTCTACCGTGAGATGATGCCACATCACGAGATGATGAAGGCCCCTTGACCTTGGACTTTCCAGCCTTTAGAACTATAAGTGATAAATTTCAATTTTTTTTTTTTTTTTTTTGAGATGGAGTCTCGCTCTGTCACCCAGGCTGGAGTGCAGTGGCGCAATCTCAGCTCACTGCAACCTCCACCTCCTGAGTTCAAGCAATTCTCTGCCTCAGCCTCTCGAGTAGCTGGGATTACAGGCATCCATCACCATGTCCGGCTAATTTTTGTATTTTTAGTAGAGACAAGGTTTCACCATCTCGGCCAGGCTGGTCTTGAACTCCTGACCTCGTGATCCACCCGCTTCGGCCTCCCAAAGTGCTGGGATTACAGGCGTGAGCCACCATGCCCGGCCTCTATTCTTTATAAATTGCCCAGCTTCAAGTGTTCTGTTATAGCAACATAAAATGGATTAAGACACCAGTGTAACTTTGACAGCCCTATTAGGCATTATTCCAGAAGGAATAACCCACATGAGTTCATATTAATCTACTCATTGGTCAATGGCAAAGTATTTTCTATTTGTATGTCTTTACTTATTAGTGAAAGGCAACCTATACATTCAGAACTTTAAAACTTTTTTGGGAGAAAGTATCCCCTAAAGAGATTATCTAGTTCTTTAAATCCTTTTTTTTTTTAATCATTTTCAAAGAAATGTCCCTTTGTGATTTTAATGAAGGTTCAGTTTAAAATGTGGTAGTCAAAAGAAACCAATTTAGCTGCTTTCTTTGACCAATGACAGCAGTCTAATCATCGCTTGCTTAATTGGCTCTGCAATTTCCTAATTAGCATAGGATTGGCCAGAACCTGATGTGATAGCTTACCCTTTGGCTCTTAAATTCTAGCTTTTTCTTTATTAATCAAAAGGAAAATCATCACGCATGTTAAAATCATTAAAGAAGAACTTTTATCAAACCTTTAGGCTTCTGAAGTTAGGAGACATCTCTTGTAAATTACATTCTAGACTTGTTAATTTTTAAGTGAGTGAACTAATCTTTGGTGGAAAATAGGTGAGGGATTAATTAATAGAAGGTGGTAAATATTAAAGGAATATGGTTCAGAATGGAGTTAGGTACCATGCATTCCTGCTGAGTTAACCTAAAACATAGTCATCTTTTATTTTCCCAAGGAAAAGATCCAGAAAGAAGTTTTTTTCACTAACTTTACCATATTAACATCTAATTTTGTATATATAATCGTAAATACTATTTAAAAGGTAAACTGAAACACAATACTATTTTTAAAAATTTATTGCAGCTAACAATGATTCATTAACTGGGCAGCTCCAAACCAGAAGTGATCTGAGAGCTCCACCAAGGAAATGCAACAGGGAAGCTTTTACAATACTATATTGAGTTAAAAGAAAATAAGACATTGATTGATTACAGTTATACAGTTGCCTTATTTGGTTTCTTTTCTTAGAAAGTTGCTAATCATAATATGTTAATTGGCTGCTTCTGATTGGTTGAGATTAAGTTCTCTTTTTCGTTAGTATAGGCATTTACAAGAAACACCTCAAGTTGTTTCACTTATGTTTGCAAATCGAGCAAGGTTGGGGTAACATGAGCTCTAATTGGGTTTGTCAGCTCAGGGATTTTTTTCAGGCATGGTCTCCATCTTAACTTCAACAATATCAACTTTTAATATGTACTTTATAAAATAAGTTAACATATTTATAATCACATGTTATTATGTAATCACTTCACTACTATAAAAATATACTTTTTCACATTCCTTGAACTATTTTATTTAAGCTTTCTATATGTATTTTCTAAAGTAGTCTTCATCATTAACAGAGCTGCCTGTTGAATCTAATGGCTTTGTCCAGAGCACATTATTTTCTTACTGGTCCACACTTTTTTGAGATAAAGCACTTTCTGGGTCTGTATACAACGTTTGCACTGGAAAATTTATCCTGAGTGTATACATTCACAAAACATTAACCCGTTTGTTTTTATATTTTCCTATGAATATACATCCACTATCTCCTCAACCTGACCATTTGCTGCATTGCTTTTTAAATAAATTTTAAACTTGTTTATAACCCAGCACTTGCAATTGTGAAGTCATGTTCATGACAGGAATAAATAAATCTGTATTATAGTTTTAGGGTTTCTTTTCTTTCTCACCAATTCAGTCGATCTCAGTCACTCACTTGATACTAGTATTGACAGATTTTTAGGCTAATGTGTCTTCACGAACAACAACAATTTGGTTTGGTTAGTCAAAATTAAATAAACTGAGAGAGGATCAGCAATAAGTAAGATTTTGTAAGGATTTGGATATAAAGTAACTATCCCCCTCTTATCTGAGAACAACAACAAACAAACAAACAAATAAACAGAAAACAACTTTGCCTTATTCAAACATGCCCAGCAATCTTAGACTTTAGTTCACATAAATTTTAGCATTGTTTTGAAGTAGTTTGTACTAATTTTAATCACTTCTGAATTTTATATTCAATTTTTCTTATATCAAAAACTGATTATGATTAACAAGAACTGTTATAACATGGAACCCAGGAAATTATCTGAAGATGTTCATATATTATATAAAAAGTGATATATATATATATATATGTATCTATCTCTCTAGATAGATACATAGATAGATAGATCTATATATACATGGATACGTGGAGTTATATATATATATATATTTATATATATATATATATATATATATACATGGATACGTGGAGTTATATATATATATATCTCCACACACTCTGTTTTACTACAACAAGGTCCCTGTACAATAGACCCCTCTTCTTTTGCAATAAGGTATTTTTTTGTCAGGATAAATAAATTTACAGTTATGGTATCTGAAAGTAAAATTAATTCAAAAAGCAGCATTTAATCTTAGGAATTTTCCATTGCCACTGATTCCTAATCCAGTAACTTCTAAATTTGACCATACTTTAAACTATTGTGCTTCCCTGTATATTAACTGGCTTTTGCCATGACAACAAACAAACCCAAAATTTCCGTGGCTCTGTCAATACACACTTTTTATTGTGTGTATTGGGTTAAATCCAGTGGGGGCTACACACCCCACTGGATTTAACCCAGCTCCATGAGTTCTCTCACTCCTGGAATTTTTCTGAGGGAGTCATCATCTGAGACATGATATTCTCTTGGCAGAGGACAACTGTTCAGATGGGACAGAGTCAACCCAGACAAGTCAATTAAAGCTTCTGTTTGAACAGGTGTATGTTACTCCACTCACACTCCATTGGACAAATCGAATGACATGGCTAAGCCCAACACCAGCATCAGTGGGGCAGAGGGTTTATTTCCTGCTTATGAGAAAGTATAGCAAAGGTAAGGAGAAAACAAGTAATTGTAAGTGAATAATTTAGCCTATTCTACCCTGTTAATTGACAACTTAATTGATCACCTTTCTGGGTGTCTTGTAATTTGTTGAATTTGTTTAAACATCATTAGAACTAAAATTAATGTCAGTATGTGTGAAGGACACATATTTCTTTTGACTACCTACAATGACCCTGAACTTGGTTGAAGATCACATTTAAAAGTTGAAAGCAGATATTGAATATGTTTTCTGATGTACTTGCAATTTCTTATAATACCATTTATAATGCTTTCTTTTATTCTTTTTAACTTCTCAGAATAATTTTATGAGTAAAGCTTAGTTTGGAGTTTTTTCTTCCTGTACTATTTCTGTCAGTGCAGCATCCAACTCTCGTTCTTCAGCTCTCCTAGAGATCTAGGAGATATTTAATTTCCTTTATTATTTCTGCGAAACTAGCTAGACTAAACTCTTTTCTATATATATTCTATGGAATGCATATGTATCTTCAAGGAAATTAATGTATAAGAAGGTACCTAGCATATGGTATGCACTAAAAAAGTGACATCTTTTTTCAAATTCTGTGATTTCACTCTGAAAATGTTGATATATTAGATTCCTTTAAGAAATACGTTGCTTATTTATTTGGTATGATGCCCTCAATTTCTTAAGAATTCTTTACCCTATTTTTTCTCATTGTTTCTGCAAGATGGGGGGTGGTGTGAGAAGGAAAGCAATTTTTCTACCACTCTCTGAAGATGTCTCTAAGCCAATTGTTATCTCAGATAATCTAAGCTAACTCCAACTTAAAACATGGTACTTCATTTTTCCTTTAAGTATACTTTTATATATAACATACATGTTTTATGTTTTGGTTCATAAACATGAATCTTTTAATATATTATAATATCCTTAAATATAACTACTTCATTTGAATATGAGGGGACTCTAACCGAAATCTGTCAACCTGTTATTGTCTGCATTGAGATGGCATTTGGTCTGCCTGGTTGACATTGTGTGTGTCTTCTCTGAAGCTGCATGTTGAAAAAGGTCACGAACCCAAACACTGAAGAGCTGTGCAGCCAGGGTACAGAAATAACTGTCCTCCCTGCTAGAGCCTCCAGAGTATGTGGGTTTTGTGAGGGTGGGAAGGGAAATGGAGCACCTGACAGTACATGGACTACAATGTTAGAGATTTACAGAGTCCGCAATCCTTAGATATTCTCTTTAAAATAGATATAACATTTATTTTTACAATTAAAAACTCATTTTATCTAATGAGTTTAAAAGATTTTTACATATTTTAAAAGATTTTACATATTTTTAAAAATATTTTACATATTTTAAAAGATTTTTACATTAGAAAAGAAAGATCGATCATGATTCCATCTCCTAGAAAAAAACCACCATTAGCATTTGGGGGTTTATGTGTCCTATTTATGTACATTAATTTTATTTCAAAATGACTTTATACTGTACACTTAATGTTTTTTCCATTTTCCTTTGAGTCACTTGCTTACTGAACTGCAAGCATCCCTCATGTAGTTTAAACACCAATCCATTAAACCTATTGCAAACATACTTTCTCAGTTGGAGTTTTCTTTTTTAACTTGCTTAAGGATACTTAACAAGCATCTTTTCTTTCTATTGTTCATATTTTTAACCAAATAATGAGATACTGAAAATAGATTTTAAGGAAAATTTATCTAGCAGTGTTAGGCAGGCTTGTTTAAACAGGGAATGCTCAGTTAGAAAAATATTCCAATAATCAAAAAATAACACAAGGGTTTGTAATCAGAAGCCAGAGAAGAAAACAAAGCACAATGAATTAATGTCAGCTGCCTTTGAAGGGAAAAATTACAGCAATTGGTTCAATGTAGGATTTAAAGGGATGTAAGAGTCATAGATGTGCTCAAAGTTTGAAACTGAGAAACATGTACAAGTTCTAGAAGTAGAAGTGTTTGCAGGCTGAACATTTGCTTTTCTCTAAGTTTGTTTTACCTGATTTGAAATAAATTAAGTTCAATGTGACAATAACCTATATATCTGAACAATGAAGAGTTCTGAGAAATGCTTTTTCCTACCACCTCTTTGATAAGCATTTTGAAACAATGAAACCTATGTTTTGTTCTATTTCATTATTTAACCATTATTTGTGATGTCAGCTAGAGGCCACTACGTAAAGAGCATTTTCTCAGTCTTTCCTCTAATTTCCTTCTAAGGTTGTGTTACTCATTGCGTCCTACATTGGTCCAGGATCATAGGTGAGTGGTTGCAGTTATCTGCTGTGACATGAGATTACGGTATCCAATCTGCTTCTGTCCTTGCCCCAGTGTTTTAGAGTCACCACTCACTGCCATATCTAAGCTCAAACCTAGTACAGAGCTGAAATCATAAGCAGTAGTAAATGGCTTGGCTGATCAGAGTCCTGAAAGAGAAATGTTGAAAGATCAGTTTCAAGAAGGTGTGAGGTGGAGGCATTAGGTCACTCACTGTGGAGATATGTGGCTTCATATTGCATGTTAAAGTATACTAGAGACCTTCTGCCATGGAAGAGGCACTGACCATCAGGGTAAACAAAACTGACTGGCCAGTTAACATGAGCCAGCTTCTGCCATCAGCCACCTTCGTGTAGGCACAAGGAACTCATGAAAGAAGCACCAGTGATGGCAGAGATGAAGACTATGCAAGAGGCAACAGCTAGGACCTATAAAACATAAGGTCCATCACCACAAAATTCCACGTAGTATCATGTCAGATCGAAGAACCTACTTTATAGCAAGGGAAGTGTATAGCTGGTCCATGACACATGATCCACTGGTCACATTACATACTGTGCCACTCAGAAGCTGCTGGCTAGACAACGCAATGGAATGGCCTGCTGAAGGCAAAGCTGAAGTGGCAGTTCAGAGAAGATGTGCATACCATTCCTCCAGGACAGAGTGTCCACTTGTTTCCAAGGCTTTATTTGTGATTCTGTGTCCCCAGTAAGTATTATGCATGAGTCTTGGAGCCAAAGTGTAGAAGCAGGATTAACCCCCTTTATTATCACTATTAATGATTCACTTACTTAGTGATTCTGCGCTTCTTTTCCTTGCAACTCTAAGTTGTCTTATTCCAAGAGAACATTTTCACCAGGACACACGAGAAAAGCCCTGCTGAACTATAAGTTAATGGTTGCCTCTTGGATGCTTTATGCTCTTCTTGCAAGTGAATAGAAGACAAGAAGTGGAGTTAGCATATTGGTAGGAATCGACTCTTTTCACCAGGAGAAAGGTGACACAAAAGGACGAGGAGGAATATGTTTCCTACTCTGCTAATCACTTGGACATCTCCTAGTATCCTCTTGCCAAGTTTTGGGTGGTCAATGGACAAATTTAGTAACCTTTTCCTGAGAAGGGCTTGAAGACATGAAGCTCAGAAACCTCAAAGATAGTGGTCCAAGTCACACAGCAGGAATGAAAGATTTAGTCTCTTAGCTGCTGGGAGGGATGCCAGAACAAGGCCTCCTTTTATTCAGCAGCAGCCTGAATCCAGTGACTCATTGCAGGGGGGTATGAAGGCTCATCTTCCTCACTCTAGTTCAGGAAAATGTGAAAGGACTGTATCAAATTGAGATCTTCCCATGAAGTTACCTGAAGCTAAGAGTACATCCTAATAAACATCTTCTCTGAATCTCTATTTCAGAGTCTGATTCTTGTGGAATCTAACCTTCAACAACATGAATGGGTGCTAGCTCAGACATTGCTGAGAATGTTATGTACTGCTATATATGATATAAATACTGTATTCCTCTTTCAACATCTGAACATTTCTTAATTCTAACGCATATTGGCCCCCAAATTTCGAGACAAAGGATTGGAGACCTGAGTTTACCAAACGTAATCATTCTAATAGTTTGTAAGGATTAGAGAATGAATTTATGTTTGCCTGTGACCAACATTTCCACCTTTTGTCTGTCCTTTCTTCCTTGCAAAAATCAGTCTTTCTCCACCACTGCTTGACTCAGGAATTCTGTGATAGGCCTTGTTCTACAGGAATGCTCACTTTTCCTTCTCATAATATCCACACATAAATATCTAGAAGACCTGATAACTATTCTTCAAATTTTAATAGATTATATTTTCCCAATATGTAAGTATTTCCCAAGGAATATCCTCCTCAAATTATCTATATGAAAAATAAAAATAAGCAAATTGTCTTCCATTAACAGCCCAAGATTGTGTAAAGATTTCTCTTTGACATGTTACAGAAATTGCTTGGTAAGGGTGCAGAGTAATCATTAAAACACTTCCAAATAGTGATTAAAATTATGCATTTTATCTACATTTCTCAAAAAAAAATTGCTTCCATAAAAACAGAACAGGTTTTAAGGGTTATCTGGCACTGTAGCTCCACCAAGTGGTAAAACTGACATGAATCGTTAGGATTATATTCTTAAAATGCATTCAGTCCCAAAGTCAGTTTAATTTCCATACTAGAATTTCTATCAAAGCTGCATTTATAATTAAATGTCTTTTTGTTTCCTAGTACAACTTAAACTATTTTTAATTTGGAAATTCTAATGATTTTCTTTATAGGAAGAGACAGACTAGTTTTTGCTTTTTTTTTTTTAGCGTCTGGAAACTGAAGAAATCACATTTTCCCACTATTTACATTTTGATTCTTTGAATATTTTTAAATTACCATTTGCTAATGGAAAAGGCTATTGCTAGGCCTCAGGTCTTCGCTGACTTTTGGCCAGAGACATCATCAGTTCCTTTCCACATTGGCCTCTCCATACGACTGTCCACATCATGGCATTTTGCTTCTCTCAGAGCGAGGATACAAGAGAGAAAGAAAAATAAGGGAGGAAGAGCAACATGGAAGTCAGTCTTTTTATAGCTCCTCACAGAGGTGACATCTCATCACTTTCGTCGTTTGTTCTGTTCATTAGAAATGAGTCACTAGGTCTAGGCCGCACTCAAGGGGAGAAGAACATACTGCAGCGTGAGCACAAGGAGGAACTCAGGGCCATCTGAGAAGCTGCCTACTACATGTTGCTTTCCTGAGATAAATATAACCTCTGAAATTATCATTGCTTTATAAAACCTCAAACAAATTAGTATTCATTCTCAAAAACTAATAATTTCATTATTAATAATAGCGTTTATTATGCTCCAGATACTATTCTAAACATAACCGACATATTTACTCAGTCATTATTAACTTTCTAGTACTTGAAACACTCCTATAAGCTAATTACTAATAATATTCCCATCTTACAGATGAGGGAACTGAGACACAAAAAAGCTAAGTAATTTGTTATGATTTGAAACTAGGTCATCTGGCTCCAAGGTGAGTAAAGGTTTAACATGATTTCTGTTTGCCATACAACAGAAAATTGTAAATAGAAGATGAGAACTGCCATTGAAAGTAGAAGTAAAAACAGAATTTGTTCAGTTTTCCATACTCTATTGAATACATTTTGTAATAAAATTATGTTGATTCAACTTCCGCTTTGCCTACGGTAGCCCCAATTTAGGCCAGTACCATGGCATAAGTAATTCTTAGTAATAATTATTATTTAATAATGACTCTTTCACACTCAAAAGTGTCCTGATTTAGGTGATAGATTATGTAGTCATTAAGTATAAGGCTATCAAAGGGTCTCAATGTGTCTGGAGAACATCACACGTGTTGCTATTGGAGAAAATTTACTCTTCCCACTACATCCCCAAGTGATCTTCATGTGGTCCTAAGGGTTGATAATCACTGTTGTAAATGGAGACATTAGGCAAAGTCATTAAATTACCTCCCCAAATCACAGTTATTTGGTTAAAACCAAATAGACTCATTATTATTCTTGGCTTTATATTTCATTTCTAAATCCCTTTATGATCAAATATATAATATAGAATGGAAATACTTGGGTAAAAACTATAATAACAAGAATGGGAAAATAATATCACAGTGTGGTTTATCCTAGTTAGAGGCGAACGGAAATGATTTAGTCAACTCCCATACATATGTAGAGGCAGAAACTGAAATATTAATTATAAATATACTGTGTTGTTGTAGAATGTGTTTATCACTGTCTTTTTAAAAATTCAATGTAAATGTGGCAGTCTGGTTAATTTTATCAGTAAAAATACCCCAACTGGATTATAGTCTAAAATTTTGCTGGGGGAAAAAAAAAAACCTTGTAGATTACCTGTGTTTATTAAACTAAGTTGCTAAGTAGGTGAATGCGTACAACATCAAAAAAACACAATGATTATTAAAACTGATAACAATTAAACATTAAGAATTATTGAAACAGATATCACAAAGTAAATGTGTAGAAAAGATGTAAAATAACATGCAAATATCCAGATAATGTCATAGCACAGAGAAAAGTTGTGGTTTGATCTTTAGCCAGAAGAGGGCACTATGCGACTGCCAGATGTTGGTATGCTATTATTTATTTTTCGTTTTTTTCACCTTTATAAGGGCGTACTATATATGTATATTAATCCAGAAGGAATAGATCTATGGAGGTGGAAGGGAGTGGTTTACGGTCATAAATTATAACATCCAAAAACTATACACTGAAATATTTTAATGAAAATAATTTTTTATGTAAGTTTTTAAAGTATTCAGTGTTCATTCCACCTGAGAATTTAACAAACTTACAATTTCGTTGTACATATGTTACTGTGTTTTTATTACAGCCAAGCCTGTATTATAGAGAAGGGTTATCTATTGTTAAAACCCGAAGAACCCTAAAAGTCCCCTGGTGAATTTCTTCATTCTACAGAGTATATAACTGAAGTTCAGAGATGTTATGTAATATGTCCGAGATGCCAGGGCTGTTATATCATCTGAGGCTCTTACTAGGTTGAGTTCTCCTCTAACCGTCTGGGATTAGCCCTTCTATATTCTCCATCCAGCTCACCTCATACCAGAGCATCACTCTGGGCACTGAGGTGGGGCTTACTGACCCATGTCAAAACTTTCGGCAGAACTGGCACCACCAAAAGAAGTAGCAACTCACTCCTAAATACTGAAGTTTAATACAATGAAATATAAGTATTTTCATTGTGACTATACTTAAGAAATGTTTCTGGCAAAACACAATTTTCTATTTTTCCAAATGAAATCTAAATACTCCCCAGTGAAAGGGGATGGGCACAAGAGAAGATAGCAAAACCCCGCACCATTCTTCCTGTTAGCCCAAGTAATGTAGGTCTCAGATGACAAAATGGTAGAATTATAGAACTAGAACATTAGCAATCAGTATGCCTAGCCCTCTTACTTATAAATGTTTTATAAATGAAGAATCTAAGGTCTTTGACGGTTAAATGATTAGCTCGAGGACACAAACATGGCTAGCGCCAGAAGTGTTGGATCACTTTAGGCCTGTGGAAGACAGAATTCTATCTACAATGACCTTCTTCCCCAGCATTACTCCCATGATTATATTACCTTAGGAGGCAAAAGAGATTTTGCAGATGTAATTGATGTTACTAATCAGTGGAGATTATCCAGGTGGGTTTAACTTAAACACATAAGCTCTTTGAAGGAGAATAATTTCCTCCAGCTGTGGACAGAAGAGGACATCAGAGATTTTCAAAGAGTGAGAAGGATTCCATGTGAGGAATATTCTCCATTGTTAAAAAGTCCACGTGGCAAGGGAAACAGACCACCTTTAGGGACTGAAAGCAGCCCTCAGCTGACAGCCAGCAAGAAAACACCTATAGCTGCAAATAATGGAATTCTGCCTTCAACCTCAATAAATTAAGTAGATTCTTTTCCAGAGTGTCAAGATTCCAGCCCTAGCTGGCACCATAATTGTGTGCTTGTGAGACCCTAACCAGGGAACCCAGTTGAGTCCTCATGGAATTTTGACCTACAGAACTGTGAGATAATAAATGGGTGTACTTTTAAGCTGCTTATTTTGAGTAATTTGGTACACAGCAGTAAAAAACTAATACTAGGTCTAACTTGAAAACACAAAGCATTGGAGATTTTAAGATACGGGGACTTCAACTTAAGAATTTTGTTCTATAGATGATGGAAAAGCAGAGAAGCTGAGTGGAAGGTGGCAAGGCAACTCTGAGTAGCAGCTGCAGGAAGAATTATAGAACTAGAACTAGCTTCATCTAAGCTCTGGTCGGAGGGAAACTTGAGATCACGGGAAGTGAATTTTACCAGAATCCAGGAGCTGGAGTCACGCAGCAGAAGTTGGAAACACAAAAGCCTGTCCATGGGCATTGAAACCACTGGGTGTGCTAGCAGCTGCCAGACACACAAGCTGAGATACTGGTGCACCTCTCTTCTTTTCACCTTCCAATCGTCTACTAGTGCCTCCTGCCATTGACCAGCCCCAGCTGAAAGCCAGCTGTTACAGGAGCCTAAGAAACACAACCTGCAGGAGTCAGCATCTTTTCACATAGAGCAAATCAGGGAAAGGACAAGGAATAGGTCATAAGGCAAACAGACCTTCAGAATCAACAAGAAGACAAGGGAGTCAGAGTTAGGCACTGAAGTAGATAATTTATTTGTGTTATTTCGGTTCATAGTTGGTATTAATAACATTTTTTTTTTGTATTTCTATTTTACAGAATAGGAAATCAGGGCTTAGGGAGGTTAAGAAATTTGCCCCAAATTATAATGCCTTAAATAATAGACCTGATTTTAAATGTAAGTTTATATAATAATCATAAACCAACTTACATGGGCTTACTACAAAGCTCTACAAATCCTTACCAATTGAAGCAGTAGAAAACACCAAAAAAAAGGCAAAATAAATTACATGCTATCATGCCAAGGGTCGGGGTCCAGCCCAAGATGAGGTCTGAGGGGAGTAGTAGGACAGGTGGCACGTAGCTCAAAGAACACTTGGGGCCCGTAGGCAGGTGAAATGTGGCTTTATTATGCTCTATCTCTCCATCAGTCCGTGGCTCCGTGGCTCCTGCCACCTCTATGCCTGCAGCTGCACTCCCTGACACACACACCATTTCTTGGCTCCCCACTGTCTGCCTGCAAGGCAATCAGCTCTCTCTCTCCGTCCACCTGCACAGCAGATGACTTTCTCTCTTTGTCCACCTGCAAGGTGGCCGGCTCTCTCTCTGTCTGCCTGCAAGGCGGCTAGCTGTCTTATGTGCGCATGCACTCACAGTGTTAGCAGCTTTATTCTCTTTCCCTCCTCCTGCATGACAGGGGTGGCGGGGCAGTTATACTACTTACAGATAATAGTGGCTCAAAGACAAGCACTAGCTCACAGGAATGGTTACACAATAAGCAGTATTGTGCACCTGCACTCCAAACTCACTGAGTCATGTTAGACCAGATGTCTGCCTCAGCCTACTCTTGACTGTAGCTCATCCATTTTCCTTACACATGCCATTTTAAATATTTTACTTTATTAAAGAATTTTCTTTACTGAAAATAAAATATATTTTAGACCCTTATTTTCAAATGTTCTACAGTTCAATTTCTTGGCCACCCCCTAGGGTTAAGTTTATAATTTCTTCAGCCATAATATAAGAAGTTTCCTATTGTAAACACAGAATCAAATCTGCATGAAGCCTCACAAGATTAATTTCTATACATATTTCTAAAGTTATTTTCTGTGGAGTTGGGTGTGGTGGTTTGCACCTGTAATCCCAGGTATTTTGGAGGCTGACTGAGGCAGTAGGATGTTTTCAGCCCAAGATTTTGAGATCAGCCTGGGCAACATATACAGACCCCATCTCAAATAAATAAATAAATAAAAGTTATTTTCTGAGATTTACATTTTGAAAATCTATGTTATAGTACTCTTAGTGTGTAAGAACTACTTGCTTTTTAAATGTTAATTTAAAATACAATAATAAAATATGCATTGATATAAACATGCTAAGAAAAATATATGTGCATATTAGAACAATGGTAAGTTGAGTATAAAAAACATTGACTAAGGTATGGAAAATGTTGGAATTTCTATTCATATTTAATTTTTCCTAAAATGAGGAATAAATTAGTGTTTTCTACTCTTTGACATATGGATCAATCCTGAGGACCTTCATCAAATCTGCAATTCAGATCCTCAAAGATGTGTGACATCCCTAATACATCCTGATACCCCTAATGCATCCAGGGCATCCTGGTCTAATGAAGGCACCATTCTTACTTTCTTTTGGTCTTTTGTAGGCTCTTGCTAAGTATTAAAGCCTTTGCCCTCCCAGTTAAATGTATTTACAGATAATATAATATTATGCAAATTGTACTCACATTTACTGAATAATATCTAAGTGTTAAGCACTATTATAGGTGCAGGGAAAATAGCAAAGATCAAAATAGATAAGATCTCTAGTCTCAAGTAACTTATTTTCTAATATAGGCCACTAACATTTACCATGGTAGGCAAGATAAGAAAAAATAAATTAAACATAAATACGGATGTTCATTTTTTTAATTTAGGCACTATAATTCACCCTGCAGAAAAAAGCCTTAAGCAGAGTTGCAAAAGAAGAGCTATTTTCATAATTTTCATTCACTTCTCCTTGGGCAAATTTTCTTCTCTCATTTGCTGCAATCACCACTCAAGGGATGCTTGCGCCCCTGATCCTAGGGGCTGCCAAGCGCACTCATCATGTCACTCCATTCTCCATCTCTTTCCTTGGCGGTACCAAATGCTCATTGTGATTCTTGATTCTTTCTTGGTTTTAAAATATACCTCTCCTATTCTCTTAAGACAACTCTAGATAACTCCCTAATTTAACACACTGTTTTGATCAGGATGTCGTAAAATAAAAATAAATTAATAATGAATTACTAAGGAGCATAGAATAACCATTCTAGTAAATAAATGTATCTGAAAATTTTTGATACATATTAGAATATAATACTAAAATCTACTTATGCTTATTCATAATTTATAGCCTTTTCTATGAACAACAAATCTGTCCTAGCATTCTCAAGGTAATCAATCTCTTGGAAACCAAAGACAAGAACAGATTGAATAAGCAAAAGTAGGTCATCACTATTTGTGACAGACTTACCCACAAAGAGCTGCTCTTGAATGGAGATCAGGGATGCACTTCCATCATTGCAACAGGCAATAGTCAATGTTATACAAAACACTAACATCAAAACAAGGCTAGGGTAAAAATAATGGCTTTTCATATTGCAACACAGTGTGGGAAAGTTGTTTTAGCAGAAATCTATATATTAAATGTTCATGCAGGATTTAATCTTGCCAGTATAAAAGGTCTGACTGCCTTTTACATATAGACCCTTAGGACAGATCCTCATGAGGCTTTCTCTGTTTCCCCTGCTCCACCACAGTATGTAATTATCTCCCTCATTGTCATCCCTGCTTCCCCCAACACAACCACACACACACACACACACACTTTGACCACTGTCCAACAAAAGAAAGACAAAAATGGCTAATTAACACCCAAACCAAGTATAAAACCTATCAGGAAGAAGCAAAGTGATTAAAAGGATGAGGAGCTGTAGAAGACAATCTATAGTGGAAGTGACTGCTGATCATTAGTGGGTGGCCATGGAGGTGCTCCAAGCATTTAAAACTGAAACCACATACATTTTGGATAGACTTTAATGAAATAATAATAATAAAAAACACTCCCATATTTCTACCCCTTTGTAGACACAAAAGCAAAGTAACAGTCTGTTATTTCAGTTTCCCTGGCTAACTTGATCATATGATCATGAACTTTTATTCTCTCCTTTCCTCAACAGGGGCAATAATGCTATTAATAGAATAATATGGGACAGAAAAGTGGATGCTACTATCCAAAATGTTTGAATATAGTTTGTATCTATATCTAATCAAAATATTCATTATTCTAAAAGAAATAATACTTCACCATACCATCTAAATGGTTAACAGAATGGTGCCAATGAGAAAAAAAATGTACTTAGCACAAATTATAATTTAGTTAGAAAATGCTTTCAAGTAAAGAATTGCACAGTATGCATAGCAATGATTTCACAGCTAGACCTATTTTGTGAGAACAACATTTGAGATAAATACTTTAACCAGAGTATCAGAATTATGTTATGCTGGAAGTTTACTTTGTTGGTTTCCTTCCAAAGCCCCCACATGAGATGTCACCTGTGCAGGGTGTTTTGGAAGTTCAAGTTGTTTGGCAAGGATTGTTAAAACATTCTTAAAGAAAGATAAATTGCTTCTGGGAAAAACAAAAGTGATATTCCTGAGTGTGTCTAAGCAAATGAGGTTAGGAGGCTACCATTTTGGACACAAAGCAGATCATTTGAAATATCCTGTCTATAAATCCATCAAACTCCTGCATTGTTTGTTATCCCAGACACTAAAAGCTAAAGTATTTTTATATTTCTGAGGAGAGGCAGAACTCTGGGGATGACAATGGTAAACCAAGAAAACTATATTAGGAAAATTATTGAATTATAAAAATTGAGAAAGAAAACATAGGTTCTAAAGAGTTTCCAGGACATTTCTCTTAATAAAGTGTGTGAGTTGTAAGTTGAGAGTGTTTCCATTTTAGTGCATGAGTGTTTACTGGTTTTAGAGCAAGTCTTTGAAAGAGTGGAATGTGCTGAAGATACCTGTGCTAAGTTCTTCATCATCCATTCTGGTAGTGGGCTTTAAGATTTTCAGTTAAGTAATGGAATTTAACAAAAGTGTGCACAATGCAGAAGGGAACATGGAAATTTATCAGGAAAACCGGTGTACTTCATATCAGTATTTGTGAAGAAGCATTAGCTTCCAGAATCCGTAAATCAAAATCAGGGACAAAATGTGTTCTTAATGTTCTCACCAAATGCAATTAACTCCACTTGAGTGGAAGAGAAGCTGAGAAGACAGAAAATGTTTGAGGCCAAATAGGTTGACAGGAGAAGTGACTAGCACCAAGTGTGTGTGTTAGTGAGTGAGTGCAGACAAATCAATGGGACTCCAGAAACCTATCAAGAGGAAGGACTCAGTCCCAATTCCAGGCAAAGATTGCCCAGCTCTTCTTAATAATATGTGCACACTCATGTAATCTCTAAGTGCACATTCCCAGATCATAACTCCTTTGTGTTGGGAAATATAAGGAATGCTTAGAGCAATCTTCAAAAGGGCTCACAGCCCTCACCTGGTGACAGGTGGATCTTGCCGATTACTGAGTTTAGTGTCACATCTCACATCTCTGTGAGCTCATACTACCTGCACCCTACCCTCAAGTTTCCTTCTGTATGAATTGTTCAAAGGTGCTTATTCAGATAAAGGAAGATCCTTATAAATTTGTGCGGACATACCAAGACACTTGAAATTTTTCGGTGATTATCAGTCTGTCTCACCAATATTTCCTGAAAGACATACTATGGTTTAGCCTCTGTGGCTTGAATACAAAGATAAAAGTTTAAGAATTGATTGTGGTTAGCCTAGAATTTCCAGAGAAGATTTTGAGGGTGGCTGAATGAATGCTGAATACTTTTGTGTGGGTGTGGCCTTGAAAATATTATTAAAGTAGATCCAATACATATTCAGCACCAGTATCAGCTTCTTGTTAAGTATTTGCTTACTACTATCACAAGCAGGTTATAAGAATAATTTAGCCACACTCCAAAAGCGTTCCAGAAATGCTAAGACATACCATATCTAAATGCAAGAAAACAAAGGAAGGCCATTTACAACTCAAAACAGCTTACAGTTTGTACCAATCCATACTCCCTAGGAGCCCAGGAAACTGAATTTGAACAACTTTAACTTCAATGGTGCACCAGCTCCTGAGCTGTGAAAGAGTTCACTCTCCACGAGAGGACATGTGCTATGCAAGATGAGAGTACTGTCCAATAAGGCAAAATCTTTCATTCATACAGGTAAGTTTCAGAGGATTTTCCACTAAGAGATCAGTAATTTGAGTTTTTTTTAAATAGATGTCTACAGCAGCTAATTCTTCAAGTTCATGTTTTTGTTCATTCTTGATGGAGGAACCAAATCTAGAAATCCAGAGAAGGAGGGATAGTTGTGTTATATATTTCAAAATAAAAGAACAAATAAAGATCAAACTAATACAAATGGAAAGGCTACTCAGGGCACCCTAAGAGAATAAAAACTAGTGGCTTATGTCTTACAGAAGTTCCTAATTTGCAAAGCCTCAGATGAGAATTCTCATTCAAATAATTTGCTAAGAAGTTGGTCTCAAGGGAGAGGGAGTTAGGAATGCAAATTCGAGTTAAAAAAAAAAAAAAAGCCAAGAAATAAAATGGTCTCAGTGGCAGACTAGCTTTAGTTAGATTCGATAGGGAGCTTCTGAAACAGCTCTTGAGATTATAATCTCATAATCATATTTTGAGGGAGTAGAGAGTTAATAAGGGCATATACAACTGGTAAAGGTGGTTCCTATTTAACCAAGGGCAGTTCTCTGGAGAACGGGGCACCTGTTAATTATTATCCCCCAAACCTCACATCACCCAGAGGGTGCATACACTAACTGGTACTAGGGAACTAGGCAGAGCACCAGTTGCATCCACTATAGTCCATTCTTCATCTACATGCTTCTCTCATTGAGTCCATCCAGACACAGCTTCTCCAGGATTCTGATCAGTCACAGTTCTTAGGGAAACTTTTAAGAGGCAAGTTAGTAGGTCTTACTATAGTTTTTTATCTTTTAGTTGGTCCTAAGAGCATATCTGATATTCAACATCTCCCTCTTCCGTGACACATTCTGGATTCCCTTCTGCTTTGACTAGTACTTTTGCTCATCTATGTGACTTTTTGTTGGGTGAACCCAGACCTTCATAACTCACCATGAGGCCCTGGTTTTCACATCCTTATCAGGCTGTGGTTGCTGAACTTACCTATTTACAGTTTGTACTGGACATATCAAGACATCCTAACAGATCATTTTAATACTTAAAATATTTCTATTTGTTGTCATTATTTAGTAGTAGCTCTACCTCCTACTGATGACTAGGTCTAATGTCATGCCAGTATGAGAACTCTTTTTTTTTTTGGCTTACTTTTCTACTGGCATGAGAAGTCCAAAGTGATCAGGCAGAAGAAAAAGCATTAAATTCAGTAAGACTCTTATTATGTCCCCAGGTAGAAGCATCCCTGCTCTGAGAATTGGGGCCTCTGGACCCACTGAATCTAAAAATATGAGAGTGAAGCACAAGTTCTGCAAATGGATTATAGAGACCTGTGGTTGATGGAACTATTCTTACTTTTGCCTCTTGTATGAAGAATAGTCTTTAAAGTGGTCCCCTATGATCCCTGCCTATTACGTGTCTTTGTGTAATCTCCTCTCCTTGGGTGTGATGGGACCTATGACTTGCTCTTAACCAATAAAATATAGCAAAGTGATGAAATTTGTTTTTATTTCCTAGGGCTGATGCAACAAATTACCACAAACTGTGTAGCTTAGAACAACAGAAATTTATTGTTTCACAGTTATGAAGGCTAGGAGTCTGAAGCCAGGATGTGAGCAGGGTCATGCTCCCTCTAAAACCTATAGAAGAGAGTCTCTCTTTGCCTCTTTCAGCTTCTGGTAGTTGCTGTTAATCTTTCACATTTCTTGTCTTGTAGCTAAATCACTCCTCAATCTCTTCCTCCTTGTTCACATGGCCGCCTTTTCTGTGTCTCTGTGAATTCGCATGGCCTTCTTATAAGGACACAAGTAATTGGATTTAGGAACCCCTTCCCTTATCCATTATGGCCTTATCTTAATTAATTTCAGCTGCAAAGCACCCATTTCCAAATAAATTTATATTCTGAGGTTCTAGATGGACATGAATTTGGGGGGAGTGCTATTAAACCCAGTACAGATGTCATTTCCGTGATTACATTAAGGAGATATTCTTGATGTCTTGATGCAGTAAACAGCCACTTTTGGGAATGCCCAAATAGCAAGAAAGTGTGAGCAACCTCTAGAAACTCTGGAAGACTTCTAAAAGCTAGAGGCAGCCTCCAACTGATAGCCAGCAAGAAGCTGGAGCCTGAGTCCTACAACCATAAGGAAATAAATCCTGACAACAACTTGAGTGAGTGTTATGAGTTGAATTGTGTCCTTTGGAAAATATATCTGAAGTCTTAACACCCTGTACCTCAGACCGTGATGTTATTTGGAAATAGGTCATTGCAGATGTAATTAGTTAAGATAATGTTCTACTAGAGTAGAGTGGGCTCTGAATCCAATATGACTAACGTCCTTGTAAAAAGAGAGACACAAAGGGAAAAGATGGCCATGTGATAACAGAAGCAGAAATTGAAGTAATGCATCTATAAGCCAAGAAATGCCAAAATTGTCAACAACCATCAGACATTAGAAGACATCAAGAAAGATTTTCTGCTATAAAGGAAACATAGTTCTGTTGATATCTTCATTTTAGACTTATAGTTTTAAGAGCTGTATAAAACAACACATTTCTGTTGTTTCAAGCTACCCAGTTTGTAGTATTTTTGTGGCATCCCTATAAGATAATACAGAAAGCTTTGACACAGATTCTTTCCCAATCAAACTTCCAGATGAAGACGTAACACAGCCAATACCTTGATTGAAGTCTTGTGAGACTTTAAGCAGAGAAAAGCTATGCTATGCTCAGAGTTTTGACCACAAAAACTGTGTTGTTTGAAGCTGGTAAGTTTGTGGTATTGTTTGAAGCTGGTAAGTTTGTGGTAACTCATTACACAGAAATTTTGGACCTATATTTTCACAAGATCAAGACATGACATTGGGGAGATAAAATGGCTATTTTTTTAAATGTGGCAAATTTGTTGTAAGGTAGTGTAGATTCCCTGCTACATGTAGATGTTTTACTTCAATTTCTGACTCTGTCTTCACATGCAGCTCTTCTCCCTGTGTTTCTCTCTTCTTATATTAGTAATATTTGAATAAGAACCCACCCTACTCCAGTATAACATTATCTTAATTAATTTCATCTGCATTCTGAAGGTTGAAATACCATTATCAAGGCATGTTATCTGCAGGCTGGTGCCTCCATTGTGTTTTCAAGAGGTTGGCAACTTCTAGATGGTGTGGTTTATGGTAGAACCAGTAGATCTCATGGGTCACCTTTGTTTTAAGGTGTTCTCGTGGTCCACAACAATGTTTTACAGAATCTCTTCTTTGTAGATTAGATATTGGGAACACTTAGATACTGGTGCTGGATGAGAAACTGAGCAGGGAGTCAAATTCATATGCAGAATATGTTTCACACTTGGTCAGCATAACCTTTCCAGAATAGAACAGATCTGATACAGTCAACTTGCAAACAACTAACTGGTTGGTCTCCTTGGGTATGATACAATTCGGGGGCATCAGTGTTGCTCTCTGTTTCTGGTGTATTGGACACTCAACAGTAATAGTACAAGAATCAACCCTGGTAAGACAGAGCCCATGTTGTTGGGCCTATGCATGGCATCTGTCCCTGCCTCCATGTCTCCCTATTTATGAACCCTCGTAAGCAGTACTGTGGCCCCCGACAGAGTCTGGCTAGCATTAATGGGCTGAATCATCCAATCTACTTCAATCTTCCACAGTGACTACTAAAATATAGGCTCAGTTTTGTTTGTTTGTTTGTTTTTATTTGTTAACCTAGATTCCTAAGATTTCTTCTGTGTTTTTGTGGCTTCATAGTTAATGATTTGAGCCCTAAGTCTTGCAACCTCTGCCAATTCATTTGTCTGAGTAATGAACACATTCAAAGTTGAAGTCTCTTACAAGTTCCTTTGAAGAACATGAACAGATAATGTATTTTCCATCTTTGTCTTGCAGACTCATTCATACAGACCCTTCCTTGAGCCTTTAGATTTCTTCTTCTACAGCTTTCCTACAGCAGTCTGGTATCTCTCCTTTATTTCCTACAGGCCATTGCATTCAAGAGCCATCTCTGCAGCATTTTAGAATCAATTCCTGAAGCTCTGTCCAAAATGTTAACTCCTCATAATGAAAGATTTTGCACTATCTGGTTCCCACTTTGATCCAACAGCCAAAATACCTACTCCAAGGCATTCTCTTTTCATTCATGCCAATACACGCCGCCTGACTTTTCCTACTGTACTGTCAGTTAATAATTGTCTATGACCCACAGCAAGACTGAAGATAGCTTGCAGAACTCTATGGCTTCCACTTGGCTGAGGTTAATTCCTTCCAGAAGAGGGAAGCTGACATCACTTTCAACACTGAGTGATAAACAGCTGGGAAAGGGGCCCTGGGCAGGCACAAACAGCATTCATTTTACTCCGTATCCGCTAGAGAAGGTAACAGTTACATGCATAAAGTAAGACACTCCCCAATCTCCATTCTTCTGTATACTCTGTTGCAAAACTATTACTAGAAATAAAAGTTTTAAACTTTCATACATTCTGAATTTCATGTCTCTGATGCTATATATTCTAAGGCTATATTAATACAAACTGCAGCACATCCCTTAGCAATAGTGTCATACTGTAAGAGTTATCTTTTGTGATACCCTTTTATTTATCCCATTTAATGCCAGGAAATTCCTACTTAACAGTTCTCTCTGACTTGCAGAGTAGAAGCCATCTTACCTGACACTTAGGATAAAATAATTGATTGGTTATTTGAAATTGTTATTTGAAGTAACACAATAGAAATGAAGTAGGATTATTTCCCTGACCCCTTTGGAGGACTTGCAACAGAGGTGCCTTATTTACTCAGCTCACTGCTCTCAAACCCTTGCAGGAGGGAGCACGTGAGTGAACAAGGCAGGAAGTGGAATGCATGCGTACTGGACCTGCTGACCACTTTGGCACCAGCAGGAGCAAACTCCCTGCGGGCCCCACAACAGCGTCCAGGTAGGGGGTGCCTGCAAGCACCGAAACACCAGAGGGCATGTTACAGTGCTCTTTTAGCTCTGCTGTCCGTGGATGGCTTAAGTGTTAACAGCTCAGTGAGCCCTTTGCCTTGTCACATGGGGTGGCTGCCCTCCACTACGAGGGCAAAGGCCAATGTGACAGGCTTTTGTATCTACACTTGTGGCTCCTGAACTCTTGTCCAGCATTTAGAAAAAATAAGGTCATGTGAACAAGTTGAAGGATGGTAAATGTGGGGGATTTTATTGCTGGTGTAAGTGATTCTCAGCAGGAAGGGGAGCTGAAAAGGGGATGGGGTAGGAGGTAGGTAATCTTCCCCTGAAGTCCAGCCATCCCTGGCTGGATTCTTTGAAGTTACACAGTAAAGCTGTCCCTCTGAAGTCAAGCTGCTTTTCTCTGATGTCCAGCTGTAGTCCCCAGTGTCCAGCTGCTTCTCCTCTCTGTTGATTGAGTCTGGGGGTCTTTATAGGCACAGGATGGGGTGGGGTGGGGCATGGGTGGTTTAGGAAAGGCAACATTCAAGCAGGAAAACAGAGATATAAGTTCCCACTTAAGACCACAGTTTCAGGCTTTTCGGCAAGAGGATGAGGTTTTTGCCAGGGACCTGGCCCTTTCTGACCAGAATTTCTTTGCCCTCTGTCCCTATCAGTAAGAATGTATAAATCTCTTAAACATTTTATTTTATTTTATTTTATTTCGAGTTGGGGTCTTTCTCTGTTACCAAGCCTGGAGTGTGGTGGCCCAATCATGGTTAACTGCAGCCTCAAACTCTTGGGCTTAAGCAAACCTTCTACCTCAGCTGCCTGAGTAGCTGAAACTGCAGATGTGGAGCACCATGCTCAGCTATTTATTTACTTATTTTAGAAATGAGGTCTCACTATGTTGTCCAGGTCTATCTCAACCTCCTGGCTCCAAGTAATTCTCCCACCTCAGCCTCCCTTGGCACTGGGATTGCAGATGTGAGCCGCTACACCTGGCCTCCTAAACATTTTATTTTTATTAAAACATATAATGTACATTTAGTCAATTTAGGGAGAAGGCATTTTCTATGAGTGTGAGGTCTGTGTCAGTCTCTACTAAATGCATCCAGTTTTATTTTCTCAAAAGTGAAGCAAAAAAGTGTCTAATTCAGAAATTTATTTATTTTATAAATTTTCCAATCTTTTAGGATTGTCTTATTCACCTTAAATGAGCAGCAACATTTTTAGCAATTCACTATTACCAAATATTTCCAAAGCATTCATAGAAACAACTATCTTTTTTTATATACTCATTCGTTTATGCAACATTTAATTAAGTTACATAATTACAGTGGCAATTACAATAAAGTAATGGGTCTTGGGACAAGTATGACTAGCTCTTAGTAAGTATATGATTCAGCTGGTAAAAGCAATAGAGCAGAGCATAACAGCAATTAGCCCTCTAGCCAAATGCGTTTAACAAGTCAGTATACTTTATATTATCTGTTCATCTGTAGAGGAAGTTATTTGAAGGTTAAGAGGGCATCTTTTAAGAATACTCTTGTTTTTATCACATTGGAAAATGAAAGTAGTGTTCTGGCTTTCCCCGACTAAGTCAAACTTTTATATCCGCAGGTCCCATGTACACTAACAGAAAAGTGTCCTAGGTTCTTTTTAACTTTACTTTATTGTACAGTTAAAATTTAAAACTTATTATTTATTTACTAATTTATTTATCTACTTTAGTCCTGAAAACTTTTTTCTTTCAAAATCTTATAAGCAATCACAATATATTAAACCGAAAATTCTTTTTTATAAAAGGAGTCCTCAAGTCTAATTTATTTTAATTTTCATTTGCCAAAGAAAGTGACCAATAAGGTGGGGTTGAAAGGAATTCAGTTTGACTCTCATAACTCTAAAGAGTAGTCTTCTTTCTTTCTCTCTCTCTCTTTTTTTAGTTAGAGACAGGGTCTCACTATGTTGCCTAGGCTGGTCTCGAACTCCTGGGCTCACCTAGGGCTCCCAATGTGCTGGGATTACAGGCATGAGCCAGCATGCTCAGCCAAGTCTTCTTTTTCATTTCTTCAATTTGTGTTATATTGTTGTCTTTAGAATACTATGCCTTTTATAGGTTCAGCTCTTTTATACCAATTTTTTTTTTCTTTAATAAACAGTGGTGTTAAAAGCTGCATGGCTGCTAGAAATCTTCTTTGAGTAATTTCTCACTACCTTCACTTCTAAACTGAACACAAAAATAACCAGAGAAGAATGACCAATCACTTTACGTGTGGACTTTATACTGCTGTCTACAGCAGCTTTCCTTCTAAATCAAGTGTTCCTCTTTTAACTCTGGCCTTGAAAGCTCAATCTAAATATCATAAAACACAGTGGCATCAAGGGTTGGAATCTGTGCACTCTAGATCTTCAATGTCCTTTAGGTCTAAGACAAAGAGTATTTTATAGCTTTACACTCAGATGGCCACAATTCTGACTTTAGCAAAATTGGATTATTGCACCATGTAATGAGTATAATAAGGAAGGAATAGCTATGAATTGCTGTTCAAAATTTTTTGGAGGAGACAGCACCCAAGAAAGGCTCCTGGCTTTAGAATCATAGAATTTTCAGACTACAAAAGACCTTAGAAATCACTGATTTCCCAGAGGTAGCAAGTGACCTAACCATATCGCTAGTAAAATGCACAAACTGTAAATTTCCTTAGATCTTATTTTAGTCCTCCTTCCTCAATGCAAATGGACCACATCTTTTTATTGTCATTGTCATTCTTGGATTCCTCTGTGAACATAAAGAAAATCATGAGTCCACTTCTTGAAAAAATACACATATACCAACATATAACATCATCTTATTAGAATCTCAATTTACTTGTCTATGGATTCCAGCCTGAGGATGAGAGAAGACTTTGCTTCCTTAAGGTGCCTATGAAAGAGCAGATTATAAATTTAATCTATTTTTAGTAAGATATATAGTGCTAAGATGTTTAAGGACACTAATTTTTCTGCATTACAGAAAAGTAAGGTATACAGAAAAGTAAGCTCACATTTCCACAGGGATCAGCTTAGCAGTGCTATAAATTACATCAGCATTCCAGGAACAAATAACAGAGTTAGTTACTTGTATTATGACCAAGATTAACACTTTCTTAGGTATATTTTTTTAAAATTCTACCAATAAAGATACTTTTAGGAAAAATAAAACACGAAGCATATGCTAACAGATGAGTTTTTAAAAAGGTAGTTACAAAGCAGTTCAAGATTGAAACATAACTTTGCAACCTAAATTTGTCAATTCTTTAATGAAATAATCACAGCTATGAAGAAATTCATCAAATCAGAAAACAGTAAGTCTGGTAAAAGATGGTCAGTGATGACGACATAATATTAGGAAGAAAAAACACAAAATAATGGAGGATATCAAATAATTAAAACTGAAAAAATATTTAAAAGTATAATCCAGAAATTTTTCAGAAATAAAAGAAAGTTTCTATCTATAAAGTGAAAAGGCACACCATATCCCTGGGAATACTAAAATTTGTAACACTGAAATACAGTCCAGTAAAATTGGACTTAAGAGTTAAGGAAAGAATCATTGAACAAACAAGTGAAAAGAACAAATCACGTACAAAAGATAATAAATCAGGTAAGCATTAAACTTCTCCCAATCAACTATCAATATAAAAAGACTGAGGAGTGCTTGAACCCGGGAGGCATAGGTTGCAGTGAGCTGAGATCGCACCACTGCACTCCAGCCTGGGCGACAGAGTGAGACTCAGTCTCAAAAAAAAAAAAGAAAAGACTGAAGAATAATACTTACAGGCTATTTTCTCTATTTCAGAGAAAAAAGTATGAGTCAAGGGTGTTATATTCAGCCAACTTATTACATATAAACACTGTACACAGTTTTGAATAGAAAAAAGCTCAGAGAATATTATTCACAGGAGCCTATTCTGAGAAAACTGGAGGACAAGCTCTTGCAATACTTGAAAGACATCACTCCACTCTCTTTTTGATTACATGATTTCTAAAAGTAGGTTTGAGATCATTTTTATCCTTGCTCCTCTATCAGTAAGGTTTTATTCGGTTTGGGTTTTGTTTTCCTCTGGTTTCTTTAAAGAGTGTTGTCTTTGTCAATTTGTTTGAGTTCATTGTAGATTCTGGATATTAGCCCTTCGTCACAAATTTACAAGAAAAAAACAAACAACCCCATCAAAAAGTGGGCAAAGGATATGAACAAACACTTCTCAAAAGAAGACATTTATGCAGCCAAAAGACACATGAAAAAATGCTCATCATCACTGGCCATCAGAGAAATGCAAATCAAAACCACAATGAGATATCATCTCACACCAGTTAGAATGGCAATCATTAAAAAGTCAGGAAACAACAGGTGCTGGAGAGGATGTGGAGAAATAGGAACACTTTTACACTGTTGGTGGGACGGTAAACTAGTTCAACCATTGTGGAAGTCAGTGTGGTGATTCCTCAGGGATCTAGAACTAGAAATACCATTTGACCCAGCCATCCCATTACTGGGTATATACCCAAAGGATTATAAAACATGCTGCTATAAAGACACGTGCACACATATGTTTACTGCGGCACTATTGACAATAGCAAAGACTTGGAACCAACCCAAATGTCCAACAACGATAGACTGGATTAAGAAAATGTGGCACATATACACCATGGAATACTATGCAGCCATAAAAAAGGATGAGTTCATGTCCTTTATAGGGACATGGATGAAACTGGAAACCATCATTCTCAGCAAACTATCTCAAGGACAAAAAACCAAACACTGCATGTTCTCACTCATAGGTGGAAATTGAACAATGAGAATACGTGGACACAGGAAGGGAAACATCACATACCGGGGACTGTTGTGGGGTGGGGGGAGGGGGGAGGGATAGCACTGGGAGATATACCTAATGCTAAATGACGAGTTGATGGGTGCAGCACACCAACATGGCACATGTATACATATGTTACAAGCCTGCACATTGTGCACATGTACCCTAAAACTTAAAGTATAATAATAATAAAATGTTTTAAAAAAAGAGTGTTGTCTTTGTCTTGCATTTTCTGCAGTTTGCATGTGATATTCTTAGGTATAGATTTTTTTAGTATTTGTCCTCTTTGGTGTTCTTTGAGCTTCTGGGATCTGTGTTTTGGTGTCTATCATTAACTTTGGAATATTCTCAGTCATTACTGCTTCAAACATTCATTGTGTTGCTTTTTCTCTTCTGGTATTCTCATTAAACATATATCACACCTTTTGTAATTCTCCCACAGTTCATAGATATTCTGTTTTATTTATTTATTTTTTCTCTTTGCCTTTTAGTTTTAGAGATTTCTATTGACATCACTTAAAGATGATTGATGAGTTGATGAGAATTGAGAGAATTGATGAGAATTGTTGATGAGAATTATTCATTTGTGTTAGAGTTTTTCATTTCTGCCATTGCCTTTTGATTTTTAGAGCTTCCATCTCTCTGCTTACATTACCCATCTGTTCTTGCATGTCACCAACTTTTTCTAGTAGAGCACTTAGCATATTGCGTTTGTTTTAAATTCTCAATCTCATAATTCCAACATCTGAGTTTGGTTCTGATGCTTGCTCAGTCTCATCAAACTGTATTTTCTTCCTCTTTTAGTTCACTTTGTAATTTCTTGCTGAAAGACAGACATGACGCACTAGATAAAAGGAACTGAGACTTAAAAAGAAAGCCTCAGTGGGAGGCTTTGTGTTTATATGGCTAGGAGTTAAGCTGTTTTTATTCTTTCCTGAAGTCGTACATTTCAGAAACTAAAATTTCCTCTGGTTGTTTATGTCTTCACTGTTGTCTGTTGGTTTCCCTAAAGACTGTTTCCCTGAGACAAGCAGTTCTTTTTGTTGTATTCTATTGTTCTTAGGCATAAGCCTTTGGAACTGGTTCCACCAGAGGTTGCTGTTCATGGGCTTTTGCTCTATTAAGCTGTGACTGTATCCACCTGTCTCTCTAGTTTTTGGGGCAGTGGTTTGCTGGCAGCAGGGTAGAAAAAAAGTTTTTTCAAAACAATGGATAACTTGGGAAATTTTTACAAAGGAATGATAGTGATCATTGAATATATTTATCCAGATTCTAAGAATAATATAGGAATGATACAAAAATTGAAGCCAAGAGAAGAATGAGAGATAAGGCAGAAAATAAAATAAGCATGACAATTGCTTCATACATAGTAAGTTAAAGACAGAGGTTACTATTTAAAGCTGAAGTATCATTTAGCATGAGCATAAACATATTTAACAATAGAAAAATATCAAGAAAGATAATACAATGGGCTAAAATTAGGTGGAAGTGGAGAAAGTAGTAGATACCTTTATTATTGCTTATTATAAAGAAAAATAGGTATTGTACAAAGGAAGAGGACTGGAATAAACTTATTACAAAAATATAGGATTATAGCTAAAGATAATCACCAGAATTAAAATAAAGATCTTTCTAAATATCAAAAATTACATTTTAAAAAGATAATTTAAGGCTTCAAAATTTCTCTGAAAAATGGCACTTAACCTACATCTCACAGGTTTTTCTGGTTAGCATTTCCATTATCATGTTCTAACATTTTAAAATTCCTATTACATTATATATGTGTGTGTATATATATACACACACACACTTTTTTATATATATATATATATATACACATAGTTTATATATATTATATTTTTTACTTTGGGTTATTTAGAATGAAAGAGTTTTGCTAAATTTAAACTACATTGGAATAAATTTATTCATTATTTTGTAGTTTAATTCTAACTTCAGTTGTTGTGATCAGAAGCATGGTCTGAAAATTTATTATTTAAAATCTGAGACCCACTTTAACATGGTTCATTTTTACGTGTTCTGTATACGCATTTAGATCATATGGGCCATCTCCAACTGATGGGTCCAAGTTGATTAAATTAGCTTTTTAAATTGTGCATCTACACCTCTTCTATTTTTTCTAAAATTTCTTTTTGAAATGTTAATAATTGTGAAAAGTATGTGACATTTCCTAAAATAATGTGATTTTGCCAATTGTTCTGTTTAGCTCTCTTGAATATGCTCTCTAGATATCAAAATTATTCTATTGGTTTTATATTACATAAAGTCATTAAATCTTTCTGGTAAATTAAACTTTTACCTTTTCCATAATAATGCCATCTCTTTCAAGTCTATTTTTCCTGACACAATACACCCCCCTGCTTTGTTTTGGTTTGTATTTGCCAAGATTATTTTATTTCATCTTTTATTTTCAACGTTTCAATGAAATGTTGGTGTTGTTTGTTATTGTGTTTTGTCTGTTTGGTGGGATGGCTAATTAGTTTGGTTAATTCTTCTTTAAGAGCAGAGGGGCTTTAATCACGCCTGTAATCCTAGCATTTTGGGAGGCCGAGACAGGCAGATTGCCTGGGTGCAGGAATTCGAGACCAGCCTGGCCAACATGGTGAAAACCCATCTCTACTAAAAATAAAAAAATTAGCCAGGCCTGGTGGCTCCCATTTGTAGACTCAGCTACTGAAGAGGCTGAGACACAAGAATCACTTAAACCCGGGAAACAGAGGTTGCAGTGAGCTGAGATTGTACCACTGCATTCCAGCCTGGGCAACAGAGTGACACTATCTCATAAAAAAAAAAAAAAAAAAAATGAGACCAGGATAACAGATTCCTCTTCTCCTAGAATTTCTTTACACTATTTAATTTTCATCAAATCTATCCCCCAATTCAATTTCTCACAATTATCTATCTCTTCTTCATTCTTACAATTTTGCCTTTTCCAGATTTTATATTAGTGTCATCATATAGTATGTAACATTCTGACTTAGGTTACTTTCATGTAGCATAATGCATTCAAAAGCCATCCAAATTATTGCATGTATCAATAATTCTTTTTACTGATGAGTTATAGTCTATTGTATGGATGTAATAGTGGTTTATCCGTTCATCAGTTGAAGAATTTAGGGGTTATTTTTAGTTTGGGGCCATTATGAGTACAGTTGATATAAACATATGTATTTTGTGTAAATACAGTTTTCTTTCTCCAGGGTTAATACATAGGAGTGAGATTGCTAAATCTAATGATAATTTTTTTTTTAATTTTTAAGAAACTATCAAACTCTTTCTCAGAGTGGCTGTACTATTTTGCATCCCCACCAGTATCTCCAAGTAATCCAATCTTAAGCATTTTTTTCTCAACATAATATTACAAATTAAACTATAACAATTATTCTTCTTGCATACTTACAACATTCATACTGCACGCAGAAAGAACATACTAGACAAAGAATTGAGCCATTCTGGTAAATGATAAATCAACTGTGGTGTTTCAGCTACTTTTTGCTTTTTATTTTAATTTCATCATTATGAGGGTGCCATGTTTCTCAATTCCAAATGGCACCATTCACATCTTACTCTACAGATTTTTGTCCTGATCGTTGTTTTTACATCTTCAATGAATGTACACAATGAGCAGAACCATCATGCGGTGTGTTAGTAATTTCCATTAACCTTTTATCACAGTATAGTATCAAAGCAAATAAGAAAATCAAAAATAATTTCTAAAACCAAGTTAGAGCCTTTTCAATGTGTGTATAAAACAAATTTTCACAGCAGCATAAAATTATTTTTCAAAGCATGGCTACAAAAAAATCAGTAGTATATGATGTTAATATCTTTAATTTGGGATGTTCAGTGAAAGGGAGAATCTTTAGTTAAATAAGTTTGGAATAATGTATTTAACCATATCTTGCTCCACTTCTTGTACTACTCAAATATTTTAGTATGTTATATTAAAGAGAGAGCTAGCTAACGGATCGTTTTTCAAGCCTATTTTATCATTGGATTCTGCTTAAGAATTTCATAGAAACTTTTGAGCTTGCTACTATAAGGAAATCAGAGAGAACAATTAAAGGAAAACTTATAGTAGCATTTGTTCCAGGTGAGCAGTTATTATCTGGCTCAATTTAATGTAGATCATCTGAGAATGGCATTACAAATTGAATGTAAAATAGAAAGTACCTACAGGAAGAAAATGGGTTAGTTAGAACATTTTTATAAAGAGAGGGCATTTGTAGATAGCACCGATGCATAACAGGTCATAACCAAGTGTCTGAAACCATTTACAGAATAGTTAGCATCTTAAGAGCTCTGGCTTTAAATGACATTTCTGTTGACACTTTCTATTATCTATAAGATTTCTATAGGCCGACAAGAGATAACTCTTACTTAGAAAAGCAAGGATTCTCTATCCCTTCCCCACTAACTCACACACCCAGAGTATCTGAGGTGTTAAACCTATTATGTTCAATTCAAGTGGTAGTTTTTTTTTAAGTATTGTAGAGTGTTGCCATGGGAGGCATCACTCCACTCTTAAGATAAGACCTAAAGCCTCATTTGTGG
Organism: Pongo pygmaeus; assembly: GCF_028885625.2. Taxonomy (NCBI): domain Eukaryota; kingdom Metazoa; phylum Chordata; class Mammalia; order Primates; family Hominidae; genus Pongo; species Pongo pygmaeus. The sequence continues at coordinate 127,250,798 of NC_072376.2, forward strand.
AAGAGTGAAATGGAAAAAGAAAAATTAGATGTCTCCATGGATAACCTAGTGCTTTTAACTGTACTCCTTCTTAGGTGCTTTGAGCATTTAAAAAAAGGGAAAAAAAGGTTTCTGCATGGTATTGTTTGTTTGGTTGGTTGGTTTTGGCCAAGAGCTTGGTAGAGAGCAGCATAGAAATTTGACAATATTTTCTGCCTACAGAAATGTACCACTTTGTATTATGCACTTGTATTACGGATTTGGGGTTATTTTCAGTTTGGGGCCATTATGAATACAGCTGTTTTGGGGCCATTATGAATACAGCTGCTATAAATATAATTTTCTTTCTATATCTGAATATCATTTTGTAGTTTCTGCATTCTACAAGACTTGATGTGTCTATCTATCTATCTATCCATCTATCAGTCTTTCTATCAATCTATTGATCCATCCATCCTCTCTGTATCTCGGCTTTTTATTATAAACCACGATTTCTGAAATCAGAAGAGGCAGAAAAACAGGGCAACGTATTGTCACACACTTACAAATCTCTCTCTCTCTCACAATAGTATGTATGTTAGCAGCAGCAAATCCATATATAACTGCAGCAACCTCAATTCCTGCTTCCTCAGAAGAAGGAATCTGACTGAAGGGCATAAGGCAGGAGAGACCCAGGCTAGCTTGGGAGCAGGAGTAAGTTTATTAAAAAGCTTTAGAGCAGGAATTAAAGGAAATAAAGTACACTTGGAAGAGGGCCAAGCAGGTGACGTGAAAGATCATGTGCATGGTGCACCGTTTGAACTTTGACTTAGGATTTTATATGTTAGCATATTTCCAGGGTCTTGCATCCCTTCTCTGATTGTTTCCTTGGGGTGCAGCAGCCTGCAAGTTCTTGGGAGAAACTGCGTGCTCCGTGTGTTTACTAGAGTTGTACACCTGCTCATTTGAGGAGTTTTTCCCTTACCGTACAGTGTTCCTAGAGAAAGGTCATCTGCCATTTTGCCTCTTAGTGAGCATGCTTTAGCCCACTCTCTCAACTCCTGAGATCTTATTGGGAAGCTACCGATCACCAGTTTCAGGTGTTTCTATTGATTGGGAGACTGCCTTTCCCTGGTGTTGGCTGTGACCAATTATTAATTTAGAGAAACAGTGTAAAAACTGCCTGACCATCACCTGATGGTTTCCTGGCATTCCTGGTGGAAAGGGGAGCTCTCTCCTGCCCTGTCCGTGACTGACTAGCTACCTACTGTAACATATTCATCATTAAAATTATAATTAGTAATAAGTTAATAATAAGTTGAAGTTGGGGAAGGGAGGCAGCAAATGTGCCTTTAATTTTTAATATTTTTCTTATATTGAATTGCCAGGTGTGAAGAATATATTTCTTTCTAGCATCAATTATTTAAAAAGACAATTAAAATAGGTAAACTACTGGCAAGATCATCCAAATAAAAAAAAAGAGCAGGCACAAATAACCAAAATTAGGAATGAAGAAAGAGAAATGATTCTACCACAACAGACATTTGAAAAGCAGTAAAATAATATTATGAATTTTTATGCCACGAAGTTTGGAAACTTGGTAAAACAGCAATTTCCCAGAAAAACAATTTGTAGAAATTAGCTAAACAAGCAATATAAAACTAAATAAGCCTGAATTTATATGGGTCAGAAAAATGCTCCACAAGATCTCTATTTCCCAGCAACACTTTGAAGATAGTAGTGTCTGTGTGACACTTTTCTGGCTAATGAGTTAAAAGCAGATGTTTGGTGAGTCACCTGAGATATTTCCAAAAAAAAATAAAATAAAAATAAAATGGGGCAGATTCTTTTCAGATGTACCTTTTCTTCTTAGTCTTTTTATGCCCAGAATGGGGACATAAGACTGGGGTAGAGCAGCTATCCAGGAACCAGTAAGTGACAAAAATAAGGATGACTGACTAGAAAACAGTGGGAACCTGGAGCCCAGATGGCTTTATGATGCTTCTTCAGCTCTGCACTTCTTACCTCTTCTGAGGTTCCCATTGAGAAGAATTAGGCATCTCATAGGTTTGAGTCACTTTCTTGTTGGTTTCCTCCTCATCAAACACAATTCCTAACTAATACATGTAGCACCCATTAGCATCCTTAATGTCCCTAATTTTTTATAGATTTTTTTTGTGTTTTAATAGTTTTTGGTTTTGTTTTGTTTTGGTGTTTGTTTTGTTTGTTTGTTTGACTGGCTTTTGTTTTTCTTTTTTATATGATGTTAAAATAGCTATATGATCATTGTTTTGTTTCAAAATCATGCCAAACACACACACACACACGCTTTTGTTCTGTGACTTTTGACTTTCCTCTGTGCATTTCTTTTAAGTGTATCTTGTAGACAGCATTACAGGTGTAGCCTAGAAGAATCTCCCATGTATGGCACTTCCCAGGGCAACTTTGCAATCAGAATGCTGAAGAAACAATGCATCCCTAAGCATTTCTCTAAATAATGGTATGGAACACATGACACCTCCATCACACATCAAGTGCCATCCCTCAACTGACCTGACATTGTATTGTTATGTTATAGATGTCTATTGTTCGAACTACCATACTTTTGGGGGTTTGTTTTGCAAATGATTTCTTACATTAAATAATATGATGTTTTAATTCTTAGAAATATTATTTATAGTTTTTAATTCTGCAGCCTGTTTAGTAATGTCTTATCCATTTCTCATATTTTAATTATTTTGCTTTTAAATGAACTTATTGAAGTAAAATAATATTGAGGGAAAATAAAATATTTGCATTTTAATTTTCCAGTCTGATGAACATTAAAAAGTTGTACACTTGTGTAACTATCACTCCAATAAAAAAAAAACAGATTAAGTCAACCATAACTTACTGATTACTAATACTGAGGATTATGAGCAGATTCAGCTTAACTCAAATACTGTTGAAGTAAAATTTGCAATACGATTTAATAGCTATTCATTGATTTACTAGGAATTAAGATAATAATAGAGATAATATGTGAATTGCCTGAAAAGAATGAACAGAGTTGGTTGCAATATATAAAAATAAACATATTGTATTTATGTCACAACGCAGAAAATCTTTCAATCTTTGGTTTTCAAACTGGACTCCACAACACCCTGGGAGTCTTTTAAGATGATTCAGGGATTTTCTGATGAGGTTAAGGCAAAGGGAAGGCTGAGTCTTTGGGTATAATTCAGAGGAAGAATTTGAACTAAAATAATTAATTTTTATTACATAAAAAGGAGAGAATTTTGATAACTATCAAATAGCTAATGAATAAAAAAAATTGTATGGGGGGACAGCAAAGACTCTGGATAAAGAAGAATTTGAAAAATGTCAAGATAGGGAAAATACACCCCCATCGATGCAGCAGCAGACTGGTCTAATAGGGGAAAGAGGGCCAGTGAGAAATTAACTGTGCTGGGACCAGATGTGGTGGTTAACGCCTGTCATCCTAACATTTTGGGAGGCCAAGGCAGGTGGATCACCTGAGGTCAGGAGTTTGAGACCAGCCTGGCCAACATGATGAAAGCTCGTCTCTATTAAAAATAGAAAAATTAGCTGGGCATCGTGGTGCGCGCCTGTAATCCCAGCTACTCGGGAAGCTGAGGCTGGAGAATCACTTGAACCTGGGAGGCAGCGGCTGCAGTAAGCCAAGATCGTGTCACTGTACTCCAGCCTGGGCGACAGAGCAAGACTCCATCTCAAAACAAAACAAAACAAAACAAAACAAAACAGAAATTAACAGTTCTGGGGCCATGCAAGGGATTTTAAGAATGCTGACATATATTATTAAGATGTTTCTGTTCTGTGTTTTTTTATATCCCCTTGTCCTTTTGCCCCAGATGGTTAGTAAAATAATTTCACATGAGAGTATGATGCTTTGGTACATAAAAGAGAAAGTAAGTGCATTCATCTTAGGGAATAAATTGTTGTGGAAGAGTTCAGAAGTCACAAGAAGAAACATAGTAAGAGGAGCCGATAATTGAGATCTGAGAGCAGGGATTTGCAACAAGAATTAAAGAATAAATTCCATGGCCTACATCTTCAGAAGTTTGAGCAAGCATTAAACTTCCCATAGAAAGCACATGGGGACAGAAAAATATACTCAGCTGTTAAAAGGCTAGGAGCTTATAGAAGGCCATCAAATGGAAGATGTTTGGATATTTATGATTTCAAAATTAGTAGGTTTGTTGGATAAGCCATAATTTTAAAAGGGCAGAATATTTTTCTTTAACTTGTTACATGAATTTGAAATTTGACTTAAAATTACACATACAGCTAAATTACACGTACAGCTAAATTATCTTTCTATATGGCTTCTCTGGCCTGGTAAACAAAAGCCTTCTATATGGCTTCTCTGGCCTGGTAAACAAAAAAAGTTAGTCAGTCTGATTCTGCATGAACTTTGTGACTCGGGCTGTCATTTCTTATTTTTGCAAAATGTAGCAAGTTTTTTTACTTCCCTTATGGGGAAGTTTATAAAGGAGGTTATAGAGGTTATGGAAAAGCTTACAAATGATCACATTTCCTAATCCTCTCTACGCAATATTTTATGAAACCTCTTTTATTTTCATCTGAGTTCTGAGTTTCTAAAGAGTAATATAGCTTTTTAAAAAGATTAATTGTAATATCTAAATGTCAAGCACTGTAAAGCCCAGTTAACTATGGATTTCTTGAATTGAAGAACAGTGTTTTTCTCTGATCCCAACATCTGAAGCAGGGTCTGGTATGTGTCCAATTGATCTTTTAAACAGGATAACAGTAATACAGAAACAGGACACATTTAGGTTTTTTTAAACATAAAGCCTATTCAGCTTTGGGAGGCCATCTGCTATGGTTTGGCTGTGTCATCACCCAAATCTCATCTTGAATTGTAGCTCGCACAATTCAGATGTGTCATGGGAAGAACCCGGTGGGAGATAGTTGAATCATGGGGGTGGGTCTTTCCCGTGCTATTCTCATGGTAGTGAATAACTCTCATGAGATCTGATGGTTTTATAAATGGGAGTTTCCCTACACAAGCTCTTTCTTTGCCGGCTGCCATCTATGTAAGACATGACTTGCTCCTCCTTCCTCAGTGATTGTGAGGCTTCCCCAGCCATGTGGAACTGTAAGGCCATTAAACTTCTTTCTTTTCTAAATTGCCCAGTCTCAGTTATGTCTTTATCAGCAGTGTGAAAATGGACTGACACAGTAAATTGATACCAGTAGAATGGGGTGCTGCTGAAGAGACACCCGAAAATATGGAAGCAACTTTGGAACTGGGTAACAGGCCAAGGTTGGAACAGTCTGGAGGGCTCAGAAGAAGATAGGAAAATGTGGGAAAGTTTGGAACTCCTTAGAGACTTGTTGAATGGCTTTGACCAAAATGCTGATAATGATATGGACAATGAAATCCAAGCTGAGGTGGTCTCAGAAAGATGATGAGGAACTTGTTAGGAACTGGAGTGAAGGTGACTCTTGTTATGCTTTAGCAAGGAGACTGGTGGTATTTTGCCCCTGCCCTAGAGATTTGTGGAACTTTGAACTTGAGAGAGATAATTTAGGGTTTCTGGTGGAAGAAATTTCTAAGCGGCAAAGCATTCAAGAGGTAGTTTGGGTGCTTTTAAAGGCATTCAGTTTTAAAAGAAAAAAACAGAGCATAAATGTTTGGAAAATGTGCAGCCTGACAATGCAATAGAAAAGAAAATCCCATTTTCTGAGGAGAAATTCAAGCCAGCTGCAAAAATTTGCATAAGTAACAAGGAGCCAAATGTTCATCACCAAGACAATGGTGAAAATGTCTGCAGAACATGTCAGAGACCTTTGCAGCAGCCCCTCCCATCACAGGCCTGGAGGTTTAGAAGGAAAAAATGGTTTCATGGGCCCAGCCCAGGGTCCCTCTGCTGTGGGCACTCTAGGGACTTGGTGCCCTGTGTCCCAGCCACTCCAGCCATGGCTGAAAGGTGCCAAGGTACAGCTCAGGCTGTTGCTTCAAAGGGTGGAAGCCCCAAGCCTTGGCAACTTCCATGTGGTGTTGAGCCTGTGGGTACACAGAAGTCAAGAATTGAGGTTTGGGAATCTACGCCTAGATTTCAGAGGATGTATGGAAATGCCTGGATGCCCAGGCAGAAGTTCGCTGCAGAGGAGGGGCCATCATGGAGAACCCCTGCTAGGGCAGTGCAGAAGGGAAATGTGGGGTCAGAGCCCCACACAGAGTCCCTACTGGGGCATTGCCTAGTGGAGCAGTGAGAAGAGGGCTACCGTCCTCCAGGCCCCAGAATGGTAGATGCACCTGCAGCTTGCACTGTGCACCTGGAAAAGCCACAGACACTCAACCCCAGCCCATGAAAGCAGCCAGGAGGGGGGCTATACCCTGCAAAGATGCAGGGGTGGAGCTGCCCAAGCCCATGGGAGCCCACCTCTTGCATCAGTGTGACCTGGATGTGAGACATGGAGTCAAAGGAGATCATTCTGGAGCTTCAAGATTTGACTGCCCCGCTGGATTTTGGAGTTGCATGGGGCCTGTAGCCCCTTTGTTTTGACCAATCTCTCCCATTTGGAATGGCTGTATTTACCCAGTGCCTGTACCCCCATTGTATCTGGGAATGCTTTTGATTTTACAGACTTATAGGAGGAAGGGGCTTGCCTTGTCTCAGATGAGACTTTGGATTGTGGACCTTTGAGTTGATGCTGAAATGGGTTAAGACTTTGGGAGACTGTTGGGAAGGTATGATTGGTTTTGAAATGTGAGGACATGAGATTTGGGAGGGGCCAGGGGCTGAATAATATGTTTTGGCTATGTCCCCACTCAAAGCTCATCTTGAATTGTAATTCCCACAATTCCCACATGTTGTGGGAGGAACCCAGTGGGAGGTAATTGAATCATGAAGGAGGGTCTTTCTCATGCTGCTCCCATGATAGTGAATAAGTTTCATGAGATCTGATGGTTTTATTTTATTATTATTATTTTTTTTTTAGATGGAGTCTCGCTCTGTTGCTCAGGCTGGACTGCAGTGGCACAATCTCGGCTCACTGCAAGTTCCACCTCCCGGGTTCACACCATTCTCCTGCCTCAGCCTCCCATGTAGCTGGGACTACAAGCGCCCACCACCACACCCAGCTAAGTTTTTGTATTTTTTTAGTAGAGACAGAGTTTCACCATGTTAGCGAGGATGGTCTCGATCTCCTGACCTCATGATCTGCCTGCCTCAGCTTCCCAAAGTCCTGGGATTACAGGCGTGAACCACCACACCCAGCCGAGATCTGATAGTTTTAAAAACAGGAATTTCCCTGCAAATCTCTCTCTTTGCCTGCTGCCATCCATGTAAGATGTGACTTGCTCCTCCTTCCTCCATGATTGTGAGGCTTCCCTAGTCATGTGGTACTGTAAGTCCATTAAACTTCTTTCTTTTGTAAATTTCCCAGTCGCAGTTATGTCTTTATAAGCAGCATGGAAACAAATAATAAACCATTCTTAAGAAAAAGAATCAAAATTGCCAATACAAAATTAAGAACAGGAATCTGAGAGTCCCTAACCTTAAGCTTCATTTGCTTTGTGGGAAAATTGCCTGACTTTAATTTTTCTCTTTTAGTATGATTTCTATCTTCCTCTTTTATTTGCTTTACTAATATTTGCCCTTTATTAAAGTTGTCATGCATCATAATTTTAATTGTTTTTTTAAAATGTTATTTTTGCCTCCTGACAAGGAAACAAGAAGTTAAAGGGCCATACTAAAAGTCCCAGAACAGAAAGCCAAGTTTTGGATAAAATGAATTAATAACATTTTCAGAGAAGTGTTTTCTTAATGTAAAAAAATAAGGTCTTATATTCCATTTAAATGACAACTTTAAACTGATGCCATATAGTTTTCTATACTAGATGTCTGTTTTTATTTAAAATGTTTCCTCCCTTAAGACCACATGATGGCAACATAACCCCTACAGACAGCTTTGTTTCTGAGCCCTTTCATCTTGGGTAATGCTTAAAGGAAATCCAATTTCCATTCACTCAGGTATCAAGAGCTTACCTGTCAGGTAGTTTGCCAGAATTTTGCCTGAGGGGATTTAGTTTCCTTTTCATTTTACTATAGTTTATCTATAACAGATCAGGATTTTTAAAACTTTAATCATAATTTTCGCATTACTTTCAAAAAAATAATACTTCTGTTGTCATTAAATAAACTGGCCCAGGTAAAACTTTCTAGAGTCAAGAGCCTTTATTAAGACAAAAGATATTTATTGTAATATGAAATTATAAAAACACTAATATGACAAAAATTATTTAGTCTCCCTCTCCCCAAAGTTTGTATAATACTTCCTCTCCAACCATTATCTGAAGTATATTTGAACAATTAAGAAAAAAAAGCTTAAAATAAAAATATAATATAGTAGGTCAAAGAAACATTAACCACAAAGAGAAATATAAATTTGCAAGTATAACAAGTGCTGTAAAGAAAAGTGCATGGTATTTTGAGATCCTATACAGCACTCATTTTTCATTTCTACAACCTCTTTCTTCTGTAATAGGGGGAGATTAGTCAAAAGTTGTTTGCTTAAAAAAATGCTGATTTTACTGAAATCTGAAGGATTAGATAGCACTGAAGAGTTCAAAATGAAGTTCAAGAGGAAAAGTAGAACAGTAGAACATAAAAAGTTCTGGGGTTAGACCAGGACTAAATTGATAAAGGTTTTAGAAAATCAGGGGTGCGGGGCATTCTCAGACAACCCCCAAATAACAGACAAGTTATTGCAACTTGGATTTTCTAACATAAAGAAAAAAATGTACAATGATTAATGTGCTTTTTTTGGTTTTTGGGAGGATCATATTCTAAAACCAGAAATTCTGATAAAGCTAGCTTAGAATAGGCCCTAGGGCAAGAAAAAGTTCTCAACAGGTCCCAAATGTGATTAAGCAGCTGGCTTCTTTGGCCATATGACCTGAAAGAGCCCATGACAGAACACATATTTACAGCAGAAAAAGTCACCATTTTGAGCCCTAATAGGAAAGTTCTAATGCAGATCCTTTGCTCTAGACAAGGTCATGTCATGTGCAACAGAGTAGCATCTCTCAGCACTATATTGGGTTTTAGTAGAAATAACCTGTCTAGCCATTTGAACATCAAATAACTATGTCACCAGAAGATTGAATCATGAGCAAATTACTATTAGATTCACTAAGGCAGGCAGATCCAGCATAATCTCATAGTAAAATGGAAGTGGTACATCTGTGACTAGGTCCAAAAATGTCTGAGGGCACAAGTTAGCTGAATAAATGGTGACACTTACCTCTCTTGTACTGATACCTGTTCTTTGGTATCAGTACCATCCATGGTCTTATGGGGGTTTCTTATGACTAGTTGATGGAGGCAAAAAAAAAAGTTCAAGCTTACTGCACCTGTCATGGTTGACCTGTCGTGTAGGAGCAAGTTGAAAACTGTAGCATTATTCAACTACCCTACTCCAGCCCCTTTTTGGAGTACACATGAAAGAAGTAAGAGAAGTGACATCCTCCCATGGATAGAGTTTTGAGCAGTGCTTCTGGTCATCCCTTTTGTATGCAGAGAAAAGTAAACAAAGTAAAGATTTACATATACTTATGAGTATTGAAAATGTCTTATCAGGTTGGCCAGAGTCCTGGAATGAGCAAGATTGGCAGATCAATACAGGAAGATCAGGGGAAAAGGCATGTGTAATGTACTTGTGGGAGCTGGGGAAAAAAGTATGAGGATATTTTAAAATCACATATAAATTCCAATTATAGGATATTCACTCCAAAGAGGGAATAATAAAATGAATGGATAGGGTAATTTTGTGAGTAAATGCTAGCTCTTCTCTGACCTCAGCCACCTCCGCTCATTCATAGGCTTATGAATGATGTAAACACTGTATTTGAGATAGCAGCTATGCCAACATTATGGGGTTTCTTCACTTCCACCTCTTCTTCTGACTTAAGTTTATCTAGCTATTTCTGCTGCTGAATGCCTGACTTATTAACAATGGAGACCAATGATGAGTCCATAATATACTACAATTCTTCAAGGAGACCCACTAGACACTTGATGTGGGTTAATTACATTATAATCTTCAATTCTAGGAAAGGCATTAATTCACATTGAATAGAATCGACTTATATTCCAGGTGTATTACTTTATAATCTACTAAGACGGCATCTAGCAAAACATTTCAATTCACTTTTTAGTAAAGACTCATGGTAGTGCATTCTGACCACAGGATTATGGTATTACCACATATTGGTTCTTCCAGATACCAATTCTACTACTTACCACAGCTATCAAGAACCTACCAAATGTCGTAGAGTGACAGAAGAGCTTTCTAAAAGTACAAATAAAATGCCAATTAGAGATGACACATTGTAGGAATTGTACACTATATCCTTCAGTACATGGCATATATCTTAAACCAATGATCATTATATGGTATTGTCTCTCAAGAAGTAGAATATGTTGGTTCTGAAAATAAGGAATGAAAGTAGTAATGGCACTAACACAATTATTCACAATTTTGCTTCTTATTTCAGCATTTTAGGCTCAGTAAGTCTAGTAGTCCTTGTTTCTGAAAGGGGAACTCTTCCACCAGGAGACACAGCAAGGGTCACTTGCAAGTGCCACTAGACTAGTGGGCAACAAAGGGAATCACTATTCTGGCAGGGGTAATTGGCACAGATCACCATGAGGTAGTAAGGGAGGGCCAGGAAGGAATATATCTGGAATTCAAATAATCAACTGGAGTGTCTCTGAATACTCCCATGCTGAGTTGTAAATGTAAATGGACAAGTACAGCAGTCACATCCTGGTAAGGGCATGGTAATCAGGAACTTAGAACCCTTAGGGGATGAGCGTCTAATAAAGCCACCAGCCAAGTCACCTATACTAGCAGAATTCCTAGTTGAACAAGAGGGGACTTCTACGGGAGTATTCCCGGACTGAACGGAGAGTTGGGGTGCTTATTCTCGTGGCCCAGTAACAAGATGCAGATGCACTGGGAAAAAAGAGAGTTTATTTCCTTAACCGGGTACAGGGAGAAGGCTGAGAAAATATCACCAGACCAACTCAGAATTACAGTTTTCTAGAGTATATACCTTCTAAGCTATCTATCTATGTGTAAATATGCATTTGTCAAAGGACATAAGTGATTAACTCCTTCTAATCTACATCTAAGATCTGAGTCCTGAAGACCTTCCTCTGGAACTTCAGTAAATTCACTTTATCTAGATGGTTCCAGGTGCCAGGGATGATTAGCCTTACCTTGTCTCCCACTAAATCATGGAGATTTGGGGAGTTTCTTTAGACACTAATAAAACTTGTTTGTGGAGGTCTGGGGGGTTCCTTCAGACCCCAGATAAAACTTGTTTAATCCTCAAAAGGTCCTGTTAAGAATTCCTTCACTATCTTGTTATGCTTCAAGGCCCAGGAAAGGCTGAGGCAAAACTCTTGGTGGGCTTTTGTTACATCCTAGCCTTTGTACAAGGGCACTGGCTCTATCAGCTTTTAATATTTAACTTAATCACTTAGTCAGTGCTGAAACAGTTGTCGGGGAGGCCTGCCTGTTCAGCTGTTAGTGAGACCTGGCCTGCCACAGGAGTCGCCATAAAGTATGGAATCATGGCAAATATAATATAATTATGTATTGGTAATATAATACCTGATACATGAAGTGATATTATACGGTATGCTCTTGTGTCACTTGTCAAAAATGCAAAATTTCTATCTATCCCTGTACATGTAGCTGTGGTGTGTTGTTTCTCTGATTTTAACCAAAAGAAAAAAAACTTTCTATTTTAGCATACCTCAGAAGTAAACAAGGTGATTCAATCTGTTGAAAGAGAGATTACCTATGTTTGTAGGTTTTATGGCCACTGGTAGCATGAGTGGTGGAGAAAGAAGTATCAATTTTAGTCTTGGAACTAGCTGCAGCATTTGGTGCTATATTTTAGCCCACTAATCTCCTCTTGTAGATATGACTGGAAATGGTGACCAAGCAGGATCCCGGAGAAGCTGTGACTAGATGGAACATATGTAACACAAAAAGCAAGTAGGTCTAGTGGTACAAGGATGGCCTAAGGTAGATGCTGTTGACGTTCTACCCTTTCCCTGCAGGTGTCCTCATTCCCCAGTTGCCTCCGACTTTGGCTAATAATTCACAGATGTCTCTCTCTCTGGAAAATTGTCCTCTGCTAAAGCCAATTCACCCATCAAGTTGTGAAAGACTCCCCAGCCTCAGCTCCCCTTAAGGGGCAGAATTCAGTCAAGGATATAAAAGTGCCTCAAAGGGGAACTAACTCTGAGGTGTAATTGTTGCTCCAAACCTTGTCTATAGAATTAAACTGAAATCCCTTTCTGCTGAGGTCACATATTTGCTTACTTTTTAACCCTCACCCTCTCCTTCCTTTCGTACTCTTTTTCTTGTATAGCACTTCTTTCTAATAAATCCCTTGAATTTGTCTCTGTTTCCAGGAATCCCCACCGAAGACAATTGGTGAGTTCAGTGCATTTCATGTATTGACATAAAAGATATATTTGTTCTTAGTTCTGTCATCATATTTTATTCATGCTTTCTGGTTTTATAGCTTTTTTGTCTTTATACGTTTTACCACATTGACTGTTTGCTGTACTTGGATGGGTATTTGTTCTGATCATCAGAAAGGTTGTATTTTTATTGTGGTGAATAACTGTCTTAAGTTTTTACACTTAACCATTTATTTTGTTGAGTAGGACCTATAAGAGGTATTGAAATGTGAATATTTCCTCTTCCTCATCTTTTTTTGCATTTTCTTCTCTCACAATTACCATTTGTTTTTATGGATAGCCTTATAGTTAATAAATCTGTGCCCAAAGCTAGTACTATTCCTATATTTTACCAGAAAATATAGGAATACAAGACTTCTTAATATTTGAAGAAAGTTTTTGCTATGTTAACTCAGTGTAACATAGTGATTCATAATATATACTATATATATATATATATTTGGTCTTCACTCTTGGAATATCTGGAGTGATAAGAGTGTTTTTTATATGGTAATGAGATGACTGGGGGCTGGAAACCCCTAGATAGCTTCAGGATGGGGAACAGTCACCTGAAAGTCCAGGACCTCTGGGGAGGGAAGAGGAGCTGAAGGTTAAGCTGATCAGTAGCAACAAATAGTTTAACCAATTGTGCCTGTGTGAGGAAGCTGCCATCAAATCCATAAAGGACTACATTCAGAGAGCTTCCAGACGGCTGAACACATAAGAGGTTCCTGAAGGGTTGTGTCCTCTGAGAGGTTATGAAAGTTCCACATGCTTTCCCCATACCCGGCCCTAAGCATCTCTTCCATCTGGCTGCTGTACTACCCTTTATAATAACTGGTAATGGTATGTAAAGTGTTTTCCTGATTTCTGTGAGCCACTTTAGCAAATTAATCAAACCTGAGTAGGGGGTCATGGAAACTTCATTTATAATCAGTTGGTTAAAAGCACAGGCCAGATTGAGACCATCCTGGTGAACACAGTGAAACCCCTTCTCTACTAAAAATACAAAAAAATTAGCTGGGCGTGGTGGCAGGCGCCTGTAGCCCCAGCTACTGAGGCGACTGAGGCAGGAGAATGGTGTGAACCCTGGAGGCAGAGCTTGCAGTGAGCCGAGATTGTGCCATTGCACTCCAGCCTGGGCGACAGAGCAAGACGCTGTCTCAAAAAAAAAAAAAAACACAGGCCACAACCTGTTCCTACTATTGGCATCTCAAGTAGGGGGGTTAGAGGGGTCAGTCTTGTGGAACTGGGATCTCAATCTGTGGGATTTGACACTAGCTCCAGTAGATCTTCCAGTGTGAGAATTGAATTGAATTGGGAGGACAACCATCTGGTGTTCATTAAAGAATCATCTGCAGAATCTGCTGAAGGACCAACTGCTGGTAGAGAGAAATCCATACACATTTTGGTGACCAGAGGTGAATTATTCTGAGTTGCATTGTGACAGTATTATAGGAAAAACAAAATATTTCTATTCACTCAGGAAGATAATAATTTCAATTATCAATAATTGTATAAACACACCTTCTCATATAAAGTTATTGCATTATTTGTCTCATTGTTTATTTCCTCTGGGAATAGTGAATTACAAATGTAACATTTCTTTTGTCTTCTATGCCCCTTTTTTTTCCTCTGTAACTGTTTGCTTTTGTAAGTCTGTGTTATTTTGTTCATGTTTTTCAGTATTAATGAAATGACTTTGGTTTTAGTGGTTTCTTCTTTGTTTTGTTTCTGATATGCATGAAGTACATTCATTGTGCACTGCTTAACAACTCGCTTGAGTCCTGTGAGACAGAACACCCACATATACAATGAGTTACAAAAGGTGGGTTCATTAGTTACAAATAAGAACAGGGGTCAAAAGAAGCCTAGAATTCATTATGAACCAACCCCTCAAGTCTCAAGGAACACTGTCTGAGGTAGATGGGGTCTCACTGATGCACCCCACTTGCTGAAGGACCCTAAAATTCAGTTTATCTTTAGTTTCATACCCTGGGACAAGGTGACCTACTGGGCTAAAACATTGAAGGATATCCTGTTCCTAGGGAAAACTGGAATAGAGCTGAGGCTGTTCCAAGCAATTCCTCCATCATGTTTCAGGATGTTGCAGTCCATTCTACATTTTTTTTTTTTAGATTTTTAAAAAACGTTTAGGTTCACACATGCATGTATCTTTATAATAGAATGAGTTATATTCCTTTATGTATATACCCAGTAATGGGATTGCTGGGTCAAATAGTATTTCTGGCTCTAGATCCTTGAGGAATCACCACACTATCTTCCGCAATGGTTGAACTAATTTACATTCCCACCAACAGTGTAAAAGTGTTCCTACTTCTCCACAGTCTTGCCGGCATCTGTTGTTTCTTGACTTTTTAATAATCACCATTCTGTCTGGTGTGATATGGTATCTCATTGTGGTTTTGATTTGCATTTCTCTAATGATTAGTGATACTGAGCTTTTAAAAATATGTTTGTTGGCCGCATAACTTTTCTTTTAGGAAGCGTCTCTTCATGTCCTTTGCCCCTTTTATGGTGTTATTTGTTTCTTTCTTGTAAATTTAAGTTCCCTATAAATTCTGGATATTAGACCTTTGTCAGATGAGTAGATTGCAAAAATGTTTTCCCATTCTGTAGGCTGCCTGCTTGCTCTGATGATAATTTTTTTGCCGCGCAGAAGCTGTTTAGTTTCATCAGATCCCATTTGTCAATTTTGGCTTTTGTTGCAATTGCTTTTGGCGATTTCATCATAAAATCATTTCCCATGCCTATGTCCTAAATGACATTACCTAGATTTTCTTCTAGGGTTTTTTTGGTTTTGGGTTTTACATTTCTGTTTTTAATCCATCTTGAGTTAATTTTTGTATAAGGTGTAAGGAAGGGGTCCAGTTTTAGTTTTCTGCATTTGGCTACCCGGTTTCCCCAGCACCATTTATTAAACAGGGAATCCTTTCCCTATGGCTTGTTTTTGTCGGGTTTGTTTTTTTTTTTTACCATCACATGGTTGAAGATGTGTGGTTTTACTTCTGAGATCTCTATTCTGTTCCATTAGTCTGTATGTCTGTTTTTGTACCAGTACTATGCTGTTCTGGTTTCTGTAGACTTGTAGTATAGTTTGAAGTCAGGTAGCATGATGCTTCCAGCTTTATTCTTTTTGCTTAGGATTGTCTTGGCTATGCAAGTTCTTTTTTGGTTCCATGTAAATTTTAAATTACTTTTTTCTAATTCAGTGAAGAATGTCAATGGCAGTTTGATGGAAAAGCATTGAATCTATAAATTACTTCAGGCAATATAGTCATTTTCATGATATTGATCTTCCTATCCATGAGGATGGAATGTTTTTCCATGTGTTTGTGTTCTCTCTTATTTCCTTGAGCAGTAGTTTGTAGTTCTTCTTGAAGAGATCCTTCACATCCGTTGTTAGCTGTATTCCTAGGTATTTTATTCTCTTTCTAGCAACTGTGAATGGGAGTTTATTCATGATTTGGCTCTTTGCTTGTCTATTGTTGGTGTAGAGGAATGTGATTTTTGCACATTGATTTTTGTATCCTGAGACTTTGCTGAAGTTGCTTATCAGCTTAAGGAGCTTTTAGGCGGAGACAGTGGGGTTTTCTAGACATAGGATCATGTTGTCTGCAAACAGACAATTTGACTTCCTCTCTTCCTATTTGGATGCCTTTATTTCTTTCTCTTGGCTGATTGCCTTGCTCAGAACTTCCAATACTATGTTAAATACCAGTGGTGAGAGAGGGCATCCCTGTCTTGTGCCAGTTTTCAAAGGGAATGCTTCTACCTTTTGCCCATTCAGTATGATATTGGCTATGGGTTTGTCATAAATGGCTCTTATTATTATTTTGAGATATGTTCCATCAACACTTAGTTTGAGAGTTTTTAACATGAAGGGATGTTGAATTTTATCAAAGGCCTTTTCTGTGTCTTTGAAATAATCATTTGGTTTTTTTCATTAGTTTTTTTTTATGTGATGAATTATGTTTATTGATTTGCATATGTTGAACCAGTCTTGCATCCCAGGGATGAAGCTGACTTGATCACAGTGGGTAAGGTCTTTGATGTGCTGCTGGATTCAGTTTGCCAATATTTTATTGAGGATTTTCACATCAATATTCATCAGGGATATCGGCCTGAAGTTTTCTTTTTCTGTTGTGTCTCTGCCAGGTTTTGTATCAGTATGATGCTGGCCTTACAAAATGAGTTAGGGAGAAGTCCTTCCTTTTCAGTTGTTTCGAATAGTTACAGAAGAAATGGTACCAGCTCCTCTTTGTACCTCTGATAGAATTCAGCTGTGAATTCTTCTGATCTTGGGATTTTTTTTTTTGGTTGCTAGGCTATTTTTTACTATGTCAATTTCAGAACTTGTTATTGGTATCTTCAAGCATTTGACTACTTCTTGGTTTAGTTCTGTGTGGTCAATGTTATCATTTTTTATTGTGCCTATTTGAGTCTCCTCTCTTTTCTTCTTTATTACTCTAGCTAGTGGTCTATGTATTGTATTAATTTTTCAAAAAACAAGTGCCTGGATTCATTGATTTTTTTGAAAAATTTTTTGTGTCTGTCTCCTACAGTTCCACTCTGATCTTAGTTATTCCTTGTCTTCGTTATTCCTTGTCTTCTGCTAGCTTTTGGATTTGTTTGCTGTTGCTTCTCTAGTTCTTTTAGTTGTGATGTTAGGGTGTCAATTTGAAATGTTTCTAGCTTTCTGATGTGGGCATTTGGTGCTATAAATTTCCCTCTTAACACTGCTTTAGCTGTATACCAGAGATTCTAGTGCATCGTCTCTCTTTGTTCTTATTGGTTTCAAAGAACTTCTTGATTTCTGCCTTAATTTAATTATTTATCCAGGAGTCATTCAGGAGCAGGTGTTCATTCAGGAGCAGGTTGTTCAATTTCTGTGTAGTTGTGCAATTCTGAGTGAGTTTCTTAATCTTGAGTTCTAATTTGATTGCACTGTGGTCTGAGAGACTGTTATGATTTCTGTTCTTTTGCATTTGGTGAGCAGTCTTTTACCTCCAATTATGTAATTGATTTTAGAGTAAGTGCCATGTGGCACTGAGAAGAATGTATATTCTGTTGTTTTGTGGTGGAGAGCTCTGTAGATATCTATGAGGTCCACTTGATCCAGAGCTGAATTCATGTCTTGAATATCCACGTGAATTTTCTGTCTCGATCATCTGTCTAATATTGACAGTGAGGTGTCAAAATCTGCCACTATTATTGTGTGGAAGTCTAAGTCTCCTTGTTGGTCTCTGAGAACTTGTTTTATGCATGTGGGTGCTCCTGTATTGGGTGCATATATATTTAGGATAGTTAGCTCTTGTTGAATTGATCCCTTTACCATTATTTAATGTCTTTCTTTGTCTTTTTTGATCTTTGTTGGTTTAAAGCCTGTTTTGTCAGAAACTAGAATTGCAACCCCTGCTTTTTTCTGCTTTCCACTTCCTTGATAAATTTTCCTCCATTGTTTTATTTTGAGCCTATATGTGTCTTTGCATGTGAGATGGGTCTCTTGAATACAGCACACTGATGCATCTTGACTCTACACAATTTGCCAGACTGTGTCTTTTAATTAGGGCATTTAGCCCATTTACATTTAAGGCCAATATTGCTATATGTGAATTTGATTCTGTCAGCATGATGCTAGCTGGTTATTTTGCACACTAGTTGAAGCAGTTTCTTTATAGTATCATTGGTCTTTGTAATTCAGTGTGTTTTTGCAGTGGCTGGTACAAGTTTTTTCTTTCCATATTATGCTTCCTTCAGGAGCTCTTTCAAGGCAGGCCTCATGATGACAAATTCCCTCAGCATTTGCTTGTCTGAAAAGGATTTTATTTCTCATT
The DNA here is from genome assembly GCF_028885625.2 of Pongo pygmaeus. Lineage (NCBI taxonomy): Eukaryota > Metazoa > Chordata > Mammalia > Primates > Hominidae > Pongo > Pongo pygmaeus. The sequence continues at coordinate 127,269,150 of NC_072376.2, forward strand.
CACTTATGAAGCATATTTAGCCCAGATATGGAATTCTGGGTTGAAAATTATTTTCTTTGACAGTGTTGAATATTGGCCCCTACTGTCTTCTGGCTTGTTGGGTCTCTGCTGAGAGGACTGCTGTTAATCTCATGGGCTTCCCTTTGTAGGTTACCTGGCCTTTCTCTCTGGCTGTCCTTAACATTTTTTCCTACATTTTGACTTTGGAGAATCTGATGATTATATGTTTTCAGGTTGATCTTCTTGAGGAGTATCTTAGTCGGCTTCTCTGTATTTCCTGAATTTGAATGTTGGCCTATCTTGCTAGGTTGTGGAAGTTCTCCTGGATGATATCCTGAAGTGTGTTTTCCCGCTTAGTTGCATTTTCCCATCTCTTTTAGGTAATCGAATCAGTCCTAGGTTTGGTCTTTTTACATCGCCCCATAGTTCTTGAATGTTTTGTTCATTCCCTGTCATTCTTTATTCTCTAATCTTGTCTGCCTGCCTTATTTCAGCAAGATAGTCTTCAAGCTCTGATATTCTTTCTTCCACTTGATCAGTTCGGCCATTGATACTTGTGTTTGCATCAAGAAGTTTTCGTCCTGTGTTTTTCAGCTCCATCAGGTCATTTATGTTCCTCTCTAAACTTATTATTCTAGTTAGTAGCTCCTGTAATCTTTTATTATGGTTCTTAGTTTATTTGTATTGGGCTAGAACATGCACCTTTACCTCAGCAAAGCTTGTTATTACCTGCCTTCTGACGTCTACTTCTATCAACTCATCCATCTCATCCTCCATCCAATGCTATGCCCTTGCTGCAAATGTGTTGTGATCATTTGGATGAGAAGAGGTACTCTGGCCTTTTGAGTTTTCAGTGTACTTTTTGTTGTCGTTGTTGTTGTTAATTATTTGTCATCTTCATGAGTTTGTCTAGTTTTAGTTATTAAGGCTGCTGACCTTTGAATGAGGATTTTGTGGGGACATTTTTGGTGATGCTATTGTTGTTGCTTTCTGGTTTTTTGTTTTTCTTTCAATAGTAAGGTCCCTCTTCTGTAGGGCTGCTGAAGTTTGCTGGGGGTTTACTTCAGGCCCTATTCATCTTGGTCCTTCCATACCTGGAGATGTCACCTGAGGAGGCTGGAGAACAGCAAAGATGGGTACCTGCTCCTTCCTCTAGGATCTCTGACCTTGAGGGGCACCAACCTGATGCCAATAGGAATACTCCTGTATAGGGTGTCTGGTTACCCCTGTTGGAGGGTCTCACCCAGTTGTGCACAGGAACCAGGACCCATTTAACAAAACAATTTGCCTGTCCCTTGGTGGAGGGTATGTGCTGTACGGGGGGAAATTTTCTGGTCTAGATTGCCTGGATTCCTCAGAGCTAGCAAGGTGAAAGACTAAGTCTGCTGATCCATGGAGACCATGGCCACTCCTCCCCTTAGGGACTCAGGCCCAGGCAGATAAGAATTCTTTCCCTAAGCCCTGGCTGAAGTTGCTGGAGTTCCTGCAGGGAGGCCCCACCCAGTGAGAAAGGATGGATCAAGGTCCAGCCTAAAGAGTCAGTCTGGCCACAATCTGCCACAACTGGTATGCTGTGCTGGGGGGGAATACCTCCTGGGACCAAGCTGTCCAGTCTCCCCAGCGCCAGCAGGGGAAAAATGGTAGCCTGGAGCTGTAGAGATGGCTGCTGCCCTTTCTTAGGGAGCTCAGTTGTCTTAGGCAGCCAGCAGCTGCAAACTTTACAAAAACAAGTAATGGGGAAAGGACTCTGTATTTAATAAATGGTGTTGAGATAACTGGCTGGCCATATGCAGAAGATTGAAACTGGAGCCATTCCTTATACTATATTTAAAAAAAACCCCAAGATTAATTAAAAATTTAAATGTGAAACTTAAAACTGTAAAACCCTAGAAGATAATGACCTCCAGCTCCATCCATGTTGTTACAAAGGACATGATCTCACTTTTTTATGGCTGTGTAGTATTCCATGGTGTATATGTATCACATTTTCTTTATCCAGTCTACTGTTGATGGGCATTTAGGTTCATTCCATGTCTTTGCTATTATGTATAGTGCTGCAATAAACATGTGCATCCATGTGTCTTTATAGTGGAATAATTTATATTCCTTTGGGTATATACTCAATCATGGGATTGCTGGGTTGAATGGTAATTCTGATTTCTTTGAGAAATCTCTAAAACTGCTTTCCACAATGTCTGAACTAATTTATCTTACCACCAGCAGTGTGTAAGCATTCCCTTTTCTTTACAACCTTGCCAGCATCTGTTTTTGTTGTTGTTGTTTGTTTGTTTTTTCACTTTTTAATAATAGTCATTAAGATTGTTTGGAGATGGAGATGCTATCTCATTGTGCTTTTAATTTGCATTTCTCTAATGATTAGTTATGTTGAACTCTTTTTCATATGCTTGTGACTGTGTGTGTGTCTTCTTCTGAAAAGTGTCTGTTCATGTCCTTTGACCAAGTTTTAATAGGCTTATTTGTTTTTTACTTGTTAATTTTTTAAGTGCATTTTAGATTCTGGATATTAGACTTTTGTTGAATGCATAGTTTGCAAATATTTTCTCCCATCTTGTAAGTTGGTCTCTTGATAGTTTATTTGGCTTTGCAAAAGCTCTTTCATTTAATTAGGTCTCATGTGTCAATTTTTGTTTTTATTACAAGTGCTTTTGGAGTTTTTGTCATAAAATCTTTGCCAGGGAAAATGTTCAGAATGATATTTCCTGAACTATCTTCTGGGGTTTTATAGTTTTAAGTTTCACATTTAAATTTTTAATTCATCTTGGGTTTTTGGATTTTTTCAGTACAGGATAAGGAAGGGCTCCAGTTTCAGTCTTCTGCATGTGGCCAGCCAGTTATCTCAACACCATTTATTAAATACAGAGTCCTTTTCCCATTACTTGTTTTTGTAAAGCTTGTCAAAGATCAGATGGCTGTAGATTTGTGGCATTATTTCTGGGCTCTCTATTCTGTTCCATTGTTCTATGTGTCTGTGTTTGTATCAGTACCATGCTGTTTTGGTTACTGTAGCCTTGTAGTATAGCTTGATGTTGGGTAATGTGAACCCTCCAGTTCTGTTCTTTTTGCTTAGGATTGCATTGACTATTCAGGTTCTTTTTTGGTTCCATATGAATTTTAGAATAGTTTTTTTCTAATTCTGTGAAGAATGTCCTTAGTAGTTAAATAGGAATTGCATTGAATCTGTAAATTGCTTTGGGCAGTATGGCCATTTTAATGATATTATTTCTTCCTAGGAGCATGGACTGTTTTTCCATTTGTGTCATCTCTGATTTCCTTGAGCAGCATTTTGCAGTTCTCATTTTAGAGATCTTTCACCTCTCTGGTAAGCTGTATTTCTAGGTATTTTATTCTTTTTCTGGCTATTGTAAATGGAATTGCATTCTCAATTTGGCTCTTAGCTTATATGTTGTTGCTTTACAGGAATGCTACTAATTTTTGTTCATTCACCTTGTTCATTACTTTGTTCATTGACTTTGATGAAGTTCTTTAACAGGTCAAGAAGTTTATGGGAAGAGACTATGGGGTTTTCTAGGTGTAGTATCATAACCTCTACAAGCAGTGCTAATTTGACATCCTCTTTTTTACTTGGATGTCTTTTATTTCTTTCTCTTCCTCATTGCTCTGGCCAGGATCTCTAGTACTATGATGAATAAAAGTGGTGAGAGAGGGCATCCTTGTCTTTTTCTGATTTTCAAGGGGAATGGTTCCAGCTTTTGCCCATTTAGTATAATGTCGGCTGTGGGTTTGCCATGGATAGCTCTTGTTATTTTGAAGTATGTTTCTCTAATGCCTAGTTTGTTGAGGATTTTTAACATGAAGTGATGGTGAATCTTATTGAAAGCCTTTTCTCTGTCTATTGAGATCATCATGTGGTTTTTGTTTTTAGTTCTGTTTTTGTGATGAATCACATTTATTGATTTGCATATGTTGAACCAACTTTGCATCCCAGGGATGAAGCCAACTTGATCATGGTGGATTCACTTTTTGATATGCTGCTGAATTCAGTTTGCTAGAAACTTGTTTGAGGATATTTGCTTCTATGTTCCTCAGGGATATTGGCCTAAATATTTTTTATTGCTGTATGACCAGAGAATGTGATAAGTATAATTTTGGTTTCTTCAAAATTTGCTGACAGTTTCTTTATATCTGATTGTATGGTCAATTTTAGACTATGTGTCATGTGCAGATAAGAAAAATGTGTATTCTGTTGTTTGGGGGTTGAGATTGCTATAGATATCTACGAGATTCATTTGGTCAACTGTCAAATTCAGGTTCTGAATATCATTGTTAGTTTTCTGTCCCGATGATTTGTCTAATACTGTCAGTGGGATGTTGTAAGTCTTCCCCTCTTATTGTATATCCAAGTCTCTTCCTAGGTCTCTAAGAACTTGCTTTATGAATCTGGGTGCGCCAGCGTTGGGTGCATGTATATTTAGGATAGTTACATCTTGCTGAATTGAAACCTTTATTATCATATAATGTCCTTCTATGTCTTTTTTTAATCTTTGTTGAGTTAAAGTCTGTTTTGTTTTAAATTAGTATAGTAACCACTCCTTTTTCTGTTTTCTATTTACTTGGTAGATTTTTTATCCATCCATTTACTTTGAGCCTGTGGGTATCATTGTATGTGGGATGGGTCTCTTAAAGACAGCATACCATTGGGTCTTGCTTCTTTACCCAATTTGCCACTCTGTTCCTTGTAATTAGGGCATTTAACATGTTTACAATTAAGATTAGTATTGATATATAGAGATCAAATTTTTTTCTTCTCTCCACTTGCCTTTAACGTTTTTTCTTCCATTTTGACCTTGAAGAATCTGATGACTATGTCTTGAAGATGGTCTTTTTGTGTAGTAATTCAAAGGGATTATCTGCAATCTGCATTTCCTGTATTTTACTGTTAGCTTCTCTAGTGAGGGTGAGGAAATTTTCGTTGATGACATCCTGAAATATGTTTTCTAAGTTGTCTGCTTTTTCTCCTTCTCTTTCAGGGATGTCATGAGTTGCAAATTTGGTCTCATTACATAATCTCATATTTCTTGGAGTTTTTATTCTTTTTCATTGTTTTTTCTTTATTTTGGTCTGACTGAGTTAATTTTGGAGAACTGGTCTTCAAGTTCTGAAATTCTTTTCTCAGCTTGATATGTATAGATGAAATCTTTACATATCAATACTAACCTTGATTGTAAACAGGCTAAATGCCCACATTAAAAGGCACAGAGTGGCAAGCTGGGTAAAGAATCACGATGCAATGATATGCTGATATGTATAGATATGTATTGATTTGATTCTATCATGTTTTTAGCTGGTTATTATGCAGACTTGATTGTGTAGTTGCTTTAGAGTGTTATTGGTCTATGTACTTAAGTGTATTTTTGTGGTGGCCAGTAGCAATCTGTCCTTTCCATATTTAGCACTTTGCTCAGGACCTCTATTTTTTTCTTTTTTGAGATGTAGTTTCACTCTTGTTGCCCAGGGTCTCAGCTCACTACAAGCTCCACTTCCTGGGTTCAAGTGATTCTCCTTCCTCAGCCTCCCAAGTAGCTGGGATTACAGGTGGCCACCACCATGCCCAGCTAATTTTTGTATTTTTAGTAGAGACAGGGTTTCACCACATTGTCAAGGTTGGTCTCAAACTCCTGACCTCAGATGATCCTCCCACTTTGGCCTCCCAAAGTGCTGGGATTATAGGTGTGAGCCACTGCAACTGGCCTGCGACCCCTTATAAGGCAGATCTAATGGTAATAAACTTCCTTAACATTTTCTTGTCTGAAAAGCATCTTCTTCACTTATGAAGCTTAGTTTGGCTAGATAGGAAATTTTTGATTGGAAATTCTTTTCTTTAAGAATGCTGAATATAGATCAACTAGTTTCTAAGCTTTAAGATTCTTACCTCATCTTGGTCAGTTCTACTGTTAATACTTGCAATTGTATTCTGAAATTCTTAAAGTGAGAATTCTTTTCAGCTCTATCAGTTCAGTTTGGTTCTTTCTTAAAATGACCACTTTGTTTTTCATCTCCTGTGTCATCTTCTTATAATCTTTATAATCCTTGGATTGGGTTTTGACTTTCTCCTGACTCTTGATGATCTTTGTTTGTATTCATATTCTGAATTCTATTTCTGTAATTTCAGCCATATCATCCTGGTTAAGAACCATTGCTGGTTCTTCTTGTAGGTAAGAAGACATTCTGACTTTTTGAGTTTCAAGGGGTTTTACACTGATTTTCTCACCTGTGTGGGCTGATGTTCCTTCAATCATTGAAGTTGCTGTCCTTTATATGCTTTTTTTTCTTTTATCTCATTTGATGCTCTTAGGAGTTTGATTTTGGTGTAAGATGGGTTCTGTTTACTGGCTTCATTTCTGGAAGAATTCAGGTGGCCAAGACTCAGTTCAGCAGTACTGAGCTGCATGCTCTAACACTGGAAGGCTGGTATGAGCCCCCTGGCTTTGTTATCTGGTCCCTAGAGGTTAGCAGCCTGCTGCACTGGAGTTGCCTGAGACTTCCCATACCACTATCCACAAAACTCCAATGAGTGGTGCCAGCTGAAGTGTTTCCATCAGGCAGTGACAGTGGGATCTATGCCCATTTGCATGTGCCAACAGCAGTAGAAGTAGCAGCATTACGGGATGCATGCTTGTTGGCTGTGGTGGGATGCTGGTGGGTGCAGGGCTGATGGCTTCTGTGTGAGCATTCACAATGGTGGCAATGGTGGCACAAGGGTAGGGGCTGGGCTATGGGCATCTGTGTGTGCATTTGCATGGTGGTAGTGTCGGCACAGGGGCAGGGTACTGACAGGTGTGGTGCTGGCATCTTCCATGCACACATTCACACTGGTGACAATGGTGGGGCAGAGTGGAGGGTGGGGCTACTGCCTCTGTGTGCATGTTCACCACAGCAATGGTGGCACAGTGGGGAGGTGGAATGGGGTGTGCTTACCCTGGCAGCAGTGGCACGATGGGTTTCATGCACACATGCTCACTGGAAGGGGAGAGGATGCAAAGTCCATCCATGTGCACATGTACCATTGGAACACGCATGGGGGTAGCAATGGGTGAGTGCATACTGGCAAAGCAGAGTGAGGAAGGTTGTGGTGGGGGGAGGGTATGGGTAGGTTGGTGTGCATCATGGGGGGCACTCTACTGGAGCTCTCTGACAGTCATTTGTTGTCTGCCAGCATAGGCGCCTGGGAGGCACTCCTGTTGGGCATCTGAGGCTGGACTGCAAGCTGGCATAGCCAGGCTGGGGCTGTAGGAGAGGCCAGCAGATGGAGGGCACTCAGGTCAGACTGTCTTTGTCTTCCTAGCAACATTGCCCTGCTCTGTTCTGGTCTGACAGTTTCTCTAAGGCTAAAGTCTTCTATGGGAGCCTGGCAAGCTTTGGGGGATGGGTGTACCTGGCCATGCTCCACTGCAGACATTCCTATATCAAACCCTCTAGGCTCTGAACAGGCTAGAGTCCTGCTCCTCCCACCTCCCTAAGCAACTCTCCTTGCCAGCTCAAGTTTCCACTGGTGTCATGGGATCTCCTGCTGCCAGGATTTCAGAGGTGTGTGGCAAGTGTGGGTAACACTGTCTGCTCAGTTCACCCCCTCCTCGGTAGTCACTGGGGGCCAGGAACATTCCCCATGAGTGGTAGCCCTGTGCAGGGTTCCCAGCTTTCTCTCCCTTCAGCCTGGTATCTGCGTCCTCCCTCCACCCATTCTCAATGCCTTCCCTCTGAAGATCTGTTCAGAGTGCTCCAGTCTTCCCAATATCCCAGTCTTTTGGTGGCAGATGTTCTTCCTGGCTGCATCTAGTTGGCCATCTTGCAATTAATGCCACATTCTTCATTCCTGAGAACTACAAGCCAGAAAGAGAGAAGTCATTCATTCCAGGGCCACCCAGAAAACTGTTCTGCAAAATGTGCCTTCATTTATGTAATTTTATTATATTTTCCTTCCATTTCTTTCCTAAACATCTACAGCGTATGTTTCATCTTCTGTTACCGAAATATGTTTTTCCTAGATTCCTTTTTCTGTGCTTTGATCTCTTATTTTGCAGTAAAAAAAAAATTACTATTTCTTTTCTACTACTTATTTTGGACTTATATTTTACTTCTTTGTCTAGCTTTTTAAGGTAGAATCTTAAGTCACTGATTTTAGACTTTTGGAAAATACAAGCATTTCAATTCTTGCATTTTCTATAAGAACTGCTTCAGGTATATTTGAGAAATTTCAGTATGTTGTAATATCATTATCATTTAGTTTGTAATATTTCCTGATTTTTGTTGTGATTTCTTTTTGCCTCATGGATTACTTGGAAGCATGTAACATAATTTCCAAATATTTGCAGATTTTCTAGATACCTGCTATCATTCTCTAATTTAACGCCATTGAGGTCAGAACAGATTCTGTATGGTTTCAGTTCTTTTCAACTTACTGTGTTTTTTATTTTCTTTTTTATTTTTTTATTTCAATAGGCTTTAGGGGAACAGGTGGTGTTTGGTTACATGGATAAGTTCTTTAATGGGGATTTCTGAGACTTTGGTGCACCCAACACCTGAGCAGTGTACACTGTACCTAATGTGTAGTCTTTTATCCCTCACCCCCCTCTCACCCTTTACTCCGAGTCTCCAAAGTCCATTGTATCATTCTTATGCCTTTGCATCTTCATAGCTTAGCTCCCGCTTGTGAGTGAGAACATAATGATGTTTGGTTTTCCATTCCTAAGATAATTCACTTAGAATAATGCTCTCCAATTCCACCTAGGTTGCCGCAAATGCCATAATTTCATTCCTTTTTATGGCTGAGTAGTATTTTATGGTATATATAGACCACAATTTATTTATCCATTTGTTGATTGATGGGCATTTGTGCTGGTTCCATATTTTTGTAATTGCAAATTGTGCTGCTATAATATAAACGTGTGTGGAAGTCATTCGTATAATAATTTTTTTGCGTAATAACCTCTTTTCTTCCGGGTAGATACCCAGTAGTGGGACTGCTGGATCAAATGGTAGTTCTACTTTTAGTTCTTTAAGGAATCTCCACACTGTTTCTTATTGAGTCTTTTTTATAACTCATCACATGGACCATCTTGGTGAAATAACCATGCACATTAAAAAAACATGTATTGTGTAGTTGTTGGGTATAGTTTTCTATAATCATCAATTAGCTTATGGTACAGAGAATCATGGACCCCCAAAATGTAAACATACTTATACCCAGAATCTGTGAATATGTTACCTCATGTGGCATGGGAGAATTGCTGTTATGATTAAGTGAAAGATTTTGAGATAGGGTATCTACTATTTTTGAGTATCCTGAATTATTTTGTTGGGCCCAATGGAATTATGAGAATGCCTATAAGAGGGAGGGAGTAGAATCAGGGAAGAGCAAAAGGCAATCTGATGATGAAAACAGAGGAAGGTTGGAGTACACTTAACTGCTGGCTTTGAAGATGTATGGAAGGGCCATTAGCTAAGGAATTCAAGGGATACCTAGAACTTGGAAAAGACAAGTAAATGTATTTTTCCCCAGAGCCTCCAGAGGAAGCAGAGCTTTGCTAACTCCTTAATTTTTGACCTAGCAAAATTCATTTCGGACTTCTGACCTTCAGAACTGTAAATTTTTTTTAAGTGTTGTTTTAAGCCATTAAAGTTGTAGTAATTGGTTATAGATATACATTGGTTATAGACCTATATATAGGTAAAGGTGATTGATAGTGTTGTTCAGATAATCTATGTTTTACTATATTTTTGTCTAGTCATTCTTTCAATTGCTCAGAAAGGAATGTTAAAATCTAACTATGCTTATGAAATTGTCTTTTTGTTCATTTAATTCTGACAATTTTGCTTGATATAAATCAAGCTTGTCCAACCCATGGCCCATGGACCACATGCAGCCCAGGATGGTTTTGAATACAGCCCAACACAGGTTCCTAAACTCTTAAAATATTATGAGATTTTTTTTTTTTTGCAATTTTTTTTTTGCTCATTGGCTATCATTAGTGTTAGTGTATTTCATCTGTGGCCCAAGACAATTCTTTTTCTTCCAGTGTGGCCAAGGGAAGCCAAAAGATTGGACACCCTTGCTAACATAAAGCTCTGTTATTAGGTGCATACATACTTATGGTTGTATTCTCACTACAAACTATATCTTGAGCAATAGCACTCATCTAATTTAATTCTGTTATGTATAATTGGGGTCTTTCTCATCCATGCATGTTTCTGGGGTCAGCCAGAAGATTGTACATCATTTGTAAACAGAGTTTGGGGCTCCCATTCTCCAACTCTTCCCTTTCTAAGATTTCTATCCCAATTTTTAACACTTAGATGACTCTGAACACTGTCCTGTTTTTCACCATACAGACTGGGGACTCTGTATAAAAGTTTTAAAGAACCCACTCACTACTGCTGCCTTCTGTCTAACTTTAGCTAAAATCTATAAAGAATGATTACTTCGTCCACACTATTTTCTTTTTGCAAACCTTGACTCATCTCCAAAATCGAGCTATTTTATTTATTTATTTATTTATTTAGAGACGGAGTCTCACCCTGTCGCCCAGGCTGGAGTGCAATGGCGTGATCTCAGTTCACTGTAACCTCTGCATCCTGGGTTCAATCAATTCTCCTGCCTCAGCCTTTCGAGGAGCTGGGATTACAGGCACACACCATCATGCCCAGCTGATTTTTTGTATCTTTAATAGAGACGGAGTTTTACCATGTTGGCCAGGCTGGTCTCAAACTCCTGTCCTCATGATCTGCCCACCTTGACCTCCCAAAGTGCTGGGATTACAGGCATAAGCCAACATGCTTGGCCAATCCACCTATTATTAATTTAATCTAATCACAGGAGTGATATTTCATCATATTTCAGCTCCCACATATATGCTGGTACATATATTGGGTATGTATATCAGTAGGTAGGAATATTGAAGGACATCTTAGAATTCTACCTACCACACACTGCTGTGCAAAAAGTAAAATCAGGCTTTTGCATTTTACTTTTCAAATACCACATCAAGAACAAGTCAGAGGCTTTATTTCCCTTTCCTCCATCTTATTATCAAACTCTAAGATAAGGTGACATTTAGATGTCTCTGCTCTTAGGGGAAAATATTCTGTGACTATTCTATTCACTTCTTAGCTATTTAACATTTTGGGGGTCATGGTATTTTTTTTTTCTTTTGAGCTATTTTCTACTATCTTTGCTTATCTCCTCTGGCTCATTCCCAATTGCGCATTGCTGCTTTTGTTGGCTTTATTGCCATTTCCTTTGTTTTCTTCCTTTCTGAATAGTGTTTGTACAAGCAATACTTATGCCTATAAAGGAAACTTAAGTGTTTAGTGTTTTGCAGAACCAAATTGAGTTCATTAGATAAAATCACAAGCATGAAGTTGGTTCCATAGATTTTTCAGTTATTTGGGAAAATAAAACTACTGTAATGTGTAACAGAAGGCAACCTAAATGTATTTACAATGATTTTCATAATTATTATGTGATCTGAGCTGCATACAATTTACACTGTTCTTTTTAGGAATGTTTTTGAAAGGACTTAGCACACTGCAGCTTTCATGTAGCTCTGGGGATGTTCACAATGCTATATTATTGCTCAAGGATTACCTTTGTGGTACCCAAGAACACAGGATATAAATCTTTTTTAAGACTACTTGCTTGTATATTAGAAGTTTGTAAAGATATTGTTTCCAACTAATTCTAGAAGAGTAAAAACCTTGACAAGGTATAAAACCTGAGCTGGTTCTCAGGGTGTCTCCAGGAAATAAGATTAGATTCAAAATACTTCACTGATTTTGACATAAAAATTCTTATTCCACACCTACTAAGATATTTGATAAAACACACACACACACACACACACAAATTATTAAAAGAGTATAAATCCTGGCTTTCATACCTATGAACATTGTTTTCTTTAGTGGTACCAATGACTGTTTCCTTTGACCAAAACTTCAGTTGGGCTCCTTTGAGTAAGCTTGACTAGACCAAACCTTGGGCTTCTCTCTCTCCTTGTAGAATCCTGCAAAGTCAGTGTAGGTGAAATCCACCCCTGTTGATATCTTATTGTCCTGGCCTGCCTTCAGCAAAAATTCTTATCAACCCCTTATGCCCGATGTTTCCTCTTGGTGGTTTTCCATCTACTGACCCTCACCCTGCACCTTGCTTTTAAATCCCCACTGTCCTTGTTGGAGTTGGAATTAAGTCCAATCTATCTCCCATTGCAAGACCCCATTTCAACAGTCTCTGTAGACATTGCCATGATCACCCTTGAATAAAGCTTGCCTTACCATCTTTAATGAGTGTCATGAATAATTTTTTCTTTAACAGTAGATACATAGATCTCTATCATTTTCAAATTGGTAATGACTTACTATTTGAAATGAGGAGACTGAGGCTATGAAACAACCAAACTAGAGGGTTGCAGTGCCAGAATCAAGCAGTTTAAAGAGGTCTTTACCCAGTTCAACCTTTTTCCATGGTTCCTCAAATCAGGTAGCTAAACCTGATTATATATCAGTCAATTTTATAAGTCAATTCACTAAGTGCAACAGGACTTCCCTTAAAAACCATCTAATTGTAGAATAAATAATCATTTCCTAATACATAATTAAAGTTGCTGCAAATAAAAGCAAATCTACCTATGACTATGGTTCCTTGGATATTTTGATTTTGAAAATACTAGTTGTAATGGAAAGCCAACAAATGTACAGTATTTTTTTTTTTTTTTTTTTTTTTTTTGGCTTCTGCTTGAGCTACTTAAAAGTTGTAAGGTCTTGGGCTGGACACAGTGGCTCATGCCTGTAATCCCAGCACTTTGGGAGCCCGCGGTGGGTGGATCACGAGGTCAGGAGTTTGAGACCAGTCTGGCCAACATGGTGAAACCCCGTCTCTGCTAAAAATACCAAAAATCAGCCGGGCGTGGTGGCATGTGCCTGTAATCCCAGCTACTCAGGAGGCTGAGGCAGGAGAATCACTTGAACCCGGGAGGCAGAGGTTGCAGTGAGCTGAGATCACGCCATTGCACTCCAGCCTAGATGACAGGGCAAGACTCCCTCTCAAAATAAATAAATAAATTAATTAATCAATTAAATAAATAAATAAAAGTTGTAAGGTCTTTTCGCAGTCCCAGGTATTCTATTCACTGAGAGTCAGGCTTTCTTCAAAGCATTGGTTGATCTATGTACTCTTTCTGGCATGCACTTAGACAACTGATATTTAGTTGAATTCTAAAAGCATTCAGTTGGGGTCACTTAAATCTGAACTTTTAATGTGGCAGATGAGGTGGAGATTCAGAGGGATTAGTTCTTATTGTGATTTTTCCTAGGGAATTGCTTATATTTCTAATCATGATTTTTTCATCCATTTAGCTGGGGAAGAAATCCTAGACAAATTTTGACAAGTCTGTAAAGCGGTGGCAAAATATCTAAGAAATGCATACAATGTTTGAATATTTTAAGAGATTTATTTGAATCTGTAGTGGATAGAGATTTGGTGTTTTTTTCCTAGTAGAAAAAGTTTCTAACGCTTAGTAAGCACTCAGGACGTGTTGAATAAAATGATGTATTTGAATAAAATTCAACTATTTTTTACTACGAAATTTAATTTGGATGGTGAGATGCTTTGGATAAAGGAAAGTATATGGACTCAAAACAACTATTTAAATTCTTGTTTGGCTCCTTAGTAATTCTGTGTGTTCTTGGGCAAAACAGTCACTCTCAGTATGCAGTTTTCTTTTAAATAAAAGGAAATATTTAAGTGTCTAAATTGATTGTGTTAAGCAAGAAAAGTGTCTGTAAAATACCCAGAATTTTGTTAATTTTTTTAAATTATAGGAATTTTATTAACAAAATTCTCTTCTGAGTCTGATATGTTTCATTTTTGTATAATTTCTAGGTTACTGATTCTAGGAATTTAAATTACATAAGCGCTAACTTTTAAATTTTTTTCTAGACTAAAATATGACAAACTAATTCATGATTGAGAAGAGTTGTCTTCTCTGTAATTCTGTAAGCACCTCATCTACCTGCCTAAAATAGCTGGAAGGGTACACATATATTTGAACATAGTTTTATGCATCTTTACCAGTACAATCTGTACTTGTTTAATTTCCAAGTTCAGGTTTTTATTACTGCTATCATAATTTAATTCCTGCTTCCACTCTTTTCAATCTCTAAGCAATATCTTAAATCCAAAAATAGAAAATATTTAAAGACTAAATATGGTGAGGACAATCATAGATATTTGACAGGAGCATAAAGACAAAGAATCATTGCCTTCTATCAATTTAATATGAACATTTCTATTCCACAAAATGAGAGTTCCTTTGCTAAGAGTTTAGGAGAAATATACTAATGTCATTAAAACTGTTAAATGATTTTAAATAGTTGTTTAATAATATATTAAAGTCCCTTTAAACATTGTTTTTAACTTGCTGGTCTGACTAGAAACCCACATCTGAAAAAGATACATTTGAAGCTGACAGTCATAATCATAGAAAAGAATTAGCTGAGCATCATTAGTCACCTAGCTCTATGTTAAAAGTTAGGGGAGATATAGAAGACAAATTTGGGTTCCATGCCATCAAATTTATAATAAATTAAAGAAACAAGACACATATGAATAAATGCTTAAATTGTAGAATTGTTTATAAATAAAAAGTTCTGTGCTAGCAATTTTATAATTTAGGCATATAGAAAAGAGGAGATCTTGGATGTTTAGTGAAGAAGTTTAGGGAGCGAGATTTTTCCATGGAGGTCTCCAAGTTCTCAAGCCTAGATGGCTGGTGGACAGTAATGCCTGTGAAAAGAAATGAAGAAGGGATTTTTTTTTTCTTAACCTACCATACATATGGGGATGTTTTATCCAATGGAGAAAATACAACAGACAGGGACAAAGGTGTGAAGCTCAGTGAGAACTTCAAACTGAAGACTGAGACCTGGCAGTCATTACCAGAGTCTGAAAGATGAACATAAATGTACTTTCCAAAAAATAAATTGAATGTAATTTTTAAAATGTGAATTATACCACACTTCTTTTCTTCCATTTTAATTATAGAATTAAAATGTATTCAAACCATTTTGCTGTATTCTCTTAGACTTCTCCAGTTGCTATAACAAAACACCATAGACTGGGTGACTTCAACAACAGCCGTTTATTTCTCACAGATCTGAAGGCTGGGAAGTCCAAGAATAAGGTGCCAGCCAATTTAGTTCTTGGTAAGGCTCTCTTTCTGGCTACAGACAGCCACATTCTACTGTCTTCTCACATGGCAGAGGGAGAGCTCTGGTTGCTTCCTCTTCTCAGGATACTACTCTGTTAAAAGATAAACGTAGGCACATTAAATTGTTAATGCATTTATTTGAGCATTCAACAATTCACAAATCAGGAATAACCAGTCAGCAGATGTTTCAGTGCTCCACTGAGGGGAGCAAGGAGAAAACTTTTCTAAGACGTTCATGGAGGCAAGACAAAGAAAGTCTATTTGATTGGCTAAAGCAGAAAGTTCCTAGTTAGAGGTTAGTTTGGTGCTTTCTGATTCATTAAGGTTAAGTTTTATTTTACTGTTTACATTGAGTTGGGCTTCAGTTTGCTTGCACAAGAAACCAAGGTGCTACAGGTTTCTCAGCCTAATAGCCTCCCAATTCATCTTTTTAATAAATTCTATTACAAGGGTCCTATCCTCATGACATTTAAACATAATTACTTCACAATGGTCCCATCTTTAAATTAATCACATTGGCAGTTAGGGTTTTAACATACAAATTTGGGGGTGACAGGACACAAACAGTCAGTCCGTAATGTGTATTGAAGAATGGTGGCCTCAGTATCTGTGTAACTTGAAAGGCTCCAATATTATGTAAGCATGTAATATTTGTGTATAATTATATAAGGATAAGGAAGACTCCAAAGCCTTCTGGGATAAGATATCATTTATAAACTTTGAGTCTGGAGATAATAGCTAAAAATGTCTAAAGTTTCTATTGCAGAGCCTATAGGCCCTCTTGTTAATGAAGTTTCCATAGTAGTATTTTTCTCTACCAAAGGTTAGGTCTTTTACTGATAGAATTGAATATATTAAGAGGCAAATAAGGCTGAAAGTACCTCCTCTACCACCTTATAATAAGCACACTGAAGTAAGACATTAAATGATCCTTTTCTGCTCAATGGCCTGGAAGCCAATGTCTTCAGTGGGTCCTGGTTCCGGAGGAGAAGTCAGAGCTACACTGGAAGAATATGCAAAACTTCCAAGTCAGGATGTACATACTGTGCAAATATGTCCAGCTAGACCTAACCCTGATTCATTAATTGCTTTTATTGAATGAAGCAAATTTTTTATTTGGATAATTTCATTTAAATTTTGTAATTAGGGCAAGGAGAGGATTAAGTAAATTGTACAAATATGAAAACTATAGCTTTAAAAATGGCTTCTGTGTTCTCAAATAATTTTAAGGGAAAAAAGTTTCTTCTAACATGACGCACATAGTTCCTTAAAAATAATGGGATATCTGTCAAACTGCAAATTGTTTTCTTGGCTGGAATTTATTGTTGGGGGCAATGCCCTTTTCATCTCTGCCAAGGAAAATATATTGAAATGAGTCCTTTTTTTCTTTTAAAGTTTGAGCTTGAAAAAATGACTTTAAAAATGAAACCATCCTAGAATGTGGTTTTTTAAAAAGCAATGGCTAGAAAGTACAGATTTAGAGAAGTGTAGAATTTATGCTGTGGTAATAGCCACCATTTTACAAATCTTGCCATTTACTTAGGTGAAGTTATGAATGTTATCTATTGTGGGTGTCTGAAGAATGTATGGTTAGATGCCAATAACCTCCTTTTGATTCCATTTAAATTATTCTTAGGATTACCCTAAACCAGTAGGAGAACAAAGAATTATGAGGCTAAGCTTAGAAATATCTAATAATAATGATTGTGAGAAATATATATCCTCAAATATATGAAGAAATACTTCACTGTCTTGGCTATATGAGAGAAAACAGGACATGGGATGAAGCCTGCAGGATATTTTTACGTGCCCTGCATTGCTACTGCCTTTGCATTTTTAAGGAAATGACCCTTAATTAAATGAGCTAAATTCAATAATAAGCATTTAGCTCAGAACAGACAGCTTGCAATCAATAAATATCATTTTTTTAATCTCACATTTATGTCACTTGGTCAACTCAGCCATTGTTTGTTTAAATATATAACGTAAAGATATTTGTACCACATTAAAGTTCATTTAATAATAAATTTTAGTTAAAATAATTAACAGTAAGCAACTCTAAGAAGATAACTTAAAATACAAGACATCTAAGGAAACCTTGCATCAGACTTAAAAGAATCAACATCAATTAAATGTATCAGAATACTCTGTAAATTCATGATTCAAGCAGCAATAATTCATAACAAAAATTGAATGTACTTTTAAAGAAATCTTTAGATTTGGTGCAGAATTCCCTCATATGAAGTGAAAGCTGTGCAGAAGATGAGCCAGATGAATAGATTCAAATTGCTGAAACACGGTCCTGACACACTCAGAGGGTCTTTTAACAAGTTATATTTTACTGCGACAGACAAGTCATTTTTCACACACATCAGAAACCATGGGGGCAGCAAGTATAGAGTAATATGTGACATATTCTTGATTAAGTTTGTCCTGTGCACATTTTTAACTCGTTTGTGTAAGAGCAATGTTGGCTATATATTTTTTCCTTTCTATTGCTCATGCTTTTCGCAATCTGACAGTTGAGCTTGGCTATTTCATATATAGATATATTCTTCTTTGCTCATTATTTGAAGACAAATATCACAGCTCACACTTCAAATTTTTGAAATATTATCAATCATTTGTGCCTCCTTTCTTAATGCAAAAGTCATTTTTGGTACTTAATGGTAACATAAAAATTTTGTAACAGTCTTTAAAAATGATTTGTAAATTCATCACTCATTTTATGAAATTATGCCTCCTGCATAGTACCAAGGTGTTTACTCATTTTCCAAAATACCCTAAAGTGATACAGAGGAAAACAGACACAGTGACACAGGAGAGTCTGGAACCTTCCAGGGCTTGTGTGTTGTGGTCATTTGTCCCCTTAGAATACTACAGCAGAGGCCGGGCACTGTGGCTCACACCTGTAATCCCAGCACTTTGGGAGGCCGTGCGGGCAGATCATGAGGTCAGGAGTTTGAGACCAGCCTGGCCAACATGGTGAAACCCCGTCTCTACTAAAAATACAAAAATTAGCTGGGCGTGGTGGTGCATGCCTGTAATCCCAGCTACTGGGGAGGCTGAGGCAGGAGAATGGCTTGAACCTAGGAGGCGGGGGTTGCAGTGAGCCGAGATTACGCCATTGCACTCCAGCCTAGATGACAGAGTGAGACTCCGTCTAAAAAAAAGAGAGAGAAAAAAGGATACTACAGAAGCTTATTTTACATTTACTTTATTTACCTCTGTCAAATAAAGACTCTTGCTCTCTATTATAAAAGGACTCTTTCAGGTACATAGGGTGGCTTCTGAGCACCCATACATTGTCAGCAATTCCTTCAATAATTTTCTGGTAAAGAGACATTATCTCTGGGACGATAGGAGGCCTCCTTTGGTAATTCAGCTCAGGACTTCAGCTCCTAAGCATTACTTTTATTTCTACCAATTTAATAAATGCTACTTAAGTTATCCTCCTCTGAAAAACTTGGGACATTGAACTATAGGTCTTAGTCAGAATTGCATATAAAAAGGCATAATTCCTCAGGGTAGTTTTCTCTAGCAAATAATAGCGTAAATAGAAACAGTTTTTGGCCAGGCGCGGTAGCTCATGTCTGTAATCCCAACACTTTGGGAGGCTGAGGCGAGTGGATTACCTGAGGTCAGGAGTTCAAGACCAGCCTTGCCAACATAGTGAAATCCTGTCTCTACTAAAAATACAAAATTTAGCCAGGCGTGGTGGCAGGCACCTGTAATCCCAGCTACTCTGGAGGCTGAGGCAGGAGAACCACTTGAACCTGGGAGGTGGAGGTTGCAGTGAGCTGAGATCATGCCACCACACTTCAGCCTGGGAGACACAGCAAGACTCTGCCTCAAAAAAAAAAAAAAAAGAAAGAAAGAAAGAAATAGAAATAGGAATAAAAGCAGTTTTCAGAAATTGTGTCTGTTTATATTAACATAAAATAATTATAATAAATATTTATTATGTGTATAAAAATATGTATGTAAAAATAAATATTTATTATGTATATAAAAATAATTATTGTGTACGCAAAATAATAAATATTATGTTTGTAAAATAATAAATATTTATTATGTATGTAAAATAAATATTATGTATGTAAAATAATAAATATCATGTATGTAAAATAATACGTTTTTGCATTTATAAGAGCTACTAATGACAGATTATATACAAAAAGACAGTTTTCTTGTTAAGAAATATGAGATAGATAAATTGTAGTTACATCAATAACACAAGTATAATTTTGGAGAAAAATCTATTAAGTTGTAATAAATGAATTGCAAACATTTTATACTAAACTGTATCAAAAAATGATATTAGTCAAAGGAACTACTGGTTTTCCCATTGACATGTAAAATGCTTGAAAGTTATTAATATCTTCCTCAAAACAAGAAAAAGCTGAACAAACTGAAAATTAACTTTTCTTAGATCTCAGAGAATTGAGATCATAAGACATGTTTAAGGAAATGGCCCTTCATTTCCTTAATGACCCTTCCACCACCTGGAATACTAGAGACAGGCAAATACAGACAATACTGATCAGCTCACTTGTGGCAGAAGCTGTGGGGGCCAGTAACTGGTAGAAACACTTAAACGGTAACTTCAGTTTAAAGCTGGGGGTTAATGGTGTGGACTAGCTTAATAGTGAAAAACTCCTGATGCCCCACTTTAAGATGGAATCTCACACCTTTGTGGATTTTCCCTTCAGGAACTGCATTGAGTTTCTATGGTAAAGATCAGAGGTGAGAAGAATAAGAAACCTTGTGTTTGGCCAGGAAGGGGAAAGAAGAATTTTGAAAGAAGGAGGGAGAGTTCACAAGAAAGGCCTACCAAAGGAATAAACCAGCAAAGGGAAAAAAAGGAAAGGAAAGGGGAAAAAAAAAAAAACTTTCCAGCAAAGGAAAAAATCTTCACTAGAGCCTTATTGGACTTGGGGGTAAGGTAAATTACCCACCTCCAGCTCCCTATAGCCTTTCTGTCTCACTTACAGGGAGGAATAAAAGGCTGAGAGTCAGGAGGATTGCTGGAGCCCAGGAAATGGAAACAATAGTAAACCAAGGTTATGCTACTGTGCTCCACCCTAGAATAAGGGCTATCTTGCCCATGGGACTTGACCAGTCTGATCTGAGTGCCTCATCCAGGGTCCCTGCTTAGCTGAACTCTCTTACAGCATAGCCTCAGATGCCCAACCAGGGCACTTCCCAGAGGCCATGGGCACAGCTCTTTTATGGGCAGATCCTGCCTAACCGTCAGAGAACTTCTGCATACAGGCCCCCAACAGTGTGCACACACTTGCCTCCCCACACTGCTTTGCCAATTCACACTCTCCCACAACCTCCTTTGCAAGCACACATGTGGACCCTGCCACTATAGCCCCGATGAAGCACTTTTGCTAGCATTCCTCACTGAAGTATTGTTGCCAACAGACTTGGAACAGCATGGTCCCTCCAGGGCAGCAGGTGTTTAACCTTGAGGGGCCAGAGAACAAAGCCATGGGCCTCGTCCCAGCCCCCCAGTGTTAGAGAACACATGCCAGGAGTGCTGAGCTAAGCCTCGGCCCCTGAAATCATCCAGAAACAAAGCCAGTAAACTAAAACAAACTTACAGTGAAACCCTGAAGGACATCAAAGAATATAAAAGCAAAACCCCCATCAGAAGGAGAGCAACTTCAAAGATTACAGGAACATTAGCCTACACAGATGAGAAAGAAACAGTGCAAGGATTTTGGCTACTCTAAAAGTTAGGATGTCTTCTTACCTCCAAATGACAGCTCTAGCTCCCCAGCAATGGTTCTTAACCAGACTGAAATGACAGACATAGAATTAAGAATCTAGATGAGAAGGAAGATCATCAAGATTCAGGAGACAATTGAAACTCAATCTAAGAAATCCAGTAAAATAATTCAAAAGCTGAAAGACAAATAGCCATTTTAAGATAGAACCAAATGGATTGGATAAAGCTGAAAAATGCACTACAATAAGTTCATAATACAATCAAAAGTATTAAGAGCAGAATATACCAAGCTGAGGAAAAAATCTGAGAGCCAAAAATTGGTTCTTTGCATCAACTAAGTCAGACAAAAACTAAAGAAAAAAAAATTTTAAACATGAACAAAATCTCCAAGAAATATGGGATTATGTAAAGAGACCAAACATACAACTACTTGGCATCCCTAAAATAGAAGGAGAAAGAGCAAGGAATTTGGAAAATATATTTCAAGATATGCTTTTGTCTACGAAAATGTCCCCAACTTTGCTAGATGGGTCAACATTAAAATTCAGGAAATTCAGAAAACTGTTATGAGATATTATACAAGATGACCATCTCCAAGATACACAGTCATCATATTCTCCAAGGTCAATGCAATAGAAAAAAAATTAAAGGCAACTAGAGAGAAGGGGTAGGTCACCTACAAGGGAAACCTGTCAAATAAACAGCAGATCTTTCAGCAGAAACTTGACATGCCAGAAGAGATTGGGGCCCTATGTTCAGCATCTTTAAAGAATCTCCAACCAAGAATTTCATATCCAGCCAAATGAAGCTTCAAAACCAAAGGGAAAATAAAATCCTTTTCAGACAAGCAAATGCTAAGGCAATCTGTTATCAACAGACTTGCCTTACAAGAAGTCCTTATGGGAGTGCTGAACATGGAAACTAAAGACCATTACTGGTCACTACAAAAACACACTTATGTACATAAACCATTGATACTATAAAGCAACTACACAATCAAGTATATGTAACAATCAGCTAACGTGATGACAGGACCAAGTCCACACATATCTATATTAATCTTGAACATTAATGGGCTAAACACCCACTTAAAAGGCAAAGAGTGTAAAGTTGGATAAAGAGGCAAGACACATCTATTTGCTGTCTTCAAGAGACCCATCTCACATGCAATGACATCCATAGGTTCAAAGTAAAGGGATAGAGAAAGATCTATCAATCAAATGGAAAGCAAAAAAAAAAAAAAAAAAAAAAAAAAAAAAAAAAAAAAAAAATTCAAAAGTTGCTCTGTTCTTTTATTTCAGACAAATTAGACTTTTAAAATTTTTTATGTCAGACAAAATAGACTTTGTAAACCAACAATGTCCAAAAATAACAAAAAGAGAAATTACATAATGATGAAGGGTTCAATTCAACAAGAAGACTTAATTATCCTAAATATATATGCACCCAATACTGGAGCACTCACATTCATAACACAAGTTCTTAGAGACCTAGGAAGAGACCTAGATAACCACACAATAATAGTGGGAGGCTTCAAACCCCACTGACAGCATTAGACAGATCATTGAGGAAGAAAACTAACAAAGATATTAACGACCTAAACTTGACAATGGAACAAATGGACCTAACAGACATCTATAGAACACTCCACCCAACAAAATAGAATACACATTTTCTCATCTGCACATGGCACATACTCTAAAATTGAGAACACACTGTACCATAAAGCATTTTTTCAAAAAATTCAAAACAAAACAAAATCTAACCAACCATACTATCAGGCCAGAGTGCAATACAAATAGAAATCAATACCAAGATTTCTCAAAACCATACAATTACATGGAAATTAAACAACTGGAACCTGAGTGACTTTTGGGTAAGCAATAAAATGAAGGGAGAAATCAAAACAAAATCTTTGAAACTAATGAAAATGAAGATACAGTATACCAGAATCTCTGGGACAAAACTCAGGCAGTCTTAAGGGGAAAGTTCATAATATTACATGCCCAAATCAGAAAGTTAGAAAGATCTCAAATTAACAAACTAACATTACAATTACAGAAACTAGAAAAACAAGAGCAAACCAAAACCAAAGCTAGCAGAAGAAAATAAATCACCCAAATCAGTCAAACTGAACTAAATGCAGACACAAAAAATTACACAAATGATTAATGAAATCAAAAGCTAATTATTTGAAAGAATAAATAAGATTGCTAGATCACTAGCTAGACTAACAAAAAAAACAGATAGAAGATCCAAATAAACACAATCAGAAATGACAAAGGTGTGTTACCACCAACCACACAGAAATACAAAAAGCCCTCAGAGACTATTATGAACACATCTTTGCAAACACACTAGAAAACCTGGAAGAAATGGATAAATTTCAGGAAGCATACAACCTTCCAAGATTGAACCAGAAAGAAACTGAAATTCTGAACAGAACAATATGAGATCCAAAATTGAATTCATAATAAAAAAAACCCACCAAACGAAAAATGCCCTATCCAGACAGCTTCATAGCTGAATTCTACCACAAAAGAAAACCTGGTTATCAATCCTCTAAAATTATTTTAAAACATTGAGGAGAAGGAACTATTCTCTAACTCATTCTATGAGGCCTGCATTGTTCTGATACCAAAACCTGGAAATAGGAAATAATGGAAAAAGAAAAATCCAGGCCAATATCCTTGATGAACATAGATGCAAAATTCCTCAACAAAATATTAGCAAACCAAAACCAGAAGCATATCCAAATAATTCACCATGATCAAGGAAGCTTTGTCCCTTGGATGCAAGATTGGTTCAACATATGCAAATCAATAAATGTAATTCATCACGTAAATGAAACTAAAATCAAGACAACATGATGATCTCAATAGACCCAGATAAAGCTTTTGATAAAATTCAACATCCCTTCATATTGAAAACCCTCAACAAACTAGGCATTAAAGCAACATCAAAATAATAGGAGCCATCAATAAAAAATAAAACAAAACAACCACAGCCAATATCAGAGTGAATGGGCAAAAGTTGGAAGCAATCCCCTTGAAAACTAGAACAAGACGAGGATGCCCACTCACCACTCCTATTCAATATAGTACTGGAAATCCTAGCCAGAGCAATCAGGTAAGAAGAGAAAGAAATAAAAGGCATCCAAATAGAAAGAGAGAAAGTCAAACTAGCCTTGTTTGCAGAGGATATAATTCTATACCTAGATAACCCCACAGTCTCTGCCCGAAGGCCCATACCTCTGATACAAACAATTTCAGCAAAGTTTCAGGATACAAAGTCAATGTACAAAAAGTTGGTAGCACTTCTGTATACCAAAATGTCCAAGTTGCAAGCCAAATCAAGAATGCAATCCCATTTATGATAGTTACAAAAAGAATAAAATACCTATGAATACATGTAACCAGAGAGGTAAAAGATCACTACAATGAGAATTTCATAACACTGCTCAAAGAAATCAGGGATGACACATACAGAAAAACATTCCATGCTCATGAATAGGAAGAATCAATATTCTTAAAATGTCATACTGATCAAGGCAATTTACAGATTGAATGGTATTCTTATCAAACTGCCAATGACATTTTTCATAGAATTAGAAAAAAATTTATTCTAAAATTTCATACGGAACCAAGGAAAGAGCCCAGATAGCCAAAGCATCCTAAGCAAAAAGAATAAAGACAGAGGCATCACACTACCCTACTTCAAACTATATTAGAATGCTACAGTAACCAAAACAACATGGTACTGGTACAAAAACAGGCACAGAGAGAATTAAGAATGAGGAAATAAAGCCACCCACCTACAGCCATCTGATCTTTGACAAATTCAACAATGAAAAACAATGAAGAAAAGACTCCGTATTCAATAAAGGGTGCTGTGATAACTGGCTAGACATATGCAGAAGATTGAAACTGGAGTCCTTCCTTATACCATGTTTAAAAAAGTCAAGACAGATTAAAGATTTAAATGTAAAACTAAAACTATAAATCCCCAAAAAAAACTAGGAAATACCATCCTTGACATTGGCCCTGGCAAAGATTTCATGACAAAGACTCCAAAAGCAATTGCAACAAAAACAAAATTGACAAGTGAAACCTAATTAAACTAAAGAGCTTCTGAACACTGAAAGAAGCAATTGGCTAGTAAATAGAAATCCTATATTATGGGAGAAAATATTTGCAAACTACGCATTCCACAAAGGTGTAATATCCAGAATCTGTAAGGAACTTAAATCAACAAGCAAAACACAACCCTATTAAAAAATGAGCAAGGAACACGAACAGACATTCATGCAGCCAATAAGCATATGAAAAAATGCACAACATCCCTAATCATTAGAAAATGCAAATAAAAACTATAATGAGATGCCATTTCACATCAGTTATAATGGCTATTATTAAAAAGTAAAAAAATAACAGGCTGGCAAGGTTGCAGAGAAAAGGGACCACTTATACACTGCTGATGGGAATGTAAATTAGTTCAGCCACTGTAGAAACCAGTTTGGAGATTTCTCAAAGAACTCAAAACAGAACTACCATTTGACACAGCAATCCCATTACTGAGTGTATACCCAAAGGGATACAAATTGTTCAACCATAAAGACACATGCATTTGCATGTTCATTGCAGCATTATTCACAATAACAAAGACATGAAATCAACATAAATCCCCATCAATAGTGGACTGGGTAAAGAAAATGTGATATGTATATATATATATCTATCTCACAGTTATTCATATATATATAATGGAATACTAGGCAGTGATAAACAAGAAAGAAATTGTATTCTTTGAAGCAATATGAATGCCACTGGAGGCCATCTTCCTCAACAAATTAATGCAGGAAAAGAAAACCAAATACCCCATGTTCTATAATCAGTGGGAGCTAAACACTGAGTACATGTGGACACAAAGAAACAATAGACACTGGGTCTTCTTGAGTGTGAGAGTAGAAGAAGGGTGAGGATAAAAAAATACCGATTAGGTAATATGCTCACGTCCTGGTTGATGAAATAATTTGTACACCATACTCCAGTGACACACAATTTACCCATGCAAGAAATCTGCACAAGTACCCCCTGAATCTAAAATAATAGTTGGAAGGAAATAAAAACGTTTTACATGGATTTTCAATTGTGAGGCTGGTGGTCTGGGAGGCTGGTGGTTGGTTCTTCTAAACTCCTATTCATCATGGGTTAACTGCAGTTATTTTGATGTTTGAGTAGTAATGGATAAAATAAAAGATGTAATAAAATAAACACAGAGAATATTCTGTTCTTACGTTTTCCACCTGTCCAACTTGTTGAGTTTCCAGATTGAACCCATATATTTAAAGTAGTACCATAGGTATAATCTTCATTGTTAACTGTGTAAAAGTGTTACAGGAAAGAGGCCCCAATCCAGACCCCAAGAGAGGGTTCTTGGATCTCACACAAAAAAGAATTCAGGGTGAGTCCACAGAGTAAAGTGAAAGCAAGTTTATTAACAAAGTAAAGGAAAAAAAAGAAAGGAATAAAAGAATGGCTACTCCATAGACAGAGCAGCCCCAAGGGCTACTGGTTGCCCATTTTTATGGTTATTTCTTGATGATATGCTAAACAAGGGGTGGATTATTCATACCTCCCCTTTTTAGACCATATGGAGTAACTTCCTGACATTGCCATGGCATTTATACACTGTTGTGGTCCTGGTGGGAGTGTAGCAGTGAGGATGACCAGAGGTCACTCCCATGGCCATCTTGGTTTTGGTGGGTTTTGGCCAGCTTCTTTATTGCAATCTATTTTATCAGCAAGGTCTTTATGACCTGTATCTTGTGCTGACCTCCTATTTCATCCTGTGACTTCGAATGCCTTAACCATCTGGGAATGCAGCCCAATACGTCTCAGCCTCATTTTACCCAGCTCCTATTTAAGATGAAGTTGCTCTAGTTCACAAAACTGACAAAACTCCTCTGACAAAACTGCCAGAAAATGAAATTTTTTAGGGGTTTACTTAGTATCTTGAATGATAAAACACACCAAAATGAATTTAGACCTCATTCTCCTTTCTTATTCTAATATTTTAAAGCATCTTCCCTGTGATTCAACTAATAAATGTTTTGAACTTCAAAAATCCAAAGATGAGTTCTTTGGCAATAAAGCGGAACTTGTTAATTTATAGCTGATGTGTCTTAATGAATAAAACTCTGATTTATGAAATTTGAAAATATGTTTAAAGATAATTATTGTAATTTTTATAGTTTTTTATTAAATTAGTATATTATATTATACTGTAAAATAGAATATATAAAAGTCCACTCTTATTATTTGTGATACTAATGTTCTATAAAATTACTACAAACACTGGATTAACAAACACTGAGCCTCTACTCCTAAGGGAAATACAGGGTTAAGTACCTATGAACCTATGGTCACATTTTTGTCACTTAGTCAGTACATAACTCTATTTTATGTATTCTTCTGTTTAAAGACACATTTTAAAATATATATATTATTAATTTATTAACATTGAACTCACAGCCAACAACATTTCAACTCATGCCTGAATGAACTTTATCTAACATGCATTTTTTCCCTAAATTACGTCACAGCCTCCTTGCACCTAGGAAACACTAGACAGCACTTCAACACTACAACTGAGGGCTATTAAAGAAGCGAAATCATCAACAACCAAAGCACAGAGATGAGAAAAAGAGGGCATTAGTTTATACTGATGAGAGCTAAAACAAAAAGGCAGAGCATCGCCTTGTTCAATCTCAGCTGCACATCGGGCAACTCAACATTTTCTTTGCTCTGTGCATGTCCACAAATGTTTAAAAAAGAGTCGCAAGTATTGATTTCGGTGTTACAAGTAAATTTTAGTGAGTTGGCAAAATTGCAGATATGGAATCTATGAATAATGAAGATTGAAGATTGTGCGTATACATATATGTATATGTGTGTATATATATGTGTGTAAATAAACATATGTGTCGAATAAATATTCTGCAGGAGATGTTTATAAGATTCTTTGGCTTTGTGAGTTCTTTTATCTTTTTTTTTTTTTAAACGAAATATCTTAGTGAATGGCCTTTCCATTTTTCCAATGACCCACATTGGTAACCAGGAATGATCTTTGAGTTTATCCACATTATTGGATGCAACTAATCATGATGTGTTTGTTAAAAATTTTTTTGATTGTGTGTCAGAAAATAGCAAAAAGTAGTCTAAGTATGGAGTGTAATTTATAATAAAGACTCAAGCATCACTCATGGAAATCAAAGTAAAAATCAAGTGGGCGTCTATATTGAACTGAAACCAAGTATTTCAGTATTTTCAGGTTCTTTTTCTACTTTTCTTGTTTCTATTTGTCTGCAATTCTTATCATTCATGCCTCTCATTAGATTACTTTTCTCCACAGTGGACATAACAGACTATAGCCACCCATGTTTGGTAAATGAACAAAATTTGTAAGAGAATAGAGATAACATTGTTCCCACCCCACCCCCCAACAGGTCAGCTTCACAAATTCATGGAGTATACATTTCATTGGTTATCGGAAAGTGTTGAACAACTGCTGAGTCAATTTTCTGGAACTGAGTATTCTTAAACAGGATAAATTTTTATTCTACTAATATTAAATGAATAAGTTTTTGTTGCTAACCATATTAATGTCCCAGCTATTACCCTGAAATAATTTATGGAGCAGTCACAAAGGCAGTGTTTAAATATGCTGTAAGATACAAGGATAATTCTGCTATTAAACATTGATCAATCACATCTGTTATATATATACCCATCACATCTGAAATTTTTTGAATTATGAGAGGTTGTACTATAAATCTGAAATTAAAACAACAACAACTTTATTAGCTCAGATGCATTTTCATTACAAAAATGTAACTCATTGAGAATAATGCTTTTTTCTTCCTACTTAAACTGGAAAAGTTAGAAAGTATAATTATCCAAGCTCTTTATTTCAAGAAGTATCATTATTATTATTATTTTTTTTTTTTTTTTTTTGAGACAGAGTCTCGCTCTGTCACCCAGGCGGGAGTGCAGTGGCGTGATTTCGGCTCACTGCAAGCTCTGCCTCCCGGGTTCATGCCATTCTTCCGCCTCAGCCTTCCAAGTAGCTGGGACTACAATTAGCCTGCCACCACGCCCGGCTAATTTTTTGTATTTTTAGTGGAGACGGGGTTTCACCGTGTTAGCCAGGATGGTCTCTGTCTCCCGACCTCGTGATCCGCCTGCCTCGGCCTCCCAAAGTGCTGGGATTACAGGCATGAGCCACCGTGCCCAGCCAAGAATTATCATTTTTTTTATAATCACCTTTGATTAGAATATACTTTCATTTGGGCACACAAACCTAAAATTATATATGGTAAAGTTCTGAACTGAAAAAGAGTAAAGCTGTTTGTATAATCTTAATAGTAGCATTATCATCTATTAAAATTATATCAAGATTTAGAATTTGTTAGACAATTAATTATAGAAGACTTCGCATATTAGTAGATGAGTGTATGTACTTTTCTCAAATTGTTTACCTTTTGGTAAACCATGTGTATAATTCAGTTTGTGCATTACATGTGTTCAATTACATATATACCAGGCTGGCTTCTATTAACACAAGGCCTCCTCTTATGAATTATGCTCCCAAACCACAGTAGTTATACTGACAAAAACAAAAAACAAAAAAAAAAAAACACCATCAACCCTGTAAAATATTTTTAAAAGTTTATTCTGAGCTAGATATGAGTAACAACTGCCCAAGGCACAGTCTCAAGAAGTCCTGAGAAGCTGTGCTCAAGGCGATTGGGTTACAGCTTGGTTTCCTACATTTTAGGGAGACATAAGACATCAACTAATACATTTGAGGTATACATCGGTTCAGCCTGGAAAGATGGGACAACTCAAAACAGGGGCATGGTGAGGGTTACAGCTCATAGATGGATTTAAAGATTTTCTGATTGGCAATTGGTTGAAAGAGCTAACTTATTATCTAAAAACCTGGAATCAACAGAAAGGAGTGTCTTGGTTAAGACAAGGGATTGTGGAGACCAAGGTTCTTATTACGTAGATGAGTCTCTGAGGTGGCCTACCCTTAGAGACAAGAGATGGCAAATATTTCCTATTCAGACCTTTAAAAGTTGCTAGACTTTTAGTTAATGTCTTCAGGGTTGGGAAGGACTGGAAGGGGGAAAGAGCTAGTTATATTAATAAAGATTCTTTACAGATACAAACTTTCCCCCATGAAAGATTGCTTTGCAGGCCATTTTAAAATATGAAAAACTGACATATTTGGGGGTAAAATATTTTGATTTCTTTATCTGTCATGTGATATTATACTAGAGTCTGGCTGGAGTTTGGTGTCTTATGGTTACAAAGAGTCTGTTTTGTCACTCTTATTATGACCTCTGTTTTAATGTTAATGCTGGTCAACTGTGCCTCAACTCCAAAGGGAGGAAAGTATAATGAGGCATGGCCTATCTCCTCCTTTCTGTCATAGCCTGATGTAGTTTTTCAGGTTTCTTTGTGTCCCCTTGGCTGAGAGCGGAGTCCATTCAGTCAGCTGGGGGAATTTAGACTTTTACTTTTGGTTTACAGGTTTGGTTAAGGGAAACAAAGTAAGATTTAATGTTAACATAATTAAAATGTGAGTATATTTCTTTGTATACATATAAACAAAAGGTACCAAATAGTAAACTAGTTAATTAACATCCATACAACTGACCACTTATTTTATTTACATACATAAAAAATTGGTTAGAAAAAGAAATTCAAATCAATAGTCATCCGTATGTATAATTTATTATACTATAGTTCCCCCCACTAGCTATTCACCTCAATTCTTAAAATTTAGTACTAATGTTTATGATGGAGGTTTACAGGTCATAACAACTAGCCTTTTGCTACCACTCATAAAAATAAACCCCTCAGAATCTATGCATTGTCTTTCTTTACAGTAGTGTATAATGTGGTTGGGGTTTTCATAACATTTATGCCATAGGGCCATATGTTGTTTTGAAATTAATCTTCCTTGGGGTGATTCATGTCAGTCATTTTAAGTACAAGCATCAAGTTCTGATGGTACTCAGGAAAGATTTCTACCAAATGTCAACTTAAGCACTATCTGCAAGTGCCAGAAATTTTCCCAAGAACATTTTTGTTGTGAATTGAAATTCTGAACCCAGAGACTAGATTTTAAATGCAGGGAAAAACAGATAAGAGAGAGGAAGAGCAAATAATTCTCCCTGACAAGCACTTAATTAGCATCTTAATAGGGGGTCTACACTCCTGAGAAGTTGTGCTGATGCATGCCCTATCTTAAAAGGGCACCATGCTAGAGTTTCTTTTCTCTTTTGTAAGAGGCTCTTGGTTGTTTTTCTGCAATAGCAACTGAATGCTGAAGTAATATTTAGGTAATATCCTGAGAGATAAATCTCCTTTGCTGCTCAAAAGGCACTGGAATCATTAGAAACAATTGTCAGGATAAGTGGAGAATTAAGTGAAGTAAACCTATTGGGAAGGGTTTGTTATTACTCTGTTTTAGATCTATATTTTCCTTGTCTTGGTATTTGTGTCTTATTCTAGGTGAATAACAACATCAAGAAGAAAATGGAAGCTATCAGAAAAGCCTCTACCATCCCCACCACATCTACCTGTCTACCTGTGTGTGTTCCTGGACTGCAGCTTCTCTCATGAAAGAACTCTCCATGCATCTGGCTTAAGGTCATCCCATCCCTGATCTCCACTTAAGGTAATTGCTCCAGCAATTATCCTTCCCTCTTGCATCATTGATTTTTTGTTTCCTAAGAAATCACACCATCAGCATACAAATATACTGTTATTTCTCCCATCTTAAAACAAAGAGCAGAAAGACTCCTCAAAAACCTTTGTTTCCACTTTCTCTTCTAGTTTGTGCACCATTTCTCTACTAATAATTGGAGCAAAACTCCTTGAAAGAGTTCCGCATACTTCCTATATTTCCCAATGTCCTCCTCCTATTTTCTCTCAAACACTTTTTATTCATTTCTTTGGTCCCCACTTCTCCCTCAGAACTATTCTTATCAAGGTTATGATAACCTCCACGTTGTTAAATCCTATAGTGATTTCTCAATGCTCAATTTTCTTGACCTGTCAACACAAGTTAACAGAATTAGATTTCTCCTCCCTTTAACACTTGCTTCATTTGGCATCCAGGACATGACATTCACCTGGTTATGCCTTGTAAGTCCCTTTGCTGTTTTCTCCTTTTCTCTCAGGCATCTTAGTGTCAAAAGCCTCTTCTCTCTATTTTTACTTATTCCTTTGGTAATCTTATCCAGTCTCATGATTCAAAATATCATGTATATGCTGAAGGCTTTAAGGTTAATATCTCTACCTTAAATCTCTCCACTGAATTTCGAGTCATCTGCCTACTTTGAATGGTCAATAAGCATCGCACATCTTGGGAGGATTCCTTGAGCCCAGGAGTTTCAGACCCTGAAAAAAAAAAAAAAAAAAAAGAAGGGGAGGGCATCTCAAGTTGACCGTGACCACACTTAGTTCTTAATGTCTCCCAGAAAACCTGTCTTTCCTGTAGTTTTCCTCATCAAAATTTATGGAAACTCCATACCTTCAGTTGCCAAGGACCAAAATGGTTGGTATTATCTTTGATTTTTCTGTCTTTTTCACCCCACATTTGAGGCAAATTCTGTTGATTATATGATCACAATATATCTGTGAATCAAATACGTCTCATCTCCTTACCTACTACCACCAGTGTCTAATAACCCATTTCATGACTGTATTATTCTAATAGTCTTTTCATTGTCCTTCTTGCTTCTACCTTTGACCTCCACCCTACTTCAAGCCCTGTAGTTTATTCTCAAGAAAGCACCCAGGAATCCTGTAAAAAAAAAAAAATAAGTCCAATTATGTCATTCTAATGCTAAAAAGTCCATAAAGGCTTCTCATTTCAGTTGGAGTAAATGCTGAAGTCTTTAACATAACATATTAGACCCCATAGGACTCTCCTCTCATTTCTGCAACATCTTCTGCTATTATTTTTTTTCTCTTGTTCACTGTGCTTCAGCCATGCAGGTCTCCTCACTGTTACTTTATGCACCCTCCTGCAACAGAGCATTGGCTCTTGGTATTCCTTTTGCCGACAAGGCTCTTCACTTAGAGGTTCACGTGCTCAGCTCCCTTACTTCAGTCATGTCTCTAGGGTCACCTGCTCAAGAAAACCTTGACTGAACACTCTATTTAAGCTTTTACTATTCTCCAACTCCCTCTGCTAAGCTCCCTATTCTCCCTCGTTGCTCTATTTTTCTCTTTAGCATTTGCCACCATATTTACTTATTTATCTTGGTTATTGTCTACACTAGAATGTAATGGAGAATGGAAATGTTTCTGTTTTCTACGCTGCTTGACACATTGTGGTCAATTAATTTTTTAAAATAAAAAAGTAATACTTATTATTGCTATTTATTGGGTTTGCACACAATATAAAGGAAATGATAGCTCAGTCTATCAGTAGCATGTTTACAATCAGGTAAGTTTGCTTGCTCATAGTCTCTAAGTCAGAACCCTGGTGCTATAGATTGAATGTGTCTCTCAAATTTCACATGCTAAAAATGTAATCCTCAAATTCGTATGTTCACTAGTGGTGGAATATTTAAGAGGTAATCAGGATTAGATAAGGTGATTGGTGTGATGGGACCAGTGGCTTTATAAGTAAAGGAAGACAGACCTGAGCTGGCATACATGCTCTTGCCCTCTCACCACATGATGCCCTCTGCTATGGCTTGCTGCAGCAAAAGGGCTCTCATCAGATGCAGACCTGTCAAACTTGGACTTCCCGACCTCCAGAATTGTGAGCTAAATAAAATTGTATTCTTTGTAACATATCCAGTCAGCAGTATTCAGTTATAGCAACAGAAAATGGACTAAGACACCTGGGTTTATATATATAAAAATATATTAACTGGTATGTTATTTTAACTGGTATTGTTATATTTTAGTGGTGTTATTAAGATATAATTAGGCAAATGGTGGCAATTGAAAATAGCCTGTAGGAAAGGAAAATAGCTCAGAGAAGTCTGAAAATATGAGGTATGCAAAATGTGTTAGGCTCAGAGAGACAAGAGTATGTGACTGAAGTCATCTTCCTCGCACCCATGCCTGGGGCAATTGTTTTTGTTTTTGGATTTTTTTTGAAACAGGGTCTCACTCTATCACCCTGCTGGCTAGAGCACAGTGGCACGATCATAGCTCCCCTTAATCTTAACCTCCTGGGCTTAGGTGATCTACCCACCTCAGCATTCTGAGTAGCTGTGACTACAGATGCACACCACCATGCCCGTCTAATTTTTTATGTTTTTATTAGAGATGGAGTGTTGCCATGTTGCCCAGGCTGTTCTCAAATTCCTTGGCTCAAGCAATCTGTCCACCTCAGCCTCCCAAAGTGCTGGGATTACAGGCGTGAGCCACCGCACCCAGCCAGGAAATTGTTTCAAAGCATTTTGTTCTTTTTACCCCTCCCTGTAGTTTCCAGACTGATAAATTAACTACATAATTTATAAATTTATAATAACTGATAAATTACCTAAAATGTTACCACAGGTTGCACAATGTGACCCTCACTCATTATCTTCATATTCCTGAAATCAGTGATACAAAGAACAATGTATAGCCAATTAATAGCTTATGTTATTTTAATGTAAACACTTGGTATAAAAACTTAAAAACTGCCCCTTTTTTTCCCATTTAAAACCCACTCACAATTTAGTGAAGAGAATGGATTAATCCAAAAGAATGAATCTTCTCAAGAAGAAACTTTGTCAGCACTCAAAAGAAACAACATTTTTTATATGTAGTTTTCAGAATTGTTTGTGGTAATTAAAAAAAAAATCATTGAAGAATTTTGTTATGGTTTTCTACAGTTTTATAAACAAATGGTGTGTCTCATATATAAACCAATCTTTTCGTATTTAAGTCAGTGTAATCTCAATGTCCTAGCCTTGTGTATTGTAGCCACTCATGAATATTTGTTGAATTAATAAATAAAGATTAATACCTAACCTCAAAATATGAATCTAAGGAAGTAGGCATTCATATAAGTACAGCTAATATTTAGCTAAGAAACTTGTGTAAAATTAACATCACTGATAATCTTTGTGAGGTTAAGTATACACGTGTGTTAAAGAGAAGAAGCATATTTTTAAGCCAAGTTACAGAACAGATATTCAAATAGAGAATGTTTTCTGAGTTTTTGTGAGCACATGAAATTATCAACCTGCAAAATGCCTTACTTACAACTATAGACCGTATTAGGGCTTTCACTGATACCGACGTTTACTTTTAGGATTTCTCAGATTCTGTAGTCAAGTTTTAAAAGTTACTTTTGCAGCACAGTTAGACTTAACTTTGAATTGTATCTACCTGTCATCACTAAAGCAAAAAACAGCTATAAGAATAAGAGGAAAATAAAGGTTCTCACTGTGAAACTGGATGACAGGCACCTACTTAAACAAGACAAAAAAAAATTGACCTTTGGATTTTTTTCACTAAAATAAAAATCCATGAATTATACCACAGCAGGAAAAAAATGGAAAGTTCTCATAAGGCAGAAAAATGGCCACCAATTTCAAATGAGGAAAAAAGTGTCCTGTTTCATAGTAATTTAATTATTTAAAGAGAATATCTCAAAAAGATTTTATAGATATATAGGCTGAAAAACTAAAACTCCAACGATTCACTTTGGGCGTTTTTGTTTCACTCTTATATTTGTTCTTCAAAGGAAAAGAAACAAACAAGAAGCAACCTCAAGAAAGATATTATCTATGTACCGTGTAATATAGTCCTTCCACAAATATGTGTAGATTACCTAAAATATGGCAGGCACAAGTACTTATTAAAAGCCTACTATTTGCTAAGTTGTGAACTAGATGCTGAAAATATAAGTACACACAAGACCAGTCCCTTATCTCAAGGAGTTTATAGTACGCAGATGCCCACGTGGACACAAGATACAGAGATACAAGATACAGCATGTGCACTTGCACTTCCTGTCCTTAAGGAATCACCTTGAAAGGGTACCAGAAAGCTTTTAAAATGGTTCTCTTTAGAATCCTAAGCACATATTGTAATATTCCAAATGGAAGCATATGACAACTTCTCTATATTTCTCCTCTTTGCCTCAACTAAAACCTGGCTGGTCTTCAAATACCAAATACCTTCAAATAGTCCTTTCGAGAACAAGCTTATTCATTGTCCCACACCCCAAATTCCTAAAGCAATTGCAACATTCTCTCAATTTCTCTTTGCCAGTTCTAGATCATTATTTTTCTATATTTATGCAAGAAAAACCCCTTCATCCTTTAAAAACTTACAGCATCCAAATTTGGTACCCTCTAAATTTTCTCCTTTCTGACATGTTTCTGATAATTCAATCTTCCCCCATATCCATTGAGGAGTTTGGCCCATGGTTTACATTGTTCTTTCCATCTTATTTTTCTTCATTCTTCTGGAAGATTTCCATATGCAAGCAGTGATTCTAACCAACCACTTAGTCACGATGTTTATTGTGATCTTCAAATTCAATCACTTCCATCTCTATTTTGGTTTAATACACACTCCCATCTCAGCACACAGAAAGTTACCATATGAAAGCTCCCAACCCCCAAATTTTAAGGTTCTGTTCCACAATGCTTTCATTCATCTAACCCCCTTCTCTTCTAGCTTTCTAAATATTTTTTGCCCAGAATCCTTGCTGAACTGAGACCTTTAGTCACCCTGTCTTTCCCCTGTATTGACTACCTTCTCTATGCTTTGGACACTTTGAAGTTCATAACTTCCCACACTTTCTCTCCTAAATTCTTCATCCCATGTCTTTCTTTTGTTTATTTGTTTTTGTTTTTGTTTTGAGACAGAATCTCACTCTGTCAGCCAGGCTGGAGTACAGTGGCGCGATCTCGGCTCACTACAATCTACACCTCTCAGGTTCAAGCAATTCTCCTGCCTCAGCCTCCTGAGTACCAGGATTACAGTTGTCTGCCATTGCGCCCTGGTAATTTTTGTATTTTTAGTAGAAACAGGGTTTTGCTATCTTGGCCAGGCTGGTCTTAAACTCCTGACCTCAAATGATCCACCTGCCTCAGCCTCCCAAAGTGCTGGGATTACAGGTGGGAGGCACTGCACCTGCCCGTGTCTTTCTTTTCTATGGTAGTTCCCAAACTGTCAGTCTTCCCGGGACCTCACTTCATAAGCTCTCACATTGCTGCTGAGCAATGCCAGAGAAAATGTAACAACCACATGGCTGTTGGCAGTAAAAGTGCATGCTCACTGACTCAGGTCCTTCAGTCCAGATCAACAGAAAGCATTATTGGTCAGCTACTTCTCCCATTTCTGCTCTCCTTCTTCCAACTCCAACAAGTACCAAGACAATCTGCCACTCCTCTCATCTTACTTCCTGCTGACCTGGCTTTTTATTATCTGGTGCTATGCTTTACACTTCGGTGTGAAGTGTCCTCCCTTTATCATCGTTATTTCATTTTCACTTTCAGAAAAAGAACTGCCAATAATCTGAGTCCAATGCATCCCTTTGCTCCATTATCTCTTCATGTGTTGGCTTCTTTATAGCATATGAATATGGTTATCGCTTCCATTTGGGGAAAAAATTCCCTCCTTGACACTTTACATCATTATAATACCCAAACTTCTTTCTGGTTTTTTTTTTTTTTTTTTTGGCTTAAAAATCAAATTTCTTGAAAGCATAATTTATATGCATTCACTACATTTCCTCACATATCATTCACTTCTCATTTTCCAAGTATATTACTTCTGAACCCAAAATGCCCTCAAATATTTGGGGCCTTTGCTATGCCTAGAATGCCTGTTAGTCACCTCTTTTCACCCATAACCATACTCTGTATTAAGGAGTACTTACTACACTGCTTTGTAACTTCTTGTTTGTTTATGTCCTTTAACAAACACACAGGAGCCGTGTTTTTCAAAACTATAGTTTCCCTGATAAACACAGTGCCTGTATCGTAGCAGGTGGTAAAATCATATTAAAATGAATGACTAGACCACTACAGATAATAAAATTATAGTATATTATTCCTACGAATTCATAGAAATCTATCACTGAAAGGATGTTAAAATCATTTAACTTCCCAATTTTCTGATACACCCAAAAGTATTACCTCTGTTAGTTACTTACTAGTAACTTTATAAGATAATTTCCCTAAGTCTCCTCATAGGTAAACAGACTCTAGTCCAACACTATTCTGAAATGCATTTGTTCTAAGTACAGTTTTCAAACACACAAAGTGCATGGCACATTGTAAGTGAATGCTAATACACTAGACTGAGGAAGGTCACGGTGTGGTCATTTATTTAGATTATTTGATTCCTATCTTTGACGTACTTTAGAGCAGTTATGAATGAATGAATAATGAATGAGTGAGTGAGTAGAGGCTAGATTTGCTGCCAATTGTAAAAAGTTCTAATCTTTCCCCACCTCATTTTATGTTATGAGTTGCAAATATCAAATAAGAAGAGAAAATGTTAAACCCTTTGCAATTTTGTGAGGGAGAATGAGAATGATAGGGGTCAGGTGTTATAATCAAAATAAAATGAATATGTTCCAAAGAAGGTTCTAATTTTATATGACTATACCAAGAAATAAAAGTTAAATTGATAAAGCATGAAAAAAATGTGCAGCACTGTTTGGGTTAATTCTGTCTCTTTTTATTTTCTCTGCATACTGGACTCTGTTCTATTTTTACTGCTCAGGCTATCAGTTTCCTAAAGCAGTTGAATAAGCCCCAGAGGACAAAGGTATCACTCTGAAGGGCGTGAGCTTTGCAGTAGAAAAGCTGTTGGTGTTCTGTTCTGTTGACTCAG
The DNA here is from genome assembly GCF_028885625.2 of Pongo pygmaeus. Classification (NCBI taxonomy): domain Eukaryota; kingdom Metazoa; phylum Chordata; class Mammalia; order Primates; family Hominidae; genus Pongo; species Pongo pygmaeus. The sequence continues at coordinate 127,308,014 of NC_072376.2, forward strand.
TATCTCCTCAGATCAGATGAGTGAGAGAAACAGCCTGTCAGCAAATTTAGTGCTACTGCACACTCTCATGCCAAATCAAGCAGGTCCATAGTATCTCCAGAATTCCCTATATATGGATAATATCTCCAACTGGAAGGTAAAGCTGAAAACACCATTAACTGATCTACAGCAATTTTCTCACTTTTAAATATGGGTTTCTATACAAGAGTGTATGTGTGACCTCAGGCAATGACGAAATAGTTAATAGGATCCGTGCTCCATAATATGTAACCTAAAGTATCCAACCCCATCATTTAAACAGAATCATACCCAAATGTCCAATGCCTAAAATAATAGGACTTTAAAATTAGAATTTGCAAACACAGTGGCACTGCAAGTTCCTGAAGCTTCAATGAAAATGAAATTACATCTATGTAGTATATTCTGTGAAATAGAAAATGCTCTAGTAAGTTTTAGAAAAAGTTTCAGCTATGAAAAAAGGTGACACAGCCTTCCATAATGAAGGTTTTCTGCTTAAGCCTTAGATAGCCAAACAACTAAATTGACATTATATTTTCCTGGCTTTCAAATTATATAGGATTTTACTCTACGTTTCAAGTTCAGTAATATCAGGTCTGAGACTCTGTGTGGAGTCAATAAAATGAAGAACATTAAGTTGATTGTGGCTGTGCCTACTAAATATGCACCTTACAGGGACATTGTTTCCCCTTCAGACAGAATTTCATTGAAATATTTCAGAAAAATTGAATTCTATACTTACTAAAAGTTTCTATGAGTTGTACTAGGATTTCTCACCATTAATAAATAACTGCATTAGTAACTTTGATTCTCAAGAAAATTATTCATCTTTCTGCAGGTAATGGAGTTTAATGAATCATCATTTGTTATACAATACCCTTTGTTTTATATGTTTAAAATAATTTTACCCTCCTGGTTTTCTCCACAAAGTTTCCAATTTCCATAATGGGTCTTTCTAATCACCTTCTCTGATTATAAAATTAAAAAGCAACAATCAAATACAATCAGAAAATTTCTACTATTTTAACATTTTTTCTGAAGTTATCTATTTACTACCAAATATATAAAGAATAGCTTAGTGCAGTTTTAAAAAGTAGACACTGACATTAAATTCAAAGTTTTTTTCAACCTAATATAGGAAATAAGAATGCACCATACAAATATAGGATACAGTAGAATGAGACTCATGCCATAAAAGCAGTTGCAAAAACATCATGACAATTTAAAAAAGGGAAAGATCATATATATCTGTATAGATGAGGGCAGGCTTCACAGAAAAAACAGATAGGATCTTTCAGGCAACCATTAGAAGAAAACATTTTAGTAAGAATGCAGGCAAAATACACACGGGTTTGATAATAACGGGTGTTTAGAGAAAGGAGTAAGTAGTTCAGCTTGCCTTAAACATAAAATACAAAGGTCAAAAATAAAGTTGAAATGAAATATTCTGAATATTTTATCATCAAAAATATAAAAATATAATAATATATTTCCCTCCATGGTCACCTGCATGTATATAAAATGCAATCTCTGGTTAATTTTCTGAGACACTCTCTCAGGAAAATTGTATTCATTGAGATACCAGGTTCTGATAACTTGTAATGGGGCAAGTATTTTTGACACTACACCTTTTAGAGTATGAGAAAAATTAAATACAATTATTCAGTGACACTTGGACAGTAATACAATGTTTAGAAATCCACTTGCATTTGGGCACCTACAGTGTTCATATAATTTGGCTCTGTTGCTGATAGTTGTCTCTTCAGTTTAGGTACCTAGTTTAAGGATCAGAAGACAATTAACAATTAATAACAAGCTCAAATGGCTTCCCTGTTATTGTTTCTATGGTATTAGCTGCTTGGTTCAGCTACTTTACATTAATACTGCTAAATCAAAACAAAGGTTAATAAACAAGAAGGAAAAGAACAAGGGTGTTTTTAAAAATCCACAGCATTTGGTTTTTTTCTTTGTTATATAATTATTTTCAAGGTTACAGAAGTGAGCAATTGCCTTACAAATATTCCAGTTTCTTAAATGATGTAAATGTCTCATGGATTAAGTCCATTTCAATCATTGGAAAAGGAAACTTTTACCCAGATGTATTGAAACTACGATAGAGAGAAACATAGATCCCAAAACCTATTTAATTTTTATCTCACTTTACATATTCAGACCAACTTTAAAAGCCGTGTTTTTATTTTGTAATTTTTTGGCTTGTTTTTCTAACATGTTTAGAAACACTTTGATAAATGAAGAAGAGGGTGTCAGTGTGTTAGATATATCCTAGAACTTTCTTTTTTAACTTCTCTAAATAATTAATAATTGGGATTTAAATATTATATGTTCATAAATGCCTTATCTTCCATTTTCCTACATAAGATTTATTTCAAAAAAACGTGGCTTGCTTTCGCTGGATTTTAAATTCCAAAAAGAAGCAAAACAAATGATAAATTTTTAAAAATGCCATCATACAATGATAATGTGTGGCAAAACAACCAATTACGTCTTACACAAAAGACTTCTTCCAGTTCCACTTATATTTCTCTTATCTTTAAAGATTATGAAAGAACAGTAAATGCCAACTTGTATACGACGATTTTCCTAAAAGTATACCATTACAATTGTGTTGATCTCATTTTGAAAATCTAAGAAGGAAAAGACACACTTCACTTGAGTACACGGATTTTGAATATAACATGTATTAGACACAGTTCTGGACTAGCCTTAGATATCTGGCCATAAGAATGTTTTCATTTGAGATATTGTTAATTTTTCCCCTAGGTAAGATAAAAGCAATTGAGCCACCAATAAATAAATAAGCAGCTGCCTTCCTGAATCTAATAAAGGTTCTGCTAAAAAGTAAGCACCCAGTTTGATACAACAACCTTAGTTTCAAACTAAATTCAGCTAGCTTTTTATGGAAATGAGAAAAGAGTGACAATCATTACAAAAAATCTGAGCTATTCATTTATTTATTTACTTAAACAATTATTGAAAATTGACTATGTGCCTAGTATTGTTCTAGAGGATAAACCATAAGTTTAAGAACATGATTGCTTTATTTCATAAAAGGGTAACTATTGTTACTGTGGCATAATAAAAAATATATTTAGTCTCTGTCCCCTCATCTCCTTCTCCCTGCTTGTTTTCTGGCACAGAGTTCCTAAAACGCTTGGAATCTCCAAAATGATAAGTGTCTTTTTGTATGCTCATAAGATGCCTGGTATCAGGCCCTCCTGGATAGTCTCAGGATGGTGTTGGTTACCCCTCCTATGTGATTAGAGGGTTAGAACTTTTAGCCCCATCCCCTACCTCCAGGGAAGGGAGAGGGACTAGTATTGACTTAATCCCCCATGACCAGTTACTTAATCAATTATGACTCTATAACGAAGCCTCCGTAAAACACACACACACACATACGAGAACAAAGTTTGAAAAACTTACAGGTTGCTGAACACATGAAGGTGCTGGGAAGGTGGCATCGATGGTGAGAACACAGAAGCTCTGCACCTCTTCTCACACGACTTGCCCTATGTAACTCTTCATCTCACTGTTTACCTGTATCCTTTGTAATCTTGTTTATAGTAAACTGGTAAACATAACTGTTTGCCTAAGTTCTGCAACCTCTTCTGGAAAATGATCAAACACAAGGAGAGGGTTATGGGAACCTCCTGTTTGTAGCCAAGTCAGACAGAAGTTTTGGTGAGCCTGGAGACCCACCACTTGTGATTGGCATCTGAGGTAGGAGCCAGCCTTGTGGGCCTGAGCCCTTAATCTCCGGGGTCTGCACTAACTCAGGTTAGTACCAGAATTCAATTGAATCATAGGATGTGTGGCTGGTATTGGAGAATTTTCAGTGTGGCACAAAAATGCCACACATCTAATGTGTCAGAAGGAAGTGTTCTGGAAGTTTAAAGTTTTGCCCTAATAAAAGTGTTTTCTCTATTTCTAAGTAAGGAATTACTGATTACAATTGGGTTTACGTCGATTATCTCATTATGTTTTTAATCTAATTACCACATCTATTTTTGTTTCCTTACCCTCCTTTCCTTCATTTGTATTACTCAGTGTATCTTATTACTAATTTTTGAAGTATTTTTATTTTCTCCTTTTTAACAACATTTTTGAAATGATTACCCTAGAAATTTTCAGATGAATTCTTAAATACAAATGACCTGGTTTGGGTAATTTCTTCACACATGTGCATCGGTTAGAACCCAACTGAAGGCTCAGTGTTCCTTTGCAGGTCTCTGTAGCCCTCACTTTCTGAAGCTATCTGCTCTCTAGTATCCCTTCTGGTGAGTTCTAGACTTCTTGCCTCCTCTCCCTGCCTGAATTCTAACTTCATCGCTTCAACTCAAAGAGACTGCAGGCTGTACCTGGCTTCATTCTCCCTCCTCCGTGGCGTGGAAATTTTCTCCAGGCAGTAAACTAGGATAAGCATGGGGCTTACCTTATTTGTTTCCCCACTGTTAGGAATGAGTATTCTGAACTTTTTGATGCTCCGTGTCTGAAAAACATTGTTTTTTCCATTGTTAAAGGTGATAACAGTACATCCAGGCCCAGTTACTCAACCTATTTGGAGGTAGAGGTCTCCCAGCGTGTTGTTTTCTTTTTAAAACTTTTTTAGTATTTGCTTATACATATATATATATATATATACACACATACACTGGCCACCTTTTTACTGTTAATCTACTTGTCTGTATGTTCTAAGTGAATATATTTTGTGAACAACACAGGTCTGTTTTTATCCAATCTGAAAATCTCTGCCTTGTAATTGGAGTGTTTAGACTATTTATAATTCATGTAATTATCGATATTATTAGATTTACATCTAGTACCCTATTTGTTTTCTATTTGTCTCATCTATTCTTTGTTCATTTCTTATCTTTGTTTTACTTCTTTAGATTGTGTCTATTTTGTCACTCAATTTTATCATCACAAATGGCTCATTCACTTTATCTTTTTTATTTTTCGGTTGGCCAATGGGTTACAATATAACAATTTCATATTATTACAATTTATTTTCAAATAATATTATATGACTTTGCATATAGCATAAGAAACTCATAACAGTATATTTTCATTTTTCTCCTCTGTCTTTCATGGTACTACTGTAATACTTTTTACTTCTATATATATATTATAAAGTACACAGTAAATTGTTATTTTTAAGCTATCAATATTTTTTACATAGATCAAATAATGAGAAGAAAAACTCTTGTATGTTTATTTATATTTTTACCATTGCTAATTTTGTGTGTGTGTGTGTGTGTGTGTGTGTGTGTGTGTGTTTAGATCCCAATTTCACTCTGGTAACATTTTCCTATTCCCTAAGTCTTTGGACTGAATTTTGCTTCACTACCCACCCCTACCCAGTTGTATATATGGACGTTCTAACTCCCAGTACATATCAGAATGTTACTGATAGTTGCAGGAAACAGACAAATTCGTAGGTAGACAGGGGCAGGTCCCTGGTGAAACCCAACCTTCAAGCCAGAAGACAGCCTGAAGCCTGCAAACTGGGCTGCCAGTCCCAGGTAGTATCTGCAACCTGGATTGAGAACTTCCTCAATGCCTTTTAGCCAACCAAATGGTGCTTTTTCCAGGCCCACCAATGGATCAATCAGCATGCACTCCCCCTTGCTGAGTCCATAAAAACCCCAGACTCAGCCACATGTTGGGACTACCTGCCTTCAGGTAGAGTGAGAACTGTTCTGTCACTCAGTAAAATTCTTCTCTGCCTTGCTTACTCTCTGGTTGTCCATGTAACCTCATTCTTCTTGGGACAAGAACCCAGAACCTGCCAAACAGAACATGGGAAAGGAACTGTAACACTGTACCCCTCCTGCTCTCTGACAGTGCCAGGCAGCCACCCCACATGACAGGAAGTGGCAGCAGGGCTGGGCCAGCCCATGAGACCTGGGCCAGAGTGGGGCAGTGGGACCAAACCAGCTGTAATAATAACAAGATGAAACACCCTCCCACCCCATTTGCCACACTGAGGACAGAAGAAATGAACAAGCTGTGAAATGCTCAGGCTCCATGGTTGCTGGCATCTCCAAGTTTTCGGGCACTACGATGTTTCCCTCATCCAGATACCAGCGCCTAAGGCAGAAGCCATTTGCAGTATTCCTGGTCCAGCTGCAGCCTCACACAGAGCCTGAACCTGTGCCAGCACATGGAGCTGCCCACCTCACCACAGTAGCTGGCACTCTTGGCTGTGTGCTGTGGCCAGACCCTGAACTCACTCACTCACATGCCCCTCACTGCTCTGTGCCTGGCTCACCCTCAGTGGGCATGGGATCTAGGCTGGTAATGTGGGCTGAGTGCAGCTGTCAGGCTGAGTGGGTGGAGTAAGCCCAGCGGATATGAGTGAAACTTGAGCAGAAGCACCACCCGCCACAGAGGTTTCCGGCTGGCAAAGTGGCACCCAAAGGATCCTGTGTCATTACTATAGTTGGAGATAGGACCTTCAAAGAGGTAATTAAGTTTAAATGAAGTCAATGAGCAGGCCCTAATCTAATATGATTGGTGTCCTTATAGAAACAGAAATACCAGAGACGTATGCACACAGAGAAAAAGCTGCGTGATGGCACAGCAAGAAGGTGGCCATTTTGGAAGCCAAGATAGAAGTATTAGAAGAAACCAAACCTGCTGACAGCTAGGTCTTGGACTTCCAGCCTCCAGAACTGTTAGAAAATAAATTCTATTGTTTAAGCCACTCAGTCTATGATGTTTTGTTATGGCAGTCTTAGCAAACTGATACACTAGGAATTTCCTTTAATAGTGTTTGACATGCATATCTGCTGGAGATTAATCTCACTATCTTTGTATGTATGAAAAATTTTCGCTTCATTGTTGAAAGATATTTTTGCTGGTAAGGAATTGTGGGTGGACTTTTTTCTTAAGTACTTTAAGACTGTTGTTTCGTTGTCCTATGGCTTGCATTAGTTTGTTATTATCCATGCTTCTCTGTATAAAATGTTTCTTTTCCTCTGGCTGTTTTTAAGATATTTCTTTTCATCACTGGTTTTAAGCAATTTGTGATGTCCCTTGGTGAAGTTTTCTTTGTGTTAATACCCCTTGGGGTTTGCTGAACTTCTTGGACATGGAAATTTATATTTTATATCAAATTTAGAAAATTATCAGCATTATTGTCTTTTCTATACTTTCCCCTTTTTCTAGACCTCTAATTATGTTTGTTAGGCTACTTGATAACGTAATTGATATGCTGTTTAATCCTTGAGGTGTTAATTTTTTTCTCTTACATCACTTTGAAATGTTTCCATGCTATGTCTTTAACATCATTGATCTTCTGCAGTGTCTAATCTGCTATTAATGTCTTCCTACTTTGGATTTTTAAATATCTTCCATTTCTTTCCTCATCGTGATTGTATTTCCCTCTATCTTGTTGAACATATGGAGCATGTTTTAAAAGCTATTTTAACATTCTTATTTTTTAATTTTATTGCCCTATTTTTTGCGGGTCTTCTATTGATTGATTTTTTTCCTCTGAATTATTAATAATATATTTCTGTTTCTTTGCATACCTGTTAACTTTTTTGGGTCAAATACATTGAATATAGTATGATTCTGATTGCTGTACATTATATATAATACGATTCTGATTGCTGTCTGATGGGAACACAAAATAATCCCCAGTCCTGTTGTGCTCCAGAAATTAGTTGGCCTATAACTTCCTGGTGTTTTTTTTTTTCTTTTTCTTTCTTTTTTTTTTTTTTTGTTGTTTTTTCCCTCCAGTCTTGGGTAATTTCCTCTTGTGAATATACTGATCAGTACTTATGCAGGAAACTCTTATGTAGATTTCTAGAACTCACTCTGTGTGCAGTTCCAGCCTCTCTGATATACTGAAATGAAATTCTAGCTCCTTGTCCTCCTCAAATATCGGGTTATTTCCCTTCTACTCATTAAGATTGCCAGGCTCTGTTGTGTTCCCCCTCCCTGTGCTGTGGCCTGTAAACAAACTGTAGATGGTAAGCTGAGGAAATCAAATGAGTCATCGTGTATATTTTTCTTCTATCACAGACCACAGTTTTATATCGCCTATTGTCCAATGGCCAAAAGCCCCTGTTTTATATATTTTGGCAACATATAAAAGAAGATCTGTAGCTGATTTAGAAGATAAATAAATATCAACCAGACATGAATAAAGTAGAGTATGAGACTTTGTGTTTCCCATTGGGGGAGGAGGAAAAACATGTCTTTGGTTGTGCAAGGTATGGTTGTTTCAGGTTAGGAAGAAGCATGTTGTTACTAATTTTATCTGGAAGTTATACATGGAAAAAAAGGCAGTTATAAATTCTGAGTTGACAAAGTTGATAAAATATTGGAATGTGTAGGCAATGTAGAATTACATATCATATATATGCTATATATTTCCACTTGGAAAGCTGATTTTTCCAAAGAGCAAGCCATTAATAGATTAATAGCTTCCTCTCAGCCTAAAGAACTTTTTCATTTTTTCCATAAGGGCTAGCACATTTAAAGTATTAAGAGATTTGGCATCATCAGCTTTCACCTTTTCATGTGGGAATTTAAGATAATGAAAACAAGTAATAGTCTCCAGGTACCACTAAAGACAATAAAAATAGCAGGCCATTATATTAACAGTTAAAATTTTCCTCTAAAGAAAACAAGAAACTTGAACAGTTTTACTGGTCATCCAAAATTTCCAAGAGCAAATCATTCAATTCTTAAAAAAAACTTCTAAGAATAGAAAAAGTAGAAAACTTTCTCTCATTTTATGATGTTTAATAATTTCACAACAAAACCAACAGAAATAGTATGATAAGCAAAACTTACAAGTTCTTTTCACTCATGAATAAAGATGTCAAATCCCTCAAATTACCAATAAACACAAACCAACACTGCATATAAAAAAAGACATTATGATCAAATTAGTTTTATGCCAGAAAAAGGCAAATATGGTTTAATATAAAATCCAAAAAATTTATTCACTACATTTACACTTTAATATCATCATATCAATAGATGTAAATGCACAGATGTAATAAAATTATAATTTAATATTCCAGCTTTAGAATAACAACAAACAAAAACAAAAAATCTAACTACTTGATATCTTAAAAAAATGCTCACTAAAATCTTGGATCAAAGATATTTAAAAATCATAAACTATGAAAAAATATCAAAATGAAAATACTGCATAGTTAATAATGTGATGAAAGCTTTATTTAGAGGTAAATTAATACACACACATACACACAACACACACATCTAGACCAACTTAAATATCTAGACAGTTACAGGTTAACAATATTTGTTAGCTTTACCTTGAAAAATAGCACAAATTATTTATAATAGAAAGGTGATGTTAGAAAAATAGCATTTTTCTAAAAGTCATATTCAGTCTATAAACTTTGTGGAAGAATCACAGTGGCACTCAGCTATTTGTCTATAAAAAAAGCTGAAACAAATCCAATTTTAAAAATTAAAAAATATAAAAGCAAAGAAAGTAGGTTAGTCAGATATGCTTATTTTAACATGTCTTTCTGTATTGTTTAGCTAGATGACTGAACAAAATATTTCTATTTTTTGGCTAAATTACTGTGAGAAAGCCAAGTAATCCCTTTCAGGAGGCATTACAGGGTAATTAATTAACTTTAACAAATTATGATCAAATCATTAACCTTGTGAACCGTAAGGTCAGATAGTCTTCATACAATTTTAGAGAAAAAACCCTAAAGAGAAAGATTTCTTTTGTTATGCTACTATGTAGAAATAAACTACTAAAGAAATACAAGAAAAAAGAAATATTTTTCACTAGGTTTTTCTTGGACAGCCAACTAAAAGCATAATTTGAAAATGATAATTCTAAAATTCAATCACTGTTGTTGTTTTTTTTTTTTTTTTTTTGACTCGAATCTCTCTGTCACCCAGGCTGGAGTGCAGTGGCGCGATCTTGGCACACTGCAACCTCTGCCTCCCGAGTTGAAGTGATTCTCCTGTCTCAACTTCCCACGCAGCTGAGATTACTGGTGCCTGCTATCAACCCTGGCTAAGTTTTGTATTTTTAGAAGAGACGAGCTCCTAATGCAGGAACAGACAACCAGAGTTTCACCATGTTGGCCAGGCTGGTCTCAAACTCCTGATCTCAGGTGATCCGCCTGCCTCGACCTCCCAAAGTGCTAGGATTAGAGGATTAGAGGCATAAGCCACCACACCCGGCTGGATGTGATTTTTTTTTTTTAAAGTAATTCTGGTATAATCTGACTATTTTATGTGTTAATTCTCTCACTTCATTGTCGCAAGTGCTAAGAGAGCAAATGAAATATGGGCACATCAGATAACTTCTAGTTAGTATTCTATCATATCTACTCACTTAAAATTAAGTAGAAACACCCATACTTGTTTTAAATTCTGATTCAAAGTGATGAGGATTTCGGAAATAGTAGGAATGACATGGGCATAGGCCACTCAAGCAGGCTTGAGGTCTGATCCAAGACCTGCGATTTCTTTTCCAAATGTGTAACTTTATTCAATCATATAATTTTACTTAGATCTTCCCCATGTTAAGGCTCAGATCTTCCCCTTAGTGAGTGAATAAATGTAACCCAAATGTGTAAGGCTTCTTGTGAAGATCAGTTAAGTCAACTATAGTTTATTAAGTTTCTTCTATGTTGTAGACAGGTTAGCATGAAATAGTATATTAGATACTCTTGGCACATAGTAGGTGTTTTATACATAGAAATTAGGAAATGATAATGTTGTTTTGTTCTAGTAATGTCCTGCCATTGTAAGGATAGAATGCAAATTCATGTTTAAGGAAGAAACAGAATAATTTTTCACAGCTATTATTTGCCAATTCTTTAAAATATAAAAATAAATACATTAGATTGTTATAGCAATTGTCTAACAAAAACCTAATTTAAAAAATAAAATCCCCTGGGTACAGTAACATCTCAGACTTTACCACTATACAATTCATCTATGAAACCGAAAAGTATTTGTACTCCAAAAGCTATTGAAATATAAAATATTAATTTACAAAATAAAATCCCGGCTCCATTTTTGTGTTTAATTAGAATCATATGGTTGATGATTTCATAAGACATACAGAAGAAAATATTTCCTTGTTTAAGTAATTTTAGCCTATTAATGCACTTAATTAGAAAATTTGTTATTATTTCAACTACTCTCAAAATTTGCTGACACAATTTTCATTCACTTTGTGATTTTAGACACTTACAAGCACAATGTTGGAAAATAGTTCTTTGCTTTAGGATTGAGATCATGAAAATGAACTGCTAAGCTTTTTATTTTCTTCTTTTTTGGTGGGAGAATAACCAAAAAATTATCAAAACTCAGGCTTAATTGTATAGAAAGAAATTATTATATTACACATTTATCCCTTATTGCCAGGTAAGTTTTAAACTTCTCTTGTATATTCTTTCTTAAAAAATATTCATATATATATATATATATATATATATATATATATATATATATATAGACATGGGGTCTCACTGTGTTGCTCAGGCTGGAGTGCAGTGGTGGGATCTCAGCTTACTGCAATCTCTGCCTCCCAGGCTCAGGAGATCCTCCTAACTCAGCCTCCCTAGTAGCTGGGACCACAGACGTGCACCACCAAGCCAGGCTAATTTTTTTGTATTTTTGTAAACAGAATTTTGCCATGTTGCTCAAGCTGGTCTCGAACTCCTGACCTCAAATGATCTGCCCACCTCAGTCTCCCAAAGTGCTCGGATTACAGGCATGAGCCACTGTACTCCAGCCTGTATTGCATATTCTTGATATTTGCAGGTAAACCACATCATTTATGAATTTTGATGTATGCATATGACAGAAAAATTAAAAACAAACAAAAGTGGTTTAAACAACATATAAGTTTCTCTTATTTTATGCAAAAGAAATCCAGATTTGGACAGTGGAAGCATGTCCACAGTGTGATTAGAGGCCAGACTTTCTTCTTTCTCCTCTGCAGCCCTTGCACATGGTTTCTTCAAGGTTACTTCATGGTATTAGATGGATTCTGAAGCTCCTGAAATCACTTTCATGAAAGCACAAAAATAAGAATAAAAGGGAGAAAAGCAAAATGGGGACTTTCTGGAGATACAACACAGTGCTTAATATTTCATTGAACAAAAGTCATATGGCCACAGAAAGCTGCAAGAGAGTCTTTTATTCTAGGTATCAATGTACTTAATGGAACCTGAGTTCTGATACTAATATTTTTTGGAATAAGGTAGCTCTTCCTCCCACTATTTGGCATGATTTGGTTTTTTTCAGTGCTGTAGAAATTATTTGAAACCCGTATGCTGGGATTAGCGATGGAAAACACACTGCAAAAAGTTTCAGATAGATGCAGATTAAGGCCATTTTATAGATTTGGTTGGAAGAAAACAAGAAAGTTCTTCTCTGACTGTTTCTATTTCCTCATTAGAATATGACTGCCCATATGTAGAATGCCCACTTAAAGCTCATGATGGTCCCTTTAAGTAAAAACCAGTCAGCTTACTCATGTGATATTTCTTTCCAGCCACAGAAGTTTCTTCTGTCTTCATGTTAGAAAGTGAATTACTCATTAAAAATTTGGTTTGTCAGAGAATTACCACAGGAAGTGGCAGATGTAGAGAAATTAAGGATATTTGCAAACAAGGTTTTTTAATGAGTGATGGTAGTGTGGAACCATATAATCTAATGTGGTTTAAAAGGAAAACTAATATACAAGGAGACAGTATGGTAATGAGAAAGTCGCGAGGTCAAGGAATTGGTCCTCAATGAAGTTGAGGAATTATTTCAGCAACGGTACTTTTGCAAGTGAGATAGAAAAGTAAAAGACAATCATTGTAAAGCAATATGGTTGAAATACAGATGCTGTAGTTGGCATAGTTTCTAGAAGAGAAGCATCTAGAATGTTGTTGGGGTTCAGTCAGGCTGGTGGGGAAAATATTAGAGATAGTTACAGAGATAGACACAAATCTTCTTGGAAGACCAAGAAGTTTGCATAACTTTGGTAACAGATATGGTTAAAGACAATCTGATCTTAACCTTTAGTTAAATAAAGTAGAGTAGTAACAAAGGAATGTGGGGTAGTTAACTAGCTAGCTTGTTTACTCATGTGGTCTTAAGACTAACCTTTGATGTACCACAGGTGCTTAAGTGCTTTTTACTTGGGAAGTCCACAATGTCAATTACCATCTAATGGTGTTGACTCAAGACTTTGTTAATTAATCTTACTGAATAAATGTGAGTCTCATCAGCTGATCGGGCCATAGTTGCAACTGTTCACAATACTCAGCAGGGAGTTTGTAAATGGCTTGGACACTCAGCTGGACTGGCAAAGCAGATTATCTGTGTGTCAGTGTACTTTATTCATCCATCGCTGGGTTAGGGTCTGCAGGCAGACCCCGGCAGCTGGTGCCCCTGTGTGAGGAGTGCTACCACAGGATGTGACCATGGGGATGATTTGTTGAGATGGAGATGGCAGTAAATGTTATTTAAAATGAAGAGGGCAAATCATGCATTACCAGCCTGTTGAATAGGTCTTCCTCTTGGATTTTGAATTCAATAAAAATGCTGATAGACAGGTAGATGTAGAAAACAAAACTGGTGGATCAGGAATTATAAAGTCAGATTGGGTAGAACTGGCTAGTGCAGAAGAACAAAAAAAAACCTCTGTTTGAGAAGGCTACAAAGAAAGCAATCTCCTCACATCCTCAGAAGATTTTGAAGTGTCAGTTGGGACAAAGGAACTGGAGGGAATTTACAGAGAAGACACAGAATATACAGGAACATACTGATCGTAGAACAGTATTTCAAGGACGTGATAGGGTTTGGAGAAGAATGGTGGGAACAGAAGAGGATATCATTTTCTAGGCATCAATCTACATTGAGTTTGTAAAAACACTGACTGATATCTGTAGTTTTTAGAACAGCAATACCACACAAAAAGAGAAACACAAAACTCATTACGTTGTTCCCAGGAACTGTGGATATGTGTGTGTCCATTAGTCCCCGAACAGAGTGGAAGGGTTTATAAAATAGGGAAGCATTGATGGAAGGGAGTAAATAGAAGAATATCGAAAGAAGTATGAAGATGAGAGTATAGGTGCTACTGCATGATCACAGTGGCAGTGATGATATAGATGGTGATGGGAAACAAGACAGAAGCAATTATTTGTAGGAGGTGGGCATTCTGCATCAGGGTCTAGCTTTGTCATCTGATCTGTCTTTGGCACTGATAACTTCTGCTTAATACTTTCAAGCACATTCTCTTTCCTTATTTTGTTATCAAAAGATTCTCCAAAATATTATATTTGACATTTCTGCTCTAATCTTACTATAACATAGTGGTAAAGATTTCAGTTTTCACAACCAAAAAGATCTGGGTTTGTATCATAATTTTCCTATTTATTGGCTATGTGACCTTGTCATGTTGCTTAACCTCTAGACAGTAATATGGGGATAATATCACCTACCTCATAACTTTATCCTGAAAGTCATTGTGAAATGCCTAGCACAAAATGTGGTATACAGTAGTTGGTCATGTTAATTTTTATTAGCTGTTACTATTCTAGCCTAAGCCCTTTTTATGTTGATATCTCAGCAAGCTATTTGAATTCTCTGCTTCTATACATTATTACCTGATTCCCAGAATTCTGAAGAGATTACTTTTCTAAAATTTTGCTTTCGTTTTATCACTCTCCTGGTTCTGGTAGTGGAATAATTTACTGATATTGTGTCTGGAATTGGGGGGTTCTTGGTCTCGCTGACTTCAAGAATGAAGCTGCGGCCCCTTGCGGTGAGTGTTACAGTTCTTAAAGATGGTGTGTCTGGAGTTTGTTCCTTCAGATGTTCAGATGTGTCCAGAGTTTCTTCCTTCTGGTGGATTCATGGTCTCGCTGGCTTCAGGAGTGAAGCTGCAGACCTTCGCGGTGAGTGTTACAGCTCATAAAGGTGGCGTGGACCCAAAGAGTCAAAGAGTCAGCAGCAGCAAGATTTATTACAAAGAGCAAAAGAACAAAGCTTCCACAGCATGGAAGGGGACCCGAGTGGGTTGCTGCTGCTAGCTCGGGTGGCCTGCTTTTATTCCCTTATCTGGCCCCACCTACATCCTGCTGATTGGTCCATTTTAAAGAGAGCTGATTGGTCCATTTTACAGAGAGCTGATTGGTCCGTTTTGACAGAGCACTGATTGGTGCGTTTACAAACCTTTAGCTAGATACAGAGTGCTGATTGGTGCGTTTACAAACCCTTAGCTAGACAGAAAAGTTCTCCAGGTCCCCCACCAGACCCAGAAGCCCAGCCAGCTTCACCTCTCAATGGCACTCACTGTGGGACTTTGCGGCACCTAGCCCGGGCACTCCGGCAGCCCACAGGGAGCTCATCCCCCAATCAAGCTCAGCAGGCGCCAGCCGGCTGCACCAAATGCAGGGCCTGTGGAGCCAACGCCCACCTGGAACATGCGCCGGCCCACAAGTGCTGCATGCAGCCCCGGCTCCTGCCCGTGCCTCTCCCTCCACACCTCCCTGTGAGCAGAGGGAGCTGGCTCTGGCCTCGGCCAACCCCAGAGAGGGGCCCCCACAGTGCAGCGGTGGGCTGAAGGGCTCCTCGAGCATGGCCAGAGCGGTTGCCGAGGCCAAGGAGGTGCCAAGAGTGAGCGAGGGCTGCTAGCATGTTGTCACCTCTTAATCTCCCCTCTAAACAGGACACCCCAACTGCTGTTGGGAATTTAGCCAGTGACCACTCTAGCTACTTCCTGCTGGATGGGGTGAAGAAGGGGCCCTGCAGTTGTAGTGTCCACCAGAGGGGAACTCTTTAGGCCAGTGGAAGGGCCAGTGGGTCGGTCCAGGGGTCCTCAGTAGAAGTTGTTAGTTGAGGTCATTTGGGGCTCCATTTGTAAGACCATCTGTAGCTTGACGGCCTCGATTCCAGAGGAAACAAATTTGACAAGCAGGTTAAAAATACAGGGTCCAAAGGTGAGTAACAGCAAGATGGCTGCCATAGGACCTAGAAAGGGGAGAAGCCATGTTGCCCAACTCCCGAGGTTGGTATAAAAGTTTGAAAGGCATTGTCTGATTTCAGAAGCCTTTTCCTGTAAACACCGGGTGGCATCTTGTACTATCCCTGACTGGTTAGTGTAAAAACAACGCTCTTGCCCTAAGAAGGTGCAGAGTCCTCCTTTCTCAGCAGTGACGAGGTCTAGGCCTCGGCGGTTTTGGAGAGTGACTACTGCTAAAGAGTCTATTTGGGATTGTAGAGTAAGGATAGATTTCGTTATTTCTTACAAACTGTCTGAGAAATCCTTTGAGTGTGTGTGGTAGTAGGATAATGAAGTAGATAAACTGGCTATTCAGATTCCTGTAGCAGTAGCCATTCCTAACCCTATAAGTAGGGGTATTAGTTGTATGGCCCTGCGCTGATGTACTTGAGCTTTGAGGGGCACTGATAGGGCCTGATTTGGACTAGGTGGCCATTTTTTGCTCTTCCAAATTCTCCTTCTAATGCCCAGACTTCAGAGTTGATTCCCTCCTCAAGTAGGGGACAACATGGGTGACTTGTTCCCCATATTCAGGTAGATAATAGCTCCAGCTTGGCTAATATGTCCCTCCCTAGTAAGGATGTGGGACTTTCAGGCATAACAAGAAAGGCATGTGAAAAGAGCAAAGTCTCCTAATTACAACTGAGGAGGTGGGAGAAATACCTGATACAGGCTGTCCCAGGATTCCTTGGATGGTAATGGACCTTGAGGACAGTTATCCAGGACAGGAGATTAGCACTGAGAAAGCCACACCAGTGTCCACAGGAAGTCAATTTCCTGGCCCTCAATGATTAAATGTACCCAGGGCTCAGTGAGGGTGATGACATGAGCTGGCGCTTGCCCCAGACACCCTCGGTCCTGTTATTAGATCATCTGGTTGGGTGCTTCTGATCCAGAGAAACTTTGTCCTCTGGGGCAGTGTACCGTCTAGTGATTGTCTCGGCATAGTGGACATGGATGAGGGGGCGGCGTGTTTCTCATTGGAGAATCTTTTTAAAAGTATTCTTGTAAACCACACTGATAACAAGCCCTACTGGGTGATTGGTCTGCTCCATTTTCTGTCCTTTCTGAACCACCAAGGTTTGTTTGTCTGAGGGACATGACTAAGGCTGTGGCCTTTCTCTGATCTCGCTTTTCCTTTTGGGCCTGTTCCTCTTGGTCCCTATTATAGAACACTGAGGTTGCTAGGTTCAATAATTTCTCCAAATTCTATTCAGGGCCCAGGGCTTACTTTTGGAGCTTTCTCCGATATCTGTGGCTGATTGGATAATAAACTTATCTCTTAAAATCAATTGACCCTCAAGTGATTTGGGTGACAGGAGAATATATTTTCTTAAGGCCTCCTGTAGCCACTCAAGGAAGGTGAAGGATTTTCTTCCGTTCTCTGAGTTATGGTGGACATCACTGAATAATTCGTGGGCTTTTTCCTAATTCTCCTGTGTCCTTCTAGAACACAGGTCAACAGATGTTTACGACTCCAGTCCCCACGATCTGAGTCAAGGTCCCAGTGGGGATCCATACTGGGGACATCTTGCTGACCGGTAAAGAATTTGTCCCTTTCTTCAGCTGACATTCTATCATTTACTTGACTAAGATACCAGGTATCTCCAAACTCTCGGGCTACAGCTAAAGCTCCATTCTTTTCATTAAAGGCCAGGGTTTGATCTAACAGTAGCATGTCATCTCTCCAAGCGAGGTCGAAGGTTTGCCTAGACGCTGTAGGACATCTATGTACCTATCAGGATCATCTGAAAACTTCCCCAGGTCTGCATTGATCTGCTTTAATTCAGAGAGGGAGAAGGGGACATGTACCCGGGTTGGGCCAAATTCCCCTCCCCCTACAGCTTGAAGGGGACATAACTGATAGCCTGGGGGGTTTTGTGGTCCTTTGGAGATCTCTTTGCCTATTTCCTTCTGGGCGGGGGAGATTAGAGGAGGCTTATCATTAATAGGAAGGGGAGCTATAGGGAGGCTAGGATATGGGTGTAAACTGAGAGGTCCTCCTGTGGGATGTAAATTGCAAGCTTTCTGTAGTTGTGTATTCTCCTTCAGTGAAAAGAAAGCTTGGACATAAGGTATTTCACTCCATCTGCCTTCCCTCTTACAGAAAAGGTCAAGCTGCAGGATAGTATTGTAATTTATACTTCCCTCAGGTGGCCATTTTTTGCTATCAGAGGGAGAATATTGGGGCCAGGCCGTAGTGCAGAAAAAAATGAGCTGCCTCTTTTTCAGGGTTTGTGGGTCAAATTGGTCCCAATGGCTTAGGATGCATTTCAAGGGTGAGCCTGTTGATGTCTGAGTGTTTCCCATCTGAAGACAAAACCGCCCATGGTTTTGGTTTGTTTTACTTCTTCCCCTGCCCAAGAACCTGCAACGGTCCCTGGACCTTGCTGATCAGAATAGTTGCGCTCACCAATGCAGCAGCAGAAGCAACCCTGCCCAAGAACCCACAACAGTCCTTGGACCCTGCTGATCAGAATAGTTGCGCTCACCAATGCAGCAGCAGAAACACTAGTTTTCCTCCCAGACCACAAGGAGGACTGAGGAAGGTTGGATTTAGTGGCCCTTGCCGACACGTTCTCGAAAACCTGCACCCTTGCCTGTCCTCCTAGACCACAAAGAGGACCAAGAAAAATCGTATTTAGTGGCCCTTACCGATGCATTCTTGAAAACCTGTTAGAGTCCTAAGCATTCTCCTGTTAGTATTGGGACCTTACCCGTGTCCTATAAAGATGTTATGCCCCCAAAATGAAGTGGAGGGCCATACCGAGGGAGGGAAAGTATCTCCAGCATTGGAAGAGTGATGCCTTTTGTCCTTACTTATACAAATAGGAAGGATACAATTTCTGAGGCTCCCCATATCCTAGCTTTAGGAATAGCTTTTGTTAGGCCTGTGGGTCTGAGGAGGGATCCTAAAATTCCAGATAGTATCCCCTACAACGGGGCTTTGGGCAAAAATTATGTCTTTCTGATTGGGGAGCCTGGGTGCCTAAAGAAGGTAATAGAGTCCTGGAGTTTGTACTAGAAATCATTCTTACAGGAGAAACTAGAAAAGCACCAGAGACAGGGAGTGTTTTTTTAGAAGTGGGATTAGCCTCGGAGAAGAGAGGCAAGAGGAAGTTTGTCTGGCAGGCGTTAGGACCCAGGGGCCAAGGGTCAGGATAGATTGGATAGATGGGCGAATCTCGCTTGGGCGACATGATTTTGAGAGTTCCCCTCATGGCCACAGGGACAACCAACTTGTTGTTGGGACCCCAGAGCTGAATGGCTTTCCTCTCTGTCAACTCTCAGCTTAGCCCAGAAGTAAAGGAAAAGCAGAAAACTGGTTCCAGGCAAACCAATACTCTCAACTCCGAAGAGTCGGGGGTTGTTAGAGAGCCCCTTCCCAGAAAGCTTGACACCCATGTCTTTAATCCGGCAGCCGCACTAATTGCTTCTACCTGGCTGACAGGTGCCTGGTATTTGGCCCCTGAATTCTAAGGAAAAATAGGACAGAATAGCAAACAAAAGGGGTCCAATGGTACTCACCACTTGGTGCTAGGCGATAGTCTCACTGCTTGGCAATAGGCAACAGACTTACCGCTTGGTGATAGGCAATAGTCTCACTGCTTTGCGATAGTCTCACTGCTTGGCGATAGGCGATAGTCCCACCAGAGTTGCCAAAATGTGTCCGGAATTGGTGGGTTCTTGGTCTCGCTGACTTCAAGAATGAAGCTGCGGCCCCTCGCAGTGAGGGTTACAGTTCTTAAAGATGGTGTGTCTGGAGTTTGTTCCTTCAAATGTTCAGATGCATCCAGAGTTTCTTCCTTCTGGTGGGTTCGCAGTCTCGCTGGCTTCAGGAATGAAGCTGCAGACCTTCGTGGTGAGTGTCACAGCTCATAAAGTCAGTGCAGACCCAAAGAGTGAGCAGCAGCAAGATTTATTGCAAAGAGCAAAAGAACAAAGCTTCCACAGCGTGGAAGGGGACCCAATCGGGTTGCCGCTGCTGGCTTGGGTGGTCGCTGCTGGCTTGAGTGGCTGGCTTTCATTCCGTTATCTGGCCCCACCTACATCCTGCTGATTGGTCCATTTTACAGAGAGCTGATTGGTCCATTTTACAGAGAGCTGATTGGTCCGTTTTGACAGAGCACTGATTGGTGCATTTACAAACCTTTAGCTAGACGCAGAGTGCTGATTGGTGTGTTTACAAACCCTTAGCTAGACAGAAAAGTTCTCCAGGTCCCTCCCCAACCCAGAAGCCCAGCTGGCTTCACCTCTCAATGGCACTTGCTGTGGGACTTTGGGGCATCTAGCCCAGGCACTCCGGCAGCCCAGAGGGAGCTCATCCCCCAATCAAGCCCAGTAGGTGCTGGCCGGCTGTGCCCAGTGCAGGGCCTGCTGAGCCTGCACGCATCTGGAACCCAGCTCCCCGGCTCCCGCCCATGCCTCTCTCTCCACACCTCCTGGCAAGCAGATGGAGCCAGCTCCGGTCTTGGCCAGTCCCAGAGAGCATCCCCCATAGTGTAGCGGCGGGCTGAAGGGCTCCTTGAGTGCGGTCAGAGCGGACGCCGAGGCCAAGGAGATGCTGAGAATGAGCGAGGGCTGCTAGCATGTTGTCGCCTCTCAATATCTCCTGCCTGAAATCCAGAATTCAGATCTGTGTTTACTGGAGATGCTCAGTGTACTGAAAATAGTAAATAATTTGGAACCAAAAAGAACTGGATTCCAAGCCAGGCTTGACTGCTTACTAGTTGTTGTGCCTTTGGTATTTCTAATATTTATAAGCATTAATTTCCTCACCTACAAAATTGGGATAAACATTGAATTTCTACAGCCTGTAGTGATGTTTAAATAAAATAATATAAAATGCTTGGCACATATTAGACAGAAAAAAACATTATATTTCTATAACTTGGCCCTATTCGTATCCAAATTTAACATAAATGGATTTAGACCTTTCCAAAACATCTTTACATAAACATGATTAGATTATTCCATTGTACTACAAGAGTTTATGTATTTCTCTCATTTATTGGCTTAAAAGTTATTTTTAAAAGTAATTTATGATATTTGTTTTCTTTACCCCATTTTGAAAGCTCTTGTATCCAACCTAGTGTGTGGTGTCTGGTAAGAAATTAGTAAATACATAAATATTTCTTGATTGAATGAATACACAACTTTTCCCTGTAAATGGGAGAAAATATATAACTTCTTTTCTCAACCCCTTAAATGCATAGCGGGAACACTTCTGTAACAAAAGACAGATTAACAAGAGGAAAACAGACATTTTTATCTATGTGTGCAGTGTACACACACGGGAGAAACCTCAGTTCAAAAGTTTCTCATAATATGATGGCTTAGGGTTCCTGCTTATATAGCATATCTGACAAAGAACAATCAATTTAGAAGTGTTAAGACAGAAATTACAAGCAGCTTTAGGGTCCCAAATTTGGGGAAAGCTGCATAAAAGTAGTCAAAGTCTGTTCCCAACTTCCTTTGACTCTGCTGGTGCCACTTCTGGGCTGATAAGCAAGCGAGAACTTATATCTCCATCTACATGTGGAAAGAGAAGGCAGAGCCCACCTGCATCTTTTTTACAGGAATGTTTATAGCCTGCCTTAGGTAAGAAAGGGAAACTCAGTCTTTTCTGTAACTGCTGCTTCCCAATTGCAGTAAGCTTAAAAATATGTATGTCAAAGAGGTGTATTTTGGGGTGAAATATTCTGCTTTTCTTCACTTGCAAAAATCACTATGAAGTTTTAACATTCTCATTTTACTAAAATAAATAATATTATAACAATCAGTATCAGAATGATTAAATTTAGCATAATTTTTTTATTCCATGAATTCTCAGAATTAAGCTGGAGGACTTTATCCTTAGCAAACCAATGCAGGAACAGAAAACCAAATGCTTCATATTCTCACAAATGAATTGGATCTAATGATGAGAACACATGGACACAAAGAGAGGAACAGCACACACTAGAGCCTATCAGAGGGTGGATGGTGAGAGGAGGGAGAGGGTCAGGAAAATAACAAATGGGTACTAGGATTAATATACCTGGGTGACAAAATAATCTGTACAACAAACCCGCATGACACAAATTTACCTATATAACAAATCTGCACATGTACCCTTGAACTTAAAAGTTAAACAAAACAAACAGAAAAAAAATACTATTTTAAGCTCTGCTGGAGTCATTTGTATGAAAAACAAAGAAAAGGAGAAAAAATGGAATAATTTGCAACTAACTGTGTTATCTAGAACAAGTGCCACCCTTACTGATTGGCTTTAATTTAGATATAATAAAGGCATGTATGCTTTACCTTCATTTTTCAAATATTAGTGAATTTGATATGGCCTACAGTAAAGTAAAATTTTAACTTCAAAGCTCTGCTAAGAATTTTAATGGAAAGATGGTTCTGTTTTGGACAGGATACGTGGCTAGATACTACCTACCAGTAATAGTCTAAACTAGGAAATTACATGGTTTGATCTAGAGATAAGGTGGAGAATGAAACTTATCTGGATAATAATGTAAATTTATATCTTCCATTGTGATTACAGACAACCTTTAAAAATTGTATTACCCAAGGAAAAAAAAATTATCTTTCTTTCTGAGTATTATGGCTTGTATAACCCCTAACAATTAAATTAATATTTATTCTAGAACAATGTATATGTTTGTATATGTATGTTTCCTTATACTGTTAGAAATACTACAAAGCCACAAATTTGGATTGTCAATACCACACCTATTTTTTTTTTTTTTTTGATACCATGGAGTACTAAAGGTCATTCTGATGAAAACTGAAAACATCTATATCCACATGCCTTAGTTGATTTTTTTTCTAAAAACAAACAAAACAAAAAATTTAAAAAACACTCTAACATGAAACTAAACCAGTAAACAACTTTACTGTTTTCTTCAAGAAATTCCTACAAATCAATTTATCAGAGATGTTTGTTCACCTCAATAAACAGATCATTTATCAAAGGTTTGCTTACCATGTCAACACCTCACCTCAATGCATTCACCAACCGTAAACTATTGTGTTATGAACATTGCCCAATTCTAATAATTTTCCTGCTTTAAACCCATCCCATTTTGAAAACTCTTGAGCCCAGACTCCAAATCCTCTAAATTTCCTCCAATACTAAGAATCTGTCTGCTTTACTACAATGAGTTTGAATACATTCTGTTAGTCTTTAGGAACAGGGTGTCTGATGACACTTTTGGGAATTCAACATCAGGCATTTCTTGCCAATGCCACAAATAATGCTGGTTTGTTTTTGTTTTTTACCTAATCGTATGTATTGCCTTAGTGAGGAGGAGAAGAGAAGGCCCAAAGTAAATACCGTTCTTGTGGGTAGTGGTAGTGTATTCTAATGTGATAAGGAAAATTTATTCTCTGACTACATGATAAAGCAGCATCTCTCCTTGAATGATGGAGCAGCGTGAACTTGAGATTGGGGAAAAGGATCTGAACTGGTGTATGTCCACAGTTGGAGACACCAGGCCAGGGTCAGTCTTTTCTTTGTACTCTGGCAACAGTCATATTTAGTATATTAAAGTCCTGCCATATCTCATTACCTACCCTCTCTAGTTATGCCTATACCTTCAAGTCACAGACACTCACTAGTCTAGTGGTGTAGGGAATTACAGAGCTAACAGCAAATGACAGTATTGTCTTCCCTACGTACTTGTACTGAAGCTGAGACAGCAACAACTTCGTTCCTCCACAGAAGCTGGCTAGCAAGGAGTGCCCCACAGGGCAACGTAACAGCACGGGTGGGCCCTGAAAAGGATGACAGACACCTCCCTCCCCTTTCTCACGTATGATTTTTTAAAAGTATTTTCACGAAAAAGGGCAGTAGAACTTTGGGTTAGAGTTACAAAGGGATAGTTACCACACTATCTTTTCTCTGAAGTCTCTTCGTTTTTCTGTCCAGTAAAGAAGAAACAAGAAATTAACTGCAATTCCTCCTGTGAACTTCTATCTCCCCACAGGCCTGTGGATGTCTAGAGGAGACACTGTCATTATTTCCAAGGCAAAAGCAGAAAAAGGAGGTTGATGATCAGGAAGAGGTTGGTTAAAGGCTGCTGGGTGGTTCTAGAGTTGTAACTAGTAATTAAAGTTCATTAATCAACTCTCTCAGCCAGGGGCACTAGGCTAGCTGCTATTTTGATCAAACAATTATTTATCCTGATAAGGGGGGAACATGTGAGAAACTTCTTGGCAGCAGAACTTGTTTCTTTATTTTAAAGCAAGATGATAAATTATCCCAGAGAATGGGTTCTTGTTTTTTTCTAAGAATATACATGTATATAAAAGTAACATGTGAAGTGCAACACCGTAATATTAATACAACTCTTTCTAACTAAAATTAACATTGACCTTTTTTAAAACCCAGGATTAGTAAGGGTATACATAATCTTTGCTACCTAGTTAATTATTCATTGTATGATAATCCCTGTTTCAGTAGTCATCTAAATGTTGATCTCCTCCACAGTGTTTTTTTGTGACTGACTAACGTTGGAAATGCAGAAGACCCAAGGAGAAATGGAGTTTCCCCTTGTCTTTCAGTTATGTCTTTTAAATGGGTAGTTGGCATATGATACAACAAGGAGGGCACCAATGGATGAATAAAGAAATCAAAGTTCCTGCCTGGGCTCAGCAATAAATTCCTATGGCCTTGGGAAAATCATTTAACCTTGTGAACAACAAATTCCATTTTTCTAATTCCCTAGATCAAGGGTTGGCAAACTTTTTTTCTTTTACTTAATAGTAAATATTTTAGGCTTTGCAGGCCATTTGGTCTCTTGCAACATCTCAATTCTGCTCCTGTATTGCAAAAACAGCTATAGACAATATGTAAATGAATGGGCATGGCTAGGTTCCAGTAAAACTTTACTTATGAACAGTGAAATTTGAATTACATGTCATTTTCATGTGTCATAAAATGTATTTTGTTTGTTTGTGTCCCAACCACTTTAAAATATAAAAACGATTCCTAGTTTGTGAGCTGTATAGAAACAGGCTGCAGGCTGGATTTGGCCCATGGGCCATGGTTTACCAACCACTGCTCTAGATGCTTCCTAACGATAAAATTCCCTTTGGTTTTCTAGAGTTTGGAAAAGACAAAGAATAAGCCAATTCTTAGATGAATAATTAAAATGATAATAAAGAGGCTTTTAGAGAAGTTGTAGGAGACAGCGTGATGAAATGATGTTTTTGGAAGGATATAACAAGCAACTAGCTGAAGTGAAAGATTACACACTAAAAAGGAGTAGCTCAAAAGAATAGACTTGCCTGGTTGATAACCAGAATATCTAAGCAACACATCTTTGACTTAAACTAAAACAGAAATTGAACCATAAGAAACTCTAGGGGCAAGTAGAGATGACTGTAGACAGGACATTATGTTTGTACACATGCACATTTGCATGTATAGTGGTCATTGACACACAGAGCCACACGGAAACCCTTGAGTGACTGTGAAGAAGATAAGACATGCCTAATAACATGTGCTTGTGAGAAAAGAGGAACAAAGATATGACCATAGGATGAATAGGAATAAAAGCATTTTAAGTAAGCTTGCAAAAGAGCTGCCTATTGTATTGGGATAATTTGCTTAAGAATAAGTTACACAGTAATAGGTGTGGCAAGAGCAGTTTGGCATATTGCATACTGATTTCTGCATATATCAACAAGAGGCAAGAAAAAGTAGTATTATTTAATGCATAACACCAATGCAGACATTCAGAAACTTGTATTTCTCCTCTGTTTTTCCTCTCCAGTTGTCAGGTATTGACCGTTCCTGTGATATTTGATAAAAGATGTTTCACATTATAATAGAGTGATTTATAACATTCAAGTCCTTAAAACATTTATCAAATGCAAACAGATGTGAAACTATTGTCTTTTCATTTTATGTGGCTAAGTTGGGTGATACTTTTTCTTGTAATGTCTCTTTCACATTTTAGTATCAGGGTTATGCCATCCTCATAAAACAAGTTGGGGTGTGTTATCTCCACCTTTATTTTCTGAAAAAGCCTTATGTAAGACATTATTTCTTCTTTAGATGATTTATAGATTTCAGTGATAAGCCATATGGGCCTACAGTTTTCTTTGTGGAAAGCTTTTGGTGATGGAGTCAATTCCTTTAAAAGTTACAGAGCTATTAATGAAAGAGTTGATACGATTACAGTTTCATCTACTGGCTCTAAAGGAGGTGACCTGTATTATTACTATCTGGGTAATGTGCTGAGTTATGTTTTTGATAGGGTATGATTGTTTTAATAAACATACTAGAGTGGCATGGGTCTGTGACTTGCCTTATTTATTCAGGCCAATGTCTTCAAAGACTTCAGCCTGATCAGCATGAATATTAATTTATTTTTCTATCTAGTAGCAGTTTGATAAAGGCATTCCAAAAAGATGGCTTCCTTTGGCCATCTATGAAGATAAACTATATCACAAAGGATTGAGATAGTTCCTAATTCATCAAAACTGTATTCACTCTGATATTATATTAAGGGTGAAGAAAATACAGACACATTGGAAATATTCTTACAAATGTGTTTCATGAATAAAAGCAATAAATAGCACTGGAGTGTTTTCTATAGGGAGTTGTTTAAAGTAATTAATAAGTAGGATTTAACTAAGTGCTGATTAAAGAAGAAATATTAGCATTCTTCCTAAGAGTCATAACCATTAATTTGACTCCCCTTTTACTCATCAAATATACTCAGATGTGTAATAAAAATTAATAAGATATTGTTAGGGAAAAAATTAATTAGATGTTGTTAAAAGATTTTTACAATTTCACATGGAAAAAATTGTTGACAATAGGTTTTGTCTTAAAGTAGACAAAGAGAATTATTTTAATGGACTCTTAATAAGATATTGTTAGGGAAAAAATTAATTAGATGTTGTTAAAAGATTTTTACAATTTCACATGGAAAAAATTGTTGACAATAGGTTTTGTCTTAAAGTAGACAAAGAGAATTATTTTAATGGACTCAAAAATATTCATCAAGGAGAGAAGTCACAGACTACACAATACGTAGTCTTGTATTAGTAAATGCATTAATTTTTCTGTTTTAGAACTCTGCTAGTAAGATTTAGTGGCATGGTATTCCAGGATTTTGTGATTATTATTATTATTTCACAGTAAGCCACTCAGCCTTGTCTAGATTTAATATGTATGAGAGCTCAATTTTGGGAATGTTTGTCAAGGCATTCCTTAGAATCCAACAAATCAAGGAGCACCTATTAAGTTGCTGAGACATTAGTGCTCTCAGAAGTCTATTACTATGTTAAAAGTTATGGTGTATACTAAAATCAGTAAGTTATCTGCCTTCAGTTTCTGTTAACAACAATGCCACTGCAATTCCTGATGCTTTGTAAAATAATGTTAGCTATGTTTGGCTGACATGCAGAAACTTGTATTTCTCTTCTGTTTTTCCTCTCCAGTCATCAGATATTGGTCATTCCTGTGATATTTGATAAAAGATGTTTCACATTATAGTAGAGTGATTTATAACATTCAAGTCCTTAAGACATTTATCAAATGCAAACAGATGTGAAACTATTGCCTTTTCATTTTATGTGGCTAAGTTGGGTGATAATTTTTCTTGTAATATCTCTGTCACATTTTAGTATCAGGGTTATACCATCCTCATAAAACAAGTTGGGGTGTATTATTGCCACCTTTATTTTCTGAAAAAGCCTTATGTAAGACTTATTTTTTCTTTAGATGATTTATAGATTTCAGTGATGAGCCATAAGGGCCTACAGTTTTCTTTGTGGAAGGGTTTTGGTAATAGGTTCAATTCCTTTAAAAGTTACAGAGCTATTAAAATTTTCTATTTCTTCTTTTGTCAGATTTGGTAAATTGTGTTTTTCAAGATTTTTTTCATTCCACTTAAATAATCATATTTACCAGGATAAAGTTCTTTATAATATTATCTTTTCAATATCTATGAGCTCTGTAATCATATTGACTCTTTCATTGCTATAGGTAATTTGTGTTTCTTTACTTATTTCTTGAACAATCCTTGTTAAGATTACCAATTTTATTAATCGTTTCAACAAAATATTTGTGGCTTTGTAAACTTACTCTGTTGTTGGTTCATTTTCTATTAATATTTCTAATAGAAATATATATAGTAAAGACCATTCTGATAAGGTGCGATGGAAATGAGGAATATCTTACTGTGAACTTGAGTAAAAGTCATCCTTGTTATACTGTAGCAAGGAACTTGCCTCCATTGTGTCCATGTTCTAGGGTTTTATGAAGGTGAAACTTAAGAATGTTGAACTAGGATTTCTGGAAGAAATTTCTAAACAAATTAGAGAAAGAGCTGTGTGGTTACTTTGACCTGCTTATACTGAGATCTGGGAGCAAATGAATAATTTAAAACAGAATTTATAACTAAAGGGCAGCAAAGCTGAAAAAATCTGGAAAAGTCACAGCCTGATCATGTTAAGAGTAAAAAAGCAAGTTTGGGAGAGATTGCTGAGGGTGTGGCCCAGTGACTACTTTCTAATAAGATTAGCATGAAAACAAGAAAGATAAGTGTTGTGTGTTAGGACAACGGAGAAAAGGCACAGGTCTAGAAGGGCAGAATGGCTTTGTGAGATGGGCCTGGAGCTCCCCATATCCATACATTGCTGCTTCCTGGATCCTGGCTGCTCCAGCCATGGCTCAAGTGACTCCAGATGTAGCTTGTGCCGCAGCTTTGGAGGGCACAAACAATAAGCCTCCGCAGCTTCCACATCCATGTAGTGCTAATTCTGCAGATCTGCAAAATGCAAGAGAGGTAGGGATGTGGTGGTCCCCACCTAGATTTCAAAAGATATATCAACCTGCCTGGGAATCCAAGCAAAAACTTGCTCCAGCGGTGAAGTTGCCACAGATAGTCCCTACCATGGCAATGTCTAGTGGAGTGTGGGAGTGCAGCCACTGCTGGGTTGGGCCACTGGCAGCATGCAACATCCACCTGGGAGAGCTATAGACACTGGGCTCCAACTCGTATAAGTAACCATCTGAGCTGTGCATCCAGCACAGCCCTAGGAGCAGATCTGCCTAAGGCCTTGGGGCCCAACCCCAGCCCCAGTATGTCCAGGAGACAGCATATGGAATAAAGTATCATTTTGCAGTTTTAAGATTAAATTTCTACCCTGCTGGGTTTTAGATTTGCTTGGGCTGGTCACTTCTTTCTTTTGGCCTATTTCTCCTTTTGGAAATCAAAATGTTTAACCAATATGTCTCCCACCATTTTATGTTCAAAGTAGATAACTTGTTTTGCATTTTACAGGTTCATGGCTGGAGGGAGCTTGCCTTGAGACTCAAATGAGATTTTGGACTTTAAATGATCGAGTTGTTGCTGAAACAGGTAAGACTTTGCAGCTATAGGGCGATTGTATTTTGTGCTTGAAAAAGACATGAGTTTGAGGGGCCAGGGGCCGAATGCTATTGGTTTGACTGTGTCCCCTCTGAAACTTATGTTGAAATTTGATTCCCAATTTGGCAGTGTTTGGAGGTGGGGCCTACTGCGAGGTGTTTGAAACATGGGAGTACTGCCCTCATGAATAGATTAATGCTGTCTTAAAGGAGTAAGTTCTTGCTCTTGCAGAAATTAATTAGTTCCCATGAGAGTGGATTGTTATAAGTGAGCCCAGCCTCTCATGTGTGTCCCTTTGCACTCATCTGCTCACCTTACTGCTTGTTTGCTATGTTGTGATGTAGCACATGGCCCTAACTAAAAGGTGAGCAGATAACAGTATCATGCTCTTGGACTAGAATTGTCACCAGAATTGTGAAACAAATGAATCTGTTTTCTTTATAAATTACCCAGTCTCAGGTATTCTGTTACAGCAACACAAAATGGACAAAGACAGGAGGTAATTAGCATTAGATAAGATCCTCAGGGTAGGAACCTCATGAGATTGGCAGCTTTATAAGAAGAGGAAGAGAGACCTGAGCTGGAACATTTGCTCTGTCTTGCCACATAATGTCTCTTGCCAAGTCATGACACAGCAGGAAGGTCCTCATTAGATACCTGTGCCATGCTCTTGGACTTCCCAGCCTCCAGAAGAGTGAGCTAACTAAATCTCCATTCTTTATAAATTACCCATTCTGCAGAATTGAAATATAGCAACAGAAAATATTTTAAGACAATTATGTCTTCAGACAATTAAAGCATAATTAAAACAATAGAAATGTTGAACTTATGGAATGCAGGTGGTGGGATTGTTGAGAAGGTGCTGGTCAAAAGACATAAAATTTCAGTTGGATAAACCTAGAGTTTACAAGGGCATTGGGAAATGGATTTTAAAAAAATACTTCTGGGAGAGTAATGTTGCAGTCTTTCAAAAAAGCTGTTTGTGTTAATTAAGGTTGTTAATTCTGTATACTTCTAGGGATTTATTCTAAGAGAATTCATATGATTCACATACAAATTCCAATATACTAATATCAGCATTATGTATACTAATGCAAATTTGAAAGCAATGAACATTGATTTAATAAACTGTCACATTCATGTAATACCATGTAGGTATTAACATAGTAAGAAAAAAGTATTCTAATATGAAAAGCTATATTCATGACAAATTATTAATTTAAAATCAAATTAAATGGTTTATTTATAATAATCCTTTCTTTCTCATATCTCTTTATATGCATGTAGACAGGATACCAAAATATTAACAGTGATATTCTCTGGGTAGTGGGATTATCAATTATAAATTTTCTTTTTGTATTATTTGTATTTTCCAAATTTCATAAAATAAATAGGTATTATTTTATAATAAAGTTTTCTAAAATTGCATTGCATAAATCATGTAGCTTACCCTTCTTTTTTCTTTTAATTCCCAATTTATGCGTTTTCTAATCACAAGCAAGGTCAAGAAATTGAGAGAGAAGAGTTGGCTGAAGAATGAGATTCCCAAGGAAGATCAATAGTGAATAATGATAGAAAAGTAGATGAAAGAGTCTAAACAAAGTTAGGGTAGACTGAGAATATCGATTGCTAAGTGGGTAATCATTGTGCTCAAGGAAAATGGGTATATTAGGAGAGCCAGAGAAGGATGATTGAGAGTACTGAGTTCCACATTGTAATGGTTTTTCACATATTTCCTACGTTTGACTTTACAGAAAGCAGGCAGTAGAATATAGCAAAGTTTCTCCAGATAAGATCCTGTCAACACTCAGGTGTCATTAGCCTTAAGCTGCATGAAGAGTAAGGCCAGTCACACCATTACACCATTGCAAAGTACACCAGTCTATGAGGGGCATCAAAAGAGTGAGAAAGCAGTAATAATGCAGTTGGGGCTCTACAAAGAATTCTAGTTGTAACATGGAAACATGTAATCTAATCCTCCCTCTGCCAAAGTGGAAATGATAATGATATTTCTTATTTAGTATTATGGTTTTGATTTAAAAATCCCTTTGTAGGCAGCAACCATTTCACTAGTAAATAAATATGAAAGAAACATTTAAATATTGTCAATTCGAAATTATGCCACATTATTTTTCTGCTTAAGGGCCATAGTAGGTTGTAGTTCATTTGTACATCCAATTACAAATCAGAAAAAGGGATTTAACAAGATTCCAGTAAAAACCTCCCATGCTCATGGATTGAAAGAGTCAATACAGTTAAAATGGCCATACTGCCCAAAGCAATCTACAGATTCACTGCTATTCCTATCAAGCTACTAACATCATTTTCTATACACTTAGAAACATTATTCTAAAATTAGTGTAGAACTTAAAAAGACCCTGGCTTGCCAAAGCCATCCTATTCAAAAAGAACAAAGCTGGAGACATCACATTATCACATTACCCAACTTCAAACTATATTATAAGGCTACAGTAACTAAAACAGCGTGGTACTGATACAAAAACAGACACATAGACCAATGGAACAGAATAGAGAACCCAGGAATAAAGCTGCACACCTATAGACATCTGATCTTCAACCAAGTCAACAAAAATAAGCAGTGAAGAAAAGGCTCCTTGTTCAATAAATGATGGCTGCGATAGCTGGCCATCATTTATACAGAATAAACTTGGACCCCTACCTATCACTATATGCAAAAATTAACTCAAGATGGGTTAAAGATTAAAATATAAGACCTCAAACTATAGTAACTCTGGAAGACCGCCTAAGCAATACCACCCTGAACACAGGAACTGGCAAAGATTTCATGATGAATGAAATCATGTCCTTTGCAGCAACATGGAGGCAGCTAGAGACCATTATCCTAAGTGAATTAACACAGGAACATAAAACCAAATACCACATGTTCTCACTTATAAGTGGGAGCTGAACACTGGGTACATGTGGATATAAAGATGCAATAATAGGCGCTGGGGATTACTGGGAGGAAGAAGGGGAGATTAAGTTTCAAAGCCAACTATTGTGTATGCTATGTACTATGCTTAGTACCTGGGTGAAGGGAACAATCACATCCCAAACCTCAGCATCATGCAATATATCCATGTAACAAACCTACACATGTACCCGCTGAATCTAAAATAAAAGTTGGAGTTATTAAAAAAAAAAAAAAAAAAAGTGATTCAGGAATTTCAATTCATGACCCTGTTGGAAAACACCAGATGTGAACATGCAGAAACAGTCAACCAAATGTTTAGACCTACAGTATTTTTTATAAAACAAGAAAAAGAGCATTATAGAACTGTATTAGTCCCTTCTCATGCTGCTATGAAGAAATACCCGAGACTGGGTAATTTATAAAGGAAAGAAGTGTAATTGACTCACAGTTCTGCATTGCTGGGTGGGGCCTCAGGAAACTTAGAATCATGGCAGCAGGCAAAGGAGAAAAAGGCACCTTCTTCACAGGGGGCAGGATGGAATGAGTGCAAGCAGGGGAAATGCCAGACACTTAGAAAACCATCAGATCTCCTGAGACTCACTGATTATCATGAGAACAGGGTGGGGAAACCACCCCTTTGACCCAATTACCATATCAACAACACACTTAAAGGAATGCGGATCACTTAAATGACCTATTAAAGAAATGGAAATAGATTTTCAGAGACTGGTAGAGTAAAAAAAATAAAGAAACATTGTAGAGGAGCTAAAATATGCACATAAACTAAATCCATATTCGAAATAGCACAACAAAATGAACACATCAGAGAATTTGAGAAACCATCCTAGAATATAGAAAAAAAAGTTGAAAAGTACAAAACATGAAAGCTATCAAAGAGAAGATGGTATCTGTGGGAGAAAAAAAGAAAGATTTGATTCTCTAATTATAGGTATTTCTGAAGAAGAATCAAATTACAAAACTTGAAACAGAAACTAAAATCAAGTATACAATTTAAGAAAAATTTACTCTCCTGGAAAATATACTGTTTACATTAATTGATTTAAAGAGAGTTCACACAACATTAATGAAAGGAGACTCACTTCCCAATCAAATATTGGAATTATAAGACTGCAGAAATATTAAAGGAGTATTTGGACTAAAAGAGATAAATCCAAGGCCAGGTATTTGGTGCAGACCTATAATCCCAGCACTTTGGGAGGCTGAAGCCGGCGGATTGCTTGAGCCTAGGAGTGTGAGACCAGCCTGAGAAACATGGTGAAACCTCATCTCTCCAAAAAAAAAAAAAAAAAACACACAAATTATAGAAAAATTAGCCAAGCATGATAGAGCATGCCTGTGGTCCCAGCTACTTAGGAAGCTGAGGTGGGAGGATTGCTTGAGCCCAGGAGGTCGAGTCTGCAGTGAGCTGTGATATGATTGTGCCACTACTCTCCAGCCTGTGTGAAAGATGAAGACCCTGACTCAAAAAAAAAAAAAAAAAAGAAAGAAAGAAAAAGAAATGATACGACTTCGATGAGTGGAGAACACCAGGGCTCTTGTCTTAGGCTGAATTGCATAAAATGACAGATACACGTGGAGTAGTTTTAAGGAGCAGAGAGTTTAATAGGTAAAAAAAAAAAGAAAGCAGGAAGAAGCTTCCCTGTACAGAGACAGAGGGAAGGGGTCTCCAAGGCCGAGAGAGGAAACCCGGAGTGCAGTAGATACCAGCTTTATATGAGGATGCTGGAGGAGGCGGTGTCTGATATGCATAGGGCTTAGGGGATTGGTTTGACTAAGCATGTCATTCACATAGCCCTGGAAAAAACTGGCCCTCCCACCTAGTCTTTTAATATGCAAATGCAGGGCGCCCTGATGTTCTACATACGTGGGGATATGTGGGGGCAGGCATGTTGCCAGGCACGTGTGGGAGCAAGGGCAAGAGGACAATGGTGGGAATCAACATGTGTAGATGGAAGCAGCTTCTAATGGCCTGTATTTGCATATCAAAGGTTGCCTGACTGGCTCTTAAGAGCCAGGCTTTCCTGCTAGACAAGAAATGTTTCTGGAGCTGCTTTAAAAGAGACAAAAACTTTCCAAGAACCGTTTTTCCCCTCTATCTAGGTAAAATAATTTCTTAATAACTCCTATAACAGAAAGAAAGAAAGAAAAAGAAAAGAAATAAATCCAGGCCACAGTCTCAGTCTTATCTGAATATTAAAAGCCAGAAGTCTTTTTTATAAAGTTTTGAAAGAATTAGAGAGACCTCTATGTTTTACTTCTTCATTTTTAGTAATTGGAAGAGAGACTAGCACATCATAGACATCAATAATTATTTTATTGAGTGAAAAAATGAATAAAGATTAGCTAGTTGCCCATCATGTATGAGGGCAAAATACATTGTTAAAAATTTAATATACATCCATACACACCACTTAGAAAACAAAAGAAATCTCTTAACATTGTATTGATAAAGAGATGTATTCTAATTAATATTTTGAGCACTGGGAAGTCAAGTAGACCAGTAGTTCAGTCAATGACAAGAGGGGCTGAATAGAATCACAGCTGCAGGTTGCCACACTAGAGAACCCAGAAGTTAGTGCAGAGATTGCTTCCCAAAGATGCTTCTGGATAAAACTTCAAAGAAAATCAAATTGTCATAACTTTTTTTTTACTTATTACAGGAATAAGCTGTAACTGCCACACACACACATGCACATACACACAAATTCCTCCTGAATTGACTCTGAGTTTAAAAAGTCAGTTTTACTATTCCTAGACAAATGCCCCATCCCTCATTCCAACACACATGGAATGAAAACATACTAAAATATGGTTCTTAGATCCAGAGGTTTGAGGTCAATTATCTATATTCTATTTTCTGTGTTTTCTAGTCTTCATCAGGTATTTATATTGAATAATTCTTTGTTTTCAGAAAAGAAATATAAAATTATTATCTGTAGTGGTAATTTCTAGATTTTGTCCCCTAGTGATTAAACATCCTTGAAATATTCCTATGAAAACAGGAACCCAGTTTTTTATTCTATTGATAGTTTCAATTGAGAGTCCAATAAAATATCGAGGAAGTAAAACCTCTTTTGTACATGTTATGCTTGCTTTGGGGAGCTTTCTAGGCATACAAGTGCTGAAAATTTTTTCTCTGGTTTGCTTTTAAACTCTTAATTGTATCCTTCTAGCCAAATCAACAACTCAAATTGGATCTTGATCCTGAATCTGAGCTCCTGGTTCCATGCTTCCTTCCTTCCAAACCTGAAAAGATCATCCGTGACTTTCACAATGCAGGGCATTTTCTAGAGTCTTACTTGATTCAGCAGATTTGCCTGAGAGTGAACAAATGAAGCATGAAAACTTATATGGAACTGTCTAACACAAGCACATGTTATTATATCATTAATAAGAAGAATTAAGTCATTGGCTCTGCTGTTTCCAGACTTCAAAGTCATTTTGCTTTTATTG
Source organism: Pongo pygmaeus (assembly GCF_028885625.2). NCBI lineage: Eukaryota > Metazoa > Chordata > Mammalia > Primates > Hominidae > Pongo > Pongo pygmaeus. The sequence goes on from NC_072376.2 coordinate 127,343,883, forward strand.
TAGCTAACTGACAAAAGAGAGGAGTCAAATGATCAGTTTACAACAGGAGACACCATGTCATTTGCTACACAATCAGTCCTCTGTGTTCTGTCAATGAGGATGGACCAAAAGAGGTCACTTACAAATTTATTGTTGTAATAAAATATATTGACCGGTGATCAGTGGAAATGAGATTATACCAGCCCTTTCTTTTGTGAAATATAACTTTCCAAATGTTATAAGAGCTAGAAAGTAAAATAAATATTTTTGTGTAGGGGAAAGTAGATTCTTCTGACCTACCATGTTGGGTTTCTTACCCTTGCTTCTACAGTCAGAGTCCTTTTGGCTATATGTAATGATAGAAGGAAAGAGAGGGCTTGAGAATATCATTATAACTGAGTGGTTACTGCAGAAGACAAGAAATTATTCCTTACCTAGTAAAAATAACTAGCTACCTAGAATTTGCATAAAGGCAACTGAGTTATCTGCAAATTTGGTATGCCCAGGGATGCTAAATGAATACAATCGATACCTCATAAAGATGTCTGGATGTTATGGGAATAATGTTGCAGACAAACAATATTGTAGATAGAATAAAAAATCATTTCAGAAGTGGTCTGTCAATCTTAATGCAAGTTCTACACAATGTAGAGTGCACCACTGTACTCCACTGTTGGCTCTTAAAACACTTTGTTTCACCCTGCCAAGGAAATAGTTATGAGTAAGACCTCAACTTGGATGCCAGTCTATTCAGGATACTTCAAAATGATCAAGATTCTATTGAGTAAGATTCAGAATTGTGTGAAATGGGCCCTTAACGAAGGGCCCTTCAGTCTCAAATAGTAAGAATCAGTGTTGTGTCCTAACAACCTATCTGAGATCTTTAGTAACCTGATATGACCATTTGTGGCTGTATACATATTATCCTGATATGAAAATGAGAAATGGTATCATTTGCTTTGGTTGATAATATGGTTTATTCCTTCAATATATATTTGAGTGCATATGATGTATTCTACACTGATGTCAGCTGAGATAAATCAGTCAAAACAAAACGAAACCAAAAACAAATGCAAAAGTCAAGACCCCGATATTAAGAATGCATTATAAACTTGTTAACTAGTAGGCATACTGTAACATGTCATTAGAGTCACAGATAAAAGATTTAAACAGAATTTTAATTTTGTTAGCAACTTTGTTGAATATTCTCATCTCTAGTAATTTTCCCATATATTATTTTAGGTTTCTATGTAGAAAATCATAAAAATTGCAAATAATGGGAATTTTATTTCTTTATATCCCATCCATATTTATTTTACTACTATTTTCCATTTCATTTTACCATAATTTACAAAAATTGGCATAAATTCCTTTGGAATCAATTTGATTTCTTCTTTTTTTTTTACTTTTGACATTTGAAGTAAAATATGATACACACACAAAAGTGCACAAAACTACACATATAACTCAATAAATTACCACAAAGAGAACATATTTGTAGCCATCACCCTGATCAAGAAGCAGAATATTACAAGAACACTGAAAACCCCCATTAGACCCTTTCCAATTATCACCTCTACCTTCCCCATGACAAGTAACTAATATGCAGACTTTGAACACCACAGTTTTGTTTTCTTGTTTTGGAATATTTTATAAAGTCATATAGTATGTTTTCTTTTGTATCCAGCTTTTTTCTTTTGTATTTAGCTTTTTTACTTCATAGAATATCCATGAGATCCATCTATTTTTTTTAAATCTTAAATTCTGTTACCATCATATGAATACAACATGATTTATTTTTACATTTTTCTATTGATGGACTTTTGGATTGTTTCTGGTTTTTGTTTATACAAGAAAGACTGATATACAAATAAATTTTACATATGTCATTTGGTGCATATATTCATGTATATATTTTTAATATATATCTGTAAGTAGAATAGTGGGTTTATAGAATAAGCATACAGCCTTAATAGATACTGATACTCAGTTTTCCAAAGTGGCTGTATACTTTAGCTGTACACACGAAAGTGGTATTTATAATATCACCAGCAGTGTATAAACATTCCTGTTTCTTAATACCCATGCCACCATTAGGTATCATTAGTCTTTTAATTGTAGCCAGTTTGATGGGTGTTTAGTCATATCTAATTGTGTTTTTTTTAAAAAAAAAAAAACATTTTCCTGAATACTAATAAGGTTAATCAACTTTTAATATTATTATTATTTTGATATTTTAAGGCTTTATTATTTTCCCTTTCACATTTAGATCTACAACACACCTGCAACAGACTTTTATATATGGTGTAAAGTAGAAGGAAAATCTGAATTATTTCAGCACCACTTTCTTCAGTGCTACCTTTGATATGAATGAAGTTGTGTACCTGTCATTGGGTTAACTTCTAGATTTTCAATTATATTCCAGTGTTCTTTTGTTTGTTCTTGTACCAGTATTCTATTGTATTAATTATATACCTTTACAAATAAGAGTTGTATTCATTAGATTAAGTTATTTCACCATGTTCTTTTAGAAGATTTTTATTATTAGAATTTTTGACTTCCATACAAATTTTATAATCATATGCCAATTTTTGAAAAACTTATTGGAATTTTTAAGATTGCATGAAATTTCTAGGTTAATTTAGAGAGAATTGCTGACTTCAAATTTTGCATCTTCCAGGCTGTGAAGAGAGTATATACTTCAATTAAATTAATTAATAAAAAATTTATCCGAAGACATTTTATTATTTTAGAAGCATTTTCACACATATTGTTTTCAATTTGTTCTTAGGTACCTAATTTTTTTTATAGTATTGTTAATTTTAAAAATCGTTTTCTGTTTTTGGAATGTAGAAAGTTGATTTTCATACATCCATTGACATTGTATCTAGCAATCTTCAATCTTGCCAAACTGCTTATTAATTTAACAATTTATATGTACATAATTGTAGATGTTCTAAGTTTTCAATCATAGTGTTTGCAAATAATGATTATTTTATTTCTTTTTTCCACCTTTTATTTTTTAAAAGAAAACTGTTATTTCCTCATTGTGTATTTATAATCTCCAATAGATGTTGAATAGCAGGGTTACTGGCAATTTTCATCTCTGCAAACATTGTTTCTATCTAGAATCTCTGCTTCTTTTGGAACTCCAGTTAGGCATATGTTAGAATTCTCAGCGTATCCCATATTTATCTTACCTTCTTTTCTCTATTTCCCAAACTTTTGGAGCTCTCCGCTTCATTTTCAGTGCTATGCTGCTGCTATGCCTTCTATGCTATAAGGTCCTTGACTTTCTTTTCAGTTGTATCTAATCTATTATTAACCCAACCACTGAGTTCTTAATTTTAGCTATTGTATTTTTGGGATTTAGAATTTTTGTTTAGCTCTTTCTTTTATAATTCTCTTTGCCAAAATTCTCCACCTTATATTATATATCCATGAACATACTAATCATGAAGTATGTATATGCTAACTTTATTATCTGGATTCTCTGTGGGTTATTTTCCTAGTGTTTGTCATATATATTTGTTTGGAACACACCTTTGCCTTCTGCCTTGTTATTATATATGTAATACCAGATAGGAAACATTATAGAAATATTATGAGTTGTAAGATGCTGTTAACTGCCTCCAGAAATGTTTTATAATGGTTTATTTTTTATTCTTTTTATAAAGAAGGTAGAATCAATCTCAGACCACTTTAATCCAGTTCTGGAACTGAAATGATTAGAAGCTGGATTTAATGAAAGCTCATATTTACTTTTGCTTTATCCTTACTCTTGGGCTTAACTTTACCAAACTTGTGAATTTATCAGCACTATTTTCCCATTGTCAGACTGTGCATGCCAATTTTTGTCCCCTTAGTCTGCTGAGGTTGTTTTCTTTGTTCATCTTCTCCCACTATCAGTTTCCTCTTCTGTAATCTGCATATTCCCTCAGGGATAATGGGCTTCACTGCCAGGCTCGCTCACTTTTCTCCATTTACTTCCTTTTCCTTACAAATCTTATTTCCACAGTTCAAAATTGTCTTTGTTAGCTCTCCAGTGCTTTCAAACTTATGTTTGTTGTGCTAAACTACATTTTCTGGTTATTCTTAGTTCACGTGTGGAGCTTAATTATCAAATCTGCCTCTGCTGAAATTTCTTCCCTTTATTTCATTAAAATTTCCTCCCTTTATTATTTTTTCTCTAGCTACAAACAATAATTACTGGAGAGAGACTTTCAGCAAACTGGAGTACATAAACATTTATGAAGCATTTATCACATACCATACCATTAGTATACAGTTTAATTGTCCCCATATTCTGTGAAATAGTTACTATTAATCTCCTTTTAGAGATTAAAAAAAGCAACAAAACAGTGGATAGAAGATTCCACTTTAAGAGTGTTTTTCATATATTAATGCACACAAATCAACAATTCACATGGCGTTATTGTTAAATGCAGACTCTGGGTTCAGGTGATCTGTGGTGTGGCCTGAAATTCTGTATTTTTAATGAACTCCCAGGTCAGGCTAATGTTGCAATTCCATAGATCACAGATTGGGTAGCAAGGCACATCACACCACCAACACAGTTTTTCTTTTTGCCCATAAGGTCTAAAATCAGTCCTCCTCCTCTTCTGACAAGCTTATCTTATTCCTTTCCAATTCTCATACTTCCCTCCTCCATGCTTTAAAACAACTTCCCTTTCTATGAATTTACTGCCAATAATATTCTAACTAGACTCCCTTATTCCTCAGTTTAAACTATAATCTTGAGCTCATCCATACCCTACTCCCACATCTGACTTTCTATACTTATACTCTATGGCAGCCGTAAGTCTAGCTTAGTCAGCAGCTTTGGAACTCCATGCTTTCCAGGTTTAATTTTTTCAACATCTGCCTTTCCTTTCATTATTTATTATTTTCTAGTAAATGAAGGTTGTGTGTTAACGTGCAAAACCAAAAACGAACAAAAGCCAACAGGCTTTCTGAGTACAGAGATCAAGTTGAAAAATTATGAATACTATTTCTCAAAATGAAGTTGAAAACTTCTGTGCCGTACTAAGATAGGTTACTGGAAATAGGAAACAAAGTCATGTTACGATTGATGAAAACAATGTAGAATACCTAAATCAAGCTAATTAACATATTAATCACCTCAAATACTTATTATAATTTTTTGTGGTGAGGACATTTGAAATTTACTGTCAGCAATTTTGAAATAAATATATAATACTATAATTAATTATATTCACCACACTGTGCAATAGATCTCCAACAAAACCTAATTCCTTTTGTCTGCCTGAGACTTTGTACCCTTTGACTATCACCTCTGCATTCCTCCAGCCTCTGAAATCACCATTCTACTCTCTGCTTCTATGAATTCACTTTAGATTCCACTATAAGAGAAAATATGTGATATTTGTCTTCCTGTGCCTGGCTTTTTCACTTAGCATAATGTTCTCTAATTCCATTCCTTTTGTCACAAATGACAGGGTTTTCTTTTTTGTAAGGCTGAATAGTGTTTCATTGTGTCTATATACATTTTCTTTATCAATTCATCCGTTGATTAACACCTATGTAGATTCGATATCTTTGCTATTGTAAATAATACTGCAATAAATGTAGAAGTGGAGACATCTCTTTGACAAACCAATTTCAAATCTTCTGGGTAAATATCCAGAAGTGAGAGTGCCGGATCATATGGTAATTATATTTTTTGGAACTTACTAGTTTTACATAATGGTTGTACTAGTTTACATTCTCACCAACAGTGTGAAAGGGTTCACTATTCTTCAAATCTTTTCCAACACTTGTTACCTTTCACATTTTTGATATTAGCCATTCCGAAAGGTGAGAGGTGAAATTTCATTGTGTGTGAAATTTGCATTTCCCTAATCATTAGCAATATTGAATATTATTTTTCATATAACTGCTGGCCATTTGTATGTTTTCTTTTGAGAAATGCCTACATGGGTCCTTTGCCAATTTTTTAATTGGGTTATTTGTTTTGTTGCAATTAAGTTATTTGAGTTCCTTATATATTTTGAACATTAACCCCTTAACAGATATATGGCTTGCACATATTTTCTCCCAAATCATATGTATCTCTCTTCACACTCTTCATTGTTTCCTTTTCTGTGAAGAAGCTTTTTAGTTCGATGTTATCCCATTTGTCTATTTTGGCTTCTGTTGCCTGAACTGTTTGGATCAAATTCAAAAAAATTATTATCCAGAAAAATGTCGTAGAGTTTCACCCTTGTGTTTTCTTCTAGTAGTTTTATAGTTTCCGGTCTTATATTTAAGTCTTTAATCCATTTTGTGTTTATTTTAGTATTTGGTATGCAATAAGCTTCCAATTTCATTCTTCTGTATGTGGGTGTCCAGTTATCCCAGCACCCTTTATTGAAAGGACTATCCTTTTCCCATTGTGTATTCTTGACACTTTTGTGGAAAATCAATTGACCATACATGTATAGTTCATTTCTGGGCTCTCTATGCTGTTCGATCTGTTAATATATCTGTTTTATGCCAGTACCATGCTGTTTTATTTACTGCTTAATATACTGTTGATTTGTAATATAGATTAAAAGTAGGTAGCATGATGCTACCAGCTTTTTTCTGTTTGCTTATGATTGCCTTGGCTATTTGAATGTTTTTTGTTGTTATTGTACCATATGAATTTTAGTCTCATTTGTTCTATTTCTGTGAAAAATGACATTGGAATTTTGATAGGGATTGCACTGAGTCTATAAATCATTTTGGTTAGTATAGACATTTTAACAATATTAATTCATTCAACTCATGAACATGAGATACCTTTCCATTTATTTGTGTCTCTTCAATTTCTTTCCTCAATGTCACAGTTTTCAGTGTGGAAGTCTTTCACAACCTTGGTTAAATTTATTCTTAAATATTTTATTTTTTGCAGCTAGTATAAATGGAATTATTCCCCTGATTTTTTTTTCAGACAGTTCATTGTTAGTGTATAGAAATGCTACTGTTTTTGTGTGTTGATTTTGTATCTTTCAACTTTACTGTATTTGTTTGTTAGTGTATTATTAGTTTGTAAGTGTTTTGTAGTAAAATCTTTAGTGTTTTCTGTATATAAAATTATGTAAGCAAAAAGTGACAATTTTGTTTCTTCCATTCCTGTTTGGATGCCTTTTGCTTCTTTCTCTTGCTTAATTGCTCTGGAAGACTTCTAATATTCTGTTGAATAGAAATGGCAAGAGTAGGCATCCATGTTTTCCTCCACATCTTAGAGGAAAGCCTTTCAATTTTTCAAGGATATTAGCCTGTAATTTTCTTTGCTTGTAATATCCCCATCTGGCTTTGATAGCAGGATAATGTAAGCCTCCTGATACGAGTTTAAAAGTATTCATTCCTTGTTGGTGTTTTTGGAAAAGTTTAAAGGGGATTGGTATTATTTATTCATTAAGTCTTTGGTAGAATTCAGTAGTGATGACATAAGATCCTGGACTTTTTTTTTGATAAGAGAGTTTCAACTTATGATTAAATCTCCTTACTACCTTTTGGTCTGTTCACATTTTCTGTTTCATCATGATTCAGTGTTGGTAGGTTGTAAGTGTCTAGGAATGTATTCATTTCTTTTAGTTTCCTGAATTTGGTGACATATAATTGTTCATAATAGTATCGTATGATTCTTTGTATTTCTGTAGTAGCATTTGCAATATCTTCTCTCTCATTTCTGATTTTGCTTGAGTCTTCTCTGTTTTTTTCTCATTACTCTGGCTAATGGTTTGTCAATTTTATTTATTTTTTCAGAAAATCAGTTCTTAGTTTCATTGATCTCATATGGTTTTTCTGTCTTGGATTCATTTATTTCTGCTCTGATCTTTATTATTTCTTTTCCTCCTCCTAACTTTGGGCTTAGTTTGCTCTTTTTCTAGTTCCTTGAACAGTAACATTAAGTTGTTTATTTGAGATCTTTCATTTTTTATGTGGGCATTTATTAAACAACTTTACTCTTAGAACTGCGTTTGTTGTACCCCACAAGTTTTGATATGTTGTGTTTCCATTTTCATTTGTCTCCAGATATTTTAAATGTATCTATTAATTTCTTCATTGACCCATCAGTTGTTCAGGAGAATTGTTTCATTTCCACATATTTGTGAATTTCCAATTTTTGTGTGTGTTATTGATTTTTAGTTTTGGGTCGGGCGTGGTGGCTAACCCCTGTAATCTCATCACTTTGGGAGGCCAAGGCGGGTGGATCACCTGAGGTCAGGAGTTCAAGACAAGCCTGGCCAACATGGTGAAACCCAGTCTCTACTAAAGATACAAAAATTAGCTGGGCGTGGGGGCGGATGCCTGTAATCCCAGCTACTTGGGCAGCTGAGGTGAGAGAATCGCTTGAACCTGGGAGGCAGAGGTTGCAGTGAGCCATGATTCTACCACTGCACTCCAGCCTGGGCGACAGAGCAAGACTGTCTCAAAAAGAAAAAAAAGATTTCTAGTTTTATGCAATTGTAGTTGGAAAAGATACTTGATATGATTTCAGTCTTACATTTGCTAAGTCTTGTTTGTGACCTAATATATAATCTGTCCTAGAGAATGTTCCACATGTGTTTGAGAAGAATGTGTATTCTCTTGCTGTTGGATGGAATGTTCTGTATATGTCTGTTAGGTTCATTTGGTCCAAGTGCTATTCAAATCCAATGTTTCCTTCTTTATTTGCTGACTGAATGATTTGTCCGTTGTTAAAAGTGAGGTATTGAAGTCCTCTACTATTATTGTATTATAATCTATCTCTCCCTTCAGATATATTACTATTTGTTTTATATATTTAGGTGTTGGATATTGAGTATGTGTATATATACACATACTCACACGTATGTATTTACAAGTATTATATCCTTTTGATGAGTCAACTTCTTTGTCATAATAGAATGTTCTTATTTGCCTCTTTTTACATTTTTGACATAAAGTCTATTTTGTCTGATGTAAGTATAGCTACCTCTGTTCTTTTTTTGTTTCAATTTGCATAGAGTATCTTTTGTTGTCTCTTCACTTTCAGTCTATATGCGTCCTTAAAAGTAAGGTGAGTCTCTTGATGTCTCTTGTAGGTAGCATGTAGTGGGTCTTATTTTTTAATCCATTCACTCATTCTATGTCTTTATTGAAGAATTTGAACCATTTACATTAAAATTAATTATTGATTGCTAAGACTTATTATTTTCATGTCGTTAACTGTTTTCTAGGTAGTTTTGTAGATTTTTTTTTCCTCTCTCTTGTCTTTTTTTTGGTTTGATGGTTTTTTGTCACGGTATGCTTTGAACCCTTTCTTTAAACTTGTTTTGTGCTTCTATTGAAGATTTTTGTTTTGCTGTTACATGAGGCTTACTTCAGACCTCTTACAACAGTCTATTTCAAGCTGGTAACTTGAATTGCCTACAACACTGTACACTTATATTATGTGTACATTTTATGTTTTTGATTTCAGAATTTACATTATTTTGTAATGAGCACCTTTTTACAATTTATTGTAGGTATTGTTGTTCTTAATAGTTTTGTCTTTTAACCCTGGAACTAGTAATAAAATTGAGTTACACACAATCGTTAAAGTCCTGAAATATTCTGAATATGGCTCTGTATTACTTATGCCATTGAGTTTTATGCTTTTGTGTGTTTTATGTTATTAGCTAGTAATGTTTTGTTTCAGCTTAAAGTGCTCTCTTTCACACTTCTTGTAATACAGGAAGTGGTAATAAACTCTCTTAAATTTTGTCTCAGAAACTTTTATTTTTCCTTCATTTCTGAAAGACAGGTTAGCTGGGAAAATATTCTTAGTTAGCAGTTCTTTTTCACCAGCATTTTGAATATATTATCCTTCTATCTTTTGCCCAAAATCTGCTGGTAGTCATATTGTGACTTATTTGAATACAATGTGTTTCTTATCTCTTGTTGCTCTCAGAAATTTTTCTTTGTCTTAGAATTTGATAGTTTGATTATTATATATCTTGTTGAACTCTCTTTGGGTTGAATTCGATTGAAGACATCTGCATTTCCTGTACCTGATGTAGGCATCTTTTCCCAGATTAGGGAAGCTTTCAGTCATTATTTCTTATAATATTCTTTATAGCCTTTTTTACTTTTTTCTCTCCTCCTTTAACTGCTGTTTTGTGAAGATGTGATCTCTTGATGGTGCCTCATAATTTCTGTCAGCTTTCTTCTTTTAAATTCCTTTGTCTTTTTCTCTTCTGACTGGAAAAGTTTAAATGTTCTGTCTCTAGCTAATTGATTTTTTTGTCTGCTTGATCAGTCTAATGTTGAAGCCTTGTACTGAATTTTTTTGGTTCAGTCATTGTATTTATCTTTAGGATTTCTACTTAAATGTTTTTTATTTCTTTGTCAAACTTCTTGCATTATTCATGTATTATTTTCCAAATTTTATTTTCTATCCATACATTCTTATATTTCACTGAACATGAAAAGGATTATTCTGAATTCTTTATCAGTAATTTTATAGATCTCTGTTTCTTTAGAGTCCATTATTGGAGCTTTATTAGTTTCTGTGGGAGGAGCTATGATCCCCTGATTCTTGTCTTTTTGTGTTATTGTCTGCATATTTGAAGAGACAGCCATCTTTTCTGGCCTTTATAGGTGTTCTTTGGCAGGGATAGATCTTCACTATTTAGTCTCAACTGTGATTTTATAAGGGGCATCTGGTGGTGATTTCAGGAAGGCAAGGATTATTGAGGGTTCTCTAGTTGGTTAGATTGCTGCCTTTGCTCCGACACTAAGTGTAGCCATTTGCTGGGCTCTGCTGTCTGGCCACTGGCCTCTCTGGTCAGGTCAGTCACAGAATATATTCCCTGGTTGTGTGACTCTGTTATTTAAAATCTTTAGTTGGGCAGATCTATAGTCTAGGTTCTGAGGTTAGGAAGAGTCACTGTTTGGGATGGGTGGAACCAAAGTCTATGCTCCTTAGAAATGCATGGTTGAGGACGGCCTCCCTGTCTGGAAACAACCATGGGGCAGGCTTTTTGCTGAGTGGAGCTGCTGTTTGACCTCCTGGGTCAAGCAGGTCTATTCTCTACATATTTCTGAAATGCATGGAGTTGACTGTCTCCCTGTCTTGGCTGTGTCATTGGGGTGGGCTCTGAAGGTTGGTATGTTGTCTAGGAAATCAAGCCAGGTTGAACCTCCCACTGTGCTTCTGAAGGCAACCAGCTCAGTTTTGCACGTGACCTACGCAGTTGACTGGTATCTCTCACTGGGTACCACAGCTCGCAGGAACATAGAGGAACCACCAAAATCTGCACACTGGTCACTGAGAGCTCTGTCTTCTTTCTTTGTTTTTTACTGGATCCTAGGTAGTACAGCTGCGCTATTAGTCTCAGTGTTCCCCCTGAGGTAAGACCAGAGTGGGCTTCCTAGGAAGCATCTCGGAATGCTAGGGAGGCTGGATGACCGACCACCTTCAGTTCTCTAGTCCCTCTGTAGAAACTGTGGACCGTGGGGAATCCTCTCTGTGTGGCACTGTGCCAACTTGCAGGGGGTGGGGCAGGGATAGCATGGTTGAAGCATTACTATACTTACCCTAATAATTTGCTTCTTATTTAGTTCTTTGGACCACATGGTTGTTTCCAGCTTGTTTTCAAGTCTTGGGATTTTAAAAAATGATACTCTGGTCTGTGGACAGTTGCTAGTTTAACTTTCTAGAGGAGGGGGGTGGAGAATGAGACTTCCTATTTCATTATCTTGCTAATGTCACTCAAACATGATTTCTTAGTCTTTCTGTGCCCTCCTCTCCCTAACAAAACACACTCCAAAAGAATGGTAAATATGATATCAGGATAAATGAAAAAGAAGACAATTATGTCAGAGGAAAAAAAACAACTTTATCAGATTTCATAGCAAATGATTTCAGTTTGTATCTAACTTTACTGCTCTATAATTTGTCCATTATTTTGTATACACACTTACACATAATAATGAACAAATTGTAGAATAATAAAATATAAAAGCTATTCAGTTAACCAAAATGAAATAAGCAGTAACAGTTTCATAGCCATTTTAAAATGTATAAAGTACTGCTACTGTCCTGCCTTAGTGAACTTACCAGTCAAACCAGCTGTTTCTTTCATTTCATCCAAAGGGGATGAAGTGAGAATGTGGTATAGCAATGGTACTCCTGTGAAAGGAAGAACAAGCCAAATAAGCTTGGTGAGGGTGGGTGCTCAAAAGCCCAGTGAAATGGGAAACCCAGGTGATCAGTGGCAGTGGTGGAAGTATCATTAAAACTGTAAGACATTCATGAGGAATGTGTTCTATTAATAGGGAAATCCCAGGAAATTATATCTTGCTGACTCCTTAAAAGGAGGAAATCAATTGTAGGAACACAAGTCTATCTCTTTCTCTTCTCTGTGCTTCTTTTCTTTCCTTTCTCCTTCTCTTCACAGGGCATGAATGAAAACTGCTTGGCAAGATACCAGGAAAAATTAGAATAAATGATCTGGACTAACTTGGAGAAAGAGGCCTTGGTAAGAACCAAGACTAGCTGATTTTCATACCTCTTCTGAAAAGCTCTCAAGTGTTTTCCATAGTGCAAGAGCTATTAATTTTACAAGTTAGCTAAATTGCCAAGTTTATTTTGTTAGTGTCTGTCTTCTCTTTCTGAGTGCCTCTCCTATTTCCCCTTTTGATTCGCTTTATGTTCTCTTCTCTTCTTTTCCAGGCAGCCAAAGGTCAAAACCTGCCAACTTAACAGTTCTGACTTTTCCCTGATAAATTTCTTTTTTTTTTTTTTTTCCCCACCCAACAAAATCACAACTAAGTGTCTGCATATGAGTTATCAGCATGGCTAAACTAAGAAAATTCACTTTAGGGTATAAACATATGTCCCTGCTATCCTAGAGGCACATGTGTTTCTACCCACGTCTTTGGTTTACTCACACCTAGCTAGTTAAAAGAAACAAAATCAGCATCAAAGCCAAATAAATATTTTCACCGCCTGTCTTTCTTACTCTTGATAATGTTCTCTGGTTGCAAATGATGGTAAAAGCTATTAATTGATGATGTGGGTGGTGGTGATGGTAGGAGGATTTGTAAAACGAATGGGTACAATAAGCCGGGAAATTTAAAGCATTGAAATTTATGACAGGGTGGATAAACATGAGTAAGAGATTTTGCTCTGCCAAAGTTTAGCAACTGTAAGTTCTGTGTTATAGCTCTGACCAAAAGATAAAGCCAAAATATTTACTTTGACTAGGAGATAAAGCCAAAAAATATATCCTAAACATTGTCTTATTGAAATCAGAGACCTCTCCATATTAAAACAAATAATTATTCTATTATTCAAGGAGCAAAACCAAAATAAAATTATCCTATGCAAAGAAAGTAGTAGGCAGGTCTTGGGTATCAGGATTTTATATGACATTGATAAGAAAAGTTATAGAGAAAGAATTTTACAAATAATACATTTACATTTGGTTTTTTCCTCAACATATAAAAAAATGAAGGAATTTTCAGGGCATTAAAAAAGAAGCCCATTAATTCACTTTTTTATTCATTATAACACACAAAGCTTATGAATACTTCTTATGTTGTAGGTAGCATCTGACAGTTGGGTTAGCCATGTGGATCATCTCAGGCTACTACCTCACCCTGAGGTGGAAATAGCATAAAATGGAAATATACAAAATAATAAAGAGACAAATCTGTCTCATGCCTTTTACAGTATATTGAAAGTTTAACAAGTTTAAATAAATAGAGTATCAATAAAAGGAAATTTGGTTATAAGTGACAGAATTATACAGAAATGGTCAGAGTCAGACCTTAGCCATTCACCTCCAAGAACTATCCAAAGGGAAGGAATTCCTGTGCCAAGCACTTGTGATGTCCAGTCTAGTGCCTGATATTTGTCTTTTGTGGGAAAAAATGTATGTTCTGATGCTTTTAAACATTCATCTCAAATAATCAATATTTCTGTTGTGATTCTTCTTTCAGCATGCAGAAATTCCCTGTTCATAATGTTACTTTTTCTATAATTTGCTTACAGGGAGAGAATGCACTGGTTGGAGGACTTGAAGTGTCTGAATATTTTAGCATTTATACTTATCAGTATACACTATTAAAAATGGCATTTTAATTTCTTTATATTTGTCTCATGAGCCTTATCTGAATGACTCAAACTCAAGTCTGATTAAGTTTGAAACATCTAAGGTGACACTTTTAGACTGTGTTCTAGGGAGTACAACTGCCCCAGCAGGTGTAAAGGGATGTTTTTAAAATAAACATTTTGTGCTCTAATAAATGTGAAACTGAATTCAAATTCACACTGTATCTACTCACTAACTATATGACCTGCATCAAATAGTTAACCGCCCTCTCCCCTTTTTTTTTGAGCTGGGGTTTCACCCCGTCACTCAGGCTGGGGTGCAGTGGCTGATACTGGCTCACAGTAACTTCCAACTCAAGCGATCCTCTCACCTAGCCTCCTAAGTAGCTAGGAGCACAGGCACACACTACCACACCTGGCTAATTTTTGTATTTTTGGAAGTGATGAGGTTTCGTCATATTGCCCAGGCTGGTCCTGAATTCCTGAGCTCAAGTGATCTACCCGCCTCAGCCTCCCAAAATGTTGGGATTATAGGTGTGAGCTACCATGCCTGGCCAGCCCTTTCGTAATCTGTAAAAATTCCCATTTTAATAATTATATCTGCATAAGAGAGTTGTGAACTCTAAATGACAAAATAAAGGTAAAGTACTCATCACTGTATAGTACTGAGTAAGGGCTCAGTAAATAGCAGCTAATAGCCACAGCAATAATAGAAAAAAAATAGCCTTTAAATTACCATATCTATGTCATCATATCAGAAGTCATTAATGTTGTTTTTCATCATTAATGCAGCATTATATAAGATTTTTGTTCATTTGTACTTAATATCCTTTATGTAGATTGGAAACTAATGCTAAGCTAATTTCTGGAAATTTTTTTCAATGACAGGTTTCTATTCGTCATCAAAAGACCTTCAGGCAATTAATAAGAGACATGAATGAGGATGAAAGTGATGATACAAAGCATGTTAATAAGTGTATAAAGGAAACATGACTCACTAAGAAAAGTAAATACAGCTCCATTGACTAAATTCTAGTGATAAAACTAACTGATAATGATGAAAGAAGCCCAGAGTCATATAACAACATTTATTAGGGAAACTGTACATTCAACTAGTGATAACAAAAGCAAAATATTAACAGAAAATATGGGCAAGGATTATGGTTTCTGAATGTTGGAATTAGAAAAGCTAAAATATCCCATGCAAAACATTTATTTCAAATTAAAATGTTCTTTAATAACAAACTAGTTTGCATTTCAAACAATTACTGATAAAGGTTTCTGCATTAATAGGCCCTATAACTCACTATATGAATTGATAAATATAGTTACACAGTGAAATAGGAAAAGTTTGTCATTTTTGCTATTTTTTATGCCCTCTATTTGTTCACATCAGTGAATATAAAGAAAAATGTAATGTGTTAATTTTTTTTCAGACATGGTCTTACTCTGCCATCCAGGCTGGAGTGCAGTGGCATGATTACAGTTCACTGCAGCCTCAACCTCCTGGGCTCAAATGATCCTCCCTTCTCAGCCGCCTGAGTAGCTATGACTACAGGCATGCACCACCACGCCCAGCTAATTAAAAAAATTTATGTATATATAAATCATGTCTTGTTATGTTGCTTGGGTTGGTCTCAAACCTCTGGACTCAAGCAGTGCTCCTGTGTCAGCCTCCCAAAGTGCCAAGATTACAGGTATGAGCCACCACACCCAGCCTAATATGTTAAATTATTCTGAATTTTAACTCTTATCACCAACATGTAAAACAATAAAAACGTACATTTACTTTAATCAAACATTACAAAAAAACTAATATTTATGTCTATATCTTGATCTATATATTAAACAAGTTAGTATGAAAGTTATCAAAATCACAGTAGTAACAAATTACTAAACTACATGAGCAGACAATAGTCTCATGAAGAAGTATAATTAGTAAACAAGCAGGAAAAATATTTTTAACTTTGTGATATCAAAAAAACTAAAGTAAAAATAAGACTTTAACTTTGCTTATAAGATCAGCAAAATTAATTTAAACTTCTAGAGTAGTAAAACACCATGCTTTACATGTAGACAAGAAGGAACATTGGTTTTGGTGTTTGACAAAATATTTTGGATTTGAATCCTAGATCTCTCAATTGCTATGTGATTTAAAATAAATTCTTAATATGCCTGAGCCTCTTATTTTTTTCCTTTGTGCAAACCTGGGGATAACAGAATTTTTCTTTTGGGATTATAAAGAGGTGAATAAAATAAGGATTATTTATGTTTTTTCTCCATAATCATTACCAGTATCTGACATATAGTTGACACTTGATATTTGTTAAACTAATAAATTTTTAAAATATAATGTGTTGTTTGTGTGTTTGTTTGTTTTGAGATGATAGGGTCTCACTATGTCTTCCAGGCTGGTGCACAGTGGTGCTATTATGGTTCACTGCAGGCTTAACCTTCTTCTAAAGACTGATGTCTGTGGCTACCCAAGATTCATATGCTGAAACCTACTCACCAATGTGTTGGTATTAAGAGGTGAAGTCACTGGGTGGTGATTGGGTCATTAGAGCAGAGCCCTAATAAATAGGATTATTGCCCTCCTGAAAGAGAACATAGTGAGCTGCCTTGCCCCTTTTACCATTGGAGGGTGCAGAGAGAAGGCACCATCGATCAACCAGGAATTGAGCCCTTACCAGACACAGATCTGCTGGTACCATGATCTTGGACTTTCCAGCCACCAGAACTGTGAGAAATAAATTTCTGTTGTTTGCAAGCCTCCTAGTTTACTGTTGTCATAAATTTATTTAATATAGCTGCTGCCTTGGCATCAATTTATAGACCTGACATAAGTTGCTTGAAACTTAGTTGTACCACATCACTTTTGGCCTAGTTAAAACTTACCCTTCCAATGTGATTGTTTAAGATATGCCTTCCTGGGCGGAGCATGGTGGCTCACGCCTATAATCTCAGCCAAGGCCGAGGTCAGGAGATTGAGACCATCCTGGCTAACATGGTGAAACCCCATCTCTACTAAAAATACAAAAAAATACAAAAAAATAGCTGGGCATGGTGGCGCGTACCTGTAGTCCTAGCTACTCGGGAGGCTGAGGCAGGAGAATTGCTTGAACCTGGGAGGTGGAGGTTGCAGTGAGCTGAGATCATGCCACTGCACTCCAGCCAGGGTGACAGAGCAAGACTCTATCTCAAAAAAAAAAAAAAAAAAAGAAGATATGCCTTTCTTAATTTATCATCTCACTGATCCAAAACCCAACACATTCCACAGCTGCTGACAATGGTAAAACCTAATGGTCAATACCAGAGTCATGCAAACAAATTATCCTAGAATGTGTTTTCCTTAAATTGGCCAATCCATAACCCCATTGGAAAACCTAAGAAATAATGTATAAGAACCTTAATAAAGGCGTAGCTCTGCAGGTTCTCTCTCTCTCTCTCTGTCTTTTCCCCTTTCTCTTTCTCTCTCCCTCTGTTCACCTGCTGGTTAAGTTTCTTTCACCTCCAGATTTCCCACCAGCCCCTATTTGTATCCCTAACCTCTCTTAGACTTGAGAATAATAAATTTCTTCCATTATATGCATTTTGGTTTCACTCCCTTATTGTGTCTTACCTAACAGACGCACCGACTGTAACTCTCTACTCCATCAGTGCTCTCTTAGAGGGTAGATATCTGGCTTATGGCCACTCTCCAGAGAGAGACCTTAAGCCAAATTAGAAAGAAACCATAACCAAAAAAATCACAATGATGGTATTTTGTTATAGCAGCTCAAATGAACTAAGACTGATGAATAAATGGATGAACAAACATGAAAAATGGCTATAAGAGCAATAACCAAAAATATATCCCACAAATATTTATTCCTATCTCTTTTTTTGGAAATGCTGAAATACAACTTCATATTGCTGATGACAATGTAAACCAATTCAACCTTTTTAGAAATTAATTTGGAAACTTATAATTTGTTATAAAGTTGTTTGAAGAAACATACAACTTTAAAAACCCAACAATCCTTTCTCTAGGAACTTTCACTTAAATGTTATTCTAAATAAGGCAAACACAACCCAACATCTAGTGATTCATAAAATTTTCATATGAAGTATAAAATGAATGATTTTTCCAAGATCACACATCCAATCACAATTCCACAGAGGAGATTACTGTTAACAGTTTGTGATGTTCTTCCAGTCTTTAAGAAAAATCTCATAAAACATGTTGATTAAAATCATCAGTGTACAGCCGAGGTGGGAGGATCACGAGGTCAGGAGATTGAGACCATCCTGGCTAAGACGGTGAAACCCCACCCCTACTAAAAAAAAAACACACAAAAAATTAGCTGGGCGTGGTGGTGGGCACCTGTAGTCCCAACTACCAGGGAGGCTGGGGCAGGAGAACAGCGTGAAGCCGGGAGGCGGAGCTTGCAGTGAGCCGAGATCACACCACTGCACTCCAGCCTGGACAACAGAGCGAGACTCCATCTCAAAAAAAAAAAAAAAAAATCATCAGGGTACACAATTGCATATGTTCTAAATACATGATAATTGATAGATATAGGAATATTTTTAAATCAGCAAATAAAATATTTGCAATAAGTATTTGGATTATGTTGATTTCCAAGCTTCAATGTAATTACAATGACTCAATAAAGCTGTATTCTGTACAGTGAAACGATTGCTTCCTGTGGACATAGCAAAAGACTGAAATAAGAATTCAAGCAATATTATTTAATGAGGAACTGTTTTTGCAGTTGTTGTTATATAACACACACACACACACACACACACACACACACACACAAAGACCAGCATACTTTTGAGGATTTAACAGATAAAGAATATGGCCTTAGTTTGTAGAGCAAATTTATATTATCTAGCACAATGCTTACATTCAAATTATCTAAAACCATTATCAGATATCTGGATCTGATGAGTCGTTCTTCATATGAATATTAAGATAATCACATCAACACTGAATTATACAATACTGCCAGGGTAATAGACTTTAAATAATATGCTAAACTTGTATGACATCAGAATGTCATTACTATTTGGATAAATTTGAGCCAGTATAATTTTAAAAAATGTTATCCAAGAGGTGAATTCTAGCTGTGCAGTGCTGGAAAACAACAGATGAACAAACCATAAAAGCAATAGTATTTATACAAGATGTCAGACAATTTATAAAATAAAAAATAAGGTAAACATATTCACAGCTCCAACCAATAAACATTATCGATTCAACTCTAAAAACATTTTGGCAAGGTGCAGTGGCTCACGCTTGTAATCCCAGCACTTTGGGAGGCTGAGGCGGGTGGATCACCTGAGGTCGGGAGTTTGAGACCAGCCTGACCAAAATGGAGAAACCCCGTCTCTACAAAAAATACAAAATTAGCCAGATGTGGTGGCGCGTGCCTGTAATCTCAGCTACTCGGGAGGCTGAGGCAGAAGAATTGCTTAAACCCAGGAGGCAGAGTTTGCGGTGAGCCGAGATCGCGCCATTGCACTCCAGCCTGGGCAACAAGAGTGAAACTCCATCTCAAAAGCAAAAACAAAAACAAAACAAAACAAAAAAACATTTCTACATATTCTAGTTTGGAAAACATTCCTGGTCATATATTATACACTTCAACCATGCTTATGCAATGTGTTTTATGACCATGTGTATTATCTAGGACGATTTTGGCTAGGAGCAACTAAAAACAAACAATTACAGCTGGTTTAAATAGTAAGAAAATGTATTGGCTAATATAACTGAAAATCCAAAGAGAGGGCAGGATTTAAGCCAAACTTTGAGCCAGGCTAGAGGGTGCTACAAGTCCCTTCTGTTCACATTCCATCTATGAGAACCGTCAACTGTTTATTCTGGCTGTAAGACGGGGCAAGGAAGAATAGGCCCTGGCTGAGTGACCAGCTGTGAATTTAATTCTTTGTTCCTAAGGAGAAAGGACAAAATGGATTTGAAAGGACAAATAGTCTCTGACACACTATGTATAAATACTAACATTTTTCATGTATTTTGTCACATATCTGAATGTGAGAAATCAACCCCACAGAGTTTTATGTATGAAAGAAAAAAAATGAATGCAATATTGGATTATCGTTTGTTCTTTTTTTATTATTTCAACTTAGATATGATGCTACTCTGATGAATAAATTCTGGGGAAGGAAATTAATATTATGTATGAAATCATTCAAAAGTTTTTTCCTCAAAATAAACTATTTTATTTGAGATATAGAGTCGCATGCAGTTTTAAAAGTTAAAATTCAATGCAGTCATCTTTTTTGTTCTTTTTATGTGTATATATATATGTTTTTTTCAGTAGTTTTTGGGGAACAGGTGGTGTTTAGTTACATGGGTAAGTTCTTCGGTGGTGATTTCTGAGATTTTGGTGCACTCATCACCCGAGCAGTGTACACTGTACCCAATGTGTAGTCTTTACTTCTCACTCCTGTCTCATCCTTCCCCCAGGGTCCCCAAAGTTCATTATATGATTCTTATGCCTTTGCCTCCTCATTGCTTAGCTCCCACTTATAAGTGAGAATATACAATGTTTGGTTTTCCATTCCTGAGTTACTCCACTTAGAATTTTAGTCTCCAACTCCATCTAGGTTGCTGCGACTGCCATTATTTCATTTGTTTTTATGGCTGAATAGTACTCCACGGTATACTCCATGGTAAGTGTGTGTATATATATATATATATATATATATATATACACACATCATATATATACATCATATATATATAATGATGATGGGCATTTAGGATGGTTTCATATTTTTGCAATTGTGAATTGTGCTGCTATAAACAGGCGGGTAAACGTGTCTTTTTCATATAATGACTTTTCTCTGGGTAGATACCTAGTAGTGGAATGCTGAATAAAATGGTAGTTCTACTTTTAGTTCTTTAAGGAATCTCCACACTATTTTACATAGTGGTTGTACTAGTTTACATTCCCACCAGCAGTGCAAAAGGGTTCCCTTTTCACCACATCCATGCCTACATCTATTATTTGTTGATGTTTTAATTATGGCCATTCTTGAAGGAGTAGGGTGGTATTGCATTGTGGTTTTGATTTGCATTTCGCTGATCATTAGCGAAGTTGAGCATTATTTCATATGTTTATTGGCCATTTGTCTACCTTTTTTTGAGAATTGTCTATTCATGTCCATAGCCCACTTTTTGATGGGATTATTTGTTTTTTCTTTCTGCTTTGTTTGAGTTCCTCATAGATCCTGGATAGCAGTCTTTTGGTGGATGCATAGTTTGCAAATATTTTCTCCCACTCTGTGGGTTGCATGTTTACTCACTGATTATTTCTTTTGGTGTGCAGAAGCTTTTTGGTTTAATAAAGTCCTATCTATTTATCTTTGTTTTTGTTGCATTTGCTTTTGGGTTCTTAGTCATGAATACTTTACCTAAGTCAATGTCTAGAAGAGTTTTTCCAATGTTATCTTCTAAAATTTTTATGGTTTCAGGTCTTAGATTTAAGTATTTGATCCATCTTGAGTTGATTTTTGTATAAGGTGAGAGATGATGATCCAGTTTCATTCTTCTACATGTGGCTTGCCAATTACCCAACATAATTTGTTGAATAGGGTGTCTTTTCCCCATTTTATGTTTTTGTTTGCTTTGTCAAAGATCTATTGGCTATAAGTGTTTGGCTGTATTTCTGGGTTCTCTATTCTATTCCATTACTCTACATGCCTGTTTCTTATACCAGTACCATGTTGTTTCAGTAACTGTAGCCTTGTAGTATAGTTTGAAGTTGGTTAATGGGATGCTTCCATATTTGTTCTTTTTGCTTTGTCTTGCTTTGGCTATGTGGGCTCTTTTGTGGTTCCACATGAATTTTAGGATTCTTTTTTCTAGTTCTGTGAAGAATAATGATGATATTTTGACGGGAATAGCATTGAATTTATAGGTTGTTTTTGGCAGTATGTCCATTTCCACAATAACGATTCTACCCATCCATGAGTATGGGATGTGTTTCCATTTGTTCATGTCATCTATGATTTATTTATTTATATATTTTTTATTTTACTTTAAGTTCTAGGATACATGTGCAGAATGTGCTGATTTGTTACATAGTTATATATGTGCCATTGTGGTTTGCTGCACCTATCAACTTGTCATCTATGTTTTAAGCCCCACATGCATTAGGTATTTGTCCTAATGCTCTCCCTCCCCTTGCCCCTGACCCCCTGACAGGCTGTGGTGTGTGATGTTCCCCTCCCTGTGTCCATGTGTTCTCACTGTTTAACTCCCACTTATGAGTGAGAACATGGGGTGTTAGTTTGCTGAGAATGATTGTTTCCAGCTTCATCCACGTCCCTGCAAAGGATATGATCTCATTCTTTTTTATGGCTGCATAGTATTCCATGGGGTATATGTGCCACATTTTCTTTATCCAATCTATCATTGATGGGCATTTTAGTTTGTTCCAAGTCTTTCCTATTGTAAATAGTGTTGCAATAAACATACGTGTGCATGTGTCTTTATAGTCAAATGATTTATAATCCTTTGGGTATATACCCAGTAACAAGATTGCTGAGTTAATGGTATTTCTGGTTCTAGATCCTGGAGGAATCGCCACACTGTCTTCCACAATGGTTGAACTAATTTACACTCCTACCACCAGTGTAAAAGTGTTCCTATTTCTCCACACCCTCACCAGCATCTGTTGTTTCCTGACTATTTAATAATCACCATTCTAACTGGTGTGAGATGGTGTCTCATTGTGGTTTTGATTTCCATTTCCCTAATGACCAGTGACGATGAGCTTTTTTTCTTATGTTTGTTGGCCACATAAATGTCTTCTTTTAAGAAGTGTCTGTTCATATCCTTTGCCCACTTTTTGATGGGGTTGCTTGTTTTTTTCTTGTAAGTTTGTTTAACTTCCTTGTAGATTCTGGATATTAGCTCTTTGTCAGATGGGTAGATTGTAAACATTTTCTCCCATTCTATAGGTTGCCTGTTCACTCTGATGATAGTTTCTTTTGCTGTGCAGAAGCTCTTTAGTTTAATTAGATCCCATTTGTCAATTTTGGCTTTCGTTGCAATTACTTTTGGTGTTTTAGTCATGAAGTCTTTCCCATGTCTATGTCCTGAATGGTATTGCCTAGGTTTTCTTCTAGGGTTTCTATGGTTTTGGGTTTTACATTTAAGTCTTTAATCCATCTCGAGTTAATTTTTGTATAAGGTGTAAGGAAGGGGTCTAGTTTCTGTTTTCTGCAAATGACTAGCCAGTTTTCCCAGCACCATTTAGTAAATAGGAAATCCTTTCCCCATTTCTTGTTTTTGTCAGGTTTGTTGAAGATCAGATGGTTGTAGATGTGTGGTGTTATATCTGAGGTCTCTGTTCTGTTCCATTGTTTTATATCTATTTTGATACCAGTACCATGCTGTTTTTGTTACTGTAGCCTTGTAGTATAGTTTAAAGTCAGGTAGTATGATGCCACCAGCTTTGTTCTTTTTGCTTAGGATTGTCTTGGCTATATGGGCTCTTTTTTGGTTCCATATGAAATTTAAAGTAGTTTTTTCTAATTCTGTGAAGAAAGTCAATGGTAACTTGATGGGAATGGCCTTGAATCTATAAATTACTTCGGGCAGTATGACCATTTTCACGACATTAATTCTTCCTATCCATGACCATGGAATGTTTCTCCATTTGTTTGTATCCTCTTTTATTTCCTTGAACAGTGGTTTGTAGTTATCCTTAAAAAGGTCCTTCACATCCCATGTAAGTTGTATTCCTAGGTATTTTATTCTCTTTGTAGCAATTGTGAATGGGAATTCACTCATGATTTCGCTCTCTTTTTGTCTATTGTTGGTGTATAAGAATGCTTGTCAATGGCAACAAAAGCCAAAATTGACAAATGGAATGTAATTAAACTAAAGAGCTTCTGCACAGCGAAAGAAACTACCATCAGAGTGAATAGGCAACCTACAGAATGGGAGAACATTTTTACAATCTACTCATCTGACAAAGGGCTAATATCCAGAATCTACAATGAACTCAAACAAATTTACAAGAAAAAAACAAACAACCCCATCAAAAAGTGGGCAAAGGATATGAACAGACATTTCTCAAAAGAAGACATTTATGCAGCCAAAAGACACATGAAAAAATGCTCATCATCACTGGCCACCAGAGAAATGCAAATCAAAACCACAATGAGATACCATCTCACACCAGTTAGAATGGCAATCATTAAAAAGTCAGGAAACAACAGGTGCTGGAGAGGATGTGGAGAGACAGGAACACTTTTACACTGCTGGTGAGACTGTAAACTAGTTCAACCATTGTGGAAGTCAGTGTGGCAATTCCTTAGGGATCTAGACTAGAAATACCATTTGACCCAGCCATCCCATTATTGGGTATATACCCAAAGGATTATAAAACATGCTGCTACAAAGACACATGCACATGTATGTTTATTGAGGCACTATTCACAATAGCAAAGACTTGGAACCAACCCAAATGTCCAACAATGATAGACTGGATTAAGAAAATGTGGCACATGTACACCATGGAATACTATGCAGCCATAAAAAATGATGAGTTCATGTCCTTTGTAGGGACATGGATGAAGCTGGAAACCATCATTCTCAGCAAACTATCGCAAGGACAAAAAACCAAATACTGCACGTTCTCACTCATAGATGGGAACTGAACAATGAGAACACATGGACACAGGAAGGGGAACATCACACACCAGGGGCCTGTTGTGGGGTTGGGGGAGGTGGGAGGGATAGCATTAAGAGATATACCTAATGTTAAATGATGAGTTAATGGGTGCAGCAATATGGCACATGTATACATATGTATACACGTGTATACATATGTAACAAACCTGCACGTTGTGCACATGTACCCTAAAACTTAAAGTATAATTAAAAAAAAAACAAATCAAATCAAATCCATTGCATAACATACAAAAAAAAAAGAATGCTTGTAATTTTTGCACATTTGCCACATCCTGAGGCTTTGCTGAAGGTGCTTATCAGCTTGAGGAGTTTTGGGGCTGAGACAATGGGGTTTTCTTTCTTTTTTTTTTTTTTTTTTTGAGACAGAGTCTTACTCTGTCGCCCAGGCTGGAGTGCAGTGGCAGGATCTCGGCTCACTGCAACCTCCGCCTCCCGGGTTCAATTGATTCTCCTGCCTCAGCTTCCTGAGTAGCTGGGATTACAGGCACACACCACCACACCTAGCTAATTTTTGTATTTTTAATAGAGATGGGGTTTCGCCATGTTGGGCAGACTGGTCTCAAACTCCTGACCTCATGATCCACCCGCCTCGCCCTCTCAAAGTGCTGGGATTACAGGCGTGGGTCACCATGCCCTACTGACAATGAGGTTTTCTAAATATATAATCATGTCATCTGCCAATAGAGACAATTTGACTTCCTCTCTTCCTCTTTGAATACCTTTATTTATTTCTCTTGCCTGATTCACTTGGCCAGAACTTCCAGTACTGTGTTGAATAGGAGTGGTGAGAGAGGGTATCCTTGTCTTGTTTCAGTTTTCAAAGGGAATGCTTCCACCTTTTGCCCATTCAGTAATATATTGGCGATGGGTTTGTCATAAATAGCTCATTATTTTGAGATATGTTTCATCAATACCTAGTTTATTGAGAGATTTTAGCATAAAGCGATGTTGAATTTTATTGAAGGCCTTTTCTGCATCTATTGAGGTAATAATGTTGTTTTTGTCATTGGTTCTGTTTATGTGATGGATTACATTTATTGATTTGCATATGTTTAACCAGCCTTGCATCCCAGGGATGAAGCTGCCTTGACCACGGTGGATAAGCTTTTTGATGTGCTGCTGGATTTGGTTTGCCAGCATTTTATGGAGGATTTTCACATTGATATTCTTCAGGGAAATTGACCTAAAGTTTTCCTTTTTTGTTGTGTCTCTGCCAGGCTTTGGTATCAGGATGATGCTGGCCTCATAAAATGAATGAGGGAAGAGTCCCTCTTTTTCTCTTGTTTGGAATAGTTTCAGAAGGAATGGTATCATCTCCTCTTTGTACCTCTAGTAGAATTTTGCTGTGAATCAATCTGACCCTGGCCTTTTTTTGTTTAGTAGGCTATTAATTACTGCCTCAATTTTAAAACTTGTTATTGGTCTATTCATTTATTCTCACTTATACTATGTCACCCATCAAAGGCTATTTTGACCTATTGTATTAAAAAATGAATAGCAAGCAAAAGACAGCTAATTTTAATGACTGTATCATTTGCTATTATACTTCCTAAAGGCAACTGCAATGAATGAATCTATGGCTTAGCTCAAAATAATAAAACCTGGAGGTAGGATATGAGGCAGAAATACAAGCAGGTGAGGAAACATTTCAGAGTAGGATTCCTTTTCTTTGTACCTTAAACCTAAGCACATAGACTCTTATTTCATCTAGTCATGCATCTGACTTTGCTGGGAGAGCTACCTAACTTATTTAAGGTATGGCTAATGTCTGATGTCATCACTGTTACCTAGATTGAGCAAGCTGCAGGGACATAGCAGCTTCATTAAACCCTGAGACATCCTCTGGAGCTCTAACCAGAGAAAGTCTCAGTTGCCCAGATGGTTCTTTTGGTTAAGAGTAAGGGAAATAATGCTTTTGGGTTATGTTGAAATAAGCAACTGCCAAATGGAGAAAGCAATGACCTATTTATGACATTCTAGTCCAGGCATGTCTTTGGGCAGATGCTTGGATCAGAGATGTTCATTTAGGCACCATTTGGGGCACAGGAGAATGTGAGTGACGCCTGCTTGGGAAGAAAATGGGAGGTTGTTTTCAGGTAAGGGAGGGAGGTTATTTCATAGATTAAATTCAGAAACAGATGACTGTGACAAATAAGCTCAGGCATACATGGGCTTATTAAGTGAATGAGATGTATTATGCAATTTTTAAATAA
Organism: Pongo pygmaeus; assembly: GCF_028885625.2. NCBI lineage: Eukaryota > Metazoa > Chordata > Mammalia > Primates > Hominidae > Pongo > Pongo pygmaeus. The sequence goes on from NC_072376.2 coordinate 127,370,866, forward strand.
AACCAGACACCAGAACACTAAGGAGAAGTTTATATAAAATAGAAGATATTGTCATTTTGAAGCAGGTTCATCGTATACCAGTTACAAACTTGTCTGGGTCCCATGAAACAGAACACTCACATATGTAACAAGTTACATGAAGATCTATTATTTACAGATAGGCAGCAAGAGAAAACAGATGCCTGGGATTCATTGTGAGCTGGTTCCACAACGTCTACAAAGCTGTCTGGGGCAGATTGGGTTTCATCTGCAAGTGCCCCACTTGCATTGCAGCTGAGGGACCCTGGAAGGCAGCTTGCCTTGGATTTTATACTCCAGGATTATAGGACATGCTAGGCTAAAGTGCTGAAGGACATCCTGTTGTCAGGAGTACTGGAACAGGGCCCAGGCTGTTCTGGCCAGTCCCACCCTATTTCAGGATGTTACATTTCCAGCTCATTTTACAGTTATTCTTGAAAATTATAAGTGAGAATGGGAGGGAACTTGGGTTGCTCCAAGGTAAGCTGGAGAACTGCCCTGCAGTCATTATCTTGAAGATTAAATTTGATGAGATACGACAAATATAATCATGTGATACAAAGAGACGTATAAAACCAACTGAAAGCCAGTCTAAACTGAAAACTTCAGAAATGGCTTTTAAAGGAGTATTCACTGAAGTTATAAGAATCAAAGAGTCTCACTTCAGGTAATAATGTGATGGATGGCAGGTGACTGATGAGACAGAGAGATCCGCATTTTCAAAAATGCTACACTGACACCTGACAGTTGAATGGTCTAATAGAGACTGTGATATCACTATCTGACTTTTGTACTGTCAAAATTTCAATACAATGTATTATAATGTAATGGACAGAGAAATGGGAATCGGAAGACCTTTACATTTTAGGGTATTGCCATAAGGCAATTCACAGTCTGTGGGGTCTTGGGCAAAGGACTAAAGTATCTAAGAGTCTTTCAGCTCTATAACTCCGTGATTCTGTGAGTACAATTTACCTAAAAGCACCCCAAAAATATACTGGCATCAAATTATAGAATTTTAAATGAATGCTTTATTGTCATATAGTGAAACGTTTAAGAACGTTCTTTATCTGCATTTTTTTCCTTAAAAAGTTTCTAATAATAATTGGAGAGTTCTCTTGATATTTTAATTTGTTTATCCTTTGTCAAAACAAAATCAACCATGCATTGCTACACAGTTAAGAAAAGTGGTGAATGGATGTTTGAATCAATCTGAGTCATAAGTCCATTCTGAGAGTTGAGTTAGATCTTCATCTGTGTGAGCATATATCCTGTGTAAGGAGTTGTGGAACACATGGAGAAATATAACGATACTGTCCATTTCATTTTTCTACATAAAGATGCCTGTCTGATTGGGATAAGAGCCTCATGTGGCTTACTTTTACTATGATAAGGAGAGCTCTGAGGCTAGGCTAGAGTGCTCAAGCAGCTCTCGGGGACTACTACAGCCCTACAGGATGGAAATAGTTAGAGAATAGAGCTGATACCTGAGCACAATCTGCCTCCCTCTTTGGCACATTATGTCCACAGAGGCTTATCAGCAACCAAGGAAAGAATGGGTAGGCACCTTGGGAATGAAGTGACTTGCCACATGCTTCACAACTGATGTGGTTTGGTTATGTCCCTACCCAAATCTCATCTTGAATTGTAGTTATTATAATCCCCACATGTCATGGGAGGGGCCTGGTGGGAGACAGTTTAATCATGAGGGTGGTAACCCTCATGTTGTTGTCATGATAGTGAGTTCTTACAAGATCTGATGTGTTTTTTTGTTTGCTTGTTTGTTTTTTGAGATGGAGTTTCACTCTTGTTGCCCAGGCTGGAGTGCAATGGCACGATCTCGGCTTACCACAACCTCTGCCTCCTGGGTTCAAGCGATTCTCCTGCCTCAGCCTCCTGAGTAGTTGGGATTACAGGCATACACCACCATGCCTGGTTAATTTTGTATTTTTAGTGGAGACGGGGTTTCTCCATGCTGGCCAGGCTGACCTCGAACTCCCGACCTCAGATGACCGCCCGCTTCGGCCTCCCAAAGTGCTGGGATTACAGGCGTGAGCCACCGCACCCAGCCCCAAGATCTGATGGTTTTATAAGTGACTTTTCCCCCTTTTCTCTGCACTTCTCCTTGCTGCCGCCATGTGAAGAAGCATGTATTTGCTTCTCCTTTCACCATGATTTTAATTTTTCTGAGGTCTCCCAGCCCTGTGGAACTGTGAGTCAATTAAACCTCTTTCCTTTATAAATTACACAGTCTCAGGTAAGTCCTTACAGGAGTGTAAGGATGAACTAATACAGTAAATTGGTACTGGAGTGGGGTGCTGCTGTAAAGATACCTGAACATGTGGAAGTGACTTTGGAACTAGGTAATAGGCAGAGGTTGGAAGAGTTTGGAGGACTGAGAAGAAGACAGGAAAAAGTGGGAATATTTGGAACTTCCTGGAGACTTGGAGTGCTCAGAAGACAGGAAGGTATGGGTGAGTTTGAAACATCCTAGAGACTTGGGGGGCTCAGAAGACGGAAAAATGTGGGAAAGTTTAGAACTTTCTAGAGATTTGTTGAATGATTTTGACCAAAATACTGATAGTGATATGGACAATAAAGTCCAGGCTGAAGTGGTCTCAGACGGAGATGAAGAATTAGGTGGGAACTGAAGTAAAGGTTACTCTTTCTATGCAAAGAGACTGGCAGCATTTTGCTTCTGCCCTAGAGATCTGTGGAACTCTAAACTTGAGAGAGATAATTTAGGGTATCTGGTGGAAGAAATTTCTAAGTGAGAAAGTGTTCAAGTGGAAATAGAGCATAAAAGTTTGAAAAATTTGCAGCCTAACAATGTAATAGAAAAGAAAAACCCATTTTCTGGGGAGAAATTCAAGCCAGCTGCATAAATTTTCATAAGTAATGAGGAGCCAAATGCTAATCACCAAGACAGTGGAGAAAATGTCTCCATGGTATGTCAGAGACTTTCAGTTATAGTTTATTTTCTAATACAATAGACTAAAAGTGAAGGATTAGAAACAATATATTCTATGCTGATGGAAACCAAAAGAGAGCAGAAGTGGTTAAACTTCTATCACATAAAATAGACTTTAAGTCAAAAACTGTAAAAAGAGACAAAGAAACTTGTTATATAATGAAAGAGGTGTCAATTTATCAAAAGGATATAAAAATTGCAACTATATATTCTCCCAACACTGGACCACCCAAATATATAAAGCAAGTATTAATAGATGTGCAGGGAGAAATAGATAGCAATACAATAATGGGAGGGAATATCAATACTCCACTTTCACAGTTGACATAATATCCAGATAGAAAATTAATAAGGAAACACTGGACTTAAAGTACTTTAGACCAAATGAACCTGACAGATGTATGTATACAGAACAATCTATCAACAGCAACAGAATGTACATTTTTCTGAAGCACACACAGAACATCCTCCATGATAGATCATATGTTGGGCCCCAAAATAATTCTTAATAAATCCAAAAAGATTTAAATAATATCAAGTATCTTTTCCAACCACAATGGTATGAAACTGTAAATCAATAACACAAGGAAAGTTAGAAAATTCACAAACATGGAAATTAAACAACACTCTTTCAAACAACCAATTTGTCAAACAAGAAATCAAAAAGAAAATACAAAAATATCTTGAGACAAAATGGAAACACAATGTAACTAAACTTATGAAATACAGCCAAAAACAGTTCTTTTTTTAATATATACATATTTTTATTATACTTTAAGTTCTAGGGTACATATGCACAACACCAAAAACAGTTCTAACAGGGAAATTTATGGTGATAAAGAAAGACAAAAGAAATATCTCAAATATACAATTTAACATTATGCCATAAGGAATAAGAAAAAGAAGAATAAACTAAGTCCAAGTTTAGTAGAAGGAAGAAATAAAAAGATCAGAGATAAATGAAATAGACTAGATAAAATGAACAAAACTAAGAATTGCTGTTTTAAAAAGATACAATTAACAAACCTTTAGCTATACTCAGAATCAATGACCAAAATAAAATCATAAATGAAAGAGCTGATATTACAACTGATACCACAATCATAGAAAACTACTAGGAACAATTATATGACAACAAATTGGGTAACATGGAAGGAGTGGATAAACTACTAAACGTCTAACTACCAAGACTTAATCATAAAGAAAAAGAAACTCAGAATAGACCAATAATGATTAAGGAGACTGAATCAGTAATAAAAATCTCCCATCAAAGAAAAGCCCATGGCCTGATGACTTCACTGATTAATTCTACCAGACACATAGAAAGAACTATTGTCAAAGTTTCTTAGACTCTTCCAAAACGTGGAAGAGATGAGAACACTTTCAAACTCATTTTACAAGGCCTGCATCACCTTGATATAAAAGCCAGAAAAAAAGTACAAAAAAGAAAATACAGGCCAATGTTTGTGATAAAAATAGATAGAAAAATCCTCAACAAAACAGTAGCCCACCTAATTCAACAGCACATTAAAAAGATTATGTACTGTGATCAAAAAGAATTTATCCCTGGGAAGCAAGGATGGTTCAACATATGCAAATCAAAAATATCATACGCTTTTTTTGTGATGTACTATGTTAAAAGAAAGAAGGATAAAAATCATATTAATAGATGCAGAGAAAACATTTGACAAAATTCAACAATCCTTCATGAAAAAAACTCTCAGCAAACTAGATACAGAAGATTTGTTGCTAAATGCCATAAAGGTCAAAAATCACAACTAACCTCATATTCCATGTTGAAAAGTTAGAAGACTTTTTTCTAAGATCAAAACAAGTCAAGGATGCCCACTATCTCACTCTCACCACTTCTATTCAACTGGATATCCTAGTCAGAGTAATTAGGCAAGAAAAAAAAAAAAAGAAACGCATTTAATTAAGAAAGAAAGTAAATAATCTCTGTTTGCAGATGACATTATATTATATATATAGAAAACCCTCAAAAGTCTATGAAAAACTGTTAGAACTATCAAATTAATAATGTTTCAGGATACAAAATTGATATATACAAAAATCAGTAGCATTTCTACACTATCAACAAATGCTTTGAAGAATAAATTAGAAAACAATTCCCTTTACAACGGCATAAAACAGAATAAAAGACTTAGAAATAAATTTAACAAAAAGTTGATATTTCTGTAATTAAAAGCTATGAAACATTAATAAAAGAAATTTAAGATGACACGAATAAATAAAAAGATATTCCATGTTGATGAATTGGAAGAATCAATAGTCTCAAAAGGTCCATACTACCCAAATTGATCTATATATTCAATGCAAACCCTATCAAAATTAAAATGGCATTTTTACAGAAATTTTTTTTAATTTAAAAATTCATATGCAACACAAAGGATCCTAAACAGCTAAAGCAATCTTCAGCAAGTAGAACCAAGCTGGAGGCATCAATATTATACATCCTGATTTCAAATTACATTACAAAGCCATAGTAATCAAAATAATATGGCAATGGTCGTGTATGTACACACACATATATATATATAGGCTATATATATGTGTGTGTGTATATATATATATATACTAATCTTGAACTAATCTTTGAGAAAGGCACCAATAATACACAATAAAAGAAAGGATAGCCTCTTCAATAAATGGTGTTGGGAAAACTGGATATCTGCATGCAAAAAATAAAACTGGGTTGTTCTCTTACACCACATACAAAATAAACTAAAATGCATTAAACATTTAAAATTAATGCCTTAAACTGTAAAACTCCTAGATTTAAACAAAGGAGAAAAACTCCATGACACTGATTTTAGCAATTACTTTTGTATATGACATCCCAAAGTACAGGCAACCAAAGCAAAAATAAACAAGTGGGATTTGTATCAAATTTAAAAGTTTTAGCATAGTGAAGGAAAAATCAACTAAATGAAATTCCAACCTACTAATGGGAAAAATATTTGCAAACCATATATCTGATAAGGGGTTAACATCCAAAACATATAAGAAATGCATGCAGCTTAAGAACGAAAAAAGCCAAACGACTCAATTAAAAATGGGCAAAGAAGTTGAATAGATGTTTTTCCAAAGAAGAAATACAAATGATCAACAGGTACATGAATAGGTACTCAACATCACTAATCATCAGGGAAATAAAAATCAAAACTACAATGAGATATCACATCACACCTGTTAGGATAGCTATTACCAAAAAGTCAAAAGATAAGTGTTACTGAAGGTGGAGAAAAGGAAATACTTGTGCATTGTTGGTGGGAATGCAAATTGGCACAGCCTTTCTAAAAAACAATATGGAGGGTCCTCAAAAAATTAAAAATAGGGCTACCATATGATCCAGCAATGCTACTTCTGGGCATATATTCAAAGAAAATAAAATCACTATCTCAAAGTGACAGCTGCACACTTATGTTCATTGCAGCATTATTTACAATAGCCAAGATATGAAAACAACCTGTCAGTGGATGAATAGATAAAGAAAATACACATGTATACAATGGAAAATTGTTCTGCCTTAAAAAAGAAGGCAAATCTGACATTTGCAACAACATGGATGAACCTGGAGGACATTATGCTAAGTGAAGTAAGCAAAACACAGGAAGACAAATCCTCCATGGTCTCACTTGTATGTGGAATCTAAAATAGTTAAATTTATAGAAATGGAGAATAAAGAGTGGTTACCAGGGGGGCAAGGAAAATGGGGAAATATTCGTGAAAGATTGCAAACTTACAGCTATAAGTAAGTTCTGGTGACCTAGATTATAGCATGGTGACTATAGGTAATAATAGTGTATTATATATGTGAAGTTTGCTTATAGTAGACCTTAAATATTCTTATCACACACATACACACACAAACACACGTATGAAGTTGTGTGAAATGATGTTATGTTAATTAGCTTAGCTGTAGTAATCATTTTACCATGTATATGTATATAAAAACTTCACATCATACACCTTGAATATATACGATCCTTATTTGTCAATTATACTTCAATAAAACTGAAAAAAGGTATGTACAATCACGTAAGAATATAAGTGTACCTAAGGCATTAAAGGCATTCAAAAAGGGGACATTTAATACAGACTGTAGGTGCCAGAGTTTTCCACAGCAGGCAACTTTCATTGAGTTTTGGGTGATAAGGCGCCAGTGATTAGAAATTAGCTAAGCAGAAAAAGTGGGATTCCAGAAACAAACAGAACATGGGCAGATAGATGCATTGTTCATGAGAAGAAAAAAAACTGGCCCAGTGGTTCCAGTATCCCATCAGATGCTCTAACATTTGTAAGATGAGTAGAAAACTAGAATGGGGTCCAAAGACTTATTAGGTGTCCATAGATCCATGGATTGATCATACAATAGTGGAGAATAAACTCAGTAGATTGTGGAACCTTCTCACTGTCATTGCTGTTCACTGCTTCCGCTTCTGCCTGTGCCTCACTTCCCTCCATTTCCAGGAACCTCACAGTCTCACACTTCTTTACTCATTTAAATGCCATTCTTTAAAAAGAAAAAAAAAGTCCTCCTTTAAGACTCTCTGGCATTTTGGAATCATGTCAGGTTATGGAAAACACAACAGTCAATTTGTAGTTGATGTAAATCCACAAGATTTTTACCATGTTGCTTCTGTTCTTTGATATATGGTGATTCTTTGTAAGTACCTGATTCTTTCTCATCACGTTGGAAATGTGAGCCCACTGTGACTAAGTTCATATTTAACACAAAACCAACATTTTTTGGTTTTCCTCAGAGATTAAATATTAATGAAAGGAGATGAAGTGGTGCAACGAGAAAAATGTAATTAAAATAGATCCCAACTGGTTTCAACTGCATTAGTAACATGAGAGGAAAAACTGAATACATTTCATCAAAATACAAAAGTAAAAGTATTTCTAGGACTTGAAAGTGTGAGCTAAATGATGAGAACACACGGACACATACAGGAGAACAACACACACTGGGATCTGTTGGAGAGTGGAGGTTGGGAGGAGAGAGATGATCAGGAAAAATAACTAATGGTTACTAGTCTTAATAACTGGGTGACAAAATAATCTGTACAACAAATCCCCATAACACAAGTTTACCTATATAACGAACTTGCACATGTACCACTGAACTTAAAATAAAAGTTTTTTAAAAGTATTTCTAGGAAAGTACAAACTATTTAAAATCATTAGTTAGTTTTGAACTAAAATCCTTTAAAAATATACAACAAAAAAGGTAGTTTCTAGATGTCCTTTACACTGTTACTGAGAATGTAAAATGTCTTTCATTAATTTGGATTTTTTAAACATTCCTCTATGATCATATTTTAGTGTGAAGTCTTACTCTCTATTGTAGATAATCTTTTAGTCAGGTAATGAATAGCACATGGTACAGAAAAATATATACATATACATTTTAATTTCAGCTTTTCTGAAGCCCCATTGTTTATTTCAGGCTGCTTTACTGAGACTCCTTGCACTAAACGCCTCTGGTTGCATTCCACTCAAGACAAAGGCATATTTTAGGGATGTACCTCTGACAAAGAGGTATTTATGGACCAGGAATCAGACTTTGGACAAATGGGCATTTCATTATAACACAGCCTAATTGTTAAAGCTCTTATTGAAAAGAATAAAAATTTCATTAGTCATCACAGGAACTCAGTACAAACTCCTCCTCCTTTTCCCCACAATGCACAGAAAGAATGGCAGCTTTAAGCTTATCATTGAACATTTTGAAGGCTTTGGTCCTTCCTTCCTTTTGTTCCACTTGCACTAAGAAGTATTTTAGTAACAACTGTGAAATAACTGTGGTAATAATTGTAACTAAATTTTATAAATGTAATTGTTAAAAAAAAAAAAAAAAAAGCAAAACTCTGCAATCACTGACAAATGAAATTCCAGTTAGGAGCAGATGGAGGGCCTGTTCTTGCATGTTCAGGGCCCTAGTATAATTTTCTGGGACTATGAAGAATTTATAAGATAATTTTGGGGCTCAACTAAGATAAAGACAAAAGTGATTTACAAATTGTGAAGTTTGTATAAATTTAAGGGAGTAAAGTTTGCATGGGTAATTATTACCACCACAACGGTTTTTTATTTTAATGTCTTTTCAGCTTCCAGGAAGCATAGGCATTGATTACTGCCTTAAGTGTAAAAACTGAAATGGTGAGGGACCAAGATACAATCCAGATCACTATCTAGGGACCAGAGATGCTGACATTAATTAGGTGATGATGTTGTAAAAGTCATGTAAACTGTTGGAAGATCAGTGTATTCAAATTTGGAAAAGGTGAAGGTTAGACTAGATGAGGACCATAAACACATGGCAACCAACAGCCCTAACACTCGAGCAGCCTTTGCTAATTGATCACAGAAGTGCTTCTGACTAAGACAGAGTTCATTCTCAGAATCTTGCTCTCATAGAACCCCAATTAGAGCTGGTTGTCTGTGTTTAAACCTATTAAACACACTGAGACTACAGACAATTTTTTAAGGTTTCTTTCTTCCAGATATAAGAAGTGATAGTTGTCATCTGTGATTTATAAATAAATCATATTACTCCTTTGCTCAAAGTCCTCTAGTGGCTCAACTTTTCACTCAGAGTAAAAGTTAAAGTCTTTAATTAGCCCACCTTACAATCTCATTTTTCTTGCCTCTCCTTCCTCATCCCTTACCTCTTTTCTTCTCTCACTCAACCTGCCCAGTCACACTGGTATACTGTTTATTCATGAAACACACTAAGCATTCCCCTGTCTCAGAAACATCGCAATGACTATTCCTTCTGCCTAGAATGATCTATTTCTAAATATCCGCCTGCTCACTCCCTTATCTCCTTCTAGTCTTTAAAAATCTTAACTTTTCAATAGTTTACACAAAACTTAACAAAATACAACTCATGGGCCAAATCTGGCAACTGCCTCTTTTTGTACAGCTCAAAGGTAAATGTTTTAGTCTATTTAATGTTGCTATAAAGTATACCTAAGGCTGTTGAATTTTCAAAAAAAAAAAAAAAAGAAAAAAGAGGGTTTACTTGGCTCACGATTTCTGCTGGCTAGAAGATTGGGCATCTGGTGGAAGCCTCAGAGTGCTTCACCCATGGTGGAAAGTGAAGGGGAGCTGCCATGTGCAGAGATCACATGGTGAGAGAGGAAGCAAGGGAGGGACTAAGAAGGGGCCAGGATCTTTTTAACAACAAGTTCTTATGGGAACAAATAGGGTGAAATCTCACTCATTACCATGAAGATTTGTGAGGGATCCACCCCATGACTCATATAGGTCCCATTAGGCCTCACCTCCAACATTGCAGACCAAATTCTGACATGAAGTTTAGGGGAACAAACATCCAGACTATAGAATTCTGCCCTGATCTCTCAAATCTTATATCCTTCTCACATACAAAATATAATCATTTAATCCTAATAGTCCCACAAAGTCTTAAATTGTTTCAGCATAGACTCAAAAGTCCAAAGTCTCACCCAAGACTCGAGGCAAGTAAGTTCCTTAAAACTGTGAGTCTCAAAAACAAATGATTTACTGGGAAGATACAATGGTTGTATAGGCATTGGGTAAATGTTTCCATTCAAAAAAGAAGATATTAGCCTATAGAAAATGGCAAAATGCCCCATACAAGTCTGAAACCTAGAAGGGTAGATATTAAGTCTTAAAGCTCTAAAGTAATCTTTGACTTCATGTCCCCATCATGGGCACACTGTTAGAAGGGGGCACCCAAGGTTTTGGGCAGCCATATTTCCATAGCTTTGCTGGGCGCAGCCCATGTAGCTGGTCTCATTGGTTGGAGTTAAATGCCTGTGGCTTTTCCAGGCAATGGGTGCACAGTATCAGTGGCTCTATAATTCTGGAGTCTGTGTAGCAATGGCCCTGCTCCCATAGCTCCAATAGGTACTGTCCTACTAGAGGCTCTCCATGATGGCTCTGTCTCGGTGGCAAGTTTCTGCCTGGGCATCAAGGCTTTCTTATACATCCTCTGAAATCTAGGTGGAAGCTGCCAAGCCTCCACCACTCTTGCATTCTGTGTGCCTGCAGACTTAACACCACATGGATGCCACACAGGCTTATTGTTTGCACTCTCCAGAGTAGCAATCCAAGCCGTACATGGAGCTGTTTGACCCAAGACTGTAGCCAGAGCAGTTGGAATGCAGGAAACAACATCCTGAGGTGGCATTAGGACAATGGGGCCCCAGGCTTGGCCCCTCAAACCATTATATTATCCTGAACCTCTAAACCTATGACAAGAAAGATGATCTCTTTGGGACCTTTTCTCCGACTGTCTTGACTACTGGCACCAACCAGGCTCTTTTCTATCTCTGCTAATGATAGAGACTTTCTGTCTATCAATAAGAGCACAAGTTCCATGATGTCAGAGATTTTTTTGTCCATTTGATTCCCTGATATATTCCCAGTACCCTGAACAGTGTCTGATTCATAGTAGGTATTCAATAATACATTTTTTTGGTATAAATGAATTCTATAGATGATACTTTCATTAAGCAGAAATAAATTAGATTATTTAGAAAAGCCTTCAGGAGAAGATGATATTTGAGTGTTAAAGCATACTAAGAATTTAGAAAACATTTTTCCTTAAAGCGGTACCAAATGAAGAGAGAAAAACAATGCACAAGATCTTTTCATAAAAAATGGTGTAGAGCAGTCTAAATGTAGAGCCCATGAGGTGGAAAGGTGGTGAGAAGTGGGTTGAACCCAGTTTGTGGAGGTCCTTCAATGTCTGATTGAGATGCTTGAGTTTAATCCTTAAAAAATGAATATTTCAGGAAGATATAGCTGATAATTATATATAGCTGATAATGTATACATTATATATATTATATATTTTATAATATATAATATATATAATGCATATATAATATATAATATATAATATATGTAATATATAATTATATATATGTGTATATAAAATAAAGGTTGGAGTGGGTAAAATAATATATAAGAATTGCAATAGCCCAGGCTCAGATGACTAAATATTTCATATTGGGCAGGCAAATGGGATGAAAAAGATAGAATTGCATTTAAGTGACTAAACAGCTGTGAGACTCTGAGGTACCTAAAGGTGGAAGGAAGAGAGGAACAGGCAGAAGGGGGAATAGTGAACAGCAATGACAGTGAGATGGTTCCACACTCTACTAATTTTATTTTCACCTTTTATTTTAGGTTCAGGGAGTATATACACAGGTTTGTTACATAGGTAAATTGCATGTCACTGAGGTCTGGTGTACAAAGGATCCCATCACCCAGGTAGTGAGCATAGTGTCTAACGAGTAGTTTTTCAACTCTCACCCTCCTGGCACCCTCTTCCTTCTAGTAGTCCCCAGTGCCCGGTGTCTGTTGGTTCCATAAAATGATTTTATTTTATTTTTTTATCATTCATTTAGGTTCAGGGTATATGCACAGGTTTGTTATATAAGTACACTCATGTCATAGGGGTTTGTTGTACAGATTATTTTGTCACCCGGGTACCAAGCCTAGTAAACAAATTTTTTTATTCATATTTTTTTATTTTTATTTATTTATTTATTTTTTGCTCCTCTATCTCCTCCTACCCTCCACCCTCAAGGAGACCCCCAGTGTCTCCTGTTTCCATTTTTGTGTTCATGAGTTTTCATCATTTAGCCCCCACTTGTAAGTGAGAACATGAGGTCTTTGGTTTTCTGTTCCTGCATTCGTTTGCTAAAGATAATGGCCTCCAGCTCCATCCATGTTCCTACCAAAGACATAATCTCATTCTTTTTTATGGATGCATAGTATTCCACGGTGTATATGTACCACATTTGCTTTATTCAAGCTGTCCTTGATGGGCATATAGGTTGATTCATTTCTTTGCTATTGTGAATAGTGCTGCAATGAACATTCACATACATGTGTCTTTATGGTAAAATGATTATATTCTCCTGGGTATATACTCAGTAATGGGATTGCTGGGTTGAATGGTAGTTCTACTTTTAGCTCTTTGAGGAATCACCACACAGCTTTCCACAGTGGTTGAACTAATTTACACTCCCACCAACAGTGCGTAAGTGTTTACTTTTCTCTGCAAACTCACTAGCATCTGTTATTTTTTATTTTTTTAATAATAGCCATGCCAACTGGTGTGAGATGGTATGTAATTGTGGTTTTGATTTGCATTTCTCTAATGATCATTGATGTTGAAATTTTTTCCATAGGCAATCCCATCCTTCTAGAAATGGGCAAAGATTTCATAAGAAAGATACTAAAAGCAATCACAACAAGAGCAAAAACTGACAAGTGGGATCTACTTAAATGTGAGAGCTCTTGCACAGCCAAATACCATCAACAGAGTAAAAACAGCTCACAGAATGGAAGAAAATATTTATAAACTATGCATCTGACAAAGATCTAATATCCAGCATCTATAAGGAATTTAAATTTACAAGAACAAACAAACCTTTTAAAAAGTGGGCAAAGGACATGGACAGATACTTTTCTAAAGAAGATGTATAGGTAGCCAAAAAGCATTTTTTTAAAAGATGATTTTAAATTGTGTTCTCTTCATCATATTTTCTCTATTTGATTTTTTAAAAATTACATTATTTATCACAGATACAAAAAATATAAAGTTGTTTTTATTAAACTATAAAAAAGACAGTAAGTTAGATGTATAGCAAAAAACTTGTTTTGATATTAAAAACAAATTCATAGTACAGTACATAATAATTATTTGCTATGAAGGAAATTAGTGTCAAGCATATTTTGGGATAGGAAAGTTTGGGATAATCATTAATGTTCAAGTAAGCTGTTAAGTACATTTGAAATTTTTGTATTCCAGTAAAAGTAGGTAATGTGATTGATTGAGATTATGGATTTTGGAGATTAGACCTGGATCCAGTCCTAAAGAATCACTTACTTTCAGCTTGCCTTATCTTTAAAATAGGCTTTTACAAAGGGTTATTTAATAGAATTAACATGATAAAGAATATAAAACACTATCTAGCGAGTAGCTATTCCAAAAATAGTAGCTATTATTGTTATGAATTGTGTAAATACATAAAGACAATCAGGGTTTGAGAACAAACAATATTTGTTTAATCTCTACTTAATTAGCTCAACTTAATACCAGGAACTATTGAGTGTCAACTTGATTGGATTGAAGGATGCAAAGTATTGTTCCTGGGTGTGTCTGTGAGGGTGTTGCCAAAGGAAATTAACATTTGTCAGTGGAATGGGAGAGGCAGACCCACCCTAAATCTGGGTGGCCACTATCTAATCAGCTGCCAGCAATGGTAGGATAAAAGCAGGCACAGGAAACATGGAAAGACTACACTGGCTTAGTTTTCAGCCTACATCTTTCTCCAGTGCTGGATGCTTCCTGTCCTCAAACATCGAACTCCAAATTCTTCAGCTTTGGAACTCTTAAGACTTTTTACCACAGACTGAAGGATGCACTGTTGGCTTCTCTACTTTTGAGGTTTGCGGACTCAGAGTGGCTTCCTTGCTCCTCAGCTTGCAGATAGCCTATTGTGGGACCTCACTTTGTGACCATGTGAGTCAATACTCCTTAATAAACGCCCCTTTATATATATATCTATTCTATTATCTCTGTCCCTCTACAGGACCCTGACTAATACACTGTTACATGTTGAGGATGCACAGATGAGCAACGCCCTGACCTGACTTTAATAAGTGACCTATATTTAATAAAGTGTTTCAGATGCTATGACTGAAGTTCAAAGAGGGCAGAGAATTTAGACCAGGCCACCACCACTAAGGAATTTCAACAAATAAAACCATGTGCTTTTTGTGTGGCCTGATGCTTTTCACTAAAAATATACATAAAACCTTCTATTTGGAAGTCATTCATTTTTTTCCACAGTTATATATATTGAGCATCTTCCATTTCCATGCACTTTTCTTGGAGCTGGACATATAGCAACAAGGAGGACAGTATTTCTTCTCTCATGGAGGTTTCAATCTAATAAAAGGAGAAAAATCATCCTGGAAAAGTAAATAATTAAAACAAGTTTAAAAAATAGGCAAGATAAATTCAGTCAGTTATACATACTATAAAGAAAATAAAACCTAGGTGGTATGACTGACCACTTTTAGAGATAAAGGACTACATTGGATTGAGGATAGAGGAAGTCTTCTCTAAAAGAGGTGTACCTGGCTGGCACCCAAATGATAAAACATCAGCCAGGCAGAAAGAAAAAAAAGAAAAAAACACATTGGAAAAAGAGAATTCCAGATACAGGGAATAGTTAGTACAAATCACTTCAGGAGGGAACAAACTCAGCCAATTCAGTGAACAGGACTGTTTAACAATATAGAGAAATAAGGAAAAGAGAATAAAGCTGTGAAATCAGAGAAGTATTCTCAACTATAAGCCAAATACAAGCACTTCGATGTGGCAGAAAGTTACAGAGAATGATTTCATTTCTATATGCAAGGATTTAACTCAATGTTCTAGAAATCTTGAGGTTATCTACTTTTCCTAATCATCTAAGTAAAATTTTTTATTCAACCAATAAATACTTGTGAACACCTACACAGAACAAAGACTTGAAGACATTTAACCCATAGGAGAGCTCAGAAATTAGGACCTAATCCTGAGGAAGAGATTACATCTAGTTGGGCAAATCTGAGAAGGTTTTGTGATGAAGTTGGCATTTGAGCTAGGGTAGGTAGGTAAGATTTAGGCATATAAAACATGATGTTGAAGGGGCACAAAAAGTCATTCCAGGAAAAAGCATGAAGAAAGTCATAGAAATAAGTGGTTAAGGCAAGAGCATGTTGTTTGAAATTATTACTTTAAAATGGCTTTAAGTTTCAAAATTCAATAGACCATTGTCAAAGCTCAACTTCATCTTGTCACATTATTGTCCTCCACTTTCCTTAGCAAGAAATTATATGTGTGTTAATCACAATTCTGAGAGATACATCACACATCTAAATACACAGAGCAGTCAGGGAGGTGGGGTGAGCAGGTCCTTCCTCCTAAACTCACGACATAGTCATGCTAAATCTTCTGCTCCTAAGTGCAGTACACTGGGGGAAAAGGTAAGGCCAAAAGAGGGAGGGTCATCAACTGCAGAGTTCCACAGGGTTCCAGGTGATTGCCGCAGATTGTAAAGCAGCTTGGTGCCTGTATAGGCTTAGTAAATCAAGAAGTGATGTTAAGATAATGGAAACAGGCTGCTTTGTATAAATTTGTTTACTCTGTTCTCAATAGGTAACATAATTTGCATCATATGCTCTATTTATGACACACCTGGATTCAGAAATGAGGTCATTAAGTTATAAACTTCATCTGGTTCTTTTTTGAAAAATAGACATCAACTATTAGCCCACTTATAAAAGAACCTGTATAAATTGTACCACCTGTCTCCATGAAGCCTCTTCAAGTGTTCACAAATGTCATTTCAGATGATATTTCAAAGTTATGTATGTGTTTCTTCTGTAATATGTCAAGTTTGCAATGGGTTTTTATTGCAATGTTTCTGGTTGATTAATGTGAGATCAAACAGACCATAAGGATATAAACTGCTGATCCATATGGGTAGGGTGGGACTGGAGATGGCCTTCAGCAGATGAAGCTGAAGACAAAGCACAATATAATAAAGTCATGGAGTCTTAGATTTCTATGTAGAAACTTCTTTAGATCTATTTATTTGAACAACTTGCAATCTTCTACCCTCTTGCAGTTGTCAGGCACTTATCATATTTCGAATAATTAATATAAATAGGGTTGATGTTTAGGCAAATTGGAAAAAAAAAAGATTTTAAGATTAATCTTTTGGGGTTAGTCATAAAGGGGCAGAATTTTCATGAGCGTTAGTTCTTTAGCATTTTATTCAATTCTGTCAGTGATAGAAACATTCTGCCATTTATTGATCCAAGAAATGTTTGTGGAGAATCTGCTCTGTAACAGCCACGGTGCTGGAAGCTAAGGATTCAATGTGGCAAAAACAGGGAGAGTCCCTGAATTAGCTAAACCACTAAACCATAGGAAAGTAACCCACTACAATACAAAGAATGAGGAAACTGCGGTGGATGGAGAAGCACCAAACCCAGGCTCTGAGTCTCAGGGATGGCTGCCTGAAAAAACTACCATATAGGCTGAGACATAGGTAAGCCGTAGAAAAGTGATAGACAAGGAAAATTCCATATGTGCAGAACCTAGCTCTTTTCAGGAAAGCTGTGCTGGAGTATCAGGATTGGGGTCCCTGTTAACCAATCTAAAGCACGTCATTCACTAATACTATTTAAATGTATCCTCTACTTTTATTTTTTTTACACAAAAACTTAATAAAGTGTGATTCTATATTTATGTGATTTTAAAAAAATTCTATCTCCTCATGTCCTGCTTTGTTCACCCCACTTTTTGGCATATAGTAGGCACTCAATGTTTGTTGAACCAATGAAGGGGCAAATACCTGAGAGGTGAGAGAGGGAATAGCAGAACAGGCTCTAGAGAGTTAGCCAGGGGATAAATCAAGCAGATTTTTTTGGCCACACTGGGGAGTCTTACCTTCATCCTAAGAGTAGCAGGAGATAGAGAAATGTTTAAAGCCGTGGTTGCATTTTAGAAAAATCATTTTGCCTGCAATGTAAAGAACAGACTGGAAAAGAGTAAAGGTAAATCTATCAGTTACCTGAGAAAACAGTGATTATGTCATTGGGGATGGACTTGAGAGACAGGAAAAGAAATTGATAAAACTTTGTGACTGGTTAAATAAGAAAGAGGGAGAATAATGTTTTCCAAGATGACCCATAGCTTTCTGCACTGGGAAGCTAGATGAATCACCAAGAAAAGCAATGTTTTGTCTTTGATTTTGGTAATGAAGGGAGAAATGACAGATTCCATTTTGAGCATGTTTAAAATGCCCATGGGTCATATGAGAGATGGCAAGGTGGAAGGTGGATATATACCTCTGAAGTTCATGAGAGAAATCTTGGTTAGAGATGGAGATATGTGATCTACTAGACTATAGATAATAATTAAAGTTTTCACTGATGCAGCTGAAGGGACTTCTGGAGAACTTGCTTCTCTTGTCAAACTCTTAAAGGTCTCTCTTTTAGGCTGATTTTAACTAATTTATAAGCTGAGAAATAAGTCAAAAAAGATGGTTTATAACTTTGGGAAAAAGCACATGGCCAGTTTTTCAAACATTGTGAAGGCCAATATCATGGGAGAGCCACAAAGTGACAGTTGGACTCTGTAGGTCTTTACATCTCAGTTCAAAGTGCATTTTCAGCTCTTAGCTAGGTAATGAATTTTTGTCACTAGTCTTCTTCGGATAAGAGACATACATAGCAGACATTGTTACCCGAAAATACTAAATTCATCTGGTCCCACTAGTGTTTACATATACTATTGTCCCCCACCTCACATTTAAATTGTTTTTCTGATGCATGCACCTTCACCACAGAATCTTATTTGATACTTTGCCACCGCCCTTTCATTTTTAGTTTTACTATGACCTGTGTAGCAGAGGAGGACCACATGTGCCTTGGATGTGTTTTGTTTGATTGTCTTATTATGGCAACAACGTCTTAAAAAAGTTTTAATGGTGTTACACTTCATTACTATACAAGCACCTTAGCATTAATTGTCTTTCATCCTATTTGATTTTGGTATTTATGTTAAATGCATGCCCTCTGCTCATATTTGGTTTGTGCCCCTTACCCTGTACCATTAAGATCAAGGACAAAACCACATACAAGTTATTAAAGTAGAAAAGAAGAGGAAAAAAGTAAACTAATGTGTGTAATGGACATTGGAAGGAGGAGTATTTTATTAAAACCTTCCTGAAGAGGTTTAAAAACTAACTAAAATGGTTTCCCATTTTGCCAGATAGACCTGGCAAAGGTAACTACATAATCAAAGGTGAAACATGAGTGAATATTTTCAAGGATGTGTAGGCAGTACAGTGTTAAGTATATAATGTTTGCAGGCAATAATGAAGGACTCCAAATGCCATGGTAAGGGTTTTGACATATCTTAGGCAGCAGACAGTCAGGAAAGTGACACCACAGAAAAATATAATCAGACTTTTATTTTAGAAAGTACATCTTGGCAGTGATCATGGATTTGAAGGAAATAAGGCCAAAAAAACTATGTAATTTTTTATGGCATTCACATCTACATAAATTCAGAATTCATCCCACTACAGAAATCTTGATGTCTGAAATTTTGAACCATAACCTCTTGCTCTTTCAAGTCTCCCAGTAAATTCAACCCTCATTATTTTTAGGGCCAAAAGCCTTTCAACCATTTTTCCCCCAAGCTTATTTTTCTTTTCTATCCCTATGAAGCCTAAAACACATAGATCAACATTTCAACTGTGCACTCAGTGACATCTCAGATTCTTTTTTCCCCTAAGTCTAACCTTTTTGCCAATTCTTAGTTCAAGGTACACTCAATGAAATGTACTAGTACCTTGGTTCTAAATAATCTTTACAAAAAGCATACATTTAGATTGGTTATCTTTATGATAAGCCCTCAATGTTATCTTTCAATCCTTTTATTCACCTCTGTTTTATCTCCCCATCTTTTATTCACCTCTGTTTATCTCCCCATCATTGTAGTTCTAGTTCCCTACCCCTGGAAATTATAAAAATTTCTCAGGAGATTTGTTAAAAGTTTTACAACCCAATCCGGATGTAGATAAATAGATCCTGACTTCATAAAACCTGTCTTCCGGTTCACACTCACTCTACTGCATCTAACTAATCTTCCAAGCAATGATTATGATGCATCAGAACTTTACTATCCTTAATTCATCTTAAAAATGCAGATTCTTGAAATGCACCCCAGGCCTAATGAGTCAAATTCTCTGAAAGTGGAGCTCAGAAATTTCCAATTCTAAGAAACCTCCTGTGTGATTCCTGGGTACACCAAAGTTGCAAACTACAGCTTTAAAAACTGTGTGGAATGAGAAGCAAGAGAAAACAATGAACTGTAGGAGCCCAAGAGGCAAATAATATCCTGCTCTCAATTCCTTCCAGTCATAGCGTAAAACCAAGCCACTTCACAGCAAAACTAAAGAAAGCTTTTCAAAGTGTTTAGTGTGTGGACATGAGAACTATATATAAGAGAAGTTGATATGAGTCATAACTCAGTGTAATTGCATCCTGTTATCAACAAATATAGTTGATGTTATAGACATTTAAGTTTAGGGGCATAGCATAAAAAACTAAGGAAAGTAGACTATTGACACACAGTCACTTTTTAGCTGCTCGGTCTTCTTGAGGTTTCTGTGTAAGTTAGAAACTTGATTGAAATAATAAATCCATTTGCTAGAAAATAAATCTTAAAATTTTGATTTGTATTGTGAACTCCAAATATCTGAGACAGGTCCCAGTCAACTGAGAAAGTTTATTTTGCCAAGGTTAAGGACATATGCCTGTGACAAAGACTCTGGAGGTCCTGATGACATATGCTCAAGGTGGTTGGGACACAGCTTGGTTTTGTACGTTTTAGGAAGACATGAGAGATCAAACAATATATGAAAGATGAACACTGGTTCAGTCCAAAAAGGTGGGACAACTGGAAGCAAAGGTGAGACAACTTGAACTGGGGAGGGGACTTTCAGATCATAGGTAGATAAGAGAAAACCAGCTGCACACGTTTGAGTTTCTAATTAGCCTTTCCAAAGGAGGCAATCAGATATGCACTTCCCTCAGTGAGCAGAGGGATTACTTGGAATAGAATGTGAGGCAGGTTTTCCCTAAGCAGTTCCCAGCTTGACTTTTCCCTTTAGCTCAGTGAGTTGGGGGTCCCAAGATTTATTTTCCTTTTACATTTCTCCCCTTTTCTTTTTAAGACTCTTTCAGAGAAAGCATTTTAGAAGAAAATGAGTTTCTGGTCTCAGGTTTCATCTAATCTTTAATGGCTAGGGTGGTTTGTTCCTAGACAGGTAGGTCCCATATTATTAGGAAAGCTCATTTTTAGCAAGTTGTGAAGTCTCATGTCCTATGAAGAGAAAATAAGGGGAGGTAGGGAGAAAAAACAACAATAAAAAACCAACAATCCTGGAAAACTGATATAGGCTATATTACTCTGATGTCCATACATCACTAGTCAGGTATGAAAGTAGCTTATGCATGTAAATAGGCTGCTGTTATTTCTTCTGAAGTTTAAGTTGTCTAGCTTCAGTTCACAGGGCTTCAAGAAAACACAGCTTAGTGTTCAGTGATTCAAAATTAGGAAAAATGGGGAGAAAGAAAGAAGAAAAAAATTGAAAACATGATTTTGGAGACTTATAGCCAAGAAAAATTAGAATTCACTCCGAACTGTCAAAAATGATAAAAATTATAAAAACATTAGGTGAGAATATAATCTAACAACAGGTAGACTATAGTTTTTGAAACAATTTTTCTCTCTCCAGTTTCTCATTTTTACTAAAGACAGATCATGGTAGGACCAATTTGCTTTATAATACTTGGCCTGATTATTTGTATAAAGTGCAGCAGGAATAATCATTTTTCACATAGGCTTTTTAATTGGCTTTGATGAAACTTTGTTAACATAGAAGAAATCTCAGACAAGGCTTATTTTGTGGATTTGTACCATCAAATACCTGTGAGCTAGGTAAATTCCTCTCCTCTTAAGGTCCCATGATAACTTGGGGCTCCCAGGCCTGTCAGAAAGTGATAGTCTTTACCTACCACAGGTCAGGAACCATGTACAGGGACTGTGTAGACAATGTATGAGGCTAGTTTTCCCAAGGGGTTTTTGTTGTCTCTGTAAGTCAAGTTTATTTCCAGTCAAGTTTGTTGACCATCCCAGCCAAAG
The DNA here is from genome assembly GCF_028885625.2 of Pongo pygmaeus. NCBI lineage: Eukaryota > Metazoa > Chordata > Mammalia > Primates > Hominidae > Pongo > Pongo pygmaeus. The sequence continues at coordinate 127,392,663 of NC_072376.2, forward strand.
CCTTGGTAAGGTAACCAGTTTCTCCAAGGGTTTCCTGTTGCAAAAAAAAGACATTTTTATTGCACTTATGCAAATAACTATATTACCATTAAGTTAAGAATACTCACAAACAGTTTCAAAATTCTGGAGAAATCAGGTAGAGAGAAATAAATATGCTCCAAATATTGTTGCTACAAGCTGTCAACAGCTCAAAAGAAAAGTTTTCTTGACTCTGCAAAACAAAGCAAATGATCAGCAACAATTTAAGTAAAAAAGTCAAAAGATTACTTCAGTCTTCTATTAGTTCAGTTCAGGCAGTTAACTCCTGTTCTGCTTGATATTCACGAACATTTCAGCTCTCCATGAGAGTCCAGAAAGGTTTTCTTCTATTCTAATGTCAAAATTCCCAAAGTTATCCGAACCCTGCATTCAAGAACACCTCTCAGAGTTTTATAGTTGATTGTAAAATCACCTTCTAAAGAGAACCAAAACAAAACAATAGTTGTCTGTGAATGACAAAAAGTTTTAGGGCAGCCACAGTCAAGGACACAACTGACAAGGAAATTTGTTACCTCTGTGGCACACAATAATTTAACATAGCAATTATTATTATTACTGATAGTGTACACTAAGTCATATCAGAATTATAGGATTTTCCCATAACTTTGGAACATATACCAATAACTATTTGTACAAATACAGCCCAAAGAAAGCCAAACACCATTTCATATTTAACAATTCTTCCTGTATGATTTTTATACCAAATAAGCCAAATATATAATTTTTGGACTTTATGGAACCTAATATCTTAAAGGGCTAATTAGGTCAGAAAAAGACATAATTTATCATTTGATTTTGGAAAGTTTCTCAAATATTAAAGGTTTAAAATGCTTGATATTATCACAAAATAAGATCACAGGTCATTGTAAAATAAGTTCCTCATTTTGCCAAAGTGATAACTCAAAGATTTGAAAAAAAGACAAAAACATTTATTCTTTGACAGAGTAGATTTAATTTTCCAAACACTAAGCCCTAATAAAAACAGCATGAGGCCAATTAAATGTTTTTCAAAATTTTATAAATGATCTATAAAATTTTAATCATTTTGACCATAAGATATAATTTCCATAAACCTTTTATAACCTTTATAATCCTTATTAAAGAGAGGATTAATGCTTCAAGAAAACCTTGTTAATCTGACATAGGGGCCCATATGCTGGTGTTGCATCAGTGTGTTTTTGACATTAATGGTTAATTTATAGAGAAACTGAACTTATCCCTCAAAATTGGTCCTTAAAATTTCATGTGCCCATCCCTTTTGTGAGAGTCCCTGGGACTTGAGGAGTTGAATAGCTTTAATTTCTGGTCCTGTGTCTCACAAACACAGTTTATTTTTATTGGCATCATTTACCAAGTCTGAAGATAAAGCTTTAACTACTCTCAATGTTAAGATTTAGCATGACTTGGTGTCCTTTTTAGACCCAGGAGTCAAAGCCCTGTATCTTAATGGTACAAGGACTTTAAAAGCATATACAGAAAGTTACATGAATGTAATAACTTTAATTAACATTTTTTAATCTTTTTTTTCTAAGCCAATCAAACTTAGTATTAATGACATAGAAATTATTTCAATAAAGCTTACGTGTTTATTAGGCCAGTTACCCAAAGGCAAAAGAAGAGACCTTCTGCAGTGCAACTGCTATTCTCTAAGGGGAATATTATGTTGGAAGGAAACATTTCCTTTAGACCTTTAAGATAAAACTTTTTTTTTCTTTGATAGCATCAGGTTACAACAGTTAGAACCTGAAGGAAACAAAAAAACACTTACAAGAGCTGAAAATGAGTTGAAGGATAGAGTTATTGTTTCAGGCCTTTTAAAAGGGGAGAGAAAGCTAAAAACAACCAGAAACAATAAAAGTTGAACTTAGTGTAAAAAAATTATAATGTCTTGCAATTTATTAAGAATAAAGCAATACCTTAAGAAAATTTTATAGTTTGAATGAATTCTTTAGCATATAAGTTTTTAAAATCAAAACTAAATCTCTAGAAATATTATAATTTCCCTTTAATTATAGACAACTTGATCATATAAAAGTTTTTTCCATAAATCTTCTCATTAAGACTCACACAGACCATTCATGACCTGCCTGGACTTCCTTGTTTGTGTTGAACATCCCTCTTTCTTCCACAAACAATCATTTTATTCTAGGGTAAAATTTGGCATACAAGATTATTTCTCATATAAAATTAATTTTCTTTAAGCTTTCTTACCAAAAAAAACCTCTTTATTTCTATAAACTTTCTTTACATCTCTTATTTCCTGGCTCCTTTTACCTTGTATTATACATAACCTTTAAGTGATCTTTGAATTTAACAAAAATTATTCACCTTTTAAAAATGGACACACTTTTTTTTAGAAAAAGAATGTTTTCCTACAATATGTTATTGGAAAATGCCCAATTAAAGAAATATCCATTATTTAATTTAATATAAATTTAGATTATAAATTATGGCAAGTTTGTCTGCAATTATCTTTCCAATTACATTTACTTATTGTATTTTAATAGTTTACTTATTTATGAAAACTGGGATAGTCATCATTTAAAGTTATGACACCACCATTTTAAAATTATAACTGATACAGTGAAAGAGATCTCACCTAACTGACTCCATCTTGCTTCCAACCTCTAAGCTGTTCTTGTTCATTCCTGGGTGTAGGCCAAACTAACTTTGGGAGGAACTAGTTTATAGTTAGCTTTGAAACAAAGATGATAACAGTTCTTTCCCAAAACAAACCCCCTACCTGCCTGGGGACTAAACTGCCTAAAGCCATGAGATTAGAAATTATGGTCCAGGACTCATGCAGCTGGAGGCTTCAAGACTCCAAATCTTCTCAAATTGCTCATAGAGATAAAATCACTATTGTAAAATGTAGTATTTGGCAGAGATAAGTATGAAATCACTTTATCAATAAATGCAAATAAAATGTATGCTGGCAATTTTTAAGACACTTCTAATATTACTTCACAAATAATTTTCAAGCTAGCTTATTTATTAAAGATTTCAATTAAGTCACACAAGCTTGAAAAAGCATTTGACTAGTCTTTTCTCTGTTCCTGAAAAAGTATTTAAGTGCTTTTTCTTAAGCCAATTAATTAGAGCTTTTTAATATATTTTCAGTAGTGAAGCAATGTGCACACAACACATAGATACATAGATGTATTAGACATGGTGATAGAAGAACATCTTATAGATTCATAAGATCTTTTTTTTGTTGTATACTTTCAAATTCTTGATAACCTGTTTCATTACCCTAGGCAATTGACAGTGAAATAACCCTGAATTTGTATATTGAAGGAGGCAACTCTCAGGTGAAAAATCAGATAGGAAAATTTACATATCAAACTACAGGAAGAAAAATGTGCTAGAGGGAAATTAGAACTGATTTAATTGCCAGTTAAACATAAAGTTAAGTAAATCAGCCAGGCACAGTGGCTCATGCCTATAATCACAGCACTTTGGGATGCTGAGGCAGGTGGATCATTTGAGGTCAGGAGTTCAAGACGAGCCTGGCCAACATGGTGAAACCTTATCTCCACTAAAAATACAAAAATTAGCTGGGCAGTAGTGGTGCAAGCCTGTAATACCAGCTACTCAGGAGGCTAAGACGGGAGAATTGCTTGAGCCTGGGAGGCAGAGGTTGTGGTGAGCCGAGATCATGCCACTGCACTCCAGTCTGGGCAACAGAGTGAGACCCTGTCTTAAAAAAATATCATAAAGTCCTTTTAAAGATATATGTATACACACACACTCACACAGAAAGATCTTATAACTTTTATTTCAGGAATCTAGTCATGAGATATTAATACAAATTTATCAGCTTGCAAGGAAAAAAAAACCAATTGGGTCCCAATAGTAATTTTTATCTCAGTAGCAAAGTAACAGCAGCTTTAAAGCAGGCAGAAAAGAAAATAGAGAAAAAGAGAGCTTAGGAACTCTACAGTGTGCAGGTTGACCTCAGTGCTATCTTTTCTTGAAGTAAATGTGCACAAAGACCTTAATATTTCCATTTTACACTGACTCTAGCAAGTAGAGGTGCCATAAAACTAATGGAATGGTGAAAAGGGGTCATTCTGGTTTTCATTCTTAGATCATTTGTTTCCCACTTTTTCTTTCTTTCTTTCTTTTCTTAAGACAAAGAACTGAGCTGTGGCCTAGGGCTTTTGTGAAGTGCATTGAAGTGTGCTGGTGTTACTAGTTGAAGATATCCGGGTTCTTGGCATCTTGAACAAGGAACTGGACAAAATGCACAAACAAAGCAAGGAAAGCGTGAAGCAAAAACTGCAGAGATTTACTGAAACAAAAAGAGGCCGGGCGTGGTGGCTCACATCTGTAATTCTAGCACTTTGGGAGGCTGAGGCGGGTGGATCATGAGGTCAGGAGATTGAGACCATGGAGAAACCCCATCTCTACTAAAAATACAAAAAATTAGCCGGGCGTGGTGGCAGGCGCCTGCAGTCCCAGCTACTCAGGAGGTTGAGGCAGGAGAATGGTGTGAACCTGGGAGGCGGAGCTTGCAGTGAGCCGAGATTGCGCCACTGCACTCCAGGCTGGGTGACAGAGTGAGACTCTGTCTCAAAAAAAAAAAAAAAAAAAAAAAAAACTAAAAAGAAAAAAAGTACACTCCACAGGCTGGGAGCAGGCGCAAGCACAGGGGCTCAAGAACCCATTACAGAAATTTCTGGGGTTGAAATATCCTCTAGAATTTTCCGTTGGTTACTTGTTGTACAACCTATGTAAAGGAAGAGGATGAAGTAAAATTACAAAGTCATTTACTTGGTGTATGCCCTATGTAAATGGAGAAGATATTTCCTGTCATAGCTGAAGTGTTTCCATTTAAATCAAAAGTGTTTCAATTTAAATCAGTTTTAGGAAGTCATTGTGAATCGATCTTATGTTCTCTGCCTCCAGACCCTATTCTCCTGCCTCTTTTTCCCCTTGAGAGATGTGATCCCCATAAATCTTTATGGAAGATGGAAAAACTGATGGTCTTCCTTCTGTAACAGCTTCATGCTGGCTTGGGGTATAGTACCTACCTATTGGGGATCATGAAACTCTTGCCCTGTCCTGTCTAGTGGAGTCAGGGTAGTTCCTTGATGGCCAGGGGTGGTGACTTCACCCGGAACTGGCTGGAACACTTGTTGCATGATCATCTGAAGCTTGATGGTCTCTAGGTGAGAGGAATTGAATTTGGTTAAAAAATTTAATGGAGACTTAAGGGAGTGGATACCTATGCTGTCAGGAATGTTTGTTATAGAGATTTGCAGGAGAAAAGCAAAATCTAGTCTGTGGTCTGTTCTAGGATCTATGTGTTTCCTTAAAGTCTTAGCATGAACAACTCCATTTTGGTTTGGGTTTGGTGTGTTGGGGCCTAGTGCATGACCTCAGTCCAAAACAATGACCTCTCATTAATTGTTTTAAAAAATTCCCCCTTTTTGGTCAGGTTCTCACTTAAGTGAGAGTGTGACCAAAACTTAGGGCCTCTGGTCTCAGCATGTCATTCATAGATTATAGTGTCCTCATGGTCACACATTTCTTTCAGCTCTTGTCATTCTAGTTAAAGAGAGACCATTTGACATTCTAGAGGTCATTGTATGCAAACATTTAAAACCTTGGAGAGAATACAGTGCACCACTGAGACTATTGTTATCATTATCACTAGGATAATACCAAGAGTTTGGAGTATGCTTCTTACCCAGGGTCCCCATAAACCAAACCTCCTAAAATCAAATAGATCAAAGAATGAGCTAAATAAACAGTCTACTCACTTAACTAAGCAGTGGATTCATTAATCCATTTTCTGGGGTTTAAATACCCTTTAGAGTTTTCCATTCATTATTTGTTGTACAATCTATGTAAATGAAGAGAATGAAATAAAGTTACAAAGTCATTTAATTTGTACACTACGACTGAATCTCTGTAATATCTAATGTTTTCTCCATAGGTCATGAGTGCCAGCAGCTGCACAGATACTTCTCTGTTCAGCCAATTCTATCATAACCTTCACAAGAGAATTTAAAATCTGTTGTGTAACTGTAGCCTTTACAGTAGAATCTTCTATAAAGCCTATCACAAAGGATAGATTTCTAATCATTGCTTCTTTTATGCCAAACTATGGGAAAAGGACCTAACAAATGATGCCCTTCTAGAAGAGTGAAGGCCTCTTGGCAATGTGCTCTTTAACCCATAATATGAGTTTAGAGGAGTGAACAAATGTTCTGTTTCTGATTGATTATAATATATAAGGTTATCCATATATAGGCTGGCTGAAAACTCCTTCACAAATAAAAGTCTACCCCATAAGCCCACATAACAGACACATTTTCCACTTCTATTGTTCATAGAGGCATAAGCAAGGAAAAAAATATTCCAAGATAAGTCTCTTAATGGTAGAGAAGTCTTGACCCATGATCTTGGGAAAAGCTGTTCACATCAAGGATGCCATCTTCTTCTGGGGAGTAATTTTCCTGATTAGCTTTACCTTAAGGGTTCCAGGGGCTGTACAGTCCTAAGAGTATGATGGGACGCTGCTCAATTGTGAGATTATGAACCCAAGGTTTAAGGTCCTGAAGTTTTGCTGTATTGTGGATATCAAGGACAGTCTTTCTCTGATGTTCTCAGAAGATATAATCTTTAGGTTCTAGATTGTGAAGGGGTTGATTGTCCTCAGTCATAAGAGGCTTCTTTATTTGACAAAAATACATTGTAGCATAATAATTTACTGTTATAACATCAGTCTTTTTTTTTTTTTTTTTTGAGATGAAGTCTCACTCTGTCTCCCAGGCTGGAGTGCAATGGTGTGGTCTTGGCTCACTGCAACTTCCGCCTCCGGGGTTCAAGCAATTCTCCTCCCTCAGCCTCCCCAGTAGCTGGAAATATAGACACGTGCCACCAGACCCAGCTAATTTTTTGTATTTTTAGTAAAGATGGGGTTTCACCATGTTAGCCAGGATGGTCTTGATCTCCTGACCTTGTGATCCTCCTGCCTCAGCCCCCTAAAGTGCTAGGATTACAGGCGTGAGCCACCAGGCCCAGCCAACATCAGCCTTCTTGCATGGGAAAGCTTTTATACAACAAGAAAACATGCACTGAAAATGTCAATTGAATGAAATCTGTATATAAAATGTTTAAATGGTCCATCAGGTGACCAAATGTACCTGAAGCTTTAATTGTTTTCCTAGGAAGATGAGACCAAACATTGGTTATCAACTATTTTTTTTTTTTCTCCATCATCTTGCATATTTATTTATTTATTTATTTTTTATTTATTTTTAAATTTTTTTTTATTTCCATAGGTTTTTGTGGAACAGGTGGTATTTGGCTACATGAGTAAGTTCTTTTATTATTATTATTATTATTATTATTATTATACTTTAGGTTTTATGGTACATGTGCCCAATGTGCAGGTAAGTTACATATGTATACATGTGCCATGCTGGTGCACTGCACCCACCAACTCGTCATCTAGCATTAGGTATATCTCCCAATGCTATCCCTCCCCCCTCCCCCCACCCCACAACAGTCCCCGAAGTGTGATGTTCCCCTTCCTGTGTCCATGTGTTCTCATTGTTCAATTCCCACCTATGAGTGAGAATATGCGGTGTTTGGTTTTTTGTTCTTGCGATAGTTTACTGAGAATGATGATTTCCAATTTCATCCATGTCCCTACAAAGGACATGAACTCATCATTTCTTATGGCTGCATAGTATTCCATGGTGTATATGTGCCACATTTTCTTAATCCAGTCTATCATTGTTGGACATTTGGGTTGGTTCCAAGTCTTTGCTATTGTGAATAATGCGGCAATAAACATACGTGTGCATGTGTCTTTATAGCAGCATGATTTATAGTCCTTTGGGTATATACCCAGTAATGGGATGGCTGGGTCGAATGGAATTTCTAGTTCTAGATCCCTGAGGAATCGCCACACTGACTTCCACAAGGGTTGAACTAGTTTACAGTCCCACCAACAGTGTAAAAGTGTTCCTATTTCTCCACATCCTCTCCAGCACCTGTTGTTTCCTGACTTTTTAATGATCGCCATTCTAACTGGTGTGAGATGGTATCTCATTGTGGTTTTGATTTGCATTTCTCTGATGGCCAGTGATGGTGAGCATTTTTTCATGTGTCTTTTGGCTGCATAAATGTCTTCTTTTGAGAAGTGTCTGTTCATGTCCTTCGCCCACTTTTTGATGGGGTTGTTTGTTTTTTTCTTGTAAATTTGTTTGAGTTCATTGTAGATTCTGGATATTAGCCCTTTGTCAGATGAGTAGGTTGCGAAAATTTTCTCCCATTTTGTAGGTTGCCTGTTCACTCTGATGGTAGTTTCCTTTGCTGTGCAGAAGCTCTTTAGTTTAATTAGATCCCATTTGTCAATTTTGGCTTTTGTTGCCATTGCTTTTGGTGTTTTAGACATGAAGTCCTTGCCCATGCCTATGTCCTGAATGGTATTGCCTAGGTTTTCTTCTAGGGTTTTTATGGTTTTAGGTCTAACATTTAAGTCTTTAATCCATCTCGAATTGATTTTTGTATAAGGTGTAAGGAAGGGATCCAGTTTCAGCTTTCTACATATGGCTAGCCAGTTTTCCCAGCACCATTTATTAAATAGGGAATCCTTTCCCCATTTCTTGTTTTTCTCAGGTTTGTCAAAGATCAGATGGTTGTAGATATGTGGCATTATTTCTGACGGCTCTGTTCTGTTCCATTGATCTATATCTCTGTTTTGGTACCAGTACCATGCTGTTTTGGTTACTGTAGCCTTGTAGTATAGTTTGAAGTCAGGTAGCGTGATGCCTCCAGCTTTGTTCTTTTGGCTTAGGATTGACTTGGCGATGCGGGCTCTTTTTTGGTTCCATATGAACTTTAAAGTAGTTTTTTCCAATTCTGTGAAGAAAGTCATTGGTAGCTTGATGGGGATGGCATTGAATCTGTAAATTACCTTGGGAAGGATGGCCATTTTCATGATATTGATTCTTCCTACCCATGAGCATGGAATGTTCTTCCATTTGTTTGTATCCTCTTTTATTTCCTTGAGCAGTGGTTTGTAGTTCTCCTTGAAGAGGTCTTTCACATCCCTTGTAAGTTGGATTCCTAGGTATTTTATTCTCTTTGAAGCAATTGTGAATGGGAGTTCACTCATGATTTGGCTCTCTGTTTGTCTGTTATTGATGTATAAGAATGCTTGTGATTTTTGCACATTGATTTTGTATCCTGAGACTTTGCTGAAGTTGCTTATCAGCTTAAGGAGATTTTGGGCTGAGACAATGGGGTTTTCTAGATATACTATCATGTCATCTGCAAACAGGGACAATTTGACTTCCTCTTTTCCTAATTGAATACCCTTGATTTCCTTCTGCTGCCTAATTGCCCTGGCCAGAACTTCCAACACTATGTTGAATAGAAGTGGCGAGAGAGGGCATCCCTGTCTTGTGCCAGTTTTCAAAGGGAATGCTTCCAGTTTTTGCCCATTCAGTATGATATTGGCTGTGGGTTTGTCATAAATACCTCTTATTATTTTGAGATACGTCCCATCAATTCCTAATTTATTGAGAGTTTTTAGCATGAAGGGTTGTTGAATTTTGTCAAAGGCCTTTTCTGCATCTATTGAGATAATCATGTGGTTTTTGTCTTTGGTTCTGTTTATATGCTGCATTACATTTATTGATTTGCGTATATTGAACCAGCCTTGCATCCCAGGGATGAAGCCCACTTGATCATGGTGGATAAGCTTTTTGATGTGCTGCTGGATTCTGTTTGCCAGTATTTTATTGAGGATTTTTGCATCAATGTTCATCAAGGATATTGGTCTAAAATTCTCTTTTTTTGTTGTGTCTCTGCCAGGCTTTGGTATCAGGATGATGCTGGCCTCATAAAATGAGTTAGGGAGGATTCCCTCTTTTTCTATTGATTGGAATAGTTTCAGAAGGAATGGTGCCAGCTCCTCTTTGTACCTCTGGTAGAATTCGGCTGTGAATCCATCTGGTCCTGGACTTTTTTTGGTTGGTAAGCTATTGATTATTGCCATAATTTCAGCTCCTGTTATTGGTCTATTCAGAGATTGAACTTCTTCTTGGTTTAGTCTTGGGAGGGTGTATGTGTTGAGGAATTTATCCATTTCTTCTAGATTTTCTAGTTTATTTGCATAGAGGTGTTTGTAATATTCTCTGATGGTAGTTTGTATTTCTGTGGGATCGGTGGTGATATCCCCTTTATCATTTTTTATTGCATCTATTTGATTCTTCTCTCTTTTTTTCTTTATTAATCTTGCTAGCGGTCTATCAATTTTGTTGATCCTTTCAAAAAACCAGCTCCTGGATTCATTTATTTTTTGAAGGGTTTTTTGTGTCTCTATTTCCTTCAGTTCTGCTCTGATTTTAGTTATTTCTTGCCTTCTGCTAGCTTTTGAATGTGTTTGCTCTTGCTTTTCTAGTTCTTTTAATTGTGATGTTAGGGTGTCAATTTTGGATCTTTCCTGCTTTCTCTTGTGGGCATTTAGTGCTATAAATTTCCCTCTACACACTGCTTTGAATGCATCCCAGAGATTCTGGTATGTTGTGTCTTGGTTCTCGTTGGTTTCAAAGAACATCTTTATTTCTGCCTTCATTTTGTTATGTACCCAGTAGTCATTCAGGAGCAGGTTGTTCAGTTTCCACGTAGTTGAGCGGTTTTGAGTGAGATTCTTAATCCTGAGTTCTAGCTTGATTGCACTGTGATCTGAGAGACAGTTTGTTACAATTTCTGTTCTTTTACATTTATTGAGGAGAGCTTTACTTCCAAGGATATGGTCAATTTTGGAATAGGTGTGGTGTGGTGCTGAAAAAAATGTATATTCTGTTGATTTGGGGTGGAGAGTTCTGTAGATGACTATTAGGTCTGCTTGGTGCAGAGCTGAGTTCAATTCCTGGGTATCCTTGTTGACTTTCTGTCTCGTTGATCTGTCTAATGTTGACAGTGGGGTGTTAAAGTCTCCCATTATTAATGTGTGGGAGTCTAAGTCTCTTTGTAGGTCACTCAGGACTTGCTTTATGAATCTGGGTGCTCCTGTATTGGGTGCATATATATTTAGGATAGTTAGCTCTTCTTGTTGAATTAATCCCTTTACCATTATGTAATGGCCTTCTTTGTCTCTTTTGATCTTTGTTGGTTTAAAGTCTGTTTTATCAGAGACTAGGATTGCAACCCCTGCCTTTTTTTGTTTTCCATTTGCTTGGTAGATCTTCCTCCATCCTTTTATTTTGAGCCTATGTGTGTCTCTGCACGTGAGATGGGTTTCCTGAATACAGCACACTGATGGGTCTTGAGTCTTTATCCAATTTGCCAGTCTGTGTCTTTTAATTGGAGCATTTAGTCCATTTACATTTAAAGTTAATATTGTTATGTGTGAATTTGATCCTGTCATTATGATGTTAGCTCGATGTTTTGCTCGTTAGTTGATGCAGTCTCTTCCTAGTCTCAATGGTCTTTACATTTCGGTATGATTTTGCAGTGGCTGGTACCGGTTGTGCCTTTCCACGTTTAGCGCTTCCTTCAAGAGCTCTTTTAGGGCAGGCCTGGTGGTGACAAAATCTCTCAGCATTTGCTTGTCTGTAAAGTATTTTATTTCTCCTTCACTTATGAAGCTTAGTTTGGCAGGATATGAAATTCTGGGTTGAAAATTCTTTTCTTTAAGAATGTTGAATATTGGCCCCCACTCTCTTCTGGCTTGTAGGGTTTCTGCCGAGAGATCTGCTGTTAGTCTGATGGGCTTCCCTTTGATGGTAACCTGTCCTTTCTCTCTGGCTGCCCTTAACATTTTTTCCTTCATTTCAACTTTGGTGAATCTGACAATTATGTGTCTTGGAGTTGCTCTTCTCGAAGAGTATCTTTGTGGCGTTCTCTGTATTTCCTGAATCTGAATGTTGGCCTGCCTTGCTAGATTGGGGAAGTTCTCCTGGATAATATCCTGCAGAGTGTTTTCCAACTTGTTTCCATTCTCCCCATCACTTTCAGGTACACCAATCAGACGTAGATTTGGTCTTTTCACATAGTCCCACATTTCTTGGAGGCTTTGCTCGTTTCTTTTTATTCTTTTTTCTCTAAACTTCCCTTCTCGCTTCATTTCATTCATTTCATCTTCCAGGGCTGATACCCTTTCTTCCATTTGATCGCATCGGCTCCTGAGGCTTCTGCATTCTTCACGTAGTTCTCGAGCCTTGGTTTTCAGCTCCATCAGCTCCTTTAAGCACTTCTCTGTATTGGTTATTCTAGTTATACATTCTTCTAAATTTTTTTCAAAGTTTTCAACTTCTTTGCCTTTGGATTGAATATCCTCCCGTAGCTCGGAGTAATTTGATCGTCTGAAGCCTTCTTCTCTCAGCTCGTCAAAGTCATTCTCCGTCCAGCTTTGTTCCGTTGCTGGTGAGGAACTGCGTTCCTTTGGAGGAGGAGAGGTACTCTGGTTTTTAGAGTTTCCAGTTTTTCTGCTCTGTTTTTTCCCCATCTTTGTGGTTTTATCTACTTTTGGTCTTTGATGATGGTGATGTACAGATGGGTTTTTGGTGTGGATGTCCTTTCTGTTAGTTTTCCTTCTAACAGACAGGACCCTCAGGTGCAGGTCTGTTGGAGTACCTGGCCGGCCGTGTGAGGTGTCAGTCTGCCCCTGCTGGGGGGTGCCTCCCAGTTAGGCTGCTCGGGGGTCAGGGGTCAGGGACCCACTTGAGGAGGCAGTCAGCCCGTTCTCAGATCTCCAGCTGCATGCTGGGAGAACCACTGCTCTCCTCACAGCTGTCAGACAGGGACATTTAAGTCTGCAGAGGTTACTGCTGTCTTTTTATTTGTCTGTGCCCTGCCCCCAGAGGTGGAGCCTACAGAGGCAGGCAGGCCTCCTTGAGCTGTGGTGGGCTCCACCCAGTTCAAGCTTCCAGGCTGCTTTGTTTACCTAAGCGAGCCTGGGCAATGGCGGGCGCCCCTCCCCCAGCCTCGCTGCCGACTTGCTGTTTGATCTCAGACTGCTGTGCTAGCAATCAGCAAGACTCCGTGGGCATAGGACCCTCTGAGCCAGGTGCAGGCTATACTCTCCTGGGGCACCGTTTCCTAAGCCTGTCGGAAAAGCACAGTATTCGGGTGGGAGTGGCCCGATTTTCCAGGTGCCGTCTGTCACCCCTGGAAGGGGAACTCCCTGACCCCTTGCACTTCCCGAGTGAGGCAATGCCTCGCCCCTGCTTCGGCTGGCGCACGGTGCGCTCACCCACTGACCTGCGCCCACTGTCTGGCACTCCCTAGTGAGATGAACACGGTACCTCAGATGGAAATGCAGAAATCACCCGTCTTCTGCGTTGCTCGCGCTGGGAGCTGTAGACCGGAGCTGTTCCTATTCGGCCATCTTGGCTCCTCCCCGATTATCAACTATTTTAACAAATTATAAGTAACCACAAAAATATATTCAATTTGGATTTTATTTTTTCCATGATGAATCATGGAATGCAGAACTTTTAATAACAAAAGCTTTAAGGATTCAGGAAGAACAAGGTGATCATCCTGATTCTCCCTGAGTCCATGTTTAAATAACATTAGACTTATATCCTCCTGAATACCAGTTGTTTTACCAAGTTAGGTGCATAGCACTGATAAATGATGGATTATCAAGATAATTTGACCTAGACCATGGAGTTCAAATTGTATATCTAAACAATTTCCATACCCGCTGGCATAACATGAAAATCTGATGACATATTTTCTTGGTATTCAATTAATTTTTTATTCTACTTGGATTAGTAGCTTTATACAAGGAAATTGGTTATTTCTGTAGTTTACAATAACTTAACATAACTGTAATTATAATTGATAGCATATACTCAGACATATTAGAATTTTAGAAATCCCATACAATTTTGTGACATATATTATCACTGACTAAAATATAAATGAAGATTAAACTTTTTTCGGACAATGCTTCCCTTATAACATGTCAAATAATCCTGTTTACCTCTCTTTTGGATGTTTCAAGAGCCTTCTGCAGCATCTCAAAGTTAGAAGTCAGAAAATACTATTTTGAAGCTGAAATATGATTTTGGGAGGCCTATCAAATATGTTAAACGTTTAAAACATTGATATTATGAAATAGAATTCCAGGTTACCATAAGTCATTCATTTAGCCAAAATGATGACTCAAAAATTTAAAAGGCAAAAACCTTTACTCATTGATAGAGGGAAGAAGACCTAGCTTTCCAAATAATTGGTCTCTTGCCTTTCCTTTATTTATTTTTTTGGTAATTTATTCAAAAGCCAAACAAAAATATTTCATTATCTTTTAATATTACATGAAAATCTTGTTCAAGAGAGAAAGCCAAATTTTACCCTTGCATTGGTGTACCATTAAGGTCAGCTCCAATTTTTAATAAAACCTTATAGACAAATCTTTCCAATTTTAATCAGTATCATCATAAGGTGAGAGTCTCATAAACCTTTTATAAGCCTTTACAAATTTTTGTTAAAGAGAAGATCAGTGATTTAAGAAAACTCTGTTTGTGCTTTTATTTCAATGTTCAATTTATGCAGAAACCAGAAAATGACCCTTTAAATTTAGTCAGTATGTTCACACACATAGTGTTTTACAAGATTAATTTTTTTTGTTTTTACAAAACTTCCACAACTTGTTCAAACCTTTAGCTTTATCCTAACTTAAAACAATCCTTTAACCCTTTAGGCAAAAACAACAACAACAAAAATCCACATTCCCATGCCTTCTTATAATCTTTTACTAAATCACATTTCACTTTTTTTACATACCTTGCATGTAAAACTGTTTCTTCAGTAGTCTCAATTACAATGTTAACACTTAGCGACTTTTACTTTTGGTCAAAACCTTGTTAAGTTTGGGACTTGAATTCTGTATTAGGTGTGGAGCCTAGGACTCAGACAGAAGTGCAGATAAGTTCTGACTCTTTCCAGTGTCTACCTCCATGTGTCCCAGGCTTTACCTAGCTGTAAAGCAGGCATGTTGTACAGTTAAGAGTCATAGTGACATTTTTGAAACATTCAGGAGGCCAAGTCACCTTTAAATTGTACATTTCTTGCATAAACTCTCTCATAAATTCTTTCACAACTTACATAGACTATCAACAACATGCTTGGACTTTCTGACTTGTCCTAAACATCCCTCTTTTAAACATCCAGTTATTTTACTTTAAGACAAAAATTTACCATACAAGATCCTTTCTTATATAAAGCCTCTTTTTTTTTTTTTGTAATCTTCTCTGCATAGCTAGGGGGCATAGCTAATTTCCTATGTCCCCAGGCTTTATTTAAAATTGAATGCTCCAAAATACATTGAACAATTTTTTAAAAGTCAAAGAAGTAGTTTATGACCTTAAAGCATTTAGCAAACCTAATATCTGACCTGCATAATTTAAATGAAATGTTTATAGTTTTGAAGATTTTTATTTTACCAATAATCTTTAAAACTTTATTTTTTAAAGATTACTTAAGTCACAGGAACTAAATAAAAGGCATTCCACTTTTTGGACAAAATATTTGATTGAAGTTCTTATTATTAAACCAATTAATTAAAGTTCTTTCATATTACACATATAACACATTTAAATATAGACAGAAGATAAAGAAATCGTTCCCTAAGTCAGAAATTGAACCCAAACCTGGTCACCATTGTAAAAAGAGAAAGCACAGCCACATGGTTACAAGGTCAATCTCCCAAGAATGTGGCTGGCCAGTTTGCTGGGCTGTCTTGAACAGAGGGCCGATGAGGTCATAGGCATGGATTTTATCCTAAGATGTCCCTCTTTATAACAGGGCAATACAGAAAGACATACAAAACACAACATATTCACTACAGTTTAACATTAGCCTCGGAATCTTTTTTTAAATTAATCAAAATGATACAGAGGAGATAAACAGTAACAGTAACTTTCATTATTTATTTATCCAGTTTGCACAGAGAGAGGCTAGAGTCTGACTGGTAAGAAATTTTTACACTTTTGCCAGCATGCCAGGTTTCTGAGTTCTCTCTTCCTGAGCAGCCTTAGTGACCCTGATAAACTGTATGCAAACAAATACATTGCCATGAATTAAGAATATTCACAAATAGTTTACAAATTTTGGAGAAATTAGAGAGAAATATGACTCAAATTATGTTTACAAAAGTATACTCAACACCCTTAAAGTATCAGGAAGCCTAAAATCCAAAAAGTTAGTTTAAGGTTAAAAAGCTGGTGTGTTCCATCAATACCTGGGGGGCCTGACAAAGGTAGCCTAGGAATTCCAGATAAGTGGAACAAATGATGACTTGCTAGAAATGCATAGGAAACAAAATATCTATTAAAGAACCAAATAAAGGCCTTCCACTGGAAACTAACTATATATACATACATACACACACACACACACACACACACAGATATAAAACCATATATATACGGTTTTACACAGAAAGTGTCAGGAAGCCTAAAACCATATATATGGTTTTATACAGAAAGTGTCAGGAAGCCTAAAACCATATATATATGGTTTTATATCTGCATACATAGGCAAAGCCAAAGAATAAACAGCAAACAAATGAAAACTAGTAGCCAAAACAAATAGGAAACCAACCCTAAATTTTTCCTACTCAATCGACCCTGGAGGCTATGGTGTTATCCAGGGCCCTTAAAAACCCACATAATGAATATTTTATTCCTGATACACAATTCAATATCCTCAAGTTTACCAATATCATACATCCTGTGCAATTAAGAAATTCATTTTAGGTACATGACCAATAAGTACTCCAGTGCCAGCACTATCCATGCAAAACAGTAAACATAGTGCAAAGCAATGCAAGCATGTATATGAAATTTGGCTCCACACTAAATTCGGCTTCATGCTTAACTGTATTTACAAAAAGAATTGCCAAACTGCTGATGCTTTTTTTTTTTTTTAACAATACTTCTTATTTTACTTTAATCAAGACTCAGAGCTTTAACTATGAAAATGTTAATAGCCAAATGTCTCCAATTCTCTACTGGGTTTTAAAGAGTATTTTATAATCTAAACATTTCCCATATCTTTCTCCCCACCTTCTGGTTCGTTACTACATTGTTTCACAAATAACCTTTTCAAATTGGTAACTTGAACTATTAGATAACTTTTGAATTAGACAAAATTATTCTTTTCCTCACTAATAACATAACCTTTTCTGACACATTTGATATACAGAATTATGTATTAAGTATAATTTGTTTCCTTAGTAAACTAAAACTTTAGTGTAACCCTAAAAAGCAAGAAATCCTGAACCATCAGATATGGGCATTAATAGATAAGAACAAATCCACAATTTCAGAAACATGGTTCCCCATATCATAACCCTTTAACTGGAAATGATGCAGATATTAAATGAGCATCAAAATTTTTTAAGATTTTAATTTACATAAAAAGTTTACCTAAAGTGTTATCCCATTCACTGTACTCAATTCTTTTACTTTTATCAGTTTATCTAGATTACTTCTGTAAACTGAGATATTAGACACTATCATTTAAAGTTAGTTACTTCCTTGTTAAACACGTTTTTAGTAGTCCGTGAACATCAGGTGCTTACCTAAACTTAAGACCCTCAAAGTTAAATACATAGGTATTTTTGCCAATAACTCAGAAGATTTAGCTAACAGTAAATTTGTAAACCCTGAAAATTTGAGACAGGTCTCAGTAAATTTAGAAAGTTTATTTTTCCAAGGTTGAAGACGCATGCCCGTGACACAGCCTCAAGAGGCTTAGTTTTACACATTTTAGGGAGATGTGGCATCAGTCAACATATGTAAAACGGGACAGCTGGAACTGGGAAGGGAGCTTCCAAGTCACAGGTACTTGAGAGACAAATAGCTGCATTCTTTTGAGTTTCTCATTAGCCTTAGGAGATAGTACAGGAAGAAGGTAATTTTTCCCTGAAGCCCAGCCATCTCTGGCCAAGTTCCCCTCCAAAACCGCACCATCTGAAGTTAGCCATCCTTATCCGTAGTCTCCAATGTTCAGTTACTTCTCTGCTCACTGCTCAGTCACTTTTATCCCTGATGTTCAGCAGTTTGTATCCCTGAGGCTCAGCTGCTTGTGTTGCTGTAGCTTTCTTCTGCCAGCTGCGCTGGTTTTTATGGGTACAGGATAGGGGGCGGGGTGGGTCAAAAAGGCAATCAGTTGGAAAAATGGGGTCAGTTGCTTTCACTTAAGGCCTAGGTCCCGGGCTTGAGCGTGGAGTGTAGCCAGGAGCCCAGCCCTTCTGTATCAGGGTCAGCTGTTTTCACTTAGGGCTAAGGTTCCAGGTTTGAGGGTGGAGTTTGGCAAGGAGCCCTGCCTTCTACATCAATGCAGGCAGGAAAACTTGCCTTCCTTGTCGGAAACAAGTAAAACTCAAAAAACAAACAAACAAACAAAAAAGAGTTGTACAGCAAAATAAACATTAGATCTCAACCAAATTTTGGGAGAATAGGGATTCTCTGGAGGGGGTGCTTCCAGTCCTCAGCAAATTGTCCTATTGGTTTGAGCCATAAGGTTAGCTCAAGATGGTACCAGGCACCCATAGATTTTTCAAAGGTCAGGGGCATCTCCACTCAGAATCTCTTCATAGTTACCAAGTGAAGGCTGAATATCTGAGACAGGTCCCGGTCAATTCAGAAAATTTATTTTGCCAAGGTTAAGGATGCATGCCTGTGCCACAGCCTCAGGAGGTCCTGACAACATGTGCCCAAGGTGGCTGGGGCACAGCTTGGTTTTATACATTTTAAGGAAACATGAGACATCAATCAATAGTCCAAAAGGCAAGGCAACTGGAATCAAAGGTAGGACAACTCAAAGTAGGGAGGGGACTTCCAGGTCATAGGTAGATAAGAGACAAAGGGCTGCATTCTTTTGAGTTTCTAATTAGCCTTTTCAAAGGAGGCAATCAGATATGCATTTATCTCAGTGAGCAGAGGGCTAACTTTGAATAGAATGTGAGGCAGGTTTGCCCTAAGCAGTTGCCAGCTTGACTTTTCCCTTTAGCTCAGTGATTTTGGGGTCCCAAGGTTTATTTTCCTTTCACACTATCTTGCATAGTAAGAGGTACTTTCTTAGTCTCACTCTTCCTCCAAAAAATAACCCCAAAAGCCAATACATAAACATTAAATACTCTATAAAGTATTCACTTTTTAAATATTTAACCCTGTTAGACCATAACCGCAGGGCAGGAACTGCATATTCTGTCTTATTTGCATTATAAAACTAGCACTTGGCACAGTACCTGGCATATAAATGATTAAAATATTTACTGATCAAATGAAAGTCATATCTATCACTTGTTAAAATTCTCCAAATAAGAACTTGAAAAAAAAATTCACTTATATTTACAATGCAGTGGTGTGGAAAATAATAGGAGCAGTAGCAGCAAAAACAACAATCTAGTAGTTTTAAACCTGAAAACAGAAAACTCGCATTCTTTATGGCATTTATTCTGGATAGAAAAAAGTATAGACATTCTAATTATCCATTGTAGATGTGAAAAGTTATGTTTCTGACCACCACTTTAGACACCTGAAAGCCCAAATTAGTCGCTAGCTAGCTGGATATCTGTTTCTCTCCCTCTATATGACTATATAGAGAGCTATACTGGCTACATTTTATTTGTTTTAATAATATAGTCACTATATATCTAGCTAGATAATCTATTTATATATGGCTATGTATTAGCTATGTTATAGTCATATATCCAGTTCTATATCTATCTATATGGCTATATTAGAATTGGAAATACTGTTTAAAGAAACCCATGTGATTGTATGAACAATAGATTTAAATATGAGAGTTTCTAAGCTTTAAACTTGTTTTTGTTAATTTCTTTGCTGTTCTACCTGCTACTATTATTTATTTAGAAAATGATGACAAACAAGTGGAATATCACGTATGTTAGCACAGTGATAAGAATCTTTCACAATAGATAACAGCTGTGGTTGGGAGACTGGCCCAACTTTAGTTTCTGAATATATCACTTAATAGCTGTATGTATGACCTGGTGTGGGTCAAGGTCCACTCAGAAGAGACTGCTCCTATGCATGAAGTTGTTAATTAGGTCAGAACAAGGAGAGTGATTCATTGAAATTGAGGACCTTAGGGGAGGGTTCCTGCGGGAGTGGGACCTGGCTCTCTAAGGAGAGGAGCTTGATAAAGCTGATTCTGCAAGTGTTGGAAAACCACAAACTAGATTCTTATGCAATTACGAAAAGGACTTCTGCTGCTTCAGTGGGGAACTATGCCCGGCTAATATATGCCCAGTGGGAGCACGACCAGATAAGAAGAATACAGCAATCCACGGGAAGCAGCCTGGAAGGTCTCCTGTCTTCCACCTCCAGCCTTGCAGTCACCCTCTTGCATCCACTCTTGGCAGAGCCTAGCGCAGATCCAGCTAGAAAAGCAGAAATGTGGCTTTCCAGCCTTAGAATTTCAAAGCCAGCTGAGGAGAGAAAGGTATTTTGAAGCTGGGATATAGGTTAATAATTAGTGCAGGTAGCATAGTGACAAGAAGTATATTGCATGGAAGATAAGAGCTGGGACTGGTAGATTGCTTAAATTTAGCACCTGACCCCATCACTTAATAGCTATATAACCTTTGGCTACTTATGCTTGATAAAATCAATTGGCCCCAGGTATAATATGGGAACAATGTTAACATCATGAAGTTGCTGTGAGAAGTAACTTTGATAATGAAATAAACTGCATAGCAGTATGTAACAAATATTAAAAACTACACATTTTATTTGCTTCATATAGCAAGACAGTGACTTGATTATTTAAGTAAAATCTTTTGATTATATTGTAGCTCAGTTCTGAATTTCTGAACTAGAAAGTATTGGATTTACAGTAACATGGTGGAAATTAATATGCACATTTCAAACAACAGGAATTTGAAAGTCAACTATCGTTCATTTATTCATCATTTTCCCATTATGTACATATATTTTTCATTATATAATTTACAGTTTAGCTTACAGATACAAACAACTAAGCAATTACATTAAAGCAGCATAAGAGCCAAACTAGGAGAAGTATAAGGATATAGTAGAGATGAACAACCAACCCTGAGAAGGGCTCAGAGGATATTTTCTGAAGAAAAGAGAACTAAAGTGAATCAGGCAAAGTTTGCAAGAAGAGAGGCACACTACTTACCTTTTAAAATTAAAAATGAAGAATTTACAAATGAAGGTTTGGCAACATTAGTGACAATGGAGAAGCTGGTATTCAAGGAACATATTAAAGGTCTTCATATTGCACAGTGAGAATGTTTAGTCCTATTTCTTGAAAGGACTAAGACAATCTCATATGCTTTTTTCGGTCCTTCTCAAGAACTCAGTGGGGTGCTGAGTCAAGACTCAATATACACATGTTGAGAAGTACAGTTCTAGAGTTTCGCATTGTTATGGCTCAGGTCTGTCTGGTTAATTAATATCTGTTTCACACTGAGCTGAACACCTTGACATATTGGAACAGAGATTACAAAGTGAGAAAGGAAAAGAATAGTATGCTGTTAATCATGTGTGTGTGTGTATTATATACTTTCAAAATCCTTTCACACACATATATATGTCATATATAATATATATGCTATATATACTATACATAGCACTTTCACCAATAGCTGGGCATACCTACCTACAAGGCTGAAGGAGTGATGCTTCAAACCCATTGCATCATTTCTTATCCCTCTTTTTTTTTTGGCTTTCTACATCCATTGTGTTACAGAGATGAAAGAACTATCATTATGAACATATCAGCAGAGTTATCATTTCAGTGTGAAATGACTCTAGATGTTCCTGACTTCTATTTACAATTGAAATAACAACTTAATTATAAAAAATAAATTAAATTTTTGTATTTAATTTGCATACATGATGTTATTTGTTGGGTAACATCATTGGCCAGGAAACATAGCCTCTTAGTTCAATTCCAGACCTGCTTTTAATTATCTCGCATTCTCCGAGCCAATAAGGAAAACTTTGGCCTAGACTAATATTTCTTTATAAAGTACATGTGAGATTTATCATCAGGCTGCCTTCAATGATTCTACAAATGACTCCTGAGACAAGGCTTTCAAAGCTATTTAGTCTTCCCTGGGGAACCAGTACCTTGCCTGATATCATCATTAAATAAGAAAATGCATGCATATACACCTGAGAAATAATAACATAATGATGATAATTCTTTACACTTTGTATAATCAAACTGTATTAAGAAAAGAAAAATGATGAGGCTAAAGTGATTAAAACAATGTAATACAGGTACAAGATAAGCAAAGATACTAGTGCAACAGAAGAAAGTTTCCAGATTTAGATCCACATACTAACCTAATTCAGGTAAAAGCTACTATTGCAATAAAACAGAGTCTGCAAAATAAATGCTTAATCAATTCACTGTCTATTTCTTAAAAGCAGTTATTATGTATTTCCTCCTTCTATTCGGCTTTGATGTAAAAGTCTTGATGTAGCTCAGGTATTTCAAGTCATCAGGATTGACAGTAAATCATATTTCTTCCTTGAGTAGTTCTCACCACCTGAAATGGCTGTTGAGAAGTAACTGAGCGGATATTTGCCTTTCTAAATGTGAATATTACTTTATTATATATATATAGAGGAAGAGAGTAAAGTTATAAATTTGTGACTCTTCATTTCCTCTGGATTATTTAATTTTTTCCTAAAATGGGAGAGTGCTAAGAATAGTAATCATAATCACAGCTTATGGAATTTTTGTGCAAGGCATTGTGTTTGGACTTCATATGTGAAATCTCATTCAGTGACAATTTAACTGGTAAACTTAAAAAAATAATTAAAGAGATTTTTAACAAGGAGGCAAGAGAGTATTTTTATAATATTTTCTGACATGAAAGGAAGGATGCCAAAATATAAATGTGTCTATATGTGTGTGTAGTATGTGTTGAGAAGAAACTAGCTTTGGGGTGAATAATTGGAAAACACAGAGATTCTTGATGTCAATTTTAGCAGAGACAGTATACAATTGCAAAATAGGGCTGCTCATAGCAAATACAGAAAATCCATAAATTGTTTATTAATCAAATGGAGAAAAAGACTCAAAAAGAAGAAATGCTTTTTTCTAAAGTTGTACAAGTTGAGAGAACGCAGAGAGAGGGTGCTTATCTTCCAGGCCAGATCAGGTCAATAAATAAGCATGTGCTAAACATCTTCCTTGGTAGATGTCAGAGTAAGATGCAGTTTTTCAGAAATGTTCAATTTAGTAGAGTTTCCAACTCTACATAGATTTCTACCATATTAAGAGAAGTAATGTGTAGGCAAGGCACAAACTTAGGGTCCTTGTGATTAAAAATACATCTATGCCCAGAGTGACGTGCTGTGTTATATATATGTGCATGTGTGTATGTGTGTGTGTGTTAAATTACAATATAAATAGGAAAGTTAAAATAACTTTTTTCTGGAAAAACAAAGTAGGAAAATGCAACAGGCCAAAGGCAAACAATCTGTTATGGAAACATCTTACACTGGGGTACAATAAATATTCATCAAATTAATATAAACATAATACACTAAGATCCTATATCAGTTATACTTTCAAAATATCTGATCATCCTTCACTATTTTATATTTGCCTGTTATTGTCATATATTTAAGTTAAAAAAAAGAGTAGCTCCACATCTGGGAGGCATACTCACTGATACTAACGTTCTTTGTGGACTGATTTCCCTTCAAGTGTAGTTAAAATCAAACTCAACAATTTTATTAAGAAAACTACACTACTGCTCCTCCGGGGTAATTTTCATAAATACTACTTGTATGACTTCTAAGTGAACATCTAAAGTTCTAAATAACTTTATGGTTTTCTAATTACTTACTTCGGTAATTAAGACATTTACACAGCAGAGCAAACTGCTTAACTTGTGAAGGGCTGTGCCAACTACGATGTCTATATAATCTATAATGTTTTCGTTGTTGCTACCAATGTGTGGGCCAGGTCCATGCTCAGATATGCAATTGTGGATCTATGTAATCTATATTGCTTCTAAAAACCTAGGTAATTGTTTTATATTATGAAGTTTCTCATGTAGGAGTATATCTTTGAATATGACAGTAGCAGGCCTAATGAAAAATATAGGGTCTATTATGACACATTTAAGTAGGCTACTTCCCCATAAGCTGAATTTCCCAACACTTTAAGTCAATAGGAAGATTACAGTTACTACCAGGTAATAATCATAAAATCATAATAAATTTCTATTTTCAAGCAAGTGTTCTTCAATCTATTACTTACTTAAGATTGACTGCAACTCAGTTATCCAATAGCATTTATCAAGTGCCTATTATGTTCTAAGCACTTAGGAGAAATATCTGTAATAATTATCTTACTTCAAAGATACAGTTTTAAATATATATATTTTATGCTAAGCTGATATGTTTGAGGCTAGTATTAAAATTGGTTTGTTTTGAAGGTAACTATACACACACAAACTGATTTTAAACATAATTTCTAATGTAACTGCCTAAAATAATATTGTCCTTCAAGTAGATTTTGGGATGTCCTTCCTGTCTGTTCTCAAAGTAGGTTTAGAATATTCCACTTGGAATTGTTTCTAGAGTATGTTAACAAGCCATAATAAGCATATAAGATGTTTCTTAGTAGTCACTATTTTTGGACCAAAATATTGCCATACACAGCTTGACTACCTATCCAATTCTCCGGGCTTGGCTCAAAATAGCATTTATGTATTTCCAATAAGCAAATTTATTCACGAAAGACAAAGATTTCTTATTACTAAAAATAGTCCTAAGAGCTATGCCATAGACTAATGGCAATGCTTTAAGATTAGTTCTTAGCCTGGTGCGGTGGCTCACGCCTGTAATCCCAGCACTTTGGGAGGCCAAGGCGGGTGGATCACCTGAGGTCAGGAGTTCGAGACCAGCCTAGCCAACCTGGTGAAACTCTGTCTCTACTAAAAATATGAAAATTAGCTGGTTGTGGTGGTGGGCACGTGTAATCCCAGCTACTCGGGAGGCTGAGGCAAGAGAATCACTTGAACCTGGGAGGTGGAGGTTGCACCAAGCCAAGATCATGCCACTGCACGCACTCCAGCCTGGGCAACAGAGCGAGACTCCATCTCAAAAAAGAAGAAGAAAAAAAAAGATTAGTTCTGGCTTTCTTTGACCAGTGGCTACTTTGGAAGTATTCAATTTCTCAAGGTAAGTACTTTATAGCAAAACATTCGTGTGTATGTCTAAGTTCTGGTATTTTTGTTAAAATGATGTTTCATTAATTTATATTACTTGATATAGGCATTGAGAGTTAAAATGTAATGATTATCTCTGCCATTTCACAGCTCTTACTGCCACTTCACCCAAGCTTTAACAAAATCATTTGAAGGTAAGCATTAAAGCAATAATGGATTTTTCAGGTATTTTTACTAATTAATGAAATCAAGGCCAACAAATATCTACTGTCTATATCACAGTAATTATAGAGACTATCTTTTGTGATGTTATAGGCACTAATGGTTTCTTTTCCAAGAGTTATTTTTCTTCCATCACTGTTAATAGAATCTCGATTTTGTTCAGGCATGATGTGCCAGCACTAGTGGGTGTATTTCAACTGTCTGGGCACATCATAGCAGTACCCTTCCTTTATGTCAGTTATTGCACTCTATAACTTGGCCAGTGAGAAGGGAAATCTGTTAAGAAATGTCTTCTAGCCGGGCGCGGTGGCTCACGCCTGTAATCCCAGCACTTTGAAAGGCCGAGGCGGGCGGATCACGAGGTCAGGAGATCGAGACCATCCTGGCTAACACGGTGAAACTCCGTCTCTACTAAAAATACAAAAAAATTAGCTGGGCGTGGTGGCGGGCGCCTGTGGTCCCAGCTACTCGGGAGGCTGAGGCAGGAGAATGGCGTGAACCCGGGAGGCGGAGCTTGCAGTGAGCCGAGATTGCGCCTCTGAGCTCCAGCCTGGGCGACAGAGAAGACTCCGTCTCAAAAAAAAAAAAAAAAAAGTCTTCTAATAAAGACCTTCCTTTTAAAAGAGAAGTGCTCAAGAAAAAAGTCTCTGCTCCTGTCTTTGCCTAGCCTTCTGGCTTGGAATACTAGATGTGCAGCTATGGCATTCATATTGCAACCATAAAAGTAGAAGATAGAAAAAGCCTAAATCCTGATATCACCGTTGAGTCACTGCACCAAACTTCGGATCTCCAACCTCCAGGCTTCTTACTATATGAGATCAAGATCTTATTATTTATGCTGCTGTAGATGTGTAATGCAGTATTTGCTGATGAGAGCATCCTAACTGATACAAGGAATAAGAAGCACGCAGCAACTTTCAAGTGATGATCAAAAGGCATTTTTATGATGTGTAAAAGCTATTGATTCTGTAGCTATCAGAAGCAGAGATATAGTTTCCCCTAAATAACTAACATGAATTCCCTGATTTTAATAAAATATGTCTATCAGAATCAGTAAGTATTTTTTTTTTTCTTTTCTTTCTTTTTTTTTTTTTTTTTGAGACAAGGTCTTTCTCTGTCACCCAGGCTGGACTGCAGTGGCATGATCTCAGCTCACTGAAGTCCCAACCTCCTGGGCTTCAACAATCCCCCCACCTCAGCTTCCTGAGTAGCTAGGATGACAGGCATGTATCACCACAGCCTGCTAATTTTTGTATTTTTGGTAGAGATGGGGTTTTGTCATGTTGCACAGGCTGAGTACTCTTATCATTGCAACATATTTATATCACACATTCTGATTACCTTTCTGTTTATTTTTCATAGCATCTTTTACATCTTGCATTGCCATCATAAGTCTTGTATCAGTATTTCTTTATGGTTTCTTATTTTAGAAAACATCAAATCTCTTTTTCTGTAAGTATATCAGGTTATAGTTTTCTTTCAACATTCACTCAGGAAATGATTATGTGTGAGTATGTGTATTTGAGGGGAAGTTATAAGAGGTAAGATCAAATATTAGAATGAAAAGGTATCATTCATGTCTACAAGGAACTCACATTCTTAAAGGAATTTGAGATGTACTTAAATCAGCACAGACTCTATTAATTTCAAGAGAAAGACCTGACCAAAGAGCTATGGATGCATGCTGGAAGTTGGGGAGATCATTTCAGGAATGCCTCATCATGGAGCTGACATTTCAAAGATGGTTAGTATTTCTTTTTAATGGAAATGGGGAAGCATATGTTCTAGAACTTTCTCCATATTATTTTACCATATAGCACATGTCCATAGCTTGGAGACTCTTTAGTTTTGCTGGAGTGAAGGTTTTACAAAAGGATGCAGTCAGTTCAGGTTGTACCTCAAAGATTGAATGTCTATTCAATGTCTGCATTGAATGCCTATTGAATGTCTGCAATTAGTTTCTAATTTTTCCTCATTCTATTTCTGTTCATCTGATCCAAAAAAAAATTCCGTAAGAGTTTTTCATCATATAAATATTTGGTCCACCTCTGCAAGCCATGTAAATGTATGTATTTGTGGGGAACTGTAGTGGAATAAGCAGGTGTGCTTGCCTTTTCCTCAACTTAAGATGACTTTTTATTTATTCTTATTATCAGATCCTTCCTATTTCCTAAAATTCTTCATGGCCATCATAGAAATTTGAATGATCTAAGATGGAGTCATCTGGTTAATCAGCTTGACTCATGCTACATTTCAAATTATGTGAAAAACATAGTGGTGTCAGGAGTTGCCATAAAATATATTATTTAACTCTCTAGGAAGTAAATGTTTTCATTCAGCTGCTCCTATTGCCAAGTAGCCATTCATTTATTCATCCATTTAACACAGGATTTTTAGCATACCATGAACCAGGTAGGTTTCCAGCAGTGAAGATACAAAGGTGAACATAAAAACCAAAGTCCCTCCACTCATGGAGATTAAATTTTGTGGTAGCTTCTATTAGTTTGAAAATAAATTTTCTATCAAATTCTGTTCAAATGTCATTTTTCTCCAGAAAACTTTCTCAAACACTTTTTTGGCTCTGTTCCCATTTGGCTCTGTTGTTAGTACTACTAGAATTTTCTTTCTCTATCGCAATGATTTGCTCTTCTCTCTCTCTCTCTCCTTCCTATTTAATTCCTTTCACCCCTCTTAATAGGCTGTCACCTACTTTAAGACAAAAACCAATATCTAATAATCTTTGCATTAAAATAAAATATACTCAATAAATATTTATAAGTAAGTGAATGAATATGGCAAATATTCAGTATCCACTCTATTTGTGAAAACTTTGGGGCCTTTTCAGCAAGATCCTTCTCAACTTCATGGAAATGCATAAACTTAAATAGAATGCACTGAATAGAATCCATTCAGTATATGGAGCTCCAAGAATATGAACCAAACTTGAGATTCCATAATACATCATGAATCTTTGATGGTAGATTTAATTAGCAGTCAGCAGTAACAGTGTTTTAGCTTGAACCTCTGGACTATAAGATACAAAACTCTTAAAATTATATTGGAGAAAAATGTAGGCAATTGCTCCAAATGTTTCAGATGGTTTGAAGCTGGGAGTTTATATGATTTTAGGTTAATACAGTTGGTAATGATGCTATGTATTATCTAGTTGTGCCCATGTTACATCATACTATTATTCTACGTTGTATTGAGAGTCTGTGGGAAAACATACAAGGAAGTTGTTTCCTAGAAATGAAATTAAAATTGAGTTGCAAAGGAAGGCATGGTTGAACAGTGTACTTCATTTTTACCATGTCTAAATATATTGGGGAAGAATAACATTTAGAAGTTGAGTAGCAACAACCTACAAGACTACAGTTAATGTAGTGTCTACTATATCCAAGTTCCCTGCACCAAGGCTTAATCAATTTAGAAAAAACTGATTTGACCATCGAAGGTCAATTAAGAAGTAACTATATTTTTTCCTGTATAGTGCATGGCAGAGGTCCCCAACCCCTGTGCCACAGACCAGTACTGGTCTGTGGCCTATTAGGAACTGGGCCACACAGCAAGAGGTGAGTGGCGGGCAAGCAGCATTACCCGCTGAGCTCCACCTCCTGTCAGATCAGAAGCAGCATTAGATTCTCATAGGAGCAGGAACCCTATTGTGAACTGTACATGCGAGGGATCTGGCTTGCACACTCCTTATGAGAATCTAACTAATGCCTGATGATCTGAGGTGGAACAGTTTCATCCCAGAACCATCCCCCACCCCCTAGCCCCTGTCCATGGAAAAATTGTCTTCCAGGAAACCAATCCCTGGTGCCAAAAAGATTGGGGACAGCTGGTGTATGGGTTTCCTTAGAAACTGCAAAGTATTCTCAGAAGTGGAATTTGGTGACATACATCCATAATATACCAGATACTTTAGAATATTCTCATATATGAGCTACTTCATTTAATCTTTACAACACCTCTGTGAAGTGGGAATCCTGTAGCCATTTTGCAAGTTGGAAAACTGAGGCAATGGTTGTATGTGATATACTTTAGTTCACACATACTTAGTAAGGGACAGTACCATTGTAAAATTCCAAAGCTCTTTTCACTAGAGATAGCTGTCTCTGTGAGCTGGCCAGATATAAAGGGAGGCATGTTAGAGGACAGAGATAATAAGAAAAATCAGTTGACAATAAAGTATGTTGTAAGTGTGATGGGTGGGACGAGAACTTGTGTGTGGAGGTGGTTCCCTTCCAGGGAAACTACCAGGAAGTGGGTGTGAAGAAAAGTAGAAAACGTTAAGAAATACTTAAGAAGGGAGGGCTTAAGGAGAAAAGAGGAAACAGAAAATAGATTCCTATTCTTTTAAAAATGGATGTTTTTCAGGCGGGACATGGTGGCTCATACCTGTAATCCCAGCACTTTGGGAGGCTGAGGTGGGCGGATCACCTGAGGTCAGGAGTTGGAGACCAACCTGGCCAACATAGTGAAACCCCATCTTTACTAAAAATACAAAAATTAGCCCAGCCTGGTGGTGCGCATCTGCAGTCCTAGCTACTTGGGAGGCTGAGGCAGGAGAATTGCTTGAACCCGGGAGGCCGAGATTGCAGTGAGCCAAGATCATGCCACTGCACTCCAGCCTGGGCAACAGACAGAGTGAGATTCTGTAAGAAAAAAAAAAGAAAGAAAGAAAGAAAAAAAAGATGATTTTTATTTACTGTATTTAATACTAATGGGGGCTGATTTTGAAATCCACACCATTTTTCAGTACCATTTTAAGGGCTTTAAAAATAAGCATTTGTTGCAATTAAACTACCACTGTTATATTGCTATAGTTTAGTTAAAACTCCAGAATACAAATTATGTTTAATTCTAAGGTATTTCAAAAAATCACTTGTAATCACAATTTACAATTATAATAACTATATTATCTCTAAAATTACTAGAATCAGGTGAGTACTTAGAATTCAAGCATCTCAGTTTTCTCATCTGTAACATGATGGGATAAAATAAATCTAAATCTGGCTGATAATCAAAATAAAATGGAAAGCTTCTATGTTTAACAATTTAAAAAAATTTGAATAGTTTTAGATTTACAGAATACTAGTTAAAATAGTACAGGATTCCAATATACATCACATTTATCACCTCTTATAATTAACATCTTATTATTTACATTGATGTGGTACATTTGTTAAAATTAATTAGCCAATATTAATCCATGATTATTAACTAAATCCATACTTTATTCACCTTTTCTTAATTTTTAATCTAATATCCTTTTTCTGTTCTTGGATCCCATCCAGGATACATTGCATTCAGTCATTATGCCTCCTTGGGTTGCTCTGTATGCAAGTTTCTTATACTTTTCTTTCTTTCCTTCCTTCCTTCCTTCCTTCCCTCTCTTCCTCTCTCTTCTCTCTTTCTCTCTTTTTCTCTTTCTTTGATGACCTTGGCATATTTTGAGGAACACTGGGCAGATATTTTGTGGAATATTCTGTTGACGGTTGTCTGATGACTTTTTTCATGATTAGACTGGGGTTATCAATTTTGGGAAGACTGGAGATTTTTTGGTGCATGTCTTTCTAATTTGGTGAATCTGGAGTAGTGCCTGAGAATTTAAAACTTTTCAAGTCTCCTCAGGGATCGCTGATGACATTTTCTCTTCTAGTAGGTGCTGGTTGCTCTATCTAGTGGAAAGCAGATACTAGTTAACATCTGAGTACCTACTCTTTTCTCTATTCTGGAAAAATTCTTAGTTAGTATTTTATATTTCTTTTGGTATTTCCTTCTTTCTTTTCTTCTGAAGCTCCAGTTACATATATCATTGAGTCAATATATTCTTCAGGCCTTTTGGTGTGTATGTGTCTGTGTGTCTCTGTGTGTGTTCCTTTCCTCCATCCGGATTGAATTTCTCATCTTCAAATTTGCTAATTTCTCTTCATAAATGTGTAGAATTTATTGCATATAATGAACTTTTATTTTTAAGATTTTCATTTTTGTTTTCATGTTCAAACTTTTATTAGGACGTGTTTCTGCTTTCAAATTCTAATGACTTTTAATAGATGCTATTTCTTCATTAAGCATAACTGTTCCATATAATTAATTTCTCCTGCAAGGAATTCATGCTGGAACACTGTGGTTTTTGTTTGCCTTCCTTAGCAGTAGCATTCTTCGTAAGTCTTTGAATTTAGATATACATCTTCTTTCGACTGGAAGGAATGATTTTCTTTTATTTGGTCTCAGCTTCCTAGACTAATAGTTTTCAAGTACCTGAAATTGCCATCACTTGGTACTCCTGATCCACCATCCAGAACCAAGTTTTATAACTTTCTTTTTCTTTTTTTGTTTAGAGACTGTGTCTTGCTCTGTTGCTTAGAAGAGCAATGGCATGATCGTAGCTCATAGCTCACTGTAACCTCAAACTTGAGTTCAAGCAATCCTCCTGCCTCAGCTTCCCAAAACACTGAGATTACAGGTGTGAGCCACCATGCCCTGCCTATAACAGCATTTTTAAGAGTACTGATAGGCGTGGGGAGTGGGTTCAAAGATCCAGCTGCTACTAGCAACTTGACTCAATTCCCGGTTTTGAGTTCTCATACTTCTCTATAGCCATAGTTTTATATTTAAACAGGTAACCAGCCTTTTTATTCAGACACTGTTCACATATGTGGGTGTGCTGGTTCTGCCCTGGTTTCAAGCAGCGAACCTGGCCTTGATCCTTTTCTTGTGTAAGGTACTATATTAGGTATTCTCATATAACATATAACCACCAACTCAGCACATTAAAACAACACACATTCATTATCTCACAATTATCCCTACAATCATGGAAGAAGGGGAAGCAAACAAGTCCTTCTTCACATGATGACAGGAAGGAGAAGTACAGAGCAAAGAGGGAAAAGCCTCTTATAAAATCATCAGATCTTGTGAGAACTCACTCACTGTCATGAGAACTCATTCACTATCATGAGAACAGCAGCATGAGGTTAACCCCCTCCAAGATTCAATTACCATCCCACGACATATGAAGATTATAGGAACTACAATTCAAGATGCAATTTGGGTGGGGACACAGCCAAACCATATCACACCTTTACCATATTCTAGTGACTAGAAGCAAGTCACAGATTCCCACTACACACATAAGGTGGGAATTATAGAAGGCATGAATGCCAGGGGGTGAGAATCATTGAATCACCTTAGGGTCCATCTGCTATATGCACCCTTAGTCCAAAATCAACATCTATGTTCTGTCCCAGAAGTCACAGCCCTTGGCCTCAGCTTGGTTCCTTGCTTTGCATTTGTGTTTTATTTCTAGTTCATGAAAACGTTTACCTCATTTCTTAATTTCTCTTATTTTTTCCTTTTTTATTTTATCATTTTTCATTTTTGTTTGGAATAGAAAGTTTACATGAAAACATAAACTTACGAAGCCATCTTATTCCATCTGTGTTTTGTTAAAATTTTCACTTGATCTGTGCTTGGACAGATTTCTGAAATCCTAGGTATGTTCAATGGCAGGCAATTTTTTAAACAAATGCTTTGGGGAAGATGATCTGGAAGAGAAGATTATTTTTGGTCTAAAAAATAGAGATTAGGTAAACATAAGAAGGGGCATCTTTAATTAGCCATCACTTTTTAAAAAACTCTTATTTTAGGTTCAGGGTACATGTGCTGGTTTGTTATATAGGTAAACTCATGTCACAGGCATTTGTCGTACAGATTATTTCATCACCCAGGTGTTAAGCTTAGTACCCAACAGTTATTTTTTTTCTTCTCTTCTCTCTTCTTCCACCCCTCCATCCTCAAGTTGACCCTTGTGTCTGTTGTTCCCTTCTTTGTGCTCATGAGTTCTCATCATTTAGCTCCCAGTTATAAGTGAGAACATGTGGTATTTAATATTGTTTCTGTGTTAGTTTACTAAGAATAATAGCCTCTAGATCCGTCCACAAAGGACATGATCTCGTTCTTTTTTATGGTTGCATGGTGTATATGTACCACATTTTCTTTATCCAATCTGTCATTGATGGGCATCTAGGTTGATTCCATGTCTTTGTGATTGTGAATAGTGCTGCAGTGAGCATTTGTGTGCATATGCCTTTATGGTAGAATTATTTAGATTCCTCTGGGTATATGCCCAACAATGGAATTGCTGGGCGAAATGGTAGTTCTGATTTTAGCTCTTTGAGGAATCACTATACTGCTTTCCACAATGGTTGAACTAATTTACACTCCCACCAACAGTGTACAAGTGTTCCCTTTTTCTCTGCAACCTCATCAGCATCCATTATTTTGACTTTTACTAATAGCCATATTGACTGGCATGAGATGGTATCTTGTTGTGGTTTTAATTCTCATTTCTCTAATGATCAGCGATATTGAGCTTTTTAAAATATGCGTGTTGGCTGCATGTATGTCTTCTTTTCAAAGGTTTCTATTCATATCCTTTGTCCAGCGGTTAATGGGATTGTTTTTCTCTTGTACATTTGTCTAAGTTTCTTATAGATGCTGGAATTAGACTTTTCAGATGCACAGTTTGCAAATATTTTCTCCCATTCTGTAGGTTGTCTGCTTACTCTGTTGATAGTTTCATTTGCTGTGCAGAGCTCTTAAGTTTAATTAGATACCATTTGTCAGTGTTTGCTTTTGTTGCGATTGCTTTTGGCGTCATTGTCATAAAATCTTTGCCCATTCCTATGCCCAGGGTGCTATTGCCTAGGATGTCTTCCAGAGTTTTTATAGTCTTGGGCTTTACATTTAGTTTTAATCCATCTTGAGTTGACTTTTTTATATAGTGTAAGGAAGGGGTTCAGCTTCAATCTTCTGCATATGGCCAGCTAGTTATCCCAGCACCATTTATTGAACAGGAAGTCTTTTCCCTATTGTTTTTGCCAGCTTTGTTGAAGATCAGATAGTCGTAGGTGTGCAGCCTTGTTTCTGAGCTCTCTATTCTGTTCCATTGTTCTGTGTGCTTGCTTTTGTACTGGTACCATGGTATTTTGGTTACTGTAGCCTTGTAGTATAGTATGAAGACAGGTAATGTGATGCCTCCTGTTTTGTTCTTTTTGCTTAGGATTGCCTTGGCTATTTGAGCTCTTTTTTGGTTTCATATGAATTTTAAGATAGTTTTATTTAATTCTGTAAAGAATGTTTTTGGTAGTTTCATAGGAATAACACTGAATCTGTAAATTGCTTTGAGCAGTTATGGCCATTTTAATGACATTGATTCTCCCTATGAGTGAGCACAGAATGTTTTTGCGTTTATTTGTACCATCACTGATTTCTTTGAGCAGCGTTTTGTCATTGTCATCGTAAGATCTTTTACTTCCCTAGTTTGCTGTCTTCCTAGGTATTTTATTCTTTTTGTTGCAATTGTGAATGGTGATGCCTTTCTGATTTGGCTCTCAGGTTGGCTGTTGTTGCTGTACAGGAGTGCTAGTGATTTTTGTACATTGATTTTGTATTCTAAAACTTTTTTGAAGTTGTTTATTACTTGAAGGAGCTTTTGGGCCAATACTATGGGGTTTTCTAGATATAGAATATGTCATTTACCAAGAGGGATGGTTTGATTTCTTCCCTTCCTATTCAGGTTCCCTTCATTTCTTTCTCTTGACTGATTGCTCTGGCCAACACTTCCAATACTATCTTGAATAGAAGTGGTAGGGGAGGGCATTCTTGTCTTGTACCAGTTTTCAAGGGGAATGCTTCCAGCTTTTGCCCATTCAGTATGATGTTGACTTTGGGTTTGCCATAAATGGCTCTTACTATTTAGAGGTATGCTCCTTCAATACCTAGTTTATTGAGAGTTTTTAACAGGAAGAAATTGTGAATTTTGTCAAAAGCCTTTCTGCATCTATAATCATGTGGTTTTTGTCTTTAGTTCTGTTTATATGAAGAATCACATTTATTGATTTGCATATGTTGAACCAACCTTGCATCTTGGGAACGAAACCAAGTTGATCGTGGTGAATGAGCTTTTTGATGTGCTGCTGGATTTGGTTTGAGAATATTTTGTTGAGAATTTTTGCATCATTGTTCATCAAAGATACTGGCACAAAGTTTTCTTTTTTTGCTGGGTCTCTGCCAGGTTTTGGTATCAGGATGAGACTGGTCTCGTAGAATAAACCTACTCAAGAGTCCCTCCTCTTCAATTTTTTGGAATAGTTTCAGTAGAAATTGTACCAGCTCTTATTTGTATGTCTGGAAGAATTTGGTTATGAATCCTTCTGGTCCTGGGCTTCTTTTGGTTGGTAGGCTACTTATTATTGATTCAATTATGGAGCTCATTATTGTTCTGTTCTGGGAATCCATTTTTTCCTGGATCCATCTTGGGAGGGTTTATGTGTCCAGGAATTTATCCACCTCTTCTAGGTTTTCTATTTTGTGTGCATAGAGGTGTTCACAGTAGTTTCTGATGGTTATTTTTATTTCTGTGGGGTCAGTATTAACATCCCCTTCATCATTTCTAATTCTGTTTGTTTGGATCTTCTCTCTTCTTCATTAGTCTAGCTAGCAGACTATCTTTATTATTTTTTTTCAGAAAACCAACTCCTGGATTTGTTGATCTTCAAAATGGTTTTTCATGTCCAATTTTCCATCAGTTTAGCTCTGATTTTGGTTACTTCTTGTCTTCTGTTAGATTTGGGATTGATATGTTCTTGCTTCCCTAATTCTTTCAGTTGTGATATTAGGTTGTTAGTTCAAGATCTTTCTAACTGCTTGGGCATTTAGAGCTATGAATTTCCCTCTTAGCACTACTTTAGCTGTATCCTGGAGATTTTGGTATGTTGGATCTTAGTCTCATTAGTTTCAAAGAACTTCTTGATTTCTGCCTTAATTTCATTATTTATCCTAAAGTTATTCAGGGGCATATTGTTAAATTTCCATGTAATTGCATGGTTTTGAGCAATTTTCCTAGTCTTGACTTCTACTTTTATTCTGCTGTGGTCCGAGAATGTGTTTGGTGTAATTTCAGTTCCTTTGCATTTGCTGAGGATTGTTTTACATCCAATTACATGGTAGATTTTAGAATATGTGCCACAAGGCAATGAGAAGAATGTACATTCTGTTGTTTGGTGGAGAGTTCTGTACAAGTCTATCAGATCCATTTGGTCCAAGGCTGAGTTCAGGTTCTGAATATCTTTGTTAATTTTCTGGCTTAATGATCTGTCTAATACTGTCACTGGAGTCTTTAAGTCTGTCATTATTATTATGTGGTGGTCTATATCTCTTTGTAGATCTCTAAGAACTTCCTTTATGAATCTAGCTGCTCATGTGTTAGGTGCATATATATTTAGGCTAGTTAGGTCTTCTTGTTGAATTAATCTCTTTATCATTATGTAATGCCTTTCTTGATCTTTGTTCATTTAAACTCTGTTTTGTCTGAAATTAGGATTGCAACTCCTGCTTTTTTTCTGTTTTTGATTTGCTTGGTAGATTTCCCTCCATCACTTTACTCTGAGTCCATGGGTGTCATTATATGTGAGATGGATCTCTTAAAGACAGTGTACCATTGGGTCTTGCTTTTTTACCCAGCTTGCCACTCTGTGCCTTTTAACTGGGGCATTTAGACCATTTACATTCAAGCTTAGTGTAGACATGTGTAGATTCAATCCTATCATTGTATTTTTACCTGGTTATTCTGGCTTGTTTGTGCAGTTGCTTTATAGTGTCACTGGTCTGTGTATTTAAGTATGTTTTTGTATTTGCTGGTAGTGGTCTTTCCTTTCTGTATTTAGTGTCCCTTTCAAAATCTCTTGTAAGGCAGGTCTGGTGGTAACAAACTCCTAGAACGTTTGCTTACCTGAAAAGGGTCTTATTTCTCCATCACTTAGGAAGCTTAGTTTGGCTGGATATGAAATTTCTGTTTTTCTTTAAGAATGTTGAATGTAGGTCCCCAATCTTTTCTGGCTTGTAGGATTTCAGCTGAGAGGCCAACTGTTAGCCTAATGGGGTTCCCTTTGTAAGTGACCTGTCCTTTTTCTATAGCTGCCTTTAACATTCTTTCTTTCATTTCAACCTTGGAAAATCTGATGATTACATGTATTGGGGATAATCTTGTGTAGAATCTTGCAGGGGTTCTCTGTATTTCCTGAATTTGACTGTTGGCTTCTCTAGCAAGTTTGGAAAATTTTTGATAGACGATATCCTGAAATACATTTTGCAAGTTGTTTGCTTTCTCCCTTCCCCTTCAACAATGTCAGTGATTCATAGATTTGGCCTGTTTACATAATCCCATACTTCTCAGAGGTATTGCTCATTCCTCTTCATTCTTTTTTCTTTATTTTTGTCTGAGTGTCTTATTTCAGAGAGCCAGTCTTCACGTTCTGAGATTCTTTCCTCAGCTTGGTCTATTCTGTTGTTAATACTACTGATTGCATTGTGAAATACTTTTATTGTGTTTTTCAGCCTTGTCAGATTCATTAGGTTCTTTTTTATATCAGCTATTTTGTCCTTCAGCTCCTGTATCATTTTACTATGATTCTTAGTTTCCTTGGATTGAGTTTTGCTGTCCTCCCAAATTTTGATATTCATTTCTATCCATATTCTGAATTCTATTTTTGTAATTTCAGCCAGCTCAGCCTAGTTAAGAACTCTTGGCTGGGCACAGTGGCTCACGCCTGTAATCCCAGCACTTTGGGAGGCCGAGGCAGGCAGATCATGAGGTCAGGAGATCAAGACTATCCTGGCTAACATGGTGAAACCCCGTCTCTACTAAAAAATACAAAAAATTAGCTGGGCGTGGTGGCAGGCACCTGTGGTCCCAGCTACATGGGAGGCTGAGGCAGGAGAATGGCATGAACCTGAGAGGTAGAGCTTGCAGTGAGCCAAGATTGAGATTGTGCCACTGCGCTCCAGCCTGGGCGACAGAGCAAGACTCTGTCTAAAAAAAAAAAAACTCTTGTTGGAGAACTAGTGCAGTTGCTTGGAGGCGATACCACACTCTGGCCATTTGCATTACTAGAGATCTTGCATTGATTCTTTCTCACCTCTGCATGTGAGTGTTCCTTTAACTGAGGCATAGATTGAGTACAGTCAATAGACTTCTTTTATGGATGTTTTCACAGGACCAATGCTTTTTGCAGTCTTTATTTGACTCTGACTGACTTGCTATCTTTGGTTTCACAGTGGGGTATGTTAGCAAGGTATATTTGTAGTTGAAGCTTTGGGATGTGATCCAGTAGGAGGCGCTTAGGTATACTGGTCTCTTGGTAGACTCTTGCTTGGTTGTGTGGCTCTCCTTTCTTTCCTCATAGTTGCAGTTGTGTGCTTTCTCAATGCTCTGAAATTTTGGGCTCCTGTCCCCTTTGACTGCTGGCTGGAGATTGTGGCTTGGAACTCTTGGGCAGCCTGCTGTGGCTCTAGAACAATTTCAGGGTACATGTTCCTCCCTCAACTTGGAGGCAGCAGAGGAAAGGACCTTAGAAGTGGCTGTGATCAAGGGTTTTTTGCTTGTCCCCTGGGGGCTACACCCTAGAAAGATGCAGGTCAGCAATCACTCAGTGCAATCAGCTTAGGATGGACAGTCTGTAGCCATCACATTTAAAAAACCAATTTGTAAAAGTAGTCTGTATCTGGTTTACAGTAAGAACTTCAAATTCTGATTATACCTTGGAAAAACATGTGCAAACTGATGTCCTTATGTAACAGAAATATGCTATAACTGGCCAGGCTTTTTCTACCTAGCTTGCCTTTTTTGTGGAATATTCCTTTAGACAGTTTGTTTACTATGCCATAGTTCTTTATTACAGAAACTAAGGGAGGCAATGAATGAGAAACAAGGCAATGGAGATACTCACAATGAGATTCCAATCATAAAGTAAAATACACACAGGTAACATAATAAGTCTGAACACTAGGGACAAAGTCCTTAGTGCTTATTGTTTCTCATGCATACAGAAACTACTTTCTTTGCGGACCAAGGGAGGGTCAGGCTTGGGACTGACATGTACAAACAAACATATGCTTAGTAGTTTCATCTGGGAGCTAAAGCCTGACCTGAGAAAGTCACTACTTAAGCATCATTATTTTAAGATAACCAAGTGAAATCATGGGCACAAAATATTGCTTATACCAATCTGCCAGGGCAAGCCCCTTACTTCTCTCTTAAAACTAATACAAGTGGTTTTTATGTTAAAAAGCAGAGGGTATTGCCCTAAAAATAATAGTGGATTTTGAAGTCTTCTGTAACCTTCCTTAGTCCATTTTCTGTTGCTATAACAGAATACCAAAGACTGGATAATTTAGAAAGAAGAGACATTTACTTAGCTCAAAGTTCTGGAGGATGAGAAGTCTAAGATTGGGAAGCTGCATCAGATGAAGGGCTCCTTGCTTCATTATCTCATGGCAGAAGGGTAAAAGGGCAAGTGAGCACATGCTAAAGAGACACCAGGAGCCAAAATCACTTTATAACTCCCCCACTCCTGAGACAACAACATTAATCCATCCATAAAAGCTCTGCCCTCATGACTCAATCACCTCCTATTAGACCCCACCTCTTAACACTGTTGCACTGTGGATTAGGTTTTGAACACATGAACTTTTGGG
The DNA here is from genome assembly GCF_028885625.2 of Pongo pygmaeus. Lineage (NCBI taxonomy): Eukaryota > Metazoa > Chordata > Mammalia > Primates > Hominidae > Pongo > Pongo pygmaeus. Next base: position 127,432,645 of record NC_072376.2, read on the forward strand.
GGACACATTCAAACCACAGAAGTTTCCAATAAGACTAGGCTGACTAGGTTGGGTGCAGTGGCTAATGCCTGTAATCTCAGGCTTTGGGAGGTTGCGGCAGGTGGATCATGAGGTCCGGAGTTTGAGATCAGCCTGGCCAACGTGGTGAAATCCTGTCTCTACTAAAAATACAAAAATTAGCTAGGCATGGTGGTGGGCGCCTGTAATCCCAGTACACGAGAGGCTGAGGCAGAAAAATTGCTTGAATCCAGGAGGTGGAGGTTGCAGTGAGCCGAGATCATGCCACTGCACTCCAGACTGGGCGACAGAGCGAAACTCTGTCACAGAACAAACAAAAAAAGGGTAAGCTGACTATGTGAGAAACTGTTTGTTTTGGGAAGCACAGAAACCATGGTACCAGGGGGATGTGACATAGGTCAGAAAGTTTTGATATTTTTGAATTATGCTTAATGGAACTGAGAGCTGCCATAGAAGTTGACAATTAAAAGAAGATCTGGCTGAAGATTAGCATCTATAAAATAAAAAGAGGATATTGTGACCTCATTCACCTAGTGCTGCAATATTAGAACTACTTGGTATTTCCTGGAGCTTGCAATTTATTTACATAAAATAAAATAAATTATGGTGATACAAAGGTATTATATTATGAAGCTCTTTATTCTCAGGAGGTATTACAGCCCAAACCCAGAGAGGATATAATAGTAAGTAACACCCACAAAATGAATGGGTAGAAAGCTGTGTTTTGGGTATAGTCTTAACTTTGACCTCATGCAGTATTCCCCTCTAAGATCTTAATTGGTCTTGAATTCTCAGAGACTCAGTATAGGCTATCTAACAATCCAGTATAGCAAACTTTCCAGTCCTGAAAGGTTTAAGGGTTATATAAGATAGATTTTCTATTTCCATAGATTTCCTACAACTCACCAGAGTTCATCATGAAGTTTTTGAAACTGTTTAAAAAGATTCAACTACTAGGTATTAGATTATAGAATAGAGTTTCATTGATGCTATTTTCTAATCATGAAAATACGTATTGCTTTAGAAAGACATATAGATGTTTATATGTCTACATGATGTCTATAATCATGTAATTAAAATTGTTAAAAATATGAGCACTTTTGGTTTGATCCTTTATGGGATATTCCTTTAGACTGTTTATAAAATATTTAATGAGAGTCTAGAAGTTGTCAGGCAATACAGCTATCTCTATCATTTTCAAAGATCTAGAAATCCCTTTTTGCTCCTCTGATCCTTCTCTATTAAAATTTGATCCATGGATCAACATTTTCTAATGTAGTCTCTAATGCCTAACAAAATATAATAAATTATTAGAAATGAAATAAATTAATTAACACATATAAAAATGTGCTGTGGTGTATGGTTTATAAATTTGAAGTATATAGTTAAAACTGAAAGTGAGAAACTAGAGTTTGGAAGAAAATAAGAGATGATGGGCAAGAAAGAATGAAAGAGCAAAAAGAGTAGGTGAAGATGTGATGGTATATTTTGTTATCATATGGACTTTGTGCATAATTTTCATTCTGTTTACTATCAGGTTTAGTGTTCTTATAAAGATAGCAAGCCAGAATCTGCAGGAAATGGGAATTAAAACAAAAAATGGCACAATATTAAAACTGGACATATAGGAAATTAAGGCCCAATTATCATGGACATTTTTGGACCATGACTTATTTATAAAGCAGTTGTTCTGGGGTAAAAAAGGAGACATAACAAGGCAGTCTGGGGTTATGTGCTTCTCGGATTTGTAGGGTTTCTCAAATGGCCAGGTTGGATTCATGCTCTTCAACCTTTCCTCCCACCAAGATTTAAACTGTGCTGTGAGATCCAGTGTTAATGGCCTGCATAGTTCAGGGTGTGATCATTGACTCAAACAGACCTCAATTCAGTTCTCAGTTTTGCAACTTTCCAGCAGTGACCTTAGATAAGTTTTATTCCTAAACCCTCTGCTACTCTACCTTAAGCAGGGATAATAACAGTACCTACCTCAAGGATTTTTATAATTAAAATTACACAGTAATTGCACCTGGAAAACACTGCTTAGGATTCAATGCAGAAGCCATAATTTTTATCATTATTATTATGGAGAGCAGCATCAAATTAGATTTAATGAATCTTTGTGTACATTTAGATGCTCTATGTTCCTCAGGTCTCCAAAATAGACAATCACATTTAAAGAGCTCAAAGAGAAGAGCTGGTTTGTGAAGTCAGTGATGTTGTCAGAGTTATAAGGTGCCCCATCACAATATATTCAAATAGTTGGATCTGTTAGCAAAGAGGTGTTGGAATGTACAGCCACCCATATTTCTCTCTATGATTGAATTTAAATCCATTCTGCTCTATTCTACTTTACACGGTCTACATTACAGGGTCATTTGATGTAAAAGTGTACCATTAATAATTTATTTTAGGAGGTATCATTTTTGAAAGTATTAAAGGAAAATTTGTATATTACTTTTAAAGTATTCATTAATCATGACATTACAAAAGTATATTCTTGCAAGTAGTTTAATATCTGAACACACAAAAACTTTTTAAACCATGTTGCATTTACTATAAAATGCCTAAAACTCATGTAGAGCTTTGAGCACACTCTTTTTTCTCTAGTATTCTTTTTCAAAAAGTCTTCATTTTAAACCTATTCCTGACTTCAGTAAATTTTCAGGATACAAAATCACTGTACAAAAATCAGTAGCATGTCTCTACACCAATGACATTCAAGCTTAGAGCCAAACCAATAATGCAATCCTACATACAATAGACACACACACACAAAATAAAATATCTGGAATACATCTAACCAAGGAGGTGAAAAGAGAACTACACAACACTGCTAAAAGAAATTATAGATGACACAAACAAATGGATAAACATTTCCATGCTCATAGATTGGAAGAACTGATACCATTAAAATGGCCATACTACCTAAAGAAATTTACAGATTCAATGCTATTCCTATCAAACTACCAATATCATCATACCGTAAACCTCAGCATCACACAATATAACCACGTAAGAAACCTGCACATGTACCTACCTCCTGAATCTAAAATAAAAATTGGAAAAAACCAACCAACCAAAACAAAACCTATTCCCATTTCCACATTCTTCTTCCACAAAAAGGTGTATACATGTATTATAATACACGTATCTATCAATCTTATGGTCTACTCTTTCATTCATATATTATTTTGTCAGTGAGTAATGTCTCTACTATTTCTACTTAAAAATAAGAAAAAGAATCAATGTAAGTAATTTTATCAGAAAATGTTTGAGTCAATATATATTAAGGTAACTATAGACAAAAATGGATGAAATTCATTAGAGTGGGAAATGTAATAACTGAATTATTCCCTCTAATTGAATTTTCCTTCTTTTTTTTGACTTGTAGAACTTTTATTCATCCTTTAAAACACTGTTCAAGTGTCAATTATTTGTGAAGTCTTCTGAAACTTTCTCACACAATTATCTTACTTCCTCTGTATTACTTCCATGCTTTCATCATCTTTTATTTTTACATGTGTAATATATGTGCCCTTATTTCCCACAATTCTGAGTTCCTTGAGGATCAGAGGATCATGACACATTCATATTTGTGGCTGGACTGTCTAACAGGGCCTACACCTATAGTGCTCAACTGTTTATTCATTTGGATTGAAACAGTATGAAAAGTACAATTTAACAAAGCAATATATTTCAAGTTTAATATATAGAAGGTACTTTTTAAATTGTAATATATGTATTTTAAGGTAGTAGGTTTATTCACTTGATTTATAAAATTGTCCAAGAAGTATTACTAATACATTATTTTATGCTCAGACAAAATACCCTTTAGTTCTTGAAGAACTAAAAAACCTACCTGTTCTTCACGCCCTCATCAAGTACAATCTTTCCCAATATCCTTTGTCTAACAAGTCTAGCTAATATTAATCAACTTCTCTTCTTTCTCACTACTTGTTGTTATTACGTGTTTGACAGTTGATTACATTTAAATACAGTATGATTATATACTTATATTTTTTTCAAAACGTTTTTAAGTTACTTCTTTCCCCAGCTTGTTAAGGGCAGAATCAATAAAATAATTTTTGTTGTGGGTTAAGGGAGCAAATTCTCTACAGTGTTTATTAAAACTGAGCATAAATTGGGTGTTTAACAAACATTTGCTAGATGGATGAGTGCAGTACAGCTAGTGAGATGAATAAAATGAATGTAAGAACTGTTTTAAAGAAATACTAGGTTACTTATCATAATAAAAGGCAAAGTATTAGAAGAACCTGGTCTTGTCAGAACACTGTATGAAAAATCAGTCCTGCAGTCACAAAAAAGGTAGCAAGGGAGCTAAAAAAGGGACATTTTCCATTATGCTGTGCTGCCTCCAGTAACAGAAAAATTACCAATTAAATCTATCAATAAATATAACAACCCCAACAAAACTTAGAAAGCTGGATAATTTTCTCCATTACCAGTTAGAGTTGTAGATAGAGAATACTGTTAACATGTATTGAGCACTACTAGGTGCCAGGAGCTATGTCTTGCTTTATGAAATAGACACTATTATTATATTCATTTCACAGATAAAGAAATCAAAACACAGAGAAGTTAGGTAACATGCCAAAAAAATCACACAGCTAACAAATGGTGAGGCAGAAGTTCAATTTGTTGTGGGACAATCAAAGACCAGAGAGATCAAAAAAGGTTCAGGAGAGTCTATTAAGGTGATCACTGGCCCAGCCGGACATATGTCCGGAAAGTATGAGCCCCAAACTAAGGGCTTTTCCTACTTTTAAACATCTTAAGGCAGGAACTACGTGAGGCGGGAAGCAAGTTACAGAAGCGAGAAACAAAGGCAGTTAATCAAGCATTACAACATTTCTTACATCTTGAGAAAGACATGTCTTGCGACCTAAACTTAACGGTCTTGTGACCCTGCAGTCATGCAGGAGCTCACTGGCCTGTAATAAACTTGAAGTATTTGGAGCTGGGGAGTATAGATAAGGTCCACTGTCCACAGAGACAAGACAGGCCCTTAATATTCTCTTTTAACTTGAGTGTAAGGCCGGGGCGGGAGGGGGGGCATTGTCACACTTTGCAGCAACTTTAAGAGGATTTTAAAATGGCTATTACTACTACTATTGGTTTATAGTTGATTTCATTAATTCCTTCTTCATTCTCCCCTTTTGGTGCTTGACACAAATGCAGCTTTTCCATTGTCATCAATTTGTAAGCAGCAATTTGTTAAATTAAGTTTTCCACAAACTCCTCCTTCTAAAGCTAAAAGATAATCCAGTGCTAACCTGTTCTGATAAATGGCATCTTTCATCTAGATCACCTGTATGGCTAGGAAGCCTAAGTCTCGGGCTGTTTCATTGACTATAATTTCCAGAACTGCTGGCAACCTTATGATGTGGTTTAACATATAAATAGTACGGTATCCCCATGACCCATCCTGTGCCCAGGTGGCTGGTCCATAGTATTTGGTAATTCTTTCAGGGGGCCATTCATTATTGTTCCAGCTCCCCATTTCAATGTCCTTTTTAATGTTAGTATTTATTTTTTCCACAGTACTCATTTTTGTAAACACATTTCTTCTGACTCTTTTTCTGCCTTCATCATAGACCGAATAGCTTGGATTTTCCCTTTGCTGCAGTGGGAGTAGGAAAAAGGATGGCTATATTTTTCCTAATACACATGCCCCTATCCATTTATCGGGTAGTAATTGATAAGCCTTTGTTCCACAGATGCAATATAACCCTGCAGGTGCTCTCTAAACAGCTGGAGCATCTAATTGGTACCATGATTGATTTAGTGTTGGGAACTGCAAAAAGGGATTAAAATCTGACACAGAGGAATTGTCTATAAAGCTTCTCCATTGTGTTCTGTTCTCAGATTCTTCAAAATATTGTTGATCTAGGCAAGTTGTTTCCCCTACCTGGTTCTGAAAGGCCTTGCCTCAATGGGCGATACAGTATTTTGCGATGATGGGGTTCCTTAATAGCCAAACATTTGGATTTGCTGAATTTTTTAACAAATTCAGGCAAGGTAAAATTGTCTTATGGCATCAATTCTCTGGCATCCCAGGGCCATTGATCTCCCATATTAGTACCTCCACATACATAACATAAAGTAACTCGTAAATTATTAGCAATACTTTTGGCTAGCTGGGCAAGCAGATTTTCAGCTGATATAGGAGGAATTTGAATTTCTGATACTTCAGGATTAAAGTGTTCACTGAAAGATTTATAGAATCTAAACTGTTGTATCGGGCTAACTTGAATTTGGGTCCTTTGGGTTTTCTTTGTGATGACTAGAGGAATACCAAGTCCTAGGAGTGCTCCCGCCTGATCAAAAATTAGTAGCCCTTTATACCCTTTAGTCCAGAAAGGCATATTTGGCTTTAGCATTGTCAGATTGAGTGGGTTGCACGTTCCAGTTGTGCACCCTATATTTGCCTCTTGGCTGGCAAATAGAGCAACCCTTCCTGTGTATAGGTGCTGATTACATTCGTGTGTGGTTCACTGACTATCACAATCAGGGTAGTCTTTTTTGGACTCCCCTATTATGGCCTTGGCGGCTCTGTGCTGACTCTTTCTTGTCCTAGATTTTTACAGATGGTCCCAATATTATTTAGTTTACTGAGATGTGCAGCTTGGCAGGCATCAAAATGTATGAAGACAGACCCTTTATGCGAGTAAGGGAATAATTCCATTTTGTTTACAAGTTTACTGACCCCGGTTTCTGTGGGGTTTGTGTATGATGGCATTAGGGGTTCGCCAATTTGGACATCAAACCGGAAGTCATAGGGCAAGAACTCTGGGTCATAACATACTTGGGGCTGCCTGTTTCCAGGATCACAGACTGAGTAACTAGTCTGGTTATAGACACAAGTTCCTCTATGAGTCCCTGTACACTCATAGTAGGTCTGGTATAACAGAGTTTTAGTCACACCTTTTCTGGACCAGGCTTCTATCATACAGTGATGACAGTCATCCTGCTCCCCTTTTATAACCATAGGTGAAAGTGTCAGCGGCTTCAGTATTACTAATATGATTAAACTTATACTATGCATGGGCACCCTTCTGGGCAACAAGCTTGGCAGCATTTACAAAGATAACGTGACAGCAAAACAAATCAGTACAAGTAGGAGTATAACTATTGTTTGTAAATTTAATCCACATTTACTTATCTACCATTGACTTCCTCAGGCTTCGGCCGTGAGTAGACTAGTCACCTTCCGGTTGTGTGACTAGAGCAGGGCTTGATGTTCTCAAGCTTCAGTTGTGCGTGGACCAACCAGCTTCCAGTGTGATCGGAGCAGGGCAATCGTCCTTGTCAGCCGTGGCTTGGTTTCACCAGTGTCAGGTGGTCTGGATTTTGTTGACTGGTCCACTGGTCCTGGGCAGTGGCGGCTGCTGGTTTCAGCTGGCTATGATGAACCCAAGGTGTGATACCTGCAACTTTAACAGCAGTGGTGGTAGACAAGATCACAATATGGGGGCCATCCCATAAAGGCCCTAAAGTGGTTGGGTTTCATCATTTGACCTAGACAGAGTCTTCAGGTTGGAAGGGATGTACTGCATCTGTGAGACTAACAGGTATTCTTTTTCTTTACCCACCCTTGTATTTCCTGCATGGCCTCACCTAAGGCTTGCATTTGCCTTCTTAAGGTTAATCCCCCAATTTCTTTTTTTTTTTTTTTTTGAGACGGAGTCTTGCTCTAATCCCCTTTTATCTGAGTTATGATTGCGGGTGGTCGGCCGAATACTATCTCATAGGGTGAATACCAGTTAATTTAGTAGGGGTGCACCTGACTCGGAGAAGGACCATGGGGAGCACCTGATCCCACCTTAGATGTGTTTCTTGGCAAAACTTCTTTAACAGCTGTTTGAATGTCTGGTTCATTTTTTCAACTTTTCCAGAACTCTGTGGGCGATAAGCTGTATGCAGTTTCCATTTGATTTTTAACATCTGCATTAACTGTTGTACTATTTTCTGCCACAAATGCTGGGCCATTGTCTGATTCTAAAGTTAGAGGCAGTGCAAATCTAGGAATAATGTCCTTTAGTAAGATCCTGGTTACTTCCCGAGCTTTCTCTGTCCTGGTGGGAAATGCCTCGAGCCACCCTGAGAAAGTGCAGACAAACATTAGCCTCCTGTACTGGTAGCCTCCAACTCGAGGCAGCTTGGTAAAGTCCACAAGCAGGTTTTCACAAGGTGTAGCTTCAGTTTTTTGAACCCCTGGGAGCTGTGTTGGCCCCTGCAGTGGCTCACAAATGGTTCAAGTGATGGCAATTAGACGCGGCACACAGAAATGCCATCCTACAAGAGTCTCTAACGCAGTTTTCCCCATATGCGTTCCTTGATGAAACTGCTGTACGAACTGCGGTGGGGGGGCTATTGCTTCTGGGATGGCGAGCCTCCCATCTGAGAACTTCCACCAACCTCCTTTCTGGTAACTTCCACTCTCCTGCTCAAACCAAGCCTTTTCATTAGTGGAATAGTTAGGGGGTTCTGTAAGGGGAAGCTCCAGTAAAGGCATGGTAAGGGTTTCCTCTTCCTTCTTAGTTACCTCTGTCATTGCAGCTCTTTTGGCTTCTCTGTCCACCTTTCTGTTTCCTCTAGCCTCATCACCTGCTTCTGTTTGATGCCCTTTGCAATAGATGACTGCTACTTCTTTTGGAACACATATGGCTTCTAAGAGCTGCTCTATTTCCTTTTAATTTTTGATTTTCTTTCCTTCAGTAGTTAACAACCCTCTTTCCTTATATATGGCTCCATGGGCATGCAAAGTGGCAAAAGCACACCTTGAGTCAGTATAGATGTTTACTGATTTTCGTTTTGCCAAGAGCAATGCTCTAGTGAGAGCTATTAGCTCAGCAATTTGGGCTAAAGTTCCGACTGGCAGAGGGTGGGCTTCAGATACTGAATTCAGTGTTACCACTGCATATCCAGCCCATCTGACACCTTCAGATATGAAGCTGCTTCCATCAGTAAAGTATTCGACATCTGGGTCTTTTAAGGGCTGGTCGTTTATGTCTTTTCAGCTTGAGAAAACCTCATCCAGTATTTCCACACAACAGTCATACCCTGGGCCACACAACGTGGGCTTTCCATGCTCTACCCATTCTATTGGCAGCAGTGTGGCTGGATTTAGAGTATTCACAATCTCCAAGGTTATGTAGGTGTTTTCGCACAAAAGCCCTTGATATCTTAACATTCTAGGGTTAGAAAGCCAGCGATGCCCACTCTGCTCCGTCAGGGTGACAACCATTTGGGGAACCCGAATTATCAACCTTTGTCCCAATTTGAGCTTGTTAGCATCTTCTGCTAACAGGGCAGTGGCTGCCAACGCCTTGAAACAGGGTGGCCATCCCGTAGCCACCAAGTCTAGCCCTTTGGACTAATATGCCATGGGCTAATATCATGACCGTAGTATTTGTACCAAGACTCATGTAGCTATTCCTTAACTTTCATGAACATACAGGAAAAAAGGTTTTTCATGTCTGGCAGTCCTAATGCCGGGGCCTGGATCAAAGCCTTCTTGATTTCTTTGAAGGCCATGTCCTGCTCTTTTCCCCACAGGAGGGGTTCCTTTTCCCGCTTTTTGTGGCTTCATATAATGGCTTAGCCATGAGCAAGAAATTTAGGGTCCAAATGCGGAAGAACCCTGCTGCCTCTAGGAACTTTCTTATCTGGCGCCGGGTGGTTGGAGTAGGAAATGCACAAACAGCCTGCTTTCATTCACCACCAAGCCATCTTTTCCCTTGGCTTATACAGAAGCCTAAATACTGGACACTTTTAAAGCAGATTTGAGCCTTTTTTTCCTGACACTTTATACCCTGCCTTCCACAGCAGGTGCAGAAGGTTTTGGGTTTTTCCCGGGTGCAGTAGCCCTTGGCCAGTGGCTTTCTTATACCATGGTCCTGACCATTTTCCTTATTCTCTTGACATTCATTCTTTCAGTGTCCTTTCCTTTTGCACCATTCACATTAATCTTTTTCTAGCCTTGGCCAGCTCTTAAATCCCTGTCCAGACTGGCCTCTTTCACGACTGCACCCACGCCTCCTTGCAAAGTCAGCTTCCCTTCCCGTGAGGGCTGCTGCTAGTAAATCTGCCTTTCCTTAAGCTTCCAATTAGCTTCCTTCTTTGCCTCCTGATCTTGGTTAATGTACACCTTCGTAGCCACTTTAGTAAGCTGAGTAGCACTCACGCCTGTGGAGCTTCTAACTTCTGCAATTTATGCCTGATATTTCCCTGGGCCTGCCCTACAAATGCCATATTTACCGTGTACTGTTTTTCAGCAGCCTCAGGGTCAAATGGCATATGAAGCCGGTAAGCCTCGCGGAGCCTCTCGTAAAATTCACCGGGACTTTCATCTGGCTTCTGGTGGACCTCTGAGACCTTTCTGATATTGGTGGCCTTTTTCCCTCCAGCCTTTATTCCATTTAGGAGTGCCTCTCAATACCGCTGCAAACTTTGTAGCCCTTGAGCTTGGTTAGGGTCCCAGACTGGGACAGCCTCTATCAGGAGTGCTTGTTGTGCATACTGCCTGATATCTCCTGTGCCTGCAGGCGCATTGTTCTGCAGCCACTGGAGAGCGGCTTGTATAACTCTTTGGTGCTCTTCCATATCAAATAATGACAGAAGAAGTTGTTTGCAATCAACCCAGGTAGGATTGTGAGTTAGGAAAATGGGCTGCATTAAATCTATAAGAGCCTGAGGCTTTTCTGTATAGGAGGGAGTATGTTGTCTCCAATTTCAAAGATCAGTAGTAGAGAAGGGCTGATAACTGAAGAGCCATTCTCCCCCTCAGACTTCATTCTGTGCATTCAAATAAATTTGTCCCCATGTTTATCGGAGGAGGGGCATCTGCATTGCTTGGGCATGACCTGACCTAAGACGGCCAACCTCATCCCCCTGGAATTCCTCCCTTGGCTTTTCAGGTAAGGGCTCTGACTTCTCTCTGCGTGGTGTTGCCTGAGGGATGCTTTCTTCTGAGTCTGAGCCTCCAGAGGCTGCTGGGGCAGCCTCCTGTCTAAGCCTTGCCAAGGATGGATAAATTGGTGCATGGGGGTAGAGTTTCTAACTCTTCAGGTGGAGCCTGTAGGAGAGGTTTTTTCTGATGACTTGCAGTCTCTTTCTATGGTTCCTGGTTTTGTCCAGGCCATTAGAGTCTTACAGTAGGTCTCAAAGCAGGTCTGCAGCCACTTAGGGCGGGTCTGAATTACACTTAGCTGGGAGTCTATATACGGGAACTGAGCTGGGTGCCTGGGCTATTCTCCAAGCCTGGTGACCACCTGAAACACTTGGCCAATTATCTCCTTGTGTATTGTCCCCTCGGCCAGCCACCATACATTAAAAGACAGCCGGTTTATCTCACAAAAGGTTCTCAGTTTCTTTGGAGTTAGCTTAACCATTTAATCACCATTTAAACCTTTTTTAAAAGTTTTTCAGCATGCACTCCAGTGGAGCAGGCTTTGACACTTTTCCTCCCATTTCCTCCCTCATGGCATGCTTTCACTGTCACTTTCACTCTTGGATCCACCAGACTGGGTCCTATTATGGGAGGTTCGGATGCTGCTTAGCCAGGAGAGTGCCTTAATTCCTGTTACAGCTAGCTGCAGCCATAGAGCTGGTCCTATGGGCTGTATGCAGTGTTCTAGGTCTGGTTTTCCCCACACTCGCCTCAGAGCACACAGTCCACGCTAAGAGACCTGTGCTTCCCCATGTCACGCCCCGCATTGGTCTCTCCTGAGACTGTCTCTTTCACACACCTCCCCCGTCCCTGGAACTGTTTTCCTTTCTGACCGACTTGCGAGCCCCACCTGCATCTGGTGTCGGTTAGGGCATGAGTTTTGTCCGAATCAATGGGCCTCTCCGGTTGTCCCAACTCCCTCGGGTCAGATTAGTCATCATGCCCTGGGAGGTGATCAGGCTCCCCTTCCATCCTTATGGGATGGGTCTTGCCTTAGGGCCCAAACTTTACCGTGGTTCAGATGTCTGCATGCTGCTCCCATGACCGTCCTGCAACCCCTTCCACTGGTTCCATTTGTGCTGTCGGGGGAAGGCCCCAGAACTTGGGAAGGCAGTTCTCCTTCCGGGCTGAAACTCTCCTGGCGGTGCCAAGGACCCCAGATCTCCCGTGTCCTGGGGCTGTAGCCCACAGGCAAAGGAGACAGAAAATGTTCCGTCTCCAATCTCAGATGAGCCCCCAGAAATGTTACAAGACAATCAAAGACTGGAGAGACTGAAAAAGGTTCAGGAGAGTCTATTAAGGTGATCACCGGCCCAGCCGGACATATGTCCAGAAAATATGAGCCCCAAACTAAGGGCTTTTCCTACTTTTAAACATCTTAAGGCAGGAACTACATGAGGCGGGAAGCAAGTTACAGAAGCGAAAAACAAAGGCAGTTAATCAAGCACTACAACATTTCTTACATCTTGAGAAAAACATGTCTTGCAACCTAAATTTATTGGTCTTGTAACTTTGCAGCTGTGCAGGAGCTCGCTGGCCTGTAATAAACTTGAGGAATTTGGAGTTGGGGAGTATAGATAAGGTCCACCGTCCACAGAGACAGGACAGGCTGTTAACATCCTCCTTTAACTTGAGTGTAAGGGGGCAGGGATCACACTTTGCAGAAACTTTAAGAGGATTTTAAAATTTCTATTACTACTACTATTAAGTTACACTTGATTTCATTAATTTCTTCTTCAAATTCTAGGGAGTCTGATCCCAGTTAATGGTGAATGATTACAAAACTTATATAATATCTCACATATGGTTGTTTATATTTTCTAATAAAGTTATATGGGGTGAATAATTATAACAAGTATTTCTGAAAAAAATAACAATAGAGAATACTGATATATATGGTCCACAGAAATAATGAGGGAATTTTAATACAATACTCCACATTGGCTGAAACTTTCTCACTGCAGGCTATGCCGTCCCATTCAACATTCTATAAACTAAAGATGACAAGGAGAATCTTGTTTAATCTGAATGGGAACTTGAAGGATGCATTAAATATGGAAAATATGCATCCTTCCTTAAAGAGAAGTAGCAAATGTTTTCACTATTCATTTATTCAACCACTTAGTCAATAATGTTAACAATTAAAGGCGGGAGCATTAAAAAAAGGAAAAGTGAGGTGGGGCGGTGAAGTGAACCTCACTGATTTCTTGCTTTTATCATTTCAAACTCCAAAAGTGTATTTCAACTATTCATACGATGATTGACTAAACTTGTTTTACATTATGGAACACCCTTACTGTGTAGAGCTGTGAGAAATTCAATAATCAGTATTTAATGTGGACAAAAATAGATAGATCAGAGAAACAATAAACATGGACATATCTACACATAATATATACTCCTTTTCTATCCAAAAATCTGACAAAAACCTTACACAATGGTCAGTTTACACCATTTTAAGGACAAGCATGTGGCGAAACAATTTTAAACATTTTTATAAAATAAAAGAAAAAAGTTGTTTTAATTGCTAATGATCAAGTTTTTACCAAGAATTTACATATGCATCATCAAACAGTAGCTTGAAACTGAAGCTTGACCCTTGAGAAATAAAGCTTTTAAAGTAAATGTCTAAATTCTCTTTATTATGTTACATTTCATTTACTTTAGGTTTTCTAGTGCAATTTAAATAAGAAATAAATAGAGAGTATGGTAATCAGGTATAAAGGCTGTGAAAATATTCCCTGCATTTTGCACAGGGAATATGTTCAAATTCCTAATCTGCAAAGAAGAAAAGTGCATTTTCTTTTTTGAAATGGCATTTGAAGATCTCTCCATCCGTGAACATTCTTGAGCATATGGATTTTATAATAACAGCAGTGTATATTAGTTTTTTTATTTATCATTAACTGATAACATGTACAGTAAAATATAATTTCCGTTTTCTTATCTAAGGGCAGAAAATCCCAACCTATTTCTGAATCTCACTTTGGAACAAGGACCGAATGACCTGACATGGCATTTTTGATTTCCAACGTTTTAAACGCATAACGTTTGTGTGCTGTGGCAGCATCTTGGCTTCTGGAATTTATGCTCGACATGAAACATAAATAATAAACAATTCAGTTCACGTTATATATATCTCATATACATATGAGATATATATATATAAAATATCTTACGCACACGTACACTCTTAGACTTTCTCGGTTTTCATGAAACTCACAATCTACCTCAGGCGCTCAAAGACACTCGGCCTGTCAGGTCTGAGGCGCCACAGAGAGGCTTCCTTGGGCACAGTTGCTTGCTGGACAAGACGCCAACTTGGCAAGGTTATGCTGCTGGCAAAGGCAGATTCGTCAGAATAAAGTCGCCACAGGCTCAACCAGGCAAAGCATGAATGGCCCTTTCAGCAGGAGCCTGAGAGGAGGGATGTTATTCAGCCCAGCAACCCTATTTACTTTTTTTCAGGATCCCCAAACTCGCGTTTTTTAAGGCTTTCCGCTTCAAGAGAGCCAGAATTGAAGCCTGGGTTGGCGGCAGTGCAGGTACCTGCTCACCTAAGCATCCCTCTCTTAATTTTCCTAACTCCTCCACCCACTTGCCCAAGTATAACTTTTGAATGGATTCAGCAGGAGTGAGGCAGGAAAGGTAGGAAGATGAGAAAAGGCGCGATATCAACATGCAGAGCTCACTGAGCCGCCTTGATGATAAAAGGCGGGCACAGGGACTACGTGGGTGGTGGCAGAAAGGGCGCGGGACACGCCTCGCAGAGGGAAGAGTGGGCGGGGCCACGTGCCGGTGTCAGAGTTCGCAACTCGAGCGCCCAGAGGGCTCGCGAAAAGTCCCAGCCTGCAAGCCAACCGCGCTCAGCTGGCGACTGGCCGGATCCCAGTGCGCTGCCCCTCGCCCAGCCTGCGAGCGCGTGGTACGAAGGCGCGTCTGCATCCATGCCCCAGCCAGGGGAGCTGGAGGCGCTCGCAGTCAGAGGCGAGTGATGCTAGGCTGAGCGCGTGGCGGCCCGTGTGGTGCCCCGCTGAGTCAAGTGCGGAAGGACAGCGGCGCGCTCCAGCTCTGCTCGCCGCGCGCAGGGCGGGGCGCGGCTGGGGGGCGGGGGGCCTGGCCGCCCGCTGGGAGCTGCGGACGAGCAGGCGCGCCGCGGACCCGAGGGAGGACACGGTTAAAGCATTGCTATCAACTGTGAACCCAGAGAGCCCTCCTTAGCCAACACGCTAACTCCGAAGCCTCCGTTACGCCCCCGAACCACCGAAGGCGGCGACACCTGATTCAGCGCACAAACACAGGTCTTTTCTGTCCCGGATACAATTACGCGGCAGACACACACTCAAACTCGCGCGGGGCAGCCAAGAGACGAGGTGAGCGGAGGGACCACGCCGTTCCAGGGGGCGGAAGGGGGGGCGGTCTAGGTGGAGGAGAGGGGCGTTGTTTGCTCCCTGAGGTGAGTGCCGGGCGAATGGCTGCTATCCAGGGGCGGCGGGGTGGGAATTAGAAAGCACAGACGGGGTTGGGCTGAGGAAGTTAGAAGTGGTTAGTGGGGGTTGGCGGGGTAGGGAGAAAGGCTAGAGGTTGAGGGGGTGTGAAGGAGATCTTTTTAGGCTGGCCCCTCATAGCGCCCGCAATCCTGTTTCTCCCATATGGCATCCGTTCGAGGGTTCTCTCGCGTTTGTGCGCTCAAGGCAGAGGGAGGGTATAACGGGGAGGCGATTCGGCCGAGGACCTTGTACTTGACCCCTGAAGGGATGGGCATCGCGGAGCCCAGAGGCCGGAGCCAGCTGCCAGGGCTGGGATGGAGGTGGGGGACCAGGAGGAGCTTCGGGACCTCTTCAACTCCCCTTTACTCCGTCTTCCCCCTAAGGAGGAACAAGAGCGGGATGTGTTGGGGGTGGGGAATGTCTTGGGGCTGTACAAGCTCGCAGAGACTTTTCGGGGCCCGCCGTTTCCGCGTGCCCGCGCGACCCTCGACAATGGACAGTGTACAGTGGTGGCAGGGTTTCACGGGTCACAGCGCCGATTTGGGAATGGTACGGGGTGCCCTTGCATTAGAGAAGCCTGTGCGGGCCCCCGGGATTAGAGAAGAGGTGAGCGCCTGCGGGCGGGGAGAGAAGGACGCGCTGCTGGCAAAAAGAAGGGCGCCTTCCATGGACTGGAGGAGCGGCGAGGGAGCCTGGGATGTGTGTTTTGGATTTGAAGGAGGCAAACCGCATCGGAGGGTGCAAGTAGATGCAGTGCGTCGGGGCAAAAGGACAATCCGAGGAGGTGGGCAGGGTACCCAATCTCTATATGCAAGCTCTGTGGTTTAATTGAGGGTTTATAAAATTGAGTACGGTAAACCTGCCATTGTGCAGCACTTCCTTAGGAAAGGAATAGCCTCTGTACCTGTACCGCGAGTTCCCATCACCTTTCAGCATCTAGGCGGGGAGAGGAGAGAAGGTAGAGAACTTCTGAGAGAGTTCTGAGAACTAAGGCGAATGGCCGGATTGCGCTAACTAGGCGTTCTCAGCAGAAAATGTCGCCAAGGGAAGGAGTGGGTGGCGGTATCAAACCAGGCGTGCTCTGGAGAATCACCTTTATTATGAGCCAGTGTTAGCAATGACGATAGAGTCTTTTATTTCTGGGGGTCCTATTGGTAAAAATTAGAAAAAAACCACACTACTCCAAATACTCCAAAAATCTTCAGTCCCCTCAGGCTGTCACCTTGTACTACCAGTTTTTCAGTATCAATGACGTGAATGTTAGGCAGTTTGGCTAGATGCCAAATTGTTATCATTTCTGATAATTTCATGTTCAAAAACGTCTATATTCACTCAGAATTGGCGTGCTTCTGACATATCCCCAGAAAAAAATGACCACCATTTGAAGGAAGGATAGAAAGTGCCCTTTTTTCTTTTTTAAAAACTTTTATTTTAGGTTTTGGGGTACATGTGAGGGGTTGTTACATAGGTAAACACATGTCACGGGGGTTTGTTTTACATATTATTTCATCACTCAGTTATTAAGCCCAGTACCCAATAGTTATCTTTAACCAGTATTTTAATAGTGTTCAGAGTAACTGTACTTTGTCCCCAGGAGATTTTAAAATTAGAGTCATGCATCTTAATATTATATGGTAAAGGAGACCAGAACTTTGTGTTACTTGAATTAAATCTTAGCCAGCTTAGTTTTCTCCTATAGAAACTATCTCTTGGTGGTTTGAGGTTTTGCTTTAGGAATGTGTCTGTGTTCAGCAACTATTCTAGATAATGCCAGAGAAAAACACTGTAGTATTGTATGATTTGCCTGCCACCTACAAGGTTAAGTTGACATCTAGTGTTGTGTGACTTAGTATTATACAAGTCGTTAAAAACTACAATAAAGCATAGTGCCCCGATATTTAGTAAAGGTTTGATACTCTATTAGGAGGTTGGGCATAACTGAGTGGAAACTATACTTCTTTTTCCAGGTAATGCTGCTATACAGATTCAGACTTTTTAAATCTAAGATTTCCAGAGGACTATGCTTGTTGTATTTAAGCTTGGTATGCATCTTAGAATAAATAAACCAATGCAGTAAATAAAGATGCTTATGACAATTTTTTTGAATAAAAACTACTTTTCGTTGAAAGATTTTGACAGTTTACATTTCCCAATAATTTAAATTAAAACATTTTATTGCACCTTACGAACAACTATCAGCTTCATTACCATGTAAATATTGCTAAAAATCCCACCTTCAATCCTCAAATCCTTTTTAAAATCATGCACCTGTTTATCAAATAATATCAATTTGTTGCTTTTTAATTCATACTAGGATTTTCCAACATACACCTGGGAATTTCTAAGATATCCTTGGAGAGTGAGAACTTTTGATTATTTATGCAAGATATAGTATCTCATTTATTTGGCATCATCTGCATTGGTACTTATTTACATAAGCACATTTTCTAGGTAGCTGACTCTTCACACCGTTTATTACTGAAACTTAAAAAAAAAAGAGCCATTATAACCCAGAAGCAATTTCTAAATCCTACTGTCTTCCTTGTTCCCTTGGAGAATATTGGATATAAGTTATTCTTTCTTGTTGGGTTGTCTTTATGAATTCATAAGGAATTGAATAGTGCTATTCGCTGAGGTGTATAGAGCTGTTTTTGTTTATAGTAAATGGTCTCAGCCTGCTGGGTTGAAATACTAGAATGGAGACAGAAGTACCATTCTTCTTTTTATGTTTTTTTTTTTTCTGGGTCCTCTTTCTGTTATCGGCTATCACTTTCTGCTGCTGTCAGACTGTGAGTGGGCCCTGCTGCTATATTATCTGTTGTCTTTTTTTCCATTAAATGATGTGGGCTATTGCCTGAGTGTAAATCCTGAGGACTTTGTGACAGACACTTTCTGTTTATGTGCTTTATTTGTGGTTTGGACTGTGAGCTGAAATGTTTAGGTTTCCAGAAGGGTGACCTCTATATAAAAGGTTTTAATGTACCTGTTATAGAAAAAATTTGTGTATGAGATCTTTAGGAGGGTGTCTTAATTTCAGACAGTTCAGTCTTGTGGAATATCTTGGTGTTTCTGAGAAACTGAAGCAGCCTTTAAAAAAAAGTTTACTTTTTTATGATAGGCCCAGATTGTCTTTGTTTAGGAATATGTATACTAGAATATTTTACATATTACTTTCTGCCATTGAAACTTGCTAACTATAATATAGTGTAGTTAATATTTTTCTACCCTGGAAGTCCAGAATAAGAAGTATGATTTGAGAATCCTGCTAACCATACTTGAGGCTACGTGAATTATTTAAATATTATTTTGCAAATCTACTTATGGAGGAGGTACATAATTAAATAAATATGATTAAAATAGTTTAATTTGGTCTTGAAAACAGTGGTAATCGTATCTCCTTAATCTGAAGCATTTCACAAACATTCATTCTTTTGTTCAACAAATATTTGTTAAAAGCATACTGTGTGCCAAGCACTGTGCTCTGGGGATGTTCATACAATTAAGGCCCTGGGAGGGCTCTAGGTTTAAAAGGGGGAGACAAGGAAACAGGCTATTTTCAGTATCTACAGCATAGTGCTGGCTGTTCTGTAAGTGCCGTGATAGAGATATACACACAGTACCCTGAGCAGAAATTTGGAAGTGGTCAATTCTGTGTGGGGACAGGAGATTCGAGGGTTTTTTAGAGGGTGACATAAAAGATGAATCACTGGAGGCAGGAGCAAGATCATGGAGGGCTGTTTGCCATCCTCAGGAGTATGGACTATTTTCAGTTTAAGGTTGTTTTAAACAGAGGAGCTATGTGATGAGAAAACAGCTCTTACAGCAATCTAGAAGGATGGATCTGAGGAATGTGAGATTTGGATGGTAGTTTAGAAGATGTTGGGGTAGCTTTGGTAAGAGAGGTTGAGGTCCTTGTACCAAAGTGTTGGCAGGGGGATGAAAAAAAGGGGTTTGGTTACAACGATATTCAGGTGGTAGAACCTCTAACATTAGGTGACCAATTTGGTTGGAGGATTGGGAGTGGGTGTTATAGGAGGATGGGATAGGAACTTAAAAGGAGATCCAGATTTGAGAGCAAGAGTGACAGAGTTCAGTTTTAGACATGTAGAACATGAAGTGCTTATAGAAAATCGAACTGGAGATGTGTGTCCAGTGAATCATTGTATGTGAGTTCTGAGCACAGAGGTCCTGGGCTAGATAGGCAGGTAGATAAATGGTAGGTAGATAAATGGATAGACACACAGAAACATTTAGGAATTTTCAGTGTATAGGTAATTATAAACCGTGAAAGTTGATAGGTTTTCCAGGGCAAGTACCAAAAGCTAATAGGGAAACAGAGGCCTGGGGAGATCCTAAAATTTAAGAGTTGGGTAGAGAAATAGGAAGCAATAAAGAAAAATGAGAAGGTACAGAACAAGAGAGGCAAGAGGAGAATTAGGAGGGTGTAACTTTTAAAAGCAGCTGAAAAATGAGAAAATGTCAGAAAGTGAGAAAGTCAGGTACTGAAATGAGGGGGTATTAGACAGTCTCGGTTCCCACCCCCTCTCGAGCCCCAAATAGCTCTGTGACCTTGAGCTCACAATTTAGTTTCATTTCCTCATTTACCAAATGGGGGGAGAAGCACCTACTTTATAGGGCTACTGTGAGGATCAGATGAGATAAAATCTATCAAGCACAATGCCTGGGAGGTTACTCATTTGTGTTTAACAAATGCTACCTGTTTTATGGAAACCAGGACTTGAATTTGTGATTAGAAGGTCCGTAGTCATTTTTGCTTTCACAAGTACTCGCTCTCAGAATTCACAGAGAAATTGAAAATATATTTTTAAGATGAAAATTTGATCATACTTTTAACTTTTTTGGTTAGAAGCCAGTAGAATAGCAGCCATTGAAAGTTTTGAAGGGAGCAGAGGGAGCCAACTGAACAAAAGTCCTTGAAGAGAGAGTGGAAGCTACCCCAAGAGCGTTGCAGAGATGTTGGGTTTCTCAGGACAATCCATGCTTCCACCAGTCAGGAGGGTCTGGTGGCATATGCATTGTGTTTAAAAAGCACCTGGTAATTAATCCTACAGGTTTCTAATGTCTTGTTTAAAGTACTCTTAGTATTTTAAGTGTGTTCTAGTTCCTTAGATAATCTATAAGGACATTGATTATACATTTTAGTATTAGCTGAAAACAAACTCAGAAAACAATACAGATGATTCAAAATTTAACAAAATGTAGTTTAATATTTGATGATTCCGAAGGCACCTCTATACCTCATAGGGTCTTAAAAATCAACATGTGAAAAATAATTATTAGCCTGTGTAATAGGGGAAGGACTGATTTGTAGAGGTTTGTTTCCTTTTTTTTTTTTCTCCAATTAAGACTACTATGGTAATATTTAAATATACCTACTTTTTTCCTAGGATTTTCTGTTTGGATGAAGTGATGCTTTATATTAGAGATGAATAAACATTTTAAATTAGATTTCTATTTTAACATGTATATAAGTTTTTTACTCTGTAATTACTGCATAATTTGAGAAAATGTTTACATCTATGCAGTGGTTTGGGAATCAACCAACAATTGCACGTAGTACATATTGTTTACTAATTGGTTATAAGGCATATAATAAATATTTATTGTCCCCATACATGTTTGTTGAATAAAACAAAATTAGATATTCCATATTTTTAAGATGAAATGAATTTTATATCTGTAGTTTTAATATTTGATCATATTCTTTACCTGAAAATCGCTAGCCATACTTTTCGTTATCAGCACCTCTCTATTTTGCAGTTGTGTTTCAGTGCTTTTTTTTTTCCCACTGTGCTTAGTCCTTCATGATTTATGGTCCTGTTATTTGTAAAGCATAGTAATCTAAGCAGGTGATTTTCAGTTTAGGATTTCTTCTAGTCCCATGTTGTATATTCACCAACTCAGTTTTAGACTATATATTGTCATGCTCAGCACTCCCTTACAGAGATAACAGATGCCAAGTTGAAATAGACTTATACAGAATGCCCCACTTAGGTAAGTGTTTAGGAGTGCATAGCCAAAATAAAAATGGTACCTTTGGTTTATGAATGGCAGGGCATCTAGGACAGTATAGGTCAGTTCATATTCTCTGGATGGACATTTATGTAAATATTAAAACATTTAGATTAGATGGAAAGATGTATAGTAGGAACATTTTGAGGTACTGTTTCCTTGTAGCGTTGTACTATTTATCTGAATTGTTAATTTGGAATAATCACTATATTGATTTTATTTTGAAGGTATAATCTATTTCCATTGACTTGATTTAAATAACAGAAATGCATCTGCAAGGAGTCCAGTTCATTAAAGAAATTTACATTCATATCTGATTTGGTAAATATTTGCTTGATTTGGGAATATTATATAACAAAATATTTGTGAAATCATTTTGTACTTTTTAATTGTTTTGAAGAAATTTAATACTCAGAATATTTCAAGACACCAAATCATGACTTTTTAGTTATTACGTTAAGCTATAACTTGCTTTAATAAGTAAAAACTATGGGGCTAATTTTCTTCCAAGTGAAACATTAAGTTTAAATAATGTGCACATGAATTTACAAAATAGAATCAAGTGTGCAAATATGCTATATGTTCTGTAATAGGTTCCTGAAAAGCTGTATATAAACTCGGCTTTTATAAGTTGAGTCATAGTTATAGAATTTAAGAAAATAGGGAAAACATTTAACACTTCTTAAATATTAAGTGATGGGCATACAGATGTTTGTTATGTTAATCTTTATATTTTTATGTATGTTAGAAACAGTTTACAGAAAAAAAATTGTGGTTAGTGACATTAAAGCACATTATATATTAAATATACTCAGGGACTTCGAAATTTAAAGCAATATCAACATACAATTTACCATAGAAAAAATCCTATTCTGATTTTATTAATACCTGTTTTGCAAATTCAAAATTTTTAATGGGTTTAATTAAGCAGACACACACACAACAAGAACAACCACAAACTTGGACACACTTCTGTAACACATCTTGAATATAGTCTCATCTGTTGGAATTTTTTAAACTTCTACACTTAAGTCTTAATCTGATACTCCCTCATCCTCATAATATTCATTACTAGAGGAGAGGCATCAACAGGAAGAATTCAATTTTACTTAAATAAAAATTTTTTACTAGCAACGGAATGAGTGATTCAGTGGTGGTGTCTTCCTGCTTTGAGAGAGCTGCTCTAAGACTAGGCAGTTAGTGCTCCGCAGCAGGCGCTTCCACTGGGTTCTCTTTATGAAGAAGGCTCTTGTGTTTTACATAGATTTTGCATTTGTGCTGCTGTCCCTATTGAGTTGTTCTCACCAAGCCAATCTGGGGAGCAGCTCTTAGGGGAAAACTAGTCAAACAGGTTTGCATGTCTATTCAAAAGGAGGGAAGAACGGTGAAATGTATGGATAAAGGCCAAGAGTAAAACTGTTTTAAGGAATATTCATGCTAATCACTGACTCTTGATTTTGAAAATACTTTGTAGACATTTGTGAGAATGTATCTTAATGGAGATAAAGTGAGAGAGAAACTGGAAGGGGAAGTAAGAAGCAGGGGATAAGGACAAGGTGGGGAGAAGGAAGGGAAAAACAATGGAGGGAAAAAAAAGCTCAAGAAGAAAAGAATAGTGTTTCAGTGTCATATCTGGGCTTTATGTAAACTGGGTGTGTTATAGCAGGAAACCATGGCATTGATCTGAGAATGAATTTAATTAAAACAAAATGAATTTAACAAAAACCCCCACATGCCTGTGATCCTCAATGTCCAAAATAGGGAACGTCTTGCCAGGTCAGGGCTGAAGTTTACTAGGAATATTGGTGGGAAAATGTTACAGTTAACCATCTCTGACACTAATCTTATATTAGAGATGCTACTTGGTTTCCCCTAGTAAAGTGTTAGAGTCATACAGCTTTATTGTAGTTTGCAAATCTATTACACATATATTTCTACTGTTTAGTCCTCATTCTGCCCCTGAAGCATAGCCCTATAGGTAGTAGCATTTTACAGCTCATAACTTGATAGAGTCCCAAGTAACCTTTTGAAGTCAAAATGACAATCCAGTCCGAGGAATTTGATGTTAAAACTAAAGCTTCTTTCCTAGAACAAGTTTTTGAACTATAGCTCACCACCTGCCTCATGTTCTGGGAATGCTGAACCTTGATCCCACTGAAATTACCTTTAAGTAGTCTCTCTGTAGTCCTCAGTAATCTCCTCCTTTGCTCCATGCTTCTTCCCTGCTCCTTGAGAGTTCCTTCCCCTTTCTCATCTGTAATGGTAACTCCCCATCTGATCTTTGGTTGTGCGTCTTCTTCCTTCCTGGCATTTTTATTAACATCTTTTGTCCCAGCACCTCTCCTCTATTCTCACTCCTTTGGTGTAGTTATTCATGCTCATAGACTGGATTTTTATTTATATATAGATGATTCAAAAATTTGTATTTCTAATTGTGATTTCTTCTATACTCTCAAGAGCTTAGATTTCCCAGCTCAACTTCCTAACTCAGATCTGACATCCCCATTTGCCTCAGTCTTCAAAGACAGATTGTGGTGTTGTGGAATTCACTCTTTTTTACCCTTTAATCTATTCCTAATTTGGTCACTATGTCCTTCATGAAGACCTTCTTCCCTTGCCTGAGTCTTTCCATTCACCTCCTGATGTCTTGGTGTAGTCCCACATCACTTCTTCACCAATGGTACTAAATGACTCATTTTCACCATTACCTGGGCCTTCCATCACCTCCTACTGCCCATAGCCATCAGTCACTTGTCCTTACTCACCCACTTGCCTTCTTTGAGTGTGATTTGACTATGCGTTTATTTTCACATGGGGATCCAAAATTTTTAGCGTGGCTGTCAAGGCTGTCTGTTGTCTAGCTGCTTTCTGATAAGACTTATTTATTTTCTCATACTGCTCAATAGGATTCTATTCTGTTTACCCACTGGGGCATTCATTTCAGGATATCCCCCCGCTTGAGATGTCCTGCCTTTTTTTTCTTCTGCACTTCCAAATTCTCACCCAAGGTTTTGACACTCAAGTCCCACCTCAGACTGTGGCTTCCCAGTCTCTATCACTTTTCTGTGACTTTGATTTGTACATATATTGATGTTAGCAATTAGGTTTCATTCTCCCTCTAAGGAGAGTATGAACTCTTAGATGGTGGAGTCTCTTGTCTCCTCATACACCTTGGACAAACACTATTGATCAGAGAGAAGATATTCAAACATGATTGAATGGTATCTTTAGTTTGTCATGAGGCAATAAGGGTAAGTTTCCTAATTTTCTGTACGTATTTTGATTTTTTCCTGTTGTTTTTTCCAGAACTGCATCATTCAAACTTGAAACATTCCCCTATTTTTTTTTTTTAACAAGGTGTTCTATATAGGAACAACATATCTTATAGGGATTGCTACGTTATTTAGTCACAATGGAAAAAAAAGTTTGATATATAGAAAGATTATATAATAGTTCCATGGAACTCTACTATAAAATTATAATGGTTTAGTAGGTTTTCTTTTTTAGATTTACCTGGGGCTTCTAATAGATGGATGTCATTCACAACTAATTCTAGGTAATGTTAATAAAAGAAAATAGTCACGGTGATAATTAACTGTATTTAGTTTTTATTCTGTGTTTACATTTCAATAGAAGTATGCCTAATATCATGAAACCATAGTTGGAGAAAATAATGATTATATGCATGAGGAAGATAACTTAGGAAGCATTCTAATTGTCCAACTCCCCACTTCCCCATAGACCTTTTATAGCAATTAAATCAAAGCACCAGCCCAGGAATAATTCTTTTTTCCATTCTTTGTGCCTATTTCCTCCTTTGATAATTGCTGAATTCTTCTGGTCAGAATATCTCCCTTTCCATCTCCCTCTGAGCAGAGCAATAGGAATAGGAATATATTTTAAGCCAGGTGAAGTGGTGCAGGTCTGAGGTCCATCTACTGTGGTGGCTGAGATGGGAGGATTGCTTGAGGTCAGGAGTTGAGGCTCAGGCTGTAGTGTGCTGTGGAGATCATGCCTGTGAATAGCCACTGCACTCCAGCCTGGGCAACATAGTGAGACCTTGTCTCTTAAAAAAAGAATATATTTTAAGAAAATTCCTCAGCTAAAGTGAAGAGCAAAAAAAAAAAAAAAAAAAAAAAGAGATAAGCTAGGTAAGATTATTAATCAGAAGTAATGCTTGTCTGTTTAATTTGCCAGTTTTAAATAACTCTTGAAGGCATTTGAGAAGTCATTATATTCCTTTAATCAGTTAGACTTTATCTGAATATATGCTTTGGAATATACTTTTTCTTCAAGCTTCTAAACTATGTGCAATATACAGAAACAAGGTCCTCTGGTTGTCCTGCTTTCTGCTTGCTTTTTTTTCTCTCCCTTCTGCTTTTCTGGAGACAATTTTTCTGCCTCTTGTAGGGAATTCAGAGGAGGGATCCTAGTCATTGGCTTTACAAATTTGTGTGGGGGAGGGATTGGATAGAGTGGAGATGGGATAGGCATCTGCCCATCGGTAGGATTTGATTGTTTGTCCAGCCTCTATATGGGCTCTAAATGCTTTATACTTTCTGACCATTATTTTTGCCAGCAAAAATGATGTAGCTTATTTTAATACCACTTAAATGCAGTCCTGTCCTTATTCTACCCCTACTACATCCAAAGGGAGACTGAAGGGGAGACATTTTGAACCAGACATGTTGATTTCCTGGTAGCCTGTACAGTGAGTATTTGTAACATTTAGAATTAATTCAGTCATTCATTTAATAAGTAACCTAATATATGCTAGAAATCTTCTTAGAGCCAAAATGTATTGTAATTTTTTCATAGTGTAAGTATCTAAGGCTTTACAGTATAAAAATTTAATAAAGTCATGACCAAGGCTTTACGAAGACTGCTATTTTGATTCATGTATCACAGAATTCAATAAAAAGTCAAACTATTATCTGACATATGACAGTGACAACTTTGGAGGGTGTTTATATGGTACAGATAGAAGATGCTGGATTAGGACCTAGGAAACCTGAATGCTAGTTCCGACTCTGCCAGCGAATAACTGAACTAGCTGTGTAATGCAAAGACAACCACCCCACAGAGATTTTGCCCCTTTCTCTACAAATGAGGGGTTTGAAATCACCTATCTTTAGTTTTTAAATTGTGACTCATTTATTTAATGAAAATATATGGTTTTTAAAATTTTGTTATCATTTTGGCACAAATATATTGTGTCAATGTTTAAATATATTTATCTTATTTTCACAAGACAATGGCAATGATATACAAAAGACTTTCTCTGGACTTGCCTCATTGTGAATATCGGTTATAATCATAGATACTCAGAAGACACAAAATTGTACATTCTTACCTGTTAGTAAAGGAACATCAAAGAAATTCATTCTGTTTTTCTGCAGAAACTATAAAAATTTTTCCACTTCTGGGGATTAAGATAACTGCTCTTTTTATCTAATACTCAACCTATCTAATACAACCTTGTCCTAGTGATGATGGTAGAATTTTATAAAATAGAGAAGTTTGTTATTTGTTCACCTGTGAAGACCTTCAAGGAATTGAATAGGAAAATACCTAGAGTTTTGTTTCTTGTTCTGATTTGCTTGTTTATATTTGGTCAGTTTTGTCCTGAAAATATGTTTGAGACATTACATGAAAATTCATTTTGCGACTCTTAATATAAATGTTAAAAATACATTTAAACTAGTGATAGTAAAGAAAGAATATCTTAATTAGTGGGGGAAATAATACCATGATCTTTTGTGATTCTACAACATTACTGTAGCCTTAAGAATCTCTAGTAATGTTGTATTGAAAAGCTGTTTCTCCTACATGTGAATGTGTTTCATTTCAGGAGAAGATGAAAATTTGAACTGGATATTCTCCAGATTCACTTGCTGTATTCTACTAATTAAAATCCCAATAAAAGAGAATTATGAAGAGTCCTAACAAAACATTTTAAAATGTCAATCATTGTTTTTGTATTTTTTTAAAATAAAATGTATACATGTTAGACTGTAAAGCCTCAGATAATCTCAGTTGTATGATTTATGAAACTTTTCCCACTTGTGTAAAGATGGGATCAGAATCAAAACAATTAATTTCCATATTGTTTGCTGAATGTTTATCACATGGTGCAGATGCGTGGAGATAACTGTACCAGGCTAGCCTTGGGGAATTGCAGAAATAGAAACCCACATCTTATTCTGTAGGATAACATAGTCATATATATCCATATATACATACACACACACACATAGATATTAAATATATATAATATCTATATTATATATTAGTTATCTATATATAATAAGATAGCTGTATATATCCATATATATATACACACATAGATATTAGAAGACACAAAACTGTACGTTCTTACCTGTATAATCATAGGTACTTGGAAGACATATATTATAGATACTTGGAAGTCATAGATTCTTACCTGTATAATCATAGATACTTGGAAGACACATGTTTACATATATATAAAATGTATACATATATATTTTTAAAATGAGGTATGTGATCAAGACGAAAGTTTTAATACCACTGTTTTCTTTATTAAAAAGGAAAATGGCATTTTTTAAAAATTACAAACTTCTATCCTTATTGTCTAAATTTGGTTTCTGGAACAGAAGCATCAGTGTTACCTGGTAACTTGTTAGAAATGGAAATTCTTGGGCTCATCCCAGATCTGTAAAATCAGAAACCATGAGGGCAGGCCCCACAGTGTGTGTTTTAACAAGACCTCCAGGTGATTGTGATGCCTGCTGAAGTTTGAGACCCACTTATCTATGATACCAAATATCTCGTCAATTCACTTTTTTCGCATAATGAAAAAATTCTGATCATCTTAAGGTCAAAAGAAAAATTCAGTTTAGATTTTAAAATGCTTTCCAGGTTAGTTTTATAACCTAAACTCGTATCTTATTTTAGTTACTAATTGGTTATTGAGGCATCAACAAATATTCTTAGTTCAGATAAACCCACACATTTCTCAGTTTATTTAAAAAAACAGGGTTGAATTAGTTGTTTATTTTGGTATACTTTGCTATGACATTGTATAAGTGTAGCCTAGATTTTCTTAATTTTTAATCACAGGGAATAAAGGGGAGGAGGGTTTAAAAAAGCCAAAAACCCTTAGTCCTAGGCCTCATCCTCAGAAATTCTGATTTGATTGAACTGTGTTGTAGATGGCAGGTTTTCAGGCATCTCTATTTTTCCAAAGCTTCCCAGGTGATTATTATGTGCAGTTGGACTATAGCCATATGTTCAAAGATTGGCCCATCTACCACATATAGGTCCATTAAAAAAATTGCACATTAGATCTATTAGGTTCTTTTATTATTTTAAGCAAATTGTCCTTTCATTTATGTTTAATTTAAAAATATTTTCTTTTCCAATAGGTTATTGGTATTGTTGATTTGCTTAACCATGTTATTGATCATTTTATTACTCTTTATTCAGCCTCCTGGTTTTGCTGTAAATCCTTGCTTATTCACAATGCACTCCAAGCACCAGTAGTCCCGTATTACTAGAGAGCTTGTTTCATAAATAAGTATGATGGGGCCCTACCCTACGTCTACTGAACCACAATTTAGTGTGTCTTCACATTAATGATCCTCTATAACTTAAAATTTAAAATCAAGGTAAATTCTTTTTCTTTTCATTTTGTTTCTTAGAATTCATTGGTTTGATCTTAACTACTTTTTATGAACCAAAGATATCAATCTCATTAAACCTATTCTTAAACCCTTTTTTTCCCAGTAAGTTTTAGAATAGTAAGGAATATTTTAAATTATCAAATTTCGTAGCCCCACCTGACAGGTGAAGAAAATTAGGGACATAAATTAAATGACTTGGCCTAATCAAAGGCTACTGATTTGGGGATCCATAGATGCATGCTGCAATCATTTTATTTTTCTTTTCATTATATGTCACTTAAAATGATATCTTTATAATTTAAACTACTTGAACTGTGAGCTAACTGAAAAGATAGTCTTAGGTTACCAAGTACCATACATGTCCAAAAAACCTCAACATTTTATATATACATTAACAATTATTTTAATTATCTGTCTAAATTGATATTGATAATACTTTTCTAACATACTACTTCAAATTAGTTTAGAATTTAATTAATTAATAATGGGGAAGTTGACTATTAAAATGAAAATGAAAGGAACTACTATGTCTGTTTACTACTTACTAAGTACTAAAAATAGTCGTGTGCTTCTGAGAGACTGCTGGTACTTTGTATACAGAAATTTAAACAGAAAGTTGTTTGGAATTGTTTATTCTGAGCTCCTGGGAATCTGGGGCTACGTGCATTATATTTTTCTAAATTCCCAAGATAATTGAGCTTTAATTCAGGTCTCGATAGTTGGATCCATATTACCTTCATTGTATTACCTGTATTTCTCTTATTGCACATAAGTAACGAGTGCTAGATCCCTATCTATCAGTTCGGTGGGAGAATTGCATAAATATCCCCAGCTGCTTACTAAATATGCAGATTCTTGGGTTTCTCCCTAGACTCCATAACAGCTTATTTGCTGAGGTGACTTTGGAACCTGTATTTTCAGTAAGTACTTGAGGTGATTCTTTTGGACGCCAGAATTTGAAAACAACTTCATTAGGTGATTATATCTTTGTGTTTTAAATAGTTAAATTTAATCACCACCATCAATTGGATACATACTGTGTACAAGGTACTGAGTGCAGTCTGTTGATATTAGTATTATCTTATTTTTATTTTCTCACTATATTTTTGTTTTTATCTTACCTTCCTGCTTAATGTTTGCAGAGAAACTCCCCAGGTGGGCCTAAGCGAGCTATCACTGATAAGCGAATAGGGTTGAGTTTCTTATTACAGCTTCACCACCTGTACTGTAGATGTCTGAAAAGAGATAACTGCAGATACTTGTGTTGAAGAAGTGGTAAGTGCAACTAGCTTGGAATGGTATAACAGCAACAACAACTTTCTTTATAACCTCTCCTTCAAGAAGAGGTTCTTTTGTATTTCTCTTGGCACTTATGAATGTTCCAGGTGCAAAATTGAATTTTTTGAGTGGTATTCCTAATGGTCTCTTCCTTTCATATTTCATGTGTGTAAAGAAAGGTCTGCCTCTGTAATACTCGTAGAGATTTCTATTAATCTTATTTTTCATAAGATGACATACTAGTTTAAGGAATGGAATAGTAACACAATATTTTTCTTTATGCTCTTTTAAATGAGTTTATCAGGCAAAGCAGTATTTTAAAAGCAAAAGTGATTGTGTTAGAAATTTTGACCAAAAACTTCTGACAGGGAACTTTGGATTAATTTATTTCATTAAGTTTGTGAAATGGAACCAAATTCCTTCTTCCTTTGCATTCAGCATTTTTCAGTTTTATTTCTGCAGTTAAGCTGTGGGCTTCTATACAAATAAATATAATTTTTCTGACGGAATGAAAAACATTAATTTAGTAATGTGGAGGATTTTGAAAATCTGGAGTTACCTGTATTTATTAACTGCTGACAGCCAAACTGAGTTCTCTCTGTGTAAGGTTTTCACTCAGATTGTACTCTTAAAGGTGCCAGACTTTTTTATTTTTTTTTGGGCAGGTGGCAGTTTTAACCAACAACAGGTGGCCTCAATTTTCTGAATTATTTCTTCTCCTACCTGAAATCAGTATGTTCCCATTCTAGTGATTTTAGGGGATTCTTTGCTTTTAGTAGTTTACTTGCTAATAGCCACCGTAAATAACAAGATTACCAAGAATTGCCTACAGATGAAAGATACATGTTTAAAACGAGGGCTATTTAACAACCAAGTAGATATAAAGCTTAGTTTTTCCCAGTTTGTCCACAGTTAACAATTTTTTTTAAGCTTTCTTTTCTTTCTCTCTTCACATGGTGGGATACGAGTACATTAATTTACTAGATACTAGATCTTTGTCAAGTTTTTATCTTCTCAGTCTTATTATCTGTAAAGTGGGAGCCACTTTCTTGCCTTCATGTGATCTCAATATGAAATGAGATAATGTTTAGAAAGCTGGTAATGCAGGGGAAGGCAGGTAGTAATTAAAAACAGCTGCTGTTTATTGATACTTGTATGTTAAGTCAAAGCTATAGGGTGACCAGCTCGTCCCCGTGTGCCCAAGATTTTCCTAGTTTTAGAACTGAAAGTCCCACATCCTAGGAAACTTCCCCCACTCAGTTCTAGGCAAACCAGGATCCTGAGTCCCCCTAGGGCTTCAGTGACTTAGAAAAGGTAGCTTAGTTGCTTCACACACAATAATTTGGGCATAAGCAGGCAGGGCTGGTGTTATGGTTTCACAGTCTCAGGACCCAACTGTCTTTGTTGTTACACCTTTTCTGGTTTATAATTCTGTTTCTATGGTCTAGGATGTTAATCATTACCATGTCTCATTCCAGCTGGCAGGAAGGTGAAAAGTGAAACTCCAAGGGCATACATTAGAAATTGCACATAGCAATTCTGCTTCCGTTTCACTCTCATTAAGTAGAACTTATTTATGTGACTAAAACCAGCTATTAGAGAGGTAGAGAAAAATTGTCTTTCGTCTTTTTAGCTATATGCCAAACTGAAGTAGTGGGGGATACCATTACTGGAAGAAAGAACAAAGGCTACAGCTGTCTGTCATGTGCCTATGCCTGGCATCTAAGTTCTAGTTTCCTTTCATAATTCTTGTTATTACTGGAGGTAATGGCAATTATCTTGGTCATTTATAACACTACTGTGAATGTGTAAAATGAAAGACCCCAGATTCAAGGAAAAGCTGTAATGAAATCAGTACTTTTACTTGCTACTTTCTTCTTCCACCTGTAGTACACATTAGCCCAGAAATTTTCTCTGTAGTTGAGTTGTGTAAATAACTTCAGTGCCTCAGGCAAAAGCTTTTGATTCAGAATTTTGTTCAGAAGTAAGACAATTCATATAATTAGAAGGTTCATTTATTTAAAATTAAAGAAAAAAGTGGGGCTGGTAGTGTAGATGCATGTGATTTATCTATATGTCCTGGTTCAAAATAATAATTGCAGTCATTTACTCAGTAAATAAATGTTGAGTGCTTACTACATAGTTAGGCAATGAGAATAAAGCAATTACCAAGTTTAAAATCCCTACCTTTATGGAGCTTAAGTCATACTAGGGAAAGGCAGAAAAATAGATTTTTAAAAATAAAATTTATATTTATTTAAAAGCACCAGTAATGATAATCAATATTTATTTTGCTGAATTTATATTTATTTATTTTTTATTTTGCTGGATGGCATTTTCCAAGGCTTACATGTAGGGGGTGCTTTGAAGAGAGATGAAGTTTCTCTTACAATATTCTACATAGTACAAAGTTTGACCTCTGGTGGCAATTGATTGGTGTATTTGCTCACATTATTGCAGTCCACATAATAGTAAATGCCAGGGAAACTTAAAAGTACTGAGAACCTCAGCTGTTCAGATTACATAATCTGCTTTAGACTAAATCATCCCCTTCATTTTTCTAAATATGATTCACCATATACAGACATGATTTTATATTTTCCATAAGCCCTTATTTTGTTTTTCCTTTAATGCAAAGATACTTTGATTAATTCTTGTTTAAAATAACGAATTCCTGAGCATCTGGGATGATAGACTCTCAAAAATCAACTTATTTCATGTAGTTTATGTGCTTGTCATTTTTTTCTTACATGGTTCAATGGTTCATCCACATGAATGCTTTCCAGTTCAGAGTTACTAAAAATGAGCAGCTCTTAAATTGGAGAAATGAGAGGAATGATTCTTTCAAGTGGTAGTAAAAGGTGATTCCCCACTTTTTTTTTAAATAACAAGGGTGGAGGATGGGAGGAGGGAGAGGGTCAGGAAAAATAATTGAGTACTGAGCTTGATACCTGGGTGATGAAATAATCTGTACAACAAACCCCTGTGACACAAGTTTACCTATGTAACAAACCTGCACTTATACCCCTGAACTTAAGAGTTAAAAATAAAAATACAAAATAAAGAGAGTTAGCATATTTCAAAAAAAAAAAGTAATGTAACCGGGAGTCACATATGGTATTTTTTTTTTAATAAGCGTTCATCATTTTTTTTTATTATACTTTAAGTTTTAGGGTACATGTGCACAACATGCAGGTTTGTTACATATGTATACATGTGCCATGTTGGTGTGCTGCACCCATTAACTCATCATTTAACATTAGGTATATCTCCTAATGCTATCCCTCCCCCTTCCCCCAACCCCAACCCCACAACAGGCCCCGGTGTGTGATGTTCCCCTTCCTGTGTCCATGTGTTCTCATTGTTCAGTTCCCACCTATGAGTGAGAACATGCGGTGCTTGGTTTTTTGTCCTTGCGATAGTTTGCTGAGAATGATGGTTTCCAGCTTCATCCATATCCCTACAAAGGACAGGAACTCATCATTTTTTATGGCTGCATAGTATTCCATGGTGTATGTGTGCCACATTTTCTTAATCCAGTCTATCATTGTTGGACATTTGGGTTTGTCCCAAGTCTTTGCTATTGTGAATAGTGCTGCAATAAATATACATGTGCACGTGTCTTTATAGCAGCATGTTTTATAATCCTTTGGGTATATACCCAGTAATGGGATGACTGGGTCAAATGGTATTTCTAGTTCTAGATCCCTGAGGAATCGCCACACTGACTTCCACAATGGTTGAACTAGTTTACAGTCCCACCAACAGTGTAAAAGTGTTCCTATTTCTCCACATCCTCTCCAGCACCTGTTGTTTCCTGACTTTTTCATGATTGCCATTCTAACTGGTGTGAGATGGTATCTCATTGTGGTTTTGATTTGCATTTCTCTGATGGCCAGTGATGGTGAGCATTTTTTCATGTGTTTTTTGGCTGCATAAATGTCTTCTTTTGAGAAGTGTCTGTTCATGTCCTTTGCCCACTTTTTGATGGGGTTGTTTGTTTTTTTCTTGTAAATTTGTGGGAGTTCATTGTAGATTCTGGATATTAGCCCTTTGTCAGATGAGTAGGTTGTGAAAATTTTCTCCCATTCTGTAGGTTGCCTGTTCACTCTGATGGTAGTTTCTTTTGCTGTGCAGAAGCTCTTGAGTTTAATTAGATCCCATTTGTCAATTTTGGCTTTTGTTGCCATTGCTTTTGGTGTTTTAGACATGAAGTCCTTGCCCATGCCTATGTCCTGAATGGTAATGCCTAGGTTTTCTTCTAGGGTTTTTATGGTTTTAGGTCTAACATTTAAGTCTTTAATCCATCTTGAATTAATTTTTGTATAAGGTGTAAGGAAGGGATCCAGTTTCAGCTTTCTACATATGGCTAGCCAGCTTTCCCAGCACCATTTATTAAATAGGGAATCCTTTCCCCATTGCTTGTTTTTGTCAGGTTTGTCAAAGATCAGGTAGTTGTAGATATGCAGCATTATTTCTGAGGGCTCTGTTCTGTTCCATTGGTCTATATCTCTGTTTTGGTACCAGTACCATGCTGTTTTGGTTACTGTAGTCTTGTAGTATAGTTTGAATTCAGGTAGCGTGATGCCTCCAGCGTTGTTCTTTTGGCTTAGGATAGACTTGGCAATGTGGGCTCTTTTTTGGTTCCATATGAACTTTAAAGTAGTTTTTTCCAATTCTGTGAAGAAAGTCATTGGTAGCTTGATGGGGATGGCATTGAATCTATAAATTACCTTGGGCAGTATGGCCATTTTCACGATATTGATTCTTCCTACCCATGAGCATGGAATGTTCTTCCATTTGTTTGTATCCTCTTTTATTTCCTTGAGCAGTGGT
The DNA here is from genome assembly GCF_028885625.2 of Pongo pygmaeus. Taxonomy (NCBI): domain Eukaryota; kingdom Metazoa; phylum Chordata; class Mammalia; order Primates; family Hominidae; genus Pongo; species Pongo pygmaeus. The sequence continues at coordinate 127,467,936 of NC_072376.2, forward strand.
TTGTAGTTCTCCTTGAAGAGGTCCTTCACGTCCCTTGTAAGTTGGGTTCCTAGGTATTTTATTCTCTTTGAAACAATTGTGAATGGGAGTCCACTCATGATTTGGCTCTCTGTTTGTCTGTTACTGGTGTATAAGAATGCTTGTGATTTTTGCACGTTGATTTTTTACCCTGAGACTTTGCTGAAGTTGCCTATCAGCTTAAGGAGATTTTGGGCTGAGATGATGGGGTTTTCTAGAAATACAATCATGTCATCTGCAAACAGGGACTATTTGACTTTCTCTTTTCCTAATTGAATACCCTTTATTTCCTTCTCCTGCCTAATTGCCCTGGCCAGAACTTCCAACACTATGTTGAATAGGAGTGGTGAGAGAAGGCATCCCTGTCTTGTGCCAGTTTTCAAAGGGAATGTTTCCAGTTTTTGCCCATTCAGTATGATACTGGCTGTGGGTTTGTCATAGATAGCTCCTATTATTTTGAGATATGTCCCATCAATACCTAATTTATTGAGAGTTTTTAGCATGAAGGTTTGTTGATTTTGTCAAAGGCCTTTTCTGCATCTATTGAGATAATCATGTGGTTTTTGTCGTTGGTTCTGTTTATATGCTGGATTACGTTTATTGATTTGCATATGTTGAACCAGCCTTGCATCCCAGGGATGAAGCCCACTCGATCATGGTGGATAAGCTTTTTGATGTGCTGCTGGATTCGGTTTGCCAGTATTTTATTGAGGATTTTTGCATCAATGTTCATCAAGGATATTGGTCTAAAATTCTCTTTTTTGGTTGTGTCTCTGCCTGGCTTTGGTATCAGGATGATGCTGGCCTCATAAAATGAGTTAGGGAGGATTCCCTCTTTTTCTATTGATTGGAATAGTTTCAGAAGGAATGGTTCCAGCTCCTCCTTGTACCTCTGGTAGAATTCGGCTGTGAATCGATCTGGTCCTGGACTTTTTTTGGTTGGTAAGCTATTAATTATTGCCTCAATTTCAGAGCCTGTTACTGGTCTATTCAGAGATTCAACTTCTTCCTGGTTTAGTCTTGGGAGGGTGTGTGTGTCCAGGAATTTATCCATTTCTTCTAGACTTTCTAGTTTATTTGCTTAGAGGTGTTTATAGTCTTCTCTGATGGTAGTTTGTATTTCTGTGGGATCGGTGGTGATATCCCCTTTATCATTTTTTATTGCATCTATTTGATTCTTCTCTCTTTTCTTCTTTATTAGTTTTGCTAGCAGTCTGTCAATTTTGTTGATCCTTTCAAAAAACCAGCTCCTGGATTCATTGATTTTTTTGAAAGGTTTTTTGTGTCTCTATTTCCTTCAGTTCTGGTCTGATCTTAGTTATTTCTTGCCTTCTGCTAGCTTTTGAATGTGTTTGCTCTTGCTTCTCTAGTTCTTTTAATTGTGACGTTAGGGTGTCAATTTTAGATCTTTCCTGCTTTCTCTTGTGGGCATTTAGTGCTATAAATTTCCCTCTACACACTGCTTTGAATGTGTCCCAGAGATTCTGATATGTTGTGTCTTTGTTCTCGTTGGTTTCAAAGAACATCTTTATTTCAGCCTTCACTTCGTTATATACCCAGTAGTCATTCAGGAGCAGGTTGTTCGTTTTCCATGTAGTTGAGCCGTTTTGAGTGAGTTTCTTAATCCTGAGTTCTAGTTTGATTGCACTGTGGTCTGAGAGACAGTTTGTTATAATTTCTGTGTTTTCACATTTGCTGAGGAGTGCTTTACTTCCAACTATGTGGTCAATTTTGGAATAGGTGTGGTGTGGTGCTGAAAAGAATGTATATTCTGTTGATTTGGGGTGGAGAGTTCTGTAGATGTCTATTAGGTCCGCTTGGTGCAGAGCTGAGTTCATTTCCTGGATATCCTTGTTAACTTTCTGTCTCGTTGATCTGTCGAATGTTGACAGTGGGGTGTTAAAGTCTCCCATTATTATTGTGTGGAAGTCTAAGTCTCTTTGTAGGTTGCTAAGGACTTGCTTTATGAATCTGGGTGCTCCTGTATTGGGTGCATAAGGATAGTTAGCTCTTCTTGTTGAATTGATCCCTTTACCATTATGTAATGGCCTTCTTTGTCTCTTTTGATCTTTGTTGGTTTAAAGTCTGTTTTATCAGAGACTAGGATTGCAACCCCTGCCTTTTTTTGTTTTCCATTTGCTTGGTAGATCTTCCTCCATCCTTTTATTTTGAGCCTATGTGTGTCTCTGCACGTGAGATGGGTTTCCTGAATACAGCACACTGATGGGTCTTGAGTCTTTATCCAGTTTGCCAGTCTGTGTCTTGTAATTGGAGCATTGAGCCCATTTACATTTAAGGTTAATATTGTTATGTGTGAATTTGATCCTGTCATTATGATGTTAGCTGGTTATTTTGCTCATTAGTTGATGCAGTTTCTTCCTAGCCTCGATGGTCTTTACAATTTGGCATGTTTTTGCAGTGGCTGGTACTGGTTGTTTCTTTCCATGTTTAGTGCTTCCTTCAGGAGCTCTTTTAGGGCAGGCCTGGTGGTGACAAAATCTCTCAGCATTTGCTTGTCTTTAAAGTATTTTATTTTTCCTTCACTTATGAAGCTTAGTTTGGCTGGATATGAAATTCTGGGTTGAAAATTCTTTTCTTTAAGAATGTTGAATATTGGCCCCCACTCTCTTCTGGCTTGTAGAGTTTCTGCCGAGAGATCAGCTGTTAGTCTGATGGGCTTCCCTTTGTGGGTAACCCGACCTTTCTCTCTGGCTGCCCTTAACATTTTTTCCTTCATTTCAACTTTGGTGAATCTGACAATTATGTGTCTTGGAGTTGCTCTTCTCGAGGAGTATCTTTGTGGTGTTCTCTGTATTTCCTGAATGTGAATGTTGGCCTGCCTTGCTAGATTGGGGAAGTTCTCCTGGATAACATCCTGCAGAGTGTTTTCCAACTTGGTTCCATTCTCCCCGTCACTTTCAGGTACACCAATCAGATGTAGATTTGGTCTTTTCACATAGTCCCATGTTTCTTGGAGGTTTTGTTGATTTCTTTTTATTCTTTTTTCTCTAAACTTCTCCTCTCGCTTCATTTCATTCATTTGATGTTCCATCACTGATACCCTTTCTTCCAGTTGATCAAATCGGCTACTGAGGCTTGTGCATTTGTCACATAGTTCTCGTGCCGTGGTTTTCAGCTCCATCAGGTCCTTTAAGGACTTCCCTGCATTGGTTATTCTAGTTAGCCATTCATCTAATTTTTTTTCAAGGTTTTTAACTTCTTTGCCATGGGTTTGAACTTCCTCCTTTAGCTTGGAGTAGTTTGATCATCTGAAGCCTTCTCCTCTCAACTCATCAAAGTCATTCTCTGTCCAGCTTTGTTCTGTTGCTGGTGAGGAGCTGTGTTCCTTTGGAGGAGGAGAGACACTCTGATTTTTAGAGTTTCCAGTTTTTCTGCTGTTTTTTCCCCATCTTTGTGGTTTTATCTACCTTTAGTCTTTGATGATCGTGATGCACAGATGGGTTTTGGTGTGGATGTCATTTCTGTTTGTTAGTTTTCCTTCTAACAGACAGGACCCTCAGCTGCAGGTCTGTTGGAGTTTGCTGGAGGTCCACTCCAGATCCTGTTTGCCTGGGTATCAGCAGCAGAGGCTGCAGAACAGCGGATATTGGTGAACAGCAAATGTTGCTGCCTGATTGTTCCTCTGGAAGTTTTGTCTCAGAGGAGTACCTGGCCGTGTGAGGTGTCAGTCTGCCCCTACTGGGGGGTGCCTCCCAGTTAGGCTAGTTGGGGGTCAGGGATCCACTTGAGGAGGCAGTCTGCCTGTTCTCAGATCTCCAGCTGCATGCTGGGAGAACCACTACCCTCTTCAAAGCTGTCAGACAGGGACATTTAAGTCTGCAGAGGTTTCTGCTGCCTTTTGTTTGGCTATGCCCTGCCCCCAGAGGTGGAGTCTACAGAGGCAGGCAGCCTCCTTGAGCTGCAGTGGGCTCCACCCAGTTCGAGCTTCCCAGCCGCTTTGTTTACCTACTTAAGCCTCGGTAGTGGCGGGCACCCCTGCCCCAGCCTCGCGGCCGCCTTGCAGTTTGATTTCAGACTGCTGTGCTAGCAATGAGTGAGGCTCCATGGGTGTAGGACCCTCCGAGCTAGGCGGGGGATATAATCTCCTGGTGTGCTGTTTGCTAAGACCATTGGAAAAGTGCAGTATTAGGGTGGGAGTGACCTGATTTTCCAGGTGCCTTCTGTCACCCCTTTCTTTGACTAGGAAAGGGAATTCCCTGACCCCTTGTGCTTCCCAGGTGAGGCGATGCCTCACCCTGCTTCGGCTCATGCTCGATGCGTTGCACCCACTGTCCTGCACCCACTGTCCAACACTCCCTAGTGAGATGAACCCGGTACCTCAGTTGGAAATGCAGAAATCACCCGTCTTCTGCGTCACTCATGCTGGGAGCTGTAGGCTGGAGCTGTTCCTATTCAGCCATCTTGGCTCCCACGTATGGTATTAAATTCTGGTATTTTAGCTTTAGTATCTTTGGAAAAATGGGAAATACAAGGGATTTATAAAATTCTATTTTCATCTTTAAAATATTTCAGTAGTATATTGGGGTGTTCCTGTATCAAATTTCAGCATATATGAACCATTGATACCTAGGCACAGAAGCATTGTAGCTAATCTAACTTGTTTTCTGGAGCTCTAAGGGTTTAAAACCCTTCCTTTGGGCCGTGCATGGTGGCTCATGCCTGTAATCCCAGCACTTTGGTTAGGCTGAGGCGGGCGGATCACAAGGTCAGGAGTTTGAGACCAGTTTGGCCAACATGGTGAAACCCTGTCTCTACTAAAAAAAATACAAAAACTAGTTGGGCACAGTGGTGTGTGCCTGTAATCCCAGCTACTCAGGAGGCTGAGGCAGGAGAATTGCTTGAACCTGGAAGGTGATGGTTGTAGTGAGCTGAGATCATGCCATTGCACTCTAGCCTGAGCGACAGAGCAAGACTCCGTCTCAAACAAAACAAATGACAAACCCTTCCTTTGGCCTTGGAGAAATCACTTTTACAGATGAATGTTTTGGATGTGCAACATTTAAGTACGGTACCACCCCAATATCCTGATATCTTACTGTTTTGCCCAAATTAATTCACACTGAAATGTTAAATGACTTCCCTGTGGTGAGTGGTAGACACACCTATTAAAATGCTTTTGGCTTCCTGTCTTGAAAGCAAGCATAGAAATAATTTTTAATAGGAAGAAAAGAGGGTAGACTGATAATGCAGTTTGTGTAGAGTCTTCAAATTTTTGTACATTCTTTGAATTTTGGATTTTCTTCAAGATTCTGGCAGCATATTACTCCACTGCCAGAATCTTGTAGTCAAGTAGTAGTAGTATCCCAGAAGCCAAGAGAGAATTTAGAGGAAGAAAGAATCACTAGTGGCTACTGTTAAAGGGAAGTCCAAACAGGTAAGTGGAAAATGGGCATTTGTATGAATTTTGGGAAGCGTTAGTGCCCTTAACAGTAAGAATTTGGTTAGAATTGTGGTGAATTCAAAGGCTGACTATAAACATTTGGGGAGTAAGTGGAGACCAGCAAATAGAGACTGATGTTTTAAGATGCTTAACTCCCAAGGGAGGATGAGAGTAAGGCTCCAGCTCCAGGGATGTGCCAGCTGATAGCTGTTATAAGAATTATCTGCTTTTGGTAGAAATCTTTGAAAATCCTGAAAAATATAAGAAAAGGAAAGAAAATTGTTCAAGTCCATAACCTTAAAATTGTTATCAGTTTCATCTTTACTTCGTTATCATTATAATCACTTTATATATACATGTATGTATATATCATATACATAATTTTATTTCTGATCTTCTTAGTGTTACAAGTATTTTCTGATATTAAAATTATTTTCAAACATTATTTTTGATAGTTCTATAATTTTCCATCATAAAAATATACTGTAATTAAATTAATCTACTGTTGGCTTTATAGTGGTTTCTGGCTGTTTGCTGTTGGCTATGAATGCAATGGACATTTTTGTACATAAGTATTGGTATCTCTGTAGTGTTATAAAATAATATGCCAGTTGTATTTCATAACATTTACACCAGTTTACATTTTCACCAACTTCTTAAGACTACACTGTGCCTTTGCAAGAGTTGAGCATTATCACTAAAAATAGCATCCTTGCCGGTTTTATAAGAGACAAGTCTAATTTGTTCATTTGTTCAGTCATTCCACTGTAGCCCTGTCAAATGCTTCATACCACTTCTCAGAACTCATGTGTATTTATTTTCTTTTATATTCTTCACTCAAATTTCCAATGGAGCTTTGGGAGAAAAGGAATGGAAACACTTGTTTTAATCTGCCATTTTAAACTGGAAACCTCTGCTTGCTCCAGGTGTTCTAAACATTGCAAAAATATTAATGATTATGCAACTAAATCTAATATTTGTAAAAGCGATTGTTTGCTTTGCTTTATGCTTATTTTTTTCTCTTTCCAGATAATCCTTTAAAGCTAAACATTTTTAATGGATTTATTTAAAAACTTTAAACACTATGCTATTCAATTTACTTTAAGGAAGGTTTAAGGTAAAAAGTATAGTGATTTTATTTTTCAAATATAAAGCAAATTTTTAACACTATTGAATAAGTTGTTCTTTCCTCATGTATTTGTGGTACTTCCTTCGTCATCTATTATGCTTATATTTATTCAGGGAATTCCAATAGGCTTCCTACACTGATGCATTGATTTCATGTAGAATTCTTGGGCTAATTCCAGTTTTTAATTACTGGGTTTTAAAATATGTTTGAAGATTTATATGGATATCCCAAATCATTACTGTTTCTTTTTCAAAAATGTATTCTCTCTTCTTTTTATATTTTTCCAATGAACATAGGTATAACTTTGATTAAATTTCAAACTAAACACAACAAATCATCCAGTGGGATTTGGAAGAAATGTATCAATCTGTTTATAACATGGGAAGGATAAACTTTTAGAATATTTTCTTTTGTGAAAACAAAAGTGTTTCTATACATTTAGAAAATATTCCTGCGTGTATATTTTCAGGGGAAGTCTGGCCATGTTATAGCCAACAAATATTCTATGTTGGTAATGTAAAAGGTATATTGTACACTTTATTGTTATTGTGAATGAGGTATTTTTCATCATATGTTACTTTAAATAATATTTATTTTTATTTCAATAAGAATAACACATGCCCACTGTGGATTCCTTTGTGAATACATAAAAGGAAAAAGTTAAAACCCTTGTAATTCACACTATCCAGAGAAAAACAATACTGTTTTGGCAAGTATCATTCCCATATGTGTACACATGTATATATTTTGCAAAGTGCTACATAATATTTATAATGTTTAGTATCCTAATTTTCAGTCAACATTAAATCTTGAATATCTTATGCCATATTCTTTTGATAAGATTATTTTAGTGACTGCATGATATGAATGAATGACAGTCTGTTTAACCAATCCCCAGTTGTTGAGAATTTAACATAACTTCAAGATTTGCAGATGGTAGTTATCCTCTCCTGCACTAAATGAAGTCAGGAGAATACTTAGGGAAGTTAAATATCTATTATGTATGTTGCAGGTTGTATTTCTAAGATATCATTTGTCATTATATTTGTTTATGGTGCATTTGATATGTCTGCATATTTTATTTGTATTGCTTAGTTTGTTTTCTTTCTATTGAGTATTTTTCAGGTTTCTTTAATATAAATAATATAGGTTATTATAATAACATATTAAAATATAAGATAATTATATCTTGACAGTGCTATTCTAAAATATAAGCAGTTCATTAAAAATTATGTGATTTCTTTTTACTTTGTAGTAATTACTGAAATAAAATATTAAAATTAAAAAGGAAGAATTAAACAAAAGCACAGTGAAAGGATTTGTTCTCTATGATCATTTTTGTTTTATTTATGATAGATAAAGTAGTTTTAACTCTAGCTGAACAGAGTGTACCTATGGTCTGCTCAGCTAGATCCAGAACCCAGTGGGGAGACCAGTTTTCCACCATTGTTCCATCATCAAGTACTCACCTCTCGAATATGCAAGAAGTGACAGCAGTGAGCAGTAGCTGCTGGAATACCTACCTGTTTTGGCATTAGTCTTATCCCTGGAGTTCATAATATTTCCTTGTAAAATCTCTGATTTTTCCTTCTTCAGATTTGTGAGAAGGTGACATTGGAGAGACATATAGGTGAGGCAGTACAGTAGAATAAACATTTGGAAGGTTACAGTAGAATAAACATTTGGAAGGTTTTTCTAAGATCGGCTCCTTAATTTTCTTTCTTCACTGATCTTGTAATTGTAGTCAACTTTACTATAGAATCAGTATCTTCTCCAAAGTTAATTATTTTTAACGCCCTTATAATAATGTAAGTGACATTTATGTTATATGTTTGTAATGTGCATTACTTTTACTTATTCTTAATGGTATAATTTCAACTTTCAAATAGTTTGAAACTTCCCTTAGAGTAGGAGAGGAAAAAAGCATCTGGAAATATATGTATTTTAGAGTTCAGTCTTGTTATTGGAAGAATCTATTAGTTGCCTGCTATTGATTTCTTTACATTGCTTGCAGTGTTTGAATGTTGAGAAGGTATAGTTGTTAAAACTGCGTTTAGATGTTGGAAATTTATACAAATAGGACGGTTAATGTATTCTAAGGAGTAAAAATAGGTATCAATTTGGTTATATGTGTGTTGGTGATGTGTGTATAAATCTATTTTGAGATTTTTGAAATGTGTCCAGTTTGCATGAGCAGTTGTTTAGATCATTTTTCTATTTGGGGGCCTAATTTACAGTCTAAGAATTCATTATATTGAATAGGTTAGTGGGTGTATTTGCACACTATATGGTCCCCACGTATAGTATATTTATCTCTAAAAACAATAAAAGACAACTTTATTACATATATCTGTTAACATGAAAAGGTAGGAGAAGTACCAGCCCTCAAGTGTACAGGCATCATCTGACTTGACGTTTGCACCTGAGTTAAAGATACAACATAACATAGCAAGTGTGGTCTGAGACATAATCATTCATCAGTCCTTTTTCAGTAAGTGTGTACTGAGATCCATTAGCCCTCTTGAGCTTTTCTATTTAAAGTTTCTCTTTTACATAATGCCCTGAAATGCATCAGCAAATTGACATAGATTACATAAATATAGATTGCTAGGACAATTATGGTATTTAGGTAAAGGGAAAATATATGTTAAAGATCATTTTTCCTCTGGAAAAAAGTCTTTTCTGCAGAATTACCAAACTACCATTCAAAATAATTATTTTCTAAAACAATCTTTCTTTGGTATGCTTTGATTATAACTGCAAATGTAACCATTGAATTAAAATGATTTAAATAAGAGACACATGCTGATATACCTGGAAATTAAAAAGGTCAGCTCTTCTTCCTGGGATTAACATTGACATTCAATTAGAAGATGAACAGATGTTCCATAGATATTTCATAGATATTCTTCCAAAAAGATATATTATGTGTCATTCAACCTTATCAAAATGTTATTTCAAATGTTTGAAAATAGTTTACTAATTCAATTTTCTTCCCAGACAGATCCATTTTTAATATATTTCAGTTTATGTCAACTTTGCTTTCAATTCTATACTTAAACATAATTGATCTTTCAAAAATAAAGAGGTAATTAGAACAAACATCAGGATAATTTTTAATAGTGATTTTTTTTTTTTTAGACAAAGTATTAGATCAGATATTTTTGGGGAAAAATGCTTTGTGATTGCTTGTTTTGAATGGTGAGCATTGTATTTTGTTTTAAGTTGTTTTCTGGTTGTTGTTACAGCTATGAAGTCTTACACTCCATATTTCATGCTCCTGTGGAGTGCTGTTGGGATAGCGAAGGCTGCCAAAATCATCATCGTGCCGCCAATTATGTTTGAAAGCCATATGTACATTTTCAAGACGCTAGCCTCAGCCTTGCACGAGAGAGGCCACCATACAGTGTTCCTCCTCTCTGAAGGCAGAGACATCGCCCCATCTAATCATTACAGCCTCCAGCGCTACCCAGGGATCTTTAACAGTACCACCTCAGATGCTTTCCTACAGTCCAAGATGAGGAATATTTTCTCTGGGAGATTGACAGCAATCGAACTGTTTGACATACTGGATCACTATACTAAGAACTGTGACATGATGGTTGGCAACCATGCCCTGATCCAGGGTCTGAAGAAAGAAAAGTTTGACCTGCTGCTGGTGGACCCTAATGATATGTGTGGATTTGTGATAGCTCATCTTTTAGGGGTTAAATATGCTGTATTTTCAACTGGACTTTGGTATCCTGCTGAAGTGGGTGCTCCTGCTCCATTAGCATACGTCCCAGAGTTTAACTCACTTCTCACAGACCGCATGAACTTGCTGCAAAGGATGAAAAATACCGGTGTTTACCTCATTTCCAGATTAGGGGTCAGCTTTCTGGTTCTTCCCAAATATGAAAGGATAATGCAGAAGTACAACCTGCTGCCGGAGAAGTCCATGTATGATTTGGTTCATGGGTCCAGCCTGTGGATGCTGTGTACTGACGTAGCCCTGGAATTCCCAAGACCCACTCTGCCTAATGTTGTTTATGTAGGAGGAATCCTAACCAAACCGGCCAGCCCACTACCAGAAGTAAGGTTTGCTGAATTCCTTGGTAATTCTTTTTTAATGTAAAAGTCAATTTTGATTTTTGGAAGAGATATGATTTGTTATTTATATATATTGTATATATACAGTACCCTAAAAGGTGATTAGGACATGGGGCCTCCAAAGTCCCTTTATGTGGGTCCACCACTTCCCTGGGAAACATTCCTGCTTTGAATGAGCATTTCTGTAGTACTGAAAAGACCACTATGCCATATGGTCAATAGACTGGCTGGGAAGTAGTTTTCTGATTAAGTAATAGTTATAGTATGTGAGGAGAATATAGTTAAATGGTTAGTTTTAATGAGTATAAGTGATTTTATCTTTAATTACACACAGAATCCCCTCCGTTCTACCCCAAATAGCACAATTACAGGTATATATGTTTAGCTTCAGGTCAGTGAACAGAGGTTCTTCTCTGGGAGGTTATTACCACTAGTTTATGTCCAATAATGAAAGTGAGGTGGTAACTTCCATCAAAGTAGGGAGTCAGTTAATTTAAGCTAGTAAGTAAATGTAATAGTTTTCAGGAAAGCATGCTCTATTGCAGTTTCATTTCAATGATGGAATCAATGGCACTTTAAGAAACTCTGTTCTCTATGTCAAACTTAAATTCTTTTTATTGGTTGAGCCAACAGTAAATCCCTTGGTATTCTGTTCACCATCCTTGTTTTTTATTAGGTATCCCACATTAGCAGAAGCCATACACATACCTATTGTTGTAGTGAGTTTTTTAACCTCAGATTGAATCTCTCAATTTAACCTCAACATCAGATCCCATTTACTAGGAAGTGTAGGGCTTGTTGCAGGACTTTCTCTATTCAAATTACTTTTAATCCTACCTCTGGAAATAGCCACTCAAAACAATTTTGCTCTGGTACTACATATTAAAAATTGTGTCAGGGCCTTGATAAAGAGTAAATCCAGATTTTCTCATATAGATGAGGACAATCACATGGCTGAATTTTTTCGTAAGGCAATAAGGTGATTAGAATATACGACCTGTAGGCTTTTCTAATATGGCCATTAGAGTTATATTTAATAAATAATATATTGATATATTTCATGTAACATGGAAACATAGAAATGGCCTGTACACCCACAGCATTTCAAATATATACAGCCACTGGAGGCTATGAGGGCACACTTGTTCTCTCTGACTTCAACTGTAAAGGATAGGAATTAATCTCAGCTTATCTTAGCCATTCATGAATTTATCCAAGCTCATTTTGAATCCTCAAATCTTCTCTGGCAGAGTCACCTTCCTAAAGCTAGCTAAAATCAGATTTTAGAAGCAGCTTCTAAAAGATTTGGTAGTCAAGGTGTGTCTTTACCTTAACTGAGTCATTTAAAATGTTACACAAATCATCCTTGTTCTGTTTAGGTCATCATCTTTTCCCAGCTAGAACACTCCCCTTCTGCCAGCTCCCTTTGGTTTTCATCTGGGTGATGTCTCTCTTCTTCAGTCACTTGATTGAAGGAGAAGTATATGATGAAAAGGAGCCGGACGCAGTGGCCCATGCCAATCCCAGCACTTTGGGAGGCCAAGGCAGGAGGATCACTTGAGTCCAGGAGTTCGAGACCAGCCTGGACAACATAGTGAAACCTTGTCTCTACAAAAAATAAAAATTAGCCGGGTATGGTGATGCATGCCTATAGTCCCAGCTACTCAGGAGGCTGAGGTGGGAGGATCACTTGAGTTCAGGAGGTCGAGGCCGCAGTGAGCTGAGATCACACCACTGCACTCCAGCCTAGGTGTCAGAGTGAGACCCTGTCTAAAAAAGAAAAAAAAAGGAATGTTCTGTCCTGATTGCCTTTTCTTTCCTTCCAGTTCCTGCTGTATATTTGTCTTGAGTTGCAGCAACTTGAATGACACAGTATAAGTGTAGGAAAATACTTTATGTTTTATTTTCAATACTCTACCTTTCAAAAAGATGCATGGCATGTGAGAATTTTTTTTCTACCATCAAAAGATTTTTTTCTGTCTTGGATTCCTCTGCACACAGATGTCCTTACTAGTGTCACTATTTTGTTTTACATGAAATACATCTTTTTAGTGGTTTTTGGTGCTTGACATAAGGCATTACTCAAAATATCCTTTAATTTGCCATAATTTCTCATTTGACACTGGCTTGACTTTCTTTGTGGAGTTCTTCTTTTTCCTCTGGGCTATTTGTAGTGGTTCTTTTGAAATGAGTTTTTTATTTACAAAGTTTGCTTTGTGCCAATTAGTTCGGTTGCATGCACAGGCATGGCATGTGTGCATGTGTTATATATAGTATGTGGACATAGATAAGTATATTATTATTATTGGAAGTCTATTAGATTATCATTGTGAAGGGCTGTTTTCATTTCAGAATGTTATTTATAGTTTTTGAGCAGGGAGTATTTTGAAGAATGATGTGCAGTACTCTTTCAGGTATTCCTTATTCTGGTGTGGTTTTATATGCTTATGAACACGTGTTCCCAGTGAGATTTTTCTAGTAGATTTATTTGAGATAATAAACTGTACCTTTTCATTCTAAAAGTTAATGAGTTTCTCAAATGCCTGTATTATTTACAGGGCATTGTTGTGACAGTAACACAGGAAGGCTGAGAAAGTAGCTGCGTAGAACACATGATTCACATATAGCAGCTTAATTGTTAATTGCCCTGGTATCTTACACTGGGCATAGATTAGGTTTTCCAGATGTCTGTAAATGATTGGATAGTGGGACTGAATTTCACAACCTGGGATGAAAGGGCAGAGAAAATTTATAAAGGACATTTTAAATAAGCTTTCACAATGTTTGATCCTAAAGAAATCCTGCAGAGAGCATATAGTTCGGCTCCATTCATTTTATTTATTCTTTCCTTTAAAGTAGGTAGAAGAGAGATGGGGAATAGTCCATCCATTTCTCACATAGTAGATACAAAGACTTAATCAAAAGCCACACAGATAGTCTGTGGCAAAGTCAGGTGTAATGTGGGTTGTTTTGCTATTTATTAGGTGTTTTTTCAAGGTGATTGCATCTCTTGTCACTAATTTTAGTCATTTACTTACTTACAATTGTGTATAAAACCATGCAGAGACAGCAGTTTTTTGAATCTTATTTATTTTATGTCTCTCAAAGATTGTCAGGGCTTAATACTCAAGTCAAATGAAACCATATGGACTCTTATTTATGCTTTAGAGATTTGATAAACTAAATCAGCCTAAGTTCAAATGCTTTTGATTACAAAATGTTGTGTCAGTGTAGAGTGAAGAAATTGTGTGCCTTGATAGTAGAAATCATTTTAAAATTCATGTTAGAAATGTGCCTGGAAAGACAACTTATCATCTACTACCTGGCTGCCTCTAATAGGAGTCTTTAAATGATGCGGACTAAGGGGAAGAATTCTGAGTTGGATCACATTCATATAGTGGTTTACCTACTCTATCATTGCAGGCCAGTAGGGAACATGGATAAACATTAAAAAATAAAAATGCTTTGATCAAGAAGGAGGTCTGTAGACAGACGCCTATTTGAATAGATTCTCTTTTTTTTTGAGATGGAATCTCTTGCTCTGTTGCCCAGGCTGGAGTGCAGTGGCATGATCTCAGCTCACTACAACCTCTGCCTCCCAGGTTCAAGTGATTCTCCTGCCTCAGCCTCCCAGGTAGCTGGGACTACAGGCAAGTGCCACCATACCCAGCTAAGTTTTCGTATTTTTAGTAGAGATGGGGTTTCACCGTGTTAGCCAGGATGGTCTTGATCTCCTGACCTTGTGATCTGCCCGTCTTGGCCTCCCAAAGTGCTGGGGTTACAGGTGTGAGCCACCGTGCCTGGCCAAATAGATCCTTTAAATATTAAACGTGAATGAAATAATGACATCTAATTGGAAAGTGATTTTAATTTTTATTAATTTTATTAGCAGAGAATCCACCAAAGAATAGTACATGTTTACTTAGGGAATCTAATAGTTATTAAAAAGTAAATGTTTCAAGTGATATTTTTTAGGTGATTTCCCATTGGCTGAAATGGCCTAGGCCGCCAGGCAGTTGCTCACTGCCACTTTTCAACTTCTACAGCCTTGAACTCTTATAGCACCTAATAGCACTTTAACTACTGTTTGTTGTTGGTGTACTGTTTTTGTTGTTTGTTTGTTTGTTTGTTTTACATGGCTCTCTTAACTAGAATGTGAGTACCTCAAAAGGTTGATACTCTATAACCTGAGTGCCTGAAAAATGGTTGGTACTCAATAAAACTTTAATATTTAATGAACTGTATCAAATAGAAATAGTTGCCAAAAATAGGTGATTCAGTTAGTGCAACAATGTTAATATTATAACTATCATCTGTTTGTTCTAAATTTGTGTCTGTATACTGTCCCAGCCATTAAGCAACCCAAAAATCCATGCTAGGTTGTTGAGTTTTTTAATTTTATTTTTATTTTTTGAGATGGAGTCTCGCTCTGTCACCCAGGCTGAAGTGCAGTGGCATGATCTTGGCTCACTGCAGCCTCTGCCTCTTGGGTTCAAGCAATTCTCCTGCCTCACCCTCCCAAGTAGCTGGGATTACAGGTGTCTGTCACCACGCCTAGTTAATTTTTTTTATTTTCAGCAGAGACAGGGTTTCAGTATGTTGGCCAGTATGGTCTCAAACTCCTGACCTCAAGTGATCCGGCCACCTTGGCTTCTCAAAAGTGCTGGGATTACAGGCATGAGCCACTGCCCCAGCTGGTACTAAGTTATTTTAATGAATTAGAATAACTACTCTAATGTTACTGATAGTGAGAAAAGAAGATAACCATACCATTACCCAATTGTGAACTAAAATAGTCTTTTCTCTCTTCCAAATATGCATATAAACAGGGACAGTATTGAAAGTCAGGCCAGCTATTTCTGTCTTGAAATATGATTTGAGGCAGCATGGCACTCATTTGGTGCTCTTCAGAGATGCTGTATTTCCACATTAGGAGTATTACAGCATCTTAAGTTCACCAGTTGTGGAGACATTTTTATTTAAGGAAGCATAGTCTTGGGAGAGATAAGAGATAAACAGAGATAAGAAAGCACATGGGACCAAGGACTAGACCAGGAGATATTCACTGTTTGTCATATTGTTATTTGCTGGAACTCCCTCAGAGAATGATCTTGGGGACAATGAGAGATTGAGCAACAGAGTTATTAGATTAGTCACTTGTGAGCAGGTGAGTTTATGAGAAGAAAAATGAAATGAAGAAACAAAATAGTGACTTTCCATACTTGGTATTCCTTGATTAACAGAGAAGCCATTACTTCCTATTACATATGGTGATTGAAAGCTGATTTCACCATTAATGAATGAAGTCTCTAGGCTTGGATATGGGACCAGGGTCCTTGGGGGTAAAAGACTTGATCCAGGGTTGCAGCAGATGTGGAAAATTAAGGCCATTTTATTAATAATTACATATGCAATTTGTTGTCTTATGAAATTTAAAGCTGGAGATGTAAAGCTTCATCTATACAGTAGTACTATGCTATGTTGTTAGCTATGTGGAGGTCAGAAAATTGAGGATGACAATGTTTAGAAGAGACTAATAATTTCATTCCAGTTACTAATTCTGAGTTCAGAAATGATAGTACTTTAACTACTGTTTGTTTGTTTGTTGGATGGCTTTCTTAACTAGAATGTGAATACCTCAAAAGGTTGATACTCTATAGCCTGAATGCCTGAAAAGTGGTTGGCACTCAATAAAAGTTTAATATTTAATGAACTGTTAAATGATAGTTTGGCAGAAAAAATAAATTCTCTAAGGGAACTCATTAATGTAAAATGTTTTTGCAGATGCTTTATAGGTTAATCATGTATTTTCTTATTATTTTGTAGTAAGAAACCTAATTTGTAGTAAGAAACCAAATTTCTTGTTAAAGAAATCTATCCAGGAAGTAAGTAAATCAAGCACTGTTGAAACTGTCAATGACTTAACTGTTCAGTTCACTGATACAGAAATTTTCTAAGCAACATTGTAGATTTGAATAGCTTGTCATCTGCTTCTATAAGCATTATGGGCTTACAAGGATTTCCTGATATGATTGGAGATCCAATATATGAACGGAATCAAACAAACTTGTTTTGAATTGATATTGCAAGATCTGACATGATTTTAACCCCAGCACACATTGTTAAGTTTTTAAGCTTTAATAAGCCCTAGAGAATTGTTCATTTAGGTATTAAGTCAAACACTGGCAATATTTTTAAGGGAAATATTTTTAACTGATAATTTTTAGAAATGACAATTTTCTCATTAAATTACTGTTGACACCAGTTTTGGGGGATGATATTCTTCACAAATACTCTTATTCTAAGCCAAACAGGTCTATTTATGAAATTTAAATTGCTACTGCTAAAGGGTTTGTCAGATCTATTTCTGAGCTCAGATTTTGTGGTGTAAGCATGAGCTTGTGACAAATCAGTGGCACTGAAGACAAACTACCTATTTTTTGGCTTTGTATATGAAAAATTGTATTTCACCTTTCCAGGTATTTTTCGTTGTTGTGCAAAATACCAAAGTGGAAAAACAGGGGCTTTTTTAGTCAAATGGCCCTGACTTTTAGTCTTATCTTCATATGACTCTTTTGGATAAAGGAATCAGCTAATTAAAATGAGGATAGCATGTCAGTACTTACTTCAGAGGACTTTTGGTATATGAGAGCCACGACAATACCTGGTGGTGGCAGTTATTACTCTATTACTCTTATTATTGCTGTAATAACCCTTGTAACTTACAGTAAGCCAAGAGTATGGAATCACTGATCACTTCTTATTTTCCACATGCTGAGGAGAAGAATGGTTCTCAGGAGAGTGGATAGAGATGTAGGAGGGATGTGGAGCATCTATGGTTTCACCTCTCTTCATTCGGGCAGTTGACACTGGTACTTCTGTTTCCATCTTGGGGATTTTTTTTTCTTTCTTCCATTATTTTTCTTACTGAAGTAGAAGGACGATGACAATTGTGTGAGATACATGGTTCTTAGATCACCTGGAGTTTCTTAAGAAATGAACAGAAATTGATAGATATATCTTCTCTAGGGTAGAAAGAAGAATTAAGGGAGTAGCTTCATCAGAATGCTGGCTTCTTTAACCTCTGGGACACTGATTTTTCAGGCCTTTCAGTGGAGGAACTGGGACTCCAGCCCCTCTTCTGCTGACTTCACACCTATGCATTCTCCTGACTCCGTGATTCTCATTTTTGAGGGAGCTTAGGGGAGAACTCTAGGCAAATAAATGATTGCCTTCCTTCTAGCCCAACATTGTACTGAATCTCCTCCACACTCAGACCCTGAAGAACTAGACTCAGTAACCTAGAAATGCCAAAAAAGCCTTAGTAATTTCTTCTAAGATCTAAGGTTCAGACTCAGCAACCAACCCCAATATTTGTACTGACTTCTTCCTATATTATTTATTAGGTTGGTGCAAAAGTAATTGTGGTTTTTGTCATTAAAAGTAATATCCCAGCAGGGCTTGGTGGCTCACACCTGTAATCCCAGCACTTTGGGAGGCTGAGGCAGGTAGATCACCTGAGGTCAGGAGTTCTAGACCAGCCTGGCCAACATGATGAAACCCCATCTCTACTAAAAATACAAAAAAATTAGCAGGGCGTTGTTGTGGTGCATGCCTATAGTGCCAGCTACTCGGGAGGCTGAAACAGGAGAATCGCTTGAACCCATGAGGCAGAGGTCACAGTGAGCTGAGATCATGCCACTGCACTCCAGCCTGGGCGACAGAGTGAGACTCCATCTCAACAAAAACAACAATAAAAGAAAAGTAATGTCCCATTGTATCCTTTGTATTCTCCTTCAGTATTGTATTCTCTTTCAGTATTGCTTAGATCAGAATTCCATGAAATTCTTGTCAGCACGTGATTGTAGGCCACTTAGTAGATCTGGGGTGGGTCTAATAATTTGTACCGTGTTACCTGGTAATGCTGATACTGTTGGTCAGAGGACCGCCACTATTTGAGAACCGTTAATTTAAACTCATACAATCCATGTGATCCATAAATTTTAATAGCATTGAATGATGTATTTTGTATGAGAATCTTTTTTCTGGTAATTAAAGATTTTCTCTGTTTCAGAAAGTTATTTTCAGTGTAAATTGCACCCAAACAAATGGGTATGTATCTAGATTTCAAGAACTAGAAATCCCTGGATTACATTGTAGATCTGAACAGCTCATTACCTTACAGTTCCATTTTGTGAAACTAAGATGATGCTGTTGAATGATCAGTTCTTGCTTTAAGATATAGATCTAAATAGAATGGCCATGTACAGCCATGTCAATAATAGGTAAGGGCTTCAGAACTAATAACTTTCAACTCTTCTCCCTGTTTTAATTCATCTTCACCATTTGCTTTTGGCCTTCGGGTATATTTTCGTAAAGCAGCATTTATTGCTGTTTGTAGGAACCACTTTTAGGAGAAGATTCAAGAATTCTGATAAACATAGAGAGTTAATTAGTTGGTTAACAGAGCATCCATTCTAGAAGAGCTGTGAGAGATGAAAATGCTATTAGATAGGAGAGAGAAAAAGAGACAGACAGGCATGTCTTCCTTTGTCCTAAAACTTCAAAGAAGTTCCTATAAAAGTGGTCATTTGCATATAGTATTTCATATGGGTGGCCTTTGACAGGGTGGATTTTCAGAAAAATTATGGTGTTCAAGTACAGGAGGGGAAACTTAAGACCACGTGGTGGATACTAACTTCCCTTGATTTTCTTCTGCTTTTTTCCTCCCTGGATATGTGATAGAGTAAAAATAAACTTTACAAAGTAAGCTGACTTGGTTCTACACTTCATTGAATATAGTAACTACTTAATAAATGTCTATTGAATCATTTTATACTGAATTAGATTTAGAGAAAAGGTCTTCTGATAGCATTTAAAAAGATTTGATTTGCACAGATCTGTAAGAAAAACATTAGGTTCTAAAGAATTTTAAATCTTTCAGAAACAAATAATGGAGGAAGCAATACTGAGGGATCTCAGGTCAGTCAACCTTTATGTCACACCCACTTTCATTCCTAGTACTACAGTGCTTGCACAGTATGGGCTTTAATACATATGTTTTGAATTAATGTAATCCGAAGTTGCAAAAGCCAATACAGTTGCCTAATTTATTTTGCAAAAATGGAATAAAACTTTTATTACACTATAAATTTCCAGACTTTTTATCAGTAAAAAGCAACTTAATTGACTTGATAAATATTGTTAAAACCTTGAGGCTAACTAAATTCCTTGACTACCATTTTCAGGCCATGATGAGAAACAGATAAACCGACTTGACTTTTTTTTCACTACAAAGTCCTCTTAGAACTTTTTCACATGTATAACATTGAAAAGGTTTTACAAACCACAAAGAGATGGCCACACTTAAAAAGGATAGATGGCCATTTAGTTATGCATTGAGTGCAGATTTATTGGGTACCTAATATGTGCCAGGCACTGAGCTAGCAATGTTAAGTGCAATCCATAGTTTTTTTGTTTGTGTTGCGTCTAGTCTAATAGGGGAAATAAGATATAAACAAATTAATATGTTGCATATTTCCAAAGCTAAACTGCTGTAACAGAAGCCAAAAGAATGCAGTGATAGAAAATAAGGAGTCTTCTCAGGCGATCAGAGTAATGCCTCCTGAGAAAGTGGAGACAGCTGATGGAAGAAGAGTATTCCAGGCAACCAACACCCATCCCAAAGTGGGAAGGACTTTACATTTTGAAGAACTGAGAAAGATCAGTGGGGGCTGAGAAGCTGATGGCATGGAGCTAGGGTAGAGTGACTGAGGTGACCTTAGAGAGATGAACAGAGATGGTATCATGCAAAGCCTTGTTCACTGTCCAAGGTTTGGATTTCCTTTTGAGGCTTTAGATGGGCTTTAACATGATTGGATTTACTTTTAGAAAGGATCACTCTGGGCCAGGCGTGGTGGCTTTCGCCTGTCATCCCAGCACTTTGGGAAGCCAAAGTGGGCAGATCAAGAGGTCAGGAGTTCGAGACCAGCCTGACCAACATGGTGAAACCCCGTCTGTACTAAAAATACAAAAATTAGCCAAGCATGGTGGTGTGCGCCTGTAATCCCAGCTACTCAGGAGACTGAGGCAGGAGAATCACTTGAAGCCAGGAGGCAGAGGTTGCAGTGAGCCCAGATGGCGCCACTGCACTCCAGCCTGGAGGACATAGTGAGACTCTGTCTAAAAAAAAAAAAGGATCACTCTGGTTGCTTTGTGGAAAAAGAACAATAAAAGGGGAAGAGGGGACAGGCAGGGTTAATTGGGTGAATGTTGCAGTAGTTCAGAGGTGCATTGATGGCTGCAGAGATGGTGAGAAGTGGGATAATTCCAAGTATATTTGGGAGGTAGAATTGAATGGGGTGAAGTTGAGTGATGGGCAGTTCTAAAAAACCCAGTTTTCTTGCTAGAGCAACTGGTGGATGGCATTTCCTTGATGCGAAAGAGTAAGGGATGAAGAAGTTCTTTAGGAAAATACATTGTTTAGTTGGGGGCATATTGAATTTGAGAAACCTGTGGGTATATGAGTGGATTCAAAAGTCAAATTGATGTTTGAACATGTGAGCATGGAGTTGATAGGAAAGGTCAATGCTGGGTATTCAGTTGTGGGAGTTACCTTCCAAGAGATTATAGTAAAGCCATGGAAATAAATGCAGTGGCTTATTGACTCTCCAAGGAAGACGAGGAAGGAAGAGGAGTCTCCAAGAATTCTGAGAAGTCATGACTAGGAAAGGATAAAGGATAACTAGAAAAAGTGATATCATAGGTCCATCCTTTATTGGTGTTGGTGAATTGGATGTTTCCATGAGTTAGTTGGGTATGTATACCTGTGGTCCTGAGTCACTGGACAATTTTAGTTGTTGCTAAGTAGATATATAGTAATAAATGACTAAACTTATACTCTCCTTTAACAATCTTCTTACATTTGTGGCATCAGACCATTGGTAGAGGTGACAGAGTACTCACTGGGAACCAGGTGAATATCTAGTCCTTGACAAGATCACTTTACCTTTTTTTATCACTAAATTGTGAGTGGGTCAGTGATGGGGCTTAGATGGTCTTTAAAGTGTCTTCCACTTCAGTGATGGTGTGAAAGAGAAAATTTTGAGCCTTATACATACATTAAAATACCGACTTCCATTCTTAAATCATTCTTGTTTCTAGTGCAGTTGGCAGATCTCTGATAATTCATAAAGATAGAGTCTTGCAGAGGATGGACAAGCGAGAGGCATAGAAAAGAATCAGTTTTACAATTCGTATACTAGTGAAGCTGTTTTTTTTTTTTAGTAAACCATGAACAATAATTAGAAATAGCCCTAAGACAAGTAATATTTGTTTTTTAAAAACCAATGATTAAAAATTCAGGCCACCATCACTTGAGATCAGGAGTTCGAGACCAGCCTAGCCATCATGATCAAACCCCATCTCTACTCAAAATACAAAAATTAGCTGAGCATGGTGGCACGCACCTGTAATACCAGCTACTCAGGAGGCTGAGGCAGGAGAATCACTTGAAGCCCGGAGGCAGAGGTTGCAGTGAGCTGAGACTGTGCCACTGCACTCCAGCCTGGGTGACAGAGTGAGACTCTGTCTCAAAAAAAAAAAGAATTCAAGCCACCATATTATTTGATTTTGTACAATACAGAAAGTACATATTTTTCCGCAGGGAATATAATTGAATTACCATTTTTATTGAAAGACTTTTTTTCTTCAACTATAATCTTAAAGAGAATTTTGAAATGCATCAAGCCATATACATAATTTTCTTACCTTTTAAAAATTATACCTTTCAGCTTTTTGTGATAGAGAATTTGTGGAAAAGATTTTGTAAAATATTTATTTAGAAACATTTTAAGGAAAAAATTGAAATTATAGAAAAATGCTTCAAGCTTTTGCAAATTTATTTTGGTAAAGTTCAAATGCTTTCCCCCCTCATAAAAAAGATCCATTTATTTCAGTCAAGTTTTAAGTAACTTGCTTTGTAAATAAAACTTCAAATGAGGCTTGTTTACCAGATCTTTACAAATTTAAAGAGCAGAAATTTATTCTGATGTGTAATTTGAGTCAGTTTCCTGTTATGAAGACAGAAAAGTCTCCATTGTTTCCAATTTTTAGAAGCATTAGATGTTACAAGAAGAGATAATGTAAAAATGAAAAGAGAAGTTATTTATGTACTAGATTATATACAACTTTTCATATGAATACAAAAAAGCTCATTTTTCAGAACATATGGGATTCTGATAATGTTTTGATATGGATGGTATAGTTTATCCCTCTAGACTTGCTTAGTAATAACTTTAGTCTTTTAAAATTACAGTTTAATGGAAATCATGGTAATACATTATATATGTGATTTCAACTGAATACATTATTTAAGCTGGGCTTATTTTCCGTCTAGTCCACATAACTTTTTAACAGAAATGTCAAATAATACATAGATACAAGCTTTATTCACATATTGTATACAATCTTGTATGTTGTATTACTTCTTTCAGCTGAATAGGGAATAAGGCCTCAAAAGGTTTATATCCAGTATTTGAGTACTTTTGTTATTCTCTTTAAAAAGTCAGTATTAGGCACTACTGGTTACTACCAGCTGAAGCCTTACACAGCTGTGTATTTAGCATTTAATCATGCTAAGAATTGCTAATTAGAAAATCAAACCGGACAAAGCGTACCCAGTGGAGTTGATACAATACCATTTCTGTTTGAGAACCATAAATAAATAATCTTTACGCGTTAGTGTTTCATTATAAGCATTTGTGCTGAATGTGTAAAGCAGGCAATATTTAACAAAATGTTTTAACTCACTAGAAATAATTTCTTGATATTATTCTTTCACAGAAATCCGTAATCTCTTTAAAATATGGCCAGCCTTATCAAAATTAAGTTTCTGTTTAGCCTTTGATTTCTCTATTTTTCACTTTCTTCTATTCTGCTCCATTTCAGCGTTCTGCTACCCCCTCTCCCTTCCCCCAAACTTCCCGCTGCCTTCTCCACTCTGCTTTGTTTTACCCTACATTGGAACCCTGTGGCCACAAACCAACTGTAGCATCCTCAGTTAACCTTATTGTGGCTCAGGCTCCAAAATTCCCTATTCCCTTCTCTCTCTTTTTATTTTCTTAAATTTAAACCGCTTTGTTTCTAAACCTCAGATACACTTAGCTGCAGCAAAGAATGAGGGAAAAGACATTCATTCAGCACTATGTGTTAATGGCTGATAGCAATTTAACATATTACCTTTCAAGCAGTAGTGAATGTTTTATACTGAAATTGGAGGTCTACTAACAGTGAGGCATTATTCAGAAGAATCAATACCAGCAGCGTAATCTGGTTAGTAAAAGTCAGAGAGGTGATGGTTCCAGAGGATTAGGAGGACACAATATGAATGCCCCTAATACCAGTTTTATGGTCCACTCCTACGGGCGATTATGGCTCAAACTTTGAGGAAGGAGGTAAGGCAGCATTTTCATCTGCATTTCACGTCTCACGGTCATTGTGAGTTCTACAGTGCTACAATGCCTGGCATGGTGCTTAACATCCTCCTGTAGGTTTAATTACTTCTTTTCTGATTTGAGAATAAAATAGGCTGAACACATCCCATGTTGCTGTTTAGACTGTACATATTTTATTGAGTATGTGTTCTTGTTTAGAAATATACATTTTGGGAAGTAATGAAGTTGCGATTTCCTGAAATTCAGTAAGTACACACTTAGTTTTAAATGAGCTGCATTTTTAAGAGAACATTTAATGGAAAACCGAAGATCTAGAGTTTTGGTGTCATTTCTTCTACTAACTCCAGTAATAAACAGACTTTTTCTGGAGGTCCCATTTACCTGAATGACACTAAGAGCTAGAAAGAAAGTCACAAAGACATTTGAGAGGCCAAAATAAATGCCAAAATTTCCAGGAACTAACATTTATTTACTTGACTCACAGTAGCTGCCCTTAGGCCTTCATCACGCAGAGTTAATTTATTCCAATTATATACCTGCTAAACAGCTTGGTTATTTTATTTCCAAGCCTATGAAGGTTAAAAACAGCAAGTACATTTTTGAGGCAGGCATGCTGAAAGCAATGAATACTGACAATTTAATAACCTGACAGAACAGAGAGATCCAGAACTACTTCATCATGATAGGCCCAGTTTATTCATTTGCAAAATAAAGAGTTTGGGCTAAACTAACCTTCAGAATTACAGGCTAAAATATGTAACCTCATACATTTTTTCTACCAGATTAATATATTTTAAACCTCTGGCAGATTTTTTTTTGAAATTAACTTTACCATAGAATACATATATGATACACATTTAGAATGACATGTGATGCTTGTTTTATTTACTTAAAACAGCAAAAAATACCCTTTTATCATTATGATCAGACCAGAAAATGACACTTAAAAATAGTAAATCATGTATTCATTTAAATCCAATGACTGTGTTAGCTCCTGAGAAGACAAGATTTAGCAGAACACACTTGATTTTTGCCCTCATTAAACTACGAATCCCATTATTCAACATTTAGAAGTGCTATGAAGGAAAGCATAGGGTGGTGAAGAGTATATGACATTAGGGCCTGGGAGTAAGGAACAGGGTCATTATGAGCTTTTTACATGAGGGTTCCAAGGGTGTTCCACCATAGTTTTTCCATCCCTGACTTTTGGATCTGTGCTAAGAAAATGTTTATTAGGTAACTGACATCAAAACCCTCTGGAGAACCCAGTAACTAAAGCTCATTAACAGACAAGGCAAATTTTAGGAGCATTCATCTGTCCTCCCTCCATCTGTTTTCCTTGCTCATTTCATTTATTTCCATAATAATTTATTGAAGGTCACCACGTGTAAGACACTGTGCACTGTCTCACTTTTAAACTCATCTCCTGTGACAGAGAGCAAGGAGCTCCTTCCTCCTAACATGACTGACATTTTAGGTCATTCTGATCTTTGGTTATGCTGAATGTTCTCTACTTTATTGGAAAGTTTAATTCCTCCCACTGGCTACTTGTTTGGGTGATGAATTCTCTACATCATTTTGTGATTCCACTAAGTTTTGTAGGTCTGTTGTGGCCCATTTATACTCAGGCCTGACTGATATTTTTACATATCTCTTACTGCAGAAGATTTTCTAGCTTCCATTCCAAGCTCACTGGGGATTTCTCACAGACTTTACTAATATGGTGGGGATCTTAGTAGAGAATATTTATCCTTGTAAAAGAAAATGCCCAGCCTTTCATACCTATATCGTTGGCTTATTCTATTACTTATTGGAAAATATTTATTGAGTACCTGTCAACTGCAAGAGACTCCATTAGATGCTGGAGATACAAAATAAAATGCCGTAGCCCTTAAAACCCTCAAAGATCTTTCAGGCAATCTGTAAGTTTTCTAGCTCACTGTGATTCCAATGTCCTTTCCATTTGTGAAAGAACACCCAAATGGAAATAAAGAATAGCAGTCTCTGACTCTCTTCCACACTCATTATCAGACTCCATTCACTCATTTCAGTCATTCATCAATTCTCTCAGCAAATATAAATTCAGTATCAGGACCTATTCCAGTCAGATACTCGAAGAACCTGCCACTACAAGCCTCATCTTCTAGGTGTTCTGATGTCCCTGGTTCTCTTGTTTAACATAAGAACATTCACATTCTCATTAAACCTAGGCATAGTTGAAGCCAAGAGTTGGAATGGGATTATGTATCCAGAAAGTGGTGCCATGAAAGGTAGCCTTACTGGCCTTTAGTTAATTTGTAATGAAGAATCTGTGTTTTGTAATCTTTCCCATTACTTTGCTTTGCCTTTTCTTCTTTTATTGTCTCTTGACTTTTCCATAACAACTGAGCATGGTGCCTTTTGGAAACCATCTTTGAGATGACTTAAGGAGGTTGGTTGGTACTAGAATGAGCACAGGTTTTAACACAAGGCAAACCTGTGTTTTAATCGTGGGTTTACTATTACTAGTTTTAAGTCATTGGGAAAATGATTTAATTTCTCAGAACTTCAACTTATCCATGAAATGTAAAACAATAAACAAAATAAATTGTGTTAAGTACTTGGCACACAGTAAACCTACTTCTCCTTAGTTGCCTAGCGTTGTCTTCCTGAAACAGAGCTTGCCTGGAGGAGAAGGGGATCATATGAAAGCAATGAACTGGAATCAGGATGATGGATGCCTTATTGGGTGCAGGGAACATCAATTGTTGACTTCAGTTTAGTGTCATATTTAGTGCATTTCCCTTTTTACTGTTAAGGTCTTACAGATTTGATAGTTTCATGTAAAAATATGTTTTTTAGAAGAAAATAGTTTCTCAGGTTTCTACTTCTATTATATTTTCCAGGAGGAATACATTTATAGCTATTAACTCATGTAGGCCCTAGCTGACATCCAAAATAAAATAAGAGATTTTTTTAAGTGTTAAAGTTAAAATATATATATGATATACCCTAAGGTAGCTGGATTTTATTTAATTCAAAGACATATGCTAGGAGATCTCACCAAAGGACCTGTATTAGTTCGTTTTCACACTGCTGATAAAGACATACCTGAGACTAGGCTGTTTACAAAGGAAAGTGGTTTAATGGAGAGCCCACAGTTCCATTTGGCTGGGGAAGCCTCACAACCATGGTGGAGGGCAAGGAGGAGCAAGTCACATCTTACGCGAATGGTGGCAGGCAAAGAGAGACATTGTGCCAAAAAACTCCTGTTTTAAAAAATCATCAGATCTTGTGAGACTTATTCACTATCATGAGGACAGCACGGGAAAGACTTGCCCCCATGGTTCAATTACCTCCCACCGGGTCCTTCCCATAACACATGAGAATTCAAGGTGAGATTTGGGTGGGGACACAGCCAAACCATATCAGGACCTATCTTAGAAAATATCACCAAAAAGACAGGCTAGTCTTACCTTATGTGAATCTCTGATCTTTGTGGCATTTTAGTCATTGTTATCAGTTATAGAGTATTTCTGTGAAGAAGTTCTACTAAACTTTTGCATGTGCTGTGTTCAAAAAAAGCTGGCAGGCAATGTCTAAATTTAATAGTTAAAATTAATAGCCTTTAGAAAGGCTAAAGCTAAAGCCTGAATTAATAATTTGTAATGAATCTTTATCAATTGATAATCAATTGCTGCTAAAAGAACCACAAAAGCTCTACTATTGGTGGCATTACTATCTTCATAGACAAGGTTACCCTAAAATAAGAGCATCATGAGGAGCTGATTCCTTCCCTTTCATCCGTGGGAGAAATCTGTTTCTCTTTGTTCGGTCTCACTTTGTTTTTATTCCCACAATCAAAGCAATACTTGGAATTTTGATTATATTAAATTTGAGTTTGGTAACTGCCCTGAATGACCCAATCATAGCCTCCAATTCATGGAAGCTAAGAGAGAGTTATTTCATAATTTAAAATGTTAGACCTAGAAAGTTTTCATAATATGTTAGTTTTTAAAAAACTGTGGTATCTGTAAACCCTAATGGATGCTGGATGCTAGACACAGGTTTATTCATATACGTTTATCTGGCCAGCGTTACAGTGATATAAAGACCTCTAATCTATTGATGATATTTATTGATTCATAAAGTGAGAGATTAACCATTGTAGTAAAGTGACTGTAGTAACCCATGTAGTAAACCACTGTAGTAAACTGGAGAAAAATGAGAGAGGAGAATGGAACAGAAAAAAAATTTATTAGATTTTTGGAACCTGAAACAGAAACAAACTTGAATAAATTATAAGATCAAAATTTCTTTATTGCCTGAATTAATCTTCTCATTTTTTTTTACACTTTGACAGAAAAAGGAAAAGTTGGTAGACATTATATTTTTCGATATATCTGCATACTGAAAATAAAATCAACGTGACTGATAGTTTTAAAAGTGAATTTGAGATGTTACAAGATGACATTCAATAGTTTTTAAGTTGGAAATTTACGTTAAAGGGATATAAATAAATATCAATAAAAAGAGGAAAGGGGGCTTATTATCCTTGTAAAGTAGTTGAGATGGGAATTAATGCTAGATGCTTGAGTAACAGCCTCCTCTTGTTAAAATTGTTAACAGGACCCTTATGTATGTAATAGAATTGTAAGGTCAGATGCAGCAACGTGTAGCTGAAAGATGATGAGCTTTTTCAACGTATATTAACCTTTGTTGACTTTTTTTTTTTTAGCCATTTATATCTTTGAGATAGTGGGACTTTCTGAGTCTTCTGTTCTCATTTTTAAGGGAAATGATCTATTTTATAGTGTTGTTTTGCAGTTTGAATGGGATAATAAAGTGAGAAAGCACTATTTTCTGCCATGCTCAGCACATATTAGGCACTCAATGAGCAGTAGCTATTACTTAGCTTGTAGCAAGATTAACATATGATTATAATTTTGGGGGGTAGAGTTTTATTGATGTGTTCTTCCAATATGAGACTGCTCAGCTAAACCTGATATTTTTTACCAACTAACTTCTCAGGCTGTGACTATTTTGCTTCCTGAATCCTCCTATATTTTCACTTGAATGAGCAGCTGTATATTGAATCACCCAGCATGGACAGCTGAATAAACTAGCACTCATCACTGCAGTTAATAAAAGCTCATTTTATTTATTCCATCTTTCTCTCTTGTAGCTGTTTTAGTTTGTAAGCAATAGGATTTGTTCACTTGTCATTTGGCTTTCTTTTGGTGTATGAGAAAAATGTATTTCAAAAAAATTGTTGTTTTAAAGGCCCTTAAGGGGAAAGTGATAGAAAATAAATAGGGTGGAATTGTTTAATGACAATATTTTAGAAAAATTCTTTTTAATGCAGAATATGGTATTTTTATTTTCTGAATTATTATCTACAGGTCTCTGAGATCAGCTATGTGATCTCTGATTAGTATCATACCTCAATCAGAACAAAATTAGAAACAACTACTCCTTTACAGGATTATTTTTGTCCACAATGGGAAATAGCTTTTTTAGATATTTGAAAGAAGAACAAAGGCTTTTTTGTTTCTTATTATTTTAATGTTGTTTTAGTTTGTATAATTGTAGGTGAAGGTCCAAGGTAAAAACTATGAAACAGTAGTGCCCAGGACTTAAGATGCACAGTCACATACTCTCTGACTTTTTTGTTTATATTAAGTTATAAAAACAATGTCTGGATGCGGGTCAATGGCAGTGGCTTCTAGGTAATTAGGCACTCATATTCAGGAGAACAGAAAGAAATACTATAAACAGAAGTTTAAATTTTAATAGTTACACAGGTTTGGGGAATGATAGTGCACCTAAATAAGCCACTTGAATTACAGTTGGGACTAATAATTAGGCAGGACTGTCCTTTAAAAAAATAGCACCGAACCATATAGTAACCAGAAGAAGTTGTTCTTGTTTTGTGCTTTTCCATTTGGTATTGATAAAGAGAAACTTATGGGGATTAGAAAAAATGTTATATTATCACATTTTTCTGAGTGAAGCTAATACTAGTTAGCCTTTAAATAGCTTCAGGGCGTTGTTTTAGATCGTATTTCACACAAAAAAGATAAATCACTCCAACTGTATTTCCTTCTGATAGTGCTGAGCACAGTATGTATTTGGCATTATGCACAGTAGGTACTCAGTGAATCTGTTGGACAAATAAATGCATTTGTAATTTTTACATCAGTTTCTCAGGTGGTGGAAAAACTAAGACTAAGCATATTACATAAGAGTTAGAGAAAGGGAATCACTTTGGCTAACATAGCCATTTTTTTTAATATGCTATTTGGATCCCTTAAAAGCCATGACACATCAAACATGAAATACACATTTCTCAAACTCTCAATGCTTCTTTCTTTCTGGTTTCAACAAATACTGGTGGTTCCTCCTTAGAAATGTCATCTATATTTTTCTGTTCCATTTTATTTCTGCTCCCATTTTCTGAAAATTGCTGTGACCTCACGTGTGAACAACTGTAGCACCTACTAACCTGTTTTCCAGGCTTTACCCTTCAGCCATGGTGCCTTTTTTCTCTAAATCTAATCTACACTGAAAACAATGACTGAATAATCTGCAAATAACACAGCATTTGTATGCCATTTCTCTCTTGAGAAATAGTTCTTTTGGGGCCCCATGTGTAAATGATGATAAACACAGCCTGAATTCCCTCTCAGAGTTTCCTTATATTTTTCAAACCTTGAAGATGGTTAGGAAGTCTGTCTGTGAATTGCATGTGTAGACTGCTATAATTAATTATAGTAGAAGAAGCTGAAAGTAGCTTTAAGGAGCTAATAACCAGATTAGGAGTATCTGATGCTGGCAGTCAGACCTACCTGTTCATTGGTATCCTTCTCATTTTATGCCTCACAGTTATTCACTTCAGGTAAACTGATCTGTTTCCCATTTTTAACATCACTTCATTTGAAAGGCTTCCTGGACCCTTTGATGTTTTTATCTGAATCCCATAACCTATTTTAGCATATCACATTGAATTGCAATGATTCTTTTACTCACCTTTCCCTGCTTGGACTGTGATGAGTTCTTGGCCCCTCATTTGGACCTCTTGAGATAGGCACTCATTGTCTCCCTGAGGCTGGTATATTATAGTCCTTTCATAATCATACACTGAATGGATGAATTGATACAATTTATAGTTTGTGATCTATGCATCTTCAAACCTTTTGCTGCCTAAAATGTTCTATCCCTTGCTTTATGCCTATTAAAATCCCACCTATCCTTCATCTCTTTCAGTTAATGCTTATTGAGTGCCTCATATCTGCAGGGTGTGTTGAGCATGGAGTTGTCAGCATACATCTCTGCATGGTCCCTCTACAGCTGAAAGTGGCCCACTTGCCTCTTAAGTTATCATTCTTAGGCACTACTTTTACGTGTAGTTATACATTCAAATCTTTATGTCTTAATATTCCTAATCTGGTTATTAGCTCCTTAAAGCTACCTTCAGCTTCTTCTACTATAATTAATTCTGCTATATTCTTCTACTATAATTAATTATAACACTCTACACATGCAGTTCACAGACAGACAGACTTCCTAACCATCTTCAAGGTTTGGAAAATATAAGGAAACTTTGAGGGGGAATTCAGGCTGTGTTTATGTTGAAGAACATTCAATGAGCAAAAAAAATTAAATCCAAATATTGGTTAAAAGTTGTTAGCAAGCCATGGGAACATTTCTTGAATGAGGATAAGCATCAAGAGTTTCACTACCAAGTTCTCTTTAAAACAATCCCAGTGGTGATTGGTTGGTGAGTGCTTACCATGAAGAAGTGTAGTGTTGAGTTCTTTACATGTACTATTTCATTTTATCCTCATGATATCCTGTGAGGTGTAAGAAGTATTGACAACCCAATTTTCCTTATCAGGTAAGAGAAGATGAGTAATTTCATTCAAGTCGCATAGCGATATATCAAGCTCAGGTCTTTTTGAATGCCTGTATTTCTAACCACTGTTTTTGGACACTATAGAGTTAATTTTTTTTTTCATCACGCCATATTACACATAATATTTTTTGTGCTTCTGTATCACATTGTTAGAAAAATACCACAAATGGTAACTGTGTACTAACATTTCTAATATTTTATACAAGATGAAAAGAGAAATAGAGACAAGAAGGAAAATTCTCTTATGGTCATCATAGAAAAACCTGCTTATACTAAAGAAGTAGTCATTGTATATATACCAGTGACCTTAAGTTGACATGTCATCTGGGAAAAGACAATTTCACAAAGGCTAGATTTGTTAGATTTGTGCCTTGATATGATACACGTGTATGGCTTCTATTTATCTGAATTGTATAGGGATAGATTAGTGAAATAGGTAGATTTTACACATTTCAGGACTCTGTTGATTTAGCAAGTGTTTATTGAGTGCATACTGTGATAGAGCTTGTCTAGGTTGAAGGGACAGGAGAGAATGAAACAATAATGTACATTTTTAAGCTCGAAGTCAGATGTAAGCAATTAAATAGATAACTGCACAGAGACACAATATCTTTTTCCATATTATGTAGTATATGTAATAAGAAGTATTGCAGAGTATCTATTTATTGATCTTTCAAAGTGAATTAGCTCAGGAGATATACTTAGATATACTGTTTTGCAAGATTTATGTGTGATATGATACTTAAAGAAAAACTTTCACAGGATTGATTAGTGACAAAACAAAAGTGCCTTTCAGGGAAAAAATTCTAGTTTGTTTTCATTGCTAATTAAAAGAACCCTGAATCAGATATCTTTATTTGAACAAAAGAGCAACATAAACTATTTATTCATTTGAAATTCAATGTAAAAAAAAGCTGCTAATTTAAGGTATATCAGATGAACATTATATATATATATATCTGTATACACATACATATATCTGTGTGTATATATATATATATATGCATAATAAAACACTTCAGCCTTAATGTCATAGAAACAATGTGATAAACAGTGAAGTTGTCATCATTATGATAATAATCATCAAGAGTATCATGGGCATAATTTCTGTTTTAATGAAAAAAATTATTTTCCAAAAGTAGCATTTCACAACTGGGGTTTCACAGGAGAACTGAGCCCTGCAGAAAGACACAGAGATAGTACCATTTCCAGATGCATTCAAGAGAAGTTAATTCATTGTACACAATGGACACCTTAGATAGGGCATTAGTTCTAATTCTCTCACAAAACCAGAGATGAGAAAGCAAATTGGCAAGTCTCTTGAAATAGATTTCCATGCTATGTGATGCTAATAATTCATGATTATGATGTAGTGTTTTTTGACATGCCTAGAAATGACAATATTTTTTGTTTCAATTTGGTCAAATTGTTGAGGCCACTGCCACGTTCATGTTGCAGTCACAGTCCCGCAGAAATGCACTTCTGCAGTCATTGGGGACAGGCTTTTGTGAAGTTTCAGATATTGAGACAGAGCTAAATCTTTTGGAATTCAGAAGCGTGACTATTGAGCTAGGGAAAGAAGCATGTTTCCGTCACTGGGATTTAGTCTGAACTCTTCATTCTAAAGCAGTTTGATTCT
Source organism: Pongo pygmaeus (assembly GCF_028885625.2). NCBI lineage: Eukaryota > Metazoa > Chordata > Mammalia > Primates > Hominidae > Pongo > Pongo pygmaeus. The sequence continues at coordinate 127,501,560 of NC_072376.2, forward strand.
GTTTGTAGAGGTATACGCAACTAGAAACAGATTGACAATTTCAGTGGTAAATAATTTATTCTTTTTAGAAAGTCATATTGACACCTGTAGAGATTTTATAAAATATATCAATTATAACTTTAATTTGTAAGTAGTCTCCAGTAGTATTGCCTGAGATGTTATAAAAGATGTCAACTGCTTCCTTCCTGAGGATTTATAGTAATAATTTCTGATTTTCTTTTATGTCATTACTTACAATGACAGTTAAATAATAATAGCCAATGCTCATTGAATGCTTTTATATACCAGTGACCATTCTAAACAATTTACATGAATTAGCTTTTGTGTGTGTGTGTGTGTGTGTGTGTGTGTGTGTGTGTCTCACTCTGTCACCCAGGCTGGAGTGCAGTGGCGCTATCTCAGCTCACTGCAGCCTCAGTCTCCCAGGTTCAAACGATTCTCCTGCCTCAGCCTCCTGAGTAGCTGGGACTACTCAGCTGCCACCATGCCCAGCTAATTTTTTTGTGTTTTTAGTAGAGGCGGGGTTTCACCACATTGGCCAGACTGGTCTCAAACTCTTGATCTCAAATGATCCGTCCACCTCAGTCTCCCAAAGTGTTGGGATTACAGGCATGAGCCACCAGAATTAGCTCTTGCAAGCCTCCTAACATCCCTAGAAGGTAAGGACTGCTTGTATCTCCATTTTCAGATTAGGAGCATGAGGTCCAAGGAGGCTAAGTGACCCTAGGGTACTGGAATTTGCGAAGATTACACAGCCAGTGAGGGGCAGAAGACAGAATTTGAACTCAGGCTGCTGGCTCTGAGGCGTCACCATGCCTCTGTCCCTTATATCCTGTTATTGCTTTGTCCTTGTTCTTGATTGTTAATTGACATAACTGTGGAAGACATTTTGTGAACATAGATATTCCAATTCATGGACAATGTCGTGTTCTTGCTTATTTTTATGTTTAGTTGATGTCAGTTCAGTGCACTGTTTGCCAGAGAGATTTTCTTATTTCCTGAAGACTCTAAAATCCACTTAATTCAGCCTGCCTTCTGAGGTCCTCTGCCTAGTTGACTTTTCATATGTAATAAAAGATTCCTTGTTTTGATTCCCTTTATTTCTCTTCATTGTATAGGATAGAATGCCATTCCAACATATTTGAGCTTACTCCGAGCAGATCAGTATGTGATAACATTTATGTGCTTTATTAATACTCAAAAGCATATGAGAAATGAGCAGTATTCACTTCTTGCCTGTGGTGAGGAAGGAGGGTTTGTAAATGCTGTGAGCATGAGCATGTATGTTCAGTAGTATCATTAATATGTGATCTCAGACACACGGAAAATCTGTTATTTATTTATTTTTTTAGTCAAATCAGATTCAGGATACTTAGTGAATGGTATTTAGGCTGTATTGTAATAGTTTTGGGGAAAGGCATTATTTTTTAAATCTTGCAATTATGACACAAAAATGAGACTTTGGGTATATATAATTTATTTCAATTTTGTCATGGATTATAATTAAATAAGAATATATTTATGAGGAACAAGCTGTTGACATGTTTTCAAAACTTCAGTTGCAGAGCTTAGGGTAGATTAATGCCTATGCAATAAAACAAATTCTTTTAAAGGAAAGAAAAGAATGACCAGCAACTACAAAGTGTTTACCAGTTGCGAAATTGGTTAAGATTTCTTTATGTATATCATTGTTTGTCCCTTCAAATATATGGCATAAGGGAAGAAAAAGAAATGTAACTTTGGGGAATATAATATAACATAATTTCTTACCATTGAGCAAATTTGTAAAAACATATGAATTGCTTCAATTTATTAACTTTATCCTTCTGAGGAACTTTAAATAGCCTAGATTATTTCACAGAGTATAATAAGGCCATGCTAATATTTTAGGATGGAGGGCACTGGACTAGAACATAGAACTGGAGCTTAATTCTAACTCTGCTTCTGATTACCTCCTAACAGTTAATATCTTGCTTCAGTTTATTCAGCTGGAAAATAAATTACTAACACAATATGATTTTAGCTTTTCTTTAAAATTAATGATGCTGGGGATAATATTGGATTGCATATTGGATATGTAATTTCTGATCCCTAGGGTACTAGAGGTTGCCAATATAGTGTGGGTAGAGTATTCTAGTTTTAAAGCAACTCAAATGACACAGAGATTAGTATTATACTAATAATTTACATTGCAGTCCTTCTCAAACCTGCACACCACAGAGGAATCAGTTTGCCTATCTGAATGATACTGGCCTAGCCATATTTACAGTCAATCAGAAGCGTGAACATTTATTGATTTATTTGAAGTCTCCTGTTTTGTATTCTTCTTTGTGGTTGCATCAATTAGGATTATGTTTTAACACACATAATTGAAAAAAAGTAAGTAGCTATACACAGTGGAAGTTTATTTTTGTGTCACATAAAGGAAGTTCTGAGATAAGCAGTCCAGGGTTGTATGACAATGCTGAGAATCAGTAGGGACCCAGGCTCCTTCAACACTCTGCTCTACCGTCCCCCTGTGCAACACTCAACCCCACGGTCAAGATGGCTGCTGCATTCTAGCCATCAAATGGTGCATTTTTGTTACATCTCATTGACCAGAACATTGGCTAGTTACGTGTCCACACTTACCTTCAGCTAAGACTAGAAAATGTAGTCTTTAGCTGGGCTGCAGTATGCCCAGCTAAAAGTTGGAAGTTGTTACTAAGGAAGTGGAGGAAGTGTCTTCCACAGTGATCTACCTATGTTTGTTTTCTTATTTAAAAAAAAAAACCTTAAACTTTATGAATTAAAATTAAAATTTCATCTTATGTCTTTATAGTATTAATTCCTTGGTACACTTTGGTGTTTTTCCACTTTGAGTAGTACTGATTTTTATGTGATTATTTAAATTCAATAAACACTGATATAAAATTGTATGTGAGCTGCTAATTAAAAGCAGCAATGTTTTGGATCAGTGGGTTTTTAAACCACTTTCATTGGTATGCAGAGATTTTACCCACCCTGAGCTCACATGGTGATTCTGCAATTGCCCTGAGGACTTGAAGTGTATTGGGATCGTTGATTCTCCTCTCCTCAGGTGCTAAATCTTTCGCGGTGACTCCAGCTGTGTAGTCACATTTGTTGCCTTTGGAGTTGCATTATTTCAGAATGCTTGGCAATTGGCTGGCCTTGGAGACCTTTTCCTAGCATCTTATCTGCATGTTGTCTTCCTGGAACGTTTTGCAAATAGCACTTATTAAAGAATTTTTCCACATTTGTATCTATTTAACCCATTTATGCCGGAGGTTGCAATTTTTTGAATTTTTGCATGATTGGAAAATCAGAACTTGGTGATGACTTGAGCAGTAGGATATAAATAACTCCCACATGCGTAGCATTCCAATAATGGAACACTAGCCATAAGTGGGTGTGAGCTATTTTTTAAAGCCTCATATCTTTTGAAGCAGTCTATTACTACAATGAACAAATAAAGTTGATTTGTCAATTTTTATTTAAAGTGTAATATATGTATTCTTAGATTTTATGAGATACTTAGTCCAATATTATGACTATGATTTTCCATTCCTTAGAAAGAATTGTTTTCCTGGGGATGTTTCTGACTTTTGGTCATTGGTTTTTAATCTATTTTGTGGCATATTCAGTTTGTCACAATCAGTCTTCAGGTTACAGGAATCCAGAACAAACTCATAAATTCAGGGCTTTGTTTAAATTTAAACAACAACAACAAAACAAAAACAAACAAAACTTTTGCACCTACTCTTTCACTGATGCATTTCTTTCTTGCTTTTTCATACAAAGGTTTTGATTCTACAGATATGCAAGTTTTTTTTCTATCCTGCAACACCTTTTTTTTTTTTCATAGAATATGTCATTTCCTTTGCCCAAAACGTCCTTTTTCATCCTGCCATTTCTTGTCTCTAATATAGACTTTCCTACCTGAAACTCACCCTTTCAAAAACTCCTTACTTGATTGATCCTGGAAAGATCTTATCTCTACTTTACTTAACATTCCTTCTGTACTTGTGTTCTCCAATTGCCTAATCTTAGACTCAGGTTTTTAGAACTTGACAAGATATTTGAGACCTGTGCCAGCATAGTTTTCCTTTGTAGCTGTTAATTTAGCAGGGAAAAATTACTTCCCCATTTTTTTCAATTTTCATTCTATTGAGTAGTGTCTCTTACCAATTTTCCTGTGAAGTTACATAGTAAAATAAAGTACACCAAGAAAATAGGCAGTTTGACTTGAAAAGACTTGACAAGTTATGATTGGCTCTTTCCATTTTTCCACAATTGGGAATACTTCAAGTGTTCTTTTCTGGTAAGTATTACTTAAGCTTTTTTCTTTATACATGTTTCTCTTTTATAAATATAGAAGTCTCACATCTCATTTTAATTTTATGTGAAATTTAAGGCAATTTCAAGATTAAAAGCAGGAACAAACTAGTTTTCCGTATATACACCACTTCTGCCCTTTTGCTGAAATACACTGATATGGGTTTTCCTCCTGCCCTCTCTGTTACAAACATATCTTAGATTCATAAGCTCTTTAACATGCTCACTGTTAAGCATATGCAGAGAGTCTGTCATTCTCTGACACCCAGGATTAGAAGTAGAGAATATTAATTTGTGGTATCCAGGACCTTAAGTTATCTTCCAGAAGTCTTTTGAAGTAATCATCAATCCAAAATATGTCTGAAATACTGAAGTGTAACTTTATCCTAAATTATCATGTATAACAATAATATTTTGGGAAAATGTGCATAGATTTCTGAAAAGATTTACAAATGAGTTATTGGAATAAACTCTTATGAGTTGATGGATTTTTTATGGATTTGATTTAGCAAACAATGAAAATTATAAGCTATCAGATGACTATTGAGTGTACACAAATTATGGGGAATACACTATTTGGGATGCCTTGAAATTAAAGGAATTTATAGTCTGCAAAAAAAAAATGACATATGTGTACAAATAATTTTATCACATGTTCAGATATGAACAGAACCAAAGAAGCTATAAAGTACTCTCAAAGAAGATAAATTCTTAAATTTGGCATAATTAGACATGAATTGATATAGTAAGTGACATTTCAACTGACCTGGAAGGATCTGTTGAAGTTAGCATTTGAGCTGAGCTTGAAGGACCTGTTGAATTTCAATAGATGGAAGTACTTCTAACAAAGGAAATCAGAAAGAATAAAGTCACCAGAGTGGTCAGGGATGGGATAAGCAAAGGGAATGTGGAACCATGTAGTGTTGATCAAAGTAGGAAATAAGAAACAGAAGGACCTTGGATGTCAGCTGGTAGTTAGACCAATGAAAATTTCAAGATTTTTCTCATGGGTATTTTTTTTTTTTAAGTAACTAGTGTAGAGAACTTGAGCATTGGCATTGAGTGGAGAGTATTTTAATAGGACTTTTAAAATAAACTGGTTGGCATTGGGAAGTGCACTTTTATGATGGGTCTAGGAGTTAAGATAAAAAGAAATTGGTGAGAAAGTACATTTTGGGCTGCTTATTCAAAGATATACTTCTATTACAGACTTCTCGGTGAGTGATAAATTGTATTAATGGAAAGAAGTTATGGTATTGAAGGATTAGAAGAGCACATAAATCCAAATTTTAGTTCCACAGAATTGGCTGCATAGAATATACTGAGATGAAAGAGTGCTCTTGGCGGGTCATTTCCTTTAGGGGAGGCTGAGGGTCATAGCAACCCCAAATAGCTATGTTTGATAGCTGATGTTTATTCTAACATTGGAGTCTTTGCTGGGCCCAGTTAGGATTTTTATCTTATTCTGATCTCATTGTTTATGCAGGAAAAGAATAAGATTTATTTTTAAATTGTTTTTATATAAGGTAGTACATGGAAGAGTACACAGTCTAGCAGGCACTGTATCATGGCTCTGCATGTTTCTGCCCAAGGTACAAAATCTTTCCTTGAGATGACCAAGTCACTCATCCCAGGATTAGTGCACCATTGCCCATACCCTTCTGGATCATTTACTTTGTTGCAAACGAGTTTACTTCCTAAATAGTTGTAGAAATAGATTATGAAAAGTGGGGAGTGAGATGAAGGAGAAGGGGTGATCAAGTTCCTAGTTTTCTAGTCTATATAATCACTTACCCCATAAAAGTTAAAGACTTCTCTTCCCTTGAACATATATGCTATTCATGCTCATAAGATGGAAACACTAGAGCTAATGGAAATATCCATAAGGTTATAGTCATAGGATATGACCTTATTGCATATTGTGGTCTTTGCCTAGCTTTATACATACTACATTAGGCATTTGAGAGAAGCTGACTCAAGTATACTTTGATATTGTCATTGACCTGGAAGGATCTATTTGAGTGATTTACCCTGGAAATTATGTGAATTTGACCTGTTTTAGCCAAGTCCTGCACTTACTGTCTTTCTCTATATAGATGTATAATCTAGAAATGCTAAATATCAGTATTACATTAGAAAAAGAGAAATTTTCTTTAAGAAGGGATTTAGTTGCCAATGAATTTTTGACATATAATTTAACTGATTATAAATGTATTTCTAATTGGTTTGGAAATGTTGGTGTGCAACCTTTAATTGCCTGTCACTAAACTGTTCCTTTAGGAATTCAACTCTGAAATCAAGAGAAAACTGGGCTATAATTTACAGAGATTTAATATAAGTGCATTTTTAGAAAATTTATTATTTATTTTCAGGCTCTTTATTTCCCCAGTCTTCAGGGAGGAAGTAGGGCAGAGGCAGTGTTAATGTGCTGTTAATGAAGGTCATGAATCTGAAATGGACTATGAACTTCTGAGGAGGAAACCATATCTTGCTCTCTTATATTCCTGACACCTGATGCCTGGCACATAGAAGGTGACCAGTAAAAGTTTGTTAACTGATATTGAATTATTGATGAAATGAATATGCATGCAGGTTAAACAAGATCTGCACTGCACTCTGTCTTTGTTGGTAATATCAGTGGACTTCAAAAGGGAATATAGCTACCAGAATTATTTTGGAAATTAATTTGGAAATGTAGTAAGTATTAAATTTTCTTTGTTGGAGTATTAATGAAGACCATAGGTTAATGGATTAGAAGTAGGTTATTTGGTATTATTGGGCCTCAACTTTATCCACTCTCGTATTTTCTTAGAAGAGATAACTTAATGGGTTTAAAGTCACAAAGTAGGTATTCAGTGACTGTTGGTTATGTTCTATTCTCCCTGATCTTTATGAGAAAAAAAAAATGTTAGGGACCTCATGTGGATCTCTTAGTGCTGTTTTTCAGATTACATTTATGACTCTTGAGAAAGAGACCAAATGAAGATGCATTGAGACATTTCAGCCCCTAGAGCTGCAAAATCTACCCTAGTAACGTTTAAGCAACCACCTATTATACCTACAGGTGAGGAATTCGGACAGAATAGCAGGAACAACTTTTCTGTGCTCTATACTGTCTGGGGAATCAACTAGAACACTTGAGAGCTAGAGGCTGGAATCATCCTCAGGCTTGTTCAGTCTCATGTTTGGCAGTTAAAATTAGCTGTTGGCTGAGACTTTAGTTGAGCTATTAGCTACAACACCTTCTCTTGTCTTCATGTTGCCTTCTTTACTGATATAGCATAGTGTTTGGAAAAGAAGGGTGAGTTTTGCAAGAGAGAGAGAAGTAGGTGTCAAGTGTATCTTTTGTTATGATCTAACCTTAGAAGTCACATAGGATTACGTCTTCTGTGATCAATTGACCAGAGAAGTCACGAGTCAGCCAAAGCTTACCTGCCCAAGTTTATACAGTGTGGACATAGCACTTCTTGATGGGGACTTTCTGAAAACACATGTGGGACTGGAAATACTAATTTAGCTGTTTATGGGAACATACAGTCTGCCACACAATATAATTCCTATGTCTTTTGCAATGGCTTTATAATTTTCAAGTATGACTGATAATTTATATTTCCCTACATTGTTTTTACAAAATAGACCGCTTACCAATTCCCAGTACCTAATTTTTTTTTGTAAAGTAATTTGCAGCTTATTATGTTATTTAGATGCTGAAATTGATGGAGGGAAGTTTAAATTTAAAAATAAAAATTAATCGATTATCTAGATTTTTCCACAATAAACTTTTATTTATTTAGTTTGCATCATCCAGAATCCTGGGATTTTTTTTGTTTGTTTTGTGTGTTTTTTCTCTAAAACAGTTTATTTGGGAATAGCAAGGGTCTGCAATGCTGGATATGCATGTTGTTGCAGACCATGGATGCATCTGTGAGGGGTTTGGAGTAAGGGGAAGCTTTTAGAGACAAAAAGAAGTCCACATAAGTTGTTTTGAAACAAAGATTATTGGTTACAGGGGCTTATTCTAGGTGGTGGTGTTTGTTACTTGGTGGTAATGCTTGTTGATAGTAAACCATGTTTCTCATGTGGAATTGTTAAATTGAAAGCTGTATTCTTTTTAATTTTTCTTTTGTAATATAACAATCCCCAAATACATTATTTTTAAAACAATATTAAGTCTGCAGGAAATTTGTAAACTCAGTTCAGAGTTCTTTTTTTACCAGAACCATCTGACAATAAGATTTCTATATGATACCCTGTCACCCTCCAAAACATTGATATACATTTTGTGCACACGAGAGCATTTTTCTGCATAATCACAATACAAACCATAAAATAAGGAAATTAACAATGATATATTACTACCATCTAAGTTTTATACCTCAATGAAGTTTTGTGAGATCCACTAATAATGTCCTTAATAAGGAAAGGATCCAGTTCAGAATTATCAGTGGCCTTTATTTGCTACGTCTTCAGGCTCCTTCTTCTTGAACACTTATTCAGTGTTTCTTAGATTCTCATTATTTTGATGTTGTTGAAGGATATCGGCCTGTTGTATAGAATGTCCCTCAATTTGGGTTTATCATATGTTCCTCATAATTGGATTCAGGTTATGCATCCTTACAGGAATATCACAGAAGGGATGCTATATTCTGCCATGTTGCATCTGATTAGGTGGTACGTGATTTTGACTTGCTTCATTATTGATGATGTCCACTTTAATCGTTTGATTAAGGTGTTACGTACAAGACTTCTTTGCTGTCACGTTACTAATTTTACCTTGGTAGTCAGAACTGGAAGCTATGTAAATATTTCTCATCAATCTCTGTGTCTTTATGGCATAATACTGATTATCATGAAAAAAAGTTGGGTGTTTTTTGTTTTTTTTTTTTCTGGAAAGAAAGAAGGCAGACAGATTAGCTAGCAAGACTGTCTTTCTTTTGTTTATGTAGGTTACATAATTTAGTAGCTAAGCTTGATTTTTAAAAGGAGACATTTCTTTCAAGTGCTCAATAGTTTGTTTTAAGTTCTAGGGAAAAGACAGTGTTATTTATCCTGTTAACTGAATGGCAAAATAAAGCAGTGTACTTGTTGTTTATCCTTTCAAAGACTTAGATTACTATTAGCTTTCTTGATTTATTGAAGTAAGTATTGAGCACCTACTGCATCTTACACCTAGGAGAAGAAAAGTCTTGTGAATAAACTCACATGCTACAAGAAGTGTGGTAGGTGCCCTGTTGAAAGAACAGGTCTGGCAGGGGAGAACAATAGAGGAGATACTTTGTTGCTATCTTGGTAAATAACTGTGACCTGAGGGGGAAGTTTCAGGCACCCAAGGCAGGCTGTATTTGGGGGAGTGAAGAGTAGATAAAATATTGGTACCTGATGAATCTGAGGCCAGGTTTCAATACTTTATCTGCTCTTCATTTCCCCATATCTACTTACTGTAGGTACGGCCTCATTAAAAAATATAAACTCTCTGAAGACAGAACATTTTGTTTATTTATTCTTTGATATGTCCCAAGTGTCAGATATGGTACATAGCAGCTGGTCATGGCTATCAAATAATCATTTATCAAATAGTGACCCAGCAAATTAGGTGGGTTTCCAAGTCCATTAATCAATTTTCTTTTGTAACATAAGAAAGATTTAGATGTCATTTCCGTAGTGATTTTTTTTTCTGGTGAGAGTTTCACCTCTGTTTATTATTTCTGTCCTTTTCTTCTATCTCGTGGTTACTTTCCATATCTCCTCAGTACCTTGCCATCATCATATCCTCGGGATGTCCTGCTGCTTGTGTTCAGTTCCTTGAAGGTCTTAAGAACCTTGAAAATTTAACTTTTCAAAGTCAAATCAGGGTTTCAAATTTTGCTTACTTATTTTAATTGTAACTGTACTGGCAAAATTAATCAAGCTCACAATGAAGAAAAACCGATACTGCAGAATCTCAGTGGAAATGAATACACCCTTCTGGGTGCTTATTTCATTCTCCTGAACTTTCACTGTGTTGAAGGCATCTTTTGAGATTTTTAAAAATAGAACCATTGCCTTGACATTGATCTCTCTATTGCTTCTGTAGGGTAATGGTAGTTTATACCCTTCTAGATGATCTGGGAAATCATTTGAGTTTTCTGAAAAACTGAAAACTAGATTTGATGCTACATGTAAACATTTTTTGTACTACTTTTCATTTATGTATTTTAAACAGCTTTATTCTGAAAAATCTAAAACATAGTGAACAAATACAATTGAGAGAAAATATCTTGGTGCAGAATGACCTTTTTTTTTCCTTTTCTCGATGTGGATGTCATTTCAGTCCATAATCTGTGTATTACTTATCAGATATCATGGCCAGGGAAAAGAACAGCATAATTTTTAGTTGAGAAAGCACTTTCATATATTTAATCTCATTTAATCTCTGCAATGTGCTTGTAAAGTATCATAAGTGTTTTTAGAGATAAGGAAGCTGGGCCTCAGAGAGAATAGGTGGCATCATTAAGATCATACAGCAAATTGTGGAACTGGGGTTTGAAGCAAGCCTCTTGCCAAACAAATCAGTGAAAACAATGATTGGTGCATTTTTATTTTGAATGGTGACCTTTATATTTTCAGTGTTGTTTGTTGTTGTTGTTTAATAAGTCTTGGTTAACTATATTAGCAGTAGTCAGAGATCACATTTGATATCCCAAGATTTTTTTTTAAGAGCATTTGCTATCAAAATGTTCACTATCATTTTACCTACTAAATTTTGCAGAATGAAATTCTTTGCAACCCACCTGACCAAAGCAGAGCATTCTTTATATCAGAAACATTAAATGGGAAAAGAGGCCTATTGATGTTGGTGTTGGGAATAAGAAAAGGAACTCCAATACCCACCCCCCTCATCTCCCATTATCATCTCTGTGTAGGATTCTCTCACAGTCCAGGCATTCTTTTCCTCAGAATGGATGGGGCCAACAAAGGATGCAGTGTTATAGGTTTCTCTACTGTGCTGGCCCCTTCTCAAGCCTCCCATTCTTGGAGGAGAGAAAAGAGTGGGTTTGGGTTGCAGCCTGGTATCAGGAGAGATCTGGAGTGCAAACATGACAGCCTAGTGTGTCCCCACACCTCAGACCTGTTATCCTCTCTAGAGGTCTAAAAGACTCTGATGTCCTCAGAATCCAGGATAGCAAGGATGGAGGTGGGCTTGCACCATTCAACTTTTAATTATTCTTGCACTGTTTCTGAAGCTCATTTTTTAAGAAGCTACTTATGATTTTCTTGCATTGGGATGTGTTTTACATTGGCCACAATGAGTAAAAAAAATTTGTTTATTTTTGGATAGGGGGATGAGTATATTTTTAAGAAGGCATTACCCAATGAGCATCTTCTTTAAAAGTTTCAAGATCTTACTTTCCACTTCTTTGAATATTTTTTCACCATCTTCCATTGTTTGACATACCTAATATCAAAACATTACCTGAAAATAATGAAAATTTTATACTTTGGGAGTAGTTGCTCCCCAAGTCTGACTCGGGTACATTGCTTAGCTTCTGTTCTGCCCCGTCTCCAGCCTCACAGAGCCAGGCTGCTTTACCGGCTTAAGCTGGACAGCACCACATGGAGGGACATGGGAGGACAACACACCCCTCACTACTTCATTCTTCCTGTGGTCCAGTCAAGGCATTTGGTATATAATTACTCTAGGATAAGAAATCTGGCAATACTAGAAACAAATCAGTGTCTATCCGGATCACGATCATTAAAATAAATGCAAATACTTAACATATAGCATCTGATTATAGGAAATAGAATGTATATTATCCATATTTCCTTATTATGCTACCTTTTCCCATAAAAGACTTCAAACAGATGACTTAATCCTACAAGAAGATAAAATGATTATTTTTATTGTGAGGTTGTCTTTTCAAAAGACATAGAAAATTACTTTATAGCTAAGTATAGGTAGATATCTGTTACTTAAGTTGCATAGGAATGGAATTATTCATTCTGATATAGTGAGGGGAGTGCCTATGAGTGTTGCTGATTTCCGGTTCAGTATTTGGTCCCTTATTGTGATCATTTTCTTTTCAATTTGAAAATGTCAGTTTTTCCCCTATACCCATAGAGGTAGTCCGGGATTGGGCATGTAAGCAGGTTGAGCCCAGATGTCACTCCGTTCCTGTCCTGCCATCTAGTGGAGAAATGTACATGCAGTGCTGGTCTACTGTACAAGATGATGCAATTTCTAAATTCCTGTATTGAGTGAAATGGAAGGCTTATTCTGTACCTTATCCACAAATATTCATAACTTACTTAAGTAGTAGTACTGGTAGTAAATGGCCATTGATGAGTTACCAAAAAAGATGGGTCCTTAAAAAATATGCTAAGTATAAGAGTAACAGAATCCCCAAAATTAAAAGTAATAAAATCTAACATTGCAAATATAAAAATGTAAAATAAAACTTTTTGGTACTGGCACAGAGATGGATAGATCATTGGAACAGAATAGAATTCAGAAACAGACTGTGAGGGTGGCATTTCAAATAATTGAGATGATGAGATATTAAAAACTAATGTTGACAAGACTGGCTAACCATTTGGTTAAAAATAAAGATGGATGTCACTGTTATTCTTTCCTTCAGAATAAATTCTCATTGGATAAAAGATTAAAACATTAAAGAAATGATGCTGTAAAATTAGGAAAAGAAAATATAGACCATTTAAAAGATAATCTTGAAGTGGGAAAAGCTTGCTAATAACAGTAAACCCAGAGGCCATTTAAGAAAAGACATTTATCCTTCCAGTAAACAAACAAAAAGTTACAAGAAAATTACAAAAAAAAAATCTAAAGGGTAAATTCTAGATTCTATTATTTAAAATGAATTAAATATTAATGAAATATTAAATATCGACAGAGTACTATATAGACAATAGGAAAAAAATTTGAATTTGTTTCTCCGATTATTCATGTGAAACAAAGGTTCTTTTAATGTTTATGCCATTTAGTTGTCTTCTGTGAATTGGGTGCTTTCTGGTTTTCTGGTGTTTGTAGTTTTATTCCCCCTATTCTATTTTATTATTAATCCTTTATTATCCTTTATTAGTATTATCCTTTATTATTATTATGATAATCCTTTATTAGTATTATCACTTTTTGCCTCAAAAAGTGATTTGGAGGTAAGGTAATAATGTAGATTGTTTCTTTGCTATTGACATTCAATATCTCCTTGTTTAGTCCACAGGTCCCAGTAATATTTGTGTGTAATATTGTGTATTGTAATGTTTCTGCCAGTCTATTAATTATTTTGTTGATTTTTAAAACATCTTTTTAAAATTATAATTGAATTTAACTTTTAGGCCGGGCGTGGTGGCTTGCGCTTGTAATCCCAGCACTTTGGGAGGCCAAGACGGGCGGATCACGAGGTCAGGAGATCGAGACCATTCTGGCTAACACGGTGAAACCCCATCTCTAGTAAAAATACAAAAAATTAGCTGGGCGTAGTGGGGGCGCCTGTAGTCCCAGCTACTCAGGAGGCTGAAGCAGGAGAAAGGTGTGAACCCGGGAGGTGGAGCCTGCAGTGAGCTGAGATCACGCCACTGCACTCCAGCCTGGGTGACTGAGCGAGACTCTGTCTCAAAAAAAAAATATATATATATATATATATATAAAATTCAATTTAACTTTTAATCCCTCTTTGACTTCTACTAGCAGAGGGATAGAACCTCATATTTTTTCTTCAGTCAGTAGCTGATTGTCTCTGTCATCATGTACCATTGTCCCCATTTATTCAGGTTTCCTTCCTTCTTTGTCCTTTAGTAAAGTTTTCATGTTTTCTTCATGTATATTTGGTATATTTGGTATATTTCTGTTAGGTTTATTCTTAGGTCTTTATGAATTTTGTTGCTATTATAAATGAATTATTTAGTCCAGTTTTATTTTTATTTATTTTATTATTATTATTATTATTATACTTTAGGTTTTATGGTACATGTGCGCAATGTGCAGGTAAGTTACATATGTATACATGTGCCATGCTGGTGCGCTGCACCCACTAACTCGTCATCTAGCATTAGGTATATCTCCCAATGCTATCCCTCCCCCCTCCCCCCTCCCCCCTCCCCCCTCCCCCCTCCCCCCACCCCACAACAGTTCCCGAAGTGTGATGTTCCCCTTCCTGTGTCCATGTGTTCTCATTGTTCAATTCCCACCTATGAGTGAGAATATGCGGTGTTTGGTTTTTGTTCTTGCGATAGTTTACTGAGAATGATGATTTCCAATTTCATCCATGTCCCTACAAAGGACATGAACTCATCGTTTTTTATGGCTGCATAGTATTCCATGGTGTATATGTGCCACATTTTCTTAATCCAGTCTATCGTTGTTGGACATTTGGGTTGGTTCCAAGTCTTTGCTATTATGAATAATGCTGCAATAAACATACGTGTGCATGTGTCTTTATAGCAGCATGATTTATAGTCCTTTGCATATATACCCTGTAATGGGATGGCTGGGTTGAATGGAATTTCTAGTTCTAGATCCCTGAGGAATCGCCACACTGACTTCCACAAGGGTTGAACTAGTTTACAGTCCCACCAACAGTGTAAAAGTGTTCCTATTTCTCCACATCCTCTCCAGCACCTGTTGTTTCCTGACTTTTTCATGATTGCCATTCTAACTGGTGTGAGATGGTATCTCATTGTGGTTTTGATTTGCATTTCTCTGATGGCCAGTGATGGTGAGCATTTTTTCATGTGTTTTTTGGCTGCATAAATGTCTTCTTTTGAGAAGTGTCTGTTCATGTCCTTTGCCCACTTTTTGATGGGGTTGTTTGTTTTTTTCTTGTAAATTTGTGGGAGTTCATTGTAGATTCTGGATATTAGCCCTTTGTCAGATGAGTAGGTTGTGAAAATTTTCTCCCATTCTGTAGGTTGCCTGTTCACTCTGATGGTAGTTTCTTTTGCTGTGCAGAAGCTCTTGAGTTTAATTAGATCCCATTTGTCAATTTTGGCTTTTGTTGCCATTGCTTTTGGTGTTTTAGACATGAAGTCCTTGCCCATGCCTATGTCCTGAATGGTAATGCCTAGGTTTTCTTCTAGGGTTTTTATGGTTTTAGGTCTAACATTTAAGTCTTTAATCCATCTTGAATTGATTTTTGTATAAGGTGTAAGGAAGGGATCCAGTTTCAGCTTTCTACATATGGCTAGCCAGTTTTCCCAGCACCATTTACTAAATAGGGAATCCTTTCCCCATTTCTTGTTTTTGTCAGGTTTGTCAAAGATCAGATAGTTGTAGATGTGTGGCATTATTTCTGAGGGCTCTGTTCTGTTCCATTGATCTATATCTCTGTTTTGGTACCAGTACCATGCTGTTTTGGTTACTGTAGCCTTGTAGTATAGTTTGAAGTCAGGTAGTGTGATGCCTCCAGCTTTGTTCTTTTGGCTTAGGATTGACTTGGCGATGCGGGCTCTTTTTTGGTTCCATATGAACTTTAAAGTAGTTTTTTCCAATTCTGTGAAGAAAGTCATTGGTAGCTTGATGGGGATGGCATTGAATCTGTAAATTACCTTGGGAAGGATGGCCATTTTCACGATATTGATTCTTCCTACCCATGAGCATGGAATGTTCTTCCATTTGCTTGTATCCTCTTTTATTTCCTTGAGCAGTGGTTTGTAGTTCTCCTTGAAGAGGTCCTTCACATCCCTTGTAAGTTGGATTCCTAGGTATTTTATTCTCTGTGAAGCAATTGTGAATGGGAGTTAACTCATGATTTGGCTCTCTGTTTGTCTGTTATTGATGTATAAGAATGCTTGTGATTTTTGTGCATTGATTTTGTATCCTGAGACTTTGCTGAAGTTGCTTATCAGTTTAAGGAGATTTTGGGCTGAGACAATGGGGTTTTCTAGATATACAATCATGTCATCTGCAAACAGGGACAATTTGACTTCCTCTTTTCCTAATTGAATACCCTTTATTTCCTTCTCCTGCCTAATTGCCCTGGCCAGAACTTCCAACACTATGTTGAATAGAAGTGGTGAGAGAAGGCATCCCTGTCTTGTGCCAGTTTTCAAAGGGAATGCTTCCAGTTTTTGCCCATTCAGTATGATATTGGCTGTGGGTTTGTCATAGATAGCTCTTATTATTTTGAGATACGTCCCATCAATACCTAATTTATTGAGAGTTTTTAGCATGAAGGGTTGTTGAATTTTGTCAAAGGCCTTTTCTGCATCTATTGAGATAATCATGTGGTTTTTGTCTTTGGTTCTGTTTATATGCTGGATTACATTTATTGATTTGCATATATTGAACCAGCCTTGCATCCCAGGGATGAAGCCCACTTGATCATGGTGGATAAGCTTTTTGATGTGCTGCTGGATTCGGTTTGCCAGTATTTTATTGAGGATTTTTGCATCAATGTTCATCAAGGATATTGGTCTAAAATTCTCTTTTTTTGTTGTATCTCTGCCAGGCTTTGGTATCAGGATGATGCTGGCCTCATAAAATGAGTTAGGGAGGATTCCCTCTTTTTCTATTGATTGGAATAGTTTCAGAAGGAATGGTACCAGTTCCTCCTTGTACCTCTGGTAGAATTCGGCTGTGAACCCATCTGATCCTGGACTTTTTGGTTGGTAAGCTATTGATTATTGCCACAATTTCAGCTCCTGTTATTGGTCTATTCAGAGATTCAACTTCTTCCTGGTTTAGTCTTGGGAGGGTGTATGTGTTGAGGAATTTATCCATTTCTTCTAGATTTTCTAGTTTATTTGCGTAGAGGTGTTTGTAGTATTCTCTGATGGTAGTTTGTATTTCTGTGGGATCGATGGTGATATCCCCTTTATCATTTTTTATTGCATCTATTTGATTCTTCTCTCTTTTCTTCTTTATTAGTTTTGCTAGCAGTCTGTCAATTTTGTTGATCCTTTCAAAAAACCAGCTCCTGGATTCATTGATTTTTTGAAGGGTTTTTTGTGTCTCTATTTCCTTCAGTTCTGCTCTGATTTTAGTTATTTCTTGCCTTCTGCTAGCTTTTGAATGTGTTTGCTCTTGCTTTTCTAGTTCTTTTAATTGTGACGTTAGGGTGTCAATTTTGGATCTTTCCTGCTTTCTCTTGTGGGCATTTAGTGCTATAAATTTCCCTCTACACACTGCTTTGAATGCATCCCAGAGATTCTGGTATGTTGTGTCTTAGTTCTCGTTGGTTTCAAAGAACATCTTTATTTCTGCCTTCATTTCGTTATGTACCCAGTAGTCATTCAGGAGTAGGTTGTTCAGTTTCCATGTAGTTGAGCGGTTTTGAGTGAGATTCTTAATCCTGAGTTCTAGCTTGATTGCACTGTGATCTGAGAGATAGTTTGTTATAATTTCTGTTCTTTTACATTTGCTGAGGAGAGCTTTACTTCCAAGTATGTGGTCAATTTTGGAATAGGTGTGGTGTGGTGCTGAAAAAAATGTGTATTCTGTTGATTTGGGGTGGAGAGTTCTGTAGATGTCTATTAGGTCCACTTGGTGCAGAGCTGAGTTCAATTCCTGGGTATCCTTGTTGACTTTCTGTCTCGTTGATCTGTCTAATGTTGACAGTGGGGTGTTAAAGTCTCCCATTATTAATGTGTGGGAGTCTAAGTCTCTTTGTAGGTCACTCAGGACTTGCTTTATGAATCTGGGTGCTCCCGTATTGGGTGCATATATATTTAGGATAGTTAGCTCTTCTTGTTGAATTAATCCCTTTACCATTATGTAATGGCCTTCTTTGTCTCTTTTGATCTTTGTTGGTTTAAAGTCTGTTTTATCAGAGACTAGGATTGCAACCCCTGCCGTTTTTTGCTTTCCATTTGCTTGGTAGATCTTCCTCCATCCTTTTATTTTGAGCCTATGTGTGTCTCTGCACGTGAGATGGGTTTCCTGAATACAGCACACTGATGAGTCTTGAGTCTTTATCCAGTTTGCCAGTCTGTACCTTTTAATTGGAGCATTTAGTCCATTTACATTTAAAGTTAATATTGTTATGTGTGAATTTGATCCTGTCATTATGATGTTAGCTGGTTATTTTGCTCATTAGTTGATGCAGTCTCTTCCTAGTCTCGATGGTCTTTACATTTTGGCATGATTTTGCAGTGGCTGGTACCGGTTGTGCCTTTCCATGTTTAGCCTTTCTTTCAGGAGCTCTTTTAGGGCAGGCCTGGTGGTGACAAAATCTCTCAGCATTTGCTTGTCTGTAAAGTATTTTATTTCTCCTTCACTTATGAAGCTTAGTTTGGCTGGATATGAAATTCTGGGTTGAAAATTCTTTTCTTTAAGAATGTTGAGTATTGGCCCCCACTCTGTTCTGGCTTGTAGGGTTTCTGCCGAGAGATCCGCTGTTAGTCTGATGGGCTTCCCTTTGATGGTAACCCGACCTTTCTCTCTGGCTGCCCTTAACATTTTTTCCTTCATTTCAACTTTGGTGAATCTGACAATTATGTGTCTTGGAGTTGCTCTTCTCGAGGAGTATCTTTGTGGCGTTCTCTGTATTTCCTGAATCTGAATGTTGGCCTGCCTTGCTAGATCGGGGAAGTTCTCCTGGATAATATCCTGCAGAGTGTTTTCTAACTTGTTTCCATTCTCCCCGTCACTTTCAGGTACACCAATCAGACGTAGATTTGGTCTTTTCACATAGTCCCACATTTCTTGGAGGCTTTGCTCGTTTCTTTTCTTTTTATTTTGTTTTCTCGAAACTTCCCTTCTCGCTTCATTTCATTCATTTCATCTTCCAGGGCTGATACCCTTTCTTCCATTTGATCGCATCGCCTCCTGAGGCTTCTGCATTCTTCACGTAGTTCTCGAGCCTTGGTTTTTAGCTCCATCAGCTCCTTTAAGCACTTCTCTGTATTGGTTATTCTAGTTATATATTCTTCTAAATTTTTTTTCACAGTTTTCAACTTCTTTGCCTTTGGTTTGAATATCCTCCCGTAGCTCGGAGTAATTTGATCGTCTGAAGCCTTCTTCTCTCAGCTCGTCAAAGTAATTCTCCGTCCAGCTTTGTTCCGTTGCTGGTGAGGAACTGCGTTCCTTTGGAGGAGGAGAGGTACTCTGCTTTTTAGAGTTTCCAGTTTTTCTGCTCTGTTTTTTCCCCATCTTTGTGGTTTTATCTACTTTTGGTCTTTGATGATGGTGATGTACAGATGGGTTTTTGGTGTGGATGTCCTTTCTGTTAGTTTTCCTTCTAACAGACAGGACCCTCAGGTGCAGGTCTGTTGGAGTACCTGGCCGGCCGTGTGAGGTGTCAGTCTGCCCCTGCTGGGGGGTGCCTCCCAGTTAGGCTGCTCGGGGGTCAGGGGTCAGGGACCCACTTGAGGAGGCAGTCAGCCCGTTCTCAGATCTCCAGCTGCGTGCTGGGAGAACCACTGCTCTCCTCAAAGCTGTCAGACAGGGACATTTAAGTCTGCAGAGGTTACTGCTGTCTTTTCGTTTGTCTGTGCCCTGCCCCCAGAGGTGGAGCCTACAGAGGCAGGCAGGCCTCCTTGAGCTGTGGTGGGCTCCACCCAGTTCAAGCTTCCGGCTGCTTTGTTTACCTAAGCGAGCCTGGGCAATGGCGGGTGCCCCTCCCCGAGCCTCGCTGCCGACTTGCTGTTTGATCTCAGACTGCTGTGCTGGCAATCAGCGAGACTCCGTGGGTGTAGGACCCTCTGAGCCAGGTGCGGGCTATAATCTACTGGGGCACCGTTTCCTAAGCCCGTTGGAAAAGCACAGTATTCGGGTGGGAGTGGCCCGATTTTCCAGGTGCCGTCTGTCACCCCTGGAAAGGGAACTCCCTGACCCCTTGCGCTTCCCGAGTGAGGCAATGCCTTGCCCCTGCTTCGGCTGGCGCACGGTGCACCCATTGACCTGCGCCCACTGTCTGGCACTCCTAGTGAGATGAACACGGTACCTCAGATGGAAATGCAGAAATCACCCGTCTTCTGTGTCGCTCACGCTGGGAGCTGTAGACTGGAGCTGTTCCTATTCAGCCATCTTGGCTCCTCCCTCTTTAGTCCAGTTTTAAAATTTGGTATTTGGCCAGGAGCAGAAGATATTTGACCAGGAGCAGACATACTTTTACTTCTAAAAATGTTACATTTCTGGAGTTAGGATTTGTGTGTGTGTGTGTGTGTGCGTGTGTGTGTGTTGAACACATTTACCATGGAGTTTGTTTTCTAAGAGCTGTTATTAAATAAATTTACCTTTTATAACTGGGTCTTAAATTCCAAAAAATCCTGTATTTTTATATATGGCCAAGATATCCTGAGGGCCTCCCAAACCACTGGAAAGTATCAGTATACTTTTCGTGAAGTTCCAATTTCAAAGTTTTGCTGTGAGTTCAGCAAATTTAAGATTGCTTCAACTTCTGGCTCTTGCATCTGTTCATGACTCCAGAATCACCTGCTTGTCAACCGAATCCAAAATCCAACCCCTTCAATGTTCTCATAAAGCATCCATCACACCAAATGTTCTGTGAATTTAAGCTGAAGATTAGCGATCATGGGGAGGGGTTACACTGAGGGACAGTAAGGCATCTGCTTGCTCACTATCTCTGCTCTAGCCTTTCATCTCTAACTCAGGAAATAGGAGTTTGCATGTCACCTTGGTTCCCACTCTTCCTTCTAAGCCAAGTGGAATAATATCTTCTAAAAGTACTGAGTTTTTTTTTCTGAAGGAAACATGATGAATATAATTTTTTCTACTCTTTTACATATCAGTAAAGGCTATATATGGTGCTTACGTACATCATATGTATTCATATGATTTTACTATGTGGCATTTATATTTAAGTACATCTAACTTAGGACTGTACATAAAATTTTGAATCATTCTGCCCTTGTTTATTACTTCAATCTACAGATAACACTTAAATTTTCAGCATCTTACATATACTTGGTAAATGTAGCAGAATATAAAAGTTTTAATTCAAAATTGATATAGTCTCTATTTCTTTTATATACATATGTTCTTTGACTTACAATGGGGTTCTGTCCTGATAAACCTATCATAAGTTGAAAATGTTTTAAGTCAAAATGTGTTTAATACACCTGACATACCAACGTCGTAGCCTAGCCTACCTTAAACGTACTCAGAACATTTCCATTAGCCTACACTTGGAGAAAATCATCTGCCAAGACAGTACACAGTTGTGTTTTGGCCATTCACCCTCATGATTGCATTGCTAAGTAAGAGCTACAGCTCACTGTCACTGTCCCAGGCATATGACAAGCCTTGGAAAAGATCAAAATGCAAAATTTGAAGTACAGTCTCTACTGAAGGAGTATCGCTTTCACAGCATCATAAAGTTGAAAAATCATAAGTCAAGGATTATCTGTATTTATAAATAGAGCTTCCTGGAAAATACGATGTTTTGGTAAGGTTTTCTTCCCTACCAAATAATGGTAGCCTGTTTTACTCATTCAGTAGCTAGAAGAATGTACCTCCTTTCTGTCATCAGTCTCGGTCATGCAGTGACATTATTTGCTAATTTTTGAGGGACATAAAATGTGGTCTCTCTGTTCCCTGCTGAGTACAATAGAGAAAGTTAATACAGATCTCTTTAGGTGATAAAATGAATAGAAAAGGGAAAAAGGGAAAAGAAGGAAAACTTAGGCTTAATGTTCCATTAAATACTTAATTAAGCTGTGCAGTGATGCCATTGTGACCATGCTTTTTTTTTTTTTTTTTTTTTTTTGAGACAGAATCTCACTCTGTTGCCCAGGCTGGAGTGCAGTGGTGCAATCTTGGCTCATTGCAAGCTCCGCCTCCCAGGTTCTCCTGCCTCAGCCTCTTGAGTAGCTGGGACTACAGGTGCCCGCGACCACGCCCAGCTAATTTTTTTTTTTTGTATTTTTAGTGGAGACGGGGTTTCACCGTGTTAGCCAGGATAGTCTCCATCTCCTGACCTCGTGATGCACCTGCCTTGGCCTCCCAAAGTGCTGGGATTACAGGCGTGAGCCACCGTGCCTGGCCGTGATGATACTTCTTATTGTGCAGTACTCCTTAGCTACAAATCAGGTTATGCTACAAAGTGGTGCCAAATGCGGAAGCATGGCTGACACAGCCATGGCAATAACTCATTCTTCCTGAGCGAGAGACCTGCAGGGTCTATGAGATATAACTGTGGCAGCTCACTCTAGACATTATGAACACAGAATGGGTCAGGCTTCTGCTTTCATGACTGCATTATGGCGTAGGAGTCATCAATGCACAGCAAGTGTGTCATTCTTACAGTGGAATTAATGTGTTCCTCAACATGCCGTGGCTCTATTTGTTTTCCTATGGGAAACTGAAGCTGGGTGTCTTTGGCAAAGATTTATTCAAAGGGATGACATCATTAAAAACAAGCTTGTGCCTATAGAATAAAATGAAGTAAGGGTGGTATTTCTTAAAATGAACTGCTTTGATTTTCAACACAAATCAATCATACTGGCAAAAATTTGTAAATGATGCATTGACAAATTTTTGCCAGTATGATTGATTTTTCATATGTTTAATCCACATCTTTTGCTTGTGTCTGCATACAAATTTTTTTCTGACCATGCATCAGTTGTCATTTCCAATTTTTGCCCTTTTTCTGAGATTTTAAGCCTTTAGCTACTGATTTTTTAAGTTGTTTTTGTTACTTATTGATCTTACCAAATAAACCACATGTCCTCATTTCAGTTAGCATTATCAGATGAAATGTTGTAAACAAAAGCAGTTATTTAGAAGAAAATATCATATCCTTTACTTTCTAATTGTTTAAGAAAATTACTTAAAAGGTTTTTTTTTTAACTGGGTTGTTAATAACACCAATTATAAACTAGATTGGTCTTCGTAAAACTTACTGCCATGGTTTGATTTACAGGATCTCCAAAGATGGGTAAATGGTGCTAATGAACATGGCTTTGTCTTGGTGTCTTTTGGAGCTGGTGTCAAGTATCTGTCAGAAGACATTGCTAACAAACTGGCAGGAGCTCTGGGGAGATTGCCTCAAAAAGTGATTTGGAGGTAAGGTAATAATGTAGATTGTTTCTTTGCTATTGACATTCAATATCTCCTTGTTTAGTCCACAGGTCCCAGTAAAGCACAGCACATTGTTTTGCTGACAAGATTAGCAAGATGCCCTTGACTTTCATTTTGTTTCTTAGCATATTGAAATCTAGGAATTAATTCATAAGGCTCTATGATGGATAAAGAAACCTCTGACCTATAGCACAGAAAGAAGATATGATTCAGAATGACTTTTCCTTGTGTCAGATGGATACGTATGTTTCCCTCAGAGTTCTACCCTCGTTTACTCTTTTATTATTTATTATGATTTTAAAAATTAGTTTTAATTGCGTGCCTTTTTATATACTCCTTCAAATCAGTTTTGAAATGAGGAAGAAAATGATGGATTAACGAATACCTAAAATACCGTGGACTCTTTTGGGCTCCCACTTCGTCTCCTTTACATTATGTTTTTGATTTATTTTATTTAAGAAACCTGGCCTTTAAAAACACAATCACTTACCATTTAACACAGTTTGAGACAGAACCATAGATTGACCCCAGCTTCTTTTGGAAGGCATTGCCAACACATGACTGTCTTTGGAATTTCCAACCCAATGCTGAAAAATCAGACATGAACACTTTATTTAGCGTGTATTTATTGAGCACGTACTACCACTGTTGAACTCTAGGGATGCAACGTTGGTCCCATAGTTACTACCATGAGTGGAAGAAAGTGCCCCTTAAGCCATTGCAAGTAGGCTTTGAGTAATAGAGATTTTCCCTTTATAGCAAATGAGTAAGGATTAGCTCCCATTTCTCCTGGCTGAACTATGCAATGATATTTATTTTATTCTAATTGTTCAGAACTTTTCCCTTCAGATTCCAGTCCCATTGGGTTTCCTCTGTTAGGCTTAACCCCAGAAAGTACCTCTTCTGCTTCATTTAGGACAGTTTATATCTACTCCATTCAGACTCTTTTGTCACCCTCTTAGTTGTTAAGCATATTTATGTTTTATCTTTTAAAGATCAGACAGGAAACAACCTAATTATGTGCTTTGCCCCACAAAACTTTTATTTTTGGTGAAGCTAAAGAAGAGAACTTTCTGATTTTTTTCAATACTTGTGCCTTCCCTCAGACTCAGGGTGTTAAGGATTTAGGGATATTGACTGCCATAGCAGTGGCAGCCCTCCCTGCCCCATCTTGTTCCAGCTTCTGGCTGTTTGTGGGGAATAACTTCTAGTGTAGGTTTATTTGTTTGTTGTTTGTTTGTTTTTCCCATCTCTGTACGTGTATAGGCATGAGGAACCAATGGAAAATAGATCTCTATGTAAGCAAATTATTTCTTGTTTTTCCTCCAACCAGTGAAAGTTTTTATTAAAAAGAAACTTAATCAAATATTTGTTTTTACGAAAGCATGGTTTCATTCTTAAGAATATCAACAAAAGCTCATCAAACATTTATTTTAAATCTCATACTTTAATCAGAGAGCCCATACTATGAGTAAGGTTTGATTTTTAAAAGACTAATTGTCTGGTGTACATTTTAGGTTTTCTGGACCCAAACCAAAAAATCTAGGAAACAACACTAAACTCATAGAATGGTTACCACAAAATGACCTGCTTGGTAAGTCAATGATGTGTGGTTACTTACTTGGCTGTTAGGTTTTAATTACATAAATGTGCCTTTTTTTTTTTTTTTAACTTGAGAGGTTCATACGATATGTGTGTAGTATATGGTAGAGTTATTATGTTTTTTATCCAGTATCTCAAGTCTTAAATTTGAGGCCAAAATTTTAAGTCTTTATTTATTGGAAAACAGTTTATAAAATGTAAACCTTAGGGCCTCTATATTAAAATTTTTAGACCAGCCATCAATTTTAATTATCTGGAAATTATGTACTTAATGGACTATATAAATTAGTAGTGAATAAGATTATACCTAATTAGAGTAATCAGATGAAAGTAGAACAGTTAAAACAATAAGAATGTAGATTTAGGTTACAGGTTTATTACAGATGGTCTGAGAACCAAGAGAAATTAGAAGTTATTCATTTGTCTGAAACCAAAGAGAAGCAGAAGACCATGGGAACAGTCAATTTATTTTAACTTTAATTGGATTATCTGCTCTGTTTAGTCCTAAATCATTGGGCATTTTTGAAGCATTTTATATTATTTAATCTTGAGGATTTTGATTCTCAAAATTAAAATAGTAATTGGTATATGCATATCTTTTAAGTGTGTTTGAATCTAGATAATTTAACTAAAAACCAGTAAAGAATTTTATGTATATAATTTATTTTTGTCTAGTAGCTTATTATAATACTATTCTATAAATGCTAAAACTGAAGAAAAAAGAATACAAGGCAATTTACCTTTCTTGATCCTTGTATTTTTTTATTTTTAAATCTTTTATGGCTTTACTATTATGACTTAGATTCCTTAGAAGATAGGAAAGAAGCAGAAAGTTTAAGTAAGATAACCTAACTATCAACTATCTCAGTGCGACAGTGTGACACTGTTATGTATGAACATCTAAACTTTTATTGTGTATGGGTTTTCCATTTGTTAGTGTTTTTTTTTTTTTCTTTTTTTCTTTTTTTTGGCTGTGAGGCTCCACTGCAAGGTCCATGCCTGAAAACTCTCCTCGAGTCCATAGCTGCTCTAGGCTTCTCAGTGTCAGAACTCTGACTTTTTCAAGATTAGTATCTTTTTTAACAATAGGCACGATCCTTGTGAGTCCTTAGCTTCTAACTATGATCAAAAGATTCTTCTGGGATGAGAAGTAGGAACCAAATCAATGTCTTTCCCCTCCCCTCGTAGCCGCCTCTCCTCTTTACACAGCAGCTCTGCTTTATTTGACTGTTGAGCTTGGTGGTAGGTTTTGTTCAAAGAGAGGGGTTTTTGCTAAAAATAAAGTTTGAAATCCACTTCTAGGGCAGATCCTTTAGTTGGACCTAAGAGTCAGAAAAGCCACTTGTGGGTAAGGGGTAGAGACACTGACTAACCAATTCCACTAGACTTCAGAATGGAAGAGCTCTGGGAGCACCATTGAGACCATGGTTCCCACACATATTAATTTTGTACCTGGCACATGTGTATTTTAAAAGATAGATTGACATTTCAGCTAGCTATAATTTCTTTCTGGCCAATAACATATATCCTAAGTACAATGTTTTTGTTTTGTTTTGTTTTTACAACTCTTATGCCAACTTTTGATCCCTTTTATGGAAATGTAGGCCATTTACCAGGAGAACAAATCTAGGTTTTGAACTTCCATATTAATTTTGACAAATTATCTCTTTTATTCCCATAACAACTAAATGTTATGTGATATCTCATGTCTTATAAATGATTATAAATGTTTATCTCTACATGTTTGAGCACATAAATGTAAAATTAAACCCTAAAATTGTGAAATACTAATGCTGATAGAACTTGAATGTTGTAAATAGTGATTACAACATTTCTTTTTGGAGAAGCACACAAACTCTTCATGGACTTTTGGAATCCAGCCTTTTTTTACATTTTTTAAAAAGGTGTTTTTGACTTTAATATTGATAAACATTTGAGTAGCCAGAAAGTAGATGTCTATTTTTTCACTCTGGTATTGTTTGGCATTTCTTGCTTTCATTGGCTTCATAATAATTATTGGCCATTTAAATATGTGCTGTTAGTCATGCAATGTTTGTGTTAAAAATAGTAATGTACATTTCAACTACCTAAAATGGCTTTTAATTGATATATCAAAATCTGACAATTATGTATATAACAAATATTTTAATTGGTGTAGAGCAGGAATCAGTGAAATTACACCTTTAGGAATCCTTTATCTGAAATGCATGTTTACTGTAGTGTCGATTTTTAATAAATTTCTGGGAAAAATCTCTTCTGTAGAGTAATGATGTTGTAAGTTGTTTTCTTTTTCATCTTTCTTCAGGGCATTCAAAGATTAAAGCCTTCCTGAGCCATGGTGGTTTGAACAGTATTTTTGAAACTATGTATCATGGTGTGCCTGTAGTAGGAATTCCACTCTTTGGAGACCATTATGATACTATGACCAGAGTACAGGCAAAAGGCATGGGGATATTGCTAGAATGGAAGACAGTTACTGAAAAAGAGCTCTATGAAGCACTAGTGAAGGTTATCAATAATCCCAGGTAAGGTTTCAATTAACATTAAAGCTGATGAACGTACATACCACAGTATATTGTCAGTAGCCAATTATTTTCAATAGATTGTCAATAAATTATCAAATTATGGAAATATCCTTTAGATTCCTGTGATAATGCTTTGTGCGTGTTTTCTATTATTTAGAAAATGAAAACAGCAGTCATTTGACCAGCCATGTTATGACACCAGATAATATTCTACAAGGATCTTCCAAACAGAGAGAAACTACAATGGGAACAATCTTTGGATATCTACATTGTGTCAAATGTTATGTGCTTTATTTCATTTTCATACTTATAACAGCTGTATATTACAGTTTTTATTATCCACATTATAGAGGCAAGGCACTTGATATTTATAGAACTTAAGTAATTTGGCTTACACAGCAATTGTAGTCGAAATTAGAAGCCAGGACTGTCTGATTCCCAAGACAGTGCTCTTTGTACTGCATGGTAAGCCTGGTGTTGCTGGGTTTCCCTAGCACTGAGTATTGCAGAAATACGGAGATTTATTTACACAGGTGAATGATGAAGCAGAATCTTTATTTTGCTTTTTAAATTATTGATGGGTCCTGAGTTAAGCTAGTTCACAAATGAGTCTCATAGGATGAAGAACTGGCCTGTGTAGTTTTAAAACAAAGCAGCAGTTTTCTTCATTTGTAGACATTATATTTAATGTACCTTTCATTTCCAATAGCATTAAATATTAGAAGCGTATAAGCTTTTTCTTTTTATGCCTAGGGGATATGGCTTAACACTTGAGAAACACTTGAGAAACACTGCCACATTCTAAGGAAGAACCAATAATGAGAAAAATTATATCATATAAAAGGATGCAGCTTGCATATAAAATGCTGAATTCAACTGAAGTTCATTATGCTGCCTTTATGTGAGCACAGGGGTGACCTTCATGCTCTGGACTCTTAAAGGATCCAGTGTCGGATACAGCTCTGCCGTTGGAGCAATGTGTTCCATAACTAGGGTTGCCTAAGTATATCCCTTCTTTTGTTATCTATAGTTTTTCTTTAAAAGTGTGCTTTTCAAAACATGATGTTATTTCATATATATATGTATATATATGCACACATACATATACATCGTACATGTGTCATATATGTTTGTGTATGTATGTATCTATCTGCAGTCTTTCAGGAAAGTTTGTAAAATATAGCCCTAAGTAGAATTATGGGGAAACAGTTGCAGAACTGCTGAGATTGGCTCAGATAAAAAGGAAAGAGCAAAAATCTAGGTTATTCACAGGAAGTTAGTCCAGCTGTGTTTCGCGAGGCATGAACCAGGCTGAATCAGAGCAAGAACAGGTTGCAATCTTAGGTCACATGGCAATTAAATTCCAGCTATAGAATATTGAAGACGTGTAAGTGCTTAATTTAAGAATTATTCAATGCAGTGAATAAATTTATATCATTCCCAAAAGTATGCATATCAGATAATGAGTTAATTGCATGTAACTTGAAAACCTTAATTATTTAACTGAAAGGATTTTGTGCATAGAAAGATGTCTTAGTCAATGTAAAAATGCCAGTGATTTATGTAGCATGTCCTTTGCTAAAAGTCATTATATAAACTGAAGTCATTTATCTTTCTTTGTTTCAAATGTGATAATATTCTGCATTTAACAGGTGATAATTATTGAAAATATTAGTTTGCCTCACTAATATTGTGTCCGAGATATTCTAGTTTAAACCAAATAACTAATACTGTAAAAGAAGTATTCCTTTTATGAAGCCAGCATTATCCTGATACCAGAACTGGGAAGAGACACAACAAAAAAAGAAAACTTCAGGCCAGTATCTCTGATGAACATCAATGTGAAAATCTTCAATAAAATACTGGCAAACTGAATCCAGCAGCATGAGGCGGGTGGATCACAAGGTCTGGAGATCGAGACCATCCTGGCTAACATGGTGAAACCCCGTCTCTACTAAAAACACAAAAAATTAGCCGGGCATGGTGGTGGGCACCTGTAGTCCCAGCTACTGGGGTGGCTGAAGCAGGAGAATGGCATGAACCTGGGAGGCGGAACTTGCAGTGAGCCGAGATCGCACCACTGCACTCCAGCCTGGGCGACAGAGTGAGACTCTGTCTCAAAAGAAAAAAAAAAAAAGCTTATCCACTACGATCAAGTTGGCTTCATCCCTGGGATGCAAGGCTGGTTCAACATATGTAAATCTATAAAGGTAATCTATCATATAAACAGAACCAAAGTCAAAAAAACATGATTATCTCAATAGATGCAGAAAAGCCTTTGATAAAATTCAGTATCCCTTCATGTAAAAAACTCTTAATAAACTAGGTATTGATGGAACATACCTCAAAATAATAAGAGGTATTTATGACAAACCTATAGCCAGTATCATACTGAATGGGCAAAAGCTGGAAGCATTCCCTTTGGAAACCAGCACAAGACAAGGGTGCCCTCTCTCACCACTCCTATTCAACATAGTATTGGAAGTTCTGGCCAGGGCAGTCAGGCAAGAGAAAGAAATAAAGGGTATTCAAATAGGAAGAGAGGAAGTCAAATTGTCTCTGTTTGCAGATGACATGGTTTTATATTTAGAAAACCGCATCGTCTCAGCCCCAAAATTTATTGAACTGAAAGGAACTTCAGCAAAGTCTCAGGATACAAAATCACTGTGCAAAAATCGCAAGCATTCTTTTACACCAACAATAGGCAAGCAGAGAACCAAATCATGAATGAAGTCCCATTCAACGATCACTACAAATAGAATAAAATACCTAGGAATACAGCTATCAAGGGATGTGAAGGACCTCTTCAAGGAGAGCTACAAACCACTGCTCAAGGAAAGAAGAGAGGACACAAACAAATTGAAAACATTCCATCCTCATGGATAGGAAAAATGAATATTGTGAAAATGGCTATACTGCCCAAAGTAATTTATAGATTGAATGCTATTCCCATCAAACTACCATTTACATTATTCACAGAATTAGAAAAAACTATTTTAAATTTCATATGGAATCAAAGAAGACCCCCTATAGCCAAGACAATCCTAAGCAAAAACAAACAACCAAAAACAAAAAAACAAAGCTGGAGGCATTATGCTACCTGACTTCAAACTATACTACAAGATTGCAGTAACTAAAATAGCATGGTACTGGTACCAAAACAGACATATAGACCAATGGAGCAGAACAGAGACCTCAGAAATTACACCACACATCTACAACCATCTGATCTTCTACAAACCTGCCAAAAACAAGCAATGGGGAAAGGATCTCCTATTCAGTAAATGGTGTTGGGAAAACTGGCTAGCCATTTGCAGAAAACTGAAACTGGACCCCTTCCTTACACCTTATACAAAAATTAACTCAAGATGGATTAAAGACTTAAATGTAAAACCCCAAACCATAAAAACCCTAGAAGAAAACCTAAGCAATACCATTCAGGACATAGGCATGGGCAAAGACTTCATGACTAAAACACCAAAAGCAGTTGCAACAAAAGCCAAAATTGACAAATGGGATTTCATTAAACTAAAGCTTCTGCACAGCAAAAGAAACTATCATCAGAGTGAAAGGCAACCTACAGAATGGGAGAAAATTTTTGCAATCTACCCATCTGACAAAGGTCTAATATCCAGAATTTACAGGGAACTTAAACATATTTACAAGAAGTAAACAACCCCATCAAAAAATGGGCAAAGGATATGAACAGACACTTCTCAAAAGAAGACACTTATGTGACCAAGAAACATATGTAAAAAAGCTCAACATCACTGATCATCAGAGAAATGCAAATCAAAACCACAGTGAGATACCATCTCATGCCAGTCAGAATGGTGATTATTAAAAAGTCAGGAAACAATAGGTGCTGGTGAGGCTGTGGAGAAATAGGAATGCTTTACGCTGTTGGTGGGAATGAAAATTAGTTTAACCATTGTGGAAGAGAGTATGGCAATTCCTCAAGGATCTAGAACCAGAAATACCATTTGACCCAGCAATCCCAGTACTGGGTATATACTCAAAGGAATATAAATCATTCAGCTATAACGACACAAGCACACGTATGTTTATTGCAATCCAATTATATAATAGCAAACACATAGAACCAACCCAAATGCCCATCAGTGATAGACTGGATAAATAAAATGTGGTATATATACCATGGAATACTATACAGCATTAAAAAGGAAAGAGGTAATGTCCTTTCCAGGGACACGGATGAAGCTGAAAGCCATCATCCTCAGCACATAACACAGGAACGGAAAACCAAATACCACGTGTTCTCACTCATAAGTGGTACTTGAACAATGAGAACATATGGACACAGAGAGGGGGAAGAACACACACCAGGGCCTGTTGGGGGTGGAGGGTGAGGGGAGGGAACTTAACGGATGGGTCAATAGGTACAGCAAACCACCATGGCACATGTATACCTATGTAACAAACCTGCACATTCTGCACATGTATTCCATTTTCTTTTTTTTAGAAGAAATAACAACAACAAAAACCCCAAA
Organism: Pongo pygmaeus; assembly: GCF_028885625.2. Taxonomy (NCBI): domain Eukaryota; kingdom Metazoa; phylum Chordata; class Mammalia; order Primates; family Hominidae; genus Pongo; species Pongo pygmaeus. The sequence continues at coordinate 127,533,509 of NC_072376.2, forward strand.
AAGTATTCCTTTTTTTAATCCACAACTTAAGTAAAATTACACATCTTACATCTCTGCTTCCTAATGCTTTGGATTCATTTAATAAAAGCCTATTGTTTTTTTGTTTGGGAGGATTCTTTTGAGTCTGGAGCTTTTATTATTACAAAATAAGTTAGAAAGAAAGATGGAGAGTCAATCATTATTAACTTAGCACATGTCCAACCTGTGGTCAACTTTTAATAGAAGATATTTATACTTTTGTAAAATTTAATGTACATGTGAGCCCCTTACAAGGTAATTGTTTTATTAAAAGGGGCTTTATCTAAGAGATCCCTTGGAATGACTTAGAGGTGTCTGGAGTGACCATTTTAATCACACTATTTTTTTGTAATATTCATATTCTTACTGGAAGGAATTTTGAGTTGTAAAATAAACTATGCTCATGGGACAATGCCACTACACTAAATTTGAGACCAGTTTCAGCGTGGAAAATACCTGCCCCTCAAAAATTTATCTGTGAATTCTCCAATATTCCTTTCCAGTTGATCCATGGACCTCCTCTGAACAGAATAGTCATACAAAATGAAATTGGTTAGTAAGCAATCCAGCTTTATAAGTCTACTCCTAGGTGGAACTAAGAGTCTGACTGATGTCAGTTCAGATAAGCTGAGTCAGATTTCAAGAGTCCTAGTGATCTAGGACCAAGTAAACATATTGGAGTTCCGTATGAGTTAATAATTTATTCAAGAGTACAAGAAGTCAGATTTCCCATTAAAGCATCTGTTTAATCTGTTTAATCATCACTAGAGAAAGGGTTATATACACAGTGACATTAAGGTACCTGAAGACTTAAGATTGTTTTTATCCTTCTTTTCCATCTTTGCTAAAATAAAAGATTGGATTTTATTTTCTAAGATGTCACGTTTCATTTTTGTATTTTAAAGACACTCCTTTGCCCCATAAGCATTTTCGCATAAAATGGAGTAGTAGAAACTTTCTAGTTTCCCTTTTGTCATCAGTTAGAAATTACGATAAATTACAAAGCAACTGAGGATGGCCTTTTAATATTTGGTGAGGTTTTTGTACTTTTAATACAACTAGATTTATTATCTGGTCGTAATTTTCTTATGAGGCATTGATGAGAGAGAAAACGTGCCTGTTAATTACATACTCTTATGTAATAGCCTTCATTTGTTTTTTGTCTCACTCCTAGCAACCTTCTGTTCACTGCCTCTCAATTTGTTTGCATAATTGTTAATGTTTAGGTCTAGAGTGAAATCATAAAAAATAAAGGCTCATCAAATCAACTCATAAATATCTGAGTAGATTTTTCACTGGGCTTTGTAATCTCATAGTTCCATCCTCACATTTCTAGTGGCTCTCTCGACCTTTCCTTTCATTACATCCCAAACTGTAATCATTTCCAGCAGCATGTCCTGTGTTCTGTGTTACTGTGTCCTGTTAATTAACTCTGCCATGTGAGTCATTCAAGCTGGAAGCATTGCAGTTACATATGATCTCTCCCTTTCCCTTCACATTTAATCCACACTCTTACCAACTCCTGCCAACTCTTCTACTACACCATTTCCCTTCCCTTTATCTGTCTAATCCCACCACCATTTTTTTAGTCAGTCTCTCATTGGCCATTATTGAGGTCTTTTTAACTGACTTTCCATCACGAGTATCTTCCCTCTGCTTTAACAGCCAGTCTCCCTGATCTAATGGCTCTTTGGTTCTAAGAAAGAAGCTATTATATCTTGTCATTCAGAATACCCATGGGGAAGACTCATCTTCTTCCAATCTAATTTCTAACTAAACTTCATACTTTTTCCAAATGAATTTGTTCTGGGTATATTCTCACTCTCCCACTTTTATGATTTAGTTTACACTCTTCTCTTGATTTATCAAGTCTTCACACATGTCCAATCTTTTGTTCCTCTATAATGCACAACTCAGTAGTGCTATATCCTCCATGATAGGTATTGTATCTGTCAAGGTGGAAATTATTTCTTATGTCTAAACAATACAAACTTCAGTCATGAATTCATGCAAGGGAGATTTAGCCATTTGTCAAATATTGGCACACGAATGTGCAGTCACATGTTTTTAGATTCAGATAAAATGCTTGTATTTTATCACTTTGTGATTCCCCATTTTCCTTGGTCTTTTAATCATTTAAGAGAGTGTTTTCTTTATACATGCATACATTACCTATACATATATACTGCGTATAACATCAAATCTGACTTCATGGTGTTTCCCAACTCTTTTTTATCTCTTTAATAATATATCTTCACCCCATATTTAATGTTATTTTAAATTAAAACAAAATTAAATATTATTGCTTAAAAAAGTGGTAGAATGAAGTTCTGTATCTTTTTCTCCATCTTTCTTTTAGAATCTAATAAATTTAGTTTCTCCTGGTTGAAACTTGTTGATTTATACTATTTAAAAGTATGTGGAGAGAAGAACTACATGTAATGTAGTGTGGAAACAGCATAGGGTTTGGAGTCAGAAAATTCTGGGTCTCAACTTTGTAACAATCAAGTTACTTAGTCTCTGATTTTCATTTTTCTCACCAATTTAAAATTCATTTTATTGGGTTAACATAAGATAATGTGTTTAAAGCACTTAACACAGTGCTTGTACATGCAAGGTACTTACTAAAGAATAGTTGTTTTAATTATTTCCCCTTTTTAAATGAAGATATGCATAAATATAGAACTTTATTATAAGCGTCATCATTCTGTGTTTTGTCCCCTCTCCATAGCTACCGTCAGAGGGCCCAGAAGCTTTCGGAAATTCACAAGGATCAACCTGGTCACCCTGTCAATCGAACTATCTATTGGATAGATTATATTATTCGTCACAATGGAGCCCATCACCTACGTGCCGCTGTCCATCAGATCTCCTTTTGTCAGTATTTTTTACTGGATATTGCCTTTGTGCTTTTGCTTGGTGCTGCCTTGTTATACTTTCTCTTGTCTTGGGTGACAAAATTTATCTACAGAAAAATCAAAAGCCTGTGGTCTAGAAATAAGCATAGCACAGTTAATGGACATTACCACAATGGAATCCTCAATGGCAAGTACAAAAGAAATGGCCATATTAAACATGAAAAGAAAGTGAAATGAGCCAACAGCCCAGGTGATAGAAATAAATTGGTTCACTCATTGAATTTTTATTGCTATTATTTAGTCTAACAGCTACTAAAAGTAAAACATCAGTAAACAATTCTAACATGCCCTTATGAGATCTACTAATGAAATTCTGTGGAATTAAGATGGCTGTAAAAAGCACAAACCTAAAATGCAGAAATGTATTTTATTCAAATACTGATGTGTAGAGTTTTGGCACTGAACCTTTTAGAAGCCTTAATTATTTAAATCAATTAAGTGACTGTGTCAGACCTTAGTTTTAAATCTTGATATGTGTGTGACCCGGATCAGGAATGGTTTCATTTTTCTTAATAACGTGTGTGTGTGTGTGTGTGTGTGTGTGTGTGTCCTAATTAAGAGAATTTTTACTGGCTGCTTGTTACATTTGTTGAGGGTACAACACACTCAAGAATAAAGTAAAAGGATAGTCAGGATCCAAATGTTTCTTTTCTAGCATTTAATATGTGTGAACTCAGAGCACTACTATGAAAGAACACTTTCCCCCAAAACTGGATGCAGAGGAAGAAAAAAAAAAGGCACAGTTTTTTGTATTTTTTGTTTTAGTTATTTTTGTTGTTGTTGTTGTTGTTTTTATTGTTTTTCTTTTCTGATAGAGTATGGCCACTTCTGGGGGAAAAACATGTAATTAAGTAAATGTATACATTGTTTTTCACATTTTACTTTTGTTTTCCCACTACCAATAATTTTCCTCTGGAAGAATTTTATAGTTTTTTCTATTTCATTTCAATGAGTAACAATATGTTAAATGCATAATTAAGACAAAGCAATGAAATTCTGACTTTATTCAAAGTACTGAAGATTATTGCTTCTAGGGCATTTTTAAACAGCACCATTGTATTGTTGAATGTTTATGTAACCGATGGCTTTTCTATAATGTAACTTTTGAATGTTCAGGTGTTACGTTTCCAAAGTTTTACTTTTAAAAAACCATCTTCTGATCCCTTTTATTGTCTGGGCCATACAATCTATATTACATAGGTGCCAACATTTAATTCTTTTAAATGGAACATTTGCAGTTTTCCATATTGGTACCTGCTTTTTCTGGAGAGGTTTGAGATCTTGTTAACAAATCAGACTTTACACTATATATAGACATGACAGATAAATTGAACCACTTGTTTGTGAAAATGAGTTCCTGTCATCTTCCTCATTCCCTCAGCCCTCACCCCAGCAGCCTTTTCTGGTCATTGTGGCTGACATGGAGCAGTGACAGTATTCATTTGAGAACAGGGATGCAAGTCATAGACATCATAAAATCAGGGCCTCCCTGCTGAAGCATTCACTAGTTGGCAACTATGAATTTATTCCATGTCATTCTGTTTACTTAGCACTTGCACTACCCTTGTTGGTTGAGTGTATGCTTTATTTGTTTCTTGTTTTAAATCCCACATCTGATAGCTGAGAGTAGGCAAATACAACATTTACCTAATGTCATTCACTAACATGGAAGAGTTGTGAAAATTCTAGAGTGCTGTAAATCCTTGGCATACACTATGACAAACAACTTCATTACTCTCCCACCAGGAGCTGCTCTCCTGCACTTAGAAATAATGTCACAAGTAGTTTTCTAATGTACAATGCAGACAAATGTACTGCTCTCTGAATACTTGAAGAAATGGTATTATACATACGTAGAAACTTATTAGTTATACCTTTTCACAATCTTACTACGATGTTGCCTTTAAAAGGGAAAAAAGACACAGGCAATGAATGGTGGGATAGTAAGAGGACTTAGAGTGTATGAATGAGTTGATTTTACTTTTTTGGAATTTGATTAAGTTGACAGTAGGCACTGATTGGATGATTAAACATAAGTTAATCTCCACTGTGATAAAAACTTAAATAATAAACATAATTTAAAATAGAGAAGTGTTGTTGGAATAAAATTTTTATTCAGATTTTATTTTATAACATTATATATATTCATTTTAAACATGTTTCTAAGACAGGTCTCCCAACTTTTGTATGTATTTATGAGTGTGGAAACAACGTGTTAAATGTGAGACTTTTTTTGTTGTTGTTAAACAGAGGGATTTACCTTACAAGGACATCGACATGGATCTTAAAATTCTGTTCCAGAATTAAGAATGTTAAGTGTAGGTATTTACTGATCATTGTTGTTTTTTTTTTTCTAGTAAGATTATTGTTAGACAGTTTTGGTAAATAGGGTGATTTTTAAATTTTCCACACTTGGGCTAGATTCTATAATAAAGTAAAGTTTTCAAGAAAGTATTTATTCATTTATTATTTAGAAAGAGTTTCTGCAACTAGTAAAATATTCCCATAATTGGTTATCATCATGTCAAACACAAATGAGAATTAAGACATTTTTCCTCTAGAGTGGCAGCTTCTAATATCCCTCCACATAGACATAGGGGTAGGATTTGGATGTCCAGGGTTGAAAAGAGCTAATGTTTGGGTTAAAGTAATAGTTTATGATTGAAGCTAGAGATCTTTTCAAAACTCAGCTACTTACTCAGTCTCAAATGCTACTAAAACTGAACGACTCCACTTCAAAAATAAAAGGTTTATAAATGAAAGAACCAAAATAAGTTGAAGAAAAACCTCAAGGGATAATCCAACAATCTGTTTTACTGAAAGTATAATTCATATTTCATTCTAGCTTCTAAGTAATTCAGCCGGCTTGTAAATATAAAATCACATTAGAGAATGGTTATTTGCAGTCGATATAATCAAAAACAGTCTGAAACACAAAAATTTTACATTTCATATGATGAAGTTTGAGAATTATAGGAGTTCTATTATTGAAACTTCTCCAAAATGTGCATTAAAGAGCTGCTTATCATGCTTCCAAGATGGTAACATTTTAGCCAGCTTTTGAAGACATGTATTTCATGTGAAGATACTATTGATATTTTTGACAGCAAAAACATTTTTCCAACAAATTTAATTAGAAGGGTCTTAGATGTCCACACAATTAAAGTATTCATATTGTCATTTTTCTACAAGTCCTGCAAAGTGTTAAAAGTCCCCGATCACTTGGGTGTTTGGGTTGCTGAGTTGGGGTTAGCAGGACAGTTAAGGGGTATTGGTACCAAGACTCCTAACTTTTAAAATATGGAAACCAAAGGCACACAATACTTTTATGACTCATACCTTCACTTTTGGGTAAGGCAGACATGATGTAAGAGAGAATTCATTTATATTGTATCCTGCAAGATTAGTGATCTTCCTTATTATAAATAAAACCAGCAGATTATTTTCAATAGAGTAGTATATAATCCAGGTTCAGACTCTGAAAAATCAGAACTACTTGTAGAATTATGTTATTCAAATAAAACAATTATAATAATGTCTGTCTACTCAAAGAAGTCCAACATCAACATTAATCTCAGGTAATATATTATCTCAGGTTTTCATTTATTAACCAATAAAACCTGAAGTTCTTGCTGAATTTTATAGAATTGAAAGTATTTTATTTCTGTGTTAGTTTCTATCTACAATTAGTTTTAACTTTTCGGTAACCCTATTTTGTGCAGTGATTATTCCATATTCCTGACAGCAGAGGTGACTTCAGTTCCACTGTGTCAATATAATATTTACTTAATTTATTTGGAGACAGAGCCTCGCTCAGTAGCTGAGGCTGGAGCGCAGTGGTGCAATCCCAGCTCACTGCAACCTCCGCCTCCCGGGTTCAAGCAATTCTCCTGCCTCAGTCTCCAGAGTAGCTGGGATTACAGGCATGTGCTACCACGCCCAGCTAATTTTTGTATTTTTAGTAGAAAAAACAAATGTTAAAGACATATATTAAGTAGAACAAAAATATGTATTATTAATAGCATTTATATATATTTATGTGTGTAGTTAGCATTTAAATTATCCTCATAATTCTTTCGAAATTTGATTTTTAAAAAATTTAAAATGGTCTCTCAATTTTTTTAAAAGAATGACAGTATTATGAACTTTTTGAAGTCTTTTAAGAAACAAAAACTATCTTTTTTAAACTAAATAAAATTCAAAAGGACTAGTAAGTTTAGAAACTTGGTCAGATGTACCCTCCAGAACACTTCTTGCTAAAATATTAGGAATAAATAGGATGAAATTGTTACAAAATAAAATCAAGTCACGGCTTTGAATGTTTTCTTTCTTGTACTTCCATCTTCTTACTCTAAAATGGAAAACATTTTGGGATTTAGAAATTTAAACTACACTTAGATTATAGTATAAATAACATTTTTCTTACAACTGACAAATGACTTCTCATTTGCAATCTCAAAGATGAAGGCAAGAAAGAAATTTACTTTGGGTACCTCTGAATAAATTTTATGAATCCAAGAGAATGGATACACCAGTTGCACCATTTGAGAAAGTGCAATTAATTTTGAGTTTGAATATGTCATACTCCAGGTCCAGATTTCATACTACTGACATGACATAACCTTCCTTACCTGTTCTCTCCCATCTTTTTGCTTCCCAGCTTTCAGTTTCCTCTCTTGGGTTTTCTGTTACCCTTAGGTATTTTCCAAGCTGCCCTATCCTTTTCAAGTTTATGGTGCATAGATTGTGCCTATCTATCTAATGTGTATCTAATGACTTTTTTTTTTTTTTTTTTTTTGAGACAGAGTCTCACTCTGTTACCCGGGCTGGAGGGCACAATCTCAGCTCACTGCAACCTCCTCCTCCCAGGTTCAAGCGATTTTCCTGCCTCAGCCTCCTGAGTAGCTGGGACTACAGACATGCACCACCACGCCCAGCTAATTTTTGTATTTTTAGTAGAGATGGGGTTTCACCATGTTGGCCAGGCCCAGGTAGTAGAGATGGGGTTTCACCATGTTGGCCAGGCCCAGGCTCTTCTCAAATTCCTCACCTCCAGTGATCTACCCGCCTCAGCCTCCCAAAGTGCTGGGATTACAGCTGTGAGCCACCATGCCCAGCCGGATGCTTTTGTTTTTTAACCACATGGAAATAAAATAAACTCAAACATTGTAATTTACAAAGGCAAGCTAAGAAAATATCTAGCTGTTTTTTTAAAAAAATGTTTTATCTGTACTAGATGAATGCCATTTAGGATGTAAGATCAAAAACAATGGATGTGCATGTGGTGCTTCTTATGGGTATTGGGAGGAGGGCTACCACTGAATGAGTTTGCACTCCCTCAGGGCACTGTGTGATGCTCTGGATATGGCACTGAATGAACTGTTTGGGGCATAGCTCAGTGATCAATAAACTATCAAGCCATATATAATCTTCTTATCCCCAACTTGGTCAGCTAAAATTCTTAGACAACTACCTTGTACAAATAGAGACATCGGCTTTCCCCTGTGGAAGCCTGTCTCAAACATTCATTCTTGGTGCTCCTAACAGGATCCTTTTGTACCAGAAAATGAGTACTGTCTCTGGTTCTGTAACATCACTCATATCTCTAATGTTAAAATGTGCTAGAACTGCAGCCACCTGTCTGTTAGAGCACGAGAAAAGCCCAAGACAGAGAGGTGGCAGGTACTCAAAAATGTATCTGAAGCTAGGATTGCAGCAGTAATTATCTTTCCTGTAACAATGAACAGAAAGGTGTGGATAGCAAAGGCAAGGACAGCCTGGGAAGGAAGCAGCAGTGAGTGGTTACAGATCCAACACTACCTCAGAATTCCTCTCATACTTTTCAAAATGTATTTTTATTCCACCTGGTATATTTCAGTGATGTTCTGGAGAAGCTTATCTGAATTGGATAGGTGGGTCCCCCAACTATGCAATCTATGTTTTGGAATGGTCATCCATCTTTTTTAAAATTATTATTTCATCAGAGATAAGGTGGGAAGGAGCAAAAATCAAGCAAAGACCTTTAAAGATCTTGAATGTAAGACACAAAGATGTCAGTGGAATTTGGCAAGTGCAAGACTTTGGCAATATCTAGGCATCTATAGGCATATGGGCCACATTATGTCATACATGTTCTAGTGATGCAGATTTCAACATAAATGGGTGTCCTACCTGAGAATGTGGCTATACCACTGGAAGTGTAGGTGGCATCAACTCACATGTTTGTGCATATCAAGACAGAAGGTGCAGAACATCTCTCTGCTGGCTATCATTTCTTATATCAGAGGTAAATGTTAGAAATTTAAATTTTTTTTGTTCTCCAATCATAAATAAATTTAGCATTAGGTGACATGGAATTTTATTTTATAGTTGTGTGTTCTATTCATCTACCAGCTTTCAGATGCCAGGTCTAGTATGTTTGCTGTTTCTCACTGGTTAAGAAACTGCCCCTAGATATGTACAGTAAATCTGTTCAAATTACGCAACATATTCTGTGAAAACTAAATAGAAAAGAAGCAGATGGGGGAAATAGTACAATTTTAAAAGGTATTTTAGATTCCTTAAAATTTCATGCAATTTATCTTGCTTTAATTTCTTATTTCTGTTAAATGAGTAGTAGCCTTACATCACCACTTTATAATACTCAGGCTTTAAAGTTTAACAGTATTGGCTGGGCGTGATGGCTTACGCCTGTAATCCCAGCACTTTGGGAGGCCGAGGCAGGCAGATCACAAGGTCAGGAGATCGAGACCATCCTGGCTAATGTGGTGAAACCCCGTCTCTACTAAAAAATACAAAAAGAAATTAGCCAGGTGTGGTCGCGGGCGCTTGTACTCCCAGCTACTCGGGAGGCTGAGACAGGAGAATGGCGTGAACCCAGGAGGCAGAGTTTGCAGTGAGCCGAGATCGCGCCATTGCACTCCAGCCTGGGCAACAGAGTAAGACTCCATCTCAAAAAAAAAAAAAGTTTAACAGTATTAAGAGTGTCATCCTAAAATCCTATTATCAAGTACAAAAGGAGACTAAATAATATGCCTTTCCATAGCCTGCAAATAAATAACCCATTTATTCGTGCAATTAAGCAATTAATTATGTATGGCTTGAGATGCCATGTTTATTGCTACTTTTCAGGTTTTTCTATAAACTTTTGTTTTGGATTTCAATTATAAACTAACAATTGAAAATGTGGGTTGCCTGTTAATTTTGGGCTGTAATGCAGAACACTGTTCAAGACTACTTGTCACTTGACCATTATTGATATTCCGGCCCTTGAATCCTCTTACCAGTCAGCCCAAATGCTCTTATTAGTTCCAGGTAGGAGTACATCTTGTTATTATCAGCATTAAATAGCTCCAGTTGTTCTTGTTGGGGTGTCTGCTCCTAGAGGGCTCTGGATTTCATTGTAAGTTAAATAACCATTTGCTTTGTTGTCAGCCCATAGAAAAAGACTTGAAGGTCTATGAAAATAAAAAAGTTTGGTATATTTCAACTCAAATTTTCAGTGTTAACCCAAACATCTACACCTTTCAGAACAGCATTTTGTCTTACTGGGGCTGGTCTTCTTTCTGGTCCTCAAACATACCTCGATCATTTTTTGCTTCCACCTTGGCTTTCATTGCACATCGCTTTACCACTTCAGTTGCTCCTTTCCTTTCTTTCCACATCCAGTTTACCTCTTTTCTTCATTCTACTTGAATTATCTGATCATTTACTTTAATAATTTTTTCTTCTGTGATCTGTATTCTCATGATGTTTTATATCTAATCTAGTGTTTTCGTTTTCTGTTTGCCTCATTCCTTAACATAAGCACTGTAATGGAATATTCTTCTTCACTGGTAGTCTAGTTTTTGATATATTCATTGAATCTTCTTTCTCTCCTAAAACTGTTACAAAAACTTCCATCTGGCTACATTTTAATGGCCTTTTTATCACAGTCTTTGCACTTCCCTTGTTTACATTCATTTGCTGCCTTCTGTCTAATATTTCTTAATATTACATCAAAAGATACCTACTTATTTTGCTAACAATTCTGAACATACTGATATCTCTTACACTCCTAAGTTAGTAAAATTTATTAGTTTATACAAAATCATATGTTTCTTCATTTGTAACACCACCAAATAATATTCCTTTGTCAGTGTTCTTATTATTCTCTTGATCTCACTGCTCTAAGTACTGCCTTTATTAAAACACAAACAAACATTGTTTTCTGTTTCCGAAGTGCCAGGCTTTGTATGTAATACTGGAAATGCAGGGATGAAGAAGCCATAGTTTCTGACTTCCAGGGGACAAAACCAGCAAGTAAGCAGTTTCAATAATCAAAGGAATATATATTGTAATATAGGTACAGACAATGTGCTATTGAAACAGAGGAAAGTGAGAGAAGTTTCCACCTGGGGATTGTTTCAGTTGAGTCAAAAAGAAAAAATAGAAGCTCACCAGATAAAGAAATACATAGAGATAATTTTTGGAAGGCATGACCCTATGGTCAAAGGCATCGAGTTATGGAAGAGTGTGATACGTTCGGGAACTGCAGGTAGTTTGCTCTGATAGGAGTATACTTGATGAACAGATGTGACCACTATGCTGAGCAAAAACAAACAAACCAACAAAAAACTTTTCTAACTGACCTCAGTCTTACTTTTGGCTCTTTAGTTTGTTACTGTAACACAATCTGCTTTGCATTAACTATTCAGTAACTTTCCCCAAGATACCTGTTTATGTTCCTGAGTGTTCGATACCTGGCCATATGGCACAACTTTCAGAACAGCTGGTGTTAAGCTTCTTGTGTTACAGATGATTTGATGTAATGTAAAGGCTCTCTATTCAAGCTAAATTGTAGATAGACAAAAGGATAGCACTCAAGTTTACTTATGCTTGGCTTAGGAAATCTGCAAAACAGTTTTAGTGTGTACACCTTCTTAGCTAGTTTGCAGAAGAGAAATGATAATTTTTTCATCTTAAAATATGAAAAGGAATATGATCTGGTAATAAAAGAATCCAGCAATTGCAACAATTTATAAACCATTTTTTACTTAACATAGTAAATAAATATAAATGCCTAAGAGTACTGACTGACAGCGTGTTCAAGATAACAGTGACAGGCCGGGTGCAGTGGCTCACGCCTGTAATCCCAGCACTTTGGGAGGCCGAAGCGGGCTGATCACCTGAGGTCAGGAGTTCGAGTCCAGGCTGGCCAACATGGTGAAACCCCCGTCTCTACTAAAAATACAAAATTAGCTGGGCATGGTGGTGGGTGCCTGTCATCCCAGCTACCTGGGAGGCTGAGACAGGAGAATCTCTTGAACCTGGGAGGCAGAGGTTGTGGTGAGCTGAGATCGCACCACTGCACTCCAGCCTGGGCAACAAAGTGAGACTCTTATCTCAAAAAAAAAAAAAGAAAAAAAAAAAAGAAAAATAACTGTGACAGAGTAAGTATAATATTACAATTATCTAGGCAGTCATGAATTAAATAGGTGTGCATGGGTTACTATATAATGTCTTTGATATAGAAAGAGAAATTACTACATTAAGGAGTTACTATACAAGAAATATAATAACCAAATGTCATGTATTATATTTTTTAGAGATTTTAACTGTAGCCATACACATTATTCAATTAGCACTTGCTTCTTCCTGCAATTTTTGGTTTTGCTTGAGTAGTTATTACTCTATTTTTATTAATCTCCATTTCACAAAAGTATGCATTCCAAATACCAAACCCACATCCCAGAATTATATCAAATGTGGTTTCTAAAGCTTCCCAAATGTTTGAAAGGAAAGGGATAGGTAAACCAAACTTCTGTATGGCTGAAGGAACTGAGAGCAATAATGAAGTGTGGTAAAATAAGTAATCATGACATTTGACTATTAATTTAATAGCTCTCTTCTCAGATTCATTATCTTTTCCCTACCAACAGGTAAATAACACAGACTGTAAAGTAATAGAATTAGGAAAAGTTTCAGGTTTGTGTGTGGAGCCCCTACAGATACAGTACCTTCTAACCCCTTTTACAAAGATTTGATTAGATTGTTTTAGCTCATTGAGTCTGTTATATCCTAGGAGCTGGCAATAACCAATACCCTCCTCCTTAGGGATGAAAGAAAATGATTTTTCTTCCTTGATCCTGATGCATTTTGGAGAGAAAGTGAGAAAAGGAGGCCAGGAAAGCAAACAACCTTGAATTTTCTTCCACTAGAGGCAGATGATAGTATAATCAAATAAATTAAAAACTGCAAACATAGATTTTTTTTTAAATCCATATTCAAAAAATGTTTCCATATTAAGCCCAGAGCTACATTTATATGAAGATTAAAAAAATAGTATTTAACTGATAGGTAACACAAGATGAAGTTGGAGAATTTAGATTGGTTCCATGCCTCTACAATGAAAAGTCATTTAGATGTCAACTCTTAAGAGAACATTTGTTACATCCCCTATTGCTTCTCCCTCTAGGATTTTTGCTGAAGTTCTTTTGTCCAAGAGGGAATCAAAAGCTCCTTCCCTTCAAATCATGTCAACCATTTTCTTCTAAAAACAAAAGAAATACAAACTACTGTATGCAAATAATATTTAAATAAAAAAACGGAAAGTTATCACTGACTTATTTTATACTTGCTTTAGAGAACTTAAGCTAAATCATTTGCATAGGATGTTCTACGATGGGTGACTATTTCATGCTCAGGATGCCTGCTCTGTGGCCAACATTTATTGAAGGTCACACCTTAATATACTTTTCTGTTTAAGGAGGTTGGACTAGTGGCCTTGAAACTCCTTCCAATACTGGGTGGGCCATCTGACAAATTAATATCAGGTTCCCTTGGTTTTGTCCAAGCCCTTGACTTTTCCTTCCTTCCTCTTCAGTCAGCAACTCCATTCCAAACCTGGGTCTTTGCATCACCCAGGGTCTCCCCACTTCTGAAATACTCTGCTCTAAGATTTCCTCTCTGTTCTTAGCTTCTTAACATTCCAGTTCCCATTCCCACTACACTCTATTAATGTTCAGCTCATAACTGCTCCTTTTTTTCCCTGTCAATCTAAAAGATTCCTCCTGGTTACATTTTGTTTGATAATCACTCTGGGCCTTTGATCTGTAACTTAAGCAGTTCTATTGTCTACACCCACAAAACTTGACTCTACTTTCCTGCTACACTCATGAAGCAAAAGTCCAATCCTGGATAACCACCTGTGTTCTCCACTCCTGTACCTGGACTCATAAGAAATTTTATAGAAATCAAATAGCCACATGGATTGGTGCTACTAAAATTGAAATCCCACAGGTCAAGGTCCTCATCTTAGTTGAACTGTCAATGATACCTGCACACCATTTTATATGTTCCATTTTGGCTCCCTCTCTTATTGTCTGTAGCTATTTCAAACCTTCACCATTTTCCCCTCAGTATTTTTTTTTTTTTTTTTTTTTTTTTTTTTTTTTTTTTTTTTTTAGTTTGCCAATTTACCTCCATTGGTTTCAGCAGATTATCTTTTTTTACTTACTGAAAGAAATAATTCCCAAAGATGTTTCTTCATCTTGCTGCCACTTCTCCTAACTTATTTGTATCCATACCTCTATTTTTCTTATTTTCTATAGTTTCAGTGAAAAATAATAATATAGCAAAAAATTAACGACACACATTCTCTTCTAGTGCCTAAATCCAATCTCATTTTTCAGATTCTACTCTGCAGTTCTTTATCAAGCTATCCAAGTGAAAATATCTAGGAGGCATTTTGATATACAAATCTGGAACTCAAGAAAGAAAGCCTGGTTGGAGATTCATGTTTGAAATTCAGCAGCAAATAAAGATGAATTAAAACTGTGGCAGAAGAACAGTGGCTGGCACATATAATATGCTCAATAATATCAGTCTGTTCTTGTCCCTGTTTCCCTAATCTCATCCTCTTCCTCATTTCCTTTCTTAAGTAGTGTCACCAGAATTAATACCACCACTCAAGCCAGTAAATCCTTGTGTCACCTTAGGTGCCTTCCACACCCACCATCTTCGACCACTAGCGAAGTCTTGTTAGTTTACCTCCCTGATATCTTTGGAGTATCTGCTCTGTTGCTGTTGCCTTCATGCAGCTGGTTAGCATGTTTTTCCTGGCTTATTGCCACTGTTCCCTAATTGTTTGCTCTGCTTCCAGGCTGTCTTTCTTGCAACCTATTTTCCTTCCACTTATTGAATTATCTGTGTACACATGCAAATGTGATCATTCTATTTATAATTACTCAAGGTCTTTAAGTAGTTCCCTAGTCACAGTAAGATAAAACCTAGACTGGCATATAACACCCTTCATTATTTGGTGCTTAATTGCACCTCCAAACTCATTTCTTTTTACTTTCTACACTTCCTACCTGCTCGATATAGTCATTTGCAATTTCTCATATGTATTATGCTATTTTTAATAAACATAAGCTTTAGTATCTCTGTTTCTTTCTTGAGTTCCCACTACCTACCATCTTTTTCCTCACCTCTTCCCACTTCTGTCATCACCCTTTCCTTGACCAAATGTTTCCTCTTCAAATCATAACCCTAATATTATGTTTTAGAGAAAGACTTCTCAGTCTGAGTTATGCTCCCTGCTCCCAAGTTTTCTTCTGGTTGTCTGTGCTCATGGCTCCTTATTATAATTGCTCACACGTTAGTTTCTCCACTGAAGAAACCATGTCAGTGACTTTAATTTTCATTCCCAGCACCTAGTAGAGACCTCAGATATGGGAAGCACACATAAAATGTTTGCTGAATGAACAAAAGAAGCATTTTGGTTCATTATTTATCCTACTGCTTCTGTATCTGTATATGTTAGGATTTAGGATGAGAATTTGTGGTAGAAATAAAGCTAAATTTATGTAAGATGAGACAAAATATATTTAACTGTTAACTCTTGGCCACTCTGACCCAAATAAGACCCCCTTGCTAGCTTTCTCTGAGTACTAAGCATATACATATATCTCCCCGCTCCCCTTCTGGGCTTTAAATTCTTCCACATCAGGAACCACGTCTGTCAGGCTCAGTGACCTATCCTCAGTGTCTGGCACAGGATATTTTCAGTAGAGGCTGTGAGATTTACTAAATAATTGATTCTCCTCTGGAGAAAGTCTAGTGGAATAGTTGTTCTCGATCCTTCATAGATAAACTTATTTCTGAATCTTTGTCAAGTAGTTGCCTTTCTTGTTGCCCTTACAAATTAAAGCATAAATTCACTGATTTTATATGACATATATAACCTATGTGTTAAAATATATGGGATGTGAACTAGAGCTCAACAAGGATGTTATTTTTAAAAACAAAACCAGAAACACATACAAATATGTTATTTTAACACAGTGGAGAAAGCTCAAAATAATAACCTGTATCCCTGTCAAAAGCAGGCAACATACAGTCATTATATAATAATAGTATTTGATAATATTTAAAGGATAAATATTATTTAGAATAAGGCAAGTCATGTGGAGACACTAGTTCATACTTATTAAATCATTTTCAGATGCTATGCTTGGACATTCCACTTTGTTACTAAATCGTGAAATTTACCTGTAAGATTCTTTATGAATGAAAAAATTATCTTGGATTTCTCTTTCAATATTGTAGAATCTATGTCTTTAGTATCTTATGATGCTGGTTCTGGAACAGCTTTTATAAAGAAAACAACACGATCAGTAACCCTGGTCCAAGAGATGTGAGAAAATGAATAGTCACATTTTTGGTATAGTATATCCATGCAAACAATTGTAGGTCTGCATTATCACTTTATAATCATCTCACCAAGTAATCTGGAACAGAATGTTTAATTCCATGCTCTTTTTGTCATAAACACAATTAAAAACCTACCTATTTTCACATGTTAATGTTTCATTTTCTTCTCTCTTCTTGCTTAGTGCTTGTCTGTGTATGTTATTTAGACTTCTCAGCAGGATAATACACTTATTTGTTCATTCAGAGAAACATGTACTGAGCACCCACTCTGTGCTAGGCACAGGACTATGTGTTGTGGGAGACCAAGCTGAAAAAGACATGGGCTTTGGCACAAAGACCCTACTGTCTAATGGTAAGTTTGAAAACAAGAGGTTTTTGAAGGTGTGATGTGTGGAAAATGCCCAGGCTGAGATTTCTAGTACAATTAATATTCTCAAAGGTAGTTTCATCCAATTCTCTGATAAAAGAGCCATGGTAACAATGAAAAACATAAAAATAATTACCTTAAGTACTCAAGAAATCAAGCAACAGGTAATCATTTGAGAAGCCTAAGATAAATTTTGACTAAATATAAAATACCATGTGGCATGAATGAAAGAGTCCTATTAGGCCAGAAGAAAGGAAGACCCCCTGGAGTTTTAAGAGTGGTAGAGAATAAGAAAGAACAATTTTCTGTGGTTCATTTCATGTAATATGAGTTAAAATTGAAATCCCAAACTTTGTTAAATACAACACTACTCTAATGCCAGACTTTGGGAAAGTCATGGCTCTATAAGCATCATGCATACAAAATGTAATTTTTCCTGCTCAGATCAGGTAGTGAAGACAAGAAAATCTCACTTTAGTTCAGCAAAGGCACACTTCTAGTTATTATACATTGGGCTAATCACTGCACCAACTCCCAGGTGTGGCTCTTCATCAAAATTCCCTGGGAAAACCCAACTATCTGCCTACTGTACATCTGCACCAGAACAGCTGAATACTGCTAGAGAACACTACAGTGCTGACTGGTTTTCTCATTATACCTATGACTGCAATCTTAAATGGCCTCTCAACACTGCTATCCATCTCTTTACCCTTTCTTAATAGATTGCTATTTTTAAATTCTCTTTCGTTAATTCATTACTTTTTTTTTTTTTTAATTGTTGTTGTTGAGACAGAGTCTTCCAGGCT
Source organism: Pongo pygmaeus (assembly GCF_028885625.2). Taxonomy (NCBI): domain Eukaryota; kingdom Metazoa; phylum Chordata; class Mammalia; order Primates; family Hominidae; genus Pongo; species Pongo pygmaeus. The sequence goes on from NC_072376.2 coordinate 127,551,313, forward strand.
GGAATAAAGTGGTGCAATCATAGTGCACTGCAGCTTTAACCTCCTGGTCTCAAGTGATCCTCCTGCTTCAGCATCCTGAATAGCTGGTACTACCAGCATGTGCTACCATGGCCAACTTTTTTTTTTTTTAAACCATTTTTAGAGATGAGGGTCTCATTATGTTGCTTAGGCTAATCTCAAACTGCTGTCCTCAAGCAATTCTCCACCTCAGCCTCACAAAGTGCTGAGATAACAGGTGTGAGCCACTGCACCCAACATTTTCCATTAATCTTTCTACACTCTTCCCTCTCGTATTCAAATGATGACCATCATATTTCTTTCAGACAATAGAAATAGTCATGAACATCCTCTTATACTCACCATCAAACCTACCCACCTTCCCTGCTTCAGTATTTATATTCTTTTTGCCCAGATTCCTGTTAAAATACACAATGTCTCCACACCCACAAAAAGTTCGTTCCTCTCCATTTATAGTTTGAATCACATTCTGATTTTTCAAGGTTTTGCTACAGTAATTAATCACTATCTTTCCTATGTAATTTATCTCCATATATAGGATAATAGAAGAATAAAAATATTTCTTGGTATCTCTCATATCTTAAAAACAAATTCTTAATGTAGTGTCTCCTTCCAACAAATTTATGTTTTCTCTTTCTCTTTTATAGTAAAACTTCTCAATAAGGTACTACTATTTTTTATAAAGCACATTTTTGTGGAACTCTCACATTCATCCTATTGAGCCCGTTTTTTCTGAAATCACCAATGACCTCTCTTGCTAAATAAAAGGTTCGTTTTTATGTCTTTGTCTTAGTCAAGCTCAACCTTGCAGCATATTTGACATAGCTTCCTTTCTCAAAATGCTTTTAATTTTTCTCTTTCTTAGTCTCCTCTTCTATAAAAGGAGGTAAATACCTATGTTTACTTACATTATGTGGCTGTTGTGAGGATGGAGGAGTTAATACTAACACATAAACAGTATTAAATGTGCCTAGCACATGATATTTCTCAAAAAATGAAAGCTGTTACGGTTTTTAAAATAGGTACTCTCCTGTTCCCCCTCCTATTTCCATATTTCGATGACTGTTTGAGTTTTGATTTCTGGCTGTGCCTCTGCTGCCTGACCTATAAACGGAGCAGGGCTTAGGGCTGGGCCCCCTTCTCTTGTCTGTCTTAATTTCCTCCCTGTATAATCTCACAGAGCCTCATGTCTTTGATTATTGTATGTACATTGTATTAATGTACATACAATATCCCAAATTTATATCTCTACCTCTCATCTATCTCTCAAGTTCCCAACTTAACTACTTGTCATCTCTATTTTAAGTCTAATAAGGGTTTCAAATTTAAAATACCATAACAGAATCCATAATTTCCCCCAAGATTTTTCCATGTCGTAAATGATACCAATATTTTTCCAGTTACTTAAACATCTCAACTGCTGTATTTTTCTCGGTCTTCACGTACAATCAAATAATTAAGTCCTGTTGGTTTTACCACTATAAGTTTTCCTAAAACACTTCATCTCTTGACACCCCCAGCCATGCTCATCTCTTTCCTGGCCTACTGCACAAAGCTCCTAGAGGATCTCCCACCTTCCATCCTTGGCTTTCTAATATTAAGTTTCTACTCAACAACCAAAGCTCTCTTCAAAAACCGTATAACCTGTCATTTCACTTCTCTCTCAAAACGCTTGGGTTTTCTAAGCATCCCACCGAGGCCTACGGGTGTCTACCTGTTCTTGCCACTGTCTGTATTTTCAATCTGATATTCTACCATATTTGTCTTTACTCACTAATCTTCAGCCTTACTGCACCTTTTTTCTTTCTCAAATATGCTAAGCCAGTTTCCTTTGAGAGGCCTTTGCAGTGCATGTTCACTTTTCCTGGAATACTTTTTCTTCAGTTTTTCATGTGGATGCCCTTTCTTCTCCTTCAGGCCTCTGTCTAAATGCCTTTTGTTCAGAGAGGCCTTTCCTGATTAACCAATTTAAATTGGTCTTCTCCAGTGGTTTATGATCGGATCACCCTTTCTTAATAACTCTCACTATTATCTAAAATCATGTTACTTATGTATTTCTTTCTTGTTTTATGTTTACTTCTCTCAATGAGAAGGCAATCTCCACGAAGGCAGAGATCTTTGAACGCTGAGTCCTCAGTGACCAGAGCAATGCCTGGCACATGGTACTTGGTAAATAAATATTGTTGAATAAGTAAATGTTTAAGAAGGGATATTCCCGATAAAGTGTGAGAGCAAGCCAGGGCAATTCATATATCCTCTCTGTTGGTAAAACTGAATTTTATAGGTATCCTTTCCTTAAATATAAGTTAACAATATAAAAGCATGCCATCCCCTACATTTTGTCAACATGGACTTGAATACTATAAAATATTTGGGTTATAAGGAATATGGAATATCATATGAAAGTTTCTAAGAAAGGTTTGTTAAAAACAGTAACTTATTTTCTCAATTTATCTCAGGTTGCTGTGACTAGTTGGTCGATTGTCTTATTTTTTTCACTCCTGAATTGTTTATAATAATCTCTGCTTACCTGCAAGTATAAGCTGCAAAAATAAGATATGTCCCTATGCTAAAATTTGCCAATATATTACTATCATTAATATTACAAGTGGCACAGGTATTACTTGCAGAATTAGAGATTAGTACAGAAAAAGCCAAAGTCTCTCTTCTCATGATTACTGCCATGTGTTATTCATGCATTTATTCATTTCTTCAACAGATACATACAGAATATCTAATGTGTGCCAGGAAATATAGCTGAAGATATGCAGTGAACTAAATATATACCATGCCCACCCTTTTCTGAATATCATACTAAAGTAAATTATTAGTATAACCAATGATCAACCTATCAGAAATATCATAATTTTGAGTCGACATTATATATGACAGCCTTGGAATATATGATTTCTTTTCTTTTTCTTGGAAGGATTGAGTTGGTGATTTAGTATATGAATTTAAATGTTCCATCCTGGTCATAGTCAATGTATCCTCCAAAACAGAGATTATCTTTAAGTTGGGAAATTTGCAATAAAAACATCATTCAGGTCCTAGAAAGCAAAGTATAATTAATGAGTGTTCAAAAGAAGAATAAAAATGCTTAATCAAAATGGTTCCAATTATATTACATTTTATCTTGAAAAAAAAGATACTACAAAGCACATTCAGGGAAAATATTGAATACCCAAAGTGATATTTGATAGCACATTATGAAGAAAAAGTCTATATGGAAGAGAATGTATTCATTATTTATTTTATTATGAATTTTTCCTTCCTGCTCTCTTTCAGTTTGGAAGTATGCCAATTCAGATGAACATCAACTTACTTACTCTAAGCAACAAAAGTAGATTATTAGATTGGGTTTTTCAGATAAAATTATACATGTTGCATGAAAGTTTGCTTTTTAAAGGAATTCTACCATAAAGCTATATGAAGCAAATTATTTTGTTATTATTTCTTGTGGGAATAAATACAATGAATGAAAAGTATATATTAAAATTATTTAAACTAATTAAACATGTAAAATCAATTATCAGATTCTCCATCTTGGGGCTGATAATAATAGTTACAAATGATATGAACAGTTTCAACTGCTAATGGTGTTATAATCCTCCCAACTGGTGAGTTATCTTAGAGTGAAAGAGGACAACTTGTACTTATTTTCCAATAAAAATGGCAGAGAAATTACATGCGTGTATATTTCTGATAAATATATATATAAATTATAAAATTACTCTCACACTGGCAATGCCTATTAATTAGATCTATTAGGAGTTTTGAAATGATAAAGTAACTTCTCTATTAACATACATTTGGGTTATTTTTATGTATTTTTAAGATATTGTTGCATATGGAAACTCATTATTTAAACATTGAGGAATTAGACTATTTTACTAAAATTATCGTTTCCGGATTATGCTGAGAAATAGAATAATTTTTCTGGCAGAGGTCAAATGGCCAAAAGCTGGATGGCTGATGTTTTGATGAACAGATCTTTGGTGACATCTAGTGGTGAAATGTAGATTTATTTATTCACTGTTTTCAAAGTTTCAAGATATCAATGTTGTATATATCTTGAGAGACATTGAGATAAGTTGGAGATTGAATAAAATGGAGAAATTTGGTAATTTTTGTCTTCAGCAAAGATACCTTAAAATGGTTAAGAACAAAGGGTTAGGCAGAAAAGAGATAAACAAGCTTTAGTAAATATTTTTACATTTTAATTCTGAGAAATTTGTGTAGAGAAGAAAATTCAAAACTGTAGCTTATATTATAAATATATTTCTTTGTGCAATTATGTTTAGTTGATGTGAATATGTTCCATTTCTGTGTATAAGCACCACACTTGTTCTGATTAGGTGAATTTCAGTAATATATGGACTTTTAAGAAAATTTAAAAGAAAGCCAAGAGAAAACCTGTGTATGTATTTTCCATTTATGATAATCTATCATTATTTATATTTTTAAATGACTGAATAGACATATCCTTATACTTAGTAGCAGCAAATTTTGTTGACCTAGGCTTATTTTATATATGTTTTAAGCAAAATAACATCACAAGCAATGAATTCTAATTTTTGCTAGGTTTTCAGGAGCAAAATTATTTATACTTTTAACAAATCAACTCAGACCTTTAGTCAGCATGTTTCAGCAGCACAAACATGCTGGAGACTGTCAATGCTTGTCTTCAGACATATATATACTAGCAGAAATTGGGGCAAATTATTTGATATCATTAAGCCTGAAACTTATTTTCAGAATGAATATATTGGATTAAACCCCAGGCTCTCTTTGAATCCAAACATTCTTTCATTTTTATGTGATCATCTATATGCTTTATTTACTCTTTGGAACAAAATTCTACCAAGGAGCAGGTGGAAAGTCACAATTGTATTTCTAAGACTCTGTTTACAAATTACAAGTGAAATGGGAATTTTGTTAATTATCCAGTTAATTTAATTAGTGTTTAAATCCAGACTCAATTTGTCATAGCCTAATTTACCTACATTATTGTGTCTATATGGACTAAATTAAATGTTTAGCCTGCACTTTGCTGTGTTGACTTAGCCTGTAAACTGACAGAGAAATAAGAGAGTACATAACAAAGTAAACTAGTATAGTTTCTCAGGGGAAATATGTTTTCTTTACACTAGATAAACTCTATTGTGTTAATCACACTGTAAGTGAGCAATAAAGTATTTGACATACATGATCAAAATGTTATAGTTATTTTTATTAATTCAAAAAATATTCACTGAGTACCGACTATGTGCTCAGCATAAAATTTTATATTGATAGAATTTGTTTTGTGGTATCTTTTCCCTAACAGTCTCCAGCACGTTTGTGCCACTGAAACGTGCTGACTAAAGGTCTGAGTTGATTTGTTAAAAGTATAGATAATTCTGCTCCTGAAAACCTAGCAAAAATCATACTTCATTGTTTGTGATGTTATTTTGCTTAAAACGCATATAAAATAAGCCTAGGTTAACAAAATTTGCTGCTAGTAATTGTAAGGTCATGTCTATTCAGTCATTTAAAAAGATAAATAATGATAGATTATCATAAATGGAAAATATATACACAAGTTTTCTGTTGAGTTTCATTTAAATATTCTTATATATTTCCATATATTACTATATGTATATATTTACTATATATTACTATATATGTTACCATATATTACTACATGTAATATATTTTCATACATTACCGAAATTCACCTAATCAGAACAAGTGTGGTGCTTATACACAGAAATGGAGCATAATCACATCAGCTAAACATAATTGTTGACTGTTTTGAAAACATGCTTTCAGGAATATCTTTGTGTTTGTTAATTCTGCAAAATTCACATTGTTTTATTAGGTTAGAGTCCTAGAAATGAAATTGAATTGATGAAAGTATAAGAGTACTTTATAACTTTTGGTAGGCATTGCCAAACTGCTTTCCAAAAAGACTTAATAGTTTACAATATCACTAGTACTTGTTTTTCTACCATGCATCATTATTGGGAAGTAAACTTGTTTTTTCTTGTTTTGCTTGTTTGCTAAGTGAAGTCTGTATCTCATTTTGATTTGAATTTTCATTTCTTTAATAGAAAAAGATATCTGTATGTGTTTTGCTATTTAAAATTTGTCTTCAGAATGTATATAAACTTTGAAAATTTTGGCAGATACATCTCCTACTGTATTATTTGCCTTTTACTGTTTTTGCACGATAGTTTAATTTTTTTCTTATCCATCTTTTCCTTTATGAGTTCTCCCCTTGTTTTCAAATGTACAAAGGCACCTCTGTCTCTTCCAGGATATTGTAAATATTTGGGTCTAGTTTCTTTTAGTTGTATGCTATCTCATTTTTAAAACTTTACCTTTTAATCCACTTACATTTACTTGTGTTTGATGTAAAATATTTACCTGAATTAATTTGCTCCCAAATTTTAAATAATTATCCCAGTACTGCTTATTATATAATGCTTTCTTCACTCTATCATGGTGATATTTTCTTTGTCAAATAAAGTTTTATGTTCAGCAGGACCCTTATCTTGTTTAGGGCGACATTTTTCTTCTTGCTTAGGTTTTACACTTTTGCGTGCTTTCCCCATCCTGACTTTGATGAATATTAGTAGAATGAATGGCTATAATTTTTAATATGTTTTATCACCTGATAAACTAATTGACATTCAAACCTCCTGTCATCAAGTTTAGGTATCTGCTTTTTTTACATTTTACTTACTCCTTTTCTCATTTCAATGTAATTGTGTTCAAATCTCTCCTAAATATGTTTGATCTCAGATGTACCATGCAAGGACTTCTGAAAATCCAGCTTCACTTTTACAATGTAGCACTTTTTCCAAGCGCATATTTTGTGAGGCTTTTAACATTTATCAATTAGCAACTAGACACTGATTCAGAAACAAAAACAACAAAAAAAGTGTTCAATGAAATGGCCTGAACAGATGGCTGATCTAAGACAGGAAGTCTTCTTTATTCTGTTTAGTCCACTGATCCTTTTTTTTCTGCAATGGAATAAGGATGATTTCAAAGTTACTCTTACGCTGTTCTATGAATTATTCTGGGCTGTTTATGGATGAATACAAGGTAAACAATCAGTGGAGCAATGTTGCTGTTGTCTTAAAACGTAAAGGAACAATGCAAGGACAACTGACCTTGGTACCCTAGTATTCTATCTTGAACATATATTTGGTATTCGCAGCGTCAGTCTGAAGTATACATTTGAAAAGTAAGACAGAAAAGACACGTGAATATAAACTCAGTTATAAATACTCCTTATATCATTAAACATAGACTATTTGGAAACATTCCCAGGATATAAGCAGTGATTTATTTGTTTGGGGAGGTAGGCATGGAAATTCCTCCCCTTCTCACTAAACAATCTCATTCGAATTCTTCATGTGCAGTACATTCTAAGCACTGGGGAATACATTTTCCTTCCTATAACTCAATGTGGTTTGCATTAGTCCTTAATAAATATATTATGATATGCTATATACCTCCCTTTGCAGCTTTAGAAATCATTGTGTAACTTCCTGCCAACCACCTCCAAAATGTACAAATATGCTATTATTGCACACAAGGTGAGTAACTGTGTATCTTTTAAAATTGAATTATTATCCTTTTAAAAAATTAATCATCCTCACTTGTACACCAACCTAGAGAGAGTACTGACCTCCTGTAAGCAGTTTTGAAGGTTATTCAAAGTGGTAGTGACATTTTCAAGTTGTTTTTTAAATGCATTCATTTTTGAACCAACAGGACTTTGTAGCTGCTGAAAGAGAATATCACAAAGTCATATACACCAGGCAGCAACAATGATATAACTAATTGAGTTGTAAGTAAAATTACGTAAAACAGCTTGACTTTTGAGTTCATCAGTAAGGTGTCCAGTTCATTTTTTTTGGCAAGGTAAAGCTGGCAGTGATATTTTAGTGGTACAATACTGACATCCAATGGAGAGACAAATTAAATTTTGTTTCCTTTGAAGAGCTAAAAAAGAGTTATCATTTATGCTCTTTCTAAGAGATCTTTCACGTTGAAGAATTCATTCCATTTTAAGCCATGTAAATTTGTATCTCTGTATCGTCCCTTCAAAATAGTATTATAATTTTCAACATAGTTGTATAAATATGCCAAAAATTTTCAGTTGTAATCTTTTTGTTGTAGTTGCTTGTTTGGTTGCAGGTTTCTCCCTGCAAGAAAATACTTGTTTCTTAATTCATCAGGATATAATCACTAAGTAAATAAATATCATTTGCTTATACATAACTATATTTAAGACCTTAAAATGAACATAAAAGATATGTTATTCATAGTAAAGATAACCAGTTATTGCAGATATTTCCCCAAAATATTTTAGAGTTTAGCTGAGTCAATATTTGGTTGATTTTCTAATATTGCATAATTAGATGTGTTTTAACAATTAAAAGAAACTTAAAGAGCTATTAGTGCTGGTATAGTAAATCATAGCCAGTGTAAATGAATGTTTCTAAAAAGCCATTAATGTCAGTGGAAATTAGAACCTCGGGCCTGCAGTTTTTCTGTCAGCAGAAGACAATGTGTATTCTGCCAAGGAATATTGACTGCATTCTTATTCAAAACCCAAATAAGTTTGATAATTTAGACTGACCCATATTGAAAAAATTTGAAAAGGGACTGGGATAGACACCTTTGTGTGTGCATGTATGTGTGTGCACGTGTGTGTGTTTTCCTACTCAGCACACCTCCTCATTCTTTTGACACTGAAGCCCCTGCTTATTGGGTGGTTCTATGTAGTTTGGGTGGGTTAAATTCTTTCCTCCAGTGACAGGGATTTGCATGTGACCCAAGACTGGTTAGTCTGAGTAATTCATCTCCTGCCCACAGTGACAAGTGCAGGGATCAGAACACAAACCAAGCAGGAGCTATTTTTTCAGATTCTGCTAGGATTGCTAAAGTTATAGGACAGGAGCTTTAGACTCAATGGCTCTGGTTCCCTGGATCCAGCTGCACCTGATCTGACTTTATTAGGTGCATGAGTTAATCCATTCATTTGTGTACTTAAGTTAGTTTAAGATAGGCTTATGATTATTGTTGTTATTATTATTATGATTGTTGTTTATAAGGGAAAGAAACCTGAGCAATGCAGTGAACACAGTATTGGTGACTGGCATGAAAATTTTGAAATAAATTATAATATAATTCTCTGCAACAATAGATTTATGCTACCAGAACATATCACTATTTCACAGAGTCATTGCACTAAGAGGTTAAATCAAATGAAACTTCTCTATTAACCATGAAGGGAAAAAATAGTTTTAATAAAAATAGTTTTACTAAAAAGTTTAAAAATCATTAAAAAATAGAAAGCACTAGACTATTGATAGGGTGGAATAAATCAATAATTTTCTTACGAATAAATTCAGTGATCTGGAACAGATCACTTTCTTACATTTTTAATTTCCTTATATGTTTGATGCAGGAGTTAAACTCCATAACATAAATCTAGCTCATACTGAATACCTGACTATTATGATGGCAGAAAGACTATATCTTCCAATGTCAGATAGTCTCCAACACAAAGTGAATCAGGAAAAATACAAAAACAAAAACAAACAAAAAAGAAATCACTAACAAACATAAAACTGGAAACAAAATGTATGTATGAGGCTTTAATACCCCTAGTAAATCTGTTTACACTTTTGTTTTCTTTTTATAAAAACACCTACACCAAAGAGTTTATTCATTTGTTCTTAGTTTTGCCTTTTGCTTTTCAAACAATGTTTTGGGTTTTGTGAAGTTTAGGAATATGAATTTGTCTTTTTTCCCTAAAATATAAGAAAATCTTGCATACACTGGAATGTGGACAATCAGATTAAGTGCAATTTTTTCATGTATTCAGCAACTTAATTAATCAACACATAGTTATTGAATAACTATGGTGTGCTAAACACTTGGCAAGAATATTCTTCTATTATTTTGAAAAACAAAAAATATTGACACTGACCTATTTGAGACAGAACAGGTGAAGGGGTTCGGGTGGTTTTAAGCATAATTTTAATTAGCACATTTTTTTCACAATCTTGGGTCTCTCTGTATACAGATTTGAATTGAGAAAGACAGGGATGGGGCACAGAAAATACTAAGAGGGACAAGTGCTTTCAGGTCGTATTTGAGATTTACTGCTACTCTTCGGTGAAGACCACTGAAAACTCTAGGAACTTGAGGTAGATTCCCTTCTTTCACCACTATAGAGAGTCAATAACCTAAACTCATTTTATCTGTTCAATATCCCAGGAAACTAGGAAATTTTTGTTTAGTATTTGCTTTTGACGAACATTTGGCAGCTGAAAAACTTCCAACCAGATTAGTAAACTCCGGAGAAAGATAAAAACTGGAAGCAATCATTCAGGGTCTGATTAAATGTAAAAATGTACATGTTTACTATGTAATTTAGTTACAAATAGTTTTGTAGGAAAAAACCCAAACTTAGTGGCTATATCTAGTTAGGAAGACAGATGAGGATTCGTGTCATCCAAACACAGACTTGGTGAGTAAGCTGTTGAAGCTCAGATACAAATTCACACGGGAGTGATTTAATTTTCTCAGTATAACATACCAATTGCCAGATTCTTGGCTACACTCTGATTGTTACTTACATAGCAGCTGAGTAGAAACAATAAGATTGAGCCAAGTAGCATTTCATATGTGCGGCGTCGGGGAGGTGCTGGTGGTGCTGGTGTTCTTTCTTTAATGACTATTTAAGGATGTTTCATAACTGTGTTGCTTTTATCACTATTTTTCTTATTTGGTATAACTCTGAATGTAAATCATCCTAGTTTTTTAAAAGGTAGCTCTTTATTTCACACAAGTTATGGATCCATTAAGATTTCAATGTAAAATATATGCTCTTTTCTTGCTTAGTAAACCTCTGGATATCTCAGGCCAACATTTTGTAGGAACGATAGGCTGTGTGTATGTATTGCTGTTCCAGGGCTAACCTCTGTTACATTTTATATCACTTTATCGCCAAACATTTCCATAGTAATCCAAGACTATAGCCTTCATTGATGTTTTTTCAGCCTTTAAATCTGTGGATAAAGATTATTAAGGATGATATCTCACTGATTAATATCAACTGATTAACAATGTATAAAGATTTACATTGTAATACAGTACTATTGAGAGGTGACAGCGTGCTGGCAGTCCTCACAGCCTTTATGAGCTGTAACACTCACGGCGAAAGTCCGCAGTTTCACTCCTGAGCCAGCGAGACCACGAACCCCACCAGAAGGAAGAAACTCCGAACACATCTGAACATCAGAAACTCTGGACACGGCGCCTTTAAGAACTGTAACACTCACCGCGAGGGTCCGCGGCTTCATTCTTCAAGTCAGTGAGACCAAGAACCCACCAATTCCGGACACACTACTAAGGAAATCGAAGTCAATCAGAATAGCCTATTAATGCCTTCCAGAGGAAAGAAAATAGAGATGTGTCCTGGTCAGTCTCTCTCTCTCTTCCCGCTTTTTTGACACACTCTACAAATATTTTACATCTTTAAGTGAATATCCCCAGATAGAGAAAATTGAAAGATAAGCATTTTCTTGTATGAAAATGAATTAGTTTTATTACCAGGACAGAATAGGGGGTCTTAAGAGAAAGTAGCTCCTACTGCCTGTTTCCTGGCAGAAAGAGGAGCTACAATTAAAATATTCCAAAATGAAAATTATCATATCGGGCAAGATTTTTATTTAACTTTTAGCAGGCAGCAGTTAGCAGGAGGTTCATCTTGTACTATTCATGGCTTATTGGGCATTTTTATATGATTTAAGTTGCAGTTATGCTTCATAGCTTGGAATTGTGAAGGCTTGTTTGCTCACTTGTTGCTGTGTAAGAGTATACTTGGAATTGCTGCTTGATAATAACTTTATTCTTACCAATAGGTATTACCTGGCTCACCTTAGAGGTGAGCAGCCCTCACCTAGTCAGCTACATATCCTTTTCAGGATTCTTAATTTTTACAAGAGGATGGCAGCCTACTCCCAGCAAAACTGCCTATTTTAATTTTATTTATTTATTTATTTTTTACTTTCTTTAAGTTTTAGGGTACATGTGCACGACGTGCAGGCTTGTTACATATGTATACATGTGCCATGTTGGTGTGCTGCACCCATTAACTCGTCATTTAACATTAGGTATATCTCCTAATGCTATCCCTCCCCCCACAAACTATCGCAAGGACAAAAAACCAAACACTGCATGTTCTCACTCATAGGTGGGAACTGAACAATGAAAACACATGGACACAAGAAGGGAAAACTGCCTATTGAAGCATATAGCACTGCACTCAACTCCCACAGTAAAAGTGACTATATGCAAGTTCCTTCTTAAGAATATACTCTTGACCTTGCTATCTGTCAATAGCTACCAAAAACTTGGTTGAGATAAACAGTAGTTACAGAAGACTGCATAAAGATTGTATCTTCCATTCTTTCAACTAAATCTATATTTTTCAAACATCTTTTAAAGTAGCAGAACCTTTTTACTTTTCACACAGTCCAGTAAATAAAATGGATTTATTTACATTTTAATAATAAAATGTAAATTTACAATTTAATAATAAAATGGATTTACTCCAGGGACTCTTGTTGAACCCTGTTGTCTTTAGTGGAACCCACAGGTGTGCAATGAACAATCTGAAAAACATTGCTATAATTGAGGTTGCAAGCCCAAAGGCCTTTAGGGGCCCACTCAAGTAAAGGTAGATGAGTCTGTATTTCTATACATATACAAATACATGTACATATACATGTACATGTACATATACACATACATGTACATGTACATATACACACAAAATATATATCAAGAGCATGAATAATTCCCAAGGGCATTTATCAAATATGATTTGTTTGTAAAACACTGTGCTGGCCACAGAAGGCACATGTGCGCTTCTCATTTTATCCTTTGGGCCCTAGTTTCCACACCCAGATACTCTAAAATCTATCTTTAAATAGCCACATTATCAGAAAATTATGCCCTGAAACTGTATTATATTACATATAAATGTAACACATCATTTATTTTGCTTGATTGCATTTGGCATATTGCCATGAGCATGACTGACTCTATAGGAAAGAGCATCATGTGTTTATTATTAGGACATTTAGAACAGTGTTTCTCAAAAACTGATAAATGTACCTTTGTATTAGAATCCTCTGGAATGCACATTCCTTGGCCTTATCTCAAACTTACTAAAGCATAATTTCCAGCATGAAGTGAAGCCTGGAATTCTACACATAAAATTATTTGATTAATGCAGAGGAAATTTAAATACATATAACTAAGTGAAAGAAGACACACTGAAAAGGCTACATAATGTATGATTTCAACTATATGACATTCTGGAAAAAGTAAAATGGACATTCTGTTCCATTTTATTGTGAGCCTAAAACTGCTCTAAAAAAGTTTATTAATGCAAAAAGGTAGATAATTATTATGAACAATGAAGTTTGAATATCACTGGTCCAAAGGATCTTTTCTATTTATTAACCTGTGTCCTCAGAATCAATAGAAACTGTTCTCTGAGCTCATCTTGGAAACAGTGATAATTAGGCTTTTACTAAACATTTTTTCTTAACTTTCAGAATGCTGTGAATTTTGTAACTAGTAGTACTTTCTTTTTTGTGTGGTTTCCTGATAAACTTATAATCAAATTTATGGTGTTTATTTCACAAGTATATACCACTTCAAGGCCTTAAATTATCTTGCCAAACTCACTATTGGCTCTACTTTATTTTTCTATTACTAAATTTTCTTCATTTATTTTTCTACAATTATTTTAATTTGCCTTATCTTGACAGAATGTATTTTTGCTTCTGTGTAAGATATTTTAAACACTGTCACATTGGACAATAACTTAATTTTTCTGAGGTAATATTCTCATTTTTAAAAGGGAAATATTATTACCCAACAAATAAGTTTGTTGGATAATTCAATATGATCATGCATATAAAATACCAGAGTGCCTGGCACGTAATAAGCACTCAATAACTGCTACTTAGTAATTTTTTAAATAACAGGAATAATATATGCCAATATAAGTGTTAATATAAATCATCAGTGATATTTCAGACACTGATAGCTTTTTCACTTTATAATTTCATTTTTATTTGCTTAATTATTGTGAAATAAATTACATACATCATTACATTTTATCTCCAAGTACTTCTGATGTGCATCTAAATAAGAACACATACATCTAAAATAATATTATCACATCTGAAAATAATAATTTCTTGATGTCTTCCAATACTCTATCCACTTGTAAATTTTGCCAGTTATCCCCATAATGTCTTTTCTAATGCATTTGTCCAATGAACAATTTTAAGTAGAAAAACAATTACTGGGTTTCTCTCTATATAATCTGAACATCATTTGGCCATTTCTAAGTAATTAATTTTATGCAGGTTGGCTAGTAGAAGAGGACAAATGTTAGACAAATGGAAAGGGCAAGGAAAAGACCTGGCCAGAGCAGGCTGTTCTATGTGAATAAACAGCAAGAGCATGCTGTTCATGCCAATTGGTATTTTTGCAGTTGGACTATAATGTCATAGGATAAAAAGTCATACTTTTAAAATTCATTTCAGCAAATAATAACACAATGGCCAATAATACAAACCTGGGAATTGACAGTACAGAACAGAGAATCCACGACTATCTCCATAGAAAGAAGCTGATCTGATAAATTATGCATACCATTGTGTAACTGGATAATTTTGCCTTTTGATTCATGAAGTTCCACATATTCAGGTTGTAAACACATTCAAAAAGACAGGATACTTCCTATGTGGTGAAAGCATAAAGCATAGATTTTTTTTCTTTTTTTGGACGGAGTTTCACTCTTGTCACCCAGGCCAAAGTTCAGTGGCACAATCTCAGCTCACTGCAACCTCTGCCTCCTGGGTTCAAGCAATTCTTCTGCCTCAGCCTCCCGAGTAGCTGGGATTACAGGCACATGCCACCATATCTGGCTAATTTTTGTATTTTTCGTAGAGAGAGGGTTTCTCCATGCTGCTCAGGCTGGTCTTGAACTCCCGACCTCAGGTGATCCTCCCACCTAGGCCTCCCAAAGTGCCGGAATTACAGGTACAAGCCACCGTGCCCGGCTGAAAGCATAGATTTTTCTATGTGAATTTACTAAAATATTCTGTGAAGTAACCATCTAAAAAGGAACTAAGCACCAGAAAGATCCCCTGATGCACAGGAATAAAATTTTAGTAAAGTAAATATAGCTCAAATTTTAGATTTTAGAAAATGATATGGCAGGGGTTATTTTTTGTTTCTCAAAATGAGCACTAGTTGCTTTGATTTTTGAGCTGTTGACATATATTTCCACTACTTGTGGTTTTCTACTTTGTGAGAAATTCACAGCAATCAGAGAAAAGATAAACAAGAATAAAACTGAGCATTTTTTTAAGTTTTCTTTAGTCTGAGGTTTTCCAAATGTTTGTGCTAGTCTATCAGTTGGAATGAATTCCAAAAAGTGTCTGATCTTTGAAGGCAAAACTAAATTCGTTAGTGTCTCTTTCCCTTTTTCACTTCCCCATCAAACATATACACAATAACACATACACAGTCCTTGTATAATATATTTTAGAAGTAATTTGATGACTTTAATAATTATTGGCATGATTTATGCTACCTCATGAAGCAATTGATTTATTTTGAGTTTGGGGAGCTGGAATCAAGTCACATATTTTATTATATTTATTCCTTCTCAGTGTGCTTCCTTGTCTTGATGGAAAAGTTTTCTCATTCTAAATATTTGGAGTGATCTTATTCATTATATTTCAACTATGTTAGGTTTTCTTGCTCAGGAAATACAATTAATTCAAGTCATTAGTTCAAGAAACATAATTGAGCACCTGATATGTATCAGACTTTTTTTTTAGGCACTAGGAATAGAGTATTAAACAAGACAGAGAAGCGTATATATCCTCATGGGCCTTGCATTCTAGAAGAGAAAATAACCAAAACAAACAAACAAACAAAACAAAACAAAAAAAACAAATACTATGCTATGTATGTAAAGTGAGGAAAAGACTAAGTGAGTTCTGGTGAGGTGGGGATGGGAGAAGAGTCACAAACATAAATTGGGTAGATGGGAAAGACTCTTATTCTGCCATGTGCTAGGTAGATGCAGCTGAATTCACTAGAGGAGGGAGAACTTTATAATGTTTTGTACAAAGGCTCAAATGGGCTAGACTTGGCTTTGGGGAAGCAGTCAAAATCATTGACTTTGACTTTCATGGAGTAGAATGAGAAGCCAGTTGATGGCTGCCAAGCTTAGGACAGTTAGTTGGTTACTGCCATGTCCAAGCAAGCTCTGACCAGGGAGATTGCAGTAGACATAAAGGAGAAATGGTCACAATCTGAACATATTTTGAAAGTAGAAACAACAGAATATGGATATCAACAAAAGGGAAGAATTGATATTACCACACAAAGTTTTGGCCAAGAAACCGTGAGAGTGGAGTTACTATTGAGATGTGATATGTAAAGAGTTCAAAAGAAACATATTTGGGGGGTGTGTGCATGTATGTGTGTGCTTGTATCAGGGAAAGGGAGAGTCAAGAGGAATATTTTGTTTGAAATTATTATTAAAAATCCAAATTGTGATGTTGTGTAGACAGTCTTGACTATAAGAGGCTGGAGTTCAGGGGAGAGTTCCTGGGTAGACACGTAAATTTGAAAATTCTCAGCTTGGTGTCTTAGAGATTGGATGAGATCACTAAGAGAGTGAGCATGAATAGAGAAGAAGTCCCATGAGTTCGATATGAGACATTACACTCTAGGGATTAGGAATATGAAAACAACAAAGGAGATAGAGAGGGAGCTCTCCCTGAGAAAAGAGGAACACCAGAAAAACATGGTGACCTGGAATCCAAGTGAAAAAATTACTTTAAAGAAGAAAGAGGTATCTGAAGAATCAAATGCATAGGTCAAACAAAATGAAGGTTGATAACTATCTTTGGACTTTGGAATACAGGGCCATTGGCGACTTAACAAAACCTACTGTTTTTTAGTGTTTGAGGAAAATAATGGCATGAGTTCAAGAAAGAATGCAGGAGGCATTTGAGATAAGAAATAGAGGACGATGATTGTAGGCAAGACTTTCAAGAAGTTTAGCTAAGAGAAAGGACATGGGAGGCCTTGGATAAGGCTGGGGGCGCAAGTAAATATTTTTAATACAGAAGAAATGATATGTTCATATATGAAGTGAAATGGTTGTAGAGAGAGAAAATTAAGACTTGAGAGAGACTGGAGAACTTCCTGATTGATATCCTTGAGTGGGTTAAAGAAGACAAGGCATAGAGTACAAGTGAAAGATGTGGCTTTAGCTAAAAGCACAGTCATACCCTCCATAGCAATAGGAGAAAAAACACAGGGCACACATGTGGGAAGGTGGGAGAGTGTGGATGTAACCTTCAGATGTTTCCTTTTATTTAATGAAACAAGGTCATTGACCGAATGTAATGGGAGAATGGGTGTGGGAGTTTTGAGGAGAAATAGATATAAAGTAGTTATTCAGAACATGGATTAGTGAATGAATTAGGGAAATACAGTATTTTAGCTGGAGAGTATTGGAGACCCACTTGATGAAAGACGCAATGAATTTAAGGTGATTGTGTTCTGCATAATCACTGTCATTGTCACATTCTGACATGTGAGTGCAGACTTAGAGTGGGCTGATAGTGTTTTCAGTTTTACTGAGTGAGGTATCACAAAGCAACAGAGCGGCGTTATTATAATGTCTGGCCATAGAATCTAAGCTGATGAATTGCGTGAATAAAATGAAGCCCTAAGGAAAGTGAGGGACAGTAAAAATGTGATAATATCAAAGTATTGTTTTTCTGGGGTTAAAGGAGTTTTGAGTTAGGATGTCTATTAGTTTCCTATTGCTTGTGTAGCAAGTTACTACAAATGTAATAGTTTATAAAAATACAAATTTATTATTTTACAATCCCGGATGTCAGAACTCCAAAATGTGTCCCACTGGGCTAAAATAAAGGTGATGACAAAGTTGAGTTTCTCTCTGAAAGCTCTAGGGAAAAAATATATTTTTGTACTTTTTCCAGTTTCTAGTGGTTCCCCCCATTCCCTGTTCATGGCCCCCTTTCAACTTCAAAGCCAGCAATGTCTGTTCATATTTTTCTCTGGTTCTTACTCTTCTGCCTTCCTCATTTAGGTCTCTTGTGATTACACAATGAGCCCATCTGGATATTCCAGGATAATCTTCATATTTTAAGATTTGCTAATTAGTAAATTTAATTCTGTCTAATATTTAAATTGCCCTTTGTCATGTAACAATGGGAATTAGGACACTGACATCTTTGGGGGTCATTATTCTGCCCAACACAAGATACTGAAAGTAGTAACAGGAATTATGGGAGGAGATGAGAGAAAATGTATACATGTATATATGTATACTGAGAAAATGTATATAGAAAGAAGTTGTTGAAGAATAGGAAGCTTGAAATTGAAATTATTATTTTGTAGTGGGTCTAGAGATTGATTATGGGAATGAACCAACTCCAAAGGAAGAGAGTAGTCTGAAAAACTGATAGACCTCAGTTTTGAAATTATCATTTTGAAAGGATAATTATAAAGCCCATACCATTACTTTAAAAATCAACATCAAGGATCTAGAACCAGAAATACCATTTGACCCAGCAATCCTATTACTGGGTATATACCCAAAGGATTATAAATCATTCTACTATAAAGACACATGCACACATATGTTTATTGCAGCACTGTTCACAATAGCAAAGACTTGGAACCAACCCAGATGCCCATCAATGACAGGCTGGATAAAGAAAATGTGGCACATATACACCATGGAATACTATGCAGCCACAAAAAGGATGAGTTCATGCCCTTTGCAGGAACATGGATGAAGCTGGAAACCATCATTTGCAGCAAACTAACACAGGAACAGAAAACCAAACACTGCATATTCTCACTCATGAGTGGGAGTTGAACAATGAGAACACATGGCCACAGGGAGGGGAACATCACGCATTGGGGCCTGTTGGGGGATGGGGGTCTAGGGGAGGGATAGCATTAGAAAAAATACCTAACGTAGATGACAGGTTGATGGGTGCAGCAAACCACCATGGCACGTTTATACCTATGTAACAAACCTGCATATTCTACACATGTATCCCAGGAATTAATGCACAATAAAAGAAATCAACATAAGAGGGTTTTGGGGATCCAAGAGATAAAATATTTAATCAATGAGGAGTCATGACCCACTGTGGCAGATTTTATTATTGTTTAGTAAATATTAGGCTTGGCCATGTCACTTTCTTTGGCCAATGGAATGTAGCGATAAGTGAAAATGTGCTAGTTCTGAACAGAGGCTTTAAAGGCTATTACAGGATTTAGCCATTCCTCTTGAGCTCCTACTGACCTCTGTTGTGAGAACTGCATGCTAGGATGGTGGCTGCTCATTCAGCCTGGGATTTGGAATGTGAAGACATGTGAAGCAGATCTGAAACTAATCTATAACCTGGTTCTAAGCCCAAATGAGTTTAGCTCATTTCCGTCCAGCTAAAGCCAATCCACAGACCAGTAGATGGAACATAAATGATTGTTTTTGTAAACTGTTAAGTTTTGAGATTGTTTGTCATGCAGCATTATGCAGCAAAAGCTGCTTAATACACCAGGTAACAGTAGATGACAGTAATAAGCAGGGCTAGTAGTGAACTACTCTGAAGATATGGAATCATTTAAAGCTTTTTGTTTTTTCTTTCAGGGAAGAGGGAGGGAAATGATCTGGGATCCACTGTGAGAAACAAGGACACTTACTTTATTTACTGGTCCAAGAACTGTGAGCGGAAAATCAGAATTTACTTTAGGGGTTTCAAGGAAAACGAAGTTCACAGAAGGCATCTGCATTTTTACTAAAGCAAGAAGGTGAAGGGACAATTTGGAGACATTGAAGATATTAGAGAATTTGCTAATGATCTTCCTTAAATTTCATAGCACAGTAGTAAAATTTCCACTTTGACTTCTTTCTTATTTTAAGATCTTTTTTTTCAGCTAGATAAACGTGCTTCTGCTCTTCACTGTCCTTTTTCCTAAACAAGAGACTAGAGACATTCTTAATTCTTCCCTCCCCATTGCCTCTCACATTCAATAGATGCCCAGGCTTTGTCTATTATGCTTTCAAGTTATGTCCCCAATGGGTTGCTGCTTTTTCTGTCCTCACACTGCTGGCCTATTACATACTCTCTTTACTTGCATGAGATGCTTTACTTGCATGAGCATGAGATTTTAGAAAATTAGACAATTTTCTAAAAGGCTTTTATGTTTCTAGTATCACCTCCAATTAATCTGCTTATCTATTGAAAAAAACATGGATTCTGGAATCAGATATTTCTCAGTTGGCATATCAGCTTTGAGACTTATTGTAAGACAAAAGATAAAGCTTTATGACTTTCCTCACTTGTAGAAATGGGACACAATAAAATTATCTAATTTATAAGGTTGCTGCTGGAGTTAAATGAAATCAAACCTAGGTAATTTTTGGCACTAAATAATGTCCAATTAATGTTAGTTTCCTTCTTTCTTTTACATTTCTAGAGCTGTAGTTTAATAACAAAAATTTGATTGTTTCACTCTATTGTGAACAGAAGAGATCTCAAAAAATTCTCAGTTACTATAGAATAGAAAGCAAATTCTCTACCATGGCATAAAAGGCCTTCAATGGTTTGACTTATTTTTTTTTTAATCTCCTTCCACTCTTAGGCATAGTTGATGGGTCTGAATTATAGTAGTAACTCCATTGGTTCAAAACCCACAAGGCTCAACTTCTAAGTAATACAGCATCCTGGAAATGAGCTAATGCAGACATTGCCAGTTGCTTACCACAAATCCATTTTCTTTTTTGTTGTGGCAGAAACTTGCCAATTGTAAACAATATCTGTGTTATCTTTCTCCATATACCCATTTAGACTGTATGATCTAATCCTCTGTGTTAAGTGGGGCTATGTTTCTGAGTGTAGGTAGCAGAACATACATAGATGTGATACGTGCCATTTCCATGCCTAGTCCTTAAAGCCCGACTTACTTCTCCACACTCCCTTTCTTTCCTGGCAGCCAGATGTGAACAATACAATATCTGCAGGCCAGATGTGAACTATACAATGGAGGACTCTGAGCCTCTGAGGGATGATAGAGCCATGAGATCACAGGCATTTGGATCCCTAAATGATTACATGAAGCAGCTCCCCCACCCTCAATTTCCATTGTACTGTGATGTAAACAAGAATGATGTCTTGCGTGTGTATGTGAAAATCCGTTGATATTTTGTTGTTGATTCTAATAACTTTTAGCCTGCCACTTTAACACAGATATCGAGGGGTGTTGCTGCTGCAATAAAACCTAAAGAATGTGTCATTGGCTGAGTGGTTGGGTAATGAGCTACAAAGAAGCAGATATAAAAGGCTGACAGTTGAGATCCATCCTTTACTATGGCAAAATATTGGGTAAAAATAAAATATGATAACTAGAAAGGCAGACCACAAGCATACACATTTAACTATGAAGAGAGGTTGAAAAACGGAACATTATTCATGAGTATAAGTTGCTATTGGATGAGTTTCGAAAGGCATTGCAAGAAAGAGATCACAAGAAATAAGTGGTTTATTTGTAGCAAAAAGGAACAGGAGGAATTTAGAGGCTTCTTTAAGGTGGGAAAGCCAATTGATTCTGAACTCCAAAACAAGAGACATAAAAGATGAGATTGAGAAAATGGCTTTGAGCACTGAAGACTCAAGTGAGACTTTTCAGTTGAAGTGATTTACTCAGCCACATTTTAGAAATCAAATTAAAGGTACCTTTCCATGAAGGTCTATCCAGCTGCCATCATGATACCCTATCAAGTTGAGAGAAGAGGTTTGAGGATGAGCAAGCAGAGATAAAACTAGGTCTGGAAAAATACTTCAAGTATGGTTACTGTCATATGAAAGTGACTTGAAGCAAATAAATCAGAAACCCACTAAAATTTTGAGGGACTTCTGTTGCCAATGAGACAATGTCAAAGAAAAAAATAAAACCTTTGAATGTTCAAGCTATTAAACACATTTCAGTTCATCAAGGTTTCTCCAGAAGTAAATGAGCTGTAAAAGCTGAGCATCCCCAAAGGATGGCAACATCCCCAGTGGAGAATAATGGGAAATGAAGGGTTACTCCCAGAAAACAGGGTCAGGGTCTAATTTGGAAACTCTACCAAGTGTCAGGGATGTTCATGTCATCTTTGGCATATTTTTCTTGTAGGGCTCCTTTCTGCCATTCAAATTTGTATTCAGTGTCTCCTCTGTTTCTTCTTTCTCTTTGTCTACTTTTTAAACTCCTGGTGGGGCTTCATACATGAAATTAAGACCATTCTTTACAGATTCATATCCCATAACCAAGCTATTATCGTACGATTCCTGTTCTTAAAGATATTGTTGCATTAATTCTTCTTATTTCTTCTTACAATATGATATTTTCTATCCTGCCCTCCATTTTTTTTGATATTAGATTTAGAGGTGGGATGAAAGTCCTTCTTGCACATGAAGTTGGTGAAGGATTTCCCCATCTTGGAGCTGGAGCTGGGGGAAGCAGAGGCTAGTGGAGTCATATGACTAAGTTCTGTTCACAGGATGTGATTGGAGGGGTTGTCTACAACTTTCAGGCATCGTCCCTCAAATAATTCTCTCTCCCTTTGTCTTCTGGCCACTGTAGAGGATCATGCAGAAGCTTTGAGGTCCTAGGATATTGTCGAAGCATCATATGGAAAAAAAGCTGATCCTTAAATGACTGCAAGCAACAAAGCCCTTTTGACAACTTTCACTGTAGTGACATAAGCAAGAAGGAAAGACAACTGTGAAAAATCACCGAGAGTTTTTTTTTTTCATAGTAGTTAAGCTACATTATAGTTCCCAACCTCCCCTAGAAGTTTACTTTTAGACTGTATTTTTTGTTTGACACTTATTCAATATATATTCCATTCCTACAAAAACATTTCAGTAACTTTGGTCACAAGAGACTGTATCTCAGTACAACTTACTATGTTCATTTGGAAACCACGTGTTGTCTACTCTGTGTGAGTAATTCAGAAGTCAATTGTGGCCATATGACTGAGTTCTAGCTGGTGGAATATAAATAGGTGTTTAGCGTGCCATTTCTGGGCTAGTAGACATGACCCTTTAAGATATCTTGCCCCTTCTGTTGGGAGGATGTGGAAAACAACCATACCTGAAGACACAGAAAAACCCACGAATAAAGGAGCCTAATTCCAAATCATTGTGTGGAAAAAAACCACCATTTTATGTAAACAAGAAGCGAATTTCTGTTTTTACTTATATGCATATCTATTTTTTTAATTTTTTAATTTTTAATTTTTAAATTTATTTTTATTGATTTATTTATTTATTTTTGGAGGCAGGGTCTGGCTCTGCCACCCAGGCTGGAGTGAAGTGGCACGATCTTGGCTCACTGCAACCTCTGCCTCCCAGGCTCAAGCCATCCTTCCACCTCTAGTTCCAAGTAGCTGGAACTACAGGCATGTACCATCCTCCCAAGTAGCTGGAACTACAGGCATGTACCATCCTCCCAAGTAGCTGGAACTACAGGCATGTACCATCCTCCCAAGTAGCTGGAACTACAGGCATGTACCATCCTCCCAAGTAGCTGGAACTACAGGCATGTACCATCCTCCCAAGTAGCTGGAACTACAGGCATGTACCATCGCGCTTGGCTAATTTTGTAGAGATGGGGTTTCCCTTTGTTGCCCAAGCTGGTCTTGAACTCCTGAGCTCTAGCAATTCTCCTGCCTCAGCCTCCCAAAGTGTAATTACAGACATGAGCCACTGTGCCTGGCCGCATTTCTAAACCTTCTTGTAACAGCACTCATCATTTATCCTAAATAATAAACGGGCCATATTCCTTTATATCTCTATTGCTTCCATATAGTCAGTTTGGAGCACCCTTTTCTGACTTCTTCTCCTGAAAACTCCTATTTAACTTTCAAAAACTCATCTCAAATGTTAACTACTCACTGAGCTTTTCTCTATTCCTAGGCAGTTATTTATTCCCTTTCCAAGAATAACTAAAAATTTCATGTATCTCTATTATTGTATTTCTATTATTCAGTTATGATTGATTTGCACAATCAATCATAATTGAATAATAGAAGATTTGCACAATCTTCCCTTCTTGACAGTTAAATCATAGAGAGCAGAAATTTACTTTATTTCCCTGTATCTAACATGCCTCACACAGAGTAAACAATACATGGTATCCAAATGAACAAAATAAATTGTATTGAAATAATACTCTCATGTGATCAAAGTTACTGAAATATTTTATAAGAAGCATATATAATATATATTGAATAAGTGTTGAACAAAAATACAGTCTAAAAGTAAACCTTATTAAAACAGATTCAACTTTAGAACAAATAGAACTCATTATCTGTCTGTTTCAGTATATGGAAATTCTAATAATGTCATGACCCTGATGGAAGAAGATAGAAAATGCTATAATGGAGATTTTTCTTCCCACTCACCTCAGGTTAGGAAGGGATTTTAATTATTTCTACACTAATCCATTAATTATTCACAAACTCGATGATCTGAGTGCTATCTCCATTCCGTCAGAGTAGAGTTTCAGGCTTCCCTAGGCTTTTGCTGAGTGTAGGTTGTTAAAATGCAGTCAATTTGGTCTTTTGTAGAAGTTTCTCGACACTTTTCTTAAGGTCTTCTATGACTGCATAGAAATCTTTGTTTCCACAGATGAATTCCAAATGTGAGAGAAAATAATTTGGAAAAATGTAATTATGTTTTATTTCAGATCCAATATCAACAACGGAACACAACTTACACAGAAAGCTTAATTTCCACCGGGTTGGCTCATGTATGACTCACTTGTATGATTTTTAAGAATCTTCTACTTTAAAATCTATCATAATAGTTAACAAAATTGAAAATCAAGAATATGAATCAGATGTATTGCAGTAACTGAATTCTCAACAGGTTTTATTTTTATTATACCACACTGTGTAGATGCAGTGACAGAAACATAGATTTAAAGTAAATAGCTCATTTTCTTTGTATTGAAAATGCCTTAAAGATAATATTGTTATCAGATCAATTCTGTTTACACATCTGAATCTATTTCTGGATAATATGATCAGAATTAATTACAAAAAGACAACCAGAGTGGACCACAATGCTATGAGTTTATCACTTAAGGCCTCTATATGTTCCTGTTTTCATTTTTTTTAGTATATACTTTCTTAATACATGGGACAGAACTCTTATTAAGTGTTCTATTTTAGATTACCTTTAAATTACAGCTGTCATTTTTTTCTGTATTTGTGAAGATCAATAAACTAATAGATACCTGACAATAGACCTAGTTGTCTCTATCTTTTGCACCTATGATTAAATTCTTACAAGCTATAACTTCCAAATTTTACATGACTATTTGAAATGTCAGCATTTTAAGCAAACATAAACTTAAATGTGAGAGATTAGCTCAGCTAAGCCATATACTTACTACAATAAAGCCATAAAACACACACCTGGAATTACAGTTTCCCAGCATCTACTATTGCCTATTGCCAGCAGTTGAATATGTAGAGAATATCAGCAGCACTGAAGTGAAAAAGAGTACAATGTTTGGTATCAAATCCATCTGATGCTAGTACATGAGAAGCCTTTAATTTTCCCCCCAACAACATTTTTAAAAAGATAAAAAATGATTAGAAAAAAAAGTCAGCCTCAGTTGCTCTATGTTTTTTCCCACTCTAAATATTACTACTCTGGGGATGCTATACCATAACACACAAATGTAAAAATATAAGGATAGCCATGGTAGAGTCATAAGGTTACTATTATTATTTGAAATGTTAAAATGGCTTTAAAAACTGATAAAACAGAAATCACAGTAATACTCAAAAGTCAACATAAAGCATACTATTTCTGGCTCTAAAGGGTCAATGCACTAATGCTGCTGGATGTTGAGTCATCCTCTATATTTTGTATCAGGTAAAATAGAAAAAAGTTAGATCATTTTTCTACTTCTAAGTGGAACAGCAAAGAATCATTATAAAGTCTCTGATACAAAATAGTAGTTCAGATAGGTGAAGGTTGGTATTAAATTTCACAGCCTGATTTTCACATTCTTCTTTAAGCCTTAATTACTTGTTGTACTCAAGTTTTCAAACTATTTTAATTCATGATCTTTTCTATTACAGCACTTCCAGACTTCCCCTTAAATCTTGCCTTGTCAATCTGATATAGAAACTAAAAACTACAAACTTAACAATTATTAAACTCAACTCTTTAAAACCATCTTGCCCCCAAAAAGATCTGACCTGCAACTGATTCACATTCTCTTGGTCAGTAATACCACCTTTTGTTCAGGAACCCAAGCCATACCTAAATCACCCTTTCCTTCTTATTCCTCTCCGTTTACTTCAGCCAGTAAGTCCTGAAGCCTTGTCTGTCTCCTAAAAATCTCTTATAAGTTTCTTTCATCTTGTTCTATCGGTGGTTTTATTCAGAATCTTGTTATCTTTTTTCTAGAACTAGCATCCTAACTAGGCTTACTGTATTTAGTATCTCTCTAATTTTACCCCTTTTCTTCCCCTAAACTTGTGTTTCTGAAAATAATTTGATCTTTTCACTATTCTGTTTGAAAAGCTCCATTAAATCCTTATTATATACAGGATAGTATAAAAATTTCTGAATTTGGCTCATGAGATCTTTTATAAGGAAGCCCCATGTTGCTTTTCTTATACTTCCTTGTCTTAGTCTCTTTAGGCTGCTATAAAATTACCATAGACTAGCTAGCTTATACACAACAGAAAATTATTTCTCACAGTGCTAGACTGAGAAGTCCAAGATCAAGGCTCCAACATACTGAGTGTCTAGTGGGGGCTCACTTCCTTTTTCATAGAAGGCCATCTTCTCACTATAACTTCAAATGGAGGAAGGGGCAAGGGATTTCTCTAGGGTCTCTTTTATAAGGTCCCAAATCTCATTTATGAGGTCTCCATCCTCATGACCAAATCACCTCCCAGAGTCCCATATGCAAATACCACCACACTGGGGACTGTATTTCAACATATGAAATTTGGAGGGACACAAACTTCTTTTCTATAGCATGCACCCTTTCATTATCTTATAATCCAGGCATACTGGATCACCAGTATTCCCAGAAATTACCAAGTTTATCCATACATTTGATAATCTTCTTGGAATAAGAGACTAAAGAGGAAGTATAGCTCAGTGTTGAGGACCACAAGTTTTGGAATGAATTCAAATGGAGGCCTTGAGTCTCTGCTTTGCAATTTACTAGTATGGAGACCTGGTCAAGTTACCTAAAATAATCAAGATCCAAGTTCCAGTTTGTCATCTATAAAATGAAGATTATATCACTCTTTTCAGGATTGATATGAAGATTATCTATCTATCTACGAGATTATCTATATATAAATATGATATTCATTCACACAATAACTGGAAAATACTAAATAATATATGGTACCTATTTAACTGTGGCTATGACTGTTATTACTACTATTACTATTTTTACTACTGCTGTAGTTCCTTTTGTGTTTAGTTGCTACATGTTTTGAAATTCTCAGCAACAAATATTTGTTTTTCTAAAAGTGTGCTTGGTTATTGCCATAGAGCCTAAAGTATAATAATAATAATAATAATAATAAAAAAAAAGAACCGTTATACTTCAATAAAAAGAAACTTCAATTTAAAATGTAGATAGCTCTTCCTGGAACAGTCATGCTCTGCAGCTTCCCAGGCTGGGCTGCAAACATATTATAAAAAATAAAATAAAATAAAAAATAAAAAAAAAAGAAACAACTGAAAATGATTTAGGCTACTTTATTTTTAAATGAGTGATAAAGTTTTATAATATTATTTTGATCTAAAATGAGATTTAATTATGAAAAATATCCTGATAAGCCAGGTTGGATGATTAATTTTGAAAACAACTTCAACAGATCATTTTAAAAGTATTTAGAGAAACATCAACATTTTGATGTAGTTGTATGGTTAGGATGAATATTAATTATCCAAACACTTTTTGGAATGAAAGAGGAATTAATAATTACTATGCAGAGACAATAAGAATAAATGAGATTAGTTGCTGGAAAAGCTCCTTCTGCCCCCCAAGTTAGTTCAATTTATTTTTATCTTGAGTGAGATTGAAAAAGTTGGGTTGCAAAACGTTGAATGTAGAGACGTCTAACATTAAAATAAACACTGAAGTCAGTCGCTGTCCTTTAGATAAAGCTAAACTTACCTTTGCTAGATATTATGATATATGTGACAAACGTAACCAGAATATTAAAACCATAATTATCAATTATTTATTCATAGATAATTTAATTTTAATGAGGTAGAGGAGTAGTTTGGATATTTTTAAAGTGTGGTCAGGACAAAGCTGGTCATAGGTAAGTTATAACACACCCAGCTGCCCAAAAGTCCTTTGGGCTTTTGAGACAATAAAGAAATTTCAGGGTTACCTTTAATATTTGTGTGAAGATAAGAAGACACATGTCAAGTTAAAGGAGTTACTGAGTGTTCTTTGGAGGAAATGAGATGATGAGTATAAAAAAACTAAATAAGCACAGTGTTAAAAGGTTCTCGTCACTATTGGGGAGAATTTAAAACAGAATCCTTTTTCCTCTTTGACATCTAGTTTCGTATGTATTTTACAACTTTTTACAAGAAAGGTGACGTAAATTTTTTTTTCTCTGTTTGCTTAGCTGGCATTCAGTACTCTGAACATCAACAGGAAAGAAAAAATGCAAGGAAAGTCGTTTATCTGCTAAAGAAACACATTCCTGATAGTATTCACCTGCTAAAAATCTCACATGCATTTTAATAAGGTGGGGGTAGTAAATCTCCTATGTTTTTATCACCAGCTTTATTGCATACTCATTAGGTGTGCACTATGTGTAGAATACTCCACTAAGCACTAGATTTCAAAAGTTTTCAGAGCTTTTACACAGAAGATATTGGGCAGTAACTTTAGATGCTATGAAATATGACTATGCTTACCCAGCCATAGAGAATAGCTTCATGAAAGAAAAACTCAGTCTGTTTTGCCTGAGTTAATAGACTCTTCCAGTGTTTGTACATGGATTATTTTTCTTATAATTTTTTTCTGCATTTTCATGTTGTAATCCCTAGATCCTATGTCTAGACCACGATCCTGTACCTTCGATTTATGTTACTTTGTTCTGACATTTTAAACTAGATTCTGACTTTATGCTGCAGTTGACATAAAAACTCAATACTGTTTGAAGAACATCCCGTATTCCCTCTGGATTTCACTGATAATTGACCTGGAGAGGGGAACTGGCATTTCTAGAAATGCTACATCACAGAGACATAGAATTTCACAAAAATAAACTATAAGATTAGAAACTGGGAAAGGACCAAGATAGTGGATTAGAGGCTCTTAATGTGCCTCAGCCACCTGGAAGTAGGAAGATAGTGAATAAAGATCCACTCTATAAGCTTTAATTCAAGAAGGAAATGAGAATTTACTGGATCATGAAACAACATCCCAGATTCTGGGGAGAAGAATACCGACAAACAGGCCCAGTGATGGTGTCCAGCTGATAAAAGTGAGTGAAGTCCGAGTGCATGAGAGAGGCAGAAAGACTCCATCTATGACTCATCTTTGCACTGTGGAACCAGGCAACCCAGGACAAGGGAAAGCACTTTGTTTTCCCTAAGCTCTGGAACTAACATGCAGAGAGGCTTAGAGACACTGTGAGGGAAAGACACTGGGAAAAGCTGTAGGCGTTTTCCCACACTCAAACTGGGAACAGGATGCCAATTTTTAATGCAGGTGCATACGAAGTCAGCTACTCTTTGGTAACCTGGCAGTGTGGACATGAAAGCTTTTTAAGCTCAGGGCAGACATTGAAGTGCCTGCTCAGGAGTAGGGTAGGGTCCTCCAAAGCCAGAACAATGGAAAGCGCCTCAGCAGTAGATGCTGGAATTGTGCTTGCCTCTGTTGCAAGCTTGGGGCAGGAAGCGAGCAGCTATAGCTGCAGTTTCTCCTGGGCGGTTAGACTTGCAGCCAGCAGCTTGGTGACCCATAACTAGACTGTGTGTGCCATTGCTAGATGTTCTAGTCTGCTCCCCTGAGATCATGGTGCCATGGGACACTCTCCACTCCATACCCAAGCAGATCTTCAGGCATTCGGATTACCTGTTCACCTGGTTCAGCAGCCTGAGTAGCCCTATCCTTCCTGTGCAGAGATCTTGGTGCAGCAAAGCCAGCTCCACTCCACACCCAGACAGATCTCCAGGCATTTGGAGCATCTGTTTGTGTGGGTCAGCAGCCTGAGCTGCCCCACCTTTCTGGGACATAAATCCTGGTATAGCGGGACCCTCTCCAGTCCACACTAAGGCAAGTTTCTAGGCATTCAGAGCACCAGCTCTCTTGGATCAGCAGCATTAACAGCCTTCCCCTCCTGTATGGAGATCCTGTTGCAAGGGGTCACTATTTACTACATGTCCAGACATACCTCCAGGCATTCAGAGCACCTGCTTACCTACTTTAGCAGCCTGGGTCACTTTACCGTCCCTGTGCAGAGACCTTGGTACATCAGCGCCCTCTCTGCTCCAGGTCTAGGCAGATCTCCAGGCATCCGTAGGGCCCATTCTCCTGGATTAGGAATTTAGGCCACTCTCATCCCCACACAGAAAACTTGAGGCAGGAGGTTTCCCAGCTCTACACCTAGGCACACCTCTTGGTACTTGGTGGCTCTCTACTGGATTCTCCCTCAGCATTGGTGCTTGTGCCAGCCATTGGAGGACCTCTAGGTGGGCCTACCAGATCCAACCCTGTCCACTGTGACCCCAGTGCCCCTGGGACTGAGCAAGGAGCTCAGACCTGTGTGCATTCCATGAATCATTCTATTGCTTGAGGCAACAGAGCTTCTCCCAGTGAACAAGGATCAAGTATATACCTAGCCACATTGGCACCAGCCAGCTCCTACTTGTAAGTTCTGTCTAGTGGCTTGTAGGTCAGACTGCACAGCCCAATATAAAACCTGCCAAAAGACACGCATAGTTCTATAGAAAGAAGGCCAGAAGACCCTACGCAACATTCTCTACAGTTGCACCACCTAATGGGGGAGGGGAGTGGGAAAAGGAAAGAAAAAAATAACATTATAAGAAAAGACAGAAAAATAAATAATATTGCATGAACATAATTGCAAAAAGTAGAAGTGCCAGTGTCTCCAGATAAGGAAGTACCAGCACAAGAATGAAATATTTAAATGTAGTGACACCAGTAAAAAAATGCATTAGCTCTCCACCTTCGTTCCCTAACCAAAATGGAAACCCAGAAATATCAGAAATAATTCAAGACATGGATTGCAAGGAAGCTCAATGAGATCTATGGCAAGGTTGAAAATAAACACAAAGAGACTTCTAAGGCATAGTAGGAAATGAAGGCAGAGATGAACACTGTAACAAAACAAAACAAAGCAAAGCAATCATAGTGTCTGAAACTGAAAAACTCACTTAAGGATTTTCAAAAAACAATTGAAAGCTTTATCAATAGACTGGACCAAGTGAATAAAGAATTTCAAAAAGACTTAGATGCTACACAATAATAGTGGTGGACTGCAATACCCCACTGACAGCATTGGGCACATCATTAAGGCAGAAAACTAACAATGAAACTCTGAACTTAAATTTGACACTTGATCAACTGGAGCTAATAGACATCTACAGAACACCCCACCCATTAACTACAGAATATACATTCTTCTCATCTGCACACTGAACATAATTCAAGATTAACCATGTGCTCAATCATAAAGAAAATCTCAATAAATTAAAATTATACTAACCATGCTGTTAGACCATGATGGATAGATCTCTCAAAACCATACAATTACATGGAATTTAAACAACTTGCTCCTGAATGACTTTTGGGTAAACAACAAAATTAAGGCAGAAATAAAAAAAGAATTTGAAATAAATGAAAACAGAAACACAATATACCATAATCCCTATGATGCAGCAAAAGGAGTGTTAAGAGCAATGTTTATAGTGCTGGATACCTACCTCAAAAAGTTAGAAATTTCTCAAATTAATGACCTAACATCACACCCATAGGAGACAGAAAAAAAAAAAAAAAGAACAAACTAACCCCAAAACTAGCAGAAGAAAAGAAGTAACTAAAATCAGAGTGGAACTGAATGAAATTGAGACTCAAAAATCCACACAAAGAAACACGGAAGCTAAAGATTGATTATTTGGAAGGTTGAACAAGATCAATAGAATGTTAGATTAGCAGCGAAAAAAAGAGAGAAGATCCAAATTCGCACAGTCAGAAATGACAAAGGTAACATTACAATGGAACCCACAGAAATACAAACAATCCTCCAAGGGTATTATGAATACCTTTATGCACACAAACTAGAAAATCTAGAGGAAATTAATAATCCCTGGAAACATGATCTCTCAATATTGTATTAGGAAGAAATTGAAACCCTGAACTGACCAACAATGACTTCCAAAATTGAATCAATAATATAAAATATATCAAAGAAACAAACAAACAAAGAACCCTGGACCAGAGGGACTCCTAACTGAATTCTACCAGATATACAGAGAAAAGCTGGGACCAATCCTACTGAAACTACTTTAAAAAATTGAGGAAAAGCGACAATCCCTTGCTAACTCATTCTACAAAGGCAGCATCATTCTACTATGAAAATCTGGCAAAGATACATCAAAAAAGAGAACTACAGGACAATATCTCAGATAAACGTAATGCAAAAATCCTCAATAAAATACCAGCAAACTTAATCCAGCAGCTTAGCAAGAAGTTAATTCACTAAAATCAAGTAGGCTTTATTCCTGGGTTGCAAGGCTTGTTTCAAATACACAAATGAATAAATGTTATTCACCACATCACCCCCTCAACAGACATACTTTCAGTAAAATCCAACATTCCTTCAAGAAAAAAAACTCAACAAATGAGGCATCAAAGGAACATACCTCACAATAATAAGAGCCATAATGGCCAAACCCACAGCCAACATCATACTAAATAGGCAAAAAGTGGAAGCATTCCCCTTGAGAACTGGAACAAGACAACATACTCACTTTCACCACTCCTATTCAACGTAGTACTCAAGGTGCTAGCTAGAGCTATCAGGTAAGAGAAAGAAATAAAAGCTATACAAATAAGAAACGAAGTCAAACTATCTCTTTGTGGATGTTATCATTCTATACCTAGAAAATCCTAAAGACTCTGACAAAAGGCTTTGGAACTGATAAATGACTTCTGTGAAGTTTCAGGATACAAAATCAATGAATAAAAATCAATAGCATTTCTATACATCAATATCATTCAAGCTGAGAGCCAAATAAAAAACCCAATTTAATTTGCAATAGCCACACACACAAAAAAACCCAAAATATTTAGGAATACATATAACTAAGAATGTGAAAGATCTCTACAAGGAGAACTACAAAACACTGCTGAAAGAAATCATAGATGACACAAACAAATGGAAAAATATTCCATGTTCATGGTTGGAAGAATCAATATTGTTAAAATGGCCATATGGCCAGGGGCAATCTACAGATTCAATGCTATTCCTATCAAATTGCCAAGGTCATTTTTAAACAAAACTAGAAATAACTATTCAAAAATTCATATGGAACAGAAAAAGAGTCCAAAATAGCCAAAGCAATCCTAAGTAAAAAGAACAAAGCCAGGGGCATCTCATTATCCAACTTCAAACTGTACTATAAAACAACAGTAACCAAAACAGGTTGATACTGGTACCAAAACTGACACATAGACTAGTGGTACAGAATAGACAACCCAGAAAATCAAGCAGCATACCTACAGCCATCTGATCTTCGACAAGTTCAACAAAAATAAGTAATAGGTAAAAGACTCTTTATTCAATAAATGGTACTGGGTACACTGGTTAGCCAATGCAGAAGAATGAAACTAGATCCCTACCATTCACCATACACAAAAATTAACTCAAGATGGATTGCAGATTTAAATGTAAGACCTCAAACTATAAAAATCCTAGAGGAAAACACAGGAAAGGCCATTCTGGACATCTGCCTTGGGAAAAGAAATTGAGTAAGACTTTAAAAGCAAATTGTAGCAAAAGCACAAATTGACAAGTGAGACCTAATTAAACTAGAGAGCTTCTGCACAGCAAATGAAATTATTAACAAACAGGCAACCTATAGACTGACAGAAAATTTTTACAAACTGTGTATCTGACAAAGATCTAAAATCTAAAATCTTTAAGGAATTTAAATGAATAAGCAAAATAGAAATAACTCCATTATAAACTAGGTAAAAGACATGAACAGATACTTCTCAAAATAAGACATACAAGTGGCCTGCAAATATATGAAAAATGCTCCACATCACTATTCATCTGAGAAATGCAAATCAAAACCATAATGAGATACCATCTTATACCAGTCAGAATGGTCCTTCTTAAAAAGTCAAAAAACAACAGACATTGGCAAGGCTGCAGAGAAAAGGGAACACTTAAACACTGTTGGTGGGAATGTAAATTAGTCCAACCACTGTAGAGAGCAGTTTGGAGATTTCTCAAATAACTAAGTGTTGAACTACCATTTGATTGATCAATCTCATTACGGGGTAT
Source organism: Pongo pygmaeus (assembly GCF_028885625.2). Taxonomy (NCBI): domain Eukaryota; kingdom Metazoa; phylum Chordata; class Mammalia; order Primates; family Hominidae; genus Pongo; species Pongo pygmaeus. Next base: position 127,586,099 of record NC_072376.2, read on the forward strand.
AAATCCAAAAGAAACAAATTGTTCTATCAAAAAGACACATACACTTGCATGTTCATCAGAGCACTATTCACAATAGCAAAGACATGGAATCAACCTAGGTACCCATCAACAGTGGACTGTATAAAGAAAATATGGTACATAGATACAATGGAATACTATGCAACCATAAAAAAGAATGAAATCATGTCCTTTGCAGCAACATGAGTGTAGCTAGAGGCCATTGTACTAAGTGAATTAACACAGGAACAGAAAACCAAATACTGTGTTCTCACTTTATCAGTGGGAGGTAAATATTGCGTGCTTATGGACATAAAGATGGTAACAATAGAAACTGGGGACTACCAGAAGTGGGGCTATGGGAGGGGACAAGTTTAAAAAAGCTGTTAGGTACTTTGCTCAGTATCTGGGTAATAGGATCATTTGTACCCTAAACCTCAGCATCACACAGTATTACCCAGGTAAGAAATATTTATATGTACCCCTTGAATCTAAAATAAATTTAAGATAAAATAAACTGTAGAAAATATTTGCAAATATACATGAAATCTGGATTAATATTACAAATTCATCTGAAAATATTTATTGACCACCTACAATGTGCCCAACATCACTGAACATGTTGGGAATAGAGCAATCAAAAGAGAAATGAAGTTTCTTCTTAGAAGCTGCTTGCATTTTAGTATATGTTGAAATACAGACAATGCACTGGATATATAATATACTGTATGAAATAGTGGTGTGTTCTGTAGAAAAATAAAGCAGAACAGTGAGGCTGCAGTATTATGGGCATGACTGGAGGTACTATGTCTTGCAGGGAGACACAAATGCCACTCACATAAGGTGTTGTTTGGGCAGAGACATGAAGAAAATGAGGTGCCTGAGGATAGGTTGGGGAAGAACATTCCAAGTAAAGAAACACCACTGCAAAGGCCCCAGTGCAGAGGTGTAGTTGCTGTTTTCTTTCATTCTTTTTTTTTTTTTTGAGACAGAATCTCGCTCTGTCGCCCAGGCTGGAGTGTAGTGGCGCCATCTCGGCTCACTGGGAGGCTCACCTCTGCCTCCCAGGTTCAAACGATTCTCCTGCCTCAGCCTCTTGAGTAGCTGGGACTACAGGTGCCTGCCACCATGCCGGGCTAATTTTTGTATTTTTAGTAGAGACGGAGTTTCATTGTGTTAGCCAGGATGGTCTCGAACTCCTGACCTTGTGATCCACCTGCCTCAGCCTCCCAAAGTATTGGGATTACAGGCTTGAGCCACTGTGCCCAGCAGTTGCTGTTTTCAAAGAATAATAAGAGCAGTTAGAGTCCAACAAACAATACGGAAAATATGAAGAAATAAGGTTAGAGGTTAACAAAGGCAGATTGGGGACAGTCTTCAGGCCATATTAGGAATTGTGGCCTTTATTGTCTGAGATACAAAGGCATTACACATTTACAGCAGAAAGGGGACATGGCCTGATTTCCTTCTTCAAGGATTACTCTAGCTGTGTGTGGAGGATAAGCCATAGAAATGACAAAATTGAAAACCAGGACACTAGTCCTGAAGCTACCTGAATACATCATATGAGAGATGATAGGATTTGGATTGGGGAGGAATGATAAACACGGTGAGAAGTATTGAAATTCTGAGTATCTCTTAAAGGTAGAGTTGGTAGGATTTGTAGATAAATGAGCTGTGGGCAATAAGATTGAGGGGTTCAGTGTGATTCTAAGTAACTGTTAATATAAGGTTGTCATTTATTTAATAAGATGAAAAAGCATATGTTTGTGTGAGTGAGGTGTGTGTGCACCTGTGTAAAATATCAAGTTCAGTTCTAGATATAATATGTTTAGAGTTGCAATTAGACAGCCAAGTCAAGAGGTGAGTAGGAGCTGGACACATTTGTTTGCAGTTCACATGAGTTTAGTGCTAGAGTGTAAATTTGGGAATCCTCAGCATCTAGATGGTATTTAAAGCCCTGGATGTGGATGAGGTCACTTTGTAGTGAGTAAAGGGGGAGAAGTTCAAGGCCTGAGCATAGGAGCATTCTGAGATCTAGAGGTTGAGAGGATGGGATGCAGCAAGAAACAGACTGTGAAGGAAGGGCTAATGAAGTAGACGTAAGATAGAAAAGAAAGTACTAACCATGTCACATGGTTTATCTGCTTAGAGATCTAGTAAGATGTGTGCTAAGAAAATATCAGCTGAGCGTGGTGGCTCATGCCTGTAATCCCAGCACTTTGAGAGGCTGAAGTGGGAAGATCCCTTGAGCCCAGGAATTTGAGACCAACCTGGGCAATGTGGCAAAACCCCATCTCTACCAAAAACCCCACAAAAATTAGCCTGGCGTGGTAATGAGTGCCTGTGGTCCCAGTTACTTGGGAGGCTGAGGTGGAAGGATCACTTTAGCCCTGGAGTCAGAGATTGCAGTGAGCCAAGATCATGTCACTGCACTCCGGACTGGGTAACAGAGTGTGACCCTGTCTCAAAAAAAAAAAAGAAAAAAGTAAGATAAATAAAGAAAAGTAATTATCATTAGATCATTAGCTGTGGCAAGAAGGAGTTCACTGGCGAGAGTGGCAAGGGCTATTCCAGTGGGAGACCTGGCCAAAGGCTTACTTGAGTGGACTGAGTAAGGTCATGGAGAAGATGAAGGAATGATTTCAAACATGTAAACTGAAAAGATTGGCTATTACTTATTGAGTGCTTAGGATATCTAAGCATCTCTCGAAGGACTTTATATGAATTTACTTTATATGAGGAAGTTATGTGTATCAGCTACAATTTGTAGACAAGGAAACTGAGTTAACAGAAAGCCTATATTACTTGTATGATAACATATAGTAAGTGATGTGATGGAGCAGGGTTTTTTTTTTTTTTTTTTTTTTGGAGTCTCCCTCTGTTGTCCAGGCTGGAGTGCAGTGGTGCAATCTTGGCTCACTGCAACCTTCGCCTCCCGGGTTCAAGCAATTTTCCTGTCTCAGCCTCCCAAGTAGACAGCCTGAGACTACAGGCGCCTGCCACCACACCCGGCTAATTTTTGTATTTTTATTTTTAGTAGAGATGGGGTTTCACCTTGTTGGTCAGGCTGGTCTCAAATTCCTGGCCTCAGGTGATCCACCTGCCTCGGCCACCCAAAGTGCTGATATTACAGGCGTGAGCCACCACGCCTGGACAGAGCAGGGATTTTTAACCCAAGGAGTCTAACTTTAGGAATCTGGCTTTTAATCCCTATGTTATAGCAGAAGACTCTCTACAATTAGTTCCATAACTTCCTGATACTAAGACTACAAAAATGAAATGTTCCTTTTCATAGGGATAACATCGATGATGATACTTCCATCAAAATTTTCTGCAACCATTTTTCTTGCAGTTGACGCTTATCTTCACCTTTCTTTTTCTGGTGGAAGGAAACAGAGAAAGTGGGATGCTATGGTTTGAATGTGTCTCCTCTAAAATTCAGGTGTTCCCAATGTGATAGTATTAAAAGGTGGGCTTTTAGGAAGTGATTAGGTTATCTACATTCCACTGTCATGAATGGAATTAAGACCCTCATAAAAGAGGCTTCACACAACATTTGGCCCTTTTGCCCTCCTCCCTTCTGCCATGTGAGGACACAGTGTTATCCACTCTGGAGGACACAGCAACAAGGCACCATCATGGGAGCAGAGAGCAGCTATCATCGGACACCAAATTCCAGCACCTCGATCTTCGACTTTTCAGCCTCCCAGAACTGTGAGAATATATTACCAGTTACAGGTATTTTCTCATAGTGGCACAAACTAAGGCAGGAAGTAATATAACAGAAAATGGTAAAATAATAGAGACATGAATGATGAAGTTTAGATAAAGATACAAACATTTAATCATCTTATGGCTTTCTTCTACTAAAAACAAAACACTGAAAAAAATTTCCAGTTTAGATTAATTATGGAAGGAAATAAAAAATGCACTGAGAATATTTATGATTACTACTGTTACAGGATCTCTTTGGGGTGTGGATTTTCTGGCCAGAAGCCTCTGTGGCTGTGGCACCTTTGCCTGCATCCAGGAAGAATGAGGTACAAAGATAAGTGAAGAATGAACAAGAGGAAGATGAGCTTTATTGAGTGTTCGAACAGCTAAGAGGAGACGCGCAGTGGCAGTGGGTAGCTCCCTTCTGTAGGCAGGTCCTTCACCCAGTGTTCGGTTCTCAGCAAAGAGAAGGCCCTGGAGAGGGTGGCTTCTCTCTGCTCGCTGGTCATCCCGATGTCTGCAGCTCTCAGTAGAGAGGAGGCCCGGGAGAGGGTGGCTCCTCTCTGCCCTCAGGTCATCTCTGCAGCTCTCAGCAGAGAGGGTAGCTCCTCTCTGCAACTGGTTGTTCCATTCTCTCTCTGCCCTTTTCTTCTCTGGCCATCCTCTCCTGTGCTCTGGCTGAGTCCAGAGCTTTTATGGACCTCAGAGGGGAGGAAGTGCCTGTGGATTCATCCATGCGCGGCCACGGGCTGGCGGGAAGAGGCACCACGAGCCCCCACTCCAGTCCATGGGACTGGCAGCCTGCCCCCACCCTTCAGGCCCTCCCAGGCCTGAAGGTGGGGCCTTACTGGGGACCCATCCTTTTCCACTCAGGAATCAGTCCCTTTTTCCATCCAAGAATCAGTCTGCCTCCCACTGCCATTCATGGCCCCTAGGGCTCGGCCCCAACCCCTGCTCTGAGATTGGAGCACACGCCAGGAGTGGAGAGAGGCCAGGCAGCGGGAGCAGACACCCACGACCCTGCTCGGAGGATTAGGGGTGTCCTTATTGGAGCCCCTAAGGGTTCAGGCTGCAGAGATGCCAGGGTCTTGCGCCTGGGAGGGTGGCTTCAGCTGCACCCAGAAGGGCAGATCCTGCCTGCTCCTGGCCCCCTCCAAGAGCAGAGGGAGGCTCAGACCCACGGCTGCAGTTTGGGTGGGGCTCCTGCCTGTTCCGTAGAGCAGAAGGCCTGGGTCTGCAGCCACAGCTTGGGTGGCAGCAGCGGCAACCGGGGAGCTCCCACCCCAACTCAGAAGGGACAGGGCTCCCACCAGCTCCAAGGAGTGTGCAGCCCCAGCACACCTCCCTGCTGCAGCTGGCATGATGGCAGCAGCCACTGCCATCACTATGTCCCAGGCATCATGGATACCAAGTACCAGGACAAAGTCATCATTCCCTTAAAGCTTATAATCTAGTGAAAGCAGAAAAAATTAAAATATTACAACACAGTGTGACATTTTGTTGAATATTACATTAGTGCAGGTGCAGTTACAATGGCAACACCAAACTGAAGGCCTAATCTGAACCAGACCTGGGAAGATTTCCCTCAGCAAACATTGTGTAATTTGAGATAAGAGGAACACATGGACTGTTAGGTATATACTCTGTAAAACTCTCAATGGATAGCCTTTAGATAGATATATGTATAGATTAGGGTGAGCAAACCCATGGGCCAAATCTGGTCTTCCAGTTTTTTGTAAACAAAGTTTTACTGAATACAGCTTTGGTCATGAAATTACATATTACTGCTTTGTCAACACAGTGGCTGAACTTAGTGTCCATATGACATACAAAACAGAAAATATTTATTAACTGGCCCTTTATAGAAAAAAATTGCCAACTCCTGATATAAATAATTTACTCGTTGCATGTATAAATTATTATAATTAATATTTTCAAGGAAGATTTGTAAATATTTGTCATTAAATTATTATATTTAAAATATTTTTAAATTAGTTTCTCAAATGAATTTTTTTTAATTTAAAAAATATGGAAACACTGAGTGAGCTTTTTATAAGGCAATTATCAACTGGTGCTTATTAGCTGTGGCCCCCTTGAGATGGGATGAGCTCTCCAGGTCATCACTGCCCCTGCCAGTCCTTGTTTTTCCTATATGTGACTCCTTGTCACTCATTTATATTATTTTTCTGGACCCTCTAGGAATTTGAGTTTTGACCCAATGAAAGTGAATCCAAGATGAAGTCTGTCTTTCTAAGCAAATGCCAGGAAGGATAATCAATGGAAGTTCAAAGATGAAAATACAGGCTGTTGTCAGAGGATCTGGTACAGGCAAATGATTCTTTTTGTATATTCTAACAAAAACTTTTAAAAATTTAAAAATTTTAAAACATTATCATTTTTATTATCTGTTTCAGAGAATTACAGGGACTGAAATGGGAGGTTCTTATCTAAGAACAAAGGAAACTCAAAAGTTTCCCAGGAAGGATAAAGAGATAGATATTTCATTGGTTCTCGAACTTCCACAGAAGCAGAAAAATATTGCCTCCATGAAAGAACAATGTAGGAAGTTAACGAGAACACATCTAAATTAAGTTCCACTCTAATAAAGATGGTAGTTCCCATGCCCAATACTGTCTTTGTAATTTTACCATTGTCTGTTGCATTGTCTCCTCTATGTTTCCTTCTAGTTGTTTCAGAGAATAAAGAGTTAAGGAAGGGACAAAAAAATCACATTCCATTCTGTAGTGGACTAGAGGAAAAGTGTCCAGCTGGGAGAAGAATGGCTGCAGAGAAGGAAGCAGAAAGATGAGCTAAGAGAGTAAGTGGAGTGTTAGAAGTCAACATGGGATAACAAAACCATCTGGGGTTTGGATCACTACAGGAGGCTCTACATTGCATTGTGCACGAACAACAACAAGAGTAATATTTTGCTGACTCTGGGCCTGAAGTAAGCTCCTTAAAGTCTCTGTGGAGAAAGAGAGGCCCCAGAGTGTGGGCTGGAGATTAACTGATCCCAGGTGCAAAGAAAATTACAAAAGCGTAGGACATTGTGCTTTTCTTTGATAAGCCAAATGTTTGGCATTTAAATTGTATCATCTGAGGTGTTGCAGAAGATATGATTCCTTTATCAAATCAAATACAAGTAAATGGATATCCCTAAAATTGTAACTTAAAGTAATGCACTAAGGCACAAGTATCCAGAGTTCACTTGAGCCTAGAAACCTAAGATAATTTTCTTTTGGAAAATGTAAATAACAGCGAATTGGGGAGATAAGGAACGGAATTGAAAGAGTCAAGTCATATTTTTAAATCTGTGAATAGGCTAATGTGTAATTTTTTTAGAACTGCTTTATTCCCTATGTCGAGATAAGAGTGTTAATGCAGATTCACGTGAGAGATTTCCAAGATTTAGTTACTTTTACTTTATTAAGAAGTTTTAAGATGTTCCATGATTCTTGCTGATTTTGTGCCTTGTTTCTTTATCCTTTTATTTCATCTTCTCATCTTTTACTTTTTTGTATTTTTTCACCTCTTAGTGTAAGAAAGTAGACAGGATATGGAATAATTTGGCAAATTAGTTGACAGAGCAGGAGGTGCATGGAAAAACCAAACCAAACCTAGTCTGGTTATTTTCTCTTCACTTTATCTTTAATGTTAAGTTGAACTTTATGAAACTACTGATGTTTTAATGGTTTTGACCTATTAGAAAAAAACCAAATTCATTTGGTTCAACCTACTCAAAAATGTACCATGTCATTCCTCTTCCCAAGACAATTTCAGTTGCTTCCTCTGGCTACCAATGTAAAATCCAGACTCCTTAGCCTAGCTGTTCAAGAGGACTCATCAACAGGGCACAGTACTTTTCTACCACAATTCTCTAATCCAGTTAAGTTGGCCCCACTAGAAATCCACTTCCTTTAGAAGGCTTCACAGCTCAATGGAGTAACTGATTCTTTCCTTCCCCACGCACCTAGCATTGTGTATACATGTATGCTGTAGTATACAATGCACAATTAATCACGTGCTTATCTTTTGGTCTTGCAGTACTCTGGAACATGCTATCTCAAACGCTTCTACTTTAATCACAAATTAAAATGCAAACTGCTTATGGACAGAGCCATATCTTAAGCATTTTAAAAAAATCTCTCTCCGTCTATTCTAATATCTTACAGCACAATTGGAATTTAATTATTTTTGGCTTTTTCGTCAATTTATTTTTGTTGCAGTTGATTAATCAGGATTTAGAGAACCCTGCCCAAATTGATACATTCTGGGGAATTTGAAAAATATAAAGCTATTATATGGGCAGCTTCTTTTGCTAATTTATGCCTTTTTTATATACTTTAAGAAAAGATTATTTAAAGTTCCTATACTTTGTTAGAATCCAGATTCCAAACTTCAAATGTAGTTGTTTTTGTTCAATGATCTTAAGTTCAAGGGAATTGTGGTCAAGTGTGAGAAGTGCATTTGTACTTGTGAGAGCACCTCAGCCTACCATGGAAAGAATCCTTTCACATAAATTATGCAAACTGTCTAAAAGAAGAAAATTAAACCACACCTCATACAAACACTGAGCTCAAGGAAAAGAGGCTCTGTGGGAGAAAGTTAATTTTAGGCAACCCACTGAATAACTTTTCTGTGTGTGACAGTGGGACGGATGCACAGGGTACAGGCGCTGCCATGTGGCAGGTAGGGACTGCTGCAGAGCTGGCAGAGGCCCCAGGGTGTGACTGGCAGGGGCTGTCTTGCAGCAGCTGGGAGCAACAGGAGGTGGCCATGGTGAGCGTATGGCTGGCAGGAAGATGGCCATACAGCTGGCAGGGGAAACTGTGAAGCAGTAACCTGGCTGGAGCTGCTGTCAGCAATCCCAACCAGGTACCGACCCTGCTTAGAGCTCTGTGAGAAATAAGGGTTGATACCACCTGATTCTAAAAATAGTCAGCAAGGCCACATGAACTGGCAAAACAGAGTATTTCATGTATGTGTTGAATGACCTTCTTTGCCATGAATACCTATTACTGGTTATTTTCATGGCATCTTGATTTTTTCCTTTGAAAAAAAATACCAGGAAACTACAACCATTAGCAGCCTAAGGACAATTTTCACCGATAGAGACCCTTGAATCTATCCCTGTAAATGCATGATTAAATGCTACGTCTCAACCAGTAATAAGCCAGGGAAGCATCTGGCTCTTTTAATAAAGGTTTAGGATGGCAATGCTCAAAGGTAACTTTCATTTTTACAGAAACAAGGTTGTAATCTAATAATAAAGAAAGGTCACCTTTGCTGGAAATTCACACTTGTGCTTTGCAATTGTTTTAATCCAAAGTATATCCAAATGAAAGAACATTAGGGCAGCCAAGGTTAGCATTGGGCTGCTCTGGTACACACAAACACACACACACACATCCCTTCTGAATGTACCCAGTGAATTTGCAAAATGTTATGTGAAGAACAGTACAATCTAATAGCTGAACCAAGAGCTGCGCAAAAAGCACAGTTAGAGAATGCTTTGCCTTTGTTGTGCTTGATACTGTCCACAAAAATTTCTTTTTAAAACATTCATTTTTAGCAATAGGGTATGGATTAGGAAACCTCATGTTGGCTGTGAAGGGAACCATAGCACAATCTAGAGTTTAAGAACATGAAACTATTACTCTGAAGAATATAGCAACACTATTTTTTAAAGAATTCTTTCTCTCTTTATGTCTTCATTTTTCACCATTTTCTCTAGTTTTTTTTTTTAAATGTATTTGATGTCACCTTAACACTATCACTAAAATTTTAAGCGAGCTCTTCTTGATAATAACGCTTAGCCCCATTTCAAACAGCAAGTAACTACTAATCCAGTTTTTTTTGTGAGAAGCAAAGTTTCGGGTGTGTGAATATGATGAGCAGGGATTTGGGTACATTTTGCAAAAGAGGGCATCTTTCTCATTTCTGGATCTGCTGGCAATTGAAATCATTTTGGATGTTACCTGCTTTGTGTTTTAATTTATTCCCCAAGAGAATGAAGGATATTCCAACATAATATTCCTCTACTATATTCTTAGGACTGATAATATGTAAAACTAGAACTTTCAAATTATCATAGGCTCCTTTAAACTAGGGTTATAAAATTAAATAGCCCATTTTTCTAATACTTTTTATACCACTCAGTAAATAATATATAGCTATAAGATTTTCCTGCTTTAAACTTAATCTACCCTTTTTATTAGTGTGTCAGTTATAGACCTGAATATATAAATATGCTTATTTTAGTTTAAAAATAACAATTATTTGGTTGCATGCATGCTAGAAGAATATCGAAAAAATATGGAGACAATTGCCAGATGTTTACTGCTAATTGCAATTTTTGTTAAAGCCATGTTATTTTATTTAATGTCTTAGGAAGTCCTAAGCAATGCTCACAGCTGAATGATGCATTGCAATATCTACAAGTTTCCCCCCGCTTCTGACTGTAAGAATAGCAGCTTTCTAACATCACTACTTTGGAGAAAAAAAAAATGCCTCTTAAAACTATGTTGTATTTATAAAATGGTTCTTTTTAAAAATCTTTTCAGAGAAATAGCTTTGAAAAATTAGATGAACTGGATTTTGATTATTTCATGGGTCTCTTTTTGTGTACAAGATATGCAAAACTGTTCCTGTGAGAACTCAGGATCAGGATGACAAAGGGCCTTCCAAAGAGTAAACAGCATTAAAGTTGATGACTTGGAGTCAGGGAGTCCTGAACTGGAAACCCAGCTCTCCTTACTCTCTGTGCACCTCTGAGAATTCTTAACCTCACCTACACAGTTATCACTGACAAAATGGAGCAGATAATAGAAGCCTCATTACAAGGATATTGTGACAGTTCAATGATGTAATTAATGGAAGGACTTAGCCTAAAAGTTCACAAACAGTGACACAAGAAAAGAACTGGGCAGTGGTGCTAGGAACCACATCCTTTTCTTCTAAGCCAATGGCTCATTCCCACATTACAGTACCTGGCTTTTATCTTTAGGAATTCCAGTTTCACTTTTCTCAGCTGATGTAGGCTGCTCCTTAGTATTTCTGGAAATAATAGTTTCTATGGAGGCAATTCCCTGAGAAACAAAATGAAAGAAAGCAAACAAATCAACAATCACAATAGATGTAACAAATTTATGGAAAAAAATAAAGCTGTAACAAATAGTCTGCTTTGTTTTTCAGGAAATTTACACCAAAATGATTTTTTTTCCCCTGTTGCCCAGGCTGGAGTGCAGTGATACCATCTCTGCTCACTGCAACCTCCGCCTTGGGTTCAAGCGATTCTCCTGCCTCAGCCTTCAGAGTAGCTAGGATTACAGGCATGTACCACCACACCTGGCTATTTTTTTTGTATTTTAGTACAGACGGGGTTTCACCATGTTGGCCAGGCTGGTCTCGAACTCCTGACCTCAGGTGATCTGCCCACTTGGCCTCCCAAAGTGCTGGGATTACAGGTGTGAGCCACTGCACCTGGCCATAAATTTTCGTAAATGTACTTTTCAGCTTCTTTTAAATTCCTATGGAGGACTAAAGATGACTTAGGCTATACTATAAAATGTAAATAGACCTTCCTGAGTCAAATTACAAATTTCTTACTGATTTCTTGCATTGTGATTAAGAAGACATCTTTTGAGTTCCTGCCACACCCTGGTTCTGGTGTTGTATGCTGGGGATTAAGCGGTCAGCAGGACGGGACTTCTCTGCTGTCCTGCAGCTTGCAGTGAAGTGGTGGAGTCAGAGATGAATTGTGTAATTATGAGTCTGAAAAGTATGGGGAAGGGGAAAGACTAGATGATTTGGGGATGCAGCAAGGGAATTTACCCTAATTTAGCTTGGTCCTATATTCTGTCTGGAGTAGGTAATATATAATTTCAACCCTAATAAAGAGACAAACTGCCTCAGAGACAGGTAGTTTTCTTCACTAGTAAAATAATTTTATTGAGCCTTTATCATAAAGAATTGCTTTTAAAAAATTCACTGCTATTATTGACAGATAATATTGGATTCTTTTTTTTCTTTGCTATGCAGAATTGAATAATAACTGGTTTGATAACCAATTGTTATTGGCTAATAATGTGGTAGGTGCTTTACAGGATTTTAATACAAATTTGTGAAGTATTATTTTCATTTTGTAGATAGTGAAAACAAGCTAGTCATAGAATTAAAGAACGTTTCTAATGTCACACAGGTAGAAAGTGGTGGAGATGTGTTCCAGGTCTGATACTCCCAACAATGACAAGTCTGTAATCTCAGAACGATAGCACCCAGTCAGAGCAAGTGAGTTTATTAGCAGGAGGCTATCATTTCCATTGTTCTATTCTTTAAAATAAATCTTCATGATGAATATAATAAAGATTAAGTGGAATAAAAAATTTTAGGCTCTCAGATGAAAACAATGCTTAAGCTGGTTACTGAATGAGAAGGCGAGAATGTGGACTCCACAAGGGCAAGGACCTTTGCTTGATTCATTCACTGGTGAACCCAAGTGCCTAGAACACTGCCTACTGCTGAAAATTATTTGTTGAATTAATAAAATGACAAATGATAAAAATTAACCCAAAATGAAAGAATCATTTATCATTGTGGGAAGAAAAGATGCAGCACTTGTTTGTATTTGAAGTTTTGTTAACTTCTCTCAAAATTTTTTGAATCATGTGAGACATAGTGTCAGACCAATTTAATTGGTAAAATTACAGATTTAGAAATTCTATAAAGCCTTGATAAAGGATTTAGATTTATCACTCTCCTGCTAAAGAAAATGGGAAGAAAAGAAATTGCTTGATATGTAATGGGATAGGTTTATTTTTTAAGGGAAAATATGAAGATGGAGTAGAAAGTTGTGTCTACGTGTGGAAGAAATGACAATAATTTTAGGGATCAAGAGATAGTTTTATAGGAATGCCTCTTCACACTGAAATATATATATATATACACATTATATATATATACACATTATATATATACACATATATATACACATATATATACACATATATATACTCACATATATATACACATATATATATACTCACATATATATATATATATATATTTAATATCTCTTTCCTGCATGAAAAATGTGAGGACCTGGGGAAGTTGCAGGAGTAATGAAGCAATCAGAACAATGTATTTATCATGGAAAACTAATTAGAAATATAAAAATAGTCCTGCTAAAGTGAAACATTACCATATATATAATATATACTATATATATATATATAACCATGTCACACAGGTAGAAAGTGGTGGTATTATTATATATATTTATTTTACATGTACTATATATTTTGAGACAGAGTCTCACTCTGTCACTCAGGCTGGAGTGCAGTGCAGTGGCATGGCCTCAACTCACAGCAACTTCCATCTCTTAGGCTCAAGCGATTCTCAGACCTCAGACTCCCGAGTAGCTGGGATTACACGCATGTGCCACCTTGCCCAGCTAATTTTTGTATTTTTAGTAGAGACGGGATTTTGTCATGTTGGCCAGGCTGGTCTCCAACTCCTGGCCTCAAGTGATTCACACACCTCGACCTCTCAAAGTGCTAGGAATATTACCATATTTTAAAGGAAATTATTAATTGCCATTAGAAAGCATGGTCCCAGATATTGCAGCTATGTATATTTCATCACGATTCATTCAATAAATTATTATTTGTGACACCTAACATGTGCCAAACACTGATTCAGTCCCTTGAAATAGATCACTGAACATAATGGACAAAGGTTCCTGATCTTATGGAACTCATATTCTTAAAGGGGGAAACAATATAAATTAAAAAATAAGAAAATTATATAGAATTTAAAATATGTGTTGTAGAGAAAAGGAAAAGGAGGGTGGGATAAGGCATATTGGGAGTGGTGGTGGGCAGGCAGTTACAATTTAAGTAAATTGGTCAGGGTAGACCTTAATGAGAAGATGATATTTAAGAAGAGGAAGAAGAACAACAACAAACACAGTGAGGAAGTTAGACATGCAAATATCTGGGAAGAGCATTCCAGGCAGTGGGAACAGATGGTGGAAGGTTCTTAACGCAGGAGCATGCCTGAAATGTTTGAGATAGAGCAAGAGGCTGCAAGAGCAAGAGAGAGAACAGGGGGAGGTGAGGTTTGAGAGGGAGGACAGCCAGGTCATGACTGTGGCATTGTAAGGCCTCAGGCATTTATTGGGTGCAACCTAGGGAGACATTTGAAAGTCTTGTACAGAGTGATGGCATGAGCTGACCTATATTTTTAAAGGATTACTTTGTAGGGGTTCACTAGTGGAAAAGAGAGAACTAGTGAGGAGACTCGGAACTTTTAGGGCAAGAGAGGATGGTGGACAAGGGTGGTTGTGGTAGACACGGTGAGAAGTGATCAGGATATGGGCATATTTTAATTTACTGATAAAGTGGTTGTGAGAATTAACAGAAAGAAAAATTACTTTCTAAGAACCGATTTTAAGCTTCTGACATTAAATTAAATTTTGGTGAGCATGAAATGTAAAACCAGCATGAACTCTGCTGTGGTTTTAATGTGTCCCCCCAAAAGCATGTATTGGAAACTTAATCTGCAATGCAGCAGTGTTGAGAGGTGGGGCCCCTTGGGAGGTGTTTAGGTCAGGAGGGGTCCACTCTCATGAACAGATTAATGCTGATTCTAAAAGGCTCGAGTCTGGGAGTTTAAGCTCTTTGTCTCTCTTATCCTGTTTTTGCTCTTCTGCCATGGCCTTTGCCAAATGCTGGCCTTTCAATCTGGAGATTTGACTTCCCAACCTCCAGATCCACAAGCCAATAAATTTATGTTCATTATAAATTACCCAGTCTCAGGTATTCTGTTATAGCAGAACAAAATGGATTAGGACAACTACCTCACTTTATTAAGGAATTTTAATTTTAATGGAAATATTTTAAATAGTTTAATTATCTCAGATCATTGATTTCACCAGTGATTTTTTAAAAAACATTTTAATTGTATAGGGGTAAATAGAGTATGCCTAGGATTTAAATCCTGGAGGTAGATTTGTATCAACTTTGGAATACGTTTTAAAAAGTATTAGATGTCAGATATTCATCCAGAACAATTGGCTGAGACTCTCTGAAGGTGGTGCCTGAATGCTAATATGTTTTAGTTGAAAAGTTCCCCTGGTGATTCTAATATGTAGCATATTAGAAGGCTTGAAATATTGCTCATTTGTACTAAGTCAGGAGAAGTATTGCCTCCTGAAGGGGAAGAAGTCCATAACTTGATCTTGGTATTCCAATAACATAAGTTTAATTTTTTTCTGAATAATTTAAAGGCAAAGATTCAAGCACCCAAAATATTTTCTTTTCCACTTAGCTCTCATGCCTAGTAAGGGTAGCCATTTATAATAGCTTTTTAGCTAGAAATCCTAGAAATTAGTGCTTGCTCTCAGGAGATATACATATTAATTCTGAAAGTGATATTGATGCCAAGCCTAGCGTGAGGAAGGAAGCCATGTTAATCACATGGGTTTCAGGTCCATTAGAAACACCAGAGAGGGAGAGAAATTCCTTTTTGCCAAATGGAAAATGTCAAAAAATCAGCAGGGTAAAAAAGAATTGGATTTTCATGCTTCTAAGAGGGAGGAAAATATAAGCCAAGTAGAGACTAAAAAAATGCAAGTTAATTCTCCTAAATAAGTTAATTTAGTACATGTCTATCATTAATTTCAAGGATATTACCCTTTTAAAATTACCATTTCTTTATAATAAAAATGTCCTCTCCTGCTTCAAGCTTCTTCCGAATCATGTCGTCTCTCTACCTGCTGTTCCAAAATACTGGTCTAGGCTTGGTAAACCATGAATCTGTCCTTACCTGCTGGTTTAAGTCTTTGAATTCAGAGTCCTTCTGCTGTTATTCTTTCTACATCCGTCTGCTCACTGGCAATGTTAAAAGATGCTGTTAAAGGAAAAATACAGACAGTAAGATCATTTTTGAAATATTTTTTGGAGCAGAATGTATTTTCCTTACTAAATTATATATGATACAGTCTTTGAAACCATACCTATTATATAAACAAGTTAAATCTTTAGTATGAACAGTCTTATTAAGGCTTGACAATCCAAATTTACACTGAGAAGTATAACTTCATAATAACGAAGACAAGGAAATCTAATCATATGAAATAAATGTTCGCTAGCAAAGCGGTTTATATGAGAACTGTTGTACAAAGAACCACAATGTATTACTATCCTTGAGAGAAAAAAATCAGGATAAACTTATACATATCCATAACATAAATATATAATACAATGACATATACAATATACATATACAATGTGATATGTACACATTGACTTAGCTGAAAACTTTAATCATAGGAGAACATCATATGGCATTTGACTCTGATACATCCGGGATATTGGAGAATACAACCAATAACACATGTGCTGAACAATATAACCCTCTCAGCAACTGAGATTTCCCAGGTATTCTAGAACACTCCTTTCACTGTATTCCTGAGCACCCAATAAATCACTTTTCTGCTTCCCTTAGCCTGGTGTGGTGGCTCATGCTTGTAATCCCAGCACTTTGGGAGACCGAGGTGGGTGGATTGCTTGATCTCAGGAGTTCATGACCAGGCTAGGCAACATGATGAAACCTTATCTCTTCCAAAAATACAGAAATTAGCCGGGCATGGCGGTGTGCACCTGGGGTCCCAGCTACTCAGGAGGCTGAGGTGGGTGGATCACTGGAGCCCAAGAAGTGGAGGCTGCAGTGAGTCGCAATTGCACCACTGCACTCCAGCCTGAATGACAGAGTGAAACCTGATCTCAAAAACATTAATAAGTAGAAGTAAAAAATCTGCTTTACTTGTTCTTCGTTATTTATATATTATAGAAAGTGATTAAAATTGCAACATTTAACATCAGGCTATGGTATCTAATAATACTCCATATAATACTATATTTAGCATAAAATTATCCGTAAGTGGAAAGCTCATCATATTTGAGGTATTAAGCTTCATTATACATACAGATCTGGAGGCAATAATTCATTTAACTTAAAACAAATTGTGCACTTGTGGTTTCAGCCAGCTTTGAATCCTACTTTGGTCACTTAATCTTCCTGTGCCTCAGTTTTACTACTTGTTAGATTGGGATATATATATATAAATGATTTAATATATGTAGAATACTTAGAATAATGTCTGGCATAGAGTAAGTGCCTTACAGCTATATGCTATTACAATGTATTTGCTATTATCAAAATTATTAGTTTGGTACTATGTAATGTGATTCCCCAAAAGACCAGTTTTGACATTTCATAACAAAAGGAAAAAGAGTTAATTTAATTATTTAAAAGCTTTGCTTGTAGATAATATTGCATTACTTCTCCCACCCCTTGCTTAAGATCTAAAGAAATTAAGATGCCACAGTAAGAAAGGAACATTAAATTAATAAACATATATACAGAATGTTCCATGGGTTTAAAATACAAGCTTGCTCCAAACTGCATATCTGGAAAATACCTATCAAAATCATTCAGAGAATTTGGCTCTTGTAATGTGATTCATTATAGTTCATTGACAAATAGTGGATGGCATTGCTTGGTTAAAGAAGTACAAAGACAATTTGAAATGCATTGCCAGAAGTGTTCATAGAATGAAATGCATAAATAAAAATGAGGAGTATTGTCAGAGTTTCTCATTTACTGCATAGAGGAGATTTAGCTTTGATGACATACCTGATAGTCAGTATAGAAAGCTCCAGTTCATATTGAAATTCAAACTCTTTTAAAAATAATTTTAATTAAAATTCAAAAGAGTCTAGGGAATTATATCATTAACCTTTTTCTGCTAGAATTCAAGGGATCACTTTTTAGGTCAATGTGAATAATGAGTTAGCTAGTCTCATCCAAATGTCCATTTATAGAGCTCCCCAAGCCAAAAGCAGGATTATTAAATCATCAGCCATTTGGCAGTCTTTGCCGAAAGAAAAGTGCCAAATGGGAGTTTTAGGTCATGACTGTCTTCAATGACAATGCTGCACGACAAATTTAGTGAAGCATTTTCTTGATTTAATTCATTGCTATCTGTACCTGACTCATTCAAAAAATTCTAGAAATAGTTAAAGGCCTGCCAAAGAAAGGAGAGAAACAGGTACAAAGAAAAAGATTGGGAACACAAAAATATATTCAAAAACATTTATCAGAGCTCTCTGTAATATGATTGATTGCATCTGTGTTTGCACTTTGTGACTGAAAAATAGTTAGGGACTAGTGGTAATCACTTGTCAGGTTATTGTGAAATTTCAAATCTGAAATAAACAAAAAAAGGCAAAAGAAATTGAAAGAAGTGTGAGTGTTTGAGGAAGACTTCTTTATTGGGGTTGATATATTCCTAGATAGCACATAGGAAGTAACCTGAATAAAAGGCAAGAGGGAAAACAAGATTATGAAGAAGATAAAGACTATCAAAATCAGTGAAACTATGCTGGTGACCAGAAAAACTGATGGAGAAGATAAAGGAGAGAAGTTTGAACCAATAGTGCTATAAAGGCAAGTAAGTTTCTCTCCACCTCAGCACAACCAAGATATTTAATAGCAAATGCAGTCTTTGTTTCTCTGAACTGTGCAGAGAATTTTCAGTCATTAGCAGATTTGAGGAAATCTGTCCCTGGCCCCAAGAACAACTGAGGCAATTGATGTCTTGGGACTCCTGTGTCCAGCATACCTTTTGTGGACAGGCTATTGTGAAGAGGGTGGGGTGTAGTCTTCCCATATTCAATATTGTTATTGTGGCAGAGTATCTGATGGCATTTTTGAAATTATCGTCTTCCTGTTGATGTATATTGGGACAAATGACACTGCCAGAGTACAATCTCTGAGAAACTATGAATTTCCAAGTAGAAAACTGAAAAGGGCTCGAAGATACAGCTGATTTTATCTTTTTTATAAAAATGGAAGATAATCATGTTTCAAAAGAAAGAAAATTGGGAGTAAACAAACGGCTGCTGAGTAGGACAGGGCATATTTTCTTTTATATGATTTAAGCATTAATAATGTGTCCCTTGATTTGGATTGAATTACTTGGAAAGGGTAGAAAAAGTGACCCAGACACTTGGCAATCTGATAGTAGGATTTTAACCTAAAAGTGGAGAGAGGAGAGAGAGAAAGAGAAACCCTTTAATTCAATGAAAAACAAAAGGCCAGAATATGTAAATTATGAGAACTAAATTTTGTAGAGTACTTTTTATAGACTGCAACACCGTTAAGTATTATATGTTTCTTTTATGTATTAGATTGTTTAATCATCTCTACTAACTTACTGGATAGGTTTTCTCCTCTTTTATTTTTTCTTTTTAAAAATATTCACAGATACAGGGAGAAAGTGGGGTCTGAAGAAATTAAGAAACATGATCAAGATCATACTGTTAGTAAAATCTTAAAGTCAGCAGTCTAACTCCCAAGCCCATGTACCTAAATACATGGATAGTACCTAAATACTATTCTCTCTTTCTGATATAGATATGTCACAATAAGAGGAGCAGTAATAAAGTATCAAGTAATTCAGGTAAAAAATGTTGAAAATATTAACAGACATCCAAATAAGGTGATCATATAATAAAATAAAGGTAAAATTTACTTAGAGTTAATAATTTCCAGCCAGATGGAGAAAATGAAATATACATTTTAAGGAAAAAAATAAAAATGAAAGTGACCAAAAATATACAAGTTTCTACAGTTATGGGATTTTCCAGTTACGTGGATCCATTTAGAAGACAAATTATAGAAGGATAGTATTTGATCTCTTTATGACTGATTGTATTTGTTTGCTATGACCAGCATAACATGGCCACATAGATTGGTGTAAACAACCAAAATTTATTGTCTCATAGTTCTGGAGGCTAGAATTCCAAGATCAAGAAATTAGCAGGGTTGGTTTCTTCTGAGTACTATTGGAGACAATCTGTTGCATTACTTTCTCCTAACTTCTGGTGGTTTGCTGGCAAACTTTGCTGTTCCCTGCTTGCAGATGCAAATTTCTGCTTCATCTTTACATGACGGTCTCTCTGTGCTTGTGTCTGTGTCCAAATTTCCCATTTTTATAAGAATACTAGTTATAATGTGTAAGGGGCGTACTCTACTTCTGTACGACTACATCCTAACTAATTACATCTACAATGACACTATTTCCCAGTAAGGTCATATTTTGAGGTACCGGATGTTAAGACTTCAATATATAAATTTCTGCTGGGACACAGTTCAACCAATAAAAATGGACTTGAATAAAATTTTTATTTCTCAGAATGCAGAATAAGTTAAAATTGAAAATACTACTCTGAACTTGATTGAGACCATCAAATAATGGTGATTGCATATGTGTAGATATTGGAAGCAAATGGTTGCAACTAAAGAAGGGAACAACACATCACATGTGTAGTTGAACATTCAAGAAGGCAGATTTTAATAGGTAATATTAAAGATATTTATGGAATCTTCTGTCCTGGGACTTTAAAAGGAAAAGTGGCTTAGCAAGGATTGATAATGCAAAAAAAAATTAAAAAATTATAATGGATCCCTACATTGAGGGGTAAAAGCTGGCATTGGGGGAGAGAGAAATATACTGGCATTGCTCTTTCTAGAAAGAGCTTTCTGAAGAACTCAAGTTTACAGCATAGAGCACCAACTAACATTTAGATTCTGTTGATTTAAAGTAAAATTTGTCATGTACAAAACATGGAAATTGAATGATATGACCAAGAACTAGTATTAAAATTTCTATAAACTTGTATAAATTATGTAAAGAAATCTATAACTGAATAAAATGTGGCTTCAACAAAAAATGTCAAAGGTATCCAAAGGCTTTTTTAAGGCCTGTGAAGAGCAAAGAAGACAAAAGTATGAATAATTCTACCGCTTGGGACAGATGTTATAATGTTAACAGACAGCAGGGGAAAACAGAAGTCCTTCACTCACGTGGGATTTTTAGCTATTTTGTTATAGAAAACAACCCTTCAGCTAGAGAAGGTAGAACACATATTGACAAGTGGGAATTGAACGTCAAGTGAGGTGATACAATTGATAGAGTAGACCTGGTGTTCCTCGGGATCCAGACACACTGTATTATAGGTTTCAAGGGAAACTGGGGAAGAGATGTCTACATGTCTGCTTCTAATACATTTTGAAGACTTGTAGGAAATGAAATAAATGATAAAAAAAAATTGGGGGCCGAAAATAACATCCTGGTTTCTAACAAATAGAGGACAAAGAGTGGACTATCTGTATTGCAGATTAGTGAGCTGGAATTAATTCCATAGCAAGATCTACATGACAGGAATTTGACAAACTTTGGTTGTCCCATGTCTTATGGTTTTCCATGCTCTGGAGTTCTTAGAAGAAATCATAAGGGACTGGGGTGAGGGTGAGGAAGGAGTATCAGGAGAGGCACAGTACCTGCGCTAAGATCCCAATCAAAACATCAACGTTTTCCTTTTTTCAGATAAGACTTTGGCTGGGGAGAAAGGTTCTATGATTTTTTTCAATTATGAAAAAAACCCACCATATAATAGATTATTAAACCCTTGTTTTGTGAACACTTGGAGAGGATTTCAGTAAGCACCTCTACCTATAGTGATTTGAAGGAGGATAGATAATGAGAATTTTTCTTTCCCTTCTCATTTTTTTCTTCCTCTACTTTCCCTCCTCCATTCCTAATTCCATCTTTTGCTTTTGTCTTTCTTCTTTATCTTTCCCCTTCCTTTTCTTTTTCTAGCTTATTACGATTTTGAGGAAATTTTCTAAACATGTAGAAAATTATTTCCTGTAAGACATTGACTGTAACTTTTGATAACCTTGTAGATGAGACAGAAGAATGGAAGATGAATGGTATTATAATTAGGTAAAATTGTAAGTAGTTGATTAATTGGATGCAAAGTTTGAAAATTTAATAATGTAACATAGAAAGATATCTCAAGTAAAGTCTCAGAGCTCTATTCCCTTTATAGTAGTACCCAACATTTTAAATTAATAACTATTTCAATTAATAAAGCATGCTGATCGAATTCATGTACTTTACATGAAGCTGTGAATAATAACAAATTTATTTTTAACTTACTCCTTTTAAAGTTTCTCGGCAGGCTGAAATGGGACTATAACTGATATATCATGACCACACCAACTAAGGGTGTGGAATAGGTCACCCACTGGGGATGGAAAAGGGAAGCTTTGGCCATGCCTCTGGAGAAGAAACCAAGTCAGTAATCTGCAAGAAGGCCCATCTGGTCACATGAAGGTCAATCTCATGGTCCCACAATAAAAGCCAATTCAGAAGCCATTTATGCCAAGAGAGACTGTAAGGTACCTGCACCAGCTGGAGGAGCAGTTGAAAGCGAAGAAGTGCTGCACTACCACAATTATGCGAAAGTGCACCCAACCATGAGCAATACTTTCATTCTGTCCTTGAGGCTCCCAGCTTCTGACACAAATGAGCTAGGGAAATTTAAAAATGGGAACACATGAAGTAAGAGGGAAAGATTTTTGAGAATTGAAATAAGATCTGAAAGGAAGTTGTAAGCATTGATTGAAATAGTAATACATTAATTGCATTAGACCATCAGCTCAATGTATGTTTTGATCCATAAATGGCCATGACTATAAGTGGCAAGATTAAGTAGTCACTGTCAATAGGATTAGAATCCCATAGGGAAGTTTAATTTTGCTAAATAAAAAAGAATCCTCTCTCTTTCTTTGTCTTTAACTTACCTGATTTGATACTGTTCCATTTTATCCATCTCTATTTAATAAGCAAAGCACATTGAACTGTACCTGGAACTTTGTAAGTGCTCCATAAATTACAGTTTTTATAAATAGAAGTCCTATTTTATAATATGGTGCCTAGATCACACGTGGAAAATTATAGTCAGTTTAAGATGAAAATTGATAAACTAGGGTATATCACCCCAAACACTGTCCAAGATAACGAGTATCATTCTTGCCCTAAGAATAGAGACAGTAACACTACCCAAATGGCTCAACAATACAACTACTGTGTATAAAGTAAATGTGGGGGAAAGGAGCAATGCTGTGGGTGCTGGGAGAGAAGGACAATCCATGGTTTATAGTAAATGAGGAGTGAACAAAGCCAGACATCTAAGCATTCAACTTTGTTACGGGAAAGCCAGAAGGAGTGGATTTCCCACTGTAGCTGAAGAAAGGTGATTATTTTAGAATATTGCATAAATGTATAAAGGAAAAGAAATGTAGTAGAATCAACTCCATGCAAAATTAGGGGCTAGTTAGGACAATGGGTTTTAGAGTGGCATGATATACAGTGTGGCACTATGCAGGTAAGGGTTGAAAATTATCTTAATACATATCAGGTTGTTTATTAACTTTCTATTATTATGTAATGAGTTGGGTTAGAAAATACAAAGGAACAAAGACAAAATGAGTTCTCTGGTAACTTGCAGTTTAGTAAAAACATAAAATACAGAAATAAATTGCATTATTATAAAAGAAACATGTGCTGTGTTCAATATAGGCACAGACGAGAAGGGAGTATCAGGAAAGATTCTCAAGAAAAGGAGATAATTGAATTTATGTTAAAAAGATGAATATGTTTCCTCCAAATTGACTAGGAAAGGTCTTTCAGATAAGAGGCTATCATAACATTAAGCACAAAAAAGTTAAATTATTATGAAACAGTGTAGAAAATTCAAAATGCCAGGAATTCAGTACTACTGGATTATAAGAGGTTACCAGGCACATTATCTGACTTCAGATTTTACTTCAGATCATGGTGCTGGCATAAAACAGCATGGTACTGGCATAAAAAAGACACACAGGCTGATGGAATGGAAGACAGAACCCAAAAATAAATCCATATATCCACAGTGAACCCATTTTTGACAAACGTGCCAGGATCATACACTGGAGAAGGAACAGTCTCTTCAATAAATGGTGCTGGGAAAACTATATTTCCATATGCAGAATAATGAAATTAGGCCCCTATCTTTCACCACATACAAAAATCAAATAAATGTGGATTGAAGACTTCAATCTAAGACCTCAAACTATAAAACTACTAAAAGAAAACATTGGGGAAACTCTACAGGACATAGGTCTGGGCAAAGATTTCTTGAGCAATACTTCAAAAGCACAGGCAACCAAAGTAATAATGGACAAATGGAAACACATCAAGGGTGTGGTAGCTCATGCCTATAATCCCAGCATTTTAGGAGGCTGAGGCAGGAGGTTCACTTAAGGCTAGGAGCCTGAGACCAGCCTGGTCAACAGAGCGAGATCTTGTTTTTACAACAACAATAAAAAAAGCTAATGTGGTGCTGTATGCCTGTAGTCCCAGCTACTTGGAAGGCTGAAGTAGGAAGACTGCTTCAGCCCAGGAGTTTTTAGGCTGCAGTGAGCTATGATTGTACCACTGCACTCCAGACTGGGTGACGGAGCAAGACCTCCGTCTCAAATAAATGCCAGATAGATAAATAAATAAATAAATAAATAAATAAATAAATAAATAAATAGCTTCTGCACAGCAAAGGAGGAAACCAAAAAAGTGAAGAGACAATTCACAGAATTGGAGAAAGTGTTTGCAAATTATGCATCTCACAAGGGATTGATAACTAGAAAATATGAGGAGGTCAAACAAATATATGAGGAGGAAATAAATCTGAATATATGAGGAGGAAATAAATCTGATAATCTGATTTAAAATGAGCAAAAGATGTCAATAGATATTTGTCAAACGAAGACATACAAATGGCCAACAGGTATATGAAAAATTATCACTATCATTAATCATCAGATAATTCAAATCAAAACTACAGTAAGCTATGATCTTACCCCAGTTAGAATGGCTTTTATTCAAAAGAAAGGCAACAACAAATGCTGGTGAGGATGTGAAGAAAGGGGAACCCTCATATACTGTTGTTACGGATATAAATTGGTATAGCTACTATGGAGAATGTATGGAGGTTTCTAAAAAATATCTAAGAATAGAACTATTACATGATCCAGCAATCCCACTGCTAAAAATATACCCAAAAGAAAGGAAATCAGTATATTGAAGAGTATCTGCATTCCTGTGTTTATTACAGCACTATTCACAGTAGTCAAGTTTTAGAATCAAGCTAAGTACTCATCAACAGATGAAAGAATAAAGAAAATGTGTTTTTTCCCCAAGATATTAGAGTAGAGGCTTTTAACATGCCTCGGCCACCTAGAAATAGCAAGATAGTGCATAAAGATCAACTCTATGATCTTTAATTAAAGAGGGAAAACAGGCTCCACCGGAATCATAAAGAACACCCCAGATACTGGGGAGGAGCCATCTATGACAAACCCAGAGCTGATATCATACTGAGCAGGCAAAAACTGGAAGGATTTTCCTTGGGAACTGGGGCAAGACAAGAATACCATTCACACCACTCCTATTGAACACGGTACTGAAAGTGTTAGCTAGAGCAATCACTAAAGAGAAAGAAACAAAAGGCCTCCAAATAGGGAAGAAGGTAAACTACCATTGTGGATAATATGATTCTGTACTTACAAGACCCTGAAAACTCTGACAAAACACTCCTGGAACTGATAAGTGACTTCAGTAAAGTTTTGGGATACAAAGTCAAGGTACAGAAATCATTAGCATTTCTACATATCAATACCGTTCAAGTTAAGGACCAAATCAAGAAAGCAGTCCTACTTACAATAGACAAACACACACACACACACACACACACACACACACACACACACACCTAGGAATACATTTAACTGAGGA
The DNA here is from genome assembly GCF_028885625.2 of Pongo pygmaeus. Classification (NCBI taxonomy): domain Eukaryota; kingdom Metazoa; phylum Chordata; class Mammalia; order Primates; family Hominidae; genus Pongo; species Pongo pygmaeus. Next base: position 127,611,558 of record NC_072376.2, read on the forward strand.
GGTGAAATATCTCTACAAAGAGAACTACGAAACACTGCTGAAAGAAATTATAGATGACACAAACAAATGGAAAAACATTCTGTATTAGTCTGTTCTCATGCTGCTAATAAAGACATACAGAAGACTGGATAATTTATAAAGGATAGAGATTTAATAGACTCGCAGTTCCACATGGCTGGGGAGGCCACACAATCATGGTGGAAGGCAAAGCAGGAGCAAAGTCACATCTTACATGACAGCAGGCAAGACAACATGTGCAGGGGAACTCCTCTTTATAAAACTATCAGATCTCATGAGACTTATTCATTATCATGAGAACAGAATGAGAAAGACTTCCCCACCCCCGTGATTCAATCATCTCCCACCGGGTCCCTCTGATAACACATGGGAATTATAGGAGTTACAATTCAAGATTAGATTTGGGTGGGGACACAGCCAAACCATATCACATTCCATGCTTATGGATTGGAAAAATTAATACTGTTAAAATGTCCACACTGTCAAAAGTGATCTACAGATTTAATGCTATTCCCATCAAACTTCTGATGTTATTTTTACAGAACTAGAAAAAACCCATTGCAAAATTTATATGGAAACAAAAAAGAGCCAAAAGAGCCACAGTAATCCTAGTAAAAAGAACAAACCATAAGCATCACATGACCCAACTTCAAACGGCAGTGTAAGACTAGGGTAAGCAAATCAGCATGATGCTGGTACAAAAACAGCCACATAGATCAATGGAGCAGAATTAAGAACAAAGAAATAAAGCCACACACCTACAGACATTTGATCTTTGACAAAATTGACAAAAATAAACAATGCAGGAAGGATTCCCTACTCAATAAGTGGTACTGGGATAACTGGCTAGCCAGATGGAAAGCATGAAACTGGACTCCTATTTTTCACCACATACAAAAACTAAATCAAGATGCATTAAACATTTAAATGTAAGACATCAAATTATAAGAATCCTAGAAGAAAACCTAGGAAACATCATTCTGGACATTAGCCTTGGCAAATAATATTTCTCCTCAGCCTGCAGACGGCCTCTCAGTTTTGGAAATCTGAGTCTCCTTGCTCTTCAGCCTGCAGACAGCCTATTGGAAGACCTTGTGATCATGTGAGTGAATACTTAATAAACTCCCATATATATGTATATATACATATATACCTGTATATTCCATTAGATCTGTCCCTCTAGAGAACCCTGGCTAATACATATTTTGGTACCAGGAGCGGTTCTAGAGGAAAAGAATATTAAGGATGGAATTCTTTCATTGGTTTTGGGGTCTCTGGAGTTGGCTGCTTAATATGATTAGACCCCAAAATGCTAAGGATTCTCCTTCTAATAGTATGGAGAACACTGATAGTCCTTGGAGTGAACTGTTTAGAGAGTTATGCAAAACAAATGCATTTGACACTCCTGATTCATTGCTCATGAGAGGCAAGGAGTTCAGTGACTCTGTACATAATACCTTTGACCATATGTGGAGAACCAAGGAACACAATGAAGCTGGTTGGTTGCTCCTAAGTTCAGTGGACAAAGTGATGAAGGAAAATGATGAACTCAGTGATTCTATCTCCCAGCTTCAGAAGCAGATACTGAACCTCTGAACCTCAAATCTGCTTACAGTGCCCTGAGTGAGTCTTTTCTCCTGTAGAGAGAGAGCTAAAACTGTGGAAAAACAGACACAAGCTCTTATCATGCAAGTGGCTGACCTGAAACAAAAGGTGCATGCACAGCCTCACCAGCTGTCTACTGTTAAAGTGAGGGCACTGATTGGAAAAGAATGGGACCCTGCAACTTGGAATAGGGATCTGTGGGAGGACCCTGATGAAGCTGAGAACACTGAGTTTGGAAACTCTGATGAACCTTTTTCACCAGTAGAGACAACTTTCCCATTCCCAGTAGTGGCAACATACCCTTCCTGACTCATGCTGCCATCAGCCTTTCCATCTTTGTCTGAGGAGATAAACCCTGCACTGCCTGAGGCAACAGCGATGGCCTCCCCTGAGGCAGTTGCCAGGCAAGATAATGTTGATTCTCTTCAGGAGCCACCTCAACACCCCTGTTTGCTTCTAGACCTATAACTAGACTGAAGTCCTGGAAGGCCCCTAGAGGTGAAGTTCAGAGTGTGATCCATGAGGACGTGCACTACACTTGAAAAGAACTGCTTGAGTTTTCTGACAGAAATCTGGAGAACAGGCATGGGAATGGATATTAAGGGTATTGGATAATGGTGGAAGGAACATAGAGTTGGACTAGGCTGAATTTATTGATTTGGGCCCACTAAGTAGGGATTCTGAAGGTAATGTTGCAGCTTGGGGAGTTATAAAGTGTTCTAATAGTTTGTTGGCTTGGTTAGCTGAAATATGGATTAAAAGATGGCCCACTGTGAGCAAACTGGAAATGGCTGATCTCCCTTGGCTTATTTAATGTAGAGGAAGGGATCCAAAGGCTTAGGGATATTGGGATGGTGGAGTGGATTAATCACGTTAGACCTACTCATCCCAGCTGGGAGAGTCCAGAAGACACCCTTGACCAGTGCCTTGTGCAATAGATTTGTAAGGGCAGCACCTGCATCTTTGAAGAGCCCTGTAATTGCTCTTCTCTGTATGTCAGATCTAACAGTGGGAACCACAGTCACTCCACTACAAAATTTAAAGAAAACGGGAATAATTGGATCTCAAGGTGGCAGGTGCCAAGTGGCGGCACACAACTGTCAAAGAGAAGGTGGGCTTAGTTATCGTAATGGATAGCAGAGACAAAGCAGCAATCAGAATAGTCTGACTTTTCTAGAGCTCTGGCATTGGCTAGTCAATAACAGTGTTCCTAGAAGTGAAATTGATAGTAAGCCTACAGCATTCCTACTTAATGTATACAAGCAGAAAACTTCTAGGTTGAAGACAAAGGACTAATTGGAATTATAAAAACAGAGAATCATGGCCCCTCAATCAATTTCCAGACTTTATCCAATTTACAGACCCAGAACCCTTTTAATGAAGGGGAGGCTGGGTCCCCTTGAGGAAGGACCCCGCTATATTACTGACAATTTATGCAATTTATACTGACAATCTTTCTCCCATTCTTCCCCAAGGAGACCTCTGGCCTTTTACCAGGGTAACTGTGCACTGGGGAAAGGGAAATGATCAGATATCAGATATTTTGGGGACTACTGGACACTGGATCTGAGCTGACATTGATTCCAGGGGACTCAAAACGTCATTGTGGTCCTCCAGTTAAAGTAGGGGCTTATGGAGGTCAAGTAATTAATGGAGTTTTAGCTCAAGTCTGACTTACAGTGGGTCCAGTAGGTCCCCAGACATCCTGTGGTCATTTCCACAGTGCCAGAACAGAATGCCTAATTGGCATAGACCTTCTTAGCAGCTGGCAGAACCCCCACATTGGCTCCCTGACTGTGGGGTGAGGGCTGTTATGGTGGGAAAGGCCGAATGGAGTTTGGCCTTAGGTAGAGCTGCCTCAACCTAGAAAAATAGTAAATCAAAAAGAATATCACATCCCTGAGGGACTGTGGAGATTAGTGCCACCATCAAGGACTTGAAAGACGCGGGGTGATGATTCCCACCATTCAGCTCTCCCATTTGGCCTGTGAAGAAGATAGGTGGATCTTGGAGAATGACAGTGGATTACTGTAAGCTTAATCAAGTGGTGACTCCAATTGCAGCTGCTATACCAGATGTGGTTTCACTACTTGAGCATATTAACACATCTCCTGGTACCTTGTATGCAGCCATTGACTTGGCAAATGTCTTTTTCTCCATTTCTGTCCATAAGACCCACCAGAAGCAATTTGCCTTCAGCTGGCAAGGCCAGCAGTATATTTTCACTGTCCTACCTCAGGGGTATATCAACTCTCCAGCTTTTTGTCAATCTTATTCTGAGAGTCCTTAATCACTTTTCGCTTCTGCAAGGTATCACACTGTTCCATTACATTAATGACATTATGGTGATTGGATCCAGTGAGCAAGAAGTAGTAAACACACTGGACTTATTAGTGAGATATTTGTGTGCCACAAGATGGGAAATAAATTCAGGAAAATTCTACCTCAGTAAAATTTCTACAGGTACAGTGGTGTGGGGCCTGTCGAGATATTCCTTCTAAGACAAAGGATAAGTTGCTCCATTTGGCTCCTTCAACAACCAAGAAAGAGGCACAGTGCCTAGTGCACCTATTTGGATTTTGGAGGCAACACATTCCTCATTTGGGTATGTTACTCCAGCCCATTTATTGAGTGACCTGAAGGCTGCCACTTCTGAATGGGGTCCAGAATAGAAGAAGGGTCTACAACAGGTCCAGGCTGCTGTGAAAGCTTCCCTGCCACTTGGGCCATATGAAACAGTAGATCCAGTGGTGCTTGAGGTGTCAGTAGCAGATAGGGATGCTGTTTGGAGCCTTTGGCAGGACCCCATAGGTGAACCAGAGCAAAAGCCTCTAGGATTTTGGAGCAAGGCCCTGCCATCTTCTGCAGATAATTGCTCTCCTTTTGAGACAGGTCTTGGGCTTTTACTGGGCTTTGGTGGAAATGGAATGTTTGACTATGGGTCATCAAGTCACCATGAGACCTGAACTGCCTATCATGAACTAGGTGCTTTCTGACCCATCTAGCCATAAAGTGGGTCGTGCACAGCAGCATTCCATCATCAAATGGAAGTGATATATACGTGATCAGGCTCGAGTAGGTCCTGAAGGCACAAGTAAGTTACATGAAGAAGTGGCTCAAATGCCCACGGTCTCCACTCCTGCAACCCTGCCTTCTGTCACCCAGCCTGTACCGATGGCCTCATGGGGAGTTCCCTAATATCAATTGACAGAGGAAGAGAAGACCAGGGTCTGCTTCAAAGACGGTTCTGTACGATATGCAGACACCACCCAAAAGTGGACAGCTGCAGCACTACAGTCCCTTTCTAGGACATCCCTGAAGGACAGCGGTGAAATCTTCCCAGTGGGCAGAACTTTGAGCAGTGGACCTGGTTGTGCACTTTGCATGGAAGGGGGAATACTGATTCATGGGCTGTAGCCAGTGGTTTGGCTGAATGGTCCGGGACTTGGGAGAAGCATGACTGGAAAATTGGTGACAAAGAAATTTGGGGAAGAGGTATGCAGATGGACCTCCCTAAGTGGTCGAAAACTGTAAAGATATTTGTGTCCCATGTGAGTGCTCACCAATGGGTGACCTCAGTAGAGGAGGATTTTAATAATCAAGTAAATAGGATGACCCATTCTGTGGACACCAGTCAGCCTCTTTCCCCAGTCACCTCTGTCATTGCCCAATGGGCCCATGGAACAAAGTGACACAGGTGGCAGGGATGGAGGTTACACATGGGCTCAGCAACATGGACTTCCACTCACCAAGGCTGGCCTTGCTACAGCCACAGCTGCGTGCCCAATTTTCCAGCAGTAGAGATCAACACTGAGCCCTCAATATAGCACCATTCCTTGGGGTGATCAGCCAGCAACCTGGTGGCAAGTTGATTATATTGGACCTCTTCCATCATGGAAACGGCAGAGGTTTGTTCTCACTGGAACAGACACTTACACTGGATATGGGTTTTCCTATTCTGCACAAAATGCTTCTTCCAAGACTACCATCCATGGACTCATGGAATGGCTTATCCACCATCATTGTATTTCACGCAAAATTGCCTCTGGCCAAGACACTCACTTTACAGCTAAAGAAGAGCACCAGTGAGCTTGCTCATGAAATTCACTGGGTCTTACCATGTTCCACATTATCCTGAAGGAGTTGGATTGATACAACAGTGGAATGGCCTTTTGAAGTCACAGTTACAATGCCAACTACGTGACAATACTTTGAAGGGCTGGGGCAAAGTTATCCAGAAGGCCATGTATGCTGTGAATCAGCATCCAATATATGATACTGTTTCTTCCATAGCCAGGATTCACGGGTCCAGGAATTAAGGGTTAGAAGTGGAAGTGGTACCACTCACCATCACCTCTAGTGATCAACTAGCAAAATTTTTGCTTCCTGTTCCTGTGACATTATCTTCTGCTGGTCTAGAAGTCTTAGTTCCAGAGGGAAGAACGCTGCCACCAGGAGACACAAAATTCCATTAAACTGGAAGATTGCCACCTGAACACATTGGGCTCCACCTATTTTTAGGTCAACAGGCTAAGGAGGCTGTTACACTGTTGGCTGGGGTGATTGACCTGGACTATCAACATGAAATCAGTCCACTATTCCAAAATGGAGGTAAGGAAGAGTATGCATGGAATGCAGGAGATCCATTAGGGCATCACTTAGTATTACTATGCCCTGTGATTAAGGTCAATGGGAAACTACAACAGCCCAATCCAGGCGGGACTACAAATGACCCAGACCCTTCAGGAATGAAGGTTTGGGTCACTCCACCAGGAAAAAACCACGACTTGTTGAGGTGCTTGCTGAAGGCAAAGGGAATACAGAATGGGCAGTAGAAGGTAGTCATCAATACCAGCTATGGCCATGTGACCAGCTGCAGAAATGAGGACTGTAATTGTTATGAGTATTTCCTTCTTCTTTTGTTAAAAACATGTTTGCGCATATATACATTTGTACTAAGAAAATATCTTCATTTTATTTCCTTTCTCCTTTATCATGTGACATAAGATTTATTGACTTCACATCAGCATTTAAGTATTGTTAACTTTATGTAGTAGTATTTGGGTTGGGGATTGGTGCATTTCTGGTTGTATGAAGGATAGTTGTATTATGTTAGGCATAATTATGACCTTATTATTGTCATTATTTGAGGATTATATATGCTCTCAGGAGATGTGTATGGGTGCAAGTTGATAAGGGGTGGACTTGTGATGGTTAATACTGAATGTCAACTTGATTGGATTGAAGGATACAAAGTATTGATCCAGAGTGTGTCTGTGAGGGTGTTGCCAAAGAAGATTAATATTTCAGTCATTGAGCTGGGTAAGGCAAACCCACCCTTAATCTGGGTGAGTACAATATAATCAGCTGCCAGCATGGCTAGAATATAAACAGGCAGAAAAATGTGAAAGGAGAGACTAGCCTAGCCTCCCAGCCTACATCTTTCTCCTGTGCTGGATGCTCCAAGTTCTTCAGTTTTGGAACTCGGACTGGCTCTCCTTGCTCCTCAGCCTGCACATGGCCTATTGTGGGGACTTGTGATTGTGTGAGTTAATACTTAATAAACTCCCCTTTATACATATGCCTATTCCATTAGTTCTGTCCCTCCAGAGAACCCTGACTAATACAGTTGGTAAAATGTATAACAACAAAGAACAGGTTGAATAACAAAAAGATCCACCAGTTTCTTCATCAGCACTGTCTATTCTTATATACAAAAGAGACAGTGTGAACTAATATTTTACTTGAAAAAAGTTCAAAATTTGAAATGTTTTCATAAGAGATTCATTTATCTTTGGAATTATTTTATTTGTGTTAGGAAAAATAGAATGTCAGGCCTGTGAGCCCAAGCCAAGCCATCGCATCCCCTGTGACTTGTACGTATACACCAAGATGGCCTGAAGTAACTGAAGATCCACAAAAGAAGTAAAAATAGCCTTAACTGATGACATTCCACCATTGTGATTTGTTTCTGCCCCACCCTCACTGATCAATGTACTTTGTAATCTCCCCCACCCTTAAGAAGGTTCTTTGTAATTCTGCCACCCTTAAGAATGTACTTTGTGAGATCCAACCCTGCCCACAAAACATTGCTCTTAACTTCACCGCCTATCCCAAAACCTAAAAGAACTAATGATAATCCATCTTCCTTCGCTGACTCTCTTTTTGGACTCAGCCCACCTGCACCCAGGTGAAATAAACAGCTTTATTACTCACACAAAGCCTGTTTGGTGGTCTCTTCACACGGACGTGCATGAAATTTGGTGCCGTGACTCAGATCGGGGGACCTCCCTTGGGAGATCAATCCCCTGTCTTTCTGCTCTTTGCTCTGTGAGAAAGATCCACCTATGACCTCAGGTCCTCAGACTGACCAGCCCAAGAAGCATCTCACCAATTTCAAATCTGGTAAGCGGCCTCTTTTTACTCTCTTCTCCAGCTTCCCTCACTATCCCTCAACCTCTTTCTCCTTTCAATCTTGGCGCCACACTTCAATCTCTCCCTTCTCTTAATTTCAATTCCTTTCATTTTCTGGTAGGGACAAAGGAGACACGTTTTATCCATGGACCCAAAACTCCGGCGCCAGTCACAGACTGGGAAGGCAGCCTTCCCTTGGTGTTTAATCATTGCAGGGACGCCTCTCTGATTATTCACCCACGTTTCAAGGGTGTCAGACCATGCAGGGACACCTACCTTGGTCCTTCATGCTTAGCAGCAAGTACCGCTTTTCTGGGTAAGAGGCAAGTACCCCAACCCCTTCTCTCCTTGTCTCTACCCCTTCTCTGCTTTTCTGGGGAAGGGGCAAGTACCCCAACCCCTTCTCTCCGTGTCTCTACCCCTTCCCTGCTTTTCTGGGGGAGGGGCAAATACCCCTCAACCCCTTCTCCTTCGCCCTTAGCAGCAAGTCCCGTTTTTCTGGGGGAGGGGCAAGTACCCCTCAACCCCTTCTCCTTCACCCTTAGTGGCAAGTCCTGCTTTTCTAGGGGGCAAGAACCCCCAATCCCTTATTTCCGCACCCCGACCTCTTATCTCTGTGCCCCAATCCCTTATTTCTGCACCCCAACCTCTTATCTCTGTGCCCCAATCCCTTATTTCTGTGCCTCAACCCTTTCTCTGCTTTTCTGGAGGGCAAGAAACCCCCACCCCTTCTCCTGTCTCTACTCTTGTCTCTGGGCTTGCCTCCTCCACTATGGGCAAGCTTCCACTTTCCATTCCTCCTTCTTCTCCTTTAGCCTGTACTCTTAAGAACTTAAAACCTCTTCAACTCTCACCTGACCTAAAATCTAAGTGTCTTATTTTCTTCTGCAATGCCGCTTGACCCCAATACAAACTCGACAGTAGTTCCAAATAGCCGGAAAATGGCACTTTCAATTTTTCCATCCTATAAGATCTAAATAATTCTTGTCGTAAAATGGGCAAATGGTCTGAGGTGCCTGATGTCCAGGCATTCTTTTACACATCAGTCCCTTCCTAGTCTCTGGGCCCAGTGCAACTCATCCCAAATCTTCCTTCTTTCCCTCCCACCTGTCCCCTCAGTCCCAACCCCAAGCGTCACTGAGTCTTTCTAATCTTCCTTTTCTACAGACCCATCTGCCCTCTCCCCTCCTCACCAGGCTGAGCTAGGCCCCAATTCTTCCTCAGCCTCAGCTCCTCCACCCTATAATCTTTTTTATCACCTCCCCTCCTCACACCTGGTCCAGCTTACAGTTTCATTCCATGACTAGCCCTCCCCCACCTGTGCAGCAATTTATTCTTAAAAAAAGGTGGCTGGAGCTAAAGGCAAAGTCAAGGTTAATGCTCCTTTTTCTTTATCCCAAATCAGATAGCATTTAGGCTCTTTTTCATCAAATATAAAAATCCAGCCCAGTTCATGGCTTGTTTGGCAGCAACCCTGAGACGCTTTACAGCCCTAGACCCTAAAAGGTCAAAAGGCCATCTTATTCTCAATATACATTTTATTACCCAATCTGCTCCCGACATTAAATAAAACTCCAAAAATTAGAATCTGGCCCTCAAACCCCACAACAGGACTTAACCTCACCTTCAAGGTGTACAATAATAGAAAAAAGTTGCAATTCCTTGCCTCCACTATGAGACAAAGCCCAGCCACATCTCCAGCACACAAGAACTTCCAAACACCTGAACCACAGTGGCCAGGCATTCCTCCAGAACCTCATCCCCCAGGAACTTCCTACAAGTGCCAGAAATCTGACCACCAGGCCAAGGAATGCCTGCAGGCCAGGATTCCTCCTAAGCCATGTCCCATCTGTGTGGGACCCCACTGGAAATCGGACTGTTCAACTCACCTGGCAGCCACTCCCAGAGCCCCTGGAACTCTGGCCCAAGGCTCTCTGACTGACTCCTTGCCTTAGCAGCTGAAGACTGATGCTGCCTGATTGCCTCGGAAGCCCTGTAGACCATCACGGATGCCGAGCTTTAGATAACTCTCACAGTGGAGGTTAAGTCCATCCCCTTCTTAATCAATACGGAGGCTACCCACTCCACATTACCTTCTTTTCAAAGGCCTGTTTCCCTTGCCTCCATAACTGTTGTGGGTATTGACAGCCAGGCTTCTAAACCTCTTAAAACTCCTCAACTCTGGTGCCAATTTGGACAATACTTTCATTCCCTCTTTTTTAGTTATCCCCACCTGCCCAGTTCCCTTATTAGGCCGAGGTATTTTAACCAAATTATCTGCTTCCCTGACTATTCCTGGACTACAGCTGCATCTCATTGCTGCCCTTCTTCCCAATCCAAAGCCTCCTTTGCGTCCTCCTCTTGTATCCCCCCACCTTAACCCACAAGTATAAGATACCTCTACTCCCTCCTTGGTGACCGATCATGCACCCCTTACCATCTCATTAAAACCTAATCACCCGTACCCCACTCAATGCCATTATCCCATCCCACAGCATGCTTTGAAAGGATTAAAGCCTGTTATCACTCACCTGCTACAGCATGGCCTTTTAAAGCCTATAAACTCTCCTTACAATTCCCCCATTTTACCTGTCCTAAAACCAGACAAGCCTTACAAGTTAGTTCAGGATCTATGCCTTATCAACCAAATTGTTTTGCCTATCCACCCCGTGGTGCCAAACCCATATACTCTCCTATGCTCAATACCTCCCTCCACAATCCATTATTCTATTCTGGATCTTAAACATGTTTTCTTTACTATTCCTTTGCACCCGTCATCCCGCCTCTCTTTGCTTTCACTTGGACTGACCCTGACACCCATCAGGCTCAGCAAATTACCTGGGCTGTACTGCTGCAAGACTTCACAGACAGACCCCATTACTTCAGTCAAGCCCAAATTTCATCCTCATCTGTTACCTATCTCGGCATAATTCTCGTAAAAACACACGTGCTCTCCCTGATGATCATGTCCGATTAATCTTCCAAAACTCAATCCCTTACAAAACAACTCCTTTCCTTCTTAGGCATGGTTAGTGTGGTCAAAATTCTTACACAAGAGCCAGGACTGCACCCTGTAGCCTTTCTGTCCAAACAACTTGACCTTACTGTTTAAGCCTAGCCCTCAAGTCTGCGTGCAGCAGCTGCCACTGCTTTAGTACTTTTAGAGGCCCTCAAAATCACAAACTATGCTCAACTCACTCTCTACATTTCTCATAACTTCCAAAATCTATTTTCTTCCTCATACCTGACACATATACTTTCTGCTCCCTGGCTCCTTCAGCTGTACTCACTCTTTGTTAAGTCTCACAATTACCATTGTTCCTGGTCCAGACTTCAATCTGGCCTCCCACATTATTCCTGATACCACACCTGACCCCCATGACTGTATTTCTCTGATCCACCTGATATTCACCCCATTTCCCCATATTTCCTTCTTTCCTGTTCCTCATCCTGATCACGCTTGATTTATTGATGGCAGTTCCACCAGGCCTAATCGTCACACACCAGCAAAGGCAGGCTATGCTATAGTACAAGCCACTAGCCTGCCTCTTAGAAGCTTTCATTTCCTTTCCATCGTAGAAATCGATCCTCAAGGAAATAACTTCTCAGTGTTCCATCTGCTATTCCATCTGCTATTCTACTACTCCTCAAGGATTATTCAGGCCCCCTCCCTTCCCTACACATCAAGCTTGAGGATTTGCCCCCACCCAGGACTGGAAAATTAGCTTTACCCAACATGCCCCGAGTCACAAAAACTAAAATACCTCTTAGTCTAAGTAGACACTTTCACTAGATAGGTAAAGGCCTTTCCTACAGGGTCTGAGAAGGCCACCACAGTCATTTCTTCCCTCCTGTCAGACATAATTCCTCAGTTTAGCCTTCCCACCTCTATACAGTCTGATAACAGACCAGCCTTTATTAGTTAAATCAGCCAAGCAGTTTTTCAGGCTCTTAGTATTCAGTGAAACCTTCATATCCCTTACCATCCTCAATCTTCAGGAAAGGTAGAACGGACTAATGGTCTTTTAAAAACACACCTCACCAAGCTCAGCCACCAACTTAAAAAGGACTGGACAATACTTTTACCACTTTCCCTTCTCAGAATTCAGGCCTGTCCTCAGAATGCTGCAAAGTACAGCCTATTTGAGCTCCTTTTTATTAGGCCCCAGTCTCACTCCAGACACTGGACCAACTTAGACTGTGCCCCCCAAAAAAACTTGTCATCCCTACTATCTTCTGTCTAGTCATACTCCTATTCACCATTCTCAACTACTCATACATGCCCTGCTCTTGTTTACACTGCCAGTTTACACTGTTTCTCCAAGCCATCACAGCTGATATCTCCTAGTGCTATCCCCAAACTGCTGCTCCTAACTCTGGAAGTAAGTAAATAATCTTTGCTGGCAGGACTATGCTGAATCTCCTTAGGCACTCTCTAATCAGATGTTCTAGGTCCTCCCAATTCTTAGACCTTTTATACCTGTTTTTCTCCTTCTCTTATTCCATTTAGTTTTTCAATTCATACAAAACCGTATCCAGGCCGTCACCAATCATTCTATCTTCTAACAACCCCACAATATCACCCCTTACCACAAGATCTTCCTTCAGCTTAATCTCTCCCACTCTAGGTTTCCACGCTGCCCCTAATCCCACTTGAAGCAGCCCTGAGAAACATCGCCCATTCTCTCTCCATACCATCCCCCAAAAATTTTCACCACCCCAACACTTCAAGACTATTTTGTTTTATTTTTCTTATTAATATAAGAAGGCAGGAATGTCAGGCCTCTGAGCCCAAGCCAGGCCATCACATCCCCTGTGACTTGCACGTATACACCAAGATGGCCTGAAGTAACTGAAGATCCACAAAAGAAGTAAAAATAGCCTTAACTGATGACATTCCACCATTGTGATTTGTTCCCGCCCCACCCTCACTGATCAATGTACTTTGTAATCTCCCCCACCCTTAAGAAGGTTCTTTGTAATCTCCCCACCCTTGAGAATGTACTTTTGAGATCCACCCCTGCCCGCAAAACATTGCTCTTAACTTCACCGCCTATCCCAAAACCTATAAGAACTAATGATAATCCATCTCCCTTCGCTGACTCTCTTTTTGGACTCAGCCCACCTGCACCCAGGTGAAATAAATAGCTTTATTGCTCACACAAAGCCTGTTTGGTGGTCTCTTCACATGGACGGGCATGAAATAGAACATATGTGCATAAAAGTAGAAAAGAAATATATTTGCAAGCCAAAGTACAATCTCTAAATAAATTAAGGAGGAACAGAAATAATCAGATATCAATGTCTAACCAGAGGCATCTCCTTATTCTCATATTAACAGTAACATGTGCTCAAATTTACAATGGCCGATGTTTGAATCTAATCTGCCAGTACCTTTTGGTATATATTCCTTGTTTATTTCAACTCAAGTTCTTTATCACAGGAAGAACAGAATAATAGAACAGATTCCCAAGTCAGTGCTGAGGTTAACAAAAAATAAGTCATAAATATACAACATGAGGGAAAAATAAGACCGGCAGGAGCTATTCTAGTATGTAAGCTATTTCTTTCTCATTAAAATGTCCTGAAATTTTAAAGATGAAAATTCCTATTGCAAGTGCCCTTTTTTCATTACTAAATAAGGTCTGGTAATTTTACCTTATAAACTGGATTGAAAGGGTCTATGAGTGATCACAGACAGAAACTGTTGTAATGATTACCACACTTCTTCTCAGCAGAACCCTGGTGCTACTAAGCGTGATTTTCCTTTCCCTTCTCAGTGATAGACGTGTTTTCCTAGCTGATGGAATTAAGGGGGAAGAATTGTGAAGGATGTGACACTAATCATCCAGGGAACTGGCGGAAAAAAAAAGAATCATAGTATTCTTTGCTGCTCAGGGCCATTTTTGCTCACCATGTCTTAAATTACATCCATTCTGTGATTTACAGGCATCTCGGTTTCATCTAGAGAGCCATCTGGATCAAAACAGTAATATAGCTGTGTTGACAAATGCCACAAAGCCGACTTTCTTCTCAGGGACCAATTTGAATTTCTGCTTAGTCACAAGCAGACCACAAATGAACGTGATTAAAATCTCAGAATGATCTTTAATACAAGACTGCCCATCTTGGCCACATTGGCTTTCTAAGGGTATTATCTAGTGTTTCACTGGCACACCAGGATCATGTAACATTCCCCAGTATCCCATGGGGGACATCTTGAAGGGAGAAGTGTATGATTCACATGCACAGCTAGGAGATCAAAAGAGTTTTCTGGATATTGAATATTTGGTAAATTCCAAACATCTGAGACAGAAAGTTGGCCTTAAGGCAATTAAAAAAAATACAATTTTGTTCCTCCTCAACATTATATAATCAAGCACTTGTGTGTGAAATCCAGAAAGCTGCTTAAATTTTAGGTCCCTTGAAGGGCTAGGAGCTTAGCATTTCCTTCAACTACTATCAAGGGAGGAAGAAAATAGAAGGAGCTATTTTTCCTGTGTCATTATTTGTTTCCAATTAATAGTCACAGAGATATGAAAAGGGTCATGTAATTTAAGAAGTCCACGGTATAGAGAGTTACTGAAATAATTGCCCCGCTTGGAATCTTCATCAGCTTGTCAGATCTCTCTCCCTCTACAAGCACTTTCATAGTATACTTTAAGAGACCACTGTGTAACCTTCACAGGCCAAACACCTACCCAGCAGCACATGATTAAACTCTCAAACATATATAAAAAGAGCTCTGCTGGATATTCTCCTTTCAACCAGCCAGTATTTCAGGCTTCACAATGTAATTTTTTTTATAACAGCTTGCATTATAAGAAAAAGGCTGTATAACTGGAGGAATAACCAGACGTAGTTGAAGAAAGTGAATATTGCAAACTGCATTTGTTCCTGGAACTAGTAGCAATGCAAAATTTAGTAATGTTTGTTGCAAATTTACATGAATTCCAAAGTACCTTGATCAAAAGTACAGGTTAAAGTCTAGCCCCAAAGATGATATTGTTGAGTATTATTTCTTATGTGATGTAAGGACATGAAAGAAGTTGCTTTCTTATAATTATAATAACTTATAATTATAATTATTAATAAGTACTTGTAGTGCAGGTAGGAATAGCATATTACTCAGTGTAATCTATAATAGAGTGGTTAATCACACAGATACTGGAGTCTGACTGTCTGAATTCAAATCTCAGCTTTTTAATTTTTACTAGCTGCCTGACCTTGGGCAAGGCATTTCACCTCTCCAAGACTTAGGTTCTTTATATTTAAAATGATAATAGCAGTATTTTAAAAATTAGGTACAGGATATTGTGGGAGATCAAGTCTTGTAAAGGATTTTAGACAATACCTCACAAGTTGTAAGCGCTTAACAATCGCTACTATTGTTTTTGATAGCTTAATCACTATCTCCATTGTTCTTTGGATATAAAAATGTTTAAAAATGTTATTTAGGCCAGGCACAGTGGTTCATGCCTGTAATCCCAGCACTTTGGGAGGCCGAGGTGGCAGATCACAAGGTCAGGAGATCGAGACCATCCTGGCTAACACGGTGAAACCCCGTCTCTACTAAAAATACAAAACATTAGCTGGGCGAGGTGGCGGGCGCCTGTAGTCCCAGCTACTCGGGAGGCTGAGGCAAGAGAATGGCATGAACCCCGGTGGGCGGAGCCTGCAGTGAGCCGAGATCACGCCACTGCACTCCAGCCTGGGCGTCAGAGCGAGACTCCATCTCAAAAAAAAAAAAAAAGTTATTTAAAAAAATAGATCCTTTGAATTGGTTTTCTTTTTTCTTTTAGTGAGGGTGTCTTCCAAAACCATGAAAAGCTAACATTGACATCAGCTTTGGGTAAACAGGGCTACATCACAAAATGTTTTGCAAGGACGTTTAGCTTTTATTGTGAAGGCAACTGGAGTTTATTGAAGAGCTTTGAGCAAGGGAGTCTTAAGATATTAGGCTGTGAGAGAGGAATTTCAGGGCTGTGGCAAGGAAATTAGTTAGTCATAACCATAGAGAAAGGGTTAACAGGCAGTTGCTATGAGTTCTTTGGATTCTAAGGTTATCAGAGGTTGGATCTTTAACACGCAAATCAAATTAAGTGCAAGAAGAAAACTTGCAAATTGATGGTTAGATAAATCTTTGTAATCATGATTGCTTATTATCTAAGTATTCATTTTTAAGTCAATTTTTCTATTCTGAAGTTTTTTTTGTTTTTTTAAATGTTTATAATGACATTAGAAATCTAGGCAAACAAAATGTGACTTTCTTGCTGGACTACATCAATTAACAAACATCAAATTTGCTACTGTTTTTACCAAACCATCTAAAACTGAAATTGCAGAGATATCTCATAATTGATCACATGTATTTATTATTTTATTTTTGCAATCACAACCCTCTCTCAAGGTTGTCATTAAATATTTTTTATTTTAAAGAGCAAACTCAGTTTCAAGAAATATTAAAAATTTTTTCAGAAAAAATATATTAATCATATCGAAGGCAAGAGGGACTGATGACCAGTGGCAGAAGCATGTGACCGGTGATAGTTTTACAAGGTAAGAAAAATAAATTTTCCTTATTAAGGGAATTTTGCTAAAATAATCACATAAAGGTGATAAGCTTCAGTTTCAATTTCACTTCTGGCATGTGTGTACCACTTTAAAGAAAATAAAGGCAGACATAAACTTTGTTCTGGTTTCTGGCAATGGGTGGCTTTAATGATTCATAGGATATTTAGGGGTGAATATAAATACATTGAAAAAAGTTACGTTACTTGTGGAATGCGTATATACATATGTGTGGCATAAAGCTGTATGATTGCAACAGATTTAGGATAAATTTATTCAGCTAGAATTTGAATGAGGGGGCAAGCATGGCAATGGCTTCTGAGCAACTGTTGAGAACTGTAAGTGTTTTTGTTTCACTGTTGGAGAAAAGAAATGAGAACTGGAAAAACTTATAACCTGTAAAAATTAAAACTGAATCAATTGAATTACCTGAGCCTAGATTTTACCTGGGGCTTGTTTAACTTAAGATTGAAATTGTAATTAAAAAACAAACAAACAATAAACTCATCATTCCCTTACCTTTCATTTGTGTGGATGCTCCCTTTTGTTTAAGAATGCTCAAATCTTGATGAGTTTTTAGGACGAAGAAACTTGAAAGTCTCTGGGAAATTAATATCAACAGCACAAAGAAAGCATCATAGAGCCTTTGGAATTGATCGCAGGATGAAAACTTCTTAGTTTTAGAATTTCTTGAGAGAATTTTCCTGCCAAAATATAAACAATAAGTTGTTTTAATTAAAGTATAATATATTCTTATAGTTAGTGAGAGAAGAGCTATATTTTTCTTCAGCAACCAATAAAACTACAAAAAGTATTTCAGATGTAACATAAAAAATTGCACACTATAATACATTGGATTTATCTAAAACAGAGCAATGATTTGAAATAATAACATATCCTTGAGACAGTGTAATAATTTTGTTTTTATACATTTGGGGAATAATGATAATTTTTAAAGGAGGCCAGTATTTTAATGTGTCTGAAATTAGATCTTGCAATGGTCAACAGTCAATGATGATGTACAGCTCTCCTAGTTTTGCACATAGGGAGAAACGCAGGGCTACTCATCTGACCATTATTACATTAAATGGAAGTGTGGACTTGATTTATGAAGTCCAAGAGCCCCTTTTATCTTCCCTCCCTCCCTTTCCTTGTTCCTTCTTGCGTACATTTTTAAACTGTTGCCTACTTAGAAAAAAATCTTAGTGGATTCTTTTAAAATTGATTTTTCTATTATGAATACTATACTAAGCAATTTTAACTTTATCCTATAGCTAATGATATCATTAGAGACTATTGAACACGGGAACGTTCTGACCGTGAACTGTTGGATGGATTGGTGGGATTACAGTCTGGAAGGCAGGAGGCCTATTGTAACAGATGAAAAATTGGGGTTTAGGTAGGTTAACAGCAGTGAAAATGGAAGGAAGAAATAGTTTTGAAAAGGAAGAATCAAAGGAGCTTGCCAATTGGCTTTTGAGGGAGTGACAGCTATAGTTGTAGCTAAGGATTCAAGTGTTCCCAGTAAGGAAGAATAAGTGATGAGAATGTATACAACAGAAAGGAAAGAAAGTAAAATATTACAAAGAGCAGGTAGTGGCATTGGACATAATTTGAGAGAATAAAAAGAAGGAAGTACATTTTAAAAAGAGACATGCCACCTAGACAGTTAATTTCCTTGTAGGGGACCACCTTATTATTTCACTTAACTTTTCACATAAGAAGAGGTCTTGGTGATGACTAGGGATGATGCACTGTCAAGATTGGGGAAGCATTCTGTCCTAGGCTATTTTGATTTGTTTCAACCAATATTTATAAGATGTGATAAAAAATGATAATGGTGAAGGTAAAAGGTTGGTACGAGAAGATAAGACCTGGCTGTGTTTTAGCTAATTCTGGTTACCTCTTTTCAAAATAAAGTAAGTTTCTTTTCTTATCCCTCTGAGTGTGCACGTGTGCATGTCTGTGCCTTGGGTTTTGATTACAAAATTTGCAATCATAACTAAACCACTGAATGTCTACTCAGTGCCAGGAACTGTGCAAATCACTGATCACATTTACTCTTCACAGCAACCTTTAAATGTAGTAACATTATCATTCCGGCTCTATAGATGGGGACATTGAATCTCAGAAAGATTAAAGAGATTTGCTGAAGTTCCCAAAGTTAATAAATGGCAGAGCCCAGATTCAAATCTAGGCAGTCTGGCTCCAGAGTCTTAGTTGTTAACAAATGTACTTTACTCTCAAATTTTATATTTGCTCTGAAAAAAAGGTACATAACCTCTTGTAAAAATTTCAGAAAATAAATTTATTTTCGTCTTCAGCTTTTTCATATCATATAGATAGTAAAGGATTTATGTAGCATATTAAAACTTTAATTAATGTAGACAGAATATGTACATAGCCTGGATTTCTGAGGGAAAATGTGATAAAATTTCCTCTTTCCTTTCTAAGAGCACATAACCTGAAAACGTCAGAGCTTCCACGTATGCATGTAAATGAGTAGTATTTGTCTTGAGATTATTTATTCATTGAGTGGAATGTTCCTGGTTGTATAATTTAGCATGAAGAGGTAAAAGTTTTTTCCCCACTTTTCTCCCCAAGTTGATTTTTCAGACATGAATTGCCTTTTACTACTTCTCTACAGGCAAATTTCTATTCATTTGACAAGATTCACATCAAACTGAATTCCCTAATAATTCCAGGGAATTAGTGGTAATTCCAGGGAATTAGTGGCTCTCTTTGTGGGATTATCTAGCACTCTCCATAAACCTCTCAGAACATGTTACTTTGAGCAATCATATCTTGAGGGCAAAGAGCTTCTATCTTATCTATTACCTGATGCATAGTAGGAATGTATTAGAAATAGTTGAGCTGATGAATAAATGAAAAATAGATTATTTCAGAATACTATTGTGAGCATTTCAAGCCTGAGTATAACAGCCCTTTGTTCTAAAGAGCACAAATGACTTTCGGAATTCCTGAGGTACAATAGAGATTTGGGGAACAAAAGATTTCATTTGTGGTCCAAATGAAACTCTTAAAGTAATTTTACTTGAAAGTCATAATGTGCACTGCCTGACTATGTTTTTTAAAAATATGACTGTTGATGGTGCTTTCTTCAGTTTTTTCTTTCCAATTCTGAATCTGTTCTTGATTGCCCTGAGTATCATCTTGCTGTTCAGAGTGAGTGTCCAATTATATTTAATTGCATCACTTTTCACAGTTAAAATTTCCACCATGACCAATTTTTCCGTGTTCCTGGATAGCTTTATGAGTAATCTATTATTTTTCTAATTTCCAATTAGAAATAATGACATGCTCAATTTGCTTCTTATGTTTGTCAAATGTATGTGTCTGTGAATATCAATTGCCTTCATTCAGTCTAGCAAAATTGTTTAATTCACTTTAATTATAAGTTTGCTATGTTTTCGCTTAGACCAAGCACACTATAAGATTCAACAGTTTTTTCTGCTATAACAATTATATTTCTCAGATGGCAAGTTATTGTGTCAGAACAATCAAATGACCGGAGATAGTTAGCCAAGGGGGATAATGGATACAAATGGAGGGTTTATTTGGCACACATAAGTGATTTGATTGTCTTTCTTTGCATCTCAAAGAGAATAAATTTCATATACTACCAGGCAGAAAAGATGAAAGGAGCCATTTCTACACCCTCCTATTTTAAATAATTTATTCAGTCTTTTTCCTGCAAATTTAGTAAAATCTGTTTTTCTGAGTGAAGTTATGCTTTTCTACCTAGAAGTAGAGAAGAAACCCAGTTCTGTATTTTCTATTTATGGATAGAAAGGGCCTTGTTTAGCAGCGGAATTTGAGTCAAGTGTTAGCATATGAGATAGCCACAAAATTGATGCTAAATTGAATTCACTGCCTCTCAGTCTGCAGTTAAAGCAGCTTCTCTTAAAGGATTACCTACTGCACATAATTTTGTCCTTTGCCCAGCTACATGAATATTATAGTAAGTTACAATAATTTATAACCAATTATTTCAACAAGCATTTCCTAAACCCTATCTAAATTCCCAGCACTATAGCAATCTGTGGAAGTTACAGCAGTGAATACAGTAGACCGAGACTTTGGGCAGCTTGCAATCTATAGGATCATGGGCATCAGACAAATTAACACAAGGGGCATAACCACAATTAGGGAGACATTTAGAGAGCTAATAAAGGCCAGTTAGAGTGATCTACCCAGGGTCACAACTGGGAGGAGGCCAAGTCAGGTGTTGAATATTTGCCCCAAACCTTATCAAAATGAGTAAAAGCACTTAAAGTCCTAATCTACCCACTGTACTCAGTAAAAGGCACAAAGGTTCCAGTATCTACGTATAGTGAAGCGTTAGAAAGACTGAAGGTTAATTTCCTACTTTTAAGACTTAGAAACAAAGTAAACACCACTTCCTGATCCTCAATTTTCTCATCTGTAAATTAAAGAAATCTACTGTATAATGTTCATATATTCAGTAGTGTTTTCTACATCACACTCAATAAATGATGGCTATTTATTTTAGTAAGACTGTGTGTGGACTTTTCAATAATGCAAGATTAAAAAAATGTAGAATTTTTGAAACAGATTTTTAATAAGCTCTTTCCTACTTGAATTCAGGTCAGTATAACTTCTAAATTTAGAGCCTATGTTTTGAATAATCTGAGATACCAATGCGTAGAAAGCTAGGGAACAGCCTACATGAAATAAAGATCATGGTAGCCTCCATCCTTTCCCCCATTCCACAACCCCCTTCTCTCTCTCTCTCTCTCTTCCCCTCTGTCTTCTTCCCCCTCTCTGCCTTTCAGCACTTGGAGTACATTTTTGTTTGTAACTGCTGAGGGAATTATCTGCAGTCTTTTTTGAGGAAAGGGAAATAGGAAGAAAGCATGGAGAAGAAAGGGGATTTTCAAGTTCAAAAGGTACCTAGTTTGTGCTCATCTTTTCTGAAATTTGAGAAGATTTAACTCTGAGTGTTCCCAACAACGTTTCTGGTAGACAATGCTTGTAGCGAATGAATGCATGAGCAGAAACTATATCCAACAAAACAAAACAAAAATAGATAAACTGAAATTAGAGAAAACCAGACGAAGCCCTAGTACATATTTGCTTTATGATTTTGGTAATATATACCAGGCTACTAGGTACAACTGAATAAGCTGGCCAATTGGTAGCAGCAAAATCTTTATCCTAAAGTCTTTATGTTTAAAATTATTTTCACATAAATGATTTTTTTTCTCCTGATTCAATTTTCAGTGAACACGTTTAAGAGCAAATATGTCAATTATAAGCACACAGGGCTTAAAATGCCAGTATTATAAGCATATTTTTTTCAGAAGATTTTTAAGCTTTTAAAAGAGAACTTTTTTTTAGGAGATAGAATATATTATTTCAATTTTTCTCTGCTCTTCACATTTTTTTCTCCTTAATGTAATCATAAGACAAATATATAGTGTCGAACTTCATGGGCTTAAAAAAAATCTTTCACCTGTAAATTCTTTCTCAATTTTCTATGCCCAGTAAGAAGAGATTTGGGATATGTCTCCAGGAGAACTGGGATTATTAAATGACATTTTCAATTGTTAGAGTTCTGTGTGAGTTAGAGACACTGAATTTAGTGGGCTCAATTTTAATCTGTTTTATAAGAAAGTGTCACTTTATATCATGTGAAAAAAATAATTCCTCAATTGGGACACAAAACATCAAAGTACTTCTTTGAACCTTTCAATATGTCTCCTAGCATAAAAACAAAAATCCTGTTTTTACTTTTCACGTCATACAGACTATTTTTTTTTTTAATCTGCCACCTAGATTACTTACCATTTTTATAAATCTCTGGCCGTCCTAACATTTAATATTCTTGTTTTAATGTTTACATGTCATGAAGACAAAGCATTTGAAATCTGTATTAAAAACTATTCTTTACTTAGGGTACATAAAACATGTTAACATTTCCAAATAAAGTATGGTGTTTGATATACAAGATTCATGTAGAATTGATTATCCAAGTGCTTCTTGAAAAATCCTTAGGATTATGATTTTACTTATCTCTAATCCCTTTTGATAATGGAGATAATGCAAATAGACATTGAAAGTTAATAGCATCGTCATATGGTGGAGATAGGCAATTTACCAAAAGCACATATCACTATTTTCCATAAGCATACACATACAAAGCATTTGCAGCCTCCACATCACATAAAATCACTAAAAGCAAAGCAAATAATTTAGGAAAATGTTATATATTCTACTAATCAGTGTCTTGTTTTCATTGTTTTCTGCAGTTTTTTAAACTAAATGTCTTTCTCCCATGTAGGATTGGCCTTTTGGAATTAAGTTGAAGACTCTGAAACTGTCTATTGTTATTGTTTGCTACTTAGAGCTATTTCCCCAAAGGACTGTAATCAGTTTGCTTCTAAAGAATATGTGATGTTTGAAAGAGAATGGCAGACAGAAAATTAAAAATAAAATAATTACGAAATGGAAATACATAAAGTAGGTTGCAAATTGTCTTATCATCTTTGGCCAATTAGTCTGAAACAAGCTCTAAACCCATGCTCTCAGAAATGTCAAATCTATATTTGTATCAAAAAGTGGTTCAATTTTAATCCATCCATATGCCTGTTATTTAGAAAAATAAATAGAAGACACCTGGAGACAAACATTGCAAAATGACTTTATTTACAGCTAATCAATATTGGGCAACCACATGGCTTTTTATGTTTTCTGTTATACCTGGCTCTAAAAGTACAAATATAGAACAGCCATAGATAGAGTCTGAGTTGACAGGTCAATAATAAACATGTATTTGTAACACTGATGACTTTCTGTTTAGAGATAGGCAATCTGGTAAATTTCTGTACACTTAAATCATTTCTTTAAAATTACTGAAATCACTGGATATGATAAAACTAGTCCATTGCTTCATATTCCAATGTATATGATTCTCTAAGTAATTCTAAGAGCTAAGTATATGACCATCTAAGTAATTCTAAGTAAATATATGTATATGTAATTCTAAGAACCAGCTAGTATTAAATACTGTCCTAAAAGTATAATATAATACATTTGCCTGTCTGTAGATAGAATTTCTATGTGTTTACTTACACTGTGTATACTTATATACACACAGCTATAAATTGGTAAGTACTTTTTGAATAAAATGATTATATTCATATTTCATAAAACTTACCCTTCTTGAGTTTGATGTGTCAGTGAAATTTTACCTTTGTCAAACTCTTCCAAGTCAGAGTCATTGTTTAAAGTAATATATTTTTCCTGCTTGTCTGCTTCCATCATTTTCATTTCTGAAAGTCTTGACTCAATAATCTCTGAAAGTCTGCTTAAATCCTAAGGTGATTTAAAAGCTATGCCTATAAATTCTATTTGTATCCTATAATAACATTTAGGAACAAACTTTGGGGTAGACAGCTTGTTAACCTGAGCTTCATAACTTAGTGTTGAGCCTGCAGCCCAAGAAGCCTGTGGGGTTTTTCTGCAAAAAGTTCCTCCCACTTTAACTGCAAGTAGGATTTCAGTTTCACCTTCACAGGACTGGATGTGGGGAGAGCAAAGGAGAGAACAAGTCTAGCAAGATAAAGAACTCACACGAGGGGAGGTGATGTGAAAGCAAATATCAATCAATAACCAACAACCTGTTTTGTGAATTTCGATCTAAGTTTTCCCTTCATCTGAAACTGTTAATAAAAAAGAGCCAAAAAATTTTTTAAAAGGCGGAACGACAGTCTCATTTTATTATTTATTTATTTATTTATTTGACGTTTAAGTTCATGGTTACAAGTGCAGGTTACATAGGAAAGCTTGTGTCATGGGGGTTTGTTGCACAGGTTATTTCATCACCCAGGTATTAAGCCTAGTACCCATTAGTTATCTTTCCTGACCCTCTCCCTCCCCCCCAACTCCACCTTCTGAAAGGCCCCAGCTTGTGGTGTTCCCTCCTCGTGTCAATGTGTATTACATACCCTAAAAGACACAGGCTTCAGGCTTCTTTTTTTTTTTTTTCGACGGAGTCTTGCTCTGTTGCCCAGGCTGGAGTGCAGTGGCGCCTCTAGGCTCACTGCAAGCTTTGCCTCCCGGGTTCACACCATTCTCCTGCCTCAGCCTCCCTAGTAGCTGGGACTATAGGTGCCCACCACCACACCAAGCTAATTTTTTGTATTTTTAGTAGAGACAGGATTTCATCCTGTTAGCCAGGATGGTCTTGATCTCCTGAGCTTGTGATCCTCCCGCCTCGGCCTCCCAAAGTGCTGGGATTACAGGCGTGAGCCACTGCGCCAGGCCAGTTTCATTCTTAATTCTGTGGCCATACACTAAACAGCATTCTTGAGCCAGATTTTTTTCTTTCTAGCTCAGGCTACTGTAGTCTCCACGTTCTGTGATGTCTTTTATTCAAGTAAGAATGCAAGTCCTTTCAGGTATCTTCAAAATCTTTATTCTGACATGTAACCCTGGCAATAAAGTATTAGTACCTATACATTGGATGTAAATAAAGCCCATTAATCATTTGTTTATCAAAAAGGTTCAGAAAATTAGTAGGTTGTTCATATGTGGACAATATTCTTATTAATCTATTAGTTCTGTTTGTTTTGCAAATAGTAGTTACTTGCACAGGCAATTGCCATCTTTTCATCTTTCTCTTAGAGAACTGGTTCTTAGGCTGGAACATTACATTCACTTGCGGAGTGTTTAAAAAAAAATCAGTGCCAGGGCCCCAATTCAGATAAATTAAATCACAATTTTTGAAGGTAGAACCATATATATATATATATTCATATATATATGAATTTTGAAGGTAGAACCCATATATATATATGAATTACTTAGAATTATATATATATATGATTCTCTAAGTAATTCCAAGAACTAAGTATATAACTAAGTAATTTTAAGTAATTATATATGTAATTCTAAGAACCAGCTACTATTAAAAAAATACTGTCCTAAAAGTCTATTTTCAGTTTATTCAGTAAGGTTTTTGGTTGCAAAGATCATAACCCTTACTGGCTTAGACAAAGGATTTTGGGTGTGATAGAATTTTGGCACCAAGCTTTTGTCCTTTTCCGGTAATGTGAGCTGGATATGGTGAACTGAATGGTTATAGAATGGTATTTCTTGAGTATGAAGTGAGTATGTTCTCTGTGTGAGAGAAAGAATAAAAGAGGCATCTGGTGATCTAATCAAAAGGGTTGGCTACGATGGAGACTGATGAGCTATTCATCAAATTGTTTATGTCTCTCTCGGACACATAGCTAGATGATATGCAGTTACATATGGCTATAGGACTGAGTTCCCAAAAACGGATGGTG